>NC_081824.1:90353631-91575506 GCF_030867095.1 Alligator mississippiensis
GGAGGGACTGTGGCCCTGCAGGGGGTGCGGGGCACTCTGACCCTGCAGGAAGCCTGGGACACTGCAGGGGAATGGGACCCTGCAGGGATGTGGGCAGTCCATGTGCTGTGTGGGGAGCTGTTCCCTGTGGGGGCAGGGGACCCACACCTCCTGAGCAGCCCCCCACACACAGTCCCCCACACCCATAGTCCCCTCACAATCCTCCCACCCCTACCCACACACCAACTTGCCCTCCTGCTAGCTAACACAAACCCAGACATAGTGGGGCTCACTGAAACTTGGTGGGATCCAACACATGACTGGGTGGTAAACATCAAGGGCTATAGGCTGTATAGGTGAGATTGAACAGGGAGGAAAGGTGGGGGTGTGGTGCTATACATCAAAGACCAATACACATCCTCTGCAAACAGCACTGGGTCTGAGGTAGGGCAGACGGAGGTGCTCTGGGTCAGAATACAAGGGGGTTGGGGGGAAAGGGACCTAATGTTGGAGGTCTACTACAGGCCACCTAACCAGGGAGAAGAGCTGGACCGGGAATTTTCAGGTCAGCTTGTGGAGGCAGTTAAGTCAAGGGATGTGGTCATCATGGGTGACCTAAAGTACCCAGACATCTGCTGGGAAGAGTATTCAGCCAGGTCTGACCACTCACATAGGTTCCTAGCCAAGTTACAGGACCTTCACCTAACCCAGGAAGTGCACAATCCCATCAGGTGAAATGCCTTGTTGGACCTGGTTCTGGCCACAGGCGATGACCTGGCGAGGGGACTGAGGGTCCTCAACCACCTGGGTGATAGCGACCATCGCCTACTGGAATTTACCATCCAGCAGAGGGTGTCAAAGGCCTGTAGCAAGGCAGCAGCCCTGGACTTCAGGAGGGCAGATTTGAATGAGGTAAGGAGACTAGTTGGTGAAGCATTGAGGTCCCAGAGGGGAGGGGAGTTGGGAGTCCAAGAAGAGTGGTCATTCCTTAAGGAGACGATCCTACAAGCCCAAAGCATGACAATTCCCATGCAGATCAAAGGGGGCAAGAGTTCTCTAAAATCCCCCATGGCTCACCAAAAGCATTCATGAACACCTCAAAGCCAAAAAGGAGGCATACACCCAATGGAAGGGAGGGGCCATCATCTAGGAGGATTATACCTCCTTGGCTCAAGAATGTAGGGGGGAATATTAGGAAGGCTAAGGCAGAGATGGAACTGGGACTAGCGACCCGGATCAAAGATAACAAGAAGTCCTTTTTTTTAAATACTTAGGGGGTAAAACAAAGGTACCAAATAATGTGGGGCCTCTGCAGGACATGCTTGGTAACCTGGTGGTAGCACCAGACGACAAAGCTAACCTCTTTAACAGACTATTTGCTTCCATTTTTCTCAGCAGGGACATCCCCCGCACTGGGATTCCAGACAGACCCGGGGGAGGCGCAGCCAGGCCCAGGGTCAGTAAGGACCTAGTCAGGGAACTTCTGGAGGGACTAGATGTATTCAAATCAGCAGGTCCTGATGATCTCTACCCCAGAGTGCTTAGGGAACTGACAGAGGTCATTGGAGGACCCCTGGCACAGCTTTACGAGCACTCGTGGTACTCTGGTGAGATGCCTGATGACTGAAAAAGGGCCAGTGTGGTCCCCATTTTCAAAAAAGGGAGGAAAGAGGACCCAGGAAACTATAGGCCTGTTAGTCTTACCTCAGTCCCAGGGAAGCTCTTTGAGAAAATTATCCAAAGGCCAGCAGGGGAGTTTATGCTTAGGGACAATCAACACAGGTTCATTAGAGGCAGGTCCTGTCAGACCAACTTGGTGGCCTTCTATGACCAGGTCACAAAAGCCTTGGACTCAGGTGTCGTGGTGGACATAGTCTTCTTGGACTTTAGGAAGGCCTTCAACACTGTCTCTCGCCCCATCCTCATTAAATAATTAGGTGACTATGCTGTCAATCCCTACACAGTCAGATGGGTCGCAAATTGGCTGGAAGGCCGCAGCCAGAGAGTGGTGGTGGATGGCTCATTTTAAACCTGGAGAGATGTGGGTAGTAGGGTTCCCCAGGGCTTGGTCCTCAGGCCCACACTTCAATATCTTCATTGGTGATTTGGATGAGTGGATGAAAAGCACCTTGTTCAAGTGTGCAGATGACACTAAGATGTGGAGAGAAGTGAGCACGCTAGAAGAGAGGGACAGGCTACAACTAGATCTCGACAGGTTACAGAGGTGGGTGGATGAGAATAGGATGGGTTTCAATACAGACAAGTGCAAGGTGTTGCACCTGGGAAGGAAGAACCAGCAGCATACCTACAGGCTGGGGAACTCCCTTCTCATCAGCACAGAGGCAGAGAAGGATCTTGGAATCACTATTGATTCCAAGATAAACATGGACTGCCAATGTGGGGATGCGGTCAGGAAGGCTAACTGCACATTGTCATGAATCCATAGATGCATCACGAGCAGGCCCAAGGAGGTGATCCTCCCCCTCTGTGTGACATTGGTCCCGCTGCAGTTGGAGTATTGCATCCAGTTCTGGGCACCGCACTTCAGGAGGGATATAGATGTCATTGAGAGGGTCCAGAGGAGGGCCACTCACATGATTAGGGGGCAGCAGGGCAGACCCTATGAGAAGAGGCTACGGGACCTGAACCTGTTCAGCCTCCATAGGGGAAGACTGAGAGGGGATCTGGTGGCTGCCTATAAACTGGCCAAGGGGAACCAGCAGGCAATGGGAGAGTCCCTGTTCCCCCAAGCACTACCGGGAGTAACAAGGAACAAAGGCCATAAGTTGACTGAGAGTAGATTCAAGCTAGATACCAGGAGGCACTACTTCACTGTCAGGGTGGCTAGGAGCTGGAACCAACTTCCAAGGGAAGTGGTGCTTGCCCCTACCCTGCGGGTCTTCAAAAGGAGGCTAGACAGCCACCTAGCTGGGGTCATTTGATCCCAGCAGCCTTTCCTGCCCATGGCAGGGGGTCAGACTAGATGATCTGCTTAGGTCCCTTCCGACCCTACCAACTATGAAATTATGAAACCCGCATCTACCCACATCCCTCCACACCCACCCACACACCTTCCCACCCCCATCCTGCAAACCTCACATCCCCCTATCACACACCCATTGTGTGATATGAAATCCAAAAGCAACCATCAAAACATATAGATATTTTGAATTTATGTTATTATGATGATAGGGACAGTGGTAGGCTTCCAAATTGCTTTAACATTGTAAATATAGCAATAAAACATTGCCCAACTGATTGATTCCCCCCCCACCTCTCTCTCTCTCTCTCTCTCTCTCTCTATATATATATAGTGCTTTTTGTTGTACTTGTGAAAGAACATGGATTTTGGGGTATTTAAAAAAGTGATTAGGGGATGTTGGTTCAGCAGTCCATCTGGCACAAGAGGTAGTGTGCCCAGATACCAAGTGGCCGGGCCACAAAAGCTCCTGTATATTTGCATCCTTCAAGTTAATGTGGGTCTTAATGCCCACACAGCTAACTAATAGCCCATACTGTGTGGGGCCAATGGGTGAAAGATGCAAAAAACAACAAAGGCAAAAAACAGGGTGGGAGTATCATGAGGGTCAAAATGTTAAAATATGAGAATGAATGCTCCTGAGGGGGATGCCAAACAGAGCCCCCTGGGACACGCCCACTGGTTCTCAAAGGCATCAAAGGAGCTGGAGGACACCACCCATTGGTGCTCCACCTGGAAACGAGGAATTCAGTGTTGGTCCTCTTTTGTCTGGGTATTTCCTTCCACATCCATTTGGGTCTCCACACACTCTGTTCTTCTGAGTATGGAAATTGGCCCCTCTGTAATCAAGAAAAAGGGAGAAAAGAACATGCTGCACCTTCATATGCCATATACACCAGGCAAGAGTCAGGCAAAATAATGACAAAAAAAGCCTGTATTTCACAAGAACAACATGAAAGGCAATTACTTTCCAAACAGTCTTTATTACACAATTAATTAACCCATCCTTATCGTTATCAGAATGGCTTATGATAAAGCAATCAGTAATTCATATCAACATTGATTCATCAAATGTGTAATTTACATAGGAAAGGAAACCTATTAGATGGGCAAATATAATTAAAATATCAGACAGATAAACAGTAAGCCTGATTCTCCACTACCTGTCACCTTGTACACAAAGTGAAGCGCACTGAGCAATCTGGCCCTGGTCATTGTTTTGTGGGTCCTTGAGGATTTGGCTTTTTTTCAACTCAGTACTCTATGAAGCACATTTTGTTTCTGCACATTTTTCTCTCTTTCATTTTCTTCTACTTCATTTATGTCTATGGAAACTACATGATTCTTGATGGAGCTTTGAGTGGAAAGTAGAAGAGGTTTCTCAGTACAAATTCATTCTCAGACATTGAAATGCATAACCTTTGCCTTTGTATCTTTCCTCATATGTATTTCTCTTGTGAGCTGAAAACACAACACTGTTGTTTATAAGGGATCACTAGGCCCTCAGGGGAGCTATCATCTGTGACAGGAAGCATTAGGCTTTGAGCAGTTGTACCATAGGCTCCCATGAAAGTGTACTCTAACTCCTACTCAAACATCCACCAGGAATAGTAAAATGTATATGTACTTAGGTCTCACTGTAACAGACAATATATCTTTCAAGTAACAAAAAAACCCCATATATCTGTCTTGTAATTGCATGTCTACAAGGATCTCATAGTAATTAAAACTCAAATCACTTTGCATGAAGCTACATTTGACATGGAGTGCTTATTATAGCACAAGTAACAACACTGAAATACTAACATGGTGAAATGCAAATCCTATTCAGTTTTCACCACGTGTGGGTGAATGTGTGAACATGATGGGCATCTATACATGTGTTCCAAGGTGAAGGGGTGCTTTAATAAGAGTGGTTCTCATGTGTATTCAGAGTCCTGCACTTCAAAATGATGGCAGAGGCACTTTAACTTAAATTCAGTGAGCTTTAGTTAAAACACTCCTACTGACATTTTGAAACAAGGGGTTGCTGAATACATGTGACATGGAGGCTGCTGGACTACTTGTGCTGTTAATTAGCACACTTCAGCAGACTCATAGCAGACTCAATTAATTAAGTCTGCTCTGATGGGTGCTAATTAGCATGCATCGAAGCAGAGCTCTATCATGTGTATAGATGCCTGATGAGAAAATGAATATGATTTTGTGTCCATAAGTGTATTCATGAATTCTAGCAGACTCTCAAATATATCCCCATTGAAATGAATAAATCCATTAAGCTCATTTAAGAATTATATCAGCATAAGTTTGGGAAGTAGTTTGAATGACTTGTTCAGTTAGTGGAAGTTCTTCCAGATTCAGGTGTCATGAAGCTTACTGAAATGATTGGATCCAAGCACCCAGCTCTAAATAATGGTGGGTTTCATTTCTTTAATTCTTCTTTGAATGTATACTCATACGTTTCCTCACCTTCTGTGTCTTCATTGTATTCTATAGACTAGGTCCACCTTGCGGGGTCTAAGTCTTTCACTAACACCACATAAAGCTAGTAATCATTTTGTATGTTTAGGTCCAACAAAGTGGGCTAAAAGTTATCAAAAATAATAGGTGGTTTTACCTGAATATTCATGGAAAGAAATAGCAAGGCTGAATCAAGGTACTCAAATAGCAAATCTGTTTCCACATCAATTCAATTAAAATTGGAAAAATGGAAGTATTTTTCTTATGATTTCAGATGTGTGCTAACTTAATGTTCTTGTTCCCTGACAAAGTATTAAGGCAGGCAAAAGCTTGCACTAAGCAAATGTTCAAAACTTCTTCTAAAAAAGAAAAGAAAAACATTTAGCCTATTACTATTTGGTGTAATATCACAATAGGATTTAGCTCCTTTTTTCACAATAATTTTTACTTGATCTTGATTTTTCAAAAGAGAAAAAAGACATAACCTTGATGTTGCTCAATTGTAATCACCATCTTCAATGTTGTGAGGATTATTTCCTTTCTTTGGCAAAGTGATGTTAATATGCTTAGAATCATAGGAAAGTAGGGCTGAAAGGAACCTCATGAGATCATCTAGTCCAGTCCTCTGCTCAAGGCAGGATCATCCCAGTCTAACCATCCCAACCAAATATCAAACCTGCTTTTGAAAATTTTGAGGAATGGAGATTCCATGTCTTCTCTAGGCACCCTGTGCCAATGCTTGACCTCCTTCATAGTCATAAAGTTCCTCCTAGTCTCCAACTTGTGGGCTGGGGTGGCATGGGTGTTAAGGTGTGTGGTTAATAGCCCAGATGTCACAAGTTTGAGGCTATAACAGAAAGACTTATGGAGTGGCCCTGTCAGAGTCTAAAGAATCTGCAAATTATGCTAAATATTTTGTCACAAGGACATGAAAAGGAAAGGGATCACTTACCTAAATTTCCTCTGCTGCAGCTTGAGGCCATTGTTCTTAGTCTTGCCCCTGCAGTGGCATAGAAGAGTCTGCCCCCTTTACACCCTCCCTTCAGGTATTTGAAGACTATTGTCAAATCCCGCCTCATTCTTCTCTTATCCAGGGTAGCTAACCTTATTTTTTTCAGCCTTTCCTCATAAATCTTGTCTTCCAGGCCCCTGATCATTTTTGTTGTTCTCCGCTAGATTCTTTCCAATCTGTCAATGTCTTTTTTTTTTAAATGTAGGGCTCAAAACTGAACACAGTAGTCCAGTTAATGCCTTACCAATGTCAAATTGACCAAATGAATTACTTCCCTTAATTTGCAAATGATGGTCCTTTTCATATAGCTCATTTGCTTTTTTTGCAACAAGAGCATGCTGTTGGCTCATATCCATCTTACAGTCCACTGTAACCCCCAAACTCTTCTTGGCAGTATTGCATCCTACCCAGTGATTTATCAATCTGTATTTGTAATGCAATGTTTCCTTCCCTGGTTCAGGACTTTTCACTTTACCTTGTTAAATCTCATCTGATTATATTGCAGACCATTTCTCCAGTTTCTCCAGATCATTCTGGACCCACCAGAATGGCTATAATTCCACCCAATTTGGTGTCATTCATACATTTGCTAAGTATGCACTCAATCCCATAGTTCAAATAATTAAAAGATCTCTGGGGAAACTCACTCAATATTTTCTCCCTAGTAGACAGTGAGCCACTGATATACTTACTGGGTATATCTACACATGCAAATAATGCGGGATCAGTTTATTCTAAACTAACCTCGGCATGTGTCTACATGAGCAGGAACTTGAAAGCAGATTTGCTACTCATGGCAGCAATCTGCTCCTGTTCCTGCCTGCCTTGCACCGCCCTCCTGCACCAACCAGGAGAAAGCTTCCAGCCCCTACTACATGAACGTGATCTCAGAGCCAGGGATGGGAGATTATTATCTCCTAGCCCAAGCTCCATGGTCACAGGGCCCAGGCTAGGAGGTCCTTATCTACCAGCATCAGCTCCACAGTCACTGAGCTAGCACTGGGAGATCCTTATCTACAAATATTCTTCACAACTATGCAGAAGACCTTCATACTTGAAAGAACCAATGAACCCTCAATTATCAATCTCTCGACTCACACGCTTACCAAAGCTGAAAAATCTTTCCTCTCTAAAGCCCTTAATTTCTGTCTGGAAAAATATCCTAATAATATACTACAATGTTGAGAACTTGAATAAATTTTTCCAATGCCTCCATCTCAAGGAACATTTCCACAACTAAAATGAATCCAGTTCCAACAACACTTCATCCTATAACAGTCTCTCCATCTCAGACAGAAGGGCCATAAAATCTCTAAGATCCAGCTGCCAAAGAATAATAACACCAGCAGATAGCCACCATGAATGTTGCCAGTTTATAGGCCAACACCCCACACCAGGATGTCATCCAAGCCTGCCTTACATATCTACAAGACCAAGATTACAACTCAGAGTACAAAATAAAGATATGACTGAACTTATACACTTCATACTCACACTCAACAACTTCACTTTCAATAACCAAACATCCTACAGACCATGGGCACAGCTGTGGGCACCAAAATGACCCCACAATATACCAACCTTTTTATGAGCCATCTGGAGAAGAATTCCTCAAGAACTTCACCATCAAATCCATGTTGTACTTAAGATATATTGAAGACTTCTTCATTATTTAGACTGAAAACCTGCAAACTCTGATTTCTATCACAAATTCAATATTCATCAGTATTCATCAGACTATCTCTTGAATACTCCAGCACCAACATTTCCTTTTTAAACACTGTGATCAATATCCAGAATGGTAAAATACAAACCACCATATACAAGAAATCCATGGACCAACATACGTGTCTGCACAGAACCAGCAATCTCCCTAAACACACCAAGAACACTGTGATATACAGCCAAGCTCTCCTATACCACCTAATTTGCATTGAGGATAACACCCATGATAGTCATCTTAAAATCTCAAAAGGGATTTCACTCAACAAGTACATTCCTACAGAGAGATCACACTTTTCAAAGAGCTACCCAGATACTACGTGAAGAATTGGTGCAGTACAAAAAGAACCCCCCCCCACAAATTGCACACCATTTATTATGATATACCATACCTCCCTGGAACCTATACAGAATATTCTCAAACAATTACAACTCATAATAAAAGACCCAATTCTTAAAGAGACCTTAATAAAATAATATTAGACCCAAAATAATAAAGAGAGAAAATAATAAATAATATTAGACCATAATAAAAGACCCAATTCTTAAAGAGATCTTCCCAGAACCATCCATCCTAGCCTTTAAGCAAATAAACACTGAACCTCACCATTCTCATCACCAGAAGCAAATTTCCTATGGCCCAAAGCACACTGAGTGGATCCAGACCATGCCGAGACAAGAAATGTAAAACCTGCCAACATATCTGCACCACTCCGACAGTAACTACACCCACAACAGAACCATCACCATTCCTGGCTCTTATGCCTGCATCTCCAGAAATATTATATATCTTATCCAGTGCACTAAATGCCCTGATGGAAAATATGTAGGAGAAACTAAACAACAACTATGTACCAGAATGAACACACAACAAAAATGTATCAAAGACAAAAATACCCAATTACCTGTGGGTGCACACTTCTCACAAGACACCACTCTCTCTCTAGCCTTTCAGTTCTAACCCTTAAAGGGAATTTACAAAACACCTTTCACAGACGAGCCTACAAAGATTAAAAAAAAATCATAGACTAAATATAGACATCTGATTTATGGCACATTATAACCTACCTTCCATCCGATAACCCCAGGTAACCTGTCTGCACTTTACCAGCTACATTCTATCACCAGGTCAACATTCCCCTTTTCCTCCTCGCATCTACCTGTCTCAAACTTATTGTCTCCCATCCCATCTGATTCTCACTGCCACGCATTTGCATTTTCACAGACCCACATTTTGCATATTGGCTTCTATTCCATCCAGGAGAACACAAAACAGCAGACTTTCCCCATGCCTGAAGAAGGGTGTTTGTGCCTGAAAGCTTGCAAAGAACAATTTTTCCAACTATTTAGTTGGTCTAATAAAAGATATCACATTTACCCAAAGAACCTTGTCTTGCTAAAGGTAAGGTATGTTACATCCACTGCTCTCCCGCCATCCACAGAGTCTCTCACCTTGTCAAAGAATGAAATTGGGCTAGTCAAACTGACTTGTTCTTGTTGAATCCATTCTGGCTCTTCCTGATCACTTCTAGGTGCTTCAAAATAGCCTCCTTGAGGACTTGTTCCATGGTATTTCCAAGCATCAAGGTCAGACTCACATGTCTGTAATTCCCTGGATCCTTGTTAAAGATGGGCACTATATTTGCCTTTTTCAAATCACCTGGGACTTCCCTCAACCTCACAAGTTCTCAAGAAGAGTAGTCTATGCCCCTGAAATTACCTCGCCCAATTACTTCAATACCCTAGAGTGTATGTCATCAATACCCTAGACTGTATGTCATCTAGCCCTCCTGACTTGAAACCATCTACCTTTTCTAAGTAATCCCTAATCTGTTCTCCCAGTACTCTAGGCCATTTGTCCCATATGGCATGTTTACACATGCCGATTTAGGGTGCATTAGCCATTTTAAAGGCACCTTAAGGGCATGGGTCTGCACATGCATGCCCTTAATGCACCTTAAAATGGTGATTTTAAGCTACTCATGCAAATAGATAAAGCACCTTAACGTATGTGTAGACATGCTAAGGCACATTAACACTGGATGTTGACAGATTTGGGACTAGTCCCAAGTTGGTCTGCATGTACACTGCAGATGTCTACCTAAGTTGCCTTAGTGCACATTAGGCAAATGCACATTAAGTTTAGGTGCATGTGTAGACACACCACTAGAGTAGTGGAAAATCAGGTTAGGGATTTCTTAGAGAGTATTAAATCCCTGGGAACAAAACAGGAGAGGATTTTTTGTTTTGTTTTTGCTGATGAGGATATTTTTGATACCTCAAGAGTTTACATGGAGTATATATAGTAAATAGCTCTTTTGAGATATCTCTTCTCCAGTTGACACTCACAATCTAATATATGCTGGTGCTATTGAGTACAGTGTTTATCCAGTCAATATATTTTTTAGATAAATTCAAAATGCCAAATCATTGTTATTTTCCAGTAGTCTGCTCTTTTGTTTTGATTGAAAAGACTTTTATTTAGGCTCTGTTTCCAAGAAATCACATTTCTTTTTGGTTAAAGTTCCCAAGGAGTTAGATTGCAACTTATCACAATATATCAGTCACATCTTATTACCTTCCATTAGATGTGAGTGATACAACTAGATGCTGTGTGTTACAATACATTGTGTCAACAGGATATATTTAGATATAAACAAAAACAACATTTTGAAAAAAAATCTTATAGTTTCAATTATTTTTTGTAATACTTCTTTCACAACTCTACTCCTCCTTCTGCTTGTTGTTTTATTGCTGTTTTGATTTTTAGAGGTGTAATAAATTCAGATTAGCAAATTATAAAATGACTCTTACTTGTCTCTAGCTGAAGGTGATTTTCTTCCCAATTCACCACCTACCCTTTTTTAATAATTCACTGTATTAAATATCAATACTAGATGTGTTGCTTTTACTAACGATCTGTCTAGTTTTATAATAACTTAATCAAATACTGAATAGAGGATTCTTTCCCGCTGTTTTTGGGATGCCATAGAGACAAATGCCAGTGTTTAGTGAGGTCTTATTAAAGAAGGCAAAATATCTAACATATACTCAAATTTAGACTTTATTTTAAAGTGAAGAATATCCAGGAGTCTCTGTAAATACTTAGAACCAGTGGAGAGTTACTCCGATCAATCTTAGGTACTTATATGGGCCCATATTACTGAAGCATCCAACTACAATCTTTAAGAATTGCAATCCAATTACAATCTATGAATCCACCCCAAGAGAGGTGGTATTCTCCCCTACCTTGGAGGTCTTTAAGGGAAGGCTGGATAGGCATCTTACTGGGGTCATCTGATCCCAGTGCTCTTTCCTGCCCAGGGCAGGGGGTCAGACTCGATGATCTGTTGAGGTCCCTTCTGACCCTAACATCTATGAATCTAAACATAGAAGGCAAGACTTACTGACAGTTTAGAAACTAACTCATTCAGAAGTGTATAAGCTTTTGTAAGCACCAGTCTACTCTTGTCAGATGCTGTGAATGGATTTGCAAGGAGCAGAAATACTAAATAGAAAGGAATAAAGTAATTTAAATACAAAGGAGAGGGAAAGGGGGAGGAAGGGATAGGGGAAGGGGGAACTGCTGAGAGTGTGAAAGGTTGTCTGAAGAAATCAAAGACAACAAACACAGCTAACTCTTTGAATTACTTTATTCCTTTCTGTATACTCCTGCTGCTCTCTGCAAGACCCTTCAGAGCATGCGGTGAATTAGACTGCTGCCTATGAAAGTTTTTGCATTTCTGTACAAAGTAGTCTTTAAATCTGCCTTGCCTTCTGCCTAATCTAACCCAGCTAACTACCTCTCTATTCCCTTTAATTTAGTTATTCGCTGAGGTAGGAAGGTACCAACATCACCCATTTTACAGGTGGGGAAATGATTCCTAGAGAAATTAAAGCTCAAGGAGCAGATCGCAAATAAGTCTTAGATGCTAATGGACACAGATTGAATTGACTTAGAGACCTAAGTCAAAAACTGAGATCCTACAAATCACCAATTAGCTGCCACCTAATGTTGGAGACAATGACAATCTGTAGGCATTTTATGCATTTCTGAACAAGTTAATGCCTAATCCAGTTATTTCTGAAGGGTGTGCTGTGAGAGCCAGAGAAGTGTGCTGCAAGATCTCACTGTGTGAGAAGGTAAATGGTCTCCTCCCTTGTCCAGCATATTGCACCTGCCCCAGCTACTCCAGTGGTGTCTATGGCTGCTTCTCTGGGAACTGCTGCTGCCTTCCCCCACTATCTCCCTTCTCCCAAGCAGCCCCTATGATGACCCCTTCTGCCTCTGCTGAAAGCAGGCAGGCAGATGAACAAGCAGACAGATATGTGCTTTGCAACCCAGAACATCCCCTCCACTCCTCTCATACTCCTGGGGCTGTCAGGAGGAGCTGTAGGGGTGGTCATCAATAGGTGAGTCCCTTCAGGAGCAGCCTCAGCAGTGGGGGTGTAGCCCTTGACATAAATGATACCATTTTGAGGTCTTGACATAACCAATGCCATTAGTGGATATGAGGCAAACAAAAAGCAGCTGCCGGGGGTGGGGAGATGACAAATTTAGATGACCTGCTTAGTGATAAGAATTACATACCCAGCAATAGGTAGGAAAGTTGAATGATAAATTGTGGGTAACAAAGTAACAAGGATAGTTGCTGTGAAGGGATGATTGGTGGGAATTTGTGACAACCTGTGGAAGCTTGTCAATCATGAGAAAGAAAAAAATACGCTATAAGGACCTAGGAATAGCAGTTTAACACTTGGGAAGCTATGTGATTCTGACCCCCTATGCTGTGATAATGCCTGGCCAGCTGGGTCATCACATTTTTTGGAAGGCTGATGTAAGGATACTTTTGTAAACTGCTTTGAGTTATGTTTTGGTATTGCTTAAGTGTTAAATACATTTTGGATTTGGTGCCATCATAGTCTTGACAATAAGTTCTTTCCATCCACACCACCCCTTACTCAAAGTTGAGTGCAACAGGGACTGCCCTTGCCCCCTGATATATAGACCAGGGGTTGGGAGGGGGCAGATAGCAGACAGAGCAGGGCACGGAAGGGTGAAGTCCTGCTCCTACTGCCTTTAAGTGGCACCAGCTGGATCAGTCATTCTTAACATTTTTAAACTTAAGGCCCCACTCCATACCTGTTCTGAATTTGGATCTATCATAATGATTTTCAGCTGGGATGCCACAAAATTCAGACAAGTTATGGAGTGGGCCTTGAGGCTAAAAAGGTTGAGAATCACTGGTATAGAAACTAAACCTTTGCTTAAAGAAAGAGGTATTTGGTGTCATTTTTTAAAAGTACAGCTCAGCACTCGTATGATTTCCTCTGGCAGGAGAATGGAATTTATTGTATGTTTTGAAATATATATCTGTATACAATAAGCATACAATAAATCCAATTCCCCTGCCAGAGGAAATCATACCAGTGCTGAGATGTCTTGTTATACATACACACATACACCACTTCTGGGGTATAAGAGGCGGAGGACAGACAGGATTGGGAGGCAGCAACACCCCTTCAAGAAAATCCAGGGCAGAGATACCTTCGGGAGCGGCGGTGGCGGCGGAGCCGGGATCAGGGGAACAGCTGAGCCAATCGTGGCAGCTGCAGCGGCTGTCGCGGGGAGTTTAAAAACCCCAGCAAACCCCGTGGGAAGGGGGAAGCCAGAGGAGGAGAGAGGAGGCATGCAGCACATCGCTCCCGCTGTGGCTTCCCCAGAGCCAGAGCCTCAGGTAGGCAATGGGGCATCAGCCCAGCAGCTGAGGTGAGAGCCGGAAACCCCAGTGGGGGCAGGAGGAGTGATCCCCAGGGGTTGCCGGGACCAGAGTAGCGACTCGGGAAGTCCCCCCATTCCCGAGGAGTATTATTTCTGAGAACAGGGTGTCATAACCCAAGGGTATGATTTTGTGTGTGCTTCGGCACTGCAGAATTATTTCCTGCCACAAGGAGCTTTCTTTGCACGGTGCAATTCTCAGTTGCATGGAGAAAACCCCGGTGCAAAGGAGTTCCCACCACCCGCATGCAAATTTGTGTCCCACTATTGGCTGTTTCTAAATTATTCCCACGTGGCGGCTAGCAATTGGCTTGCTAGCCGTATAAGAGGCTTGAGCGGTTTCCGCCCAAGTTGGAGAACTCCGAGGAGAACCCCACAAGGGAGGACTCCGTAACCATCTCGTGAAGAACTCTAAGCATGCTGTGGAGCTCAACGAACCCAGCATGTGCCTTAAGGAGGATACAGGGGCCTGATCAACCTCTAGCCTCTCCCCGTTGCTGAAACGCTATCCCTCGACGAACCCCTTCCCTGTGCGCTCGTTCCACGGAGCCTAACAAGCTTCGTGTGTGTGTGTATCCAGAGCTCTGCCTGAGTTATTTCAAGAGGCTCGAGTTTTCTACAGGTCTTGTTCGTATGAGTTTTGTAACTGCAACTTAAGTGAAGTTTTCTCTTGACTGCACTGCGACCATCTACGGTGTAAGTAAAATAATCTTTAACCAACCGCTACGCGTCCATGCCTAATTCTAGTCCACCGGCCTGCATTCCCCGACCCACGTGCCAGGGCTGCTGGCCACAGCCCGCCGCACGCCCCCGAAGGCCTCGGATCACTCCTGGCCCGCACACAGGGGAGAGAAGAAAAGAAATGACCTGAGCTAGCGGCCGGGTCAGGCGGAGGCTAAGCCGGGCTGCCTAAAGACAACCGCTGGTCTCAGGAAGGCTTGTCAGTAAGAAGGGCTGCAAGTAGCGGCGGACGACCATCCCATCGACAGGTGACCGGTTGGCAAGTGGACGGGGTGTAGGGGTGGCGGAGCCCCATGGAACATCTGAGGACCCAACCGTGAGTACCCCCCCCATGTCGGGCAAGCCCCTCTGGCAGAAGATCTCCACTGAACCCCTCCTTTGAATCACTTATAATATCCAAGTCGTGGCAGGAAAGACGAGGGGGAGGGGCTACTGGACGAAGGGTGGTACAGGACGTGAGGCCCACCGATGTCACAGTGCCCCAGATATGAAATTGTGGGAAACACTGGTATAACTTTTGCTTCTAAGGTGGCACCATGCCAGCAGCATAACTAGGGTGGGGTGAATGAGGCAACTGACTTGGGGCAGGGGATGAAATAAAGCAGGTGCTGCTGGCAGCCCCATAATCTCAATTACAGTCATGGCTGCAGCTAGAAGTTGCCACTGCCCTTCTGCCCTAGGGCCCAGCTGCATCCTGACACTGCTTCGCCATGCCCTGCCTTCGGCCTAAAATTAAAACTAGAAACAAGGTGGAGGAGGAACTTCCCCCTGCCCCTTTTATTTATTATAGGTGACAGTCATGAACACTCATCTAGAATGTTTTTAATTATCGTCTCTATTTGAGGAAATTCAAACCCACGCCTCTCAGCCTGCCAAGAGAATGCTCTAACCACCAAG
The DNA here is from genome assembly GCF_030867095.1 of Alligator mississippiensis. Taxonomy (NCBI): domain Eukaryota; kingdom Metazoa; phylum Chordata; order Crocodylia; family Alligatoridae; genus Alligator; species Alligator mississippiensis. The sequence goes on from NC_081824.1 coordinate 90,369,202, forward strand.
TTATAGATATTTAGACAATTTGTGGGGGGAAGTAAATTCTCCACCTTTTCTTTATAAGCTGTCCCATTGTACATAAAAATAAATATTCTATGGGTCACAGAAAGAGGGGAAGAGTAAAAATGAGTATCTAGTTGTATGAACTTTACCAAAAAAAAAAAAAAAAAAAAATCAGTCTCTGGAGGAAGGAATAAAACTCTAGACTTCCACTTACAGCTCATTGCTATAAGCACAAAGACAGTCATAATCATTCTTGCTCCCTATTTCTTCTGGTCCAATGAGTCTTTAATTCCTTTACACACAGTGACAGAATAGCACAAATGTAAGTGTAGAATAGTCTATAATCTGGCTAATAATCCACTGATGCAGGCTGAAAAGGAAACTGAACTAAGGCCTCCTCTGACGGTACATACCATCTCGTCCAGAAGCATTTCAAAACTCAGGTGGCAAGCCCTGAGTAGAGGAATGTATCTCCCAATAATGAATACAATAACTAATCTGTGGAGAGAGTGAAATCTGACACCCATGTTCTCCATGTGTTTCCCTATGGCTTGTTCTTAAGTATCTCTTCCCTCTATTCTGAAGGACTCACCTGTCCTCACACACTGCTTAGCAACTTAAGTATCTAACCACAGACTTTTGGATTCTATGTCAGGAACTAGGCATCAAAAAGGAACTGCAATACTCACATACTCCAGTGGTAATAGGGCACTCACCACTTTGGGTGATATAGGTCTAAGGTCAAACTGGAAGTCTCAGACTGAACAGGATCTTGAAGAATCTCCCAAGTCAAATGTTGCCACTGTAACCATTGTATCAGCTATTCTCTTCTCTAATTTAACTGACTAGTGGAAGTTTAGCTTAGTATGATCTTCCTGAAAGAAAGATGCAAAATTAAAATTAAGCAACTTTATGGAACAAGCAGATGTTGAAAGGAGTACAGTCAGCTGGGAAGATTCTACCACATATGGAAGACATGTCCCAGAATCAAGCTGTTTTGGAAGAAGGTTTGGATATATGATCATGGAAATAATAGGATGCCAACCATCAGATAACCCCTTAATCTTCTTATTTAACCTTCCTGAGAACTCTGCAACATATAAGTCATAAGGAATTGAACACTCATCTTCTAAAGGATGCACAAAAATTACAACTGCAAAAGTACAGAAGTGACATCCCTAAAAAGCAATGGTCCATTATAAATGTGGTGGAAATTCTTGGAATTTGCTGAAAAAAAAACCTTTTCCTGCCTCCAAACCAGAAAGTTTGAAAAATATTTTTTGAATATCAAAGGAAAATGCAGCTTCTAGGAGCTAACTGTTCAGAACAACTTGGAATAAATTTGTAATCAAAAACAGATATAAGTAGAAGATAGTGTATTATGGAGAGTTCTGAGAAATGAAGGGGTGAATTGTTAAGATTACACATAGAGATAAAGAAACACAAAAGCTTAACATGGACTAGAACATTAAGGAAACTATCAGAGATGGAAAAGGCGAGACAAAAAGAATATAGGATTCCTCTGTGGATATTAACTTGGGTTAAGGTACCACTGCCTGTGGAAGATAGAGATCTGTCTTTAAGTATATTTTAGAGGATTTGATATATTGTTAATGTTACATTGTGACTTTAAGTTGAATTCTTTAATAAAGTTTAAAAAAATAAATTTGAAAAATATTTTAAGTGGCTTCTAAAATTGTTCACAAATATTTTGTAAATAAAAATTCTGTATTTAAAATGGTTAAACATCCATATTATCAATGGATTCATTGCTTTGAGGCAATAGATGCTCCTGGGGTATTCCTAAATCCTCTGCCTCCTCAGCTGGCTGAGAGCCTTTCATCAACTCCATCTGGTGAGAAGGTCATGACCTTTATACTTTGAGCTGACCACAATTATCCATGCCTTTGTAACCTCAAAGCTTGACTACTCCAATGCACTCTATGTACAGCTGCCTTTGAAGACCATCTGAAAACTGAAGCTGGGGCAGAATGCATTTGTTTGCCTTTTAATGGGGATTTTTTTCCTTTTCCATGTTCTTGTGACAAGGTATTTAGCAGGATTCTCAGATTTGTTGGAATCTGACAGGCAGCACCATAAGCATTTCTGCTATGGCCTCTAAGTTGTTACCTCTGGACTGTCAATCATGCACCTTAGCACCTGCACCACCCAAGCCCCCTTTGATGGGGATGAGTCACCAGGGGCACATAACTCTGGTGCTCCAGAGTCCAAACTGACTCCCATTAACTTTCTGGGTACAATTCAAGGTGCTTGTTTTGACCTAGGAGGCCCTACATAGTCTGGGTCCTATGTACCTAAGGGACCACCTTTCTCCCTTATGCTACCTCATGATCCCTAGGGTCAACTGAGAGCAACCTTCTACAAGTATTATTAGTACACCAAGTCTGCTTGGTGAAAATATGTGTGAAGTTATTCTCTGCACTTGCCTCTTGGCCCTGGAACTCGCTCCCTCTTGACACTCACCAGAGTCTGAGCGTGAACATCTTTTGGAAGCACCATAAGAGCTTCCTATCTGGGTAGGCATTCACCAAAAAAAGCTAGGATTCTGTTTTATGTTGATGTTTCAGTCCCCTTTTAAGGTGTTTCAGTCCTCTATCTATACATAGATAGATTTACAGTGTAAAATGTCAGAAAGGTGCTCTTCATGTTTTCTTTCTGAAACAAGTCATTATGTATACTGTAGAGAATGACGTAGCCATTGATATTTTATATTAATTAGAGAAGCACTAGCTTTGCCTTATAGGAAATTTACTCAGTGGGTTCCTGTGCCTCTGTTTTTGTGCTGTTTGTACAGGTGAACCAAAATCTTAAACATGAAATGTTCATAATTAGAACCAAAATCCAATTCTGAATTTTGTGGCAACATTTAGTATTCTTGAAAGACTGCCGTTCAGATTCATGAAAGTACTACTTTAGATCTTTTCCAGGAACATTCCCTTTCATAGTTTTTTCACAGTATTTAGGGGCTGGAAAGGACCTTACAGCTCATTGGGTCCAGCCCCCTGCACTTGGGCAGGAAAGACTGCTGGGGCCAGATGATTCCAGCAAGATGGGCATCAAGATGCTTTCTGAAGATCGCCAGAGTGGGTGATGGTAACAACTCTGGGGGGGAGCCTGCTCCAAACCCTTGGTACTCAACCTGTAAAGAGGTTTTTTTTCCTATGTGTAGTCTGAAGCAATCTTCAATCAGCTTATATCCAATATTTCTAGTCCTCTCCTGGGGGGCCTAGATGAATAGAACTCCCCCCGGGCCCTGATATACTTATAGGACTTACTGTAAGTACTGCAGTTTTATCAGATAGCAGTGCTTCTGCTAGTTAGACATCAGAGCTTTCTCTCTTTTCCTAAACAGCCAATAGATTTAGAAATGTCACATATTTCCCTTTACTTATCTATATGGTATAATGCCATAACTTATCCTACATGTAAAAAAAGGAGGACATGGAGAAACAGTACCCTGTTATTCCTCACATAACTAACTTAGTTTCAGGTATTGAGACTTGCTCAATGATGATACCAGCTGTGTAGACCAACACAGTTATTTCTTTCTTATGAGTATCATGATTACAAAACAAGCTGGGCCTTAGACCCTTTTTAACTGCTTCTCAAGTGCACCCTTCAACTGACAGGACTAGGCTACTTCAACTGTTTCAATGGAGGAACCACAGGCCATGTCTACACAAGATATTTACTGTGAAGTTGACTAATAAGCTGCATAGTAAATGTCTTGTGTCTACACATGTACCCTATTAGACAGGAGTAAACTAATTTACTCCACAGCAGGAGTAAATACAAGTACTATCCTGCTGCAGAGTGAAAAACTGCATAGAAGGCTAGCTGCTGGCTAGCTCTGCACTGAAGCACCCCCGTGCCCCAGCCAGCCCCTCTGCAGCTCATTGACCTGGAGGGAGCAGCCCTTGGCTGGCAGACTAACCCCCTGGACCCTCTGCCAACCCCAACTCACAATGCTGTGATCCTGAGCCCACGTGAGATGCTGGCCCAGCAGCAATAAGGTCTAGAGCAATAAGCAATTGCTGTACCTTAACATACATGGAAAGATGCTCCCATAAAGTCCGATCAATTTTAGCCTAGTCTTCTGAAGTTCTCTGTTTTCCAACCCTTTTAACTCAAATGACCCAAATGAACCTGGTCACCTGTAAGCCTTTCCCCACCCAGTTCACTCACAAGAGTCTGAGAGAGTGGCTGATAGTGACCCCAAACAGCTTCAAGAGACAGTATACATAGCATGCAGAGCAAAAGGATGAAAAAAATCAAAACACACAAATTTCCCATTACCAATACTTCGCTATTTGCTGGAGGCATTTTCAGCTTCCCTCAGCTGAGAAAAGCTTCACCTCTAACTGGGATTAGTTCTGTCTGGGCATGTCTACATGAGATGCTACTGTGCAGTGGTTATTGTGAAGCGTTTATTTAGTACTTGTTATCTCACATCATTGAGTAGCTCCTCTCCAAGGAAGATCAATGGATGCTTCTAGTAGAAATAACAGTCCTAAGGCCTTCTACTTCCAGTGAACTTTGTTTGACAAACAAGTTCATTTGTTATTTTCCAGAGTATCTAAGATTTGGCTAGAAATGGATATTGGAGCCTTAGTAAAAAGTCCTACATAAACACTTCCTGTGCAGAAGGATTTAAGTAAGGAAGAAGTCAGATAATCACAAGAAGATAGAGTTGTAGCTTATGTCTGGAGAGTGTCTCGGACAGCCAGAGCTGACTCGAGGTGATCTAATAATTAATCGTTCGTTGGGCGGGCTGGTGAATAGAGAGGCAGACAAAGCTTAATGGTTGTAAAACTTTACTTACGCCGCTTGTGGTTGCGGCGCAAACGGTCCGGTCATCTGAACAACTATGTTAGTTGTTTCAGCTGGCAAGGCTCAGGCTAGCTCATCCGTCCACAAATCAAGCCGGCGGGTAAAGGGTATGTCGGGGATTGCGCTCGGCGACAGGGAGAAGAATCAATAGGTGATCAGTCTATCGATCAGCTCAGCCGCAAATCAGATCTCTTTTAGAAGCACTCTGCAGCGTGCTCAAAGTTCTCCGACTTGGACTGAAGTCGCGCGAAATTTTAAACGGCTAGCAAGCCAATTACTAGCCGCCACGTGGGAATAATTTAGAACTGGCCAATAGCGTGACACAAATTTGCATTCGAATGCCGGGAACTCTCTTGCACTGGGGTTTCTCTGCTGCAACAGAAAACCTTTACTTTGCAAGAGGCTCTCATGTGGCGGGAAAATGCCATCGTGCCGAGGCACCAAAATCACTGGGTTGTGACATGCCCCCTTGCCGACGGCACAACTGGAATTTTAGACACATGAGCACATCATAAGGCATCTTTGTTTTGGGATTTACTGACCTGGCAAAGCTTTAACAACCAATAAAAATATATATGTACAAACAAACAATTTGATAGACCAGTCTTTTCAACAAATTACAAACTACAACAACTTGAACATATAACAACAACTATTGATCATCGTCTGATTGGAGAACATCTGCTTGGGACTTCCTTTGTCTAGTAGTCGGTCCGTCTTCTCCTATTAACAGACAATGTCAATAAAATACTTAATAACATGAGCGAAAATAGTGTTATAGCAAGTCCTGAATGAATGGACGTTCACTGTTTCAGTGTCTCCTTCACAACCATCACTCTATTGACTCGAATGAACAGTAGTTTGGTACTCGATGAATCTCACAATCGGGCGGTTGTGGATTACTACTTTTCTGGGGTTAGACCTGTGAAGAAAGAAAACAACAACACAAAACAAAAAGACTCATAATTGGATTTAGTGTAAGGATAGTGGGTGAATGTCAGAACGGCGGGTCATCCAGTTGTGATGAACGACAATAGGAGGACGATCGGGCTTTTCTTCTAATTGAACAGAATAGGTATTAGGATATTGTCCTGACCGTTGAACGGTTCCTTTGTGAACTTGTGGATGAAACTGATGGGGGTGCAGTATTGAGATCCATACTAACTCATCTGGCTGGAACTTGGGTTCCCAAGGTGGGGGTTTCTGGACATTAGTTTTGTCCCATAACGGTTTAGCAGTGTTCAATGAGATGAGGACATCATGATTGAATTTAGTCCAGTTTTTAAATGTCCCTCCTCCTCTGAGGCGAAGTTGTTCTTTGTACAGGCCTATGTGTCTTTCCACAACACCGTTGGACTGCGGGTGATACGATAAATGGAGATGCCAGGCTACATTGTGAAGATGAACAAATTTGTCTAGAGTGTTAGAGTTGAACGGGGGTCCCCCATCAGACTGAATCTCATGAGGGGCTTGCCAGGTAGCAAATACGGCAGTTAAGGCAGAAATAACAGCAGTAGCATTGCTTTTCCTTAAGGGAATGACTTGTAACTGTCTTGTTCCCAAGTCGACAACAACTAATCCTTTATTTGGTGGCTTAGACCCTGGGAGGGGTCCTAGCAGATCTACCTGCCAAATCTTTCCTGCCTGAAACTGTGACGAATTGAAAGCTCCAAGCTGATGTTTGGTTCTATGGCACTTTTCTTTAGCACTTATCTCACAGGCCTGAGCTACCTTTTCCCAATCGCGCTGAGCTCCGTATGAGGCCGGCTCCGTAAGGGTTCAGCACCAACGTTGATGGCAAGCTCGTGGTCCCGGGTGACCCCAATTTTTGTGAAACCACGCGAGGAATGGATTTACTTCAGGACCGGAGGTAGATGTGATAGGCAAGACTATGTCGGTCCGGAGTGGATCTTCTAAGAGCTTATCAATGACCTCATGTACTGGATCAGTATCCAGACGGTGGGACTTAGTGTGCTTAACCAACGGGAGGCGTACAAATTTAATTAACATTTTCCAGATGTCTTGCCAATCATCCAAATTTTCGGAGGGAAAAGCTGTACCGGTAAGAATTTTATAAATGTATTGTGAATCAATTGCGATGATTGGGACGGGAAGTGTATCTTCATGATGTGTCAGACAATGTTCTAGGACCTTGAGGAATCCTAATAGTTCACATTTTTGGGCCGAATTATCATTTGGGTCGGCTTGAAATATTTCCCTATTGTTACAAGCTTTGCAATAGTACCCATAGCCTCCGCCATGTCGGGAGGTTCCATCTGAGGCCATCCACGCCGGGGCAGAAGTTCCATACAGTGTAGGGACCTTCTCCTCATCTTCTGGGTTTGGATCAGGTGCCGTGTCTTCCAACCTCCAACAATGCCAGTTGTGATGGTGAGTAAGCACTAGCGTATTCCAGGTCTTAGACTCCCCCTGAAAATGTGGGTCGACTCTTTCCGCATCCAGCAAGGGTAACAATGTGGCACCGGGAGTGCGTAACGTCCCATGCCCCCTTGCTAAAGGCTCCACCAGTTGCTCAGCTAGGAGGATTTTTCCGACGGCTCCATATCGATGTTGTGCCGCTTGAAGCATCTTATGGGCCGTATATACTAGCTCATCGCGAGGGTTATGTACGACTGCCCGCACGTGGTTTGTGGTGAACCTAAGGGTTACGGTAAGTGACTAACCCAGATCGATGGCATGGAGTGATGTATCTTTAACCATGGCTAGCAAGCGAAGCAGGTTCCGCTGGTCTCCTTTTGTCCAGGGCGTGGACTTTCGAGATTTGTTACGGATCTGTCGCTGCAATTTGGTGAGGAGTGCCAAATCACTAGGTCCAACATAATGCCGATACCAATTCAAATGACCCAAAAGCTGTTGAAAGTGCCTCTTAGTGACAGGGAGGAATGTTTTTAATGGATCGATGTTAGGACCCTCATGCGAGATTCCGTGGCAGATGGAACCGATGTATCGAGTGCCAAGGAACGTGATGTCATCTACAGGATGTAGGCATGACTTTCCCTCGTTGATCGTCCATCCCTCACTTTGAAGGTGAGCGACTAGCTGGTTAACTATACTAGTAACTACGGAACTATTGCGACCCATGATGGCAATATCATCGACATAACTCCAAATTCTCAATTCCTCGTCCGGGGGAAGAGAGCATGAGGCCTGAAAACTTTTTAGGGTATTATTCATGGCACCAGTGGCTAGTGATGGAGTGTTGCAATATCCTTGCGGACAGACCGTCCACCTGTACATAATGCCATCCATACACATATTTAGTATTCCTTCCAGGTCAGTTATCGGGATGGAAAAGAACATGTTTTTTAGATCCAATGTGACTCCGACCCACTTACTTTGTTGGAACTGTGCCATCTCAAACATACATTGTGGCAGAGTAGAAGGATTAGGTTGTTGAAGTACTTGACATCTTTTGTTAACCTCTCTATAGTCTACAACTAGCCGGGCTTCATTAGGCTTTCCAGGTTTCGCAGCTCCCCATCCTGATGACAAGTAGGTGCTGGCTGTTATGGTCTTAATACAGCCTCGTCGCTCAAGTCACTGCAGGAGGTCAATAAGGGACTGTTTTAGAGGACCATTATTTGGGATCAGTCTATATCGCCAGGTGGAGGTGTTACGAAGCGTTGGTCGATGCCAATCCTGTTCTGGGATAATAATGGGTAATGCCTGTAGCACTTATTCTTTAAGGTCAAGTGCTCTTATCCCCGGGATCCCTAAAATGTTGATGCCCCCTAGGACAGCCTCTAGGGGGTATCAGTGGCCTTGGACCCAAAATTTGACCTTCGTTGTGACGGCGATAGCATTAAGCCCTTGTACCTTGATCGTTTTGGTGGTCTTTTGGTGAGGTATCATTGAGGTGATCACATTGGTTTGAGCTCCAGTATCGAGAAGGAAGAATATCTGTTGTTGGTCATCTGGATTGGTAGGGTTGTAAACAGTGAGTTTGGCGTATGGTCGAGAATCAGTGGGGTCAGGTTTAAACTGGAGAAGGCCGCCGGCGGAGCCGCCGGCCATTACTCGTTTTTTGGTGGGTCCTCGAATTTGAATCCTAATGCTTCAGCCAGACGAGACTGGGCCCTTTCTCCCAAAATTCGCAATTGAGTCTTTGTGAGTCCGGAGTGGGCAAGGAGAAAACCAAACATGTTCCTTTCCTTTGTCGTTCTTTCCTTCGGGGTTCTTGGAGGTGACCACCATGGCTCTCGCCAGGGGGTATACTCTTGACATCTAGGTCTCAGTGTTTCAGCTGGGTATGCTGAAGGTCGGTCCCTTATATCATCAGAAGCTTCTTCTTGCTTCATGAGTGCCTGCAGTCGTGGGAGATGGCCTAAGAGATTTCCCACTGGTTGACCTGCCATTGGGTTCAAAAAGAGTCGGAGTGTAACGGCATTTGCTCCTCCGTATACCTCCACGCAGGCATCTATAGCTTCCAGGGGCGTTGGAATTGCCCCGGGGTATGATAGGTGGCGATGAGCCCATCTCTCTTTGCGTTGGACGGCTGTTAGTCCCATTGGATTCGTTCTCGGGCTCCATGAGAGATATGACACCCCAACTATAGCCAGGAGGAGTTGTTCTGCAGTAGCCTTCTGCGGACGGCCTTTGTGCCAGGTGTGAAATTTGTGGGTTACCTGTCCCACTACGAGCGCTGGGAGTGGGATGGGCCAGTGGGCACTGTCTGTGACCACATTCAAGTCGGTAGCACGCCCTCCGCTCCATGCCACTTGTTGGGTCAGGGCACTCACCTCTTCCTTGTCCAAGGTGTCAGATCCGAATTCCACTATCAGTCGTCCTAACCACATGGCCAAGGTTTCTTCCGGTTTTATTTTAGATTCCTTGCAAAGTTCTTGAATTTCTGGTCGGGTGCGTGTGCGAGAGATAACAGTGATACGCATACATCCGCAACATGCTTCATCACAGCTATCGGGTGAGCTGCGGTAGAGGAAGAGTTAAATTCTTCATCTGGGAGCGTTGGGTACATCCCTCCTCCCATTGGCCCCTCCCCGTGGCAAGGAGGCGGGGCCGTTGGGAACGACGTCACCTCAGGGTGCGGAGTCGCTAGGCGGATCCCCGCCGGGTCTTCTGAAACTCCACCCCTCCTTTCCGGGTTCCCCGGATGGCTCGCACTTCTTTCGGCGCCATTTTCTGCTAGCAGCATCATGTGGCCGCTGCTTTTGATAAGCGTCGCTCCGGAGCTCTTTGCTGTCCGCTCCAGCGACTCTTTACCCGCCGTATGCATCTGTGCCTCTAAATTTGCGTATTCCCTTAGTAGACCCGCTACTGTACGGAACAGCACATTCATCGTCTTTCCTTTCTTCCATTTAGTTAGACCCCATCTCGGCACATGACGGCCCTTAGTTTCCAGATCCTCCCGGAGCTGAACGAGGAGCTCATGGCCCTGCGACTCAGGCACCAAATCTGGACAGTTGAACCAGTCCGTGGGGGTGGGTTCCCCTCCTTCCCTTAAGTATCGAATGCATTGAGCAAACTCCTGAGTGGGGGTCAGCTTTTCTGCCTTCCGCGCTTTCACCCCAGCTAAGGAGATGGTTGAGGTTTCTTCCGGGGGTCGATAATAGACCCAGTCGCTCCCCATTATGCATCCGAACTCCCCAAGGGATAGCTTAGTTCTCCATTCCTTCACTACGGCTTCTTCTCTCTTTACAGAGAAGTAACAATCAATATTTCTTTCATCCCCTTCTACCGCCTGGTGGTAAGCGATATGCGCCCATAGATCGTTGGCATTCTCTACGCGGCGGGTCCCGGTGCACCAGGGGCAGCACCCAATTAGGTTCATCTCTATCACTGTGCCCTTAGATCCCATCCTTGTCGCCATGTCTCGGACGGCCAGAGCCGACTCGAGGTGATCTAATAATTAATCATTCATTGGGCGGGCTGGTGAATAGAGAGGCAGACAAAGCTTAATGGTTGTAAAACTTTACTTACGCCGCTTGTGGTTGCGACGCAAACGGTCCGGTCATCTGAACAACTATGTTAGTTGTTCCAGCTGGCAAGGCTCAGGCTAACTCATCCATCCACAAATCAAGCCAGCGGGGAAAGTGTACGTCTGGGATTGCGCTCGGTGACGGGGAGAAGAATTGATAGGTGATCAGTCTATCGATCAGCTCAGCCACAAATCAGATCTCTTTTAGAAGCACTCTGCAGCGTGCTCAAAGTTCTCCGACTTGGGCTGAAGTCGCGCGAAATTTTAAACGGCTAGCAAGCCAATTACTAGCCGCCACGTGGGAATAATTTAGAACTGGCCAATAGCGTGACACAAATTTGCATTCGAATGCCGGGAACTCTCTTGCACCGGGGTTTCTCTGCTGCAACAGAAAACCTTTACTTTGCAAGAGGCTCTCATGTGGCGGGAAAATGCCATCGTGCCGAGGCACCAAAATCACTGGGTTGTGACAGAGATTAGTAGGAATAGGAAAGAAAGTAGGACTTTTGACACAAATCTCCATTTTGTAAGATAAGAAGGGGGGAAAGAGGTAAGTGTTCCCTCAGAAGTTTTGCCAGCCTTAAAATTAATTTGGAAATGTTCAAGTTTGTTCATCTAAACAAGTGGGCTCAATAGTGAGAGTCAAATCTTATTTCAAGTCAAAATATGTAACATAGATGACAATAAAGGAGAATTTAATTTAATAATATAAGTGTTTCTTGGCCCCAAAGATTTCAAATCATTCTCTCTCTTTTAAACTGAGGGAGTAAGTTTGAATTCAGTGGGAGCTAAACTGACAGAAAATCATTGCAAGAGATTCCTGTAAGAGGCAGTAAATGAAATTAATTCTTTCACTTGCAGCCCAGTTCATTTACGTGACCAAATACACATCAAGAAAGTTTATCAAAATTGGCACTAGGTTTCTAGTTTGGGCTTGCTGAGATGCAAGATAGGGACAGAGATCAAGGATTGAGAATTACATACAAAAGCTTCAATGAAGAAATGGAGTGAAACTATGGGCACACTTACTAGAGTCCTTAACACCCCCACTACCCCCCACCCCCCAAAAAGTGACTTCATCCTTCTCTTTATTGCTTTTTTGTGCCTTACTCTTAAGGGCATATGATAATATGTTACAAAAGTGGATGCATTAAAGGATTTTCAGGAACTAAAACAGTGTGGAATAGAATCACACTTAGGTTCCCGAGTCCATTGATGTGAGAGGCAAGGACATCTTGGGATGATATCTTTTCCTGGACCAACCGTGTAGTACAGTTAGATAAGCTTTGTAATGCAAGACATTCTTTGTCAGGTATCATGTCTTGCATTCAAAAACTTGTCTAATTCTGCTATACAGTTGGTTCAATAGGGCCTTGTTATACCTTACACTGTGAGCCACACAAATGTGAATCAATGTTAGTGCTATCTCAAGTTTGGAGCAGCTGCATGTTCAGGCCAGCAGGAGCCTGGAGGACTGAAAGATAAGAATCCCTCCTCCCCACTCATCCCCTGGCTCCTGAGGCTCCCTCCGTTGCGGTGGACATAGTCTTTCTGGACTTTAGGAAGGCCTTCAACACTGTCTCTCACCCCATTCTCATTAAGAAATCAGGTAACTATGACATTAATGCCTACACAGTCAGATGGGTCACAAATTGACTGGAGGGTCACACCCAGAGAGTGGTGGTGGATGGGTCATTTTTGACCTGGAGGGATGTGGGCAGTGGGGTCCCCCAGGGCACGGTCCTCAGGCCTGCATTGTTCAACATCTTCATCAGCGACTTGGACGAGGGGGTAAAAGCACCTTGTTCAAATTCGCAGATGACACTAAGATGTGGGGAGAAGTGGGCACACTGGAGGAGAGGGATAGGCTTCAATTTGATCTGGACAGGTTACAGGGATGGGAGGATGAGATCAGGATGGGATTCAATACTGACAAGTGCAAGGTACTACACCTAGGGAGGAAGAACCAGCAGCATATCTACAGGCTGAGGAACTCCATTCTAGTCAGCACAGAGGCAGAAAAAGATCTTGGTATCATTATTGATTTCAAAATGAACATGGGCTGCCAATGTGGGGATGCAGTCAAGAAGGCTAACCGCATCTTGTCATGCATCTACAGATGCATCACAACCAGGTCCAAGGAGGTGATCTTCCCCCTGTATGCGACATTGGTTAGGCCGCAGTTGGAGTACTGCGTCCAGTTCTGGGCGCCGCACTTCAGAAGGGATGTGGACAACATCAAGAGGGTCCAGAGAAGGGCCACTCACATGATCAGGGGGCAGCAAGGCAAGCCCTACGAGCAGAGGCTAAGGGACCTGAACCTGTTCAGCCTCCACAAGAAAAGGCTGAGAGGGGATCTGGTGGCTGTCTATAAACTGGCCAAGGGAGACCAGCAGGCAATGGGAGAGTCCCTGTTCCCCTGAGCACTACCGGGGGTAACAAGGAATAATGGTCATAAGTTGACTGAGAGTAGATTCAGGCTAGATATCAGGAGGCACTACTTCACTGTCAGGGTGGCTAGCATCTGGAACCAACTTCCAAGGGAAGTGGCACTCACTCCTACCCTGGGGGTCTTCAAAAGGAGGCTAGATAATCACTTAACCGGGGTCGTTTGACCCCAGCATTCTTTCCTGCCATGGCACGGGGTCGGACTTGATGATCTGCTCAGGTCTGTTCCGACCCTACCAACTATGAAACTATGAAACTATCCCCACAAGCAGGGCTCTCCCCTTGCCCCTCAGGGCTCCCCCCACTTCCATCTTCTTGTAGCACCTGAACTGTCAGTCCCAGAAGAACTAGCATGGAAGGGTTAATCTGCCTGCTTAGCTGCTACTGCTGAGTTGTTGCTTCTCTCTAGGCTCAGCCCACTCAGAGAGCAGCAGCACAAACTGGGCAGGCAGGTTTGCCCTTCCCTGTCTGCTCTCCTGGGACAGATAGCCCAGGCAGCCATGAGTAAGCGGGGAGTTGGGGAGAGCAGTGAATGGGGATCTGGGGTGCTGGTGTGTGGTGTGTACACTAAGTTGTAGCCTAGAGTGACTGCATAACACAGATCAGAGGTAAACCTATCCTGGAATAGCATAAGTTTGAGCAGTATAGTGAGTGCTTAAAACCAGTTTCAGGGCACTGACAAACATGAAAAAAAAACAAAAAACAAAACAAAACAGTACTTTACAAGAAAAAGCTGCATGTTTGTTCAGCTCATCTCTGCAGCATTTGTATCGATCAACAGCACTTTTTGGTGCTTTTATATAATTTGGGCTTACTGCGATTATTGATTCAATCACCTATTAGATAAAAGTGCCAGAAAGGCCCGTTGAAGTGCCTGATCTATACAAATGTTGGCCAAACCACATCCAGCTAACATGATGCCTCTTCTGAGCTTGCTCTGCTCTATGCCGGGGATGCACTGAGCTTTAAGTAAAGCACTGTTTGTTTGTTTTGTCCATGTCTGTAAGCAGCCTCAGGTGTAAATGTGTGGAGAATCTAGGGGTTAAGAGCTCCAGGAGCTGCCTTAAATTACCTTGTAACAAGGCCCTTAGACACTGAGCAGGTGACATAGAAAGTGGGCCTCAGTCTATAATGCCAGACCAGCAATTTCTGCATTTATGAGAGCTGGTTAACTGTCTTTTAATTGCTATTGTAGGCCCTGTTTTCAAAAATGCATAATGTTCTGAAACGTTTTCTCCTCAGAGCAAAGCACTTTGCTTAATCTTTAACCAGAAGTCTTTTTTTTTTCCTCTCATTTTCAAAGTTTGTGAAAAATCCCTTCAAGCGTCAACAAAAATAATAATAATAAAAAAATACCATAATTTCTTCCTAATGTAAAGGGAAGAGATCTTACTTTGTTTGTAGGAGACTAGTTTTAAAACAGAACCCTCACATTTACCATTTTATATGTATATAGTCTAGAAAGAGCACTGTACATCTGGAGCCATTTAAAAACAACTGCCTCTAAAAAAAAATCATGAAGTTGTTAAACTACAGTGTGCCATAAGCTGTGTTAAGTAGTGTTATTTTTGTTTTCAGTGTTAATCTTAAATGTATGGTTACAGGGGCCTAGTCTGCTCTTCTGATCTAAGTATACAAAGACATGTGAAAGTACAGTCTTCTTCAGTAGATGACACAGTGAAATTAAGTAACCCTAAATGTGCATTTTGAGCTCCCCAGACCATGGGCATTACAAGATCAATTGGAAAACGTTTTTCCATTTACTTCCTTAACACACGTTCTCAAAACAAAAAACTTTGAATGCAATATTGAGATCAAGTTGAGTATTCAAAATTAAGGAAGTGAGAAGAAAGACTTTGATCTTAACTATGAAATGTGCTTATGGCTTTAAATATGATCTCTCTGCATCATAATAGGTACAAAACACTACAAAGTAGTGCAACTTCTTTTGCAAATTTTTACAAGGTCCTGGCTTTTTTCTCTTAAATCAATTCCTTATCTAATCATTTTCTATGATTCTATGATTCTTGCTTGGTTAAAAGCAAATACTGACTTGTAACTGTCTAGAATAGTGGTTTTCAACCAGGTTACCACGGCACTCCAGGGTCTTATAAGACCCCTCTTGGGTTTCTCTGATACAGGCACTGCGGCAGCAGCTGCAGTGGCTGAATATAAATGCTCTAGGCACAAGGCTGAGACATATGCATGCATATTCCTCCTCCTACATTAGAGCCTTCCACTAACTCTAAAGCAGGCAGAAGATCTAGCTCAAGCCACAACACACCCAGTTTCCCCTCACCCCACACATTACTCAATAGTTCCACCTGCCATGCATGCCTCTGTTTCCAGCAGACGCTGTATGGGTCGGACCAAGAAGGGCAGCAATACAAGCTGGCCCTCCTGCCTGCTTTAGGGTTAGCAGAGAACCTAATGAGGCAAGAGCATGCACACACATTGTCACAGCCCTTCCTGGTCTGTGGTATCAAGTACATGGGACAGTTTTACTTGATGGTAGTGTCATCTGGTTCAGACACAATGAGGTAAGCTGAGCACAGCAGTGGTTCTCAACTGAGAGTGTCGGCACATTCAAAAAACCGGTGGAAGGTGCCCTAAGACTTCAAAGATTGAGAACAACTGATCTATTTCATAGATTTCATAGATGTTATGGCTGGAAGGGACCTCAAAGATCATCAAGTCCAGTCCCCTTCACAAGGGGCAGGAAGTCAGCTAGGGTCAAAGGATCCCAGCAAGCTAAGCATCCAAGTGTTCCTTGATGAGTCCAGAGTAGGTGCCTGCACCACTTCTGGAGGGAGTCTATTCCAGATCTTGGGGGCTCAGACCATAAATAATTTGTTTTTTTATGTCCAGCCTAAAATGGCATTGTAGGAGTTTATGACCATTGGTCCTTGTTTCTCCTTGGGGTACTCTGGTGAACAGACGTTCTCCCAGATCCTTATGTACACCTCTTATGTACTTATAAGCAGCCACCAGGTCCCCCCGATCCTGCGCTTTTCCAGACTGAAAAGTCCCATAGCTCTCAGCCTCTCTTCATAAGGCCTATTCTCTTGCCTTTTGATCATGTGCGTGGCTCTCATCTGGACTCTGTCAAGCTTCTCAACATCCTTCTTGAATTGTGGAGCCCAGAATTGGATGCAGTACTCCAGCTGCGGTCTCACCAAGGCTGGGTACAACGGTAGGATGACATCCTGAGATTTAATTGAGAAGCATCTATAGATAAAAGCCAGAGTTTTGTTTGCTTTACCAGCTGTGACATCGCATTGATGGCTCATGTTCATCTTGTGGTCAATCATGACCCCCCAAGTCTTTTTCAGCAGTGGAGCTACCAAGTGTAGCACTGTCAAGCCTATAAGTATGCTGCGGGGGGTTTTGTCGAGGTAGAGTATCTTACATATATCGGTATTGAACATCATCAGGTTCATATCCTCCCACTTACTAAATTTATCCAAGTTAGCCTGGATCACTAGCCTGTCCTCAGGTGTGGACGCCATGCCCCAAAGTTTAGTGTCATTGGTGAAGTTAGCCAGTGCACTTCTGACACCAACGTCCACACCGTTGATAAAAATGGTAAAGAGAACCAGTCCAAGGACAGAGCCTTGGGGGACACCACTCATCACAGAGCACCATAATGATTCACTGCCATTGACAACTACTCTCCAGGTCCGACCTCAGAGCCAATTTCCCAGACAACAGACTGTGGTGTAGCCAAGGCCACAGTTGGCCAATTTTTCCATGATGAGGTCATGGGATACCAGATCAAAAGCTTTTTTCATGGCAAGATATATGACATCAATCTCTTCTCCCTTGTCCAGGTGTCCTTGTCTCATCACCTAGTCATAGAAGGAGATGAGATTGGTCAGGCAAGACCTACCATGACAAACCCTTGCTGGCTATCCCTCAGGATGTTGCCCTCAGCCAGCTTATCCAGAAGGGTTTCCTTGATAATTTTCTCAAGAATTTTACCAGGGATTGAGGTCAAGATGATTGGCCTGTAATTCCCAGGATCTACTTTCCACCCTTTCTTGAAGATGGGTACCACATTGGCCTTCTTACAGTCTTCAGGTACTTCACCTGAGCACCACAAGTTTTCAAATATTTTTTGCCAATGGTTGGGCTATGACACCTGCCAGCTCCTTGATTACCCTAGGTTGTAATCTGTCAGGACCAGCTGACTTGAAGGTGTCCAGCCTCTCAAGGTGACCCTTTACTAGATCAACACTGACACTGGGTATAAATATGTCCCCCCTGGCCATCCCACACCTTGTTAGGCAAGGCAGTCCCATTGGACTGATGAAAGACTGACGTGAAGTGCCAATTAAGCAGTTTGGCCTT
Organism: Alligator mississippiensis; assembly: GCF_030867095.1. NCBI lineage: Eukaryota > Metazoa > Chordata > Crocodylia > Alligatoridae > Alligator > Alligator mississippiensis. The sequence continues at coordinate 90,386,804 of NC_081824.1, forward strand.
TTCCTGGGTGTCAGTTATCAGCTGTCCTGTTTGGTTCAACAGGGGTCAAATGTTACCCTTGTTTTCTTTCAACTCCCTACATATCGGAAAAAGGACTTATTGTTATCCTTGATATGAGAAGCCAGATGCAGCTTGGTTGCATCCTTGGCTTTCTGGATCCATTCCCTGCAGGTATGGACCAGTGCTGAGTACTCCTCCTTGGTGGTAATTCCAGCCTTCCATCCTTTATAAGTCTCTCTTTTGAGGTGTAGGAGGTCCTCAAGATCCCTGCTGAGCCAAGCAGGTTGCTGAGCCCTTTTGCTACACTTCCTACGAGATGGGATGGCCATCCCTTGTGCTGTCAGGATCACTCCCCTGAGAAGCAACCACTCCTCTTGGACTCCTCTTCCTGTTGAGTTATGGTCCCTGGGTGCCAATGTCAATTTGGAGGGATGTGTAGCTGTCCTTGACCGAGAGAGCTACACCCCCACCCCTTTTATCTGCATGATTTAGAAGTTCCAGTCCTTTATTCGTGCTCCCTAAAATCTGTACTTGGCTGAAAAGCTATAATCCCTACTTCCAGACCACAAGGCATGCTAAATATGAACCTATGGTGATGCACTTGACTCATTCTGCTACCCTATACTTGAATTTAATGTTTCTTTCCAGCTATTTAGTTGAATTCTGCATTCTATAGCCTTAAAAAAGTCTGAAGTGTCCATGGGGACGTTTTCTTTAATTTAGCACTTCCTAACAAGTTCACTCATTTTCAAAGAGAACCCAGTAGTGTCAGAGAAATACAAAGAGATCCTGCAGACTCTGCTTGCCATTTAGAACAAGGGTGAGGCTAGGGGAGTACTTTTCACAAGACACTTCCTCCACTTGGCCCACCTTTCCCAAGCCCTTTCAAGTGTATTTGATTCCAGGATCTATAGATGAACTGCGTGCAACTCAGTGCGACTTTGCAGTACCATGTGACTCAGTAACGGTCTCAACATTAGAGCTGATAAAATGTTTTGGTTTTTTTTAAGAACTTTACTTCAATGAAAATCTTTGTCCATTTTTTATCAAAATGTGAATCATGCTCTATATTTTAGTTTGAGGAATGTATCCCTATGCTCTCTTCTCTCTCTTTTTATTCCCACCACCTTACCCTGAAAAATCTGAAGAAGCAATGTGGTGGGATAGGGGAACAATGAAGAGGGAAAAACAAAAATAAAAAAAAAGAGAGAGAGAAAGAAAGCAGAATCTTTATCTAGATTTTGGAGGGTGTATAAAACCCTATTTTTTCACAACTACGAAGAAAAAGAATCTATTTCTTTCTGCTTTTAATAGCATTGCCACTTTTCAACAGTCTCTAGTCACTATTAACTTTCTCTAGCTCCTTCTGAGAGGGAATTTAGAACATGTGATGACTGAGGCACAACAGGGCCACTGCAAGGACCCAGGGACTTGATACCTAATGGTTCTTTGTGCTTTTTTTCTGCAAGCTTCCCTCACCCCCACTGGAAAAAAAATTGTAGCAAATCTGTTGGATTTCTATGTTCACTGCACTGATGAAAAAAAAGTTCTTTGCAGAGTTTATTTGCATGAGTTCACAAGTGAGGCAACAAAAGATTTTCCAATCTGAATTTCAGCAAGAATGAATTAGTGATTAAAAACAAGTTTGAGGAATGAACAGGCATGGAGTATTTTAATAGCACAGTAGCTTCCCAGAGGTTTTCAATATAAATGGATGCAACTGTGAGCAGCCCAAAAGCTTATCTGTCATCTACACACAGCAGTTGCTTTAAACCAGATGTCTGTTTAATGCAGCCAGGATGTCAGAACACAGTATAAGTGAACGGTGTGTTTCATACCCCCATCCAGAAATTCTTAAGGGAAGCCCCTTATTTAGTTTAGTGACTTTGGACTATGATATATCATATAACAGCAGTTCTCTCTAATACTTTTTGATATATGAAAATCAAGTTATATAATGCTTTAACAAATTCCCATTGTATTACATTAGCTTGATATTTCATTAGTATCCATCTTTTGCTAACATTAAACAAAAGCCCTACTGTGTTAATAACTTGGCTTGCAAAAGCCCGCCAAAAGCTCTTAACCCAAGATACATTAAATTTGTATAACAGTGAACCGATGTGAAAGTTTTGTAGGTAATTTGCAAGTTAAAAATCTGTATAAGCAAGCATGATAAGAAATATATCGAACAATTAATTTTGACCACAGCTTAAATTTATCTTCTACTAGAACAACCCGAACATATTTTACTTTTGGAATTCCTGAGAACTTGTATGTTTTAAAATATCTATTTTTCCCTCTTCTCATAATTCTTTATTTTTCTCCACACAGAACAGAAATTATAGTAGGAGCAAATCAAGATGCACTCTTCTCCTAAAATTCTACACACCTTGCCCATCTCCTTTCTTGTTGACTGAAAATATTTGCTATATATTGAAGCCATCCTCCTAACCAGTTTGAGGCAAAAAATGCATGAATAAAGAAGAGTTCATCTTTCACATTAGTGGGGGCAGTAAGGGGTATTACTGTCAGCTATTCCAGCTATAAATCTGTGATACTAAGAGGAAGGCAAAGCCTCTCCAGATCTCAAGTATCCACACATGTTTAAATGTACCTATAGAAATACAAGATGTCTAGCAAGAAGTCCAAAGCATACCAGAGCTAGTTCAAAACAGTAAATGATAATATAATCCCACATTGACCATACGGGTGGGTATATAGTAGGGCTATTCAAAGCTTTGGGTTGTGATTGGGATTCGGAGATGATCTGGAGAATTTGGAGGCCGAATCTATGAATCTGAATTGAATTGCTAGAAGCTTTAGGCTGTCTGAATCAATTCAGAGCTACCGAATCAATTCGGAAAAGATTCAGAAAAGATTCATCAATTTGGAAAAGATTCAGAAAAGATTCATCAATTCGGAGATTCAGCCATAAGGTATAGTAAGGAATCAATGACATATCTATAACTTTGTTGTTTTTTGGCTGGTTCAGATTAAGCTTGCAGGGGTGGTAGCTGCTGCTGAAGGCATGAAGCCTGATAAGTATCAAGGTGATAGGTGCAGGGGTTTCAGGGAAACTGTACCTCAAAGTCCCGAAATCAAAACTCATGTCACATGTGTGTGTTAAGCCACAGTAGGTTGAAAACTGCAGGGGTGGGATGTCTTGCTAAGGCCACAAAGCCTGACAAGTTTCAAAGAGATAGGTGTAGGGGTTTCTGGGAAACTGCACCCCAAACTGCTGACAAGCAAAACTCAAGACATAGGTGACACTGTGTGTGTGTGTTAAGGCACAAGGGGGTGAAAAATGAAGGCCTGCTAGGGTCTGCTGTGGCCACAAAGCCTGCCAGCTGTCAAGGAGATAGGTGCAGGGTGAGTCTGGGTTCTAGGGCCCTGCACCTCTGGCTCCAGGCAGGTAAAACTCATGACATGGGTGCTTGTGGGACTGTGTGTGTGTTCAGGTGCACCCTTCCTGGTGCTGGGGCCTCTGCACAACACGGCAGTGTGCCCCTGTGACACCTCCTCCCCCACAAATTCATGGACTCAATGTAGACATTGGAATTCTGACACACTGCAACCTGCCGGACTTCTCAGGCCCCAGGTACCTCTGCACTTTTACCTGCGCTGCTACATCTCCCTTCCTCCCCTGCCCCTCCAGCCTGTCCCTCACCCCCTGACACCTCCATTTCCATTTTCACTGACTGGCTTTTTTGCCTGCACTGCATGCCAGGCCAGCCTCTGACTTCTTTACTATTCCTTCCATCCAGGACCAGGAGACACACCAACTGCACATACTTCCTCAGCCTGACAAAGGGTTTTTCAGTGCAAAAGCTTCCTAAGATATATTTTTAACATTTTTAATATTTTTAATTATATATAATGTGCCTTAAAAATGGCAATTTAAGGATATGTGAGCCTAACTTGGCACCTGCATAAAGCAGGTATCAAATTTAGGTGCAAATAGCAAAGTTGCATTAGTACACATCTAGATGCACTATACACATTAATGGGGTGTGTGTCAATGGATACACCCATGTTAATGTGCACTAGCACAACTGCATGTGTGCTAATGCGACTTAGCTATTCGCGTCTAAATTTAATGTGCCTTAATGCCCATTAATGAATCCACGTGTAGACATGCACCTAAATTGCCTTAATGTGTCTTAAGTAAAGGTACACTAAGTTTAGGCATACATAAATACATGTGTAGACATGCCCCTTGAGTAAGTGCCCTAACCATTAGGCATGTACATCATTGACTAATTCCTCCATATTTTTTAATAATTGTGGGTACATCTGCTGTGATTTGTGTGCTTCCCCTCTGTCAGTGAACATTAGGCGTGTTAAGACTATGTCTACTGCATCACAGCCCTCAGGAGACAATGAAGAGTAGTTCCAAGTTGGAGGATCCTAAATAGGGTTTTGTATGACATTGCTTCTGGGCTGCTCAAGATGATAAATATCTACATAATCACTGTAGAACTTTACTGACAAAAACTTAGGCCCATGGACTTTTAGGTATGGTTTTCACTCTTGAATTTAAGGATCTCAGTCCCACTCAGCCCTTTCTTCAGGTGCCTCTGTCCTTTTGCAGATGCAGGCCTCAGGAAACAGTGAAGGTAGGTTCATCATAGAATCATAGAAGTAGGGTCGGAAGGGACCTTATAGATCTTCAAGTCCGACCCCCTGCCCGGGCAGGAGGGAAACTGGGCTCAAGTGACCCCAGCCAGGTAGGCATCGAGCCGCTTCTTAAAGAGCCCCAGGGTAGGAGCCAGCACCACTTCCCTTGGAAGTTGGTTCCAGATCCTAGCCTCCCTAACTGTGAAGTAGTTCCTACAGATGTCTAATCTAAACCTACTCTCCAACAACTTGTGGCCGTTATTCCTTGTTATCCCGGGGGGCGCTAGGGGAAACAAGGTCTCCCCCAAACCCTTCTGGTCCCCCCTAGTGAGTTTATAGACGGTCACAAGGTCCCCCCTCAGCCTTCTCTTGTGAAGGCTGAACAGGTTCAGGTCCCATAGCCTGTCATAAATTTGCCAGCTTGTTCACAAATTATGAAGAAAGAACAGCTTCTTCAATATTCTTAGCCAGATTCTATTCCACCTATTGTGTATCTAAGTGGATTTAGTGCCTAAGTGTGATTCTATTGTACTATTGTGCGACAGTGGGCCTTCCCGGAGCTAGGTCATGAGTTGGCCTACCTGCCTTGGGCAGTCTGCCCTGACTTGTCTGCCACAACTTGAATGTTATCATGCTATATTAAATGGGAGGCTGCCCATTCACTAACCCAATGCCAGGGGACACTATCCATGGTGGGCAGTATCCATGGCTCTGTACCACCCCTACACCATGGTCCATGCCTCGCAGATGGCATCATAAATTCTTAACAGTTCTGGCTCCACACTGGGCCCCATAACATTCTAGTCTGGACCCCAACTAGATCCCTAATCAGACAACCTACTTCATCCTCATTCTGGGCTGCCAAGCTCCCTGCACTCTTCTCCCTCTCAGCAGTGGCCCCCTCTCTGGGACTTTTGGCCACATAGGCCCTGGCCTTGCCTCTAGGCCAGTTGGAAACTCAGGCCCCCTGGCTCTGGGCATCCCTTGCGGTGGGCACTCTGGCCCTTTTGACCATTCTGGTCCTGGCCCCAGCATTGACCAGTCGAGCGTGTCTCAATTCAGGCTCCTGAGCAGCTAGCCTACTCTATCTTATATGAATCTGGCTTCTTGGGCCTTACTACAGGGTTAACTACCTGGTTGTGTGGGCTGGGGTTTTAAGGCACTCCTCCTTGCCTTTCACCAGGAAGGTAACTGGCCTGGCATTTCTCGAGGACTGCTTCACCACAAGGAGTCCTGCCAGGCCACCCTTCTGTGGCAGGGTGAAGTTTCAGGTCATGCCCAGGACCAGGAGCCTCTAATCATCCCCAGAGCTCCTTCCATTACTTCCAAGATGTTCTTGCAGCAGTAACTCAGTTGGCAGATTTTATTCCCTTGGCTGCTAGCAACAGACTGCTGCTCCAGCCTGTGTGTGCTGGGTCCTAAAATGGCCACCCTAATCAAGCACATGCTGGCTGCCTGCCTCCAATCGTTAAAGTTGCAGGCACCCAAAGGTGCACTATCATAACTTATAAGCAATCACTACTTGTGGCATTTACCAGCTCCACCATTTGCTGAGAATGGTCCTCACCTCAGCTAGTTCTCAACACCTCATCACCTCTCCACTATTCCTATTTTCACCCACCATGCTAAGATGTCATTGATAAAAAAAGAGGAGGCAGATGTCTTTGACAGTGGGTCAAACAGTTGAAGTCCATAGTGTGTATCCAGGGCTGTTCCTCCTCCCCTACACCCTGATCCATCACACACCCAATTAGATTTTTGTCAACAGATGATAATTCTGAGGGCCCCATCTGGTATTCCCCCTTTTGGTTGCCACCTCTGTCTTAAACGATTAATGGCCTATAGCTCCGTAACTTCTTACTCCTTTTCTAGCTGGGTTTTTTCTCTCTAGCTTTAACCCTCTTCAAACTCCTAAGTTAACCAGGGTACTCACAGTCATTGATCAATTCATCTCTTAATTACCTCAATACAAGTCAATTATCAACTGATCCTCTCTCCCCTAACCAGGTTTCCCTTGAACAACCAGATCACACACAGTCCTTGGTCAATTCATTTCTTAATTCATTCAATGCATCTCAATCATCAAGTGATCTTACCCCCATTGGGCCTTAACTGATCCAGTCCACACTCATCTTTATCAATTAACATCTGTGTCTAATTTAGTCCGGCCTCTTTAAATTAACTTCAGCTCCCTGCTCCCATTCACCTTCTGGGCAGACAAGGATCCCCCTCCCCTCTCAGACACAATCTTCTTTGTGCCAGGGCTGGAAGGAACCTTGTACCCATCCAGAATCTGGCTTGGCTGGCAGCTTCAGCATCTGTCTCTCCCTTCTGCTCTTCTCTGGCTGGACTCTTCTCCCAGTCTCCACTCTTGGCTCATGCCTCCATGTGAGCATGTGGGGTACCTAGGCCTCTTATTCTCCACTTTCTGAATTTCCGGGGTCCTATGGGATCTGGCTCCAGCTGTCTCCGACCAGTGCATGTCTGCTTTAACCCATTCAATGATGAACCGGGCTCTTCCCCTGGCTCTGGCCATGGCGGCATCAGTGCTTCATGACTGGATTTTCCTCGGGGAATGTGTGTAGCAAGGTCCAGGGTCAGTAACTGTTACAACCCTGTTCAAGTCTCCCCACACCCATTAATGTGTCTACTTTCATAACACATCTTCATCATATCCTGAAAATTTAATCAAGAAAAAAAAAGGGGGGGGGGGGGGAAGAACCCATCTATCAATGGAATGGCACTTGTATGTCTAATGCCACTTACATGCCTGATAGAATCTGGCCCTCTGGAGGTATTTTGGCTCAATCTTTCTTGCCACTTACATCACTGTAAACCAGGATGTACTTATATTAGTGAAATTGGCAGAGTAATCAGTAGCATAATGAAACTGAAGTAGTCACATCAATTAAAATTTCTCTACTGTGGAGAAGACCTTAGCTAAAGACTATAGACTAATACTGGCAAAAAACTAATGGGGGTACAATATGAGATACACTGCCTCCCTAGGAGGTAAAAGCATATTGCTCTGAGCTGCCACTTCAAGAGTTACTGTTCCACAACAAGATTGAGGTTTAATGTCATAATTCATCATAATAAGTAACAACAGAAGAAGGACTTTGTTTCCAGAGCATCATCTAAGAATGAGTATAGAATTAGATTGCTTACATAAATGTCAGGGTTTATTTTAGGGCAACCCCACAAACTAATGACATCTTTAATTTGCAGTTTTACATATAAACAGCATCTGTTAAGATCACAGTTTCAATAACAGTATTAGTTCCAGTTGCAGGATCTGGGCATTGACTGTGCTTTTCCTGAGAAGGGAAAGTAATTATTTGTTGTTAGTCTGAGTATTAGAGAAATTTTAAAATATGGAGTAAAGTCATATCAACTGACATACAATATATCATATAATTAAAATTACTATCCAGCATTAATCTGTTGCGTTTATTGTGGCAGAATTATAAAATATTCAATTTATAATTTGATAATCTTGACCCAGAGGAGCAGGAAAGGGAAACTTTTATAATCAACAGGAAAAATTATTATTTTTTCCATTATATAATTGTATAGTTTCAAAAGGCAAAGGACATGCTAATTGTGGCCGTGAAGAAAGGAGATTGCTTTCCAGGCTGCTTTTCATGCTTATTTGCTAGACTGCGGTCTTCTGCTGAATAATCACATATTTATATGTAGTCCCTCAGAATGTCTAGAAGAGATTTGTTCAGGCAACAGCTTTAACTGTATGCAGATTTAGTGTCATCAGGAAATATATTTGATGGGGTAATTGTCCAAAGTGGTGTTTAGGGATTAGGTACAAGTCTTATTTGCTAATGCTTGTGCACTGCTATGAAAATATAGCCAGATAAGTTACTATAATGTATAAATATTAAATTTGGGAAAGAAGCTTGGCATCAACATTAGTATCACTGAGATCTAATCCTTTAGTTATCATATTGCCTTAGGATTGGTTACAGAAAAATTTACAACTCTTTCATTTCATCCACAGTTTGCCCCCCCCCCCCCCCCCCCCCCCCAACAACAAACCTAGTTTAAAGCCCTTCATTGGAGATCAGGCAACCTGAAGGGAACAGACTCTAACTTTAGAAGAGAGATGAAGACCATCTCTTCCCAGGATGCCTCTCTCATGCAAGTGTGGATTGTGGTTGTAGAAGCCAAAAGCCACACGATGGCACCAACTCCGGAGCTGCAGGTTGATTTCCCTGATGCAGGTGTCTTGATGCTGATGGTGACTGCTGACCGGAAGGATGGATGAGAAGACCACCTGTACCCCTGACTTCTTAAGCCTGGTCCCCAGAACTCTGTAGTCACTGATGACGTAATCTACTCCTGGCCACATCATTTGTGCCCACATGGATGAGGACCATGGGATAGTAATCAGAGGGCTGGATGAGTTTGGGAATCCTCGCAGTGATGTCCCGGATCCGGATTCTGGGTAGGCAGCAAACCTTCCATGCTGTGGGATCCGATCAAGAGATAGGCCCCTCCATGCCTTTCAGAAGGGAGTTGCCCACCATGATGACCTGGCATCTTTTCCTCTCAAGTGCTCAATTGTCACTCAGCCTGCCTGGTGTTTGTTGTGGATGTGTCTTCTCCTGTGGCTTCCTCTGCTGCATCATCCTCCAGTCCTGCCAGGGCTTTGTATCTGTTCCCCAGTTGCATTGGGGAAGCAGTCACAGCCGCACACTGTCTAGCTCTAGAGGTGACCATCCTCCATTCAGCTGTCTTGGGACTTTCCCGTGATGTCTGGTCCTGCAGAGAATTAAACTATCCATCAATCTTGTCCTCTGCAGCCCTGATCCCCTGCAGCCTGCTCACTTCTGCCTGCAATTCCCTCACCCACCCCTCCAGGGCCTCAATATAGGCACATGCTGGACAGGCAAGGAAACCCCTGGCCCTCATGCTACCCCCAGGCTTCAGAGGTCCCACCAGGCAAGCTCCACAGGCAGGGAGCCAGGGCACTGCCGGCCCATCCAAGAGGCCTGTCTTGGTGGAGGCCTCACAGGAGATCCAGGTGGGAAGCAGCAGCAGGGCAGGGTCCTGGCTGTGCTACATGTCCCCACCCCCATAGTACCCCCCTTCCTCATTCACTTACCTGGAGTCTCTGTCAGAAGCTCCCATATACTCCTACACAGTCTGTACTCCTACCCATGAAATGGCCTGCAAACTGCCTGCAAACTGCTCCCCTTTTGGCAGTCCCTGGTCACAGGCTCCCTGGTTGCCTGGGAAGTCTCCTTTTATACCCTTCCGGGCCTGGGCTGACTCAGGTCCAGGCAGCAGTCACACAGCAGTCAGTAATCCCATAGCAGTCAACATCCACCCAGCAGTCAGCACTCTCTCTCAGCTTCTCAGAGCACACCCCCCACCAAACAAACAAACAGTCAGCTAAGACAAAGGTACAGGCAGCTGAATCACTTACCATTGCTGGGAAGGATCTGGTGCCTGGCCTGGCTTCTCTCCTCCTTCTTCCTCCCTCCTCTTGCCTACAGCAACTGCCTGAAAACTGCTCCCCTGTTGGCAGTCCCTGGTCACAGGCTTCCTGGTCACCTGAGAAATCATCCTTTTCAGCATCCTCTGTCACTAGGTTGCCTCCCCCATTTAGTAAAGGACCCACATTTTCCCTGATCCTCCTTGTTACTAACATACTTGTAGAAACCATTCTTGTTACCCTTCATGTCCCTTGCTAGCTGCTACTCCAACTGCACCTTGGCCTTCCTGACTTCATCCCTGCATGCCCAAGCAATACTCTTATACTCTTCCCTAGTTGTTTGTCCAATCTTCCATTACTTATAAGCTTCCTTTTGTGATTTACTTTACTGAAGAGTTTCCGCTAAGCCAAGCTGGTCTTCTGCCATAATTGCTACCCTTTCTACACACCAAGTAATCTTCCTGTGCCTTCAGTAAGGTTTCTTTAAAAGTACAGCCAGCTCTCTTGGACCCCTCTTCCCCCAGACTGGCTTCCCAGGGGATCCTGCCCATGAGTTTACTGAGTGGGTCAAAGTCTGCTTTTCTGAAGTCCAGGGTCCTTACTCTACTGATCTTCCTTCCTTTCCTCTGGATCTTAAACTCAAGCATCATGTGGTTGATGCTACCCAAGTTGCTGTCCCCACCAATTCTTCCCTGTTTATGAGCAGCAGGTCTAGAAGAGTACAGCCTCTAGTTGGCTGTTCTATCACTTGCACAAGGAAGTTGTACAAAAACGTCCTAGATTTTCTGTTCACTGCTGTATTGCCCTCCCAGCAGATGTCAGGGTGATTGAGGTTCTCCATAAGAATCAGGGTCTGTAGTTGAAAAAGTTCTGCTACCTGTTTGAAGAAAACCTCATGCACCACATCCTCCTGGCCTGGTAGTCTAAAGCAGACCCCACCACAACATCACCCTTGTTGCTCACCCCTCTGAGCCTAACCCAGAGACTTTTAACAGGCCTATCTCTAGTTTCATACTGGAGGTCTGAGAAATCATATGGCTCTTTTACATAAAGTGCAAGTCCTCCTCCTCTCATTCCCTGACTGTCCTTCCTGAACAGTTTATACCCACCTGTGACAGTGCCCCAATCAGGTAAGCTATCCCACCAAGTCTCTGTTATTCCAATCAGGTCATAGTTCTGTGACTGTAAAAGGACTTCCAATTCTTCCTGCTTGTTTCACAGGCTCTGTGCATTGATGTATAGCACCTTAGGTAACTAGCCGATTGTCCTGATTTCTCAGAAAGAATAAGAAGGCTTCCCCTATTGCCCACTCCTGCTTGTGCTTCCTTCAGGCCAGCCACTTCCCCACTTACCTCAAAGCTTTGGTCTCCATCCACCAGTGAACCTAGTGTAAAGTACTCCTCATTAGGCTAGCAAGCCTATCTGTGAAAATGCTCTTCCCTCTTTTCATCAGGTGCATCTTGTCTCTTCCTAGCAATCCTTCTTCTTGGAACATCACCCCATGGCCAAAGAAGCCAAAACCCTGCTGGCGACACCACGTGAGCAGCCATGTTTTGATCTGCAGAATGTACCTGCTTCTGCCCAGGCCCTTTCCTATGACCCTTATACTTACACTGATTACCAAACAGTTTGAAATTAATTAATATTTTTGTCCATCAATAGTTCTGTAGTTCCAGGTATGTATTAGCCTCAAGTCCTAAATTAATATTTACAGATATACTGTAAAAGTAGTATTGTTCCTGCTTCCCAAAATCCTCTCCCTCTGCTGGGCATTGGATATTTTCCTTTCAAGAGAAAAAATGTTTTCTATAGGACAAATTCTGCTTGTACACTACCCTTTACAAAGGATAAATGACAGCCAAGAAAGCATAACCTTGTTGCACAAATAATAGAAGTATATTTTATGGAGCTTTATCCTTGATACTGTAGATGTTTGTTTTGGCACACAGAAGGAGCAATCACTAGATCCACAATTGTGTAAATTATTCAGCCAAGAAGTAGAAGTGGTAAGGTGTTCAGTTGTTCAGTTGTTCTTAGAGTTTATGGGGAGGTTGTCCCATGGTATATTGATTGGTTTGCAAGAAAGTTTTCTTTCCTGCACCAAAAAGAATGGAGTTGTTACATACACCTCTTATGAAGTTTTAAGCTATTTTATGAATTTCATAAGTCCAGATCTCGATGTACTTGAAAGGCTGCTTAAAACCTACAGGGCTCCTTTTCATCTGCTGGTTGTTTGATGGGGGGGGGGGGGTTGTTTAATTTTGTTTTGTTTTGCTTTTCTTTTCATTTGTTTTCTCTTACTGGAATTAATTATCTATTCTGTTGGGTTTTTTAAATCCCATGCTTTATGCGCTATCCTAAAACTTAGCTGAATAAGAGTTTTTTAAAAAATTATTTATAGAATTACTTTACAAATGAACAATTCATCATTTTTTATTCACCAGCATTTTTATTCTGTTCTGTTACTCTGTGGAAGCTTGGATTAACATCACTGAAAACAAAATCTGGCCTGGAATTTGATGTTGTAACTTTTTAAAAAGATGATAATGGAAGACAGGAGGATAATGCTAAGACACAGTAACAAAATGTCAGTGGTTACATTAGCTGTCTTGTGAGGAATTAGTTGCTATCTGTATTGTTTTACTGCACACTGTCCCAATCTTTGATGCTCTACTACTTAATTTATGAGATTTTTTTTTTTTAGGCTAGAATATGATTAGATTGGTTTTATGGACCAGGTAATATTAACACAAGCAGTTTTAAACCATGGTTTAATATCCACTGATTAGCAAAGATTAGTTATCAAGAAATAAGGATATCAAAGCTGAGCAATTAATGAATTCTAACTTTTAGGCCTATAATCAGCAAAAAAATTTCACCTGCCCACCCCTAAAAAAAACAACAAAACAAAACACAACACTCCAGGACAAATCACGGTCCCCTCCCAAAAAGCTGTGAACAGTTTATTGTGATCTACACGAGAGGTTTACTGTACACTAGGCTAATTAGTTGTGTATCAAACAACTCGGCATCAACATGCATGCACCTATTAAGCTGGAGTAAACTAATTTAGCAGGATAATACTTGTATTTACAATTTTTTTTACTTGTAGTTTTTTACTTTGAAGCAACACCTATGTAGATGTTGACCCAGCTGGCTGGAGCACAAGGGTGCTTCAGTGTGGAGGTTGCCTTCTAGCTAGACCTGCACTGAAGTATTGTTGTACCTAAGTCAGCCCCTCTGCAACACTCTGAGCTGGGGGGGAGCAGTCCCAGGCTGGCAGGCTGACTCCCCGGGTCCCCTGCCAGTTAGGGCTGCTCCAACTGAGCTCAATGTGCTGCAATCACAGGTGCACATGAAGAAGTGGCAATAAACTCCGGAGCAATAAACTCTGGAGTTTATTGCTTTGCATTAATATGCGCCTGTAGACATGACCACTGACAAGTTTTGCTCACATAATGTTACCACCCCTGGTTCACAACCACATCTAAGCAGTACACATGTGGGTAGAGACAAAAGCCATAAAAGGATCAAGGTCTGACTGGAGGGAATGACTGAAATCTTGCAGCTTCCAAAATTAAGATCCATTATAATACTTGAAATGCTTATACTAATTTGTGTAATATTTTCATAGATTTCATAGACGTCATAGACATTCAGGCTGGAAGGGACCCCAGAGGATGATCGAGTCCAGCCCCTTGCCCCATGAGCAGGAAGTCAGCAGGGATCATAGGATCCCAGCAAGATAAACATCCAAATGTGTCTTGAAGGCATTCAAAGTGGGTGCTTGAAACATCTCCAGTGGCAGTCTATTCCAAACCTTGGGGGCTCTGACAGTAAAGAAGTTCTTCCTTATGTCCAGCCTGAATCGGTCGCAGCAGAGTTTGTGACCATTCGATCTTGTCATCCCTTGGGGTGCTCTGGTGAACAGACGTTCCCCCAGATCCTGGTGAGCACCCATATTAAACTTATAGGTGGCCACCAGATCACCCCTGAGCCTGCACTTTTCTAGGTTGAAAAGTCCCATGGCTCTCAGCCTCTCATCATAAGGTCTGTTTTCCTGACCTCTGATCATGCACGTGGCTCTCCTCTGAACTCTTTCAAGCTTCTCCACATCCTTTTTGAATTGTGGAGCCCAAAACTGGACACACTACTCCAGCTGTGGCCTCACCAAGGCCGACTACAATGGGAGAACGATGTCCCAGGATTTGCTTAAGAAGCGTCTATGGATGCAAGCCAGCATTTTGCTCACTTTACTAGCCGCAGCATCACATTAAAGACTCATGTTCATCTTGTGATCAACCATGACCCCCAAGTCCCTTTCATCCGTAGTGCTAACCAGCATAGCACTGCTGAGCCTATAAGGATGCTGCAGGTTTTTCCTCCCAAGGTGGAGAAGCTTGCATTTTTCAGTGTTAAACACCATCAGGTTCTCATTCACCCATTTCATGAGCCTGTCAAGATCTGCCTGGATCACCCTCCTGTCCTTAGGTGTGGATGCTTCACCCCAGAGTTTGGTGTTGTCGGCAAACCTGGTCAGTCTGCTGAAAAAGGTGTTGAAAAAAATGCCTTTTGATAGTAGCCTAGCCTATTTAACTGTGGATGAAATCTTATCTACTTGTTACTTTTATGTCATACAGACTCATCTGATCCAATATAAGGGATTTTTTGAGCCTGCATAAAAATCAAGTACAAAAAATAGAAGATGAAAAACTTGTACAAAACAGCAAAGGTAGAACACATTTAAGTCCTGTACTGCAAACAAGATATACTTAAGAATAACATCATGAAAGAGAGACAGATGTGCTTCTGAAATAAAAGGTAAACAGAAAGAAAGGTACCGTTAAAACAGAACAATTAAACCAGCTAAACAACTAAAATGCACTGCCCTAAAAATAACAAAAAGCTATGGAGATGGAACAAAAGCAGAAAACAGATCCAAGTCAAATTAAAGAAGAGAAAGAACAAAATGAAACTGCATTGAACAGGCAACACTTTAGAACTAGAGATAAATAAAAGGAAACAATAAAAAGAGAAACTGTTTGCTGAAGCCAAAGATATTTAAATGAAAAAAAAAAGCCCTGATACAAAAGTAAAGCTACATAGGTGACAAACAGGCACAACTTTAAACTTATCTCTATTTGAGACAGGGATTGAGACCTCTGGGGCTTGCAGGGAGATTTAAAGGTTTAGGAGGAAAAAAAAGCACTTTTTTTTTTTTTAGCTTGTATTTACTTTGTATCACTGAGCATTGAACATGATAAGAGAGAAGTGATAATGGAATATGATAAGGTGAAATATGTCTGGTGCAATACAATTCATGTCACTAGGTGCAACTAGCAAAACTTGCAAACAAATAAAAGATGTTCATTGAGATGCCATGGCTCAAATCCACAGCCCAGCTCTCATAGTGGTAGGGAGATGAGTGGGATGCAAGATAGCAGGTAGGGGAAGAATCCTCATCCTCAGATTGCAAAGCTGCTCTTTATTTGCATAACATTACATAACAGAGGATACTGTTTCACTCTAATAGCTAAAGCAGTAACTCTAGTTCCCACTTTTGATGGAAGGAATTAGAAAATCCACTCAAACAGGATTCGTCCAGCCTCTGATTTGCAGTTACATAGGAAATGATAATCTGCAAGGAGCACAGGCAACAGGGTACACAATACAGGGTGCAGACAGAAGCTTTGCAAGAAGTATTCTGAGTTATAACTATGAACGCTGCGTGCCACCAGAGGCTGGAGGAGGGAAGCACGGTGAGCTCCCGCAAGTGGTGCTGAACTGGTGGCAGTGGGAGTGTGGCAGTGGTGAGCAGCAAGCTCCCGCAGACAGCCACAGTGCTGTCAGCGGGGGGACGGGGGAGTGGAGGGGTGGAGAGTGCTGACCAGCTGCAGGTGCCTTTGGCAGTGTCATCAGTGCTTTTTGTAGAGGGTGCACAGCCAATCTCAGGGGGTGCACATGCACCCACATGCACCCCCTACGCATCGCCAATGGTTATAACAATCCCCTGGACCAAACAAAAGTTCACTATTTGTTCCAGGGAGGAGGGAAATCTATCTTCTGGCTTTGAGCCTGCATCCCATATCCCTAGAAATGACCCCTTCTCCCTCCCAGCCTGTCCCTTTTTCAGAATAGGAGGGGGGGAAAGAGAGCAGAGGGAGCTTGTTCTAAGGGTTCTCCAGCCAGTGCTGGAAGGTGAGGTGGGTGAACTGGGAACTCCAATACACACATCTCAACCTCCGGCAGGGAATGAAAAAAAACTCAGACCAAACTCCATCCACTCCTTTTCCCTTCTCCCATTCTGAAAATTGCTCAAAGACTGGGAGGCAGAAAGAAGTTATAGAAGATGCTATGTTCTGAAACATCTTCATATGAGCTCTCATGAAATGAGGTTTCAGATTTTTGCAGGATCAGCCCTTTTAAAGTGCTTTGCAGCCATGCACTTCTATTTGGTCATGGCTGTAGAGCACTTTCAGGGGCCAGCTCAGGCAAAAATTGTCACTGCTTTCTGCACCCACAGACCCAAGTAGAAAATGCATCCCTTTCCCCCATGTTCTCATCTTCACATAGGCTTCCAGACAGAATCACTTTTTATTGGTTCTAGTCTGGACTAATGACTCAGAGGTGAAAGGGTCCTATTTTTACCATTCCTAAGAAAGCCTGGCTAAGTGCTGACATTTATTGGGCGGGAGGGAGGTGGAGTTAGGGGAAGGTTAGATCAGGTTCAAAATGACCACCAGATGTAAGGTAAATGGGGTTGGGGGGGACTAGCAGGGGGTTGTAGGGACAGGGTGGAAACAGGCTTGGGGGGGGGGGTGGGAATCTGCAGGGGGATGGGAAGGCAGGTGGGTTCTGTGGGAGCAATTGGTGGGATGGGTGATACAGGTGGTATTTGTGGGGGAGTGGGATAGCAGGCAGGATCTAAAGAAGGGACTGGAAGGGCAAATGGTGTCTATGGGGAGTTTCTGGAGTCCAGGAGGATCTGGTGGGATCAGCAGGATTTTCAAGGTCCACAGGAGGCTTAGAAGGGGGAACCAGGGGCTATTTTTAGCCCCACAATCCCTCCAGAAAACCTATACTCCGATCCTTCCTGCCCCTCCCTTCACCAATATTTACTTCCTCAGCTCCTGGCAGTGGTGAATGCTGATGAAACAAGCAGCACTTGGAGTGGCTTGCAGAAAGGAGGGCAGGGGGGAGAGTTGGTGTGGTTATCTGGTCCACAGCGGGACAAGGGGCCAGAGAGGCTAAAAATAGCCTGATGCTGGGCAAGGCTTGTGTGGAAAGTACAGGCTTGGAGCTGGGGCAAGGGGCTGGGCTGGTAACTATACAGAAGTCCCATGCCCTGATCTAACCTGGATAGAGCAAGTCTGATACTACATTTATCCAGATCTGTCTTAGACCAGGTTCTGCATTTTTAGACAAGTCTGAGAGTGCAGCACTTCTGTACTGTTATAGGTTTAGATTGATTTCTGATCCTTGAAATTAGTTCTGAGTGTAAAGTACGCACCTAGAGTGAACTAAGTTAAATTGGGTGGCCATTTTGATCCTGAACTAACCTCCCCTTAGTCCCCCAAATGTCTGCACTTAGCACCTGTTCACCACAGGTACAGTACTTTCATAGTACTGGTGAATTATGTTCACTGGCCTAGTGAAGGAAGGATGCTACAATCTGGGAATAGCACTGAATTTACCCTTAGTAGCTTCTATCATCTCTTCTTCTGTTCTTAATTAACAGAGGAAGCTTGTTTATAGGCTTCAGGCTAGAGGCAGTCACCCTTGCCCCCAATTGGGTGTGTAGCAGTAATTGCTGCAGCTGCAAACACTCCATTAAAGTCACAGGGTCCATCAAGCCTGCAGGGTATGCTGCAGCTGTCTCTCCTCCTGTCAATGTTTTTGCTGTGCTGTAATTTCAAAGCCTAGCCTTGTTGCCTGCTACTTGCAACTTTCTGGTTAGAGAACATGGACTGGAGTCTCCAGCACTTGGCTTATATGCCATCATGTACATCCACACAAAGTGGGTATAACATATGGCTATATCCATACTGATGAACAGGCAATTGAACTATGTACATCAAACTAAGTTGAGGTGGTTTCCTTTTAGCAAAGACAGAAATAAGACACTTTCCAGTTAAGAATAACCTGAAAGTAGAAGAACACGTATGATGTGACCACCAGGGAATCCCATGTTCACTCCTGATGGTATATTCTCTGTTACAGTACCCTGTGTTGGCCATGACCTCTGCCTCACTGCTCCTGCTTCCTTCTAGTAGCAGGGGTAGGGGTCTACTACTACAGGCACATTATAGTCATTACATTTAGATTGATCAGAACTTTTCAAGATATCTTTCTGGTTTAGATCCAGTTGGAGCTGATTCGTTTAAGAGAAAAGTTACTCATGGTTTTGTAGTGAAACATACAATGTAAAGATTGCTACTGTGAAGGTGCATTATGTGACACACCTGAGTCTGTCTGTTTGCTACAATTACAATATATATCAGAAAGAATATGTAAGGGGATGGCTAAATGATTAAGATAAAGGAACAGCAATCAAAGATTAACTTGTTAATGAAAGGAAGAAGAAAAGAAAAAGATATGCAGGACAAAAATGTTATAAAGGACACCTGAACTGTTAATTTTAATTACGGACAAGCAAGTGACATAAAAGGAAGTTATTTTCTACAAGAAGTGAAAGTGATACCTTCTTTTGCTCCAGATATAGTAGAAAAATGAGTCATTTAGACAGCTTTAATAAAACAATAGCAGAGGAAAAAAGGATGCAGTGTCATGAAGGATATAGGAAAAAAAACCTGACGTTCTGCAGAGCAAGTCTGTATTCTTTATCTTGCATTGTACAGGATAATTAGGTTGCTAATTCCTAGCCTTGTTTTTTTTAAGCCAACAGTTACCTACCCCTCCCATTTTCCATGCTGTATAATCTCCCCTTACTATCTGTCCTTAGCTACATGTTTTTAAATAGAATGTTATTTTATTTAAAATAACATTCTTCTTCCATGTAAAAATTTGAAAGAGAGGAATGTTTCCCCTCATACAGTATACAGAACTTGAGATTCTGCATTGCACAGCAATATTCTTCTCACCCAAATAGCATAGCCAGAGGCCAAGGCCAACACAGGCTATATACCCCCAAGGTGGCCTGAGGACTCCCTGGTGGTTTCACTGTCCCTGTTCTCCTTCTCCAGCTCCCCAATTTGGCCTCAACCCCTTGATGCTATGCCTTGATGTTTAAATTAATGTATATATTTAGGAGGCTGCCTTCAGAGAACTGTAATTTGGCCTTTGGTGCCTTCCTCTGCCCTGCTCATCATCAAACTACAAGTCTGCCTTATCCTTGCACCCTAGCCTTAGCAGGGCTCTTTCTTTCTTTCTGCCTTCTCACCCTGGGCCCCTGGCCCCATCTTATCCTAGTTTGGGCCCTCATCCCCATCTTATTTCAACCTCTGCCAGGCTTCCACCTGCCCTGCTTCCACTGGGCTTCTGTCCCTCTCTGGGCTTCACACCTCTCCCCAGGTTTCGTTAGCTGCTCAACTCAACTTTCTGCAAGCTGCATTCCCCCAGACTGCCTCCTGCCACACCATTCCTGCATCCTTCCAGTAGCAGGGGCAGGGGTCTGCTGCTACAAGTACATATAGCCATTGCATTTAGATTGACCTAACAAGGATTGGTCAATCTAAATGCCCATCTGTGAAGGTGTTCAGTGGGGCTAAATCAGGCATAACATGGTGGGCCTGATCTAACTTTGTTCACCTAAGGAAGTGAATGAAGTTGGATCAGGAACTCGTTAACCAAATCTATCAATCACCTGATGCATTTTGAAGCATAGCCCCGAGGCTGGGAAACCCAGCTGCTTGTCACAGGCCCAGCCTCACGACTGTGCTCTTCCCACCCACCTGACCCTCACTGGGTTATTTTTTTTTTAGCCTGCCAATACCACCCCAAGCCTGGACCCGCCACTTCTCCCATCTTGCCAAACGCTCTCGGACCTGCCAATCCCCTTTACCTCCACAGACCCACTAGCCCCTCCAATCCTGCCTACCTTTCCCCCTACCCAAATTACGTACTCCAGTTTCCTTACATGTCTCTAAAGAAGAGAGAGCATCTCTGCATACTGTTCCTGGACTACATTTATGCAGTTTAAGTGAACCATTTAAATGTAGACCAGGTATATAAATGACTATATTCCCTCACAAAGCCTAGGATCTGTGCACAGCCCAAATCTTGTAAAAGATATGTGCCATACATATCTCCGGTCTTTCTGTTTTTAAGTCAAAGGTGTGTAAGTGAAGATGTGCAAACTAGATTTCCACTAGCTAGTTTTACTGAAAGCAATGAAGCTGCAGCAGCATAGAGTCATGCTAGACCTTGTGCTGCTCTGCCTGGCTGTTAAAAGGGTGCCTCCCTTCAGGGTATCTGGCTCCAGGTTCCCCGTGAGCATCAGCAAGTCTGAATCTGTTGGTGTGTTTCCAATTGCCAGTCCTGATGTAACCCATCTGAAGGGAGCTGCAGAGAACAGGGGTCAATTCAAACCTGCTTCAGGCAGTGCTGTTAACCTGCTCTTTTTTGGTGGAAACGAGACTTGTAAAAGAAATATACTACGTAGAATTTCTTAATTCTTAGCCCTTTATTTCAGGGGCTATATCCACTTTATATAAAAGTGGATATATATATCCACTTTTCCTGCATATTGCTGTACTGAGAATAGAAGTTTATCATGGCCATAGTATTTATCTATCCAGTCAGGCAGGCAGTCACCTGTTAACCATGTAAGAATATAAGAACTGCCTTATATTCTGACTAGGTCAGATCATAGATCCATCTAACCATAGAGGAGGCCAGGTACTATTGTACCATTTCCTTCAGTGGAGACCTAAAGAGTTTCTTCCTCTTGTGTTATGCCTGCCTATTCATTTCTGTACATGATAAGGCAGAAGAACATGTAGCCTTTTTTTTTTAACCATTCTAATAAAAGCCTTTCCAGTGTATTTTTCCCCACTCTACTGATCTAATTTTTACTGAACCCACAAATATAACACATGGTACAACATAAAACCATGGAGAGAAAAATGTTAAAGCACCCAATAATCCCCAAGGGAAAAAATAAAGGGGGGAGGAAGGTATAAAGAAAAAAGCTTAACACAAGAACATTAACAAGCAACACATGCACATTTAAATCAGAAAAAAACTCTACAGTTGGTAGCAACTGAAAGTGTATAGGTCTGGTGACCTCATCTATTTAGGCCTTCTTTCCACTAACACAATAATATATGTGTAAAATAATTAATACTACATCTCTTAGGCACGTGTTCTTCACCCCTTTCTCCCCTCCCCACCACATCCCCATGCCCCACAAGGCAAATAATTACCTGGAAATCTGAAATAATGTGGTCGTAAAAAGAGAGAGCAAGAACAAGATGTACCATTACAGACAAGCCAGTCTAGCAATTTAGACCGGTTCCTTGCTGTTTTGCAATTAGTTATGAATTCTTGAATCTCCAGTCTCCTTGCAGGTGAGGAACAATGGAAATGATGAGAGCCAATCATCAATACTGAGCAAGCTCCCTACCTCCCTAACATGGTGGGTTGCAGTCACAACTCTGCTAACTGGCTCTGACTGCTGAATAGCCTCTGGCACAGAAACTTGAAACAGGAATAAACATGGCTTAGGATCACATTTGTAAATGTGTCTAGAAAGAAACTAGAAGCTAACAAATGTGTGCAAAAAGGCTACACCATGTTTTTTCTGGAGCATTCACATTAATGCTTATTCTGCTGCAGTAAATGAAAGCATAGTCATTATCTGCTGACCAGTATAATTAAAAAAGTAATGACTTTAACAAGTAATTGGTAGGAAAATCTCTAACCAGTAATCAGAAACACAAACCATATGTTTTTTTTTAAATATGACCACATCATTTACATAGTGTTTATGTGCAATAAATTAGAGGGAAATGAAAAATCTGCTGACAGGAAATAAGTAGCAATAAGGATAGAGTGATGTGTTAAATCCTTCATTCTGGATCATTTAGGTAATGTTCCATTCATTTTAGATTCATGAGTAGAGGTCTTTACAGATTGGGCATGCATACCATAAATCTCAGGTTATCCATTATTAGGTGGCATTTTGCTGTTTGCAATTGTACATGTTTACTTTGTGCATAATTAACTGCATAATAGCTGTCTGTGTTCTGCACAAAATTTACACTCGGGCTCTCATCAAAACAAATGACTCTAGAAAGTAGGGCACTTGTATTAGGCTCGCTGCAATCAGCATTTTCTAATACAGGTTTGCAGAAATGGATTTGATTTCCAACCGCTGACTGAAATAAAATCTCTCAAAAGGCAACTGTTTGTGTTTATGTTATTAAACCTTGGAAAAGCAGATAGGACTCCGATGACTGGAGAATGATACTGAGAATACCTAGGAGTAGCTGGGATGATGAATTTCCATAAAAATAATAAGTATGGAACAGATTTGGACAGGCAATTGATCATTACGCAACTCAGTGCTACGGATCAACAACTTCACCCTGCAGTTCTTCTATTTCACAATGTGATTACTACTACCAGGTCAACTACTCTTAGCACTACAGCTTCTTTATACACTGTGTGTCACAGAAAGCACCGAGATTTCCTTTCTCCTACAATATAAAATTGGATGGGGAAAAATATAGCAGAGTCAAATAAATAGGAAAAAAGATCTGCCAACATTGATATCTGCAGGATAGAAAAGGAGACAAAAATAGAAAGCAGTTGGCATTTCATGTAGTTTACATTATTGCTTGCTCAATTCTGTACATATGCACATGTATACTCAATATAAACAGTAAGAATAATTGTATAAAGGCACATATGTTTAGAGCAGTTATATTATTTTTTCACAGTCTGCAGCATAAAGAAGTGCTCTATAAAAGGAGATTTTTTGAGATGTGCCTACTTAAAAACAGTAAAAAAGTGTACCTGAAAATATAAATTACCTTTTCTTGAAGAAAGTATTTTTATATAATGTAACTTTTATGGTGTACAATAATATAACAAAGGACAGTCTCTCAGACTGGGCAGCTCTAAGCTAAGAAGCATGAAGACTATTAATGGTATACTAATTCTAATGAGCTGCTTTATGCCCTCCTAGTGAGACATAGCACTACACTCAAGGAAAAATAATTAAATGAAAAATTAATTGCAAAGAATATTGTGTTTTATACAAACTCTTTTGTTTTGCTTGTTTTACTGGTCACTACTGAAATTTTACAGTTTTTCTTACAATCAAGTGCATATTATTATTCATATCTTGTTTTGTTTTCTTTCTCTTTCTTTTGTGTCTTTTTTCATTTGCACAATACTCAGCCTATTTTCGGAACTTTATGCTTTTTCCTTTATTTTCTAATTGGTTAACTTGTTACCTTTTTTCTGTATCTGATTAGTGTAATTTCCTGAAATTAGGATTCTCTCTACCAAGGAGGTTTTTTTCTTATTGAGCAGGGAAGCTTTAGAGTTCTTACTGAGTTAAAGATGGTGTCTTTTCAAATACTGTGTGAAAATGACTCTGCATTTCTGCAAGTTGAAATGGTTTTTTGAAGATTATTCTCAGACCCTGAACATTTGGGATAAAATCTAGGTTTTCAGTTATCATACCAATTAATAATTGTATGTTGTTTCCTTTACCTTTTTGAAATATTATGCAATATGTGATTATTTTAGGCTGTTGGAATTTTTTTAACTGAAATCAAACACTGTATTATAACTGTGCTTCTATACACTCTCTCTCTTAGACATTTTAGCATCAATAATGTCTTCTGTAGACAATTATGTGCATTTTTATTCATTTTGCAACAGATTTATTAATATATAAACACCTTTGTTTAAAAGGAAAGATTTTAAAAATCTGCTAGTCACCTAAATTCCATAAAAAGAAAATGGTTCTCATTGTCTAAATCCTGTTTATGTCTATGAAAATTACATCCACACACACATATTCAAGTGTAATACATAGAATACAAAAATATATGGTCATTCAGGCAAACTCAACACACACACATATACAGTTCCACCATTCTCCCTGCCCTCACCCATTAATAAATATATAGAGAAGAGAAGAAATTCTTGAATGAAAAATATAATGCATTTAATGTGCAAGCTTAAATCCCTCTCTTTCACTGATTTTCACTGAGAGACCAGGCTAGAGCAAGGTGCACCTATACAAAATCATGACAAGATCAGGGTCTTTGATTGTTCTCCTAATCTCAGATTTAACCAGTTGTCACCAGCACATAATGTAACACATCGCTTACTGGATGTGTTTACACTAATCTACTGTGCAGTAAAGCATCAGCATCTAAAAATGCTCACCATTTACTGCACAGTAAATTGTCTACTGTGGTTAGCTACAACCTATAAATACAGGTAGTAAACTAACTGCACAGTAGATACTGTGCAGTTATGCATGTGTAGACACTGACTGGGAGCAAATACAGGGGGCTGTTCTCAGCCAGCCCTGGGCTGCTTGGAAAAATCCCCTCACAGCCTGGAACTGGCTGGGCACTGCCCCAGAAAGGGACAGTGCCCAGCCAGCCCCAAGCTGCTAGGGGAAGCCCCACTGGGCATGGGGCTTGCCCCCATGTGCATGGAAAGCTCTGCAGCAGCAGCTGTATCCCAGCCCTGTGCACATCAGGACCTCTCCCAATGTGTATGGGGCAAGGAGGCAGCTGCTGCTTCAGCCAGCAGAGCTCTCCTAGTCCTGTGTGCATGGGGGCTGGCCCCATGCTCCCTGTCAGCTCCCAGACTAGCAACCCAGGGAGAGACCAGAACTCCTCCTGGCTGCTGCAGGGAGCCAGAGCAGGATGGGAGCAGCCCTGTACTGGACTGCTCCAGTTGGGAGCAAATTTGCTCCTAACAGGGCATATCTACACATGCATTTATGTTGGCTTAAATTTACTGCTCAGTAAATAACTGCTCAGTAAAATAGAATAGGTCAGCATCTACACATGCAGGCATTAAAGCACATTAATGCTATGTGTGGACTGATTTAGGATTTATTTTAATCCCAAATCAGTCCATACACATAGTGTTATTGTACAGTAAGGCATTTACATGTGCATTCTTGTGCAGTAACTAATCAGGCATAAATTTGATACCTACATGTTGCAGGTATCAAATTTACGCTCAAGTCAGCGTAGGTCACCATATTTACTGTGCAATACGAGCTTACGCATGTAGACGTGAGCCCATACTGTGCAGTAATTTCAGTTACTGTGCAGCAAATGTGCATGTGTAGACGCACTCACAGGGCACATGTGTAGATGTGCTCCCAGGGAAGGTTTACAGCACAGTAAGCTTTTACAGCATTAATAGCATGTGTAGATGTGCCTACTGTGTAGGTTATATAAAGCTTAATCTCACTGTTTACATATAACCCAAAATGTCAAAGATGATATGAAATATAGCGAACCAAGTCCTTCAACAGGTGTAAATCAGTGTAGCTTCACTGATTTTTAAGTCATGCTGCTTTCACCAAATGAGGATCTAGCTTATTATGTGTATAATATATAGAAAGAAGAAGAAATAGATGCGGGGCTCCTGAGGCAACTTTCGGAGACGATAAAAGCTAAAGAGGCGGTAGTCATGGGGGACCTAAACTACCCGGACATCTGCTGGGAGACTCAGACAGCAAGGTCCCATCGCTCACGCAGGTTTCTAACCTGTATACAGGACCTCCACCTGACACAGGAGGTGCATGGTCCCACTAGGGGGAATGCCATACTGGATCCGGTATTGGCAACAGGGGATGACATGATAGGGGACCTCCAGATCAGTAGCCATTTGGGAGACAGTGATCACCTAATAATAGAATTCAACATAAGACATCGAGTGGGGAAGGTAACTAGTAGGGTGAAAGTGCTAGACTTTAGGAAAGCTGATCTCAATGCACTCAGGCGATTAGTCAAAGAAGCACTGCAGAGTAGGAGTTTTGAAGGGATGGAAGCCCAAGAAGGGTGGCTGTGCCTAAAGGAAGCGATCCTTCGGGCACAAAGCAAGACGATCCCCGAGCGAGGCAAAAAAGGGAAAGGGGCCAGGAGGCTTCCATGGCTGACCAGAGAAATCCAGGGCAGCCTAAGGGCCAAAAGGGGAGCACATAAAAAGTGGAAACAAGGTGAGATCACTAAAGATGAATATACCTCCTCTGCTCGTGCTTGTAGGGAGGCAGTTAGGCGGGCCAAAGCTACCATGAAGCTGAGGATGGCAACCCAAGTAAAAGACAACAAGAAATTATTTTTTAGATATATTGGGAGTAAAAGGAAGGCCCAGGGAGGAATAGGACCGCTGCTAAATGGGCAGAAACAATTGGTGACAGACAGGGGGGACAAGGCTGAACTCCTCAACTAGTTCTTTGCCTCAGTGTTCCTAAGTGAGGGGCACGACAAGTCTGTCACTGGGGTTGTAGAGAGGCAGCAGCAAGGCGCCAGACTTCCATAGGTAAATCCTGAGGTGGTGCAGAGTCATTTGGATGAACTGGATGCCTTTTAATCGGCAGGCCCGGATGGGCTCCATCCGAGGGTGCTGAAGGCACTGGCCGACATCATTGCAGAGCCACTGGCGGGAATATTCGAACGCTCATGGCACACGGGCCAAGTCCTAGAGGACTGGAAAAGGGCCAATGTGGTCCCCATTTTCAAAAAGGGGAGGAAGGAGGACCCGGGCAACTATAGGCCGGTCAGTCTCACCTCCATCCTTGGTAAAGTCTTTGAAAAAATTATCAAGGCTCATGTTTGTGAGAGCCCGGCAGGGCAAATTATGCTGAGGGGAAACCAGCACGGGTTTGTGGCAGGCAGATCGTGCCTGACCAATCTAGTCTGTTTCTATGACCAGGTTATGAAACGCCTGGACACAGGAGGAGGGGTGGATGTTGTCTACTTAGACTTCAGGAAGGCCTTCGATATGGTATCCCACCCCATACTGGTGAACAAGCTAAGAGGCTGTGATGTGGATGACTACACAGTCCGGTGGGTGGTGAATTGGCTGGAGGGTCGCAACCAAAGAGTCGTGGTAGATGGGTCAGTCTCAACCTGGAAGGGTGTGGGCAGTGGGGTCCCGCAGGGCTCAGTCCTTGGACCGATACTCTTTAATGTCTTCATCAGTGACTTGGACAAGGGAGTCAAATGTACTCTGTCCAAGTTTGCAGATGACACAAAGCTATGGGGAGAAGTGGACATGCCGGAGGGCAGGGAACAGCTGCAGGCAGACCTGGATAGGTTGGACAAGTGGGCAGAAAACAACAGGATGCAGTTCAACAAGGAGAAATGCAAAGTGCTGCACCTAGGGAGGAAAAATGTCCAGCACACCTACAGCTTAGGGAATGACCTGCTGGGTGGCACAGAGGTGGAAAGGGATCTTGGAGTCCTAGTGGACTCCAAGATGAACATGAGCCGGCAGTGTGACGAAGCCATCAGAAAAGCCAATGGCACTTTATCGTGCATCAGCAGATGCATGATGAATAGGTCCAAGGAGGTGATACTTCCCCTCTATCGGGCGCTGGTCAGACCACAGTTAGAGTACTGTGTGCAATTCTGGGCGCTGCACTTCAAGAAGGATGCGGATAACCTGGAGAGGGTCCAGAGAAGGGCAACTCGTATGGTCAAGGGCCTGCAGACCAAGCCCTACGAGGAGAGACTAGAGAAACTGGATCTTTTCAGCCTCCGCAAGAGAAGGTTGAGAGGCGACCTTGTGGCTGCCTATAAGTTCATCACGGGGGCACAGAAGGGAATTGGTGAGTATTTATTCACCAAGGCGCCCCCGGGGGTTACAAGAAATAATGGCCACAAGCTAGCAGAGAGCAGATTTAGACTAGATATTAGGAAGAACTTCTTCACAGTTCGAGTGGCCAAGGTCTGGAACGGGCTCCCAAGGGAGGTGGTGCTCTCCCCTACCCTGGGGGTCTTCAAGAGGAGGTTAGATGAGTATCTAGCTGGGGTCATCTAGACCCAGCACTCTTTCCTGCTTATGCAGCGGGTCGGACTGGATGATCCATTGAGGTCCCTTCCGACCCTAACATCTATGAATCTATGAAAATATTTGTCATATCATTATGGGTTATATAGAACTGCACTAATAAATGAAATTATACATCATATTTTAACAGAAAAATATACATAAAGGAAGGTTCATTGTTATAAGTGTAAATATGTGTCAGTGCTTTGAGAATACTAGTTTATTTGTGGTATAAACATCTTCCTGAAAATATTTTATACTATGAGAAAGATAAGAAATTAAAGAGCTACTTCAAGACTTGAATTAGACTTCGAGCACAGGTAGTGTAGGGAGTGGCTCTTGAAGAGCACACTCAACAGGAATGAAATTTGTCAATGTGTGTACTTTTGTATATACACACAGTACACACAGAGAGAAACACAATAAACCTCCCCTCACAAAGTCACAATTCAACATCAGGTGTTGGTAGGGTCAATGCATCTTTCTTCCCTTATCCTGGGATCCTACATGGAGTAAAGCAGATCTTGGTGTAATTTGAGGGAGTCTTGCAGGCTTCTCAGCTTCTCAAATACCTCAGGCTCCCCAGAGATGCCTATGAGTATATAGCACAACCCACAACTTCTATATCACTGAGCATTAAGTGAACATCCTCTGGCACATCTGTATTCCAGGGCTTAAAAGCTGAAGGTCTGCTTATTTTTAAATTATAAGCCAAACTTCTGGAGGGCTATTCTCCTAGTCTCTTGGGTTCATATTGTGTGGGCCGGGTCAGGCCCCGGGCCCTTTTCGTCGCTCTGCACGCGGGCTGTGGCCGGCAGCCTGGGCAGGCCAGGTTGGAGAGGGCGGGCACCAAGCTAGAATTAGGCACAGACACGTAACGGTTGATTTTAAGATTGTTTACTTACACCGAGATGGTCGCGGTGCAGGCTGAGAACTTGCTTGAGTTGCGGTTACAACAGAAAACACGAACACACGTGGAGTTTGCTAGGCTCCACACAGACAGAACTCCGGATGTCCAGGACAAGCGCGCATAAACTCGTCAATACATCTTATAGAAGGTTCCGTTCGAAGACGGGAAGAGGTGGGCGGTGGATCAGGCCGCCAAGCTCCTCTGAGCAACACACAGGGTTTCTATTACCCTGCCGCACACACCCAGAGTCCCCACGAGATGGATGCGGAGTCCTCTTCGGCTTGGGCAGAAACTGCTCAAGCGTCTTATATGGCTAGCAGGCCAATCGCTAGCTGCCACGTGTGAATAATTTAGAACTAGCCAATTGCGGGGCACAAATTTGCATACAACGAGCGGGAACTCTTTGCACCGTGCATTTCTGTGTTGCAAAGAAAATGCACCCTGCAAAGACTGCTGCAAAATGGCGGGAACACTCCTTTGCACGCGGGTTCTCTGCTCAGCAGAACTCCTCCGTGCAATGAAGCTGTAAACCCACGGGGATAATTCTTAGTGCCGAAGCACACACAAAAGAAATCAGACCTTTGGGTCATGACACATATAAGGGTCCTCTGTACAACACTCTAGTGGCACATAGAAGCCAAAACAGTGGAGCGAAAGGTTAGCCCCAGAATTCTTAACTAAAGACCTAATCCTGTGAGGTTTGTAACATAACAAGGAGGGTATGTCTACATGTGCAGTTAGTGCACAGTAAGGCTATTGCACAAGAAAATAAGGTGTAGTAAACTGTACTCAGGAACTTGTTTACACATGTGTCAGGCACAGATTTGCACCTAATGGGAGCTGTGTGTTCCAGGGCTGCTCCTGCCTTGTTCTGCTGCCCTGCACCAGTCAAGGGAGTTCCAGGATCACCCAAGTGCCAGCCTAGGGTCTGGCAGGGAGCACAGGGGTGGTCCCAATCTGCACAGGGCCAGGAGAGGTGTGCCAGCCGCAGAGGCAGCTGTCTCATGGCCTTGTTCCCATAGGGATGGGTCCCAATGTGCACATGGTTTGGAGAGCTGTCCTGACAGCCAGGACACATCTTCCAACCACATGGGGATTGGCATATGTCCTGATCCCCTGATCCCCATGTGGTAGAGAGACAGCTTCCCCTGCAGCTGGCACAGCTCCCTCTGCCTTGGAGTTTAGCTCTCTGCTGTTTGCCCTGACTAGGAGCATATTTCTCTTGGTTAGCATCTACACATGTGCTACTGCACAGTAGTTAATGCACCATTAATCTGGTATCTGTATTTCCTAGTACTAGCTAACAGCACATTTGCCTAATTTATTGTGCAGTAAGCCTTGCTCACATGTACATAGTGATGCTTTACTGCCCTGTAAATTTAGTCTAATACACAGTAAGGCATCTCATATAGACATACACAAAGAGTTTGGAATACAGAGTAGTCAGCAGTGGGCTCTTAGTTGCATCTGTGCAACAGTGTTGTAGGCAATGGCATATAGATATGATATGCTGAGAAGAGAATTTGGTCTATATATTCTGATTTTAATGGTAATAATATATAAGCCATGGGAAAAGCAGCTTGATTTTTCACATCTTAAGTGGAATTCAGTAAAACTTTTTTTTACTTGTTGATCAAGTCTGATGATGCCATGTTTGCTACTTCTAAGAGAAGAGCCATACTTTGAGCAGAGACGATTTAACAATGTTGAGATATCTTTTCAACCTGCTTCACTCAGGCACACAATATACAGGTGGTCCTCAGACTTATGACACAGCTAGCCAATTATCCACCAAGAATGACAGGGGGGGTGGGCGGGGACAGAGGCCCATTTTGTACCCCTACCACTTCAGGGCCAGGTCTGCTCTCCCCTCCCCCCCGCCTCCCCGCTTTGGGTCCAGGCCTACTCCCCCCACCCTCCCCCTCTGCTGCTTCGGGGCCAGGCCCACTCCCCCACACTGCTTTGGGGCTGGGCCCACTCCCCCAACCCTCCTTTCCTATCGCTTTGTGCCCAGGCCCACTCCCCCCTCCCCCCCCCACCACTTTGGGACTGGGACCACTCCCCCATCCCGTGCTGCTTCAGGCCTGGGCCTGCTCTCCCCGCCTCTCCTGCCACTTCAGGACCAGGCCAGCTCCCCCCCTGCCCCCCAATGCTTCAGAGCTGGGCCTGCTCCCCCATCCCTCTTTGAGTCTGGTGCCGCTTTCATCCCCCCAGCTCTGGGTCCTTCCGGCCCACATCCGTCAGCCTCCCCTCCCCATGAATGAAGGGAGGGGGCGGGTATGGAGCACTGCTACCCAGGGCCCTGTGGTTCTGCTGCTCTACCTCCGGCCCTGTGTTTCCCCCACTCCCTGTGCCACTTGGTACACAATGCTGATTAAACCAATCCTCAAAAATGTTCTTATTGATCCACGCCTTAGGATTGGATTTCCATATCATGGGGAGAAATACTTTGGAATATCTCTTGAAAGCTCTGGGGTTTTCTGAATGGTACACAAGTAAAGGTTTATGTTTAAAGTCACCTGCAGCATTATCACCAAGCAAAAGAGTGAGTCTATCTCTAGCAACTTTGTACCCTGGCATGGATTTCTCCTTTTTGGCAATGTAGGTTCTTGATGACATTTTTTTTAAAGAGCCCAGTTTTGTCAACATTAAAAATTTCCAGAGCACAATACCCACCCTCTTCAATGATTTCAGCCAATGTCTAAGGACAAGCATGAGCTGCGTCCTCATCAGCACTGGCAGCTTCACCTGAGATCTTGATGTTATGCAAATTGGCCCTGGCTTTCAAATGCATAAACCACCTGCTACTTGTATTAAAAGGCTCAGCATTAGAACTCTCCCCCTGTTGTTTCTTTAGATTATCATAAAGATGCCTAGCCTTTTCCTGAATTATGCCTAATGTCACAGGAGCACAACATTGATTTTGATCCTCCAGCCAAATGATTAACAGTTTCTCAACGGGAGCAATAAGTCCAACACGCTGCTTAGTTATCACAGTTGATTGCATAGGAGATGAACCCTTAACATGTTCCTGAATTCTTACCTTGTCTTTGGATATCCCCATGATAGTTGTTCCGGGGATATCCAAAGTTCTACTGATTTCAGTTGGCATCTCACCTTTTTTGGACCTCTTAATTATTTCCATTTTTGTTTCCATAGTAATTGCTCTAACATCACTTGCACTAGATTTACACTTTTATGCCATTATTATGGGCAAAGAAACACCAAATTTTAAGAAAAAGTTTGGAGACACAAAGATTCACCATGTAAAAATGGTGTCAGAACAGCAACTGAACGTCTTGAGTCAGGGAGATGGGTGGCGCAGCAGATCAGCACAGGGAGATGGGCAGCACAGTGAACTTCTTCACTAGTGTGGCATGGCATTGGATCAAGCATAGTAATGTTGAAACTGACATTGAGAAGTCAAAACAGGGTGTTAATTTATAAACATCCTAAGTGCCATTTATCATAACTTGAACATCATATAGTCGAGGACTGCCTGTATACATTTTTCATTACTAGATGAGTTGTATGAATTCCACAGATGCAAACTTGTTGTCTTGTCTGCGAGCTGGCATGAAGTAGTAGCTACTTGTTTTACACTCTTGAGCCCCCTTTTCCATAGTCTCATCTCTTTTCTCACACTTCAGTTATTTGTTTAGGAAGATGCAAAACCCCACTACTTTAACTCATTTGACTGTGTGCATCACTAGAAATGTAGAAAGCTGGGTAAGGTAGTGAAGCAGTTTTCATCCCCAGCTTCAGAACAGCTGCTGGCATGCATACTGGCTAGGTACAGGCAGTCAAAAAGCCCAGGGTGGAATTGATTCAGTCTTCTCAGGTTTCTCTAAGCTGTGTAGATTGGACCAATAATGAGCTAAACTCATGTTCACTTTTCAGTTGGAGAAGGGAGCTAGACACCTGCACTGGCCCAGGCTAGGAGGCAAGGGGAGCTAGAGCACACTTCCCAGCTTGGCAGCCATTGTGGAACCCAGCCAAGTGGAAGCCATCCTTGACTGGCTGCCTAGATCACATCTTGCTGTCCCCTCAACATGGGGGATCAGAAGCCCCTATCCAGGTCCTGGCTGTGACCCTGGCAGCTGGGTGCTTGCCCATGTGCAGGGAGTCCCACACCTCAGGATTTTTCCCCATCCTGATCCGGGGTTCCCCGAGTCCTGGTCTGCCCTACCATGGGAGCCCTCACTCCTTCCCCATGTGGTCTGGCAGACCAGGGCTTGGGGGACCCCAGGCCAGACCAGGGGAAACCCCCTGAGGCATGACCCTTCCATAGGCATACACATGGCTGGGGGGGAGCCAACACTAGCCCAGGGGATTGTTCTCCCCCACACACCTGTGAGGGCAGGGCTGATCCACAGTCTGACCATGCAGACAGGGGACAGGATGGGAGAGAAATCACCCTCTACTCCAGCTGCAGGACAGACCAGGGCTCAAGGGACCCCAGGCTGGGGCAAGAGAACACCCTGAGTCATGGGGCTCCCCCCAAGTGAGCAGATGTCCAGCTCAGGGTGGGGCTGGTACCAGCCCAAGGGACTATTTCTCCCCCCTCCCACCTCTGGGGGCAGGGCTAAGCCATGGCCCAACCATGTGGGGGAGGGCGAGCAGGGCAAGGCTCACACTTTGCCCTCATGGCAAGGCAGACCAGGGCACTGGGGACCCCAAGTCAGGGCCAGGGGACTCTGTTTTCCCCTGGCTTCCCTTCAGGGCTGACAAGTGGAGATGGGACATAAATTTGATAGACCAGTCTAGCTTAAAGTGATTGAATTTGGATGCTTTACTGTGGAGTAAAGCATCAATATGCTTCAATATGCTTGACTGCGGAGTAAACAAACTAGTTGTGGAGTAAAGCATTATCATGTACATGTGTGACAGTATTAGGGTGCAGTAAACTAATTAATGCTGCAGTAAGATAATATACTTCTAGACACTGACCATGGGTGTAAATTGCACCCAGCCAGCGTGGCCAGCTAAGGGACAGACTCCTGCCTGCCACCTAGCCACACAGTTCCATACTTTCAGCAACCTCATGGCCCAGCCAGCCCTCTGCCACCCAGAGCTCAGGGATGACTCCCCCTGTCCCCTGCCAGTCCAGTCCTACTCCACCCCAGCTCAAATTGCTGCTGTCCTGGGCATACACAGATGCTGCACCTGGGAGTAGTTTACTCTGGCTCAAATTGCTCCAGAGTTTATTACTTCTCATTAATTGCAGGTATAGACACACCTTCTGATAATACATCCATTCAGGTCTACTTAAACTGGGTTTGGTCATTTTGAAACTGGTCTATGTGCACTGAACTTCTGTTCTGTTACAGGCTTAGACCAGTTTCTGATCACTTATACTGGTTTATGTGTAATTTCTGTCCCTAATCTCTAAGGATTATTGGATTTGATCATCCTTCCCATAAAAGCCTTTAATGCCTGCCCCTGCAGCCACTTGTGGCTTTTCTAAGTAAGCAGCAAACTAGACAAAACCTATTGCTGCCCATAAGGTTTTGTCAACTGCACTTAATCTCACTCTGGCACCAGAGCCAGTGGAGTTATATATCTCAGGAAGATCATATTGCCTTGGTATACCTTTCAGATATTGCCTTTGAGAGCTCTTTTATGAAGCTTACATTTAGCAAAAAATGATGACAACATCTGTTTCATAGTGGAAAGCATCCTATTCTCCAGTGGTCTGTGGTTTAACACCAAAGGGGAAAAAATATTCTTTATACGATAGCAGGGTCAAAAACAGAAATAAGGTGGAAAATTATTTTACTAAATGAATCCATTTCAACTCAAAATAATTATTTCTAGAATGAATAAACTTTCCACATAAAAAAAAATCCTTCTTTTAAACCAGTTTGTGCTAAATCTTGCTAATAATATTTATGGGCACTTTTACACATGCTCCAGTGGGGGTGGCAGGGGGTGAGGAGTAAGTGCTTTAATAGAGTGGCTCTGAGAGCTGCTGTAGTCTAAGTGCCTCTGCCACCATTTTGAAGCAGGGGGACGCTGATACACGAGATGCGGGAAGCTGCTGAAGTATGGTAATTGCCATGCTCCAGCAGACCCTATTAATTGAGTCTGCTCCAATGCACTGTAATCAAAGCTGTCAGAGCAGCCTCTGTGTTCATGTACAGGAATCCTATAATGTTTTGTTTTAAGATCTTGTACAAATAATTCATTAAAAATAATTTTGTGTTCACAAATTGTCTAATACATTACAATTTTCCTGGATACATCTATTAGCATAATTTTTTCATTAATATTTCTTGGTATCTATTTTTTAAGTGAAAAAAAATTATGCAGGTGATTAAGTTTATTTGCTTTGGTTGTCTTTGGACTATTTATGCAAAAAAGGCTTTCTTCATGGTAAAAACAGACCCTTTTCCTGTAGCTCCTTTTCAACTAATTTGTTACATGTGCTTAATATACCCAGTTTATAAATAAATGATTTATTAGTTCATATGAGCAGTTTCTATTTCTTGATTAAGGCCCCAGTCTCATGTGCAACTGTATTCATACCAGCTGTCTATTGCAACATAGTGCCTAACACCTAAGTTTGCTTTAGGTCTGAGATGCTGTTCATGTCAATAATTTCTTCAATATTTCATGACTGTTGCAGAACAATAAATATAGGGATGGCCAAAGAGCAATTTCTTGCATACTAGTAAAGTCAGTCCAAGCCATATTCCATAATAATCAGATCGCTTGTATAGACCATTTCATTTGTTTTCCAATCTAAGCATCTCAGACACACTTGAATGAAATGTATGTCAGACCATAATGCCTGGTTTCTATTCAGTAACAGCAATTGCAAATGCAGAGTCTGGCAGCAATTTATGTCAAAAACGGTGTAATGTTATTTTTAAACTGTATCTGGTAGAGAGATTGAAGTGTTGTGAATAGGGCTATCAGTCTCTTTACCACCTACAACATCTTTGAAGACAATTTTCATCACATCTGAATAATGTTTTAAGACTGAGGCACTTGGTCTCTCAGTGTTAGGATCAGTATTTTAACATGTAGTTCTCAATTATGAAATATTAGTTTATGTGTATGTAAGATCTATTTTAGAAATTATTTAAAATACCTATTCATTTTGCCCTCCTTTCTATGGAGGGTCTCTTTATTAATGATTATTTATATTTAATATGATACTGCAGAAGGACCTACACAGTATAGTACCTATCATGCTAAGTATGGTCAAAAGCCACCGTCAATCCTTCTGGATCATGGTGTATTCATAGGTCACCAGGACCATTGATGCATATGCCTAGGCAGGACTATGAAGGAGTGGAGGCTTCCCAGACCTTCCTTTCCCTCTTTAGACCACTGAGACAGAACCAAAAGGCTAGACCCCGTCCAGATATTCAGTTCCTTGATGGCTGTAGTTATATGCACATCTTAGAATCAAATCCATGGTCTCCACATGGTAGATGAATTCTGTCACTGAACTACAACAACAGGTAGTTGTGGTAGAAATATATACAGAATTAGACAGTCCCCACTTAAAAGAACTTACGTTGTCTCAACATGAAGGATCTTCTGCTTCCACAATAATGATTCGAGTGTGTAAGGGATCAGACCTCAATTTAAATCTATGGCCTGGTAATTAATTATGAAACTGAATTACAAGTCAGTACAATTTTCCATATTAGTAATGACATTTGGTCATGGAATGAGCTAGTCAAGAGAGAACCTGGCTGAGAGAACATGGGTCAAAATCCAGAGAAGATATTTGTCTGAGCTTCTGTCAAATTTCATTCAATGCAGCAAGTTACTGCTCTATGTATCCTTCCCTGCCTACCATTCTGTGGCTTATTCCCATCATGGATCAATGGATTTTTGACCATTTACAACAGCTGAAGATCTGTCTCTTAACGTATATAGTACGTTATTGTGAATGGTTACCTTAAAAACACCATATAAGATAGACAGAAAAGCCAGTTTTTAACTTACCAAAGAACAAAGTATATTTAGATTTTGGGTGGGAAGAAAAGTTGTTCTCTGGAATTACTGATTGTTTTTCTGACTGAACGACCCAATAGGTAGGGATCTCGAGAAGTTGTGCCAGAAGTGCTCAATTCAGCTCAGTGAGGCACAGCACAGCAGCTTCTTTAATCTTGGAGTTTCCTTGGCACACCCCCAGCTGCTGATTGGTAGAGGGGCCCTGTCTCTCACCACCTGAACCTGATGACCAGGTGGCAAAAACCCCAGCCATTAGGGACAGGTGGTGAGGTGTGAGCAATGGGGCCCCTCCACCAATTAACAGCAGGGGAGAATGCAGGGGAAACTCCAAGATTAAACAAGCTGGTGTGCCACGCACTTCCAGAATGAAGTTGGGAGATCCCTACCAATAAAAAATTTAGATTTCTGGCTTGTTTCCCATCTTAAAACATGCCAGTCAGACCTCTTGCTTCTACCAGTGTCACCCAACAGTCTCAATCGCTGGACATTGCACCCTGAATGCCTACCATAATTCAAACACCTCTACATTCATCCTTAGCCCTACCATTCATAGTAGTCCTTCTACCATGCTGTGCAGCTGCTCTGGTGCTCTGTGTAGTAGTAAGAGTTAACTCCCTTGCTGAGGACATAACCAGGAAATTGTCAGCCATCTTTGTGTGTTTGTTAGCTGTTGAAATAAATCCCTTTTGAGAGCAAAAAGTCTCCCTGCCTTTCTTAGCTGAGATAGCACACAGTGTCAGGAGTGGCCAGTGGTATACCAAGGGTGGGGCTAGGGGAAGGGGCCATGACCCCCACGCACAGGACTGGGGGGAGCGCCGGACAGACAGCTGGGCCATAGGTGGATTAATGCACAGGCAAACTGAGCACACATGTCTGGGGCCCATTCCAATTCAGAGCACCAGGATCCTCACCAGCAGGGAAGAGAAAGCCACAGTTTAAACTCAGTGCCCATTTTCGGCACCAAGTTTAATATTGAGGCTTTCACGTTTGCTTCCCTGGGAGCTGGAAACAGGGCCCCTTCTCCATCAATGCAGCTGAGAGAGGGGGGGCAGGGCTGGGGTCTTGTCTGAAGAGTTGTGCTGTACCTGTGGGCTGGGTCACTCTGCGTCTGGGGGGAAAGGAGCTGAGCCAGGCTGGGAGAGTCATGCCCTACCTGGAAGGTGGGTGCGGGGGGGGGGGTTGGGGTTGGGCCAGCTGGGCCAGGAGCACGTCACCACTCTATGCTTTTGTGGGCCATGGCACTGGCAGGGCCTTGGCAGCTAGAGCCCCCCACAATTCATGTTGCGCCCCCCTGCAGCTGAGCTACCCATCCCAGGACCACCGCCTGCCCGCAGAGACAGAGCGCAGTGGCGGCGCTCCCTGCTGGGCCCAGCCCAGCCCGGCCTGGCCCTTTGCATCTGTGGGGCTGCTCAGGACAGCTGAGCAGCAGCTCTCTGCACATATTTGTAATGGGGGGAAGGAATGAGACTGAGACATGAGAGGCTGCAGGGGGTAAGGAGGAGAGGGCAGATAGATGTCTTTTTGGGCAGTGGTTCTGTGTATATCATAGGCAGTGGAAGGGTGGGCTAATGGAGCTCAGCCCCACCCAAAGACGGGGCAGCAGCAGGCATAGCCTTAGGCAGCCTGGCATCCTGCAGCATGGGGGGAGGGGCGGGTATACTGAGCTACTCTGTGCACTCACAACCAGTATCGCAGCCAGCAGGTAAATTTCTTTTAATCTGTTTTTTTTATGTCCATGGGCTAGTGGGCAGATTGAGACCCCCGCAGTGCAGGAGCAAGTGGGGTAGGAGAAGGGTGAATCATTCACCCTTGCCCCTGGCCCACTCCCTCCTGCACTGTGGGGATTGTCCCACAACCTGGCCCAGCCCAGCTGGTTCTTGGGACAATCATAGCCTGGAGGCTCCTCCAGAAGCATGGTGCCAGGCAGCTAAGGAGGGGAGGGCACGTGACCCCCCAGTCTTTGCATGGGCAAGGGTGGGTCACAGCTGTGACCTGGCTTAGCCTCTGCTCCTTGTCTCTGTACCTCACTGCCACCACTTTGAAAGTGGTGGGTGCTGCCATGTGCTTCGCTGCCCAGCCCACCTATAACTTTGATCCCTTCTGTCAAAAGATAAGGATGGCCTCAAGTAAGATTTAAAGACTGAGCTGGCAAGGTACCAACAAGAGAAACTCAATTTCCATGCTGTAAGGGATTTAGTCATATTCCACAGCAGAGTAATGATACCTTTTATTTTATACCAGTAGGTCCTAGAAAAGATTCATGAAACTCACCGGGTACTACAAGAGGTCACTAGGGCTCATCAGACAGTCTGGTGGCCCTAAGTCAGTGAGGACATGCAGAACTAGGTGGCTAGTTGTCAGGTTTGTGCTCAACACCAACCAGCCCCTGTAGAGGCTGGGTAATTCAGCCTTATGATTGAATTACAAGATTATCCATGGCAAATGCTGGGAGCTGACTCATTGACCTGGAAGGGTTCTGTTTACCTCATTGTTATCAGCTATTACTCCCATTACTTGGAGATAGTACCATTACAGAACACCACAACTGAGAGAGTTGTAATGGCGTTAAAGTGTATATACATATGCCATAGCATAACTTCATTTTTTAGAACAGATAATGATCCACAATTTTCTGGAGCTGCATTTAAGCCATAGCAGTGCAGCATGACTTTCATATTACCAGCACTTCATATTTCCCACATAGTAAAAGGGAAGCAGAATGTGAAGTTCAGACTGTGAAGAATTTGCTTCAGAAGAACATAGATCTCTATAAAGCTCTCTTGATACACTATTTAACACAATTAGAGCATGGATAGAGACCAGCTTAGTTGCTTATGAGTCACCAACTCAGTACAACTCTACCAAGTTAGACAGATTAGTTGGTTCCAAAATGTGTCATAGATTCATAGATTTATAGATGCTAGGGTCAGAAGGGACCTCAACAGATCATTGAGTCCGACCCCCTGCCTAGGCAGGAAAGAGTGCTGGGGTCAAGTGAGCCCAGCCAGATGCCTATCCAATGCACAGGAATTCTGTGAGAAAGATAAACTGATAAAGGATTGTCAGAGACTGAATTATAACACCAGGCATGCCTCAAGAAATGAATCTGCTCTTTTCCCACAGCAGGAGGCTTGGATTCTAGATGCAGAAGTTAAAGGCACTGTCCAGGCTAGGGAGGATGCTCCTTTTTCAGATTGGGTGGAGACACCTGGCGGTCTTCTCTGTAGGAATTGAGAGCATCTCCATCATATTCCACCTGTTTACTACACTAGGTCAGGACATACATCAGTTCCACCAAATAGGCTAGACTTGTAAATCTAAATGCTTAAAATGAAAAGGCGTATTGATGTTTCTCTTTTGATTATTCTTTTTTGTACACAAGTGAGTGGTAAAGACTCACAAGTGATGTGATTGCCACCTTTCCTTTCAAGATGGTTTTTCAGTTCTTTGGAAATCCTTCAAGTTTCTCCTGAGAAAGGGGGATGCAGTAGTCAAGGTTAAATCCCTTCCAGAGGGCTGACATGATGAGATCAACAGGAAGTCATAAGCCATCTGTGTGTGTGTGTGTGTGTGTGTTTATGATTACAATAAAGCCTTTTTGAGAGCAAGAAGTCTCCCTGCCTTTTCTTGAGCTATGAGATATCACACTCTGCTCCAGCTAGCTCTTTGGCTTCCCACTTTATCACCCACTGAAACTTACACTATGCTGTATAGACTCCTTGTTGCTCTATTCCAGCATATTCTGGACCAAAGGGCATATTTCATACAGAGAGGTCCCTTTGGTCCAGTATTAATCATCTCTTGCATTTATTAGCATGTGTTCTTTATGTCTCTGTGTTCTTTCCCTTCTTTGAATTTACCCACTTCTAACTTCTTGTCTATGTCAAGAGTTGCATTTGATTATGAAAGGCAGGTATCCATTTAATACAGGGACCCCCTCCTACAGAAGTAGCTAGGCCAAGTATTGTAAAGAGGGGTTAGTTCTAAGCTCTAGTGATGGTTAGTACTCCGAAAAAAGAAAATAGCTGGCAGATTCCTTGAGGCTATTCAAAGCCAGGGGAAGATTTTCTACTGCAGAGTCGTATTTATTTTTCTTGGCTAACTTTCACCAGTAGCGTGACTGGAGAGTTGTGCAGGGGGAGAGGAGAGAGAAGACAGGAGATCTTCTCTGATACTCTTTAAATCTCTCCTCCCCAAAACTCTATATATTGTACTAAAGATACAAGTATATACAGGTATCATTTACCAGAATCAAATATAACTTAGAAAGAATGTCCAAGATACCTTATTAAAGCTACGTCACCCTAAAGGGTGGAAAGGTGATTTTTCTGCTGATCGAGTTCTCCACCTATTCAGATACTATTTAATGATCCTGGCTATTTAACCCCATGGCTCCCAAAAACACTTCACTCAAAGGTTTATTGTTTTTTTTTCTCTTGTAGTACACTATATTAATCACTGTAGACCAGGCCATGACCATCTTCAACACAAGTAAGAAAGGGAGTGGGAGAATTCAAAAAGCTTATCACTTTGTATCTTCCATACCAAACTGGTTCCAAAGGCAGCCATTATATCCATTCATACATAACTCTAGTGGTAACGCTGTTCAAGCATCATTTCCAGTAAAGCATTGTTAGTGTATATTTGACAAATAGTGCTGCCTGCCCTCCTCGGTTCTTTAGGAGACAGCCTTTTGGGTTAAATGGAAAAAAAATAATTAGTAGGTTTCCCAATTTTCCTCACCAAACCCCACACACTCTTGTTACATGAGGATAAGGAACAAATTGTTGTATCACCATCTTGGTAAACTACTAGCAAAATATAAAGGAAAATAACACAACAAAATCTCTTCTCAAATCTACACATCAGGACTGTCTTTGTTAGAACATTCTTACTTGCACTAAGTTTCCATTCATCTGAGTTCCATGCTTGCAAAGAGAATCAGAAGACACAATTAATGATACACGATAAACTCTGGTGCAGTTCACACCGGAGTAAACTGCTCCAAGGCACAGTGTCTACGAATGCCTGGGACAGCAACACTTTGAGCTGGGGTGGAGCAGCCCTGGGCTGGCAGCAAGATCAACGGGAACAGTTGAGGCTCCAATTGGCAGCGTCAGGTGGTGGAGTGGCTGGCTTGGTCAAGAGACTGATGAAATGATTGAGCCATGTGGCTGACCCCACACCTGCTGCCAGCTGGGGCTGCTCCGCCCAGCTCTAAGCACTGCTGTCCTGGTCATTATCCACGTGAGCATTGAAATGCAGTAAATGACTCTGCTGTAAGATAGTACTGACCTGACAGTACGATTGTACAGTGGATCTAATTAATTTACTGCACCCTAATACTAGCACTTGTGTAGACGGTGATGCTTTACTGTAGAGCTAATTAGTCAACTCCACAGTAAAGCGCACATGTAGATGCAACCATGTAGATGTAAAAGTCTGAATAAAGCTTTCCCTAAATCCTGAAGTCTGCATAACTAGTGAGATTTTAATGAACCTTTGCTTCTGTGAAAAGAGAGAGAGAGAGAAAGGAGGAGAGCCTTTTTCAATTAACAAGGTTAAAATGCAGCTTCTGTAGTTTGTTCTACAGTCATCATAATTTATATGCTAGTCCTAATTAATGAACCATTAATGAACCAACAGTTGCACAAACTAAACAGCAGCAAACTTCTAGTAGCAAAGAACAGGCAAATGGCATACTTTGTAGTCTAAGTGCTGTTCTTTCATTTTGGTTTCTTTTACTGTCCTCTAATTACTGCCAAAAAATAATTCAGTATTTCCCAAAGTTTACATTCTTTTTCACTTTCTTCAAAGATCTTTTCTAAGATCTTTTAGCTTTGCTTGCATTTTATAGATTCCACCCTCTCCAAATTAGCTAGGAGAGAGCTTTGATCAGGGACAACATTCTACTAGTACAAAAGATCCTCAGGATCTCTACTCTTCTTACCAACAAGAATGTAGTCACAACCCATTATTTTGAATAAAAATGGCAATAGTTTTGCCACCAACATAATTTAAACTGGCAGAAGATAAAAATCCTGCCTTCCCTTTTTTAACATATCCACCAAACCAAACTGTAGAATCCCCCAAATAATGTGAAAAATGAAAAGAAATAGCACACATTTTAAAGAAAGAGTGTAGTTCTAAGGCCATAGGACTCTTTGGTATGTTTGCACTTCACAGTGGTATAGAGATGAGCTAGATGAATATTGTAAACAGTCTAAAAGAAGCAAAGAGTTAATAAGCTAATTTACACTGCTTCTTAGGAAATATGCCTGCGTGAAGCTCTATGGTACCACAGCTAACCTGCTTATCACATATGAACTAGCTCATATAGGTCTACAGTACACTGGAGTCTCAGTGTAGACATACCCTTTGACTGCCTGTATGTAATGCCCTTTAGTAGCACTACTGGTTACGTGTAGACATGCAGGATGCCTGCTCCAACATTCTGTAATTACAGCGTGGCAGAATAGACTCAATTAATCGAGTCTGCTGGAGCATGCTAATTAGCACGCTCCAGCAGCCTTGGCATCTTGTGTATTCAGTATCCTCATGCTTCAAAATGGTGGTAGGGGTGCTTTAGCTAAAGTTCGATGAATGAGCTTTAGTTAAAGTGCTC
This sequence comes from Alligator mississippiensis, assembly GCF_030867095.1. NCBI lineage: Eukaryota > Metazoa > Chordata > Crocodylia > Alligatoridae > Alligator > Alligator mississippiensis. The sequence continues at coordinate 90,430,388 of NC_081824.1, forward strand.
TCCATGACATTTTGAAACCCAGGACACTGAATACATGAGATGCTGCAAGTGCTTTAATTAGGTTCCTGTCCGCCGCTGTAATTAAACAGCCTCCTTTCCACCCTGAAGCATGTGTAAAGATGCCCATTGAGGCTAAGAACCATTGGGATAGTTAAGAGGAAGTCTTCTATGGCATACACAGGAAATGTACATATAGAAGTGTTAGTGGCAAAGGATGATATATGGAAGAAGAATCAGAAGCACATCACAAATGTGTATTAAGGAACCCTAGCAGATTCGCTCAGAGTTGCTCAACACTGTAACTGTTGTTTACTGAGACTTCTAATTGTACATAATAAAACAAAAATCAAGGATGCAAGCACTCTTAGATATGATTAAAAAACGGGGTAAGAAGCTGACAGATTAACACTACTAGGAACTAGCCTCTTCAGCTCCATTTAAAAAAAATGCAAATTAAGGACAACCTGAATGATCTTGTCCCATTCATAGCCTGAACATGGTGAAAGGAAGTGCAAACATCTTCTTTACTTGCTGACTTAAATGACCTCAGAAAATCCCTCTCTAACTTCATTTATTACAGAGTTGTTAATATTTCCTGACTTGTTTCTGAAGGCACACAATCTTTCTCATTAAATCAAACCAAAAAAAAATTGACTAAGCATCTTCCCTGGCAAGGTGCTGCACTGTTGTAGTTGTTTTCATTTAAATGAGATGTTAGAAGGAAAGCCACATCTGTTTGCCTGGCTAGCCAGATGGAAGTTAAAAGACCCCCAGCGATAGTACAGTAGTGTTAATCTTAGTGTCCTTGCCAATGTTCCATCTATCAGTCAAACAAGTTCAGACGCCTGATGCTGCATGCTTGAGCTGTTGTTGAAATCCAAATGGCTGTTGTGGTTGGCTACACAGTACACAATCAATTCTACCATTATTTATGGATAGGTTTTAGACACTGTGCATATAAAATTAACTCTTTAGTGACAGGATGGACTTTTGCCAAAACCACACGTCTGATTTTCAGGTTTCAAGTTTTGGGGAACTGGAGACCTGAGAATGTTTTTGAACTCATTTTTCTAGGTAAATTAGAGGTAACTCTATTTCCTGAACTAAACCAATCTGAATCTGTTGTAGAGCAGAATCAGACGCTCTGTAAATACTCCTTGTCTTTCAGTTTAACTGGAGGAAATCCTTGGACTCAGATGTCATGAAAGTTTGGATATTGATCTAAACTTTACAGGCTGATTTCTAATGGAAGTCAGACACTAGTTTATTCCAGCCTACATAAAAATGTTAAGGACTTTATTTAATCTTATCTCTGAATATAGTAAAGCTTCAGCTCTTCATTCTGTTTTTCTAACATAAATTTAAATGACTTTTATACTTGCTTTTGTTTCAGTTGTATTTTTAAACTGATACTTGATTTATTTCTGCTCTGCATGGTTCAGACAAGTTACTAAAAAAAATCTCTAATTAGATATTCACTTTGACATTCTGGCCCCAAAAGAAATAACATTAGCTTCATACTTATCCATCTGGTTATCTGTTGTAGCTAGAGAATCTCTGCTTGTAATTTTCTAGGGACATGTGGGCAACCTTCCAGTTGTGCCATTAAAACCCCTTACATCCTAAAAACATGCTAATTAATGTCCTCTGATGCTTGGGCATGCACAACTGCAGTGAAAAATTTGTTCCAGTATGAAAAAGATTGGAATTCCAGAGAGAAAGTTAAGTGACGTCTCATTTTCTTCAGTTCATATAAAACCCCTTCTTAACAAATATGCAATCAGATTTAAATAATAATAATAGTTTGCAGTTCAGAAGTGAATATACAAATCACTCTTTAAAGTCAGCACTCTCATGGATGGAAGTGGCTGACCACTCATGTTGCTTAGCAACTCCATTTTGTCACAGGGAATCCAGCGCTGGATTGTAATGATTTGGGGAGTGCTAGTTAGAACTAATAATTTGCATGAGAAAGATACCAGTGTCTGTTCCGATTAGGAACAACACCTCTTTACTAATATTGGTCAGCCATAGTCCAGAGTTAGCCATCTGTCTGAGCATGATTGTGTTTATGTGAAAGACCCCCTGTGGCAAATGTACATCATACTGACAATGGCACAGAACAAGGGAAAACAAACTGCTTCTGAAATGAACAGGAAAAGCAAACTAGCCTAGACTTATTGCACTAATAAAACAATAATAATTTGCATATTCCATCCAAAGATCTCAAACTATCTTATAAACACCCATTTTTTAACATCACTGAAGAGTAAGGAAGTTTTTAGATAGAAAAAAATGAATTAGGCATGCTGCTAGCATTTGATTTTGCCTTTTAGCATTATTTGTATGCATAAATGTACAGACAGGTACAGACAGATCTTTACAAACAGAATCATGTGACATTGGTGATACATACTTAAATCTTTGATTGATTATAAAGGAAAAATATAAAGGCCAGGTACAGACATTACATATATTGTACAGTAGGTGCGTAGAAAGTGCTCTACATCTATAACTGAACTGGTGATTAGGGAACATATAGCAATGTAAAAATGGCACAATCCATGATAACCATATGCAAAGCATAGGAGAGGCAGGGGGCGGGGCACGTGCCCCCCCCACCCCGAGATTGCCCGCCCCTGCCACCAGCTTCTGTGAGCGGTCGCTGCTCACCACCTGCCCCACGCCCTCACCACCACCACTGGCATATGCAGGCAGTTCCTGCTCATCGCTCACCACCGCCAACATTGCTTCTGGCATCTGCGGGCAGTCCCCACTCGCTGCTCACCACCATTGACACCACTGCCATCATCTGTGGGCAATCCCCACTTGCCCCCTGCCCCTGACACCATCACCAGCATCTATGGGCAGTCCCCGCTCGCTGCTGCTGACACTGCTGCTGACATCTGTGGGTGGTCCCCACTTGCCACTTGCCCCCTCCCTTGGGAGGCACCAGTCTTGGGAGGCAGCAGTCATTTACGATGATAACCCTGGATGGATGGAGTATCAGACTGCAGTGCTGTAGGTTAGAGCACCATAAAAAACATCTGTACCAGATCCCATCATGACTCACATTAGATCTTATTCTGCCGGCAACCCATGGGGGTTTGTGGCACCCCACTCACCCCCCTCTCCCAGGGCAACACCCAAGCCTGTCCAGAGCTCATCCAGTCTTCCTGAGCACCAGGCCAGCCCCACCCCGGGCTGTCACTGACAAGGGTCAGCGAAGTCTCTGTCCCCAGGTGCACTCACATCGTCCCTCCAATTAGCATAGATCCATCAACACAAAAAAACCTGCTTATGACTGAATATCTCTGACTGTATATTGTCATGGGTGCAGCTGAGCATGTGCTAAATGTGCTTCAGTTGCTATTTTGCTTTTGCTCACAGTTAACCTGTCTGAAAAATTGATTCATCTGCCCTCACTTCTGGCAATGGGAAGGCCAGCTTGTGGCTCATGACCATGAGGGTTCATGCCAGGATGAGCTGCTGCCACATCAGGTCTGGGTGAGTGGCTGTGATGTCCTACAGCCTTCAGTAAGACTCACAGAGGGTGACCAACAGGACCTGCCATAGTTCCTGAGTCTCCCTGCTTGGGCATGCAGGCCATAACATGGAGTCACATGCAAGTCATGACAGCAGGGAGTTGGGGAAATGGTAGCCTGTGTCAATCAATGGTGACACGACCATTCAGCTCTGTTTGGGAGTCTTTGGCATGCTGGGGGGCCCATAGAGCCCTGCCTACCTACTGAGCTTGCCTCCTTGCAGGCAGGATCTGAGCCCTGCCCCACCAAAGGGTTAATGTCTGTTCTCTCTGGTCCTGACATAAACTTGGGCTTTTAGAGTAAAGCTTGAAAATTAAAGTGCTTCTGCCTCAGGCTGCTTGAACACCTATACTTAGTGAAACATCTCAGAATAAGCAAAACCCAGCAATGTAGCACATTGTGGATACTTCAGGAATTCTTTTAACATTATTATTTATATGTATATATTAAGAAGCAATACAAGTATAGAAAACTCAGTACCGAGCAGCTTTTCTAAATGTCAATGAGAATTTTACTTTTAGATTTTCCAAATTTTGAATATCTGTACTCATGTTTAATATATAGTTTGACAGTTTCATTTTTTTTTTTTTCTTTCATTTGGGGGATTGTGCATCAGAAGTTGTGAACTTATTGAAGTTAAATTATTGTTCCCTTATAAACTGTTCTGGTTCACTTTTATGGTGGGAATAAGTGCAATGTAAAAAGATTCCATCTTTCACGTCTGCCAACACATTAGTTTGATTACTTGAACTTGTGTCTTAGGCCATGACTCATCAAATACTTAAAACATGCTTAATTTTAAGCCTATACGTAATGTCATTTAAATCATGCTTTATTAAATCAATGAGACTATTTCCATGTGTAAACACTTACTTACATGTTTACTGGATCCAGATTTGAGGTTTTGTGCCTGAGCAGAAGTGTATTTTTTGTGTCAGTATTATTGCCTTCCATGAGTCTTTCACTGGACATATTTTTTACCAGCTAAGTCAACTATGACCCATTGAAATGAATTAAAAGAACAATTTTAGAAGCTATAGAAAGATAAACATACCTAGGAGTGTATTATCCTAGTTATTTTGCAATATTTTCAGAAATAAAAATTTAAAAAGAGGAACATGGAAATTATAGGTGAAAGCAGTTGCTCTTCAATTTGGAGATCTAGTACACACACACACAATATATTGTTATCAGAACTGATGCAGAATCAGTAAAAAGTGGAGCCTTTTCAGTCTTTTCATTTGACAAGCATTTGCAAAATCCAAGAAAAGTCTACTTTTGACATTGCTCCAATGAAAGATTGTGATCAAGGTCTGATATTCAGAGGCCTTGCACACTCCCTGTTTTGACTGCTTCCCAAATGGTTATTCAGCATTACTGAAAGTCAGTGTCATTATTACTTTCCTTTCATAACATCAAAAATAATATAAGAACCAACAGCATATTTTAAATGCACTCTCCTCAAATGCCAAGGCCATAAGGCGGCACACTTAGAAGGAAGGTATTGAACTATAAGCATCATGGGGTGGTTATGTTCTGACTGATGTGCAAAAATATAAGTATATAGCTGTCCACAATATCCACTTTATCACTTGGTAGCAGATATCATCTGACTGACAGATAAAACATGCAGAAAGCAAAGTAGGAGCTGCTGGAATGAAGGCAGAGAAACATACATTTATTTTTATAGAACCAAACTGTCCTCGGTTGAAGCATGTCATAAATTAATATCCAGCAACCGAACTAATCACTGGTTAACAAACACTGATGTACCCGTTTTAGATATATCTCATGATGTGTCTAAGAATTCATCACAAGTGAAACTAAGACAGTTATTGCTGTAGCTGAATGGCCCATAGCCACTGAATAGTGCAGTCCAAATGTCCTATCATTGGACAGATGGATCGTTAAGGACTAGGATGTACTGATGATGGAAAAGATGACTAGCCTCAGGAGACTCCTATAATAAATATCTCACTACATAGGTTCCATTCATCACATTCACGGAAAAGATTAACTTTATAGTCAGGGAACCATCTGATTATTTGTTTCACTGTACTGAGTTAAATCAACTGTTAAAAATATAACTTTGTAATTGTTTCCATCTGCATCTGCATTGTTTCTTTATTGCAAGCAACAGCTTGTATCTGTATTATATTTTTTCTTATAGTGTTATCTTCCATACCATACTAGTATTGCTGTTGACTTAGTGACCTCACCAGGATAAGTGCCTTATTTGTTTTTATCTGTACAGCCTTCTGCCAGGTATTGCTAGCAGCAGCAAGGACCAAGTTCATATATTTAAGAGATCCTTTTCAAATTAAACACACTACCTCAAACTCCTACCCAGAAACTTCCCTGCTCGCAAACACTGAGTTGGTATATAAAATAAAGAACAAAAGAAAAATATATTAAGTGGAAAAGGAATTTAGCTTTGGAAGGTTAAAATCAAACCATTTAGTCAACTTCATATTTATATGAGCAATCTCACTCCCTCTCCCTCCACCCCAGTATGTTGGAGCATAGTCCTTTGCCTGAATTTCCTCACATGACAGAATGAACATCCAGTGGACACATGCCCCTTTGATATCTTCACCCCTATTCTGCTCTGTGTACCAAGCTCATAATTTGTTGTCACAGGTTAATACACTTGATCTGAGCCTTCAAGAGGCCATAATACAAGAGACAGGAATGCACTCCTCCCTGAAGGAAGTGCCACTTAGATTTTGTTAAAAAAATGCATTGATGTTACCTCTGCTTCATTATTTTCCGCACCACCATCCTTAACTGTAATGCTGTCTCTGCACCATTGTCTCTAGCTGTGATGAAACCTCTCTGCAATCTGCTGCCTCTTGTTGTGAGGCTTGCTCTGCTATTGTCTATCTGTGGGCCATCACCTCTCACTATGATGTTATCTCTTCACTGTCAGCTCTCACTGCACCACCACTTCTCATCTCAGTCTTGTCTCCGTGCTACCATCTCTCACCGTGGTGGCAAATGTAGCCATGAAGTCATGCCTATACTCTTCAGATCAGCCCTAAAACATTAGTACCCGGACCAGAAATTGTAGTACTATGGGCGCTAGGTAAACGAACCTACCGTAGAGTTCATTCAGTTCTAATACTTCTCTTTTTAATGACAAAGTTGAGCACCCATCTTCTTTTTCTATAATACCAGATCCAGGATTTACATTTGTCATTATTTGTGGATGGAATTCAGTGACAATTGCAAAGAATGAATGAATTCTGTGCAATCAGAGATTCATTCCTGCCTACCAAATAAGAGCTTCCTTATCTCCATCTATTCTCCTTCTCCCTCTTTATTTTTCTTATTTCCAAGCTTTGCTGTGCAAATTCAAACCAAATTACTGAATGGTTTGCACAGGGAGTACCACTAAGGATCTACCTATGTCATGGTTTTGAGGATTTTGTGGAAACTATGAAAAAGAGTATTGTCTGTGATTGCCAGGGAATCCAGCATTGGCAATACTTTCCTGTGAAATCAACCAAAAAAAAAATAGTAGCAACACAGACTGAGTGAAGGCATCCTCCGCCAGTCAGTGCCTAGGGGTGGGGCTGCCAGGGCCCCTCCACCAATTAGTGGCAAGGGGTGGGGCTGCTGCAAAATTCCCACAAAATCAGCTTTGGCCACAGCAAGCAGGCCACAAACAATCCTCTGTCTTGCAGCAACTTGGGTAGATCCCTATAAGTCACCCAAACAAATGAAGTCTGTTTATTCTGTCTTCTCCAGTTCTTCCATAGGTGGCAGCACAGACCTCATTCACCTAACATCATCCAAACAGGGCTAAAGAGATTAATTTAAATTCTATTTTTTATTTAATTTATAAAATGATACATCATATGTATACATATAATATATCTGACGATACATAAAATCATTTGTATTCTTTTAACATTACTGTAACAGAAATCAGAATCTCTGTCCTTAGTTATTAAAGCAAATCTTTGAATTGGAATATAATTTATGTGTCTTTTCTGTTACTTTGCAACATGCTTGGCTTGCTTTCTTAGGCCTTCATTATGCTGTACAAGTACACCAGTTTAACAACTCCAGTTTAAAAACAAAGCTAATTAAAAAGATGCAAGTCCCACCCTGCCACCCATTTATAACCATTTCACACTAGGACTTGTACCTATTAAATATAACTTAACTTTAAATACAGTTACTGAAACTATTTTCTGGTAAAGAAGATTCCTATTCATGATGTCATTATTACTTTATGACAGAACATGTACCAAATATGTATTTCTATAATGCCAAAGTGGAAGATATAATTATTAATATTTTTAAATACTGAAGCAGAAAAAATATATTATTTGAGGGTGTTGATGAGAAATGGAACCATCATTTTCTCACCATAAAACAGTGGGGGGGGGGGGGGGGGAAGCAGTCATACTAGCTAAAGTAGGAAAGACAAAAACTAGCTTCCGATACCTTACAAAAACATACATGGCTAACTTCTTGAACCTTATACTTCAGGAATGAACTGTTTTCTCCACAACGAATAGATGAGTTAAGTAAGGAAGTTCATCAAGATAAAAACATTCAGTAGAAGCCAATTAAAAGTCAACATTTGCCAACATAGTGCAATTATTTCCAAGTCTAAGTAAAATGAGATAATGTCATTGGGTACTACTGTGGTAACCCATGGGAAATGTTGACTCTTTAAAAGCAGAATTCTTCCACTTAGTCTTTCTCTATTAGTCATCATGGAAAGGATTTTCTTCAAAATTAGCAGCAAACTCAAGATTTAAAACAAGCCAATACAGGTGTCTGCCGTGGTTGAGTTCACTGAACTGGACAACTCAAGTATAAAATTTTACCCTCAGGTGTCCTAGCATAAGGCTGAAATACTGATTGTTCTGTGTTCTGTTAAGAATGTCAGAATTTACTGCAGTTTGTGTTGACATTCACACAACGGGACTGGCATATCCTACTTGAATATACTTACACTTTCATATTACCTGATTATTCAACCCACCTAATGTTATAAAACAAGAGATACTGAGCTTCAAGCATGCATACCTGATGAATGATCTGTTTGGGTATAGCAAAGAGTATCTATGCACCTAATAGAATAGTTTATGTAGCAAGGTACGAGCATCTTCCAAGATTTAAAATTATTATAAATTACAAGAGTCACAGAAGCTAAAGTTACATATACAAGCTTATATGGATTATTGCTGTAGCTTTTCAAATATGGTATACACTCTTGTATTATAGCAAGGGCTATCGATGTGAGAACCTAGATGACATTTGAGATTTTTAAATTAGGATGAAAAGATTTGAACTATATACTGAACTGCCCCAAAGTGGCTAGGAAAAAGGTGCTCACACACACGCACGCATGTATGTTCATGTAGAATCCAGTTTCTGAGAACAGGCACTCTGGTGATCTTAAGAGGAGTTCTGGTAAGCAGTACCAGAATGTCAGTTCCAGCTTTGAAGTGCAGGGTGGGTATGGCTCAGTTTTCAGTGGCAATCTTGAGAGTGCTGCAAAGGCAATGGTGATGTGCCCAAAGACAGCCAGATGTAATGCTAGCCACATAACTCCCTTGTGTGCTGCTGGCTACAGAAACTAGAAGTCTTTAATTGCACTAGCATAATGGCCAGCCTAGGTCCAGATGGACTTTTAATGTAAGGATTTGCCAGTAGCTATACTGGCAAACTCTCACAGTGGAAATATAATTTATACTGAATTAAGTTCCCCCCAGAAATTGAGGTATACTAGTAAAAGGACATTTTTGTCAGCATTACTGCCTCTATATTAGGATACTTCTGGCATAACTGTGATGGTAAAACTTTGAAGTGCACAACAATCAAGAACTCTCATGACATCTCAACCATTTTTTTTCTGTCTGATCTTAAAAAAGGTTTCCTCACTTTTGTCACCTCAAGATTTAATTATTGCAACTCCCTGATGTCTATCTCACTCAATAGGCTATGCAAAAACTCCAGATGATGCAAAAAACAGTTGCCAAGTTCCTTGTGAAAAGGGACAATTAAATCTGAACATCTTCCAGCTATTCTGAAATTATCACACCGGTTGCTGTTTAAGCAATGTTCCCAGATATCTACTGAAGTAAATCTGTGGGTTTGCCCTAGGTCAAGTTATAAGTTGCTGGAATGAGAATTTTAAAACCTATGGATATGTACAGACATTACATTTAGATTGACCTAACATGGGTTAGTTCAATATAAATGCTGATCTGTACCTATGGTTGGAGATAGCTGGCCCAATCTACCTCAGGAGGTGAATGAAATTAGATTAGGAATGGGTTAGCCCTATCTATCAAATATCTATACACATTCAGAGAGAAGTCCTAGGGCTGGGAAAGACCAACTGCTTACCTCAACCCCAGAGCTGTGCTTTTCCTACCCTCCACCCTGCCCTGACCAGGCTATTATTAGCCTCCCAATCCCCACCCTCAGATGGACAGCCCACCCCCAAGAACCTACCAACCCCACACTGACCTGCTAGCCCCTGCAATCCCACCAAGAGCCCCAGACCCACTAGCCCCTCCCTGACTTGCCCCTTCCCCACTCTGACTTACTTAGACTAGGTACCCAGCACAGCACCAGTGAATATGTGCGCACTCCATGCCCAATCTACAGCTTAAAGAAAGCTGTTTGATCATAGATCAGGTACAATAAATGTGTACACACCCAGTGTTCCTTACAGAATTTTTTCCACTCACCGATTACAGATTTTATCCTAATTCTGTTTTTTAAATACAAGAGAGAAACTTACCATAAGTTTTGTCTGTTCTATGGAGTTTGGAGCAAATTTGTATCCTATGATGTTATATTATTGCTGAATTACTGTTTGTAAAACACCCTATGCAAGTATGAATTCATGCAATGACTGGCATTAAATAAGCACAGTGTGAAAATGCATACTGCTTCTTTGCAAAGGCAGAGTAATTTTGCATATTCTGATGTATCACCAATCTAGATGGTCTTGTGTGTCTAGAAATTAGTTATGAGCTTTTCTTTTTATCACTTTACCAAAGTGCATCCAACACAACTGTTTGTACAAGTGGACACCACTTCTAAGCAACATGGCAGAAAGAAATATTATCTACTAACCATTCTCATTATTCATGTTGGGTGGAACAAGGATAGCACGAAAGGGATCAGAGGCTGGAATGGAGAATAAAATTAATCAGAGCCACATTTAATATCTTACCTGTTTTACGTCCACCTACATCAACCTACATCATTATTGTTGCTGTGGTTCTATTTTGTTTTTTTCTTCCACAAAGAAAATCTGGACAAAGATGAAGAAAAAAAAGTTAAATAACCTGAAAATGAAAATAAAACAAAACTGAAAAGTCCATTATTAGCATACCTCTAGCACAGCGGCATTCAATTTTTTGGTTCCACAGACTACATGAGTGGTGCAGAGCCAACCTAGCCCCACACTGAGAAACCTTGTGCCCCAGCCAACTGGGGCAATATCTACACATGCATTGCTGTGCATAAAAAAACTCTGCAGCAAGGTAGTACTTGTATTTTACAAAACTACCCTGCTGTGGAGTTTATTAGTTTTGTGTGCCCTAAGAGGAGTGCACATGTAGATGCTGGTATGTTTACTGCACAGTTAATTAGTCAACTGCAAAGTAAACGTCTCATGTAGACACGTCCACACAGTGTCAAATTAATTTATCTTGTTGTCAGAGATAAAAACAACATCACTAGGCTTATGCCTTCAGAAAAATAAGAAATATTCAGAAGACAATAAGTACACCCTTAATTTCTAGCTCTTGAGAACAGATTAGACAAAAGACACATTTTGAACCTCGCTTTCAGAAAGCAAATATTAATTTCTTTTGGCTTATTCTTTTTCTGCTAGATCAGGGGTGATCACTCTCTGGCCTATGAGTCAGATCTGGCCCAAGCACCATTTGATCCAGCCTTCAGGGCTTCCCAAAGGTCTGTGGGGAGACCCATGCGCTGTGGCCCTCTATGCTAGGTCAGGTGTTAGGTGCCAAGCGAAGATGGCATGGGGCCCCAGAGCTGATCCCAGCATGTGGAATCACGAGGGGGCAATGTGAGACCCCAGGGCCCAGGGCTCAGTCCTGGCATGCATGGCCTGGCAAAGATGGTGTCAGATCCTGAAGCCCAATACTGGTATGTAGAGCTGGGAAAAGGCAGGTGCCCTGGTAAACATTGTATCCCCTATTTCTTGCTGCCCTCCCCCACTTATGGGTTTGTAGGCGGCCACTAGATCATCTCTCAGCCTCCTCTTGCAGAGGCTGAAGAGGCTCATGTTTCCCAATCAGTCCACATAGGGTTTTTTCTGCAGGCCTTTAACCAGACAAATGGCCCTCAATCATCCAGACCCAAGTGTTGCAGTCTTCAATCAGGTCCTGGGTGGGAGGGGAGCTCCTTTCCCCCTCCGCTCAGGAAAGGGGCATGACTTAACTCCTCTTGCTGCCTCCTGATTGGTGGATGGGCTCCACCAATCAAAACAGCAAGATTTCAAGCCTGGGACTCAACCCAAGCTCCAAAAGGCAAGCCTGATACACTTACATCAAGGACCAGGAGATACACCAACTGCAGGTGTTTCCTCAGCCTGAAAAAGGATTTTGCAACCTGAAAGCTTCCTAAGATATGTTTCTCTAACTCTTCCACTTTTTCTTCGTAATAAGCCATCACACCCCACAAATAACATATATCCAACACAACATCCTTACTTCTTGCTTTCAATTCCTTTATAAAAAGAAAGGCTCTGTGACAGTTTGGCTAGGCTACCAGAGATGCTGCTGGTGCGACTGTGGTAGTGCTGCTGCTCACTCACTAAGTTATTTTTACCTGCTGCCATTCACAGTGGTGAGACTGTAGGGTAGGAGACCTCACTGGCACACTGCCATGTTGTGTAGAGGCCCCAGCACCAGGAAGGGCACACCTGAACACACAAACAGTGTCACCCACCCATGTCATGAGTTTTGCCTGCCTGTGGCCAGAGGTGCAGGGCCCCAGAACCCAGACTCCCCATGCACTTATCTTCTTGACAGTTGGCAGGCTTGATGGCCACAGCAGGGCCTAGAAGGCCTGCAGTAGTTTTTTTCACCCCCTGTGCCCTAAAAGAGAGACATTTGCACAAGCACCCATGTCACAAGTTTTGCCTGTTAGCAGCCTGAGGTGCAGGGCCCCAGAACCACCCTGCACCTATCTCCTTGACAGTTAGTTGGCAAGCTTCATGGCTATAGCAGGGCCTGGCAAGCCTGCAGTAGTTTTTTTCAACCTCTGTGCCCTAAGACAGACACAGCTGGCAGGCTTTATGACCGCAGTAATTTCCCTTCCCCCTGTGCCCCAAAACAGACACAGGTGCACAAGCACCCATGTCGTGAGTTTTGCCTGTTAGCAGCCAGAGGTGCAGGGCCACAGAATCCCCCTGCACCTATCTCCTTGACAGCTGGCATGCTTTGTGGCCTCAGCAAGAGCTACCAGCCCTACAGTTTTCACCCAACTGTAGCTTAACACACACATGTGACATGAGTTTTGCTTTCAGGATTTGAGGTCCTGTTTCCTAGAAACCCCTGCACCTATCACCTTGACACTTGGCAGGGTTCATGCCCGCAGCAGGGGCTACTACTTCTGCATGTTTCATCTCAATCAGCCAAAAAACAACAAAGTTATAGCTATTTCATTTATTTCTCATTATACTCTATGGCCAAATCTCCGAATCAGCTCTGAATCTTCTGAAGCTGATTCAGCTGAATTGAATCAGAAAAGTGATTCGAATCTCTGAAATGAATGACTGGCATCCAAATCATCTGAATCCAAATCTGAATCTGAATCTAATAGTTCCTTATTCGCACACATCTAGTTATTACCCCTCAGTCTTACTCTAACTAATCTCCTATGCTTGTTGAAGTTGGCCTTCCAGAAGTCTAGCATTTCTGCCCTACTAGTTGTCTTTCCCACTTTTCGCCCAATAGTGAATCTCATCAACTGGTAATCACTATCCTCTAGGTAACCGTGTACCTGTAGATCCCCCACTGTGCTAGAGGTATGTGCCACTGCAGTAGAGGTATGTAAATAATGGATTGTTCAGTTTTGTTTAATTTTCATTTTCAGTTTATTTAACTTTTTTTACTTTACCTTTTCCCAGATTCTCTTTGTGGAAGAAGAGAATAAAATAAAACAGAACCACAGCAACAATAATCACCCTTTCCATATAAAATGTAGTGCCATTTAGAGGTAGATGGTTGATGCCACACTCTGTCCAAACTATCATACCCTGCTTCCTAGGAGGGATAATTAGCAAGGGTGGAGCACTGAAAAAAATAGCTCTATCACTTCCAGTACCTGAACAGTTCAGAATGTGGGCATCCCTGATTTTCTCACAAGAAGATTATAACAGACCATGAAGTCATTGTTTTAACAATTAGCATCGACAATGACTTCATGTTCCATTATAATCTTCCTGATACTCACTAATCCTGGAAAAATTAATCAAGGAGTCTATGTGTGATACACTCACAGAAAGTAGGATTCAAGGCCTTTGATATGGTATCCCATGATGTTCTCATGGGAAAATTAGAGGATTGTGGGCTTAACAGCTTGATGATTAGGTGGGTAGGAAACTGCCTGTGGGATAGGACCCAGAGAGTTCTTATGAACGGACCTGTCTCGTCCTGGTGAGAAGTGGCCAGTGGTGTCCCTCAAGGGTCCATGCTAGGTCTAGTGCTTTTCAACATCTTTATCAATTATTTGGATGTAGGAGTGAAGAGCTCTCTGGCCAAGTTTGCAGACAACACCAAGCTATGTGGAAATGTGATCACGCTTGAAGATAGGCTGCAGATACAGGTGGACCTGGACAGGCTGGAGAGTTGGGTGGGTCAGATGAAGATCAACACTGAGAAGTGTAAAGTGCTTCATTTGGGGACAAACCATCCCCAGTACACTTACAGGCTTGGTGACATCAATTTGACTAGCACCATGACTCAAAGGGACCTAGGGATAATAAGAGACCATAGCATGAACATAAGCTGTCAGTGTGATACTATAGCCAGCAAAGCAAACAATACTCTGGCATGCGTCAACTGATTCATCTCATGTAAAACCGAGGAAGTTATTCTTATACTTTACTCAGCATTGGTGAAACCACAGCTGGAGTGCTGCATCTGGTTCTGGGAACCGCACTTCAGTAAGGACAGGGAAAAGCTTGAGAGAGTCCAGAGAAGAGCCACCTATATGATCAAAGACTTGCAAGGCAAGCCATATGAGAAAAGGCTGAGGGACTTGGGCCTCTTTAGCCTAAAAAAGAGAATGCTGAGAGGGGACTTGGTAGCAGCTTACCACTACACCAGGGGAAAACATCAAGGGGTCAGTGAACCACTGTTCACCAGGGCACCCTTGAGAAAAACCAGGAGTAATGGCCATAAACTCCTGGAAGACCACCTCAGACTCAACTCTAAGAAAAACTTTTTCACAGTCAGGATGTCCAGACTATGGAATAAATTCCCTCCAGAGGTGATGCATTCACCTACCCTGGAAATCTTCAAGAAGAGACTAGACAGTCACCTTGCTGGGGTCACCTGACCCCAGTTGTCTTTCCTGCCTAGTGCAGGGGGCTGGGCCCAATGATCTTGTGAGGTCCCTTCCAGCCCCCTTAGAATCTATGAATCTATGAAACCCTTGTACTTTATAGATGATAATGACCATACTTAGCAAACTTTTATTCCATCTGCCATTTAGCTAAACTATTTCTGCTTGTCTCAAAGGTCTGAAGAAGGGTACTATGATATCCCAAAGCTTGCCTATGTCTATTCTAGCTATATTGTTGGTCCAATAAAAAAATATTACCCACAACAATTCTTTGTTTAATTTTTTAAAATTTTATTTTATTTATTCTAGTTACCCTTTAAGTAGTTCTGTTTCTTTTAGTGTAAGCCTCCGTGAGCCTTTGCTGCAAAGAATGGTATATAAATTGCATAAATAAATAAATAAATAAATCACCCTTGTTTTAATAAAAAAATATGTTATCATTTATCATTTGAGTTATCTACATTACTATGGTGCAAGCACTGGTTTGTTCCCTTACCATAAGATGGGTCCTTGCATTCTTATCCACAGAAGTTTCTTCAATAAAGCCTGGGGTCTTGAGAATATGCCAAAAAAGTAGAGTATACAATCAAAAGTATTAATCAGTTCCTGTGCTAGTAGGCATAGAACATCAGACTGGACCACTGCAAGAAACTATTACACATCATGCTTCTCATAAACATATCAAACTCCATCTAACCAGTTAGGTTTCTTGCCCTTCCACTTCCTTATCCTCACTGCTCTGGTGGTTAAAAAACTTTTTTCTAATTTCCAGCCTAAATGTATTCAATTCATATCCAGTTTATACACCTTTCTTTCTTGTTGTGCTGTCATTCTCCTTTTGTCTTAAATAGCATTTCTGACTTCCTAATGTATTTAAAGTCAGCAATCAGATCCCTCTCAGCCTTAATTTTACTAGACTGACCCAAGCTCTTTAAGTTCCTTTTATAAGATAGGTTCTCCATGCCTCTGACCATGCTATTATCCATTTTCTGCACCTGTTTCAGTTTTAATTAATCCTGTTTGGAATCTAACAACTAATACTATAAGCAGCATTTAAGGTGACATCTCACCAGGAGTTTCTATAATGGCATCAATGCTACTAGAAAAACTTCTAGTATCACATCTGCTTTTTTCATGGCGTTACTTCAGTAGCTCAAAGTCATTCTCTGACCAGCTAATATACTCAAACCTTTTTCATCCTTTGTGTTGACAGTGCCTCCAAACCTCAAACACTCCTACAATATGAGGCAAGATAATTTCATAAAAATATTAAATAAGACTGGGCCCAAGACTGATCCTTGAGAAACTTCATTAGCAACATTATCATCCCATTCAAACTGAGGTAATTCTTTTTTTTTCATTTTTGGACTGTATCTAAATCACCTTCAATCACATTGATGAGGCTGGACTAGCTCACTGAACTGTGACTGTGGTGCTCCTTTTCAGACTTTGATTTACATCGTCTCAGAACACCATCTTCATGCATTTAATGGAACTTTATTGCATTTACACAATATTATTTCTGAGGCAATCAGTTGGCTGCAAAATTTGGACATAAACTTGTAAATATATTTCTCCTTGCTTCATGATCACTGTATCATCATACACTAAATAAATAAAAAACCTTCAATCATTACCCCACTTTAAAGGCATAATAGCACCATTTCTTGCTCCCTTGTTCCCTCTTTATTTACCCCGCTAAATAACTTTTTACTAAATTATCTTAATTTTTTTTATGCAAGTTGTAACTCAACTTGACCTATAGGAGTTCTCCCTTAATCCTACACTTACTGACTTCTGAGGACATGTCTGCATACCCTGATAAGAATAGGAGATTAACCTGGGCAGAATGTCATACTAATGCAGCTATCTTTCTCCATGCACCTGAACTAGCCTTTTCTGGCCTGGCAAGCAAATTTGCACAGCACTGCTTTGTGCTGTCTGAAAATACTCTAAAACACAGCTTTCTTAATAAGCACATTTGTTGGATTGTTTTCCTTTCCCTGCCAGACTGATTCTTATGCCTAATATCCTTTTACATGTAGGGAGTCTTTACACATGTTCTGGGGTGGAGTGGGGAGCTGCCCTAATTAAAATGCCTGCAGCGCCGCATGTATTCGGTGTCCTGAAATGGTGATGGGGGTACTGTGACAAAAGCTTGTTCAATGAGCTTTAGTTAATGCCCCCACCCCACACACACACACACAGTCATTTTGAAATGTGGGGACACTGAATACATGTGGCATTGAGGCTGCTGGAGTGTCCTAATTAGAGCACTCCAGCAGACTCAATTAATTGAGGGTGCTCCAACACATTCTTATTAGAAGCTTCAGAACAGGCATCAAGCATGTGTGTTGTATGTGCTATTAATCTTTCATCCACTTAGTTCTGGAGCCTGCACGTTTCTTTCTCCCTTGTTTGAGATGCAAGGTTTTCCACCCCTGTCTTAAAGAAATGTCAGGCTTCTTTGATATTCAAATCCTTGAGCTTCTCGGTCCAGATGATTTCACTAACTAGTTTCTGTATTTCTTAGAATTTGCCCTTTTGAAATTGAAAGCCTTAGTTACAGTCCTATTTTTGTTTACTCTCCTATTTAATTTAAAACTAAAACAACTTGCGATCATTCCCTCCAACGTTATTTTATACAGCCAACTCTTCTATAACATCTTCCCTAATCTTCTTCTTCTCCTTCTGTCTCTACACTGCATTTGACCATCATCATCCCTAATTTCTGTAACCAAGTTTAAAATATCATCAACTCTTGATTCAGTGACTATTTGAGCAAGAAATCTGTTAGCTATCACACCCAGGAATAACTGGGTCCTGCCAATAATATTAATAGCATTTGTTTTCTAGTCTATATCTGGAAGTAATGACAGAATCCCCAAGTTTTTCTTTCTGTAATATCACTATAAAGATCTCCCTCCATAGACAGATCTAATGATGGGAATTTCTGCAGCAGGTCCACTGTTGCCATTGTCTCTGTTGCCATCCTTCCCAAAGGGATTTTGATCCTAATTTTGTTTTATCCAAGATAACACTGCCTTGTAATGTTATATCACATCATTTGTGTCCTGGCTCCAGTGCGAGATGCACAGGTGTAAGCCCACGGCACCCCCATGAACCTAGGGACCCCAGCAGAGACCCCAAGATCCCTGATGAGCCCCAGCCTGCCTGCAGGTAATCAGGGGCCCATGGAGGGATGGACCTAGTCAGCTGTGAGCAGGCTGAGTGGGCCGAGGAGAGTCACCCCCCACTCAGCTCCTACTTGGCCTAGCCCCACAGGGAGCCACGCAACCAGAGCCTTGCAAACAGGCCACACAAACAGGTATGCTCCTGGGCCTGATGTGCAAGTTAGCATGGGAGTTTGCACAGGAGGGCATGCAGGAGGGCCTGAGGCCCAGCCTCTGAGCCCCCCAGGGTAAACAGTCCCAGCCATAGCCAGTCCACCAGTGGCATGACATGGATGTGCACACGCTATACCCCAAGGGTCTCCTTGGGGTCTGTGGCCTCCCCCTCTGGTGCCTCAGAGGTCTCCACCCAGACAGAGCCCATGGTTCCAAGCTCCACACAGACGGAGCCTCTGGGTCTCGGATGTGGGGGCTGCCTGTCACTTTTTCTGGCTCTGGGGCCTGGGACCATGGCCACCTCCCCTTGTGAGGTCTGCTCCCTACTGGGGTTTCTGGTGCACCAGCTGGAGGAGCTCCAGGCCGCAGTCCGGAGACTGCATGTCATCAGGGACTGCGAGCAGGAGATCGACTCCTATAGCCAGGCCCTTCTCCCCTGGGAGATGAAGGGTCGACCATGGTCACCTTCCAGGACTGGGGAGGACTTGAGGACCTCCCATGATGTAGGGGTTGGACCAAGGTGGTCAAGGGCCCCAAGGCCCGCCACACCAAGGCCCCCCCCCCCCCCCCACCACTGGAGCTTTGCAACAGGTATGAACCTCTTGCAGCCCCAGCAGAGCCTGCTAAGTTGCCAGCTCCTGCAGGCAACACAGGCTCTACTGTAGCTACTGCCCCTGCTTTCCCTAAGACAAAATGCAAACTGTTTGTTGTGGGAGACTACATCCTGAAGGGGGCTGAGGGGACAATCTGCTGCCCTGACCCCTTAGCCCTGGAAGTCTGTTGCTTCCCAGGAGCCTGGATCTAAGACATTGCGGTGAAGATCCCTGAACTCCTCCAGCCCACCGACCACTACCCCATGCTCCTCATCAATGTGGGCACTAATGACATGTCTTGGAGCACTCCCAGCTGGTCATGAAGCACTACAGGGATTTGGGAGAGAGGCTTAAGGGGTTGAGGATGCAGGTGGTGTTCTCATCGATCTCTCAGTCTTGGGCTACAGGCTAAGCAGGGAGAGGAGGATCCAGGTAGTCAACCAAAGACTGTGGCGCTGGTGTCATCGGGAAGGCTTTGGCTTCCATGACCACAGTCCACTCTTTGGTAAGAGAGGCAGTGAGCTGCTGGGAAGGGACAGCCTCTATCTCTCTCCACTAGGTAGGAGGCTCTTCTCAGACAGACTGGCTGACCTGCTCCCCCAGGCTTTAAACTAAGCCTGCCAGGGGATGGGGGGACTACTGCCACTGCTGGCCCACTGAGCAAACCCTGCAAAGCCAGCAGGCCAAGGCACTTAAGGGAGCCCGCCCCAGCCCTGGAATGAACTGTAGGCAAGGCAAGGGCCCCCAAGGGGACATTTGCGTGCTGTCGCAGGGCACCTCGGTACCCCTGCTACTAGAAAGGAGGAACTGCCAGGGAGCGAGTGAGCGCGCCCTGGCCTGACATAACAAGCCCAGCTGAGGCTTGCTCAGGTAATGAGCGCAGCTGCGGGTTGCCGGAGCAACCAAGCGGAGCCAGCTGCCTGTAGGGGGCAGGGCCTGGCCCTTATAAAGCCCAGGGCTGAGGCCAGGCTGGCAGTTCTCTGCCAGCAGCCTGGGAGGCAGGAGCTCTGAGAGTGAGGATGTGGCAAGTACAGCTCATGATAGCCCGGAGAGGATGGGCACTAGAGTTTAGCCATGCAGCTTGCATTCGTGTTACAGCCTAGGGGCTTGTGGTTTTGCATTGTGATATTACACCCAGAGGCTTGGGTGAGGCTGTAGGGGTTGGAGGAGGCCTCAATTACAGGGACCCCTGAGAGTGTGGGGTGCCCTAGCGCCAGGGAAGGCGCAGCTCGCACGCCACTGTGCGAGCAACTGGCGGCGAGGAGAGCGGCCAGTGGGTCACGGGCGCAACCCGTAGGTTGCGACAGGGACCCCAGAGAGTGTGGGGTGCCCTAGCGCCAAGGGGGCGCGTTATCTGTGTAGCGCCAGGGAAGGCGCAGCTCGCACGCCACTGCGCGAGCAGCTGGCGGCGAGGAGCGTGGCCAGTGGGTCGCGGGCGCAACCCGTAAGTTGCGGACGGGGACCGAAACCCCGGATTGCGTGTGGGGGAACATAGCCCCCGGCCCCAGGAAAGGGGCGGTATTACTGAGTAGCCCAGTGTGGACACGGCGAGCCCCAGAGAGGGGGGAACGCCCTTGTACAGTATTGAGTAGCCCAGTGGGGGCGCGGCGAGCCCCAGAGAGGGGAAACGCCATTGTGCTTTGTTGAGTAGCCCAGCGTGGGCACACGGGCATAGCGAGCCCGGCCGCAGGCTAGTGCGGCAATCCCCCTCAGACCAAGGCAGGGCGCTGCGGTTGCCCCTGAGAAGACAGGGAGTAGCAGCGCGGTGAGCCAGAGTCAGGGAGGGTATCCGTGTGGTTGGCCCATAAGACCGGAGGCCCGCTAGAGAGTCCCTGAGAGGAACCACACCGGCAGGGGAGGCCCAGAGTGGGCCAGGCGAGAGTCCCAGCAAGAAGCTGGGCACGAGAGAGGGAGCCCAGAGTGGGCCGCATGAGAGAGGAGGCCCGGGAAGCGGGCGTATAGACCGAACAACGTCCATTACATCTGCGAGGCTTGGGGCGTGGTATTAGGGGCTGGTAGGAGCCACGCATAGCCCATAAGGCTAGGGCACTTGGGCAGTGCCCATTGTACAGGGAGACCCACGAGGGATCCAGGAGCTGACAGGCCCGAGGAAACACAAGGCAGCCTCCCTATTACATATTCGATCAAGACGTGGCGGGCAAGAATGGAGGGTGCCCTCGGGCTGGAGTAGCGCGGTGAGAGGGCCTCAAGGAGATCACGGCCCTCCGTGAGGACTCCACCATGACACATGCCTATACACAAATGCCAGGAGCTTGGGAAACAAACAGGAGGAACTTGTCCTCCTGCTAAATGCAAATAACTATGATGTCATAGGGATAATGGAGACCTGGTGGGACTCCACCCATGACTGGGCCACAGGTATAGATGGCTATACCCTGTACAGGAGGGATTGAGCAGACAAAAGGGGTGGGGATGTAGCTTTCTATGTCAAGGAATGCTATGTATCCCTACAAGCCAACATTGGCACCCATGGTGGACTTGAAACCCTCTGGGTTAAAATCTGTGGGGAACACGGCACAGGGGATACTATGGTGGGAATCTACTAAAGACCCCCTACCCAGGGTCAAGACCTTGACCAGGAGTTTGCCAGGGAATTGGCTGAGGCCATGTGCTCCTGGTGTATGGTTGTCATGGGAGATTTTAACTACCCAGACATCTTGTGGGAGGAGAGCTCAGCCAAATCTGAGCAGTTGCAAAGCTTTCTCTCATGCGTGGATGACCTCTATCTGATGCAGGAAGTCTACGAGCCGGCGAGACATAAAGTGCTGCTCAACCTGGTACTGGCAACTGGGGATGACCTAATCAGTGACCTAATGATTGAAAGGAAGCTGGCTGACAGTGACCATGAGCTGATCACCTTCACCATCTGCCATAAAGCTGGCAAGTCAGTCAGTAACACAGAAGTCCTCGACTTCAGGAAAGCTGACTTTGACAAACTTGAGAGGCTTGTCAGTGAGGCCCTAAAAGGCCACAACCCAAAGGGGAGGGGAGTTCAGGATGAGTGTTTCCTCCTCAAGGAAGCAATCCTGGATGCACAAGCAAAGTCTATCCCGTCTCGGAGGAAAGGCAGCAAAAGGGCACAGCAGCCCCCTTGGCTCTCCAGGGACCTAGCAGACCTCCTGTGTCTTAAAAGGAAGACCTACAAAGGATGGAAGACTGGAACCACCACCAAGGAGGAATACTCTGCTCTGGTCCGGACCTGCAGAGAGCAATGCAGGAAAGCTAAGGCTGCGATGGAACTCCAGCTAGCTACAAATACAAGGACAATAAAAAGTCCTTTTTTAGATATGTGGGGAGCGGGAGGAAAAGCAAGGGCAACAGTGGACCCCTGCTAAACCAGATGGGACAACTGATAACCGATGCCCAGGAAAAAGCAAACTTGCTAAATGGGTACTTTGCGTCAGTTTTTCACCAGTCCCATGGGACGCCTCTGCCCACTGTGGGACAAGGAGGCCTGGGTGAGGGAGATTCCTTACCCTCCATCAAAGCTGACATCATGAAGGAACACCTTGACAGGCTGGATACCTTCAAGTCAGCCGGCCCTGATGGTTTACACTCAAGGGTACGCAAAGAGCTGGCAAGCATCATAGCTCAGCCCCTGGCATGGATCTTTGAGAACTCCTGGTGCTCTGGTGAAGTGCCCGATGATTGGAAGATGACCAATGTGGTGCCTATCTTCAAAAAAGGGAGGAAAGTAGATTCAGCAAACTACAGACCCATCCACCTGACCTCTATCCTGGGGAAGGTCTTGGAAAAGATTATCAAAGAGGCCATCCTATACAGGCTAGCTGATGGCAATATGCTCAGGGATACCCAGCAAGGGCATGTTGTGGGTAGGTCTTGCTTGACCAATCTCATTTCCTTTTATGATCAGGTGACCTATCACCTGGACAAGGGGAAAGAGATGGATGTCATATATATTGACTTTAAAAAAGCCTTTGATCTGGTATCCCATGATCACCTCTTGGCAAAACTGGCTAACTGCAGCCTTGACCTCACCATGATCCACTGGCTGGGAAATTGGCTCCGCGGCAAGACCCAGAGGGTGGTGGTTGATGGAAGTCAGTCATCGTGGTATGCTGTGACCAGTGGGGTCCCTCAAGGCTCTGTCCTAGGGCCTTTACTTTTTAACATCTTCATCAACGATGTAGACAGTGGTGTCAGAAGCGGGCTGGCCAAGTTTGCCGATGACACCAAACTCTGGGGTAAAGCATCCGCATCTGAGGACAGGAGGGTGATCCAGGCAGATCTTGACAGGCTCATGAAATGGGCAGATTAGAACCTGATGGTGTTTAACACCAAAAAATGCAAGGTTCTCCACCTTGGGAAGAAAAACCTGCAGCATGCTTATAGGCTTGACAGTGCTACTCTGGCTAGCGCTATGGACAAAAGGGACTTGGGGGTCACGATTGACCACAAGATGAACATAAGCCATCAACATGATGCTGCAGCTAGTAAAGTGAGCACAATGCTGGTTTGCATCCATAGATGCTTCTCAAGCAAATCCCAGGACGTCATTCTCCTGCTGTACTTGGCCTTGGTGAGGCTGCAGCTGGAGTACTGCATCCAGTTTCGGGCTCCACAATTCAAAAAGGATGTGGAGAAGCTTGAGAGAGTCCAGAGGAGAGCCACGCACATGATCAGAGGTCAGGGAAGCAGACCTTATGATGAGAGGCTGAGAGCCATGGGACGCTTCAGCCTGGAAAAGCGCAGGCTCAGGGGTGATCTGGTGGCTGCCTATCTGTTTATCAGTAGTGCTCTCCAGGATCTGAGGGAACATCTGTTCACCAGAGCTCTCCATGGGATGACAAGGTCAAGCTGTCACAAACTCCTCCGCGACTGTTTCAGGCTGGACATAAGGAAGAACTTCTTTACTGTCTGAGCCCCCAAGGTTTGGAATAGACTGCCACCAGAGGTGGTTCAAGCACCCACTTTGAATGCCTTCAAGACACTTTTGGATGTTTACCTTTCTGGGATCCTATAATCCCTGCTGACTTCCTGCCCCTGGGGCAGGAGGCTGGACTCGATGATCCTCTGGGGTCCCTTCCAGCCCAAATGTCTATGATATCTATGAAATTACCATACAAAATTATCTTTTTTTTTTTAATCTTATTATTAACCCTTTTATATTTATTTTAACACTCCTGAACAGCTCATACCCGTGAAGATATTCAACACCCTTCAGTAGTCCTGGTGACTAACAAAAACATAAAGGAACATGCTCTTGTTATCCTTGTCAGATAGTGTTTCATGCCCTGCATCAGTACTTCCAATTCTTCCATATAGGCTTGCACAAATGTACAGATATATCAGTCACTTGTTTCTTACTGACCTGAGGCCATTCCCTATCTGGAGTAAAAACAGACATCACACTGCCTGAGTCCTGTTTTTATCAATATTAGTACTTCCTTTCCCCCTTATTCTGCACCCTTTTTTACACTTCTATCTCTATTCTTATTTACCTGGTTTTTGTTTTCCTGTGGATGAATTATTGGTACAAAATGTACAGGAATTTCTCCTGTACTTCTGCCATGATTTCCTGAAAGAAAGAAAATTAGAATTAAAGAAATGAAAATTCACAATTTCATGTGAGTCCTGCTAAAAGACAGAATAGTACAGTATTATCACTATTGGAATTGTTGGTGGCAACACCTAGTACCAAGATTGCTCAACGTTTCCCATTATAATACCATTTTTTCACTTGCTGTGACAACTTTAACTTTATGAGCTGATTATTCCAGACTAGGTCCTCTTAGAACATTTTTTGTATTTTGTGAAACTGAAGGGCTTGAATTTCCATCTAAACAATTCATTCATTTTTGAGAACAAGGTGTAAGATACTCTAGGTGCCTTCACATCTTCATAGGTGTGCTTTATCCCCAGTCTCCTTTGCCATCTGCTGTTTGGCCTCTAAAAACAAACTGTGATGTGTCAGAGTCTAAATTCTTGATTCAGACCACCTCCTCAGCTCTCCCTGCCTTGATCAAGCCTTGATCAATCTTAGCAGAGGAGATTTTGCCAGCTTCAGAATCAAAAACTTTCCACATACAATGAAATGGTAAATCCTCTCCCCAGCAGGAAAGACCCATCTGCATGGTCAAACGATCTGAAATTACACTAACCACTGACAATAAGTTATAAGAATTTGAAAAAGTTCTATTATAAAAAATGAGGCAGCATAAGAATCACTAACCATATGTTGCATACAGACAGCAATATAAGAATAAACAAACAGAAGAGAAGAGATTATGAGAACTATGATTTGATCTTCCAGGAGAAAGAGTTTAGCCCTAAAAATGCAGCTTCTACTCTGACCAAGGCAAAGTCCCTGCCAGACTGTTCGCTTGATTTACCTAGCACTCAGCATAGAGAGACTAAAGTCCAGAAATCTCTAGACAAAGGTCTACTGCTACGGTAACTCTTATATGCTTGTTCTTATCTGGCCATTTACATTTCCAAAATGGAATTTAGGGTAGAGTATACTATGCATATAATTTCCTGCCTCTGGTGAGCATCCAATTGACAGTTCAGGTATGATCCAATTATAACTAGAAATATCAGATATAAACCTTGCTAATTCCATATCCTTGGCTATCAATTATCCCACTGGGTGATAATCTTTATCATGTTCTCCCAGCTGTGAGAAATATCAGTCTCTTATTAAACTGTTTTCAGAGATCAGCCTTGCTCTAGGCCAGGGATGGCCAACCTGCAGCTCATGTGCAACAAGTGGCACAAGCAGTTTTGTGCATGGCATGCAGAAGATTGAGAAGGGGAAGGCAGGAAGCAGAAAGGAGAGCAGCAGATTAAGAAGGGCAAGAGGACTGGAGTGAAACTCAGGAAGAACACAAGGCTAACTTTGGCATGCCTGCCAAAAATGTTGGTCCCCACTGCTTTAGGCCTTTCCCCTTTAGGGGTGCATCCTGATGAGCATGGATATGTGGTATATGGTGCTGCAGACCCATCTGCAGCACCACACATCACACATAAAGGCATTCCCCATGCTACTACCCGCAGCATGGTGGGGGGCAGGAGGTGACCCATGACAAAAAAAGCAAGGCAGTGCATGTGACGGTAGCACATGCCACCCAGAACTGGAGCCTGGCCAGTAGGGCTATGTGAAGCTTTGGGTGCTGTTTTGATTCAGAGGAAATTTGACCTGATTTCATGGCTGAATTTCTGAATCCAAATTGAATCAGGGACCAATTAAAAGGTCTGAATCAATTCAAAGCTGTCTGAATCTTCAGAAAAGATTCGGAGGGCTTTGATGATTCGGACAGTCTCCAGTGGCTCCCTGCTCCCCCCTTCCCCATGGCTGCCCTGCCCGCCCCAGCTCCCCATGCTTTAATAAAAAGCACCGGCTCACTGGTGCTTCCAGGCAGGGGGGAGCAATCCCTACTGCCCTCCACTGCCCCACACTGCATGGCGGGCTCTGCCATGAGCCCCCTGCTCCTCCCCCTAGCCCCCCATGGCTGCCTCTCCCAGCCCAGCCCAGCTCCGGACAGTTAAGAAAAAAAAAAAAAAAAAAGAGAAAACCCCTGGGACTCGCTGCTCCTGTAGTGACCTTGGGGATTTGGGGCTTGTGCAGAGCCCTCCAATGGCAGGGGGCTGTGGGGGGAAGCGTAGATTGCCCCCTGCTGGCAGGAACAGCAAGTCCAGGGTTTTTCTTGTTATTTTTTTCTTAAGGGCCGGTGCTGCAGTGGGTGGGGAAGCCATGGTGGGGCTGGGACAGTGGTGGGCTGGGGGGGTCAGGGGGCTTGTGCGGAGCCCCTCACACAGTGGAGGGCAATGGGGAGCAGCGGGGATCACCCCCCATACCCGGCAGCATCCAGTGAGTCTAGGCTTTTTTTTCCCATGTGCTGGGAGCTGGGGCAGGCGTGGCAGCCATTGCCACATTGGGAGAGCTGGCAGGGGATGGCCTGTCCTGGGTGATTCAGAGATTTGGCAGCAGCCAAATCTCCAAATCAGATTTGGCTGAATCGAATCAGGACAGTGATTTGAATCACCAAACTGAATCATGGTCCCCCAAATCAGCTGAACCCAAATCCAAAGCAAATACTAGCCACTTCACACAGTCATACTGGCCAGCTGAAGCAACACTGGCTGCAGCCCTGGAAATCCCCCAGGGCCCCAGGTATGATTGCTGAAGCTGGCACAGTTGCTGGCCCTAGCCTCCTCTTCCTCACCCAGGGTTACGTACCATGTGCCAGAGCACACGTGACACGAGCATTCCCCCAGGGACAAGTAGCAGCGACCCAAGGTGTGCCACTTCTACTTATCCCCAGGGAAATAAACATCTACACTCCTCTAGACGCACCCTTGGAGTGCAAATTAACCTGATGGCCTAGACTCAGAAAACACCCTCTTGTCTAGCTGCTATGCAACCTGTGTCAGATACTAATTCTCAGGAATGACTTCTCTCAGCCATTTAGGCTTTGGTCCTCTCCCAAGTGCCTACACTCTCATTATTTAGAGAGTCACACCTAAAAATCATTGTAATATTCTGTAATCCTGGCCCTACTATAAAAGTATATTCACAACACAAATATATACTTTAACACACACCTAGGAGTAGTAAAACTACCTAAGAGTAGTAAAACTAGACACAACTTATCTTTAGCTATCCATGGAGACCACACAGAATAGCCAATCTAAACATACTTTACTATTAGTGATACACAGGGTGCCCATGGCAGAATCAGCAGATCTGATTCATGAAAGCCTCTATGCATGATATTCCACAACCCCCCAAAATATTGTGGGCATGTGACACAAGGCAAGGGGGAGAATACATCCTTTTCCATAGTTTTTTTTTTTTAATAATAGTTCTAATATTCCCATACTTAGCGGCAAGGACTTCAAGTTTGACCAGAAAGGACCTTGCTTGCACTGCAAGAAAATCCACCCAAATCTGGGCATTTAAAAAGCCTCAGAAAAACAGTGCTCACACATGCTTAGTAGAGATTTCTTAGATTTTATCAATCAAATTTCCCAGTGATTCTATCTGCACAGCACCTACTGCAGTTTAGGCCTGACTAAGACTGTCCTTATAATTTCAGCTCTGGGTCTCACCACCTGAACTGAGAACAGGCAGCTTATTCTTGTTTTGCTTACAGTGACCCTCTTTCTTGGTCCAGGCAGCTTGAAGGAAGAAGCTACAGAACATGACTTCACAGCAGGGGAGTGGGGGGTGGGGAAGAGATGTACCTGCACATGAGATAAGCAGGAGGATAAAATTGTAACAAAGAACCTTTGGTGGGAGAGATAGGGACTGGAGGTTTGCAAGGGAGGGAGGAAAAATGGAAAGGACTGGCTGTTGGCATAGCTGTGGAAATTCTGACTGGTTAAGTAAGAAGAGTGGATATGGGAACTGGATAGCTAGAGAGTACGACTAGATGAACAATGAGCGTAGGTCTGGGAACTGAAGAAAGAAGTCAGGGAACAAATAGGTGTGTAACTGAAGATCAGATGAAGCTCCTAAGGGAGTTCAGGAATTGGGGAGTAGAGGAAACTCCCCAGGGAGTTCAGGGAGAGAGAGTGGGACCAACAGACACTAGGGAAGGGGAATATGGGATAAGAGGGTCTCTGGAGCTCAGGATGAAGGAGGGAGACAGACTGGATGGTAAAATTGAGACTGTCTGAACAAGGAAAGAAGCAAATAGTAGGCTGGGGGAATCAAGGAATGCCTGGGAGCAGGGAATAGGGCAGGGGTGGCCAGTGGCATGGGAAGCCTCCATGTGTGGCACATTGTAGATTGGAGGCACAGGGAACACAGCACTAGCCTGGGCATGAAGCAGAAAGCAGAGCAGCAGATGGTGTGGGGAGCAAAGGGCAGGAAGCAGAAAACAGAGAAGTAAGTCAGACAGTGAACACTGGGTAGGGAGCAGAAAGGAAAGCATCAGGTTGTGCAGGAGAAGAAGATTGGAGTGGCACTCAAGATAAACACATGGCTAGTGTGTGACATGCCAAAAAGGATGTCCTCCTCTGGACTAGGGAAACTAGAAAAAGGGATGAAGATATGACTCACTGGGTGAAGATAGTCCACTTCTACCTGCAAAAGAATTTTGCCTACATAATGAAGCATCCTGATTAAAAAATTAGTAAGGTGTTCTTACATTTATCCAGAAATTCAGAGATGGTTCTCAGTTAGAAATGGATTTACTTTCACCATTTGAATTTGAACCCAACAACATATAAAACTTTCAGACCCAGTATTCTCAAGACAATTTCAGGAGTTTTCTGGCTCAGAGTTTTGAAATTGTCACTGGCAGACTCTATATTGTCCTAAATAACTTCAAATAATAATCACATTATCTCCTCATTAGTGTGGGAATTTCTTTTTAACTTAACAGAGCACAAGTTCTTCTTACACCAAAGAAGCTACATCTTGTTAGACAGTAACTTGCCCCATGCTTGTCCCATTTTTTTTCTAGTTCTCTCTTCCAGGGGAAGCAGAGATAAGGGTATTTCAGCTGAGATTTGTTCTTTTATTAATCCTTTTATAAATTTGTCTTACCTCTGAGACTTAGCTAATAAAGGTCCTGTACCATTTTGCTTATTATGTCTATTCAAATTTTGTAAGATCTATTGCCATTACTAATGCTGCTGATCATTGGCCTGTTTTAACTTCTCTCAGACATATTATATTAGCTTATCTTAGTTTTAAATATTGATAGGTATATCTCAATGTGTCTGAGTATTGGTTTGATCAAGATAAGCAGCTACAGCTCTGTGGACTTTGTTGAATTCTTCTAATTTTTATGTCTAAAACCTGGGCTCAAAATTTTCTGGAAGAAGATTTGGGGGATTTTTTTGTTTGTTTGTTTACAAGTTTGTTTATGGCAGCTCAATTTTTGGCAAAAGACACAAGTGATATAAAAAGCCTTCCACTCAGATTTAGCTCTAGGATTGGCATAATGCCTAGAGAGTAGTAGGAACATATATATTTTGCTCCTGAAATAATCTACCTCTACTTAATTTTAATCTTTGTTATCCAAGTGCCGCTTGTTTGTTATCTGGAACAAATTCCTACCTGAATTCTGTCCTATTTAATTAGGCAAGTTTTAGAGCCCTGATTTAGATCCCATATTCATCATTTTCAGATGTGGACAGCCAAATTGTTCTGCCTGCTGAAAGTTTTTGGGAGGCCTCAAAGGAAGTAAATCTGGCATTACATTGCTATACAAGAAGTCCTAGGCATTAAGCAGTCCAACAGGGAGTTCCCCTCTACCCCTCCCCTCCTCAAATCACAGTTTTCTCTAAGTTAGCACTATCCACGGTGGGACACATTCTGAGAGGTGTCTGAGATATACATAGACCCATAATTTCCTATGGTAAGGAAAGCATGTGGAGGTGCAGTCAGATATGAAGTAATTTGCTGAAATCCAGTGATGGGAGGAAATAATTCTTTTATTCCCAGGTCCTATGAAACAACTGTGAAAAGATCATTTTGTTTAGGCTTTGGGCAAATTTAAGGATTTGGCCCTCAAAAAAAGCCTACTTGGCACATCTACATGAAACATTTACTGCACAGTTAACCAACTCTGCAATAAATGTCTTGGCATCTACACGTGCACCCCTATTAGGGCACATGAAACTAATAAACTCCACAGCAGGGTAGTACTTGTAAGATACAAGTACTACCATGCTGCAGAGTTTTTCATGCACAACAGTACATGTGTAGACTATGACTGGCTGGCTGGGGAACAAGGTGTCTCAGTGCAGGGCTAGCCAGCAGGAAGCCCCCACACTGAAGCACCCTTGTGCCTCAGCCAGCCACTCTGCAGCACATGGAGCTGAGTTGGAGAAGCCCTGGGCTGGCAGGCTGACCCCCAGGTCCCCTGCCAGCCTAGGCTGCTCAGATGGGTCTCCACATGTTGCACATGAATAAACTCTGGAGTAATATGCTGCAGATTTTTTTTGCTCCTGGAGCACAGTCAAAAAGTACACCTAGGAGCAAAAAACTCCAGAGCAATTATATCCAGAGTTTATTTATGAGTGTTCATCTCATGTGTAGACATGCCCACTGTTATCCTAACAATAATCAGATGATATTTATTTCCTAAGATGATCCCATCAAAGCATCCTCAGTTCACTCAGTATATTACTTGCAAATGTGCAGGTGACTAAAGATTCTAAAAAAATATGTTGAAAAAGCCAGAGATGTAGAATGTGGATTCCTCCTATCATCATTGCTTTTTATTTGCTGTTTATCAACCTGCTTTTCTTCCAGTATCTCTGAACTGTGCATTCATTTCTACAACATTTTAAAGATATTGCACACCATATCAATGTAAAATGTTATTAGTGTAGATGCAATTTATCTGCAGAGATGTACTTCTAAAGTGCTAGATGCTAGGTGCATCTACTGCGTTATTGTTATTGTTGCCAGTAGAGTGCAAAACTATTCATTACAGTCTGATAGTGAAACTGTTTTGCAGTTTTCACACTTGCTTACCAAAACTGTTTGTTGACCTCTTTGTTAAGGTTCTCCAATATTTGCAGATGGTTCAGAATTCTGCTTCAGTACATTTTGGTTCAGAATTATACTAGGCAATGGCAGCATATCTGCTCTACTTTGTAATCACTTTATTGAATCCCTCTTAAGCAAAGTATTGACTTTGCATTGCTCTTTTGACCTATAAATCATTATTACAAGTACTGATCCCTCCTTCTTATATAACTGATCTGCTCTCTGTCTGCCCTTAACCCTTATAGATCAGTAGATGCCAGTATTCTCAGCACTCATCAGTTTCATCATTAATATTACAGCACTGCACACATGCCACAGTTTACATTTGGGTCTTGTGGTGGGGTTATATATATATGTAGGCAAGATGTACCATCTGAAGATTTTATAAGCTGAATAATCAAAACAGGCATGGAGGCTGAAAATGAGGTCCTGATATTAGAGATGGAGAGGTAAGCACAAAGAAATTAAGTATATTGGGTGAGGTCCATAAAACTTCTGCAAGAAAACCAGGAATTAAATACAGATTTCTTGAGTCTCATTTCTTTAACCACAAGACCACTATTCCTTTAGTATAAAATCATATGGCTGTGACTTCTCTGACACTGCACAAGGCATAAGGTTTTATTCAATGTAAGTAGGGAACTCACAGTCTAGCTCTTGGATTTTCAGACCCAAGTTGAAGCATTGGGGCTATACTTTGGTGACATTTCAATGGCTGGAATTTGTTTTTCAATAATTTCAGCTCAGAGAATCTGTCCCTCTGCCCAACAATATCTTTCTTCCTGCCCACTAGTTTGCAAAATGTGTTTTTCTTTTTCTGTCCTTGAAAGCACTTTACATGTTCTTGGGTAATATGAAACATGTAATAAATGATTTAATGATCAATTATACAAGATAGAAATGTAAAACTTTAGGGCATCTTTACATGTAGTCCAGAGTAGAAGAGGGGGTGCTTTAATTGAACAAAACAAAATTTTGAAAACTAAACAAAAATTAAAGACAACAAAAAGTCCTTCTACAGCAACCAAAGGGAGCAAAACAAAGGCACAGGGTAGCATAGGCCCCCTAAAGGGCAGACTAGGGTAATTGATTACAGATAGGAGGGACAAGGCTGAGCTCTTTAATGAGTTTTTTGCTTCTGTCTTCCTGGACATGGATCAGGACAAATCTCCCAATTGGATTATAGGCAAGCACAGGAGAGAAACCAACCCACCAATTGTTAGTGCCAACTTAGTGAAGGGACACTTGGAGGGGCTGGATGTGTTTATCCAGACCCGGATGAACTTCATCCAAGAGTGCTGAAGGAATGACCAGTGTCATAGCAGAACAACTGGCATGGTTGTTTGAGCACTCATGGTGCTCATGTCAGCTCCCAGAGGATTGGAAAAGGGCCATTGTGGTCCCTATTTTCAAGAAGGAGAGGAAGGAGGATCTGGGTATAGGCCAGTTAGCCTCACTTCTATCCTTTGGAAAACCTTTGAAAAAATTACTATGAATCACATTTGTGGGAGTCCAGCAGGAAAAATAATGCTGAAGGGCAACCAGCATGGGTTCATAGCAGGTAGATCCTGCCTGACTAATCTTGTTTCTTTCTATGACCAGGTCACAAAATGCTTAGCTGCAGGGGGTGAGGTAGATGTCATCTACCTTGATTTTAAGAAAGCCTTTAATGCTGTATCTCATCCTATTCTCATAAATAAACTGAGTCGCTGTGACATAGATGATTACAGTCAGGTGGGTAGAAAATTGGCTAATGGGATGCACCTGGAGAGTGGTGGTGGATTGGTTGGCATTGACCTGGAAAGATGTGGGCAGTAGAGTTCCCCAAGTTTTGGTCCTTGGACCAGTGCTCTTCAATGTCTTCATCAGTGACATGGATGAGGGCATGGAGAGCACTCTGTCCAAATTTGCAGATGACACCAAATTATGGGGTAAAGTAAACATACCGATGGGCAGGGAACAAATCCAGGTGGATCTGGACAGGTTGGAGAAGTTGGCAGAACAGAATAGGATGCAATTCAACAAGGATAAATGCAAAGTGCTGGACCTAGGGAGAAGGAATCACCAACACACTTACAGGCTGGGGGATGATCTTCTCAGCAGCACTGTAGCAGAAACCGATCTCAGAGTCATTTCTGACTCCAAGATGAACATGAGTCATCCATGTGATGAAATGATCAGTAAAGCTAGCTGTGCTTTATCATGAATTAGCAGGTCCATCACAAACAGGTCCAGGGAGGTGATACTTCTCCTTTATGTGACACTGGTGAGACCACAGCTGGAGCGTTGCAACCAGTTTCGGGCACCTTACTTCCAGAGGGATGTGGATAACCTTGAGAGAGTCCAGAGGAGGGCAACTCATATGGTTAGGGGCCTGCAAGTAAGGCCCTACAAGGAGAAATTGAGGGACCTGAATCTCTTCAGCCTCCGCAAGAGAAGTTTGAGAGGTGATCTTGTGGCCATCTACAAATTCATCTCGAGGTGGGGGTCAGAAAGGGATAGGAGATGCTCTGTTTATCAGGGCACCCCTTACAGTAACTAGAAACAATGGTCACAAAGTAACAGAGAGCAGATTCAGGTCTGAACAGGCCTAGACATCAGAAGAAACTTCTTTATGGTAAGGGTTGCCAGAATCTGGAATAAGCTTCCAAGAGAGGTGGTGCTCTCCCCTACCTTGGGGGGTCTTTAAGAGAAGACTGGACAAGCACCTGCCTGGTACCATCTGACCCCAGCACTTTTTCCTGCCTGGGGCAGGGGGTTGGACTTGATGCTCCGCTGAGGTCCCTTCTGACCCTAATATCTATGAATCTATGAATTAGAGTGGCTCCAAGAGCTATTCTAATTAAAGTGTTCACAACATCATATCTATTCAGCATCCTGTGCTTCAAAATGGTGGCAGGGATCCTTTAACAAAAGCTTCAGTGAGAAGCAGAATACTGAATACATGTGACACAGAGGCTGTTGGAGCATGCTAATTAGCACTCTCCAGCAGACTCGCTTATTTGAGTCTGCTCCAACGTGTGCTAATTAGTACACATCAGAGCAGACGTACAGCATGCATATAGGTGCCCTTAGAGCAGTATTCTAGTCCCATTGAAATTTTCTTCCATAATCTATGATCATACCCCTGCTGAACACCAAGTGAATTCGTTTTCTTCTTCTTCTACCTTGTCAAATATGTATATAAAACTTTTAAATAAGTATATCCCACCAGCAGGTCTTGTTAATCTGGGTAGTCCTTTCCATAGCCCATACAAGCTGTACTGCCACACAAACAGCAAGTGATCAAACTTAATAAAGTTAAATCCTTGCATTCCTGCCTACTCTACTGTATCAGCACACTGTGATGGCTTCAGGCACTGGTTTCAGGGAGTATGAACACTAGCTTACTAAGGGACTGCCAACAGCCATCCGGGAGAAAAACAAAGTTGAACTCCTGCTTTTCTATTTCCTGCTGCTTCTCTCAGGCCTCAGGCTGCAAAGCCATTTCAGACTCTGATTCTGAGCAGCATGCACAGTGAAAAACAAAGATCAATAACATCATTAACAGATAAAGATGATCTGTTTTGAGAACTGAATCCCAAAATTAGATCTGGACTGAACTAGCTTGACAAACATCAGGGACGGGTATGTGTGAAGGCTGACATAACAAATATAGTGAAGTTTAACCTCTTCTTTCCTCCTCACTAATATAGGGCTCAACCCTCAGACCACTTATGCATATGCATAACTTTATCTAGATACTTCAAAAAGAGTCAAAAGCCTACTCAAAACCAAACAATTTCTGGGCTAATCTGGTTAAAATATACCAGTTTCTATAACTGATGGCATAGGAGAGTGATAAGACTAGCATCATAGCCAGATGTTTAGTTGCCCAGCCCAAATATTTACCAATACTTTAGCTTACCAATTTACAACCAACTTGTTCAGTGGAAGCCTTTGATATGAGTTCAAAATAAGGTTGAGGTCTCATCTGTGGATGTGTAGTGAGAGAATTTAACCTTTCAGCCACTGTGCCATGTACTTGAATAAGTAGCCCTGCTGATATAAATTTTTTCCTCAGAGTTTTTTCAAAGAGTGTCATAGAAATGTTTGCAGGCCCAGTCCTTCAAAAATGTGCTTATAGCCCTGTTGATCTGTTGCTTATCTGTCCGTTGCTTATCTAATCTGTTGTTTATCTATCACCCCCAACCCAGGAGGAAGCAACAGCTTTCACTCCGACTCCTTATACTTTCCTCCATCTCTTCTCTTCCTACTTCTTTCCTATATTGTCTGCATCTTGATCCACACACTATTTCAATTCATAAATTACCAACTCCAAACATTCTTGTCTGGTGAAAACCAGTCCTTTGAACAACAATAGGTTTCCTGCCTTTCATATCATTACTGCGCACAAAGTCATATGGTTCTCAGACTCCCAGGTTTAAACTCTGTCTCTCAAATTTAAAATCACATGTGGAAGCACAGTTTTGGATGAAGTGCATAAGTGTATGATGAGCCACTGAACAATTGCACAAAAACAGAATGGCTGAGCTGGGGATAGTTATCTCTTTAATCATACCACGTTATTATTGACCAAGTTCCAGTTGTATGAATTGTTGTGTGAATGCAGTCTATTTATACTTTGCATAGTTTTGTCTACAGCTGAGAAGTCTAATTTTACACCAAGTTTACATAGATACAGCTACCTGGTCAAAAACCTCTGTATGCAAATATTATAAGACAAAGTTCATTTGTGTATCCTGTTTTTGTCTGTTTCCCTTGATCCACCTGACTGGACTGAATTGCATATATCACATTTAGTCAAATATAAGACAAGGTTTTTTCCCCAAAGAGGATAGGGGGAAAAGCTTATCTTATATTCACATATAAGGAAACCTTATTAAATACATTGTCTATCATTAAACTGCTGCTAAAAGCTTCGGGCTTCTGGGGACTCATAGCAGAGCCCCCCATGCAGCATGGGGCAGTGTGGGGGGCAGTGGGGATGGCCCCCCAAACTTGGAAGGAATCAATCAGTCTGACGTTTTTGGTTTTTTGTTTTTTTAAAGAGCCAGGAACTGGGGCTGGGTGGAGTATGGGGACTCATGACAGAGCCCCCCCAGTGCAGCACAGAGAAGTGGGGGGCAGCAGGGATCGCCCCCCGCATTGCAGGAACTGGTGAGTTCAGGGTTTGTTTGTTTGTTTTGTAAGAGCCGGACGGGGCAGCCATTGATGGGGCTGGGACATTGGGTGGGGGATGGGGCCTGGACGATTCAGAGACTGGGCCGATTCGGCAGTAGCCAAATCTCCAAATCAGATTTGGCCGAATTGATTCGGGACAGTGATTCAAATCACCAGATCAAATCACTGTCCCCCTGTGGAGGCTTTAGTGGGTGTGACAGGTACCGTACCATCTTCTCGTACTGGGGTTGCTCCCCCCTCAACTCGACTGCCATGACTTGACGTTATTGGGTGAAAGGAGGGGTTCAGTGGCATTCCTCTTTTCGGAGGGGGACCCAGTGATGGAAGTACTTACAGTTGCACTGCAGTGTTCCTCGGGGCTCCGCCTTCCTTACACCCCATCCACTCACCAACCGCTTGGGTGTTGCCAATGTAAATCTGCTGTGCCCCTGTGAGCCGCTTTGCTAAGGGGCCAGGCATCAACTTTGGCTCTGGTAGGTGCTCTTTTTTTTTTCTCTTTTTTTTTTTTTTCCCACCTGGGTGTTAAGGCGGTTGGAGCCCCAGCCCCTGGTGCTAGAGGGTTGGACTCCAGATACCAGGCATGCCTCTCTTTCCCCAGAGAGGGCAATGCCTTTTATCCCCTTTGCAATTTTAGGTAGCTGAGGGTGGGGATGGATCCTCCCCAGTCTAATGCAAGGATGCTATTTTCCCTTGCTCTGGAGGCAGGCTCCGCGCCTGCAACAACACTCCTGCAAGCAGCAGGAGTCACTCCGAGCCTCGCGTGCTCCCCACTGGCTCTCTCTTTTCCTCTCTCTCCTTCCGGCTTCCGGTGGGGTTTTTAAACCTTCCTGCAGTGGCATCTCCTGCTGCCGCCATTGGTCCAGCACTCCCCCCATCCTGGGAGCAGCTGATTAAAAAGCCAGCAAAATGATGGCTCATGCAGCTGCGGAGCCGGTCCCTGCTCTGGCAGCATGCCTGAGGGTGAGTTCTCCCGGGTGTGGGGGGGTCTGCTTATTCCACGCTGGGGCTCTCAGGGTTTCCCCCAGGCCCCGTGGAGCCTGTGGGGGCTTTTCGCCACCACAGACCTCCCCACTTAAGCTGCCTTATGGCATCTGGACCTCTTATATGGCCTCCTGAATGGCCTGATGTTCCTTTTCATGTACATGACATGCTTCCTTGGTGGGTTCCTCCGGGCTGAAACATCTAGAAAGAAAATCCACCATGAGATTATCCTTGCGAGGGTGGTGCATTACCATGAATTTGAAAGGTTAAATAGCCAGTGCCCAGTGGGTAATGCAGGTATTTTCACTTTGTTTTTTGGTTAGCCACTGCAGAGGGGCGTGATCCACCACCACCAGGAACTCCCGGCCCATCAAGTAATATTTAAAATATTCTATCACCCAGCATATTGCTAGGCACTCCCTCTCTGTCGTGGCATACCTGGTTTTGGCTTGGCTGAGTTTGCAGCTTGCAAAGGAGATTGGAAGCTCCTCTTCCCCCCATCTTTGCAGTAGCACAGCCCCTGGGGCATTGCCAGATGCGTCAGTCTGCAAAACAAAAGGGGCAGAGAAGTAAGGAGTATGTACCACCACGTTGTGGCACATAGCCTCCTTCAGGCCCTCAAAGCTGCCTTTTATCTCTGACATCCACTTTAGGCCCCCTGATGACCTCCCTTTAAGCTCATCTGTGAGGGGTGCAGCTAGTTCCGCAAAGTGAGGTATGAACCTTGGGTAATAGTTAATAAGCCCCAAGAAGGAATGGAGTTGCCTGTGGTTCCATGGCTCTTGAAACCATTGTATTGCCTCAACCTTGTCCGCCAGGGGTCAGATGGTTCCCCGTCCTACACAAACACCCAAATACTTAGTTTCCGTATCTACCAGTTTACATTTTCTTGGATTGGTGGTCAACCCAGCTATTTGAAGTTCTCTCAAAGAAGTTCTCAGGGCCTCGAGATGTTGGGGCCAATCTGAGGTGAAGATGATGATGTCATCAATATAAGCTGCTTCATAAGCTGCGTGTGGTGCCAACAGGGTGTCCATAAGTCTCTGAAAGGTGGACACCAGTCCATTCAGCTCAAAAGGCATTCATATGAATTCAAACAGGCCCCAAGGTGTCCTGAAAGCTGTTTTTTAGGCACATTCCGCAGCTCGCATCAGGATTTGCCAATACCCCTTGGCTAGGTCGATGGTGGATATGTAACTGGCTTCCCCAATTCTCTCGATGAGATGGGCAATATGAGGCATAGGGAATACATCAAAGGTCACTAATGCATTTAACTTCTGAAAGTCAATGCACAATCGGAGTGATCCATCCGGTTTAGCCACTGGTATGACCAGACTACGCCATAGGCTTCATGATGGCTGGATAATTCCCTGCTTCCACATCTTTTCAATCTCTTGTCATACTTCCTGTTGCCAACGTTGGTATATAGGCCTCCATCTCTCCCTGACTAGTGCACTGGGCGGTGTCCTGATCTTATGCTCGATCCCCCATGCTTGCCCTGGGGTTTCTTGGAACATATCCCGGAAGGCTTCTATCACCTCCTCCAGTTCCTGTTGTTGATTGGGTTCCAAATCTTTCCCCAGTTGTACTTGCCCCCCCAGTATGGATTCCCCTAGCTCTAGGCAAGGGGGTCCCAGCTCCTCTACTGTCTCCTCTTTTTGTGCCAGCCTTTTTGTGCCTCTTTTTGTGGGGCCTTCCATTCCTTAAAGAGGTTTACATGGTAAATTTGATGCTCATGATGGTGCCCTGTCTTGAGCACTTCATAATCTACCAGTCCTACCTGGTGGATCACCTTAAATGAGCCTTGCCACATTGCGAGGTGTTTACTCGCTTTTGCTGGAAGTTAGACTAAGACCATGTCCCCTGGTTGGAAAGTTCTGGGTTTCATTCTTCTATTATACTGGGTCTCCTGCTGTTCTTGAGTGACTCACAGGTTCTGACAAGTGATCTGCTGGGCCTTGTTGATCCAGTCTTGTAACTCCTGCCAGTATCTTCCCGCTACTATTCAGGGCCCCACCGACCACTCCCATTCCTCCTGGATGATCTGTAACAGACCCCTGGGACAGTGCCCATATTCTAGCTGGAAGGGTGAAAACTGCATTGACTCTTGGGGTGCATCTCTTAAGGCAAACAGTAGCGGGGTCAATATGGTATCCCATCTATGGGGGTCTTCCTGTGAGCACCATCTGAGCATCCTTTTTATGGTTCCAGTTAGTCTATCGACTAAGCCATTTTTCTGGGGGTGATAAACCAAAGTTTTCAAGTGAGTGATGCCAAGGGTGTTACAGAGAGCCTTCATTATGCCCAACATAAAATTTGTCCCCTGGTCAGTGGGTATCTCGCATGGGATTCCTACCCTAGTGATCCATTTTAGGAACTCTTCCACCACGCGAGTAGCCATAATAGACCGGAGTGGAACCTCATTCGGGAACCTCTTGGTGTAATCCACTAGGACTAACACATATTGGTAACCTCCGTGTGACTTTGGTAGGGGACCCACAATGTTGAATGCTATGCAGGAGAACCATCTTTTGATTATGGGCATGGGTCGCAAGGGCCCTCTGCAGTCTCCATTCCTGGGCTCTCTGGCTCTCTGGGCAGGCTGCTCCCCATCACTCCACATCTTCCTGCAGGCATGGCCAAAAGAAGTCCTAGATTAGTCTTGCCTGGGTTTTGGAATGACCTAAATGACTGCCTAGTGGGGCATCATATACCAATTTCCAAATTTGCCAGCAAAGCGAGGATGGGACCACTAGCTCCCGCCTTTCTGCCACCCCTTCCTGAACCCTCTGGACCCAGTATAGTAGCCCCCCATTACCTCAAAGCTGGAGTGGCTGCTGGACATCTCCTCCCCTGGGTCCTCTGTCCCTAGCTGTTGGACCCGAGCTCTGGGTCTTCCCATTGAGCCTGTCGAAATTAAGCGGTGCTGGCCATCTGCTCCATATTAATGCAGTCCCAGCCTGTCTCCTTCTGTGGGGGGGGCAGTTTCCCCAGCCCAGCCTTCCCCTTTTCTGAGTTGCTTCCTCTCCTCTTTGGTCACTCATGTACGCTCAAGCACAGTATAAAACAGCCCCCATTCTCAGCCCAGGATCATTTTGCAGGTAAGCACTGGAGCCAACCCAACCTGTAGTTCACCTCTGAGCTCCATTACCTTTATGGGGAGGTAGCAGCTCCGAAAGCACATCTCACCACCCAGGATGCAAGTCATTACCAATGGTCCAGCTTCTTTTATTCCAGTCCGCGGGGCCAGATCCATGTGGAGGAGGGACTGTGAGCATCCTGTGTCCAGGGTCACCCTAACCACCCAATCCCCAATCCAGGCTGTCATGACCAGGCAGTCGCAGCCTCCCTCATATGTGGTAGATCCAAAGATGCAGTCCATGGGCTCACCTCAATCCCCCTCCTTCTCCCTCTCTTGTGGCTGGGTGGAGGCAGCCAAAATGTGACTCAGTTCGCTAAAGCCCAGTCCCCACTCCCTTGAGTTATGCCCAGCTCAACCACAGCGGTAGCAGATGACACCCCTCGGTGTGCCCTTCTGTGAACCTATTCAACTCTCTTCTTCTCTACCTGTACTCCTTATCGGGGAATGGAGGCCTCAACTCTGACCTCGCTCATTCTCTGAGCTGACAAAGGCCTCTGCCAGGAGGAGGGCCTCCTCACTGGACTGGGGTTGATGCCTCCTTACCTATACCTGGGTGTCCTCTTCCAAGTCTGAGAGGAATTGCTCCAACAGGACCCGGTCTATAACCCCCTCTCGGTTGAACTGGCCTGCAGGGAGCCACTTATTGGAAGTGCCTCACAGCTGAAACAGACTGCGAGGCCTCTTAACTTCTCTGGGTTTGGGGCTCAAAATGCTTTCCTGTCGTTCTCTGGAGAAATCTCCAGCCAGTACAGGATTGCAGCTTTCACCGTGTCATAGTTTTATGTGTCCTCCCTTGACATGGCCCAATAATCTGCTTGGGCTTGGTCTATCACCAGGGCACCCAACTGGTGGGCCCACTGGGTGCGATCCAGCCCAGTCTGAAGGGCTGTTCTCTCGAATGCCTCTATGTAGGCCTCAGGATTGTTGTCTTGTGTCATTCACAGCATCTTTAACAGGGCAGCATTACTCTGCATCCACTTCTGCTGGTGGGCCCCTGCAGCTGCTGTATCTCCAGTGCCTGCCCTATGGCCTGAATGGCTTGCGTCAGAAGCTCCTTATGAGCTACTGCTGGCACCTGCATGTCTGCTTGGGTCCAAGTCAGGATCTCTGATCCACTAATGCAGAAGCTGCCATTTCCAGCTAATGCGCCACTGTGGAAGCTTTAGTGGGTGTGACGGGTACCATACCGTCCTCTCTTACTGGGGTCCCTCCCCCCTCAACTCATCTGCCACAACTTGATGTTATTGGGTGAAAGGAGGGGTTCAGTGGTGTTCCTCTTCTTGGAGGGGGACCTGGTGATGGAGGTACTTACAGTTATGCCGCCATGTTCCTCTGGTCTCCGCCTCCCCTACAACCTGTCCACTCATCAACCACTTGGGTGTTGCTGATGTAAATCCACTGTACCCCTGTGATTCCTTTTGCTAAGGGGTCGGGCGTTGACTTTGGCTCCAGTAGGTGCTCTTTTTTTCTCTCTCTTTTTTGTTGTTTTTTTTCCACCTGGGTGTTAAGGCAGCTGGAGCCCCAACCCCTAGTGCTAGAGGGTTGGACTCCAGATATCAGGCATGCCTCTCTTTCCCCAGAGAGGGTGACGCCTTTTATCCCCTTTGCAATTGTAGGTAGCTCGGGGTGAGGACAGACCCTCCCCAGTCTAATGCAAGGATGTTATTTTCCCCTGCTCTGGAGGTAGGCTCCGCGCCTGCAACAACACTTCTACAAGCAGCAGGAGTCACTCTGAGCCTCATGTGCTCCCCGCTGGCTCTCTCTTTCCCTCTCTCTCCTGCCGGCTTCTGGCGGGGTTTTAAACCTTCCCATGGCAGCATCTCCCGCCGCCACCATTGGCCCAGCACTTATCCACCCTGGGAGCAGCTGATTGAAAAGTGGGCGAAATGTTGGCTTGCATGGCCACGGTACTGGTTCTTGCTCTGGCAGTGTGTCTGAGGGTGAGTTCTCCCAGGTGTAGGGGGTCTGCTTATTCCATGCTGGGGCTGTCAGGGTTTCTTACCACCAGACCCCTGAATCAGCCAAAATCTGAATCCAAAGCAAGTACTAGCTGCTTCGCATAGGCCTAGTGTATAGCACTATGACCCATTCAATCATTTTTGCTGGAAACCGCATCCTCCACAATACTTCAAACATAAAATCATGTTCAGCCCTATCATAAGCTTTGTCCAGGTCTAAATTCATTATTACCATGTTTATTTTCCTCTCTTGTATATACAATATTTCATCTCTTGTTAATCATACGGTCTGAAATATCTTCCTCTCAGGAACTGCACATGTTTGTTGTTCTTGTATAACATCTACTAAACAGTCATATGTTCTTTTGGCCCATACTTTTGCCATCAATTTGTAGTCTATCTTTAAAAGGGTTTTTAGCCTCCAGTTGCCTAACACACCTTCCTTTCCTTTCTTGATATCAAAATTACCACACCTTCTGCAAAATCCTCTATTTCCCTAATTATT
The DNA here is from genome assembly GCF_030867095.1 of Alligator mississippiensis. NCBI lineage: Eukaryota > Metazoa > Chordata > Crocodylia > Alligatoridae > Alligator > Alligator mississippiensis. The sequence goes on from NC_081824.1 coordinate 90,473,716, forward strand.
ATCTATTATTTCCTGGTATGTCTCCATCATATCTGTCCCCAGCCATTGCTAACATTTTTCATGAAATTCCACCAGAAGTCTGTCTCTTCCTGGTGTCTTCCTTCTCTCATAAGCATTAAAACACTCCTCCACCTCTCATTCTTAACTTCTGCTCCAATTTCTGTTTCTTTCCACCCTCTATTCCCTCCTTCATCCTGTCAAGGAACACTTTCATTTTTCTTCCATCCACTCCTCTTGTGTATACCTCTTTATAAAACTCTGCCACCACATCCAACACCTTTGTCGGGACCCAGGGCAGCCGGCCAGCAGCTCTCCCTGACTCCCACCCGGGCAGATAAGGGTCCGGGGCCTTAGAAGGCCATCAGGCGGGTACTTGTGATGCTTGGAGTGGAATTAATTAGGCGGATGCTTATCGGTTGCAAAGCAAGGTTATTTACTCACGCCGTCAAGGTGGTGAAAGACGGAGGTCAAAGGTATTTAGTTAGTTATAGCTTAAAGTTCGTAGGTCGTAGGTCAGTCTGCATAAGAGTTTGGTGGTCGGGCAGAGAAATGGTCGGGCCGGCAGGTCGTCAATTTACGTCTGAGAATTGGGTCGAGACGGGGGAAACTGACAAGTGATCAATTTGTCAGTTACTCTCACGCATACTTTCAGAGGTTTTTCAGGTGTGTGCGCGGAGGTCTCCCCTTCTTCACGGAAGTGAAGATGGGTTTTATTTGTGTAATAGCCAATTGCTTTTCGCCACATCATAAATTTAACTAGAATCGCCAATTATCTAGCGGTCTTTGCTAGGGTGTTATCATAGGGTTACTCCTTGTTTTCTTTGACCAATTATAATGATTTATATAAAGCAAAAAAGGCAAAAGTTTTTATCTCTGTTAGTGGCGCACCAATAAATTTCTTTTTGACATGCACAGCAAAAAAGTGGTTACTGTCATTATTGTTAACCCTTAGTTAACCTAGTGCAGAAAAAAACTGTTTTGAATGGTTTTACTTGCTTGTGACATGGGCACTACTTAATTTGGTTGTGACAACCTTCACACTTGCTTCTACTCAGATTCAATCTTCAGGTCTCACTGATTTTACTTCCTTCCTTCTTTTCCTCAGTATTGCTAAAAAGTACTTACATTGTCCTTTCCCCTTCTCCACCCAAGGTGCTCCAGTTAGAAAGATATTCTCATCTGTTTTCCTTTTAATCCATTCTTCAGTCTGACACTTTGTTTCTTCACCAGACTTAAATGTTTAGAAAACATAACCAAATAGGGTACCCAGAATCCCTTTTCTCTCCCTCTCTCAGCCTGTCACATTTGATTAGTGTGGCTCTGTTATCCATGAGGTGGAGCCAGGCCTAGTTGTCCTGTGTTTTATCTTCATATAGATTTTTGGAGGGCTCTAGTACTCGTGACAATAACACCCAGTTTTGGTCATGAATGGGGGGTTAATTAGCACATGGATCCTGTTTGGGGATGGTATGGTATGAGCTATGAGGTCACCATGGCTTGAAATGCTGTTAAGTCTACTGGGGACCACACAATGAACTTTAGAGTTCGGCCTACTATCATGTGTAGTTTGAATTATATACAAGTAGGAAGAAAAGTGCTGCTTAAACGTGTTTATGGAGTACCTGTGCTAAACTTGCAGCAGTTTCGGAAATGGTTCAGTGTATCCATACTGGATGAACTAAATTACTACAGGTATGTTTATTCCAAAGTCAGCAATTTCAAATCTGTCCCTTACTTCTATCAGCTCAGAGAGAGCATAGTCTGACAGTAAGCAAGGAGAGAAGGGGCTACAGGGAAAGAGTTGGGGAGGCAGAGGGTAAGGGGGTCACCTGACCCCTGTCCCAGATTTATTTTCAATGCTGTAGCAGTGGGAGGGGAACAAAATCAAGGAAAAGCTCCAATAGTTAGATTCAATATCTAGAAAATTATAACAAACTTATACATTTTCCAGACATAGAATTTGCTTATTGAGGGATTGTCTTATATTCAGTGTCATCTTGTATTTGAATAAATATGGTAATCATTAAACAGCAAAATACTACTGTGTACCTTTATCAGACCCAATTCCTCCAAACTCAAAGCTATCAGATAAAAATATGAAAGAGAAACTGTCCATTTCATAACAAAGTAACATGATGAAGCAATATTACACCAAGCTTTGCAAAGCCGTTGCAATGCATTTTTTTTCTTGGGATTGGGCCTCTCAGTTTTCTTTGTGGCTGAAGATGATTCAACGTCAACACGAACAGGTTTTAAATGTAAAATCTGCTTTTCTATTACATTGAAAAAGAGTGAAAGGTTTTATGGCTTTGTAACTAAAACAGCAAAGACCTGAAACGTCATTTTTTTTTATGTTAGATGTGAAGATTTTATTTCTGAGCCTAATAAGCCTTAACCTAATTAAATTTAAATATAAATAGAGGAGCAAAGGGACATTGCACAAAATGAAGCTGCCAAACCTCAACCAAATAAAAGAAATCTAAATTATACTGGCTGAAGGGCAGCTTTGCTCATCCCTAAACACTAGTACCTACTTATCAAGTCTCTTTTTACTAAATACATCAAAGAGATTGGAATGCTGCCAAATCCAGATACACTAAGACAGATAGATTTGACTAAATTGAGACCAGAAATGGAGGCTTTTGGAGGATTTTTTAAAAGAAATTACATCCACAATAACACTACATAAGAGCATCATAATTAATGTTATTACAATGGATATCAAATGAATTAGTAGTCATTGAACACTTATTTTAAAGTGTCACCAGAAATTCTTTAGTTGTTCCTTACAACATTTTTTCACATACAGCCAATGATGTATATACAAGTGTTAGATTTAGATAACCCTAACTCAGGACAGGGCAATCTAAGTGCCCCAGTATGCAAGAGTTCAGAGGGCTTGGGTGTAGGCTAAAAATGGCACACCCAATCTAAAATTAGTTCTCTTCTGATGTGAACTAATTTTAAATCATTCAGGGGTTAATCCAACCTAGTGGGGGTTTACCCAAACTAATGAGTGCTTGGATATGTTCACAGCACAGCCACTCTCCAAAGCCCTAGGGCTGTGTTGTTTTTGCCACTCCCCACCAACCCAGAATGGGTTATTTTTAACCACCTGATCAGCCCACTCCTGGACTGGGCAGCCCCCACTGTGGACCCACTAACCCCTGCCACAGACCCACCAGCTCCCCCAGGCCCTTCTCCCCTTGCTGGCTTACTTGCCTCCTGCTGCCCACACTTCCTCTCAGGAAACAGTGCATGCTTGCATGCGCCACTCCCAATTTGTGTTTCGGCAACTTAAACTAAGCTGCCTAAACCTGATCCATGTCCTGTAAAAGTTTGTTTACACACATATTAACTCTCTGGCAAGCCACCATACTGCAGTTGCTTGAACTCCACCCTAGCACCAATATGTTAAAATATACAAAATATAAAAATAGCACTTTGGGCATGCCCAGATGAGTGTGCATGTGAGGTTTGCTATACTTCAAAGCTGCTTGAGGTGCTGCAAACCACACACATGACACATGTGCACCCATTAGCCATGCTGCTAATTAGCAGCACAGTGCCAAAATTTGACACTGGGAGATCCTGGTGTAAAAAAAAAGAAACACAAAAAAGCAGTGTGGCACAGAGTGGTGTAGTCCAGAGCCATGCTTCAGCTGCCAGCCAGGCTGCATGCAGCTAGTTCAGTGCTTTTGCTGCCCTGGGAGGCCCCAGAACCTCAGGTAAGGCTGCTGAGGCCAGCACAGATGCTGGCCCTAGCCTCCCCTACCCCACCTGGGACAATTTGGCACGTGCTGGAGCTTCTGTGCAGGATCATGCCCTGGAGTACAAAGTAGCAGCACAATTATGTGCTGGTGCTATTTGTGTCACAGCAAATGCACACCCCTGCAAGTGTGTGCTTGTTTGGACATGCCCCTTATGTGGCATTATTTGCTCAAAAATGAGATGAGAAAGGCTGCTAGTTATGCCAGACAAAAAAGAAAGCTTCATGTGAGCAGGCAACAATAGTTTCTTAAGTGATGAAATCTTGTGATTGTACCAGACAGTTACTCATTTCTTGGTCTTAAAACCCTACAGCAAATCTATATCCCCCACTCCTTTTCAGACAAAATACAGGAATGGAAAGTTTTTTGCATTTTGAGAAAGAACAATAAATACCATTGAGGCACAGTTTCTAATTACCTATGTGATATCTAGTTGCAGCAATAAAAGCAGTTCCTGACAGAGGTCTCTAGCTTTTGGGACAAAGGCTTTTTCTTGGTCTTCATAAAAGTATAAAGTCTTAAGGATGTATCCTTAATTGACATAAATTCTCCAAGCAATGGCAAGTTACATGAGAAAGTGATGAAAAGGTGCTATTATCACCTCTCCTTATTTCTTTCTATCATTACTACTTACAGTGGGGTCAAATAAAAATGTTTGTTCTAATTGCAGAGAAAGTATTGGTTACAGCTATATTTCCCATTTTAAGAATAGGAAATATTTCTAATGCAAATGAACTTTTAAAAGGAATCCTTGTATTGTCCTTGGGCACCATTTTGTTTTCATTTCAATAAGATTACATAGTATTTGAGACATCTTCTGCATAACTGAGTTTGTCTGCACTGGTTCCTGATCTGAGTGAAATATTTAAAATTACCATTCTAGTACTAAAAATATTTTTAGGATAAATCAGTTAAGATAAATCTTAACACTACCACCACCTAAATACATTTCTTCTGAGACACACTGGGTACAGCTACATATGCACTTTACTGCAAAGTTAACTAAGTAGCTCTGCAGTGAAGTGTCACAGTTTATATGTGCACTGGTATGACAGCACAATAACCTAACTCTGCTGTAAGATAGCACTGTTGGAGACATGGCAAAGTCATTAAGTGCAATCAAACGCACATGTAGATAGTGACACTGGGCACAAATTACACCAAGGCCCAGCCAGGAGGGAGGGGGATCAGACACCCAGCTCCTGCCACTCCCTCTACTGTCCAATACTGCCATGCAGAGCCCAAGGATGACCCCCCGACCCCCGCCATGTCTACTGCCAGTCTAGGGCTGCTCCACCCTGGCTGCTATCCTGGGTGCATGTGCAGACACTGCACCTGGGAGCAGTTGACTCCAGCTCAAAGAGCTCTGGAGTTCCATTGCATTCATTGCATGTGTAGATGCACCCAATATGCTCCATAACATATTTTTTTAGAGTTTTGAGTTAAGACTTGAATTTATTTCTCTCACTCGGTAGTAAGAAACATTATTTCCAAGTAACTGAACTGGTTCTAGATGCTTTTATTAAAATGATATAAAAAGGAAAATGAAACAGCCAGTAGAAAAATACAGGTACATAGTACCTTTGATGAGATCCTGATATTTGCTTTTGTCACATTAACTCTAACTGAGCTACTATGTCATGCTGTATCTATAATGTTTGTCACATTATAATGAAAACACATTTCAAAGGAATTTCTATGCAATGGGATTATACTTGCATTTTAGGAAACAACCCTTGAAAGCCCACTATGAAATCCATCCACTGCCTTTACAATCACTAATAAACTGCCATGGATTTTAAAATTTCAGAATAGGATTTGATGCTGCTATTCCCCCTGATTTTAAATGAAACAGAGAAAACAATACCAAAGTACTAAGGTTGAGATGTAAGGAAAAAACAATTTATTTTAAGATCAGATACCTGCTGCTTCCAATTTAGATATTGGATAAACTATCTGAAATGAAAGCAGCAGACTGAAATTGAGTGTTTTTCTAACCTCGTCTAATTAGAATAAGCTAGTTCAGTGCATCTTTAACCAGAAATGCATCCTCCTCTTTGACTGACCAGGGTGACGTGCAAAACAGAAGGTGTGAATGTTGTCAAAGAATATTGCAGTCAGCAGACAAGAAATGAAAGCTTTGAAGAAACTGCGAACACCCTCTGGGGAAGAAATTAGACTTGTAAACTTTGGAAAAAAGGCATGCAAACAGTTTAAACAGGAACTGAAGGCAGAGGTCAACAGGGATGTTTCCAACTGGAAATCACCTGCTGGGGAAGAAATTAGTTTTGAACACCTAACACACAATCAGCAGAGTGGGTGGGAAAGACTCTGAGTTATTCGTCTTTGTTAATCTGTTCATCTGATTTTCCTCTTCAATCAAGCCACATCACTGCAAAAATATAATATTTAGTAACATGGGATAAACCACAGTCTAAAAATTATGTAAATCTCGGTTAACAGAAGACCACATAACTATAAAAATTATCTGAATGGCTCTTCTGACACCTAGATGATCAATGAAGGACTCAGCCCTTCAGAGACAATTCTTATGTAAAAGGTAAAAGAAGGCATAAACAGAAAGTGAGATTTGTGGCTAAGTAGCACACCTAGAGCCCAAGTGTGTTATTTCCTGGGCATACTTTGAACCACCAATGCCAACCATGAATGAAAGCTGTTGGGCCTACTGCATTTTCTTGAGCTCAGTCCTGTTGGTATGTGTTAGGCATGCTCTGAGTATGCCTTCCAGATCTGACTTAGGTTCTACCCCATCTAGATTGTGGATCAAAACAGGGTTAAGTGAGAGCTAGACACCTAGCTGCCCATATAGAGCAAGCTCTGGGCATGTAAAATAACAGAAATGCAGGTGCCCAGGGGACTTTCCAGGTAACAACAGACGTGCCCCCAGGGTCAGGTGGGCACTGAGCAAGTTTTTTAAATTATTTTTCCTGGGGTCCCAATTTTGGTCTAGGTGCCAAAAGTCTGCCTAAATCTCCTTTTAGATATATAACTCTTTTATTTTTTTGTATCTGGCCTTTAATCTACCAGTCCTCTTTAATCTGCCTCAGGTCTCCTGCTAAACAATAGAAATTATAGTGTCCCATGGGAGTATTAAAAGGATAAAAATACATGTCTATGGTGGGACAGGAATTAGGACCATATAAAGGTCTATACTGATAGATTTGTACAGCAGTCATTCATAAACATGACCTGCTATTACACTGATGTATTGTCATTGATGATAATCAGACTGCCCAATGAATACATTTATTAATGTATCTAACATTTAGCTGGGATATAGACAGGGATGTTCCTGCCTTTCAACGGTGGTTAAACTAGATGATGTCCTGAAGTCCCTTCCAGCTCTGTTTTTCTCTGTTTCTATATGTGTTAGGCCCTAACTAGACTCAAATTAAAATATTTCAATTATGTGTAATTTAAAATATATTAAAAGCCTCATTTTAATATATTTTCAGTAATCAGGTGTTTGGTCAGTTGACCTTTCAGACTGAAGGAACTACTTCACTAAGTGGGAAGAAGTTATTTTGACCCTGCATTATAAATTTACATGAAAAAAAAAGATTTATCCAAAAGGGTTCCAGAAATGCATTATTATAATATTAACATCAGTCCAGTGTAGACATATCTAAGCTAGTTTTAAATGAGCGAGCTGAAGTACCATAAGTAGTCTAACCACAGTAGAACAGACCTGTTATAAGCTGAAAAACCTGTTGGAGTAAACCCTTGGGTGCTTAGCGTGTACTAAGATCTAAGCTTCTGTAGCCAGTCTGCTAGAACTACGCAGCCTAACTTCCTTAAGGCTAGCTTGGGTATATCTATACTACATTGCAGTCACAGAACTTAATACATTGTAGACATATTGATGGACACAATTATACTTTCCTGAGCATGACTCTTATTTTGCTAAGCTTATAGAATCACAACAGCTTCATGACCCTCTGTTATATTTTACATTTTATTTATTGAACTAATATATTGATGCCATTATTACAGTAAGCCAAAATGTGACAGCATATCATTTAAAAGCAGTCTCCAGAGTATTTATGAAAATTTATTAAGCTTTTAGTACTGGAAAGTCCTGCTGAAAAATATTGTACCTCTATATATAATATAATATAATATAATATAATATAATATAATATAATATAATATAATATAATAGTATGTGTAATAGTAATTTTATCCTGTAAGAGCTATTTTCTAACCATGGCATGATTAATAAGTCATATCACGCTTTGTCTTCTAAAAACCCAGCTTCTGACATGTATACATTTCCTTGAAATTGGCCTTATATAGTATCAAGGTGGCCAAAATATTTTTTTTCTTGGGGAACTTGTCAATCTTTCCCCTTTTGGCTATTACTCACATGAAGCATTGTTATGGAGGATGAAGGTTCTTCATGTCTATGTTCTGGACTACCAAGTGTCTTTTCTGAAATTTGTAACATAGAGGCAGAATAATTCCTGAGTCTTCCCAGTCTAATGGTCTTGCTCTTCCTCAACCAAGAGAGCTGTGATAGGAATCCACACAAGCAGAATTCACTTGCTATAGTTATACATTACCTTATGTGCTCAGCCCTCATTTTCTTTGTTCTACATAGGGCACATGCACACATTCGTGGAATGTATAATCTACAAACACGTGGTTTACTTTAAGCTGCATGATTATCGATCAGGTCCCATTCATCTGTACTGGAAGCTATGGCAAGAATGCCATGTAAGTTGGAATGGGAGAAGGGGCAAGTGGGGTGGGGGAAGCTAGTGGGTACATGGGAGGTGGGGGTTGCTGGGTCTCGGGGAGTGGGGGGTTGTTGTCTGTCCAGGGGTGAGGGGGTCACAGAGCTAAATATAACCCTGTCAGGGTGGGGAGGAGGCAGCAAAAGTGCAAGGCCAGGGCTGGGCAAGAATCTGGGCTTTTCCAGCCCTCAGGCTGTGCTCCAAATGTGCGCACATCTTCAGTTAGATCAGGCATGGATTAGGCCTATCTACATAGTGTATCTCCTTAGATGAAATAATTAGATCAGGCTTTTTGCCTAATCTAAGATCCCCAAAAATAAGTACACTTTGGCACTTAGAACAACCTAACCTTAGTTAATTTTATCTAAATTTAATGTCTGCATATACCCACAGTGCCCTTTACAGCCAATATTGTAGTTTACTAAAAGCTACCAATAATAAAATGTCTGCAAAACAATCTCCTAATCTAGTCCAAAAGAGAGCAACTCAGGAACTCAAGTCAGAACAACTCACCACATGCTACGGCAATTTAAGAGAAAAATCCAGATATCTTCCCATTTGTATACTTCTGGTAGTATACAAAGAGCCTACCAAAGATTTCCTACAACATCTATCCAACATAAAAAAAGAAGAAATGGAACCAATTACTCCAGGAACAACTTTCCCAACCACAAAAAAACCATCAGAAAAACAACACCAACACTTTACAACATTCCAATCAGACTCGATGCAACTGAAAGAAACGACCAACCCTCAAATATCATCAATCTCTCCACACACACACATACCAAAGCTGAAAAATATGTCCTCTCTAAAGGCCTGAATTTCTGTCCAGAAAAATACCCTAATAAAATACTTCAATGTGGAGAACTAGAAGAATTCTTTTGACCCCTCCACCTCAAGGAATATTTCAAAATGACTCTACTTCCATCAACACTTCATCCTCTGACAATAGGAAAAGATTGAGGAAAAAAAATCAACCCCAAAAAACACAACAAAAATTAAGATTGCACACTTCACAGTGGACAAAACTGTAACCTTGACCACTATATTGACTGTGTCAGGGAAAGAATGAACAAAGAAATAATCAACAACAGATGCCACCATAACAACCTGTCCCTATCAGAGACAAAGGACATAGAATCTCTAAGATGTAACCACCAAATAGTAATAAAACCAGAAGATAAAGGAGGAGCCAAAGTCATCCTTAACCATGAAGACTACATAAAAGAAGCTAACAGAAAACTCTCTGACACCACCTACTACAAAAAACTACAGGAAGATCCAACTTCCCTTTTCACCTTGAAACTCAAAACTACCATCAAATCATTTCCATCAGAACTACAAAAAAACCTACAAACCTTGATCCATCCACTGCCTAACCCAGGGACTTTTTACATGCTCCCTAAAATCCACAGACAAGGGAACCCTGGCAGACCTATCACATCCAATCATGGAACCCTAACTGAGGAAATATCAGGTTTCATCGAATCAAATTCTTGTCACCCAAAGAGCAAATTTTGTCCAAGGTACAATAGACTTCCTATGAAAACTTAAACACATAGAAAACCTTCCCAGTGACACCCTCCTAGCCACCATGGATGTTACCAGCTTATATACCAACATCCCACAAGGCATCCAAGCCTGCCTTATATACATACAAGAACAAGATGACAACTCATAGTACAGACCCAAAGATATTACTAACCTTATACACTTCATCCTCACACAACTTCACTTTCAATCACCAACATTTTCTCCAGACCATGGGCACTGCTATGGGCACCAAAATGGCTCCAAAGTATGCCAACCTTTTTATGAGGCATGTAGAAAAAGAATTGCTCAAGGACTGCACCATCAAACCCTTGCTATACTTAAGATATATCAATGACATCTTCATCATTTGGACTGAAAACCTTCAATCTCTGAGTTCCATCAGAAATTCAACAATCATCACCCTTCCATCAGACTATCTTCTGAATACTACAGCACCAACATCTCCTTTTTAGACACCATAATCACTATCCAGAATGGTAAAATACAGACCTTGATATACAAGAAACCCAGGCACCAACATACGTATCTGCACAGAACCAGCAATTACCCTAAACACACCAAGAAAGCTGTAATTTACAGCCAAGCCCTCAGATAACACTGGATTTGCACTAAGGAGGATACCCATGATTGTCACCTCACAAATCTCAAAAAGGCTTTCACTCAACAAGGACACTCCTCCAGAGAAATAGATCACACTTTTGAAAGAGCCACCTGGATACCACGTGAAGAATTGCTGCAGTACAGAAGAAAACCCCCCATGAATCGCACACCACTGGTTACGACTTATCATCCCTCCCTGGAACCTATATGGAAAATCCTGAAACAATTGCAACCCATACGAGAAGAAGACCCAATTCTTAAAGAAATCTTCACAGAACCACCCATCCTAGCCTTCAAACAAGCACTGAACCTCACTAATCTCATCACCAGAAGCAAACTTCCTACAGCCCAAAACACTGAAAGGATCCAGACCATGCCATGACAACAAATGTAAAACCTTCCAACATGTGTCCACCACCCCTGCAATTACTACACCTCACAATAGAACCATCAGCATTCCTGGATCTTAGAGCTGCACCTCCAGAAATGTAATATATCTCATGCAGTGCTCCAAATGCTCTGATAGAAAATATATAGGAGAGACCAAACAACAACTGCGCACCAAAATGAACACACACCAGAAATCTATCAAAGACAAGAATACCCAATTACCTGTGGGGGCACATTTCTCACAAGAAAACCACTCTGTCTCCCATCTCTCAGTTCTAATCCTCAAAAGGGATTTTACAAAACACCTTTCACAGATGGGCCTATGAACTTCATTTCATCAACAAAAAATCATGGACTAAATATAGACATTGGATTTATGACACATTATAACCTGCCTAATAGCTGGCTTTCCAGGTACCTCTCCACTATTTACCAGCTACATTCATTCTCCTTCCCTCCCCACTCCCCACCAACCTGTCTCTCACCCATTGACTCCTCAATTTACATTGTCACTGACTGGCTTTCTTGCATGCATACCAGCCTCTGGCTTCTTTACTATTCATTCCATCCAAGAACAGCACAGATCAGCTGCAGATGCTTCCTCAGCCTGACAACAGGTGTTTGTGCCCGAAAGCTTGTGAATAATTTTTTACAACTATTTGAGGTGGTCTAATAAAAATATCAGATTTACCCAAAGAACCTTGTCTTCAAAACAAACAGGAACCTAGTAAAATAGACGTGGAGTAGATTAGCAAGATCAGTGTTAAGTTTTAAATAAAAAACAAACAAAAAAGTTGCTGCAGACATCCTTCTGGACTAATAAATGACAAGTTGCAATGGCCAATCCTAGATGTTGTAAAAAATGCATTAAAATTTCAGTGCCTTACTGGGACATGGTGGACTCAGTCTTGCAATATTTCTAAGTCTATAAAGAAAATTTTGAAATATAGTGCAAAGTACTGCCTATAAGAAAAAATCATAAAGGTTCACAGTTAAGAATATAGGAATACTGGAGGAGTCTGTGAAAAATGATAGTCAACATGGGGGAACCGACTCAAGTTTCTAGAAACATGCTAGAATTGGGATTTAAAACAGTTTATTGGACTTAGACTTGGTTCTTATTTACATGAAGGCCAATTCACGCTGCCGTGATAGAAAAAGAGCCTAAGTGTAAACAAGAATAAAACTCATTGACTATAGGTAACTCTTGTCAGTTTTGTTTAATGTAAGTGGTGCAGGTAATCACTTCAGTACAGGAGCTGTTAAAACTCATTTTGAGCCTCAATCTAAACAAACGAGCAAGGAAAAAAAGATACAAATTGCTTGTTTGTCTAGAATGAGCTCAAAGCAAGTTATAACAGCTCCTGAGAGAAAATAGGGTAAGACAAAGACAGTGACAAAGATAGGAGGAAAACTAACCATATTGCTTCAGAAACATTGTCATTCCAAGTCTGGTGTCTCACTAATGATCAGTGTCCACATATTATATACGTTTTAATTCTATTTCATAAAATATATTTATATGATGTGTCAGTTTTGTTTGTGGTAGGTCCTAGCAATCGTCAATAGCTCCTAAGCAGATACTGATTAGAAACAAATCTGGGAACTACAGATCAATAATAACAATAAGCTGCATTATGATAGCCAACTATCAGTAAGTGACAGTGCAGATATCTATTGTTGTTTGCTGCACTTCTTCCTCTGTGCCACAGAGAAAGTTATGGAGCCCTAAACCATACCTCAAACTATAAGGACTATGGCTGGTGCTCACCATTTCAATCCCTAGTGTCAGGACAATGGCCATTGGACACTATACAAACAAGGCCATCTAAGTGTGTTGGGGTATCATGTCCTTTTTGTAGAAACTCAAGAGATTTCTCATTGCAAATGTTGTCAGAAGACTTCTTTGGATACTTATCCTGACAGCACCCTACCCACTTTTAAGCACCCATTCTTTTAGACACCTAAATGCAAATTAGGGGGAAATAATATGTGTAAATTGGATGCATAAATCAAAAAAGCCACCCAGAGCATCCCTGGTCCAGGAGCCACAAGCATAAGGATCTAGCATTGTTAGGTGTTTCCATTATGTCTGGAAAAGTTTGCTAAGAACATGCACTTAGACTTTTGAGCAGGCTTAAGTCCTGCCAAAATCCCACTTCAAACTAGATCAGTTCTGGATGGTACCAGAATCCCATCTACCTTGTCACTCCATTAGACACCACAGAGTATGCCTTGGTTTGTATCAACAGCAGAGAATACAAAGTGCAGCACTCTCTGGTCACTGTCACTTGACAATACAACTGACCATGATAGCATCCCCTTTTTGCCTAGTAGTTAAAGCACTTCCCAAGACATGGGATATTTAAGCTCTAGGCCCCTTCAGCCTGAGACAAATGAAACCCATATTTCCCACTTACCACAACAGTGGCTTTATAAACTTCAGGCTAGAGAAGTTTTGCTGAGAGCATCCTCTACCACACTTAATGAAGCTGAGCTTTTGGGCACAAAAGAGTGTAAGATTCATGGCACCAGGAGAAGACCAAAGAAAATGGAAAATAACTGATAGTCCAGTGATGAGATACCGAGCAGAAGGCAGGATATTATTTTTGCTATGGTTTGCCAAATTGAAGACCTAGTTTCCCTCTTACTTTTATTTTCCTTTGAACCTGCTAAACCACATGGTTTTCTAGGACTTTCCTTCAAGATAGTTACCCAAAGTTTTCAAAAGTTTGGGTTTTTTTGTAGCAAAGATGTACACTATAAAATATGTTTGAAAGCTCAGCTTCCCATTAGCACTAGTACTAATACTGTATACTCTATTTGAAGGAAACCTTAATATGAGGTATGTTACCTAATAATGAGCAAACAGTTTGCCTGAGAAAAATAGCTTTAATATATATAAGAAAATATTTTGTAATGCGGTGACTGAATACAAAAATAGGGAAAATCATTGTTTTAAGTCAAAAGCAGTGTTTTCAGCCTTCTACCTCCTTACTGAAACAAAACATTCAGATTTTGTTACACCTGCAAATACATAGTTTCCTTTTATAGGATTTTTCAGTTATTCAGTTTATGTAAATTCACTCTTAAAATTTTGAGATGAAAAATAATCAATATTGTATTAAAGAAAATGCTAAATTGAAATATTTTGAATTTCCCAGATTTTTGTATACTTTTTTCAGTCAAGATAATTAGTAAATTTGACTCAAACCTGAATTTTTCAGTAGATAAATCAGTTACTCCCACAACCTTACCTAGCTCTATACAGAATTTGATTATTTGGAAATAAAACATTTGTGTACTTCAGAATGAGCCAAATCTCTGAATAAACTGGACAAGTTACCTGAAAAAAAACTTCTGTATTCCCCCCCTCCTTTTACATATAATTTTACATAACAAATTTGAAAGAAAAAAATTTTACATAACAAATTTGAATTTGAAAAATTTGAATATGAAAAATTTTACATAAATTTAAAAGAAAACAATTTTACATAACAAATTTGAAAGAATTTGAAAAATTTGAATATGAAAAATTTTACATAAAAAATTTGAAAGAACAAAAAAGAACCTTTCAAAGTGTAAGAGAGACAAGAAATTATTTTACCCTACAGGTTTTGCCTTTGGACAAACCAGTTTGGGTAGGCTCACTGAGGGTGGAAAGGAACTAAAAAATGACTGTTTTTCTGCACTGTCTCAGATTTTTTTCTGGAGCAGTTATTACCATATTCCTTTCTTCCTTCCAGAAACAAGTCAGAGCCCAAACAGACATTACACCTAAGATTTGGTTAATCATGCCTTAATCCCAGATCAACCATCTTTGGACCCACAGGTAAGACAATCATGGAGGGCAATCATCCTCAACTGTAAAGGCTTGCTGAAGATGTCTTAAGTAGTAACCTGGCTACACATTAATGCAATGAATGGCATGATAAAACAAGGAATAAGCAACAACATTACTATGTAAAATATGTGTAATGACTTCCTGGCTGGTTCCTATCATATCTTAAATTACCTGTGTGGCCAGGGTGATCATGGCTCCCAGCTCTTGACTTCCATGCAGTCCCAAGGCTGGGAGCACAGATGAGCTATCTGTCACTCCCAGCCTTTAGGGAGCCTTCTGAGTCCAGGGCTTTGATGTGCCCCTGTGGCTGGGAGCCCTGATCAGCTGCTGCTCCTGGTTGTGGGGTACATTAGAGCCCTTGACTCTGCTGTGCCCCCCTGGCCCAGCCAATTGGGCTCCTAGCTTCCAAGGCACAGCGGGAATCAAAGGCTCATTTGTATCCCTGCATCTGGGAGCAGCAACTGATTTGCATTCCCAGTCTCCACTGTACAGAGGAGTCTTTGAGTCCACTGAACCCAGAGGCTGGGAGTGGCAGCAATCCACACAACAATAATAAAACAGGTGGAATATCTACTATTCATAAAATATTTCCAAAAGTCCCATGTCCTTCACATGTTTTATAATATTTTATGAAACAGCAGGTCAGGAAAGCAAAGCAAAGCAAAGCAAAGCAGTGATGAGATAGCCATGGATGTTATATCTGCTATAAACTGCACAATGGCTAGCACTAAATATTATTCAATGCTGCATCAGTCATTTTGTCATAACCCAGGATTCTTATAACAAGTTTTACTGTACACATGCTCAAAAGAATATGCATGCTCATCAATTTTATTTTTTTTGTTAAAGCTTCCTTTCACAAGGCCATTTATAATCATAGTGCTAAACTCCAGAGCTTCCTAGTGTTCTTATTAACTGTAAACAATATATGGTAGCCCTTGTTTAGAAAACTGCTGAATATTAAAATGTATAATCAGTATGAAAAATTCTTGAAGTAGTGGTCCAATTTTAAATACAGGCCTTCATAGTGATAAATACACTAGACTGAATTACTTCTAAGATTGTCTTTTACAACCCTTTATCAAAACAACTGTATTCAGTAACACCACTGTTCTAGATAGAGTGTACTCAACTATACAATTTGTTCTCAAGCCTAATGTATTTTACTTTATAATACAATATTCACCTATGTTAGAAGATATTGCTATTGAGAAAAAGACAAAAAAACAGGGTCTTTCTACAAGAGAACAGGAAGTACCAATTCACTTGCCTATATATCTATATCTATACATGTATATATAGATACCTAATAAAATACATATATATATATATAGAGAGAGAGAGAGAGAGAGTTCTCTAATGATGAGTAGGTACTACAATGACATATAACATAGAAATGTATAGGCTAATACAATCAGGACTCATGGTAGAGGTAATATCAAAAGTACTTCCTGTCCACTTCCAGGTCTGCCAGGGAACATGCAGGGGGTCCCCCTGTGCCCCCCTGGCTCAGCAACTGGTGCCTTCTGGGTCTGAGGGGGGAACCCAGGGTTCCTCTGCAGCTGATTGCTGAGCTGGGGGGGGCCTGCACGCTCCAAGGTGGACCAGGAAGTGGACTGGAAATACTTCCGGTCCACTTCTGGGTTTGCCACCAAGCACATAGGGGGCCCTCCTGCGCTCCTGTGGGACGCTCCATCTGCTCTGGCATCGCAGCATTCACAAGCCACGCTGGTATCTCAAGGTATGTAGAAAAACATTTAAAGTTGTGTCTATGGCTGAATCGCTGATTCTCTGAATCACCATTGAATCTTCAGATTCAGATTTGGCCAAATCAAATTGAGGCAGTGATCCGAATCAAAGAATCAAATCACTGTCCCTGATTCGGGCCAAATCCAAATCAAATATGGCCTACTTCACACACCCCTAATAAATATGGTTGAATTATACAGCTGTAAACATGGGAGAGATATTATCCAGAATCTAGCATGTATTCACTAGCCTGGATCTATTGACTTATATGACCATTTAAATTAAAGGAAAGCCTAGGTACAAGAAAAAGAACAAGAATACAGATGTACAGAGAATGGAAAACTGTCCTGCTTGCACAGTTAAAGATAATACAGACTTGAGAAAATGGTTTAATATAGACACCAATATAAATCAAGGGTGTATTTTTTCACTTCTCCTGCTTGGCATTGCCACTGACTTTATTATGAATAAAAGTACTGATAGATACAACAAACGTAGCATGTGACTTAAAAACAGTCCAGTAGATTTAACTGTTATGATTCTTTTGAATGAAAGCTCTGACTGCCTAGTATTACAAAAAGATGAGGATAAAATTAATCAAGTTAAAAATAAAGCTAATGAGGACCCCAAGGAATTTCTAACCCAAACATTATCTCACAAGTCAGAGAGATACAAGGGGCAAATAATTCATATGCTTTGGCAGTGATGTGCAAGCCAAAGGATGCATCAATAATAAAACAACAGCATGAATAAATTAGTTTAAACAAGATATTATCATTGAGTACATACAATTTAAAGACAAAACTATGGAAATTTTGGTATGGAGGTGACACCTGGAAATCCACTAAAGGAACAAGCAGGCATCAACATGCTCTCAAAAGCAAATGCCTCAAGTGAATATTAGTGTGATACAAGCAGGGTGCACCTTTAGACGTATCCTTTAGTGCCAAACCTCCCTCTACAGCCTGCTGCTTGGTCACCAACAACAAGCTGAGATGTGCAACTGGGACAGCTCTTTCGTCAAGGGCACCTCTGCTCCTTCTGTTTCATCCAGGCTTTTCCAGGTCTAGCAGAGGAGATTTTGCCAGCTTGAAGAATTACATATATGTTTGGCTTGTGCAAGAAATGATAGATCCTTGCTCCTGAAGATATGATTCAATATGTTTAGTCAAATGTTCTGGCATCACATTTACCACAGACAATAAGTGAGGCATAAGATATAGTAAAAAGATTTATTACATATTATATAAACAAGAGAAATCATAAGAATCTATGGCTATATATTGAAAACAGAGGAAGAGATTAAAAACAAACAAAAGGACTATAAGAACTGTAATCTGATCTTCCAGCCTGCTTTCCTGGCCATAATGCAGCTGTTGGTCTGCCTAAAGTCAACATTCCTGTCAGCTTGCATTGCTCTGAAATTGGGATGGTGTTCCAGGATGATGGACTTCTGGGAACAAACGGGGTCCACCTGATGAAGAAAGGGGAGTGTCTTCATGTATAAGCTTGCTAACCCAGGGCATTTGTTCACATGTATGCGCTGCAGTCGGGCACTTTTAAAAGCGCATGCATTTGTATAAATGGTGAAATGCATGGCAGTGCACTTTTGAACAAAAATGCATTGAAAGTGTTTTAGTTCAAAAGTGCACCATTGCCATTTTCTGCACACTGACGCACATTTCTCTGTTTATACAAATGCATATGATGCAGCGTCGGGTGCGTCAGCTCTCATGCTCCATTCCTGGAAACTTCCAAAAGGAAGATGCCTGGCTAAAATGCTTTCAACAAGCTTTAGTTAAAGCACCCCTGTGACCATTTTTCAGTGTGGGAACACTGATACACATGACGCTCTGGCATTTTAGTTAAACGGCTCTCAGAGTCACTCTAATTAGAACACCCCTCCCTCCCAGCCACCAGAGCACATTTATAAATACCCTTAGTCACCAATAATCCTACCTTGAGCAAGGAGATGGAGTTAGATGACCTTATGTGGCCCCTTCGTACTTTCCTATGATCCTACTTAGCTAACCTTCTGGGTAGTGAGGGATTGAATCATCCAATGCCAAGGGATCTTTAGAGCAAAACTTACTCCCATTGCAACTCTTATGTACCAATTCTTATCTGCTCATTGGCATATTTCATTTGAATTCTTTTGTGGACTGGGGACAAGCATGTGTTACATTATATAATGTTTTCCCCCAGATGGCCTGATTTTCAGGCCAGGCATCTCTCTTTATCCAATTATTTCTAGGAAATATTTATATCCTTTCAGACATAAAGATTACTAATCCAATATCCTTAGCCAGCAAGTATCCCAGAGAGGGACAGTCTCTCACTTATTCTCTCCAAAAAGTCTTTGATTAAACTTCCCTTTGATTAAACTCTTCCCTTTGAAATGTAAACCATCATTTCTATGATAGGCCTTGGCTCATGTGCTTCAATTCACCCAATGTGCATAAGCATGCAAATGAAAATTCTCAATGATTACTTTTCTCTGACAGTTAGGCTTTGTTCCTCAGGTGCAAATATTATTATCTGAGGGATAATACTTAATCATTGCTATATTGCCCAGTCCCAGCTAGACTATAAAAGTACAAAAATACATTCAAAACAAATGCTGTAGTTCATACAAACATCAAACTAATACCAAACATAGCTTAACATTAGCTATAAATAGAAACCAAGCACTAATTAGTAAATTTAATTCAGGAAACCACCTATGCATAACATTACACAAACACCCCAAAATATTCCTGCTTTGGCAGTGAGTTTATTACAGTGAGGAAGAAATTAAATATATTTCTAGCAAATTATATTGAATCTTTTTTAGTTTCATCAGCGAGTTAAGTAAATTCTTATCTTTAAAATGATCTGAGGAGGAAGATGGATATATCTGGAACATTTTAAGAAGGGAGTCAGCTCATCTATAATGTCAGATGAGCCATTGGCTACCTAGAGGGACACAGAAAGGACTGGATCCAAAGAATCTTTCCATTGAAAACCACTTAGAATGAAAAAACTTTTGGGTGACACCACAGGGTAAAAGCAAAGAAGCTCTGGATTGTCAGGAGTAGTTGAGCTTTTGCTTAAAGTGAAGTTTGACAGTGTGGGAAGAATTCAAATTCAGCAGATGGAAAAGGGCCCCTAAGTTGAGGATGGAATACAAGAAGATAGAAATAATATTAAAGGATATTACTGTGTTCCATGAGAAACAAAATTTATGGCATTGAGATACATAAATTATTAGTAATCAAAATAGCGTGGGTTGATTGAAAACAATGTGAAGCATGATTGCCTAGTGAAAAAAGTCAAGCATTGGTTCAGTTCTTGCTTATTAAAACAGTTATGGAATATGTCATTTGGAAATAATCAAACATGTTCAATGTTAACGAATATTATTTCTGAAAGATATTTTACCACTGTCACTAAAAATTGGTAAAACACATTTGAAGAATATTGTTCACCCCATTCTACACATCTATAGTAAATATCCCTATTAAAACATGAAATAGCAAACAACAAATACAAATGCAGAATGGAACGCTAGAAAAGAGAAAAAGTAACGCTGCCACTCTTTTCCCCAATTCTTCAACATGATCCATTCCAAGCTTTTATCTAACCAATTAAAGGTGATGATGTGATGAGGCAGGATTAAAGCATGCATATATATAATATAACAACAATTTACTAATGATGATGAAAGCTGGTAATGAAGAATAACTATGGCATTTTAATGTGACTAATCATTATTACTCCTATTGATTTGTAAAACCCAATATCTTCAAAAATCATAACCCAATTTGAAATCTTATTGGAGGCAGACTTTTATTTCTGTACAGCTCCATCTATTGGCAACACAAACATTTCATTTTAAATTAACCAGACAGCTTGATAGCAGGCAGATAGCATGTATATTTAGAAATCAGAAGTTTGCTAGGAAAAGAGAGCGTGGACAATCCTCATCTGCCTGCACTGAAACAAAATACTATCTCCCTCGATAAAGGGCTCCCTCGAACTGGTAGCAGTTAGGGTCTGAATTTTCTCTAGAACAAGTTAAAGCAGGCAGGGAATGTCTACACATGCTATTAATGTGACTTAGACTTATTGCACAGTAAAATAAGGTGCACTAAGCCTTCCCTGGGAACGCATCTATGCATGCACTCTGTTGGGACCAGATAGTGGCTGCACTCCTGCATGCAGGCCACCATGGCCTCCCAGATGTGAGTATTTGCCTGGGTGTTCAGCCAAACTGCTGCTGCACATCTGCCTCATCCCAGACCACTATGAGGTCACCAATCTCTTGCTCTGTCCAGTTGAAGCCCTGGACTGATGTCTCAGGCATTTGGGATTAGGGTGGCCATCATAGAGGACAGTCCAGTTGTCCTCTGTCCTCTATTGATATGAAACTAGATCCTTTATGTCCTCTATTTTTCCCTTGAAGAAAAATTTGCTGCAAGAGGGTGTGTCTACATGTATGTCCCAACTGCACAGTCATTTAGTACTTGCTAAATGTCATTTAGCCATTACTGCGTGGTTCCAGTGGTGTACGGATCATTTCTCACCCTACTGTGCAGTAGCACTGAGCAATGAGCTCATTGTTACTGTGCAGTAGCATTGGCATCATGGTTCATACCCACCGATGCTACATTGCCATAGCAATAAGCTGCATCATCGTAGCTCTTCACTACAGTGATATTGCTTCTCATGTTGATGTGTCCAGTCAGTGTCTACTGTATGGTTAAGCTACAGGTACTACCTAACTATGCAGTAGACTAATTTCATATAATAAAATCAAAGGACCAGAAGGGACCTGGGAGTTCATCAAGTCCAGTCCTTTGCCATGGGCAGGAAGTTATTGGGCTCAGACAAGCTCAACAAGGTGCTTGTCCAGCCTTATCATGAACACCTCCAAGGATGGTGACTACACCACCTCTGCTGGGAGTGTGTTCCAGATTCTAGTGACCCTTACAGACATTTTTTTTCTTATGTCCAGCCTGAATTTACCCTCTACCAGGTTATGCCCATTGGTCCTTGTCCTCCCTTGAGATGCATTCCTGAAGAGTTGCTTCCCTAGATCTTGATGCTTACCCCTAACATACTTGTAGGAGGCTATCAAGTCACCTTTCAGCCTTCTCTTACTCAGACTGAACAGGTTTGGTTCCCAGAGTCTCTTTTCATAAGGCCTATCCTCCATGCCCTTAATCATATGGGTGGCCCTTCTTTCTGCTCTCTCAAGCTTATCCACATCCTTCTTAAAGTGCCCAGAACTGGACACAGTACTCCAGCTGTGGCCTCACCAATGTTGAATAGAGAGGGACGAGTACCTCCCTGGATGAATTGGCAACACATTGGGTGATGCATGCCAGAGTTCTATTTGCCCTTCTGACAACCTCATCACATTGTTGGCTCATGTTCATCTTCCAGTGAATTGTGACCCCCCAGGTCTCACTTAGATTCTGTGCTAACCAGTGGACCACCACCCATTGTGTAGTTATGGTGACGTCTAAGTAAATGACATCAACCTCATGTCCAGATGGTTAGTTTCCTGGTCATTGAAGGACACTAGGTTTGTCAGGCATGATCTACCCTCAACAAAGTTGTGCTGGTTGCTTCTTAATATCCTATTACCAGCTTGTAATTGAAAAAATTTTCAAAAATTTGACCTAGGACCAAAGTCTTCCCTTTCTTAAAGATGGCCACCATGCTGGCCCTCTTCCAGTCATCCAGGACCATTCCCAAGTTCCACGACTCTTCAAACAACTTTGCCAGTGGTGCTGCTATGAGCTCAGACAGTTCTTTCAGAACTTGCAGATGCAGGTCATCTGTCCCGGTGGACTTCAAAATGTCCAAGTGTTCTAGGAGATCCCTCACCTGTTTGAAGCTGATTTCATGTAGTCTGTTGTCTTCCCCATATTCCCTGGGCCTCTGGTCAGGTGAACAGTCCCTTTTTGATTTCAGGAATACTGATGTGAAGTATGTATTTAGGAGTTTTGCCTTTTCATGGGGATCAACTGTGGGCTGCCCCTGTGTCTTCAGTAGGGGTCCCATAGTGGAGCACATTTTTTTTTGCTCCCTATGTATCTATAGAATTTAATGTACAATACATGCTGTGCACAGGTAGAGAGTGATGATTTACTGTGCAGTAGATTAGTCTAATGTATAGTAAAGCATCTGATGTAGACATGCCCACACAGGGCTGCTACAATTAACAACATCCAGAACAGTTCCAACCCCAAGACCATGTCTTTAGGAGCACAAGGGTGCTGTCTGCAGACTAAATGTATTGGAGACTTTAGCTTACTGACAGAAAGAAGCATTCTGGACCATATAAGGTATCCCCTTCTGGTGATGGAGAAAAGCATTAGAGACGGAGGCCAATCAGAAGTAGCAAAAGAGGGCAACTTGCACTTTGATGCTGGAAAAGCAGAATTTATACCCTGCTCTTCTCTTCCCACATATAGCAAAGAAGATAGAGACTGTGCTGAACAAAAGTTCTGGATGCATTACTGGATGCCTTGTCTTAAACCAATGAATATCAACAGTCTCTACTTACTCACTGGAATCACCTCACCAGGCATCAGCAGAACAGCAATAAGCAAAATGGAACACAGGCAGATCGAAGATAAGAGGCATCTATAACATGGTCATATTGCAACTCCCAGTAGACTAAAATCTATCATAGAAAAGTAGGGCCTGGAAGTGACCTCAAGAGGTCATTTAGTCCAACCTACTGCCTAAGGCAAGAAATGACTTGTGTCCCATAGGGGGAATTGAACCCACAACCTTAGTGTTGTCGTTAGCCACTGGATGAAAAGCTGGAGGCCACGTGAATAAAAATGTGGCAGTCACAACTAGAGAAGACCCTGGAGGGAATTAGGATCAGTATCAAAACTGCCAAACATTTTCCTGCAGGTGCAGAGCCTGAACTGCCTCTGAACAGAGGTCAGTAAAACTAAAGTTAATATGCAACTGTAGGGATATTCTAATGAAACATATACTACATGTAATGTGGAGGAAACTTTCAGAATATAGAAAACCTAATGGCCTGCCCATATATGGGGAACCATGCACCAACAAGGACCTCACTAAGGCTTTAGATTGAGCAGTAGCATGGGCCCGTTTTTAGACTCACGTGTGAATATGGTGACAGGACACAACAAGACAATGACAACGAAGAAGAAGAAGATGGAGAGAACTGCTACTGCCTTTTCCTTTGGGGGTAGGAAATAATTCTCTCACACCATGAGAATGACCTAGACAGGATGAGTTTGTTCACTTCTTTACAGGAGATTAAGAACCTCGTTGGAGAGATTTGGAGGTTAGGTTCAAGCCATACGATTAGGATGTTTCTGAAAGTGATCTTTAAAAATGGCCCATAAGAAAGCCAGAAAAAAACAGGATGAAGATTCTAACCTGATACAGCAAAGGGGGAAATCTTATTTTCCCCATCTCTCTTTATAATGCTTCTATGAAGAAAAGGTTTTGGGGTTCCAGCAATAATCTGGGACTAGGCTGACACCAATATAAATTGGAATGATTAGAGGAGGAGTTGTGATCTGAACTGTATCAATTACTGATGGGTAGTATTCCAGACTATCATATAGTTGCAGTGTATTTAAGCTACATGGCCTGGATCTTATCATTGGCTTGTGTACTGGGGCCAAAGTTGTGTTCTCAACTCAATTTAGGTAGAACTCTAGGGAAGACAAGCTAGCCTGTAATTTTCACACAAGTTTGAACACTGATTTAAAGGTTAATCTATATGTATCCTCTGTCTCAGTTGAAAACTATTAACTGCTAAATTTTCACTCAGATTTTAGTTCAAAATAGTTACCTAGCTTTAGCTAACTCAAACACCTTACCCAAACACATACCAAAATCAGCCCTTAATTCCACCTAAAGGCTAAGTACAGATAGTCAAAAAGCCCAAGGCTAAATCACTTGAATCTTCACAGGTTAGTCTAAACTAAATAGATTGACTCAATATGCAAGTGAACATATGTTCACTTTTGATTCCAGAAATGCAGCCACATGCCTGCAGAGGCCCAAGCCAGAAGCTGGTGGTTACTAGAGCATGCTTCCCTCCTTGGCTGGACCATACAGCTTGGGTCATGGCTCGCCCATCCACCCTGTGAGGTGGGGTTTGCAGGGGAGGTGCAAAGCATCCTGGGATGCTAGGGATTGTGAGTTAACTTGAAACTGGAAGGGAACTGGGACAGAAGTTCAATAAACCGATTTAGCTTAAACCAGTTAAGTCTGATACTACATCCATCCACATTTATCTTAAACCTATTTCTGCCATTTTGAAAGTAATTTACATGTACTGAATTTCTGTTGTGTTATATATTTGAACCGGTTTCTGATCAATTTTACTGGTTTATGTGTAATTTCTGTCCCTAGCCAAAATGTTAAGTAACTCTCACACTAGAAAAAATGCAGAAGAATCAAAACTCTATCCTTATAAAAGGTTCATTTTCTAATCAGACTCCAACCATTCATTAATTATTATCTTTAAATCCACTTCTCCATCTGTTCAGGTACAAACTGAACTCCCACCTAAAAATATAATCAAAATGTTATATTTTAATATACTTTGTTATAAAAAAAAAATCAAGTTAAGTGAAAGTTTATCAAAGATCTGAATTAAGTTGACGTGTTAAGGCAATATACAAATACTGAAATGTTTTGAACTTAAAGGAAAAAGCAGGTTCATAAGATCTCAAATCATGCAGATCGTTGAAGATGTACAGATGAATAAAGCCAGACATCTAAGTCAGGGCTGTCCAAATTTGGCATAGACAAAGATTATACATGATGCCAACATGTGACCCTTTTGCTACACACCATGTAGGCCATACGCTAGAGGGGCAGGCCCTTTGTCCCCTGCTACATGGGCAGTACAGGTGATGCACAGTTCCCATGTCATCCCCCTATCACATAGGCAATATCAGTGGCACACAGCCCCCAGCACCCTGAAGCATAGGCTGCACTAGCAATGAATAGTCTCTTCTGGCCCCTCCCACACTGTGAAGTAGTGGGAGATGCAGCCCCATGCAGTCCATGGGCCAGAAGTTGGGTAGTCCTGAACTAAGTGATTGCAAACAGTGGCTTTGAACTGACAATCTGATTGTTTGGGAAAATTGTATTTTTCACAAGTTTCGTTGTAGACTCTATATGAGTACTGGGTCTTCTATACTTCATGTAGTTCTCTGCATCAATAAAAAGGACTATGCTTTTAACATCTATTCAGAATTAAAATAAGCTGTTTTAAGTGCTTCCAAATCACTCAGTGTTCCAGTATGGAATCAGGCCAAAGGGATAGCCATTTTCATAAGAAAAGTCTACATCTAGGCAAATTAAGTAACCATTTGCCCTTGAAAGCAAGCTGATTAAAATAAATGATAGACTCCTTAGGAATCATTGAAAAGCTCCTTGACAGTCTTCATCAAAACATAAAATAATTTCTATTTATAATTGGTTCATATTTATACTTTTCTCAAACCCTGCTGCATTGTGCTTGAAACTATCAAGTACTTAGAAATGGATGTACTTTTTCCCCATTAACTTCAGTTGGTCCTGAATTCAGTCCATGTATCTAATAAAATCTGTAAAGAATTGCATTGTAATATAAAGTTAATTAAATATTTGTATTTATCAGTATGTTATGTCTATGTGTTTTTAAAATGTGTGTGCTGAGAACTTCATTCAGTATTTCCTGTAAAATTGAACAGGTGTCATCATTACTTGACTGAATGTAGGCTGTTTCTGAGGATGGATGATATCAGTCTGAATATACTGATTTGATAGATAATGTAATCATTTACATAGACAGCATAGTATGATGAAGTGGATAGTTTCAGATTTTTTTCAGCTGTAGAGGAAAAAGGCTCTCAGTTATTTTCTTTTATTGCTCAAATCTAATATATTGTGACTTTTAATATGGTATTCCTGCTTTTTTTAAAAAAAAAAAGTATGTTTTCAGTCTACATAAGATGCTAGACTGACAGCTTGGAATATGAAATTCTTTTTTTATCTACTCAAGTCACTCTAGGCAGGCAACCACCCTCTGCTTCCAAACATTCTTCGATCTTGCTCTGATGGGCCCACCTTTAGAGCGTAAGATGGTAGTTCAGGTTTTCTGATCACTTTACTGCTTTAGCCCTTGATCTTTGATCGAAGTCTAGACAAGCAAGACAGTGCCTTAGTTGATATGAACATCAGTCCAATGAGAATTGCATTGATGAATTCAACTGGAAATTCAATTTTATTTCATATGAACTACAAAACAGCTATAAGAGAGGAATTTTTTTCAGCCACTATTGACCTAGACCACATTCTAAATTATTACTGGAATGTGAAAGGCTCTGTATCCCATTACCAGCCCCCTGAGCTATCAAATTCCTCCATAAAAGTTCTTCAAATACACAGTGTAGAAATTTGGGCTGCTGTTTAAAAACTAGTTTTAGCAAATTACTCCTCTGTGGATTTTTTAAAAACATTACCAGAGGGGAAGCTGCTGTTCACCTTTTACATAACCTAGTGCTTAAAGCACTTGCAAAAGGAGATGAGAGATCTGGATTTTAGGTCTTTCTCAACTTGAGGACATTCAAAAACACATCTCCGCCCTCCTCCTTCCAACTAGTTATTGGTTAGGCTCAACTGTAGGTAGAAGGAAAGTTAGGCTACCATGGCCACGGTCGACAAGCTCCTGAGGCTCTGGCCTGACCACTTCTGGACCTGACTGGTAGCACCACGACCTGTCCTATTGGAGGTGGGACACTGTGCAACAAGGGATGTTAGACTCTGGGATCAAAAGAAGATAAGTGAGGAGAATCATTCTAACTCAGTGACTGGGGCATTTCAAGGATAATCCTGGATTCTAAACCCTTTCCTAGATTGTTTAAGCATTTTGCAGTCTTTGGAGAAAAAGCAGAAAGAAACCTGAGAAACTGGAACCTAAAAATAGGAGTCATAGCTTAGTATCTTATTCACTATGCTACCAAGCCTCACCTTCTCTTGCTTGCTTTCCTGCTGGCCATATGTATCTCTCATTCTTCATCCAGATTTAACAAAAGGATCTAAATGGGGTTAAGGTGGGAACTAGGTACTTAGTTGCATGTATTGGAGCAGTCCTGAGTATGTTCAGAAGCAAAACAGCAGGCACTGGGTGTGTCTACATGTACAATTAATGTGCCTAAATGTTACTGCACAGTAAATTCAGACACATTAAGCTTTGCCTGGGAACACATCTACATGTGCTCCCTGTCCAGCACAGATATGTACCCAACAAAAGCAGTCAGGCCTGGGGCTGCTTCTGCCCTACTCTGATCACCCAAACACAGGGCCCAGCCCATTCCCCTGACCCAGATCATCATTGACCAGCCCTTGGGCCACCTCCCAGACCCTGGCAGGGGCACCGATGACACTGACATGGATGCAGCCACTGTCAACAAGTTCCCGAGGCTCCAGCCTGACCACTTCTGGACCCAACTGGTGGCACCATATCATCCAGCATACCTAGGATGATGACTAGTAGCTGGACTCATTCCAGATGACTCGAGTCAGGTTCCAGAATCTCCAGGCCACTCCAACAGCTCAACCTGCACCGAGTACCAGCCCACCACCATGTGTCCTCCCTTCCCTTAAGAAACCCTGATGGCCATCACCCATCATCCACCTCAACTCAGCACTCCCACCAGACTGCGTTACATCAGCGACCTGTTTGGGGTGGGAAAGACAACTGTTGGAAAGGCCATCCTAGTGGCCCTCAAGCCCTCAAGCCCAGCACATCCTGTGGTGCCCTCAAGGATGTGCTGGGCCCCACTATGCTCCAGGTCACCTATCCCCTGGACATGGTGGTGGGCTTCTGAGCCCCACTCTTCCCACAGACACATAACCTTCAGCCGGGTGACGTGACTGTCCTTCCCCTTCTCATCAGGGATCCCGCCTACCCACTACTGCCATGACTTATGCGCCCCAACACCAACCACTTCAACCCACACCAGGCACACTTCAAGAGCTGAAGTTGGGCACTTCAAGGGAGGCTGGCACACCCTCACTACCCGCCTCGAGTTCATCAAGACCACCATCCCCTGGGTCATTGCTGCTTGCCTGCTGCACAACATCTGTAAGGCCCAGGGGAAGCTCTTCCACAAGGCCTGGATGAAGGAGGCATAGTGGGTGGAGGAAGCCTGGCACCAGGAATACTAGCTTCAGTAGCAATGGCAAAAATGACCCCTCTCCCCCCAGCCCTGGGGGAGCTACACACCTGGCAGCAGGTCCAGGGCACCTTGTGGATGAGCTACTGGTGGACCACCTCCTCCTCCTCCTCCACCCTCCACAGTAGGCAACCTGGGTGGCTATCCATGAACCCCAGGCCATAGCATACCCCTAAGACCATGCAGACTGCGGACAGTTTCTGAACACCAATCTTTATTTCCTTCCAAAACAAAGCAATAGACCCACCCTCCCTCTCCAACAACAGACTCCCTCCCAACCTCCTTGACCAATACCAGTCCCCACCCCTAACCCCA
This sequence comes from Alligator mississippiensis, assembly GCF_030867095.1. Classification (NCBI taxonomy): domain Eukaryota; kingdom Metazoa; phylum Chordata; order Crocodylia; family Alligatoridae; genus Alligator; species Alligator mississippiensis. The sequence goes on from NC_081824.1 coordinate 90,502,919, forward strand.
ATGCCTACCATTAATAAAGCATCCTCTTTCCCATTAATGTACACTGGTGCATTGACAACTCTCAGGGGGGCTGTGGGGTGGAGGTGCTTAGGCCTGGATCCCAGGGTAAGGTGCCCTGCACACTGGCCTTTGGTGAGATGAGCAGTGGGTGGTGGCCCAAGCAAGAGGCCAGCCCACTGGAAGACCAGGCTCAGAAGCAGGGACAGGGGGCCCTGGCTGGTGCAGGTACTGCTCCACCTCCTCCCAAGCTGAAGCCAGACCAGGGCTGGTTCTTGCCAGCAGCTTGCACAATGGCTCCACACCAACTCCCCACTTTCTTCTCCCAATAGGCCAGGCAGTTTGCTCCCATGCCACCAGGCCCACAGTGCTCAGATTCATAGAATCATAGAAGTAGGGTCGGAAGGGGCCTTGTAGATCTTCAAGTCCGACCCCCTGCCCTGGGCAGGAGAGAAACTGGGCTCATGTGACCCCAGCCATGTAGGCATCGAGAAGCTTCTTAAAGACCCCCAGGGTAGGAGCCTGCACCACTTCCCTTGGAAGTTGGTTCCAGATCCTAGCCGCCCTAACTGTGAAGTAGTTCCTATGGATGTCTAATCTGAACCTACTCTCCAACAACTTGTGGCCATTATTTCTTGTTATCCCAGGGGGTGCTGAGGGAAACAAGGTCTCCCCCAAACCCTTCTGGTCCCCCCTAGTGAGTTTATAGACAGTCACAAGGTCCCCCCTCAGCCTTCTCCTGTGAAGGCTGAACAGGTTCAGGTACAGGTCCCGTAGCCTCTCATTGTAGGGTCTGCCCTGCTGTCCCCAGATCATGCGGGTGGCCCTCCTGTGGACCCTCTCAATGCTGTCCACATCCCTCTTGAAGTGGGGCACCCAGAACTGGACACAGTATTCCAGCTGCGGCCTGACCAGTGTCGCATAGAGGGGGAGGATCACCTCCTGGGCCCTACTTGAGATGCACCTGTGGATGATAGGGTCCGGTTAGCCCTGCCGACCGTGACCTCGCATTGTCGGCCCATGTTCATCTTGGAGTCAATGACGACTCCAAGATCCCTTTCTGCCTCCGTGCTCTCAAGAAGGGAGTTTCCCATCTTATAAGTGTGCTGCTGGTTAGTACTGCCCAAGTGCAGCACCCTGCACTTGTCCGTATTGAAACACATCCTGTTTTTGTCAGCCCACCCTTGCAACCTATCCAGGTCTTTCTGCAATCTTTCCCTCCCTACTAGCGTGCCCACCTCACCCCAGATTTTGGTATCATCAATGAATTTGAACAGGTAGCTTTTCACCCCATCGTCCAAATCGCTGTTAAAGAAATTGAACAGTGCGGGCCCAAGGACCAAGTCCTGGGGGACTCCACTGCCCACTTCCCCCCAGGTCAAATATGACCCGTCCACCACCACCCTCTGAGTCCGACCGTTCAGCCAATTAGCAATCCATCTGACCGTGTAGGCATCGATGCCACAGTCGCCTAGTTTTTTAACGAGGATGGGGTGGTCGACAGTGTCAAAGGCCTTGCTGAAGTCCAGAAAGACTACATCCACGGCGACACCTGCATCCAATGCTTTTGTGACCTGATTGTAAAAAGCAATCAGGTTGGTCTGACAGGACCTGCCCCTAATGAAACCGTGCTGGTTTCCCTTGAGCATCACCCCTGATGCCAGCCCATCACAGATGTGCTCCTTGATGATCTTCTCAAAGAGTTTCCCCAGGATTGAGGTAAGACTGATGGGCCTATAGTTGCCCGGGTCCTCCCTCCTCCCTTTCTTAAAGATGGGGACCACATTGGTTATCTTCCAATCATCTGGCACCTGGCCCGAGCACCACGAGCGCTTGTAAAGCCGTGCCAAGGGCCCAGCAATAACCCCTGCTAGCTCCCTCAACACCCTGGGGTGGAGAGCATCTGGACCTGCTGACTTGAACACATCCAGCCCCTCCAGAAGCACTCTAACCCGGTCCTCCTCAACCTTAGGTCTTGGGGCGTTCCCCTTGAGTCCGTCTTGAATCACAGTGGGGGAGTCCCGGTCCCTGCCCAAGAAAACGGAGGTGAAGAATTTGTTAAAGATGTCTGCCTCCTCTTCTGGCGCGACCACCAGATTGCCCAGCGTATCTTTCAGGGGCCTCACATTTCCCGGTGCCTTCTTCATCCTCCCTATATATTTGAAAAAGGACTTTTTAGTATCTTTGATCTTGGACGCTAGTCCTAGCTCTATGTCCGCCTTAGCTTTCCTAACAGCCCCCTTACAGGCCCGAGCAGTGGAGGTATACTCTTCTTTGGAGATAGCCCCCCCCTTCCACCAGGTGTACACCACCTTTTTGGCAACCAGGCATTCCCGGACTTCCTTGGTGAGCCAGGGAGGCTTTTGGGCACTCTTGCCCCCCTTGCATCTTGTTGGGATTGTCACCTCTTGGGCCCTGAGTATCGTCTCCTTAAGGAACGACCACTCATCTTGGGCACTGAGTTCCCCTGCCCTCAAGAACCCCAGTGCCCCTCCCACCAATCTCCTTAACTCGTTGAAGTTGGCCCTCTTGAAGTCTAGGGCTACTGCCTTTCTGTAGGCCCTTGACACCCTGCGCTGGATGATTAATTCCAGCAAGCGATGATCGCTATCACCCAGGTGGTCCAAGACCTGGAGCCCCCTTACCAGATCATCGCCTGTGGCCAGGACCAGGTCCAACAGGGCATTTCCTCTGGTGGGACTGTGCATCTCCTGGGTTAAGTGGAGGTCCTGTATCTCAGCCAGGAACCTCCTAGAATGGTCCAACCTGGCTGACTGCTCCTCCCATCAGATGTCCAGGTAATTTAGATCACCCATGACAACTACATCCCTTGCCATAAGTGCCTCTGCAAGCTGGCCTGAAAATTCCCGGTCCAGCTCCTCCCCTTGGTTGGGGGGTCTGTAGTAGACCCCCACTGTTAAATCCCTCTCCCCACAACCCCCTTGTATCTTGACCCAGAGCGCCTCAGCTTGCCCCTCCTCTGACCCCATTTTGCTGACAGAAGATGTGTATTGCTTTTTGACATAGAGCGCCACACCCCCCCTTTCCTTCTTTCCCTATCCCGCCTGTAGAGCCTATAGCCCTTAATGCTAACTGTTAATACTATCTGCCCAGTCATGGGATGAATCCCACCACTTTTCTGTAAGCCCCACTATGTCTGGGTTTGAACTGGCTATTCTGAGGGTGAGTTCCTCCTGTTTGTTCCCCATACTCCGAGCATTGGTATACAGGCATTTAAGGCCTTGCATAGCTGTGCTTGCTCCCCCCCCCCCCCCCCGATTAGGAAGATTATCCAGACCCCTGTTTCTTACCTGGGCACTCCTTGCATGTGTCACCTGCCTTGCTTGGGTGGCGTCTCCTCGTCTTCCTGCGGCCCCCTCCCCCGGTGAGGCTAGTTTAAAGCTCCATGGTTTAAATGATCCATGATCTCCATGGTTCTGGGAGTGAGGTTCTGGGAGTGAGGAATGCACACCTAGGTGGGATGTTGAGCTGGTGATGCCTCCCCCTCCCTCTGGAAGCCCTCTCAAGAGAGGCACCCAGGGCCAGGACTCCCACTGCATGTGGCCTGTGCCCCAAGTATGCCCCTGCTGAGAGTCCCCCAGGTGTGCCACAATGAGCTGTTTGAGGGTACCAAGGGGTGCCCAATCCATTACACCCTGCTGATGATGGTCTCCATAGTTCCCCAGGCACAGCTGAGAATCTGGCATGGGGCCCTGAACTTTGATGGTGCCACAGGCAAGGCCACACTTCTCTACAATTTACGCTGCCACCTGAAGGGATATCTCTTCCTACACTGAGTGTCTGACCCCTGCACCCAAGGTGAAGATTGCTTCTACCATCAGTAAGTTTCTCTGCATGTGACAGGCCCCTGGCTGCCTACCTGGGAGGTTGCTGGCCACTCAATAAAGTCTGGAACTGCTTCCCACATCCCTGAATGTCAGGGAGGGACACTCCAGTGGGCAGAGAGGGAGCTCAGCTAGCAAGGATAGGCAGGAGTGGAAATAAAGGGGAGGGAGGCATCCCCCACTTCTCCATGTGGGATCTCATGGTCCAAGCATGCAACCCAGGGGTAGGCATATGAGCTGGCATGGGTATGGGTTGCTGTAGCACCCCCTCCCCATCCCCAGCTCTTCTGCCTGTGTAGGGCTTACCAGACAGGTGTGACAGGTACTCCTGGCAGTTGGACTTCGTCTCTGGATGTGATGACATGGTCTGTTTGCTTGAAGTGACCCAGGACATGGAGGTAGGGGACCTGGCTGCCTAGGCAGTGGCCCCTTCCAAGGAGAAGCTGGAGATGCTGGCTGATGAGGCCTTCCCTGGCCTGTCCTCCTTGCTTGGGGCCCGCTGCTGGAGTAGCATCACCTGGCATGTGCCTGTAGGGGTGGGGCATGGTGCCCAGGAGGCAGACTGCCCATGTACATTTCTTGGGGGCAAACGTGGGGTCCTCAGGGCTGCAAGGCCCAGCACATGCCCACAACACTGAGGCATGAAGCCCATGGGCCAGGCAAATGTTGGCATGGGCCCCAGGGGGCAGATCTGGGGTCCATGGGGCTGCTGTACCCAGCAAATGCCCACACTGGTGAGGCAAAGTGCCCAGGGGCAAGCAGTAGCTGGCATAGGCCCTTGGGGTAGGCCATGGGTCTAGACGCCAGTATCAGGCAGCTAAAGAGTTGTCCATGCCATGTGACTGGAGAAGCTGATAGCCATATGGCTCTGTCCCAAGTAGGAGGCTGGCCCCCGGCCAGTGTGGCTGACCAGGTGTACTTTGCACTCGATGACAGCATCTACACTTGCACTACTTCACATTAGTTAATGCACTGTTTATCTAATACCTGTATGTGTAAACTAATTAAATCATCAGGAAATGCCACACGTGTAGATGGTGACACTTTACTGTGCATTAGATTAGTTTAATGTGCAGTAAACCATCTCATGTAGATGTGCCCACTTTCTGAAACTTTCTGGTTAGAAAGGGAGAGGTCTAATGAGTTTAACCATCTGCACTTGAGGCAATCATGAAGCAGGGTTTTCTTGGATCACATTTCTGGAATAGCTGCTCAAGTTCCTGAAAAACTGTTAAAACAAAACGTGAGTGGCTACTTCTCCCCCTTGCTGCTGCTTTGTGACTCACTCTTAAAAGGAAGATGGTGTGTTACACAAATAGTGTATTAGTGGATTCCCAGGAACTTGAGCAGCATGGAATAGAATCACATTTAAGTCCCTAAACTCATTCAGATGCCAAATAAGTAGAATAGGATCTAGCTCCTACAGTCTGCCTACAGCCTTTTATTGGATCCAGCCATAGGTCATAAATTTTGCAATTATTTTCTGGCTGCCCCCGTGAGTTAGTCCAAGATCTTTAAATTAATTCTGCATCTTGAAAACACAATACTCTAAATTGAGCTTTCAGCATTGTTTGTATTACTCACTTCTGCTTGAACTATATAGCCTGACTTTTTTTCTTCACACTGAGTTCTTCCAGTCTTTGTTATAAATCTGCACCTAGAAAGAATTTAAATGCCCAGGGGGTTTTACATTCCATAAACAACACTGGAAAACAAATATGGAAGGATTTTTCAGTGTTAAAAATGTACATTTTTTCCACTGAATTCTTGCTTGTTTAAGCTCAATATTTACCTCTTTCTGTGCTTGATGAAGACTTATGCCCCAGTCTCTTTTGTATACCACTTGAAAAACTTGAGCTGTAGGCTATGTACTCAACTGGAAAAATTATACAAATGATCATTTCACTCAGTGAACCTCTTCTATAATTGTGTATAATTGCCTGACTGTACCTAGCTCATTACTGTTTTATTAAATTCATAGAAAAGCAAGATAAAATGAAAGAAAAGCACTAAAAAAACTCTTGTTTGCACTGCCACATTAACTCTCACATCTCCCTTCAACTAAGTACAGACAGTTAAAAATCTCAAGGCTGAATCGATGCAATTTTAAACTGTGTAGATAAACCAAAAAGCAAGTGAACAGAGATTCACTTTTGAGTCCGGAAAAGCAGACACATGCCTGTAGTGGCCCAGGCTAGGAACCAAGGAGTGCTAGAACATGTCTCCCTACTTGGCTTGAGCAGACAGCTTGGGCCAAGGCTAGCCCATCCACCCTGTGAGGGGGGGCTTTGTGGGAAAGGTGCAAAACATCCTGGGGTGCTGGGGACTGTGAGTTAACCTGAACCTGGATCACGGATAGAAGTTCAATAAACCATTTTATTTAAATCAGTTAAGTCTGATACTACACCTATCCGGGTTTATTTTACATCAGTTTTGGCCATTTTGAAAGTGGCTTGTGTGTAGTGAATTTCTGTTGCATTACAGATAAGAACCAATTTTTGATCACTTATACTGATTTATGTTTAATTTCTGTCCCCTATGTTTTACAATAGTGAGAAATGTAGGGACAACATATATACCTGCCATTTTAGTAATAGGATTTAGTAGAGAGGATTCATAATTTGCCTTGGGATAATACAATCTATTTTAACAACAATAATTGTGTTCAGTGTATTTCACATAATTTAGTATTTTTGTGATAAGATATTAGAACTATTTCCAGTCTCATACTGCTGTAAATCAGGAGTGAAGCCAATGGTGTTACAGTGGTCTTACACTGGAAATGTGGACCAATGAGAGAGAGTTCAGGCTAGTTGTTAGCCTTCATTTACATTACTAAAATGTGCCCCCAGTACTGTTGGATGCAGTTTTGAATTTTGTTGGATTGCCACAGTTTTTTGTTAAGATTTAATCTGCTCAGAAACTTTTTTTGGCCAGATTTACAAGGCAATGTTTTTTGTTCCTTTCCATTTTCTATTATTACTCATTAGTTTGCTAATAAACCTGTTCATTAGACAAGCAGACTGACCCTAACTCTAGTCTTGCATTACCTTCTAGGAAATGATTCAGTAGACAGAGGGAAAATAAAGGGCAAAGTAAGTTTATAATTTCTTTGCCTCTGGCACAGTTCAGCATATGAGATCACCAAAGCATTTTCATTGCTCCCTCATAAAAATAAGCCTGATGAAATACTTAGTATTTGTGGACTTTAAAGCTGATTTTGGCCTTCCTAATCCTATGCTACGTGTATTTTACTTCCATAAAATCTAAGTTAAAAAGTGACCTTGGACAACTTTATTGTTTAGATGACACCCAGTTAGTATTCTTCTTCCAAAGTCTGAAAAATGTATTACACAATGAGGAAGTCATAAAAAGGTGGATATAAATTGGCAGAGGTACTGACTGCTTAAAGGTATTAAAAGACAATGAAAAAGCAGTAAGTTCAGCTATTGTAGAATAGTTTTCATTTATATAGGAATATAAAACTTGAGGGAGCCTCTACACTCCATGGCACTCTGACCCAAAGAAATAATACCTTCCTGACCCCACTTTAGGTGTCCTGCTGGCTTTGTAATCTAAAAGGTAGGTTTCAAATGAATTTAAGTGGATTCAGTGAATTTTTGTATCCCTTCTTTGGCCTTGAGCACATATGGCATCTATACATGTTCTCTGGGATGGGAGTGGAGGGCGTTTTAATTAAAGTAGCTCTTGGGAGCCACTCTAATTAAAATGCCTGCAACATCTTGTGTAGTCAGAGTCCTGCGCTTCAAAATGCCAATGGGGGTGCTTTAACCAAGGCTCGTTCAATGAACTTTAGTTAAAGTACCTCCACTGCTATGTAGAAATGCGTGGATGCTGGATACACATCACAGCGAGGCTGCTGGAATGTCCTAATTAGAACGCTCCAGCAGACGTGATTAAGCAAGTCTGCCCCGACCCATTCTAATTAGAACGCATCAGCGCAGGCATCCCACACAGGTGCAGACAGCCATATACAGTTCACCTTAGTCTTCTTTTAGGCATCTGAGTGCCTGTTTCTTTCCCACCATTTCCATCAAAAGGTGGTTCTAAACAGTAATAGATCTCATTGTTAGCATGTGTTTCTTCCTACCCAATCCAAACTTTCTTCCTGTTGGTTTCTTAAAATGCTCTATTCCCCCTAGTTATCATTTGTTCACTGGATTCTGACAAGCACTGAGAATAGATCTCAAGAAAGTCTCTTCAGAGTTTCTCAAAAAGGCTCTAAGCACTTCACAAGAGTAGAACTTCAGGCATATTTATACACACACACACACACACATATAGATATATATATAGATATATATATATATAGATATGTTTATATGTTTCCCTGACAATCTCTTCAGTACTCAAACCATTCTATAATTTGGTTCTGCAACAGTGTGCTTGTTCCCTGTCTAGTGAAAGCCCTGATCCTTTTGCACTGTATTTATTATGGGATCAATCATACTTTTGTACCAGTGATGGAGGAAGAGAAGAGCAAGAAAAGGGGCCCAAAAGGAAAATTGTGAATCCGGGCATTGCTACTTGTTATATTGGTACAGGGCACAATGACCTAATGGCTCTTTGCCCTGCTAGTCAGATTTCAGTTTGGAGCTATATTTAAGGTGTTCTCCATTCCTAATTTATATTAGATAATATTGATGACCCTGTGTTTATATGCACTATATCGGCTAAATTAAGGTGGCAAAAAGTCACCAATTAAAAAATAAACACAAAACAACAGGATGAAATGAAACCTTGTTATAAAAAGTGGCTGACATCAGCTGAAATGTGGTAGCCTGAATAATGACTTAATAAACAAAAGAGTTACTAAATCCTCATACTATGTGAAATTTCAGGTCTCTCACTTGAATATAATGTCTTGTTTTTGCTGTTCTCTCTATAAAATGCAATATCTCACATAATATGGACATATAAAGGAAAAGCTCAATGTAAGGAGCATGAGCACAGCTAAGACCAAAAAAAACCCCCAAAAACCATGTATACATACATAAAATATATGTATAAAATAACATTTACTTAAAATATTAATATCATGTATTACAGTGAAAAATAAAATAAAAACACTGGGCATATCTACACATACAATTATGGTGCATGAATAAACTGCAGATCTTAGTACTCCAGAGTTTATTGCGCCCAGGTACACTGTTTGAACTTGTGCCTGGAAGAAATTAACTCTGGAGCAATGAGCTTCACAGTTTATTCATGCGTAGCACATGGAACCAGGGTGGAGCAGCCCAGGCTGGCAGAGGGCTCCAGGGGTCAGCCTGCCAGCCTGAGAATACTTCCCCCCAGCTCAACATGCTGCAAAGGGGCTGGCTGGCACGTGAGGGAGCTTCAGTGTGAGGACAGCCAGCAGGGGCACCTTTGTGCTCCAGCCAGCTGGGGCAGCAGCTATACGTGCACTGCTAGGGAGTTTTTTACTCCTCAGCAGGATAGTACTTGTATCCTTACAAGTATTATCCTGCTGTGTACTTGTATCCTTACAAGTACTATCCTGCTGTGTGCTTACAAGTACTTGTACTTACAAGCACTATCCTGCTGTGTAGTAAATTAGTTTACTCCAGCCTAATAGGGGGGTACGTGTAAATGCTGAGACATTTACTGTGCCACTAATGAGTCAGTAGCACAGTAAATGTCTCATGTAGATATGCTCATTGTATGATCCAGTGTAAACTCAAACAAATAAATTTAGTTTAATATTGAACACTTGAAATTGACTTATTAAAATAATTTGCGTGAGTCAATTTAAAGAAAACCCATCACTTTATGTAATTTTTGCCTCAGTTTATCTAATGACAAAGCCTAAAATATGTTTTATCTTTTTTGGATTATACTGTTATGTTCAAATCTGTTATTACATTCAGGTACATGCAACTGAGAATAGCAATCCGACATTCATGTTATCACTTTTCATCCTAAAGGTCTCCACAGTTGTATAGTAATAATTTAATCCATCAAGAAATCCAGATTATGTACATTGAGAATAGAGACAAGGGAGAAGAGAAGGTTAAAAAGAAGAACCTAAAAGAAAGAATGACCACCTTGCTGCTTCCAGTGCTTTACTTCCTTATGGTCCAAATATTCTCTTTTAACAGATTATTTTAAATATTCATATTTTGTCACCTGCTTTTTAGAATGAACAAAAATGCCATTGGTACGTTAATCATCATTTATTATGGCCAACAGTTTTAATTAACATGCAGCCCATGGGCCCTGGTGGAGCCCTGGCAGGGGTCCCCCTATAGGGGGCTGGGGAGGCCTGTGTGTTTTTATGGGGCTATGGAAAAACTGAGTCTTGAGTTCTTTATTTCTTTTGCAAAAGCTGATGACCTCATTAACACCCAAGAGAAAGCAAACCTTCTCTCCCTTTGTTCTCTCAGCCGCTTTTAGTATTAGTAATGATGTATTACCATTTAACATTGTCTTCCTCGTTGCTTTTTAACATTGATGAGTTTGAGTTTACACTGGAGGAAAAAGCAACGAGGAAGACAATGTTAAATGGTAATACATCATTACTAATACTAAAAGCGGCTGAGAGAACAAAGGGAGAGAAGGTTTGCTTTCTCTTGGGTGTTAATGAGGTCATCAGCTTTTGCAAAAGAAATAAAGAACTCAAGACTCAGTTTTTCCATAGCCCCATAAAAACACACAGGCCTCCCCAGCCCCCTATAGGGGGACCCCTGCCAGGGCTCCACCAGGGCCCATGGGCTGCATGTTAATTAAAACTGTTGGCCATAATAAATGATGATTAACGTACCAATGGCATTTTTGTTCATTCTAAAAAGCAGGTGACAAAATATGAATATTTAAAATAATCTGTTAAAAGAGAATATTTGGACCATAAGGAAGTAAAGCACTGGAAGCAGCAAGGTGGTCATTCTTTCTTTTAGGTTCTTCTTTTTAACCTTCTCTTCTCCCTTGTCTCTATTCTCAATGTACATAATCTGGATTTCTTGATGGATTAAATTATTACTATACAACTGTGGAGACCTTTAGGATGAAAAGTGATAACATGAATGTCGGATTGCTATTCTCAGTTGCATGTACCTGAATGTAATAACAGATTTGAACATAACAGTATAATCCAAAAAAGATAAAACATATTTTAGGCTTTGTCATTAGATAAACTGAGGCAAAAATTACATAAAGTGATGGGTTTTCTTTAAATTGACTCACGCAAATTATTTTAATAAGTCAATTTCAAGTGTTCAATATTAAACTAAATTTATAGAAAAGAAGTGAAAAGTCTTTTTGTGTGAAAATAAACTTGCCAAACACATAAACCAGTATTATTTATCCTTTACCACTTTTGTTTCACTCTTCCTTGTGCCAGGTGGTATTTCTGATACATTGCAATATTTACGTTTTTCTCTGAATTATTATATTATTAACTTAATGAGCCAAAAAAGGGAAGGGAGCTATAACACAGACAATTTCTCCAAATGATAGAGGTGATTACTGAAGATATAAGACTCCATATGCATTAAACATGATAGAAACAAAAATGGATTTAAATGGGTGACAATAACTCTTGAAATGAGGACAACATTTTGCGCAATAACTCATGACATCATGGACAAATCATATATGTACATTTATATTCATGAGACAAGAAAAATGATCTCCCCCCAAGACTCCTATAGGTGCCAATCAAATAAAACAAGCAACTCAGTATCTCTAATCAGGACAGGAGCTACATATCTGTATATTTAAATTTAAGCATGTCTTTCAACTGCATTTCTGGATCAGAACTTCTAAAATTGTGGTCAATCCTATGAGATTATTCACGTGCTTAATTTTTTGAATGGATGGGAGCCTTAGAAAACAGATGCAAGTTTGGCCCAAATGATTTAAGAACCACTAGTAAATTTAAAATGGCAATTTCATGTAGCTCTAATTCTTATGTCTGCATAAAATCCAGTCACTTTCTCAAGAGGAAAAAGGCATTTTAACTAATATGTCTTCATCCAATTGGTATAGCAAGCAGGAAAAAATCCAAACTTTTCTTAGAATTAGTGCAATCTAAAACTTTCTACTCCTTAGTTCTCTGTTCCTAAGTCTTTTCCAGATGGCTCCAGTTCTCACCAAAATTAGCCCTTAGAATCTAAGAATTAACCTGATAGGATAATGTGTAAAGTACATTGAAATTCACAACTAAGTATTTAATAAGACCAAGCCAGACAAGGTTCTTTGGGTAAATCTGATATCTTTTATTAGAAAAACTAAATAGTTGGAAAACATGTTCTTAGCAAGCTTTTGGGTTTAAAAATCCTTCGCCAGGCTGAGGAAGCATTTGCAGTTGGTGTGTGCTCTTCCTGAATGGAATTTTGTGAGATTTAAGATATATATATAGATATGCACACACACACACAAGCTGTTTACTTATGGTATACACACTGTAAACACATATACAAGGATGTATAAGTTGTCTCTGAAGCTCAGGAAGCAGTAAAATGCAGGTATGGTGAATGTCTTTGCATAAGGGGAAAGGGAAGAGAAAAGGGGCAACATCACGGAAGTAGACATCATAACCACATGATCAGAAGATGGAGGGTAATGCTTTCTTTGATCACCTTTCAGGAGTTTCTACAGGATATGACCTGGTGGTAATGGGAGACTGATAATTACTGGGATATCAGTTGAAAATACAGTACAGCAGAACAGGAAGGACCATTATGTTCTTGGAACACATTGGAGAGTAGCTGGAGAAAGCCATTAGGGAAGCGGTTATTGAAAATTTGGTTCTGTTTAATAAGGTTCTCAACCCATTCCTCCTAATGATGGACAGCAATTTTAAATGAAAGTGTTTTCCATGGATTATTCTAACAAAGAAAGGTGTGAGAGCTTCAGAATAAGGATAAGGGAGTGCAGAAAAGTAGACTTTAGCAAACTGTATATGCCTTGGGAAGATTAGCTGAGGGATAAAGAAGTACAGGACAACTGGAAGCTACTGAAAGAGATTAGAGTTCAGCATGCAGCAACAAAAAATGATTAGGGGCCTGGGAGGCAAAACAGAATCATAAAAATAAGAGTTGGAAGGAACCTCAGGAGGTCATCTAATGCAACCCCTCAAAGTTGGCCATCACCAACTAAATCATCCGATGTAAGGCTTTGTTTACCTGGGTCATCAAAACCTCTAAGGATGGAGATTCTTCAGCCTCTCTGGATAGCTTGTTCCAGTGCTTTATTACCCTCCTACTGAAAAAAATTTCCTAATATGTAACCTAACCTTCCCTTGCTGCAATTTGAGACAATTGCTCCTGGTTCTGCCATCTGCCACCACTGAGAAATTATGTGAAAAGGATAAAAGTTATTTAGCCTGGAGAAGAGAAGACTTAATAACAGTTTTCAAGTACCTGAAGGGCAATTACAGAGAGGAAATGGGCTTTGGTCTGTGGCTGTAGGTGATAAGACTAGGACCAAAGGCCTCAAGCTGCAGCAGGGGAAATTTAGGCTGGAGATTAGGAGGAACTTTCTGATTATAAGGGTGGGCAAGCATTGGAACAAGTTAGCTACAGAAATTGTGGAATCTCCATCCTTGGAAGTTTTCAAGAGCAGACTAGACTGCACTTGGCTGAGATGGTTTAATCAGGGATTATCCTGCCTTAAGCAGGGGGCTGGACTAGATGACCCTGTGAGGTCCCTTCTAGCCCTACTTTCCTATGATCTTATGATGCTATTATATGAAGTAAAAAAGAAAATACTCCAAAACAGAGATAGAAAGCAGAGTAAGAAACCATTATGGCTGTATCAGGTCTTTAAGGACCTGAAAATCCAAGTGATACAAATGTGGAAAAAATGTGTTTAAGGGTAAGCATACAGGAACAGAAAAATGATACAGGGACAAAATCAGAAAGGTGAAGGAACAAACTGACCTTTAATTAACCAAGGATTTAAAGACAGGAGCACAAAATAAAAGTTTTATACACATATTGGAAATAAGAGACAGATAAAGGAAAGCTTAGGTCTATTACTTGGCAGGGAAGGAAAACAAAAAATTGACAATGCAGAGAAGGGTAAAGTATACAGAAAAGGTTAATTTTGACTAAATACTTAACAAAAATAATTTTAATGAGAATAGGAGCATAGGCAAGAATAAGGAAAGAACAGCTTAAAGAATATTCAGATAAGATAGATGTGTATTCAAGTCAACAGGGAATGATATAATTCACCCTAGAGCACTCAAAGAACAAGCCAAAGTGATCTCTAAACCACTAGCAATTATCTTCAAGAACTAGTGGAGAACAAGGATAGTCCCAGAGGAGTGTAGAAGGGTGAACATAGAATTTCTCTCTAAAAGGGCAGAAGGGGGAGTAGAGAAGGGAAGATGACCCAGAGAATTATTGAGCAGTTTGCTTAATCTTGATCCCTGGAAAGATTCTAGAACATATTATCAAACAAACAATTTAAAAGCACCCTGATGAATGAAACATGAGATTTTCAAGAACAAATTGTTCCACACAAATCTCGTTTCCTTCTCTGACAGCATAACTACCCCAGTTGACAATGAGGATGCAGTAGGTGTAATACATTTTGAATTTAGTGAGGTATGACAATATCCCACACAACTCCTTTATTAAAGAATTAGGGAAATATGAACTACATCAGAACTGTCCAGTTTGCATCCCAGAAAGGGTTCATTTGTACCCTGCAAACTCCCACCCAGGTAACAGTCCTCTCAGTGCTTTGGCTTCTGCTGCTGCCAGGGTCTCTGGACTCCCTCTCCTTCCTCCAGCTTCTGCTTCCTATGACAAAGACCTGGGAGAAAATGTAGGACAGTATTTGATTCAAAGCTATCTTGACAAATTGGAAGGATGGCCCAAAATTAACAAGAGACGTTCAAGATGGAGTGAGCCACATCAGAAGGCAGGGAAAAAGGCCAGGTGAGTAGGAATTTGGTTACCCTTATATGAATCCTTTTTTTAAAATATAAACTATGTAAGTTAGCTGAAGTATCAGTGGAGCAAGGAAGAAAGGGGATTTTTTATCTAAGAGGTACCAGAAGATGAAGCACAGTAAATGGTTGGAGGATATTGTGCTGACAAAACCAATACCACTGCTGGCTCTTCCTCTGCCTCTACCTATGCAGGCACTGTCCAGGTGGGACCTTTGGCCTCTGAATCTATCAGCCAGGGCCAGGTAT
Organism: Alligator mississippiensis; assembly: GCF_030867095.1. NCBI lineage: Eukaryota > Metazoa > Chordata > Crocodylia > Alligatoridae > Alligator > Alligator mississippiensis. The sequence goes on from NC_081824.1 coordinate 90,517,934, forward strand.
GTCTTTGTGGGGATATGGCCTGCATGTCATAGAATCATAGGGCTGGAAGGGACCCCAAAGGATCATCGGGTTCAGCCCCCTGCATGAGCAGGAAAGAGATCTGGGTTCAGACGACCCCAGCCAGGTGACCATCCAGTCTTCTTTTGAAGACCTCTAAGGTAGATGATTGCACCACCTCTAGGAGGAGCTTGTTCCATAGTCTGGAAACCCTAGTTGTGAAGAAATTTTTCCTAATGTTCAGCCAGAAACTATCTTCCAGGATTTGTGGCTGTTGTTTCTAGTTTTCCCTCAGGGTGCCCTGGTGAACAGTTGTTCACTGAGTCCCTGATGTATGCCTCTGATATAGCAGGAAGCCACAATCAGGTCCCCTCTCAGCCTTCTTTTGTTTAGGCTGAAGAGTCTGAGATCCCAGCCTCTCCTCTTATGGCTTGCCATGCAAGTCCCTGATCATGCGGGTGGCCCTTCTTTGGACCCTCTCAAGCTTTAGCCTGTCCTTGTTGAACTGTGGCACTCAGAACTGGATGCAATACTCCAGCTGCGGCCACACCAATATTGAGTAAAGTGGGAGAATCACATCTTTGGATTTACTGGAGATGCATCAATTGATGCATGCCAGAGTTTGTCCTTGCAAAGACAATCAAATGGGGGAGCATACACAGTGACTGAAGTACCTATTAATTCCCTCCAGTTGCAACAGGAGAAGTTGGCTAGGCTGAGAAGCATTACCAAACTTAAGACTCCAGTACACAATGCACAGGATGACTTCCACAACTGTGGGAGAAAACCAGCCATAGAGTGTCAGGGAAGACAAAAGGACTGGATGCCAGGAAGGTAGAAGCTGGCATCTGGTCACATCTGACAGTAGAAAGTTCTCCATCTCCAAATCCACAGTCACTGAAGTGATTCAAAAGCCTGACATCAGAGGAGGAGTAAAGCTGTGTACTCCAAAGATTGTGAAGATTAAAGCTCCATTCCCAAGATGAAACACAAAGTGATGGTAGTTGGTCACTCCCTTCTGCAGCGCATAGACATCCATCTGATGACCTATTTATTGCCTCTGAAGGTTTGCTGACTGGCCTTCCACACTCCAGAAACCAAGACATTACAGAAAGTTTTCTGAGACTCATCCAGCCCTCTGGCTACTACCTGATATGGACACTAAATAGTACTGCCAGGTGTGACAATACTACAGTAAAGAGTAAAGGAGATAGAGGCTCATATTATGTTTTCATCTATCCTTCAGGTCAAGAGTAAAGGGCCAGGCATGAGCAAATGCAACCTAGAAATCAACATGTAGATGCTCAGATGTTTTTTCCCATGGATCTGGGGATTTTTGACCATGGTGGAATGTTCCAGGAAGAAGGCCTGCTAAACACAGATGTGGGCCACTAAAAGAGAGAGAGACCATCTTTACACATAGGTATGTTAAACTATTGGGAAAGGCTTTAAGTTCAGCGTAGCGTGCCAACAAAAATGTATGGATAAGGAAATGAGGTAGTATCACCCAGGGGCAGATCCAGGTGGTGGGGAGGGGCAGGTATGCACTGGCATCCTACCTTTGATTCCTGCTCCACCCAAAGTTTAAAACCAACTGTCTGGCAGTGGCGGAAGCATTTCTAGTCAGCCAGTGCTGAGAGAGTCAATTGACTTCATGGCGCCTTAGAATCTACCTGCTCGCTTCTAAACTCTTCATTCCACAGGGTTAATGCCCCTCTCTCCTTTTAAGGGTTCTTGATGTTCCACCAATCAAGCTAGCTTTTATTTTGCAATTCTGCTGCCTGTTAGCTGCTCCTGGTAATGAAGCTCCTATTTCAGATTCTTTTTAACTAATTCAAATGAAGTTATATTTGTTTTCGCTTCAATCTTAAACTGAATAATAGAGCTCTAACCCCTAACATATTAGTAAAGCTTTCAGTTTATTTTAACTAGAGAAAAAATGTGTTGTTTTATGTGATGATGCACCTCACCATCTATACCCCACTTTTCAAACTTCTAGATCTGCCCATGATATCACTTCACATGTCATATGTTAAAGATGCATTCACTTCTCTCGGGTACATAACGAATGGGAAGCAGACCTGTTTAAAGTCTTTGGATTAAGATTAAAAGAGGAAAACGGCAATAAGGTATCATGGTGGGTGTCTAGTATAGGCCACCAAATCATGAATAGGGAGTGATGGACAAGAGTTTTTTAAATGATGTATTCAAATCAGCTTCTGTCAATTATGAAGGATTTTAACTATCATGCCATCTGGTCAGAGGGTGATACCATAGTGCTTAGATATCCTAACCAGTTTTTGGATTGTTATGGGGACAACTCTTTGATACCTATGGGAGAGAAAACTACTAGTGGTGAAGCTTTTCTCATTTAACTTTTTATTAATAAGATAGAAGTTACTAAAACTCTGAAGATGGAAATCAAATTCAGTGACAGTGATCATGAAATTAGAGGTCATGATCCTAAGGAAAGGAAGGAAGGAGAAAAACAGTTGAGTCATTTGACTTCAAAAAGCAGACTTCAACAAACTCAGAAAAGGTAGGCATGATCCCATGAAGCAATTATATGGAAAACAGGAATTCAGGAGAGTTGCTTTTAACTTAAGGAGGCAATATGAAGGATAAAAGATCAGGCTATTCTAATGCAAAGGAAGAACAGAGAACACAGAAAAAGAATGGTTTGGATAAACCACAAACTCCTCAATACAGGCAACCCCCACTTAGCGCTTTTAATTGGTTCCTGAAAAACCAAGTGTTAAGCGAAATGAGTGTTAAGTGAAATCAAAAGTATTTGACAGTCCAAGATGTTGACCATACTGTTTTTAATGACCCAAAATGGCGACTGTGAGCATTATAACAAAACTCACTGAGCACTAAGGGAAATTAGGTATCAATTTAATATGAGAGTTACAACGAAATAGCGCTAAGCGAAATAGCATTAAGCGGGGGTTGCCTGTAACTTGAAACTTAAAAAAGAATCTTACCAAAAAGTAGAAATTTGGCTATCTTACTAAGGATATATAGGAGAGCATACTATGGGCAACAAAGGCCAAAAAAATACCCCATAAGGTCAATGCACTAATTAATATACAGCTAGGCAAGGTCATAAAAGGAGCAAAGAACATGAACTATTAGGAAAGATTGAAGAGAGTGGTTTTTGTTTTGTTTTTAAGAAAAATGTAGACTGCACAGAGATATGATAATATTTTTCCAATATATAAAATGTTGTTATAGTTAGGGCATTGATCAATTTTTATCCATGGCCACTGAGGGAAGGAGAGTAAGAAATCAGTTTAATTTGTAGCAGATAAGATTTAGTTATAAAAAGCTATCTGAGAGTAAAGGTAGTGAAACATGACAGCAGGCCACCAGGGTAGTGTGGAATTTCTTTCAATTTTTTTAAGACCAGATTACTCAGGGATAGTCTAGGAATACTTGATCTTGCCTCAGTACAAGAAATCTTATTACCAGGAGATGAACTCCTGAGGTTCCTGCCCCTCTACACTTCCATGACTCCATGCATTTCTGTGCCTATTCTATCTTTTCTCCTGCATCTTGCCATGAAAAAATACATTCAAAATACAATAGTGATTAATTTATGTGAAATGAACAGGCAGTGTCAGGTTAACATTGTAAATGACACAAGCTGAAGAGTTCACTTGTGTTATTTCAGTAATACACTAAATGGTGTCTGCATTTTCAATCTTTTGAGCATCCATGCTGTCATCTCCCTACATATACTATATACCTCTAGCATATAGCCAGTATAATACCCTTTTCCTCTTCTTAACTGTTAAAAAGGACTTTGATCAAATATGCCCACCTAATATGCTTTAATATAGGAGAAGCAGGCATGATTAAGTGCATAAGAAACTGAGGTTAAAAGTGGCTACAATAAAAGGTCGAGTAAAAATTAATTTTAGCATACATTTTGTATAATATGGCATAAGCTATTCTTTTGTTTCATTGCCTCTTTTTTGGGACTTTAATTTTCAGTTAGTCACTGGCTTACATCTTATCTCATACCATAATGGCAGAAATTAATGGGATAAAAGTACTCCATTCAAAGACAAATTATCATTTCACTGATCTACTTCACTGAGTGCAAATTCCTTCTGCTCCCATTAAAAGCTTTAGAGCAGTAGAAAAATGCTAGTTAACTAAAATTGTGTTTCCTTTCTTAGACCATAAAATTTTCATTTATTCTGTCTGTAATACCCTTGTGTAAATACAGTAATTTTGAAGCTTTTCAGTATAGTGTGATACATATTTTGGCATTGTTGCATGTCTGGATTTCTTCCATGGTACTTTAATTTTGTGGTTCAATGAGCAAAACTAAGAGTTCTCCTGAAGGACTTGTACTTAAAACAGTCAGGGGCATGATGCCTGCTGAAACATTCCATCTTCTCCCTTGAGTGTCCAGCTGCAGTCTGCATAAGCTACCTCTTCTATTTTTTTAAGCTTACGTCAGTTCTTAGAGGTGGCTTATTTCATGCAAATGACAAGCCACAGCAAAAGCCAGGATAAAAATTATTTTCAGGAGATAATACAAAAGCGTGAAGTTCATTAAAATATTAGGAAGTTGAAAATTAAAATGGTATAAATGCTGAGGGAAATATTCTCTAGATTATTTTCATTAAGGGTCTGTTCTTTCAAATGTGAAGAGATGGGTTAGATGGGCTGTTTAAATGTGAATGAAACTATAAAAGGGGTTTTTGACATAGAAAGAAAATTGTGCAGAGCAGCTGTAATTTTCTCAACTCCAGGAACTGCAATTGCATCTAGTGTTAGAAGAAAAAAAATGCTTTCCATTGTGATCAAAGGAGAAAAGAAATTACTTTGAATGTGTTAATCTTCCAGGACATCCATGAATAAAGTGTTACTCTGTGAAAGGATTTACCAACTTAACTGCATTATCCTAGAGCTAGATTTTAAAAGTAAACACACCCACTCACATGATGTGCAGCCCATGTGGGTTCTGTATCTGAAGTAATAATAATGATACCATTTGCTAAAGCAGAATATCACTGTACTTTTTCATAAGAAAAATTATAGGCTAGAAATGCTCTCCCTTTCATTAGCTATCCTGGAATATTCATTAAAGAATCTATACTTCTATAATTGCTATTTGTAAATTGAACCATAACATAAAGTGAGATGTGTGACCATTTTTGGCTGCCAGACAATAAAAACCTTCATAAACCAAATCTAGATCTAAAGCTAAATACACCCTTGGTTGAAAGCCTTATACAATACAAAGTGGCAAATGGATAGTGGAAGATGAATATTCACATATTCACACTATCCATAGGCACTGGCGATGACAAACAACTTGTTTTAATTTGCTGTTCAGTTGCTTGCTAACATTAAATAATGAATTCAATCATTAAATTTTAAACAACAAATAATAATATGACTTACAACAACTCTAAAAATCAAGTTATGGGGCTTCAGGAGCAGTTTCAATCACAACTGGACTCAACACTGGATAAGTGGATTAAGTTCTAGATTGCTTATACAGGTAAAGGGCTCTTTGGCTTTAATAGACTTTTGCTTGTGGGAGTCTGGAATAGTGTTGTGCCATGTTCAGAGTGCTTTAGTAATATTGCTATCATGTGTGGCTGGAGCAATGAAAGACCTAAGGTATGGGAGTGTAACTAAATGAGAATCTTGACAAGGGTAAGTCTCCTACTTGCTTTAATTGTAGGGAAAAATCAGAATTACCAAGGAACCTCAGTTCCACTGAAAATCAATCCATGTTTAATCAATGGAAGCTTTATTGCAGACTTGAACAGGGATGGTATCTCATCCTGTGAAATTTAGGCACTATTGAAAAAAAAGATTATTTTATGTAGTAAAGGGTGCTTAAGTTAAGGGAATTATATAGGACAAAGTGAAACTAAACAGCCAAGCAGGCAGCCTGAGCTCCACTTGTCATAGGTATCTAATTAACAGAAACCCAGCTCAGGACCAAAGGAGAAGTCCACTGAAATGAGGGAGGAAGCCCTGGCTAGTTAAATAAGGGTCTGGGGCTTCACCACTAGAAAAAGTTGGGTACCCTGGTTCAACATAAGCCCTTGGCCACCTGCTCAGGGAGTGGGAATACCTAGGCAATTGTTTAAGGACACAGAGAAAATCATATGAGACAGGAAGATAAAATACATGCTTGTGCGTACTAGATGGAAGAAATCTGGTCTTCTCTGTATAAGGACTTTTTACCATGCTCGGGTTGAACCAGCAGGAGCAAGGGAGAGAGAAATCAATAAAATACAACATATTTGCTATGCAAAGACCTCTAGGCTATTCTTGACTGGACCAATATTTCCAAAAAAATAATGTAAAAGAATAATATAAACAGCACTTCCAGAAATAACATAAATTCAGTCTTCATGAACTATTAATCAAGTCTGATTTAATGGCATCATTATATCTGGCAGTCTGCATGTGTTAATAGCATCTAATGCACAGATGCCGTTTTTTTTCCCTGACTCTTGAATGAATAATGATCTGGGATTCAGGTTTCTTAATGGCTCCTTAATATCAACTACTTTGGCTAGAGATGCAAGTAGAACTACATGACATTTATTTTATATTAGCAGCATGGAAAATGTGTATGTTTGTAATCAAGGTAAATTTTTACAATGTATCCTTAATGACTTCGACTGAAGAGAGGATGATTATGAAGAGTGCAGCTTCCAGCATGAATATGGAATGGTGTCACATTAGACAGCAATGGGAGAATAAGCTAAAAATATTGGAAAGATATTAGTAATTTACGAAGCAATAATGAGCTGGCTCCTTTTTAAAATAATGACTTGATAGAAACTTGCAAACTAAGGAGGTTGGGAAAGCAAGTTCCCAAGTCTACACTGAAGATGTTAAGAGCTAAATCCTATTTCATCTTTACACATATAAGTAGCACTTACATAGTCACATTAGTGCAATTGATGGCACTTATGCAGAGTTTGGATCCTATTTGCACCTGTATAGCTATGCTTACCCTGCTCTTCCCTTTTGGGAGTGCTCATAAAGATGCACTCTGGCCATGTAAAGTGCAGAACAGAATCTCCTGGGTATATGCACAACACTTGAAACTTTAGCTACAGAAAAAACACAGTTAGCTGGGACAAATAAAGGAGGGCAATCCCACCTTTTAACCCAGAAGCCTATGTTTTTCAATCATGGTGCCACAGAACCCTGAGGTGCCTTGAGATCCTTTCAAGGGTGTCACAGGGTGCCACACAATGTTAGTACTGTTAAGTCTGCAAACATGATTGACAAGATAAACGCAGATATTTGAAACAGAAATCAATAGTTGAGGTCTTTCTGGGGTCTTTGCAACAAAAATCTGCTCTATTATTTTTCTGCAGTCAGAAAAAGAGCAAAAAATAAGAGATGGCAGTTTCTGAGGGATGCCTTTAGTCTATTCAGGGGTGCCTCAAGTTTATCCAGGGGCACCCTGAGTCAAAAACCCAGGGGTGTCATGCGTCTAAAAACCACACAGAAGAGCACACAGAGCAACAACAAACTCTCCCTGTGCCTAAAGAAGGATGTTTGTACCCGAAAGCTTGCAAAGAACATTTTTCCAACTGTTTAGTTGGTTTCATAAAAGATATCACATTTACCCAAAGAATCTTGTCTGCCATGAGTCTAAAAAGTTTGAAGATCACTGGCCTAGACCCTAGGGCATTTGCTCAAGGAGGGGAAGATCCAGGTTCTAAACACTCCTGCACTCAGAGAGGATTAAACCCTGCATCTCATACTCCCCAGCAAAGTCTTCTTCTTATTAAAACAGGAGTCAGGCATTGCCCAGGCTTATCTCCAGCTCTTCTTTTGAAGATCACTGGGCAACCATACAGGAAGATATATGGAGCCAGAAGAAGAACTGCACACTACAGAAAGCCTGGGTCAGTGAAATGAATGTCGCTCTTGAAGGGAAATGCCCATGGTTGTTGCTCATAATGGCTTTTTTTCACCTAGTATTTAATATTCATAGCAAAAAATAGTTAATGTAAGTTACACAGTTATTGTTCCCTTGGGGGACAGAATTTCTGGAACTTTGTGGAATTTAGTGGAACCAACTCTGTTGTTTTCAATGAATTATATCCAACAGACAATGATAGCTAATTCTGTTGATGCACCAGCAGAAACAGAATCCAGTTCATCACCTGCAAAGACTTAGCTCAAGTTATTTTAGAATCATAGAGACATAGAACTTTAGGGTTGAAAGGGACCTCAGGAGATCATCTAGTCCAAAACCCGGCTCAAAGCAGAACCATCCCCAACTAGATCATCCCAACAAAGGCTTTGTCTAGCAGTCTTAAAAACCTTTAGGGATCAAGATTCCACCACGTCTCTGGGTAACCTGTTCCAGTGTTTTACTACCCTCCTACTAAGAAAATTATTCCTTATATCTAACCTAAATTTCCCTTGTTGCAACTTGAGACCATTGTTCCTCATTCTGTCACCTGCCACCACTGAGAACAGTCTAATTCTATCCTCTTTTGAACCACCCTTCAGGTAGTTGAAGCTTGGTATTAAATCCTCTCTCAGTCTTCTCTTCTCTAGGCTAAATAAGCCAGTTCCCTCAGCCTCTCTTCGTAAGTCATGTCCCCCAGCCCCCTCACCATTTTCCTTGCCCTCCACTGGACTTTCTCCAATTTGTCCACATCCTTTCTGTAGTGGTGGGCCCAGAACTGAACACAGTACACCAGATGTGATCTCCCCAGTGCTGAATAGAGGAGAATAATCACTTCCTTTGACCTGCTGGCAACAATCCTATCAATAAGGCCCACTATGTCATTAGCCTTCCAGGCAACAAGGGCATATTGTTGGTTCATATTCAGCTTTTTGTCCACTGTAACAACCAGGTCCTTTTCTGAAAAGCTGCTGCCCAGCCAGTCAGACCCCAACCTATATCAGTGCATGGGATTGTTCCTTCCTAAGTGCAGGACTTTGCACTTGTCCTTGTTGAACCTCATGAGATTTCTTTTGGCCCAATCCTCCAATTTTTCTAGGCCACTCTGAATCCTAACCCTACCCTCCAGTGTATCTACTACTCCCCCTAGCTTGGTATCATCTGCAAACTTGTACTCCATGCCATCTTCCAGGTTGTTGATGAAGATATCAAACAAAACTGGCCCCAGGACCAACTCCTGAGATGCTGTACTTGATACCTGCTGCCAAGTAGACATTGAGCCATTGACTACTACCATCTGATCCTGATGACCCAGCCAGTTTGCTATCCACCTCACAGTCCATTCATCCAGCCCATACTTCCTTAGCTTGCCTGCAAGTATGTTGTGGGAGACCATATCAAAAGTCTTGCTAAAATCAAGGTCTACCACATGTACCAGTCTCACCACATCCACAGAGCCAGTCATCTCATCATAAAAGTTAATCAGATTTGTCAGGCATGACTTGACCTTGGTCAATCAATTCTGACCATTCCTAATCACCTTCTTCTCCTCCAAGTAGTTTGAAATGGTTTCCTTGAGGGTCTGCTCCATGATTTTTCCAGGAACTGAAGTGAGGCTGACTGGTCTGTAGTTCCCTGGATCCTCCTTTCTCCCTTTCTTAAATATGGGCACTAAGTTTGCCCTTCTCCAGTCTTCCAGGACCTCTTTCAATCACCATGAGATTTCAAAGATGATGGCCAGTGGCTCTGAAATCTCATCAGCCAACTCTCCCAATTGTATATGTCCAGCTTTTCTTAATAGTCCCTAACCTGCTCTTTCACTGCTGTTGGCTGCTCACCTCCTCCCCAACCTGTGCTGCCCAGTGCAGCAGTCTGAGAGCTGACCTTGCCTGTGAAGACTTAGGTGAACAAGGCATTAAGCACTTCAGCTCTCTCACTAAGTTGCCTCTCCCATTCAGTAAGGGACCCACACTTTTCCTGATCCTCCTCTTGCTACCGACATACGTTTACAAACCCTTCTTGTTACCCTTTACATCCCTTGCTAGCTGCAACTCCAATTGCACTTTGGCCTTCCTGGCTACATTCCCGCATGCCTGACATATACTCTTATACTCCTCCCTAGTTGTTTGTCCAATTTTCCACTTATAAGCTTCCTTTTTGTGATTTAGTTTCTGAAGGGTTCCCTGCTAAGCCAAGATGGTTTTCTGCCATACTTGCTAATCTTCCTGCGCATTGGGATAGTTTGCTCCTGCACTCTCAGTAATGCTTCTTTAAAGTACAGCCAACTCTCCTGGATTCCTCTCCCCCTGAGACTGGCTTCCCAGGGGATCCTGTCCATTAGTTCCCTGAGCAATCTTATGCATCTCCAGTTCACTTAGTCTATAAGGTGAATCTCTACCGTGCCTTCTAAGGCTGTGTGAAGCTTCAGTCTTTGATTTGATTCAGCAGAGATTTGGCCCGATGCAGTGGCCGAATCTCCAAATCCCATCAGGAGACCCCTTAATCTCTCTGAATCAAATCAGAACCCTCTGAATCAATCCAGAGAGATTCAGAAAGATTCATCGATTCAGACCTAAACACAGTTTTAAATGTTTTTTCTACATACCTCTAGGTAGCAGGTAGCTTGTGAATGCTGTGATGCTGGGGTGCATGGAGAGTCCCACAGAAGTGCAGGAGGGCTCCCCACCATGCTCAGCAGCAGACCCAGAAGTGAACCAGAAGCACTTCTGGTCCACTTCCGGGTCTGCCGGAGAGCATGCTGGGGGGGCCCGCACCCCCCCAGCTCAGCGACTGGTGCCTCCTGGGTTTGTGGGGGCACCTGGGGTACCCCCATGACTGACTGCCAAGCTGGGAGGACATGGGGGAGCCACCAATGCACTCCCCAGTGGACCCAGAATTGGACCAGAAGTAGTTCCAGTCCACTTCCGGTTTCGCTGCTGAGCACGTGGATGGCCTCCCTGCACTCCTGTGGGATGCTCCATCCGCCCCAGCATTGCAACATTCACAAGCCGTGCTGGTACCTCAAGGTATGTAGAAAAAAAAATGTAAAGCTGTGTCTGTGTCCAAATTGCTGATTCTCCGAATCAGCATAGAATCTTCAGATTCGGATTCAGCTGAATTGAATCTGGACAGTGATCCAAATCAACTAATTGAATCATCATCCCTGATTCAGGCCAAATCCCAATCTGAATTGAATAGGGTCTGTTTCGCACACCCCTACTGCCTTCTCCCTGACTTCAGATTAGGATGGGTAACTACCTCTCTCTCCACAAGTTATCTGGAATCCAGTTAGCTCCTCTCAAGTTAGTCCATCCCATGTATTCACATTATGAAATAACAGTGAATGTGTTAACAGCTAACAAGAGCAATCAACTCAAGTGTCCTTTTGCTAGAATTAAAGGTTTTGTATATAGATAGGACCTGAGTTACGGACTACATTCCAGTTATACCATTAGGCAACTGTACAGTGAAGACAAGACCTTACTTCATTGGCTTTTCAGAGATAACAGGAGTGAAAAAGCAGTAGAAAAAACTTATTATTGCCACTAAAATGAGTAGTTGTGGCTCCGGATACTTAACCAGAAAAACTTGAGTATGATGTCTGAATATTTTTACATAATAAGCATCATATGTGACAGCTGTACTTTGAAAGAAAAACAACAAAACAGGAATACAGATGAAAGACATTTCTAATCTAAATTTTGAAAGCAGAGATAAACCAATCTGAATCTGAATTTTTCCCAGAGTTAGGGGGTTTCAAATTTGGGGGCTTTATTTCACACATATACCACTCTGTTCTAATTCAGTAGAATATTCCTGTAATAAAATTGTTTTAATATTAATTAGCTTTATCAGATTGAAAGATTACCCAATCTGGGTTCTGTTACATTTACAGATCATTAGTTTCTTATCTTTTCATTATGCTCTCCTAAGAGGAACCATCACCAAGTAAAAAGAGCATGGTAGGAAATTATTATAACCTCATTTTTTCCTCAGGATGGAGGATTGGAGCATTTTTATGCAAAACGTTACAAATTCCATAATGACTTAGATTTTTCCACAATGTTCATTTTACTCACTGTTTTTGTATATGATTAATCAAAGGGATGCAAGATAATACTTTTTTTTTCAAATAGGAAAACTAAGTCCTCATTAGAAATCAACTGTTGCTGCTTAAATAGGACAAAAAATAAGTAATTTAGCAAGCTTTTAGTTGCAAGTTAGCAAGATTCTAGAAGAATCAATCCTCATCCACAAAAACTTCACTTTCAACAATCACCACTTCATCCAAACCATGAGCACAGCTATGGGCACAAAGATGCCCTGCTAATATGTCAACCTCTTTATAAGCCACTCAGAGGAAAAAAAATTCTAGAAATCTCCATCAACAAACCTGCACTAGACCTGTGTTACATATATGATATTTTCATTATCTGGACTGAACAATTGGGTTCACATAACGATTTCTACGCTGGGTTTAACAGTCATCATCCCCCAATTAGACTTCCTCTGAAATACTCCTACACTAATCTCAGCTTTCTAGATACCACAGTCCACATCCAGGATGGCACCCTACAAACTGCTATATGTAGAAAACCCACAGACCAGCCATAGCTATGTCCATAAGACCAACAAGCACACCAAAAAAGCTGATATCTACAGCTAGGCCCTCAGATATCTCCGCATCTGCTCAAAATAGAATGCCTGCAATATCTACCTGACCAGCCTAAAATCTGTCTTATACAAAAAAAGACACTCTAGTAGAGAAATAGGTTGTGCATTTGAAAGAGCTATCCAAATACTCCATATTTGGATACAAATACAAATACAAAAAGAAAACCTCTGTGACTGCACCCCCCTGGCCACCTACCACCCCACACTGGCACTAATCAGAAGAATCCCAAAGAGCTATAACACATACTGAACAAAGATCAGACCTTGACATAAATATTCCCAGCCCCTCCACTCCTGCCTTTCAAACAGCCCCCAGCCTTGCTCAAGTCATCATCAGAAGCAAATTCTCCACTGGCAAGAAACACTTAAGCTGTCAGAATATCTCCACTGCCACTATCAATAATCAAACCTCCCCATAAATAAAAGGTCAGAATCCATGGTTCTTACACATGCTTTCCCCAAATGTGATATACCTTATCCAATGCACCAAATGCCTTCAAGGCAACTATGGAGGTGAAACTAAACAGCAACTACACAAAAGAATGAACTCTCACAGAAAAAAATATAAAGGACAGAGAGATACATTCAACATTAGGAATACATTTCTAACAGAACAACCACACCATCTCTGACCACACTATCCTTGTGCTCAAAGGAAATCTACCTAACCTTTAAAGGTAAATTTAGGAACAAAAATGTATAAGCTGGCTGGACACTAACAACCAAGGGCTAAACACTGATATTGGATGTATGGCCCATTATAATTTATCCAACTCCTGAATACTTTCCACATAAGGAAGGTGAGACTGAACCCCTCCCCCCATTCCCTGGTTTGATAGGCTCTGATCTCCCAGTACTCATCTTCTTTTCTTTGGTGTATCTGCTACATCTAAGAATTTCTCTCAGCCCCTCCCCTATGCCCTGCTTAATTTGCTGTGCTTAGCTTCCCATAATCAGACACATGAAGAAGAATGTCTTACATTTGAAAGTTTGTCTAACTTTATCCCAACTACATAGTTGGTCCAATAAAAGATATCACCCTAAGAAATCCATGCTTCTAGTAGAATTGAGTGTGACAGCCAGAACCAGAGGGCTTAATAAGCAATAAATATGTGCTTCTTGGAGGCATTTAGTATTTTGCCTAATAGGCAATATTAGCTAATATAAAACTTGTAAATTCATAACCAGCAAATGAAACTTGTCTGTCATATGTTTAACCAAAATGATAAAACTAACTGTTTGTATTAATTGTGGAACTGACTGGGCTCCAAAGGCGAAGCTGTAGCTGCAAGATTAGCTGACCTAACAGTTTTCACTCAGGGTTCAGCCTTGATGATAAAAACTGGATCCAACCACCTGGCACACCCAACACATTCCAGGAAAGCACGTCTCAAAAAAGCATATTCAGAAAAACCTAAAAGGGTTGGTTTTAGTAATGTTAATTTCAAACCTAAAAATGCTGCATTGTAATTTGCTTATTGGATAAACCCAAGTCTAGGTGGTAACCTTTTATGATAATTTTTAACACCTTTAAATCCCATAGGGTAACAGCTATAGGGCAAGACTGTGAGTGGCTCTAAAGCCAACAGATTAGCATAAGACTAGGCATGCATCAGGTGACCAACAGGAAGGAGGAAACAGAATAGTCGTTGCTGTTCCAAGCCTGGACTCCGGACTCCTGGTGTAAATGAGGATCAGATCCTAATCAAGGGATCTTCCCCAGAAATCCCTCTGACAGCATAGATCAGGGATGCCTGACTTCGCTGGAATCACTTGGCACGTACCTGGCATGGAGGGACTATCGATAAATTGCCAACCCATGTCTGTCTATCTGTTATTTTGAACAGCCCAGTGGCTGATACCCTTGCAGTGTCCAGTTGGCCTGCGACGGAATTGATCCATCTACCTGTTGTTATCATTTACTATTAACTCTTTAATACTGCATTATCTGCCTATCACATTTATCTTTCTGTTAACTGTTGTGTGTGTAAGCCATAATAAATTTGCCTTTGCTTCACTCCCAACTCTGCCTCCTCGATCCCAAACCAAACAGCCCAGTGGCTGATACAGTTGCAGCACCTAGTCAGCCTGCAACTAAATTGATACACTCACAGTGCCAAGCTGGCCTGTGACAATCAAGTCAATCCAAAACTTTCTCAATGAAAACCAAATAAAACTAGATTTGGTGCATGTATAAACAAACATACATGCAATACTGTACACACCCCAAGTTTTGACCCAGAGTGTACTTTTATGAGTATGTTGACAATTGACTGCTTTAGAGAAAGAAGAACAAATCCATCACTAATAAAAGCACATTCTTTATGGCTAGTATTATCAGAAAATTAATGCAAAATTCTTGGCCTTAAAATAAGCCCAGTTCACTTCTTGTAAATGCTACAGCATACAACTATGCTGTATAGTTTCCTAGTTACACACACTAGGAAAATGAAGCCTTTTGAGTGCACTGTTCAAATCCCTGTTCAAGTCCCTGTGCACTGTTCAAGCCCCATGCTTTGACTTATCCAAATATTTGGCTGTATTCTTTAGGATTATTCTCCCCATCTTGTCTCCTTTCAAATGTATAAGAAATTTTGAAAAATAGAAGGAGTTAAAGTAAACTATTCCAGGATTCATTATTCAGTGACTTAACGATTTGTGCTTCTGAATTTTACCTTATGCAAACAGTAACCTCCTTGGCATAAGGCATAATTTATGGAAATAAAAGGTTGCAAAAAACAGCTGCTTTCCTGTTGAGAATTTATGTACTAATAGTAGGAGGAAGAAAATAATTAAACATTCACGTATTTAATTTGAAAGTAGGATCATAGCCACTTAAAAAGGATTTGTATGTAATACTGAACCAAAGAAGCATAGCTGACTGTTGGATAACAAGCAAACTATTTTCTGCTCTAATTTATTCTTTAAACAGATGGGATAAGAGAAAATTCAATTTCACTCATTGTCCAAGAGATTTCAACAATGAAATCAGTAAAAGTCATACAGTGCCCAATAAGCCAGCCAACTGGTTTCATGTGCATTTGGTATAGCTTGTGGCAAGTCACTGCAATCAGAAGTCATTACTAACAGCACAACTCAACAGTCATTTTAATCAGTCATTGGCAGAGTCAGCAGCGAGTGTGTTAAGTGGATATATTTTAGCAGAAATCTGACACTGTGATTTTAGTAGCAGTCTTGAAGGGAGATTACGTGAAACCATGTAAAATCAATAATGACAGAATCAAGCACTGCTCTGGATAGATGTCACACTTGATTGTATAAAGAACCAGACAATTGCTTATTCAACTAAAGCACTGGTTAATGACTCACATGATGTGCAGATAGTACTTAGGCCAAAAGTCAGTAGGTATAGTTTAAAAACAGAAACCCTGATTCTGATCTCACATGTCTTTAACTTCTTTATATGTAGTTTCAATATAACTTAATTTCTGATTTATAGCAGTATGAGTGAGGTCAGAGAGGCTTCACATTGCTGGAAGGGATCAAATAAACATGGAATGGTTCTTTCTTTCAACTGAAAGCAGCTACCACCAGAAAAAATAAAAAATAAAGGTGGGGGGGAGTGGGAATTAATAAATGGATTTGTAAAGATAAAGTTTAGCCTCCAGTGAGAGTAGGCACAGTAAATGCATCTCTTAACACATTACTTAAGCCTTAATTTCCCATTTAAAATGCTGCACTACAGTAATCCAGAATAAATAAGTAAATAATAGCAATAGAAAGTGTGTGGTCTAGATTCTCCCCTCACAGTGGTATAATTCCTGGTATAAATCCAGTGTAATCCAAGGAATTATTTTAGTATAAAACCAGCGTGAATTGAAAATCAGGACCTGTGAATAATTCTGAAAATGGCAGGTCAAATTCTGATTCCCTTACTTGCACTAAGTGGGGGTGGCAGCAGTTCCTTGATATGAGGGTGATAGTCTTCCAATAAATAAGGAAGTCATCAGTAATTCTGTAAGTGACGGACAAAGTTGATATGAGTTCTGCATGTTCTATGATAGACGTGACAAATTCTGAGAGAAAGGAGTATATCCTGGTAATATCAAGTGATACTATTTCTCTTTGTCTCTCTCATCTATCCGCCTCCATAACAAGGCAAGTTTCCTCAAAGCATTTGATTACAGGCTTTCAAGGCCTCTTGATAATTTGGTGGATCTGCAAGGTCAAGAGTGAAGTTTCCAGACTAACAGTGATCCAAAATAAGAATAAAAGTCTTTAGTGGTAGAATGGGTAGATAAAGAAACAATACTTCACAATGGCTGTGAAAGAAGATGAAGGCTGAGGTGTAATGGAAACTTCCAGTCATCTAGGTTTTCCTTGCCACTGGATTAAGTTTTTCTTCCTGCAAAGTATTGTGTTGTTTCTGATGTATAATACCATCCCCACATTGCTATATGTCTTCTCTTTTCCTATGCTAAGTACTCCAAAAATACCCCGTGATTTCATTGGGCCACTTCTGGAAAAATATATCATTCAGCTTCTATAAAGATTTCAGAATTTAACTTTGCTTGAACTGTGTATATCTAGGTGTTTCTCATTTATGTAACAATGGTCGTTGTTATTCTTGAGGCTTATAAAACTTAATGTGTATTCATAAGACTATTCATAAGACCCTTGCATGAAAATGCTATATAAATACAAAATGTTAATTTAATTGCAACTAGAACATGGATGCTTATCTCCAAAACTCCTCCTCTGCCATTACTGCAACCTCTTAGGCCTTATCTTTTGCTTTCTTCATAACGACATGAAGTGATCTTCAAGAAATGCTGGGTCTGTAAAATTATGAAATTTTCAACCTCAGACAAGATGTTCCCATTATGTGCAACTCTCAATGAAAAAATAAACTTCAGTGGTGACAAAAAGGGCAGAATAAGCTGTGAGACATTCATGTGCATACAGTCATTGCCATTTTATTTCTGACCTAAAACAAGAGATAAAAATAATTAAATTAACATTCAAATAATTGTAATCAGATTTTAAAAACATTGAAAAAATTTTGGCTCATATAGGTAGTTTAAGCATAACCTTGGATTATACAGATCGTTCATTGAAACAGACTGGTGACATTAAATGTCCCAGAATCTTTCTGTTATACTCTTAAAATAAACTCATTAAAAACTTTAAACATGGAACAAATGAAGCAAGAGATACAGTGCAGATTTTCTGTCTCCACAGTATGTGGGTTTCTCAGATGGCACAAAGGAACGATCGTTTGATTGCTTTCCCTAGAAGGGGATTCTCCCAGCATGTAGAAAGTCCCAGAAAGTATAAAAGCTAATGTAAGCCCTTCAATCAGCCTCACTGCAGCTCTCAGTGAAGGAGTAGGTGGAGGGAAGAATAGCTAAAGTATAATCCATACCAGTCAGTTCAGCTGGTCAAAGGTCTCAGAAGCATTGATGACAACTGAGGCATATTTGCATATTTCCTGAGCTCTTCTAAATTTATACCCAGAGCCAGGTCTGGGCAAAGAATCGAGGAGGTTGCAGGGGTTGTGACTAGTTCTCCATCACATCTTCCAAAGCTGCAGCACCTTGGTGCTGCTTAGATTTGGTCCTAAATCGGTTGTAGTGGATGATGGGGTTAAAACCTTCTGCTGAATACTGTACTTGAATAAAACCACACATTCTCATTGTCTTCTGAACTTTTCCATAGAACTGAAAGGCACCTTGACACATTCACCATAGAAGCCTGTCTAGATAAAATTTAAACAAGGAGTTTATTGCTCTGTATTAAATGTTTTAATTAAAAAGGAAAAGCATAGGGTTGCAAATGCAATGCTAGAGTAAACAGTGACTAGCCACCAGCAGGAGTGATCTTAAAACTGTTTTACTTCTTCCTCTTTTTTTGTGTTTCTGCCAACCATGGTTTTCAATAGCAATCCCCTAAGGCTGCTTTTTTAAATTCTTATTTAAGGAACTTTAATTGGAAGCTATAAAAGCCATAAAAATGCGCTTGAACTGTTGAAATTTTTTTAAAAAAAATCTAAAAAATAGTGCCTGAAAGTTAGCTATAAAGAAACCCTGAGGCCAGCATATTTCCAGCCCAAAAAGGGACTTGTTTGTTATTTCTTCTAGGAATTCTCAATCACTGAACCTTTCAGCCACGAACAAAATCTTTATAACTGTCTCCTGTTCCTTGTGTGAGATGAGTCTAAGTTCACTGCAAAGTCTTTTTTACGTGTCAAATATGTACATCCACATGTGTCTGACTTCATGTCCAAATACTACCCAGCATAAAACAAGAGATCATAGGAAATCCCTTTTGATTACCTTCCAAACAAGTCACCAGGTCAGGGTCCTTATTTAGCAATCAAAAGCCCACTTTTGATCGTCAGGCCTTTCATACCTCCCAGTTTGCTGTTACCCCAGGGATGTATGGTCCATAGTAGGTAGCTGTGGTCCATATTTTCTGAATAATTATTGCATATCTTCTGAAGGACAGTATTAGATGACTGAAGCACAACGTAACAGAGTGGACCTGATTCTTTCCACTTTCAGCTGTTAAGTAATATCTTATTTCTCAAGCAGTTCATGTGACACATTCTAAAGCAACTCTGAAAAATGAATGAATAACTTGATCCATTCACCAAGTTATCCCCCTATTGCTTCAACAAGACAACACCAATCAAGCTTGAACAGCCTGTTGCGCAAATCAAGTGCCAGATCTCCTCTCTCACTGAAGCACATGCAAAACAGTAGTAATTATAAATTGCTAATGAAGAAAAAGAGGGAGGTTGCTAGTTCAGAGAATGTTGACCATTTAGATCTAAGAATTGTGGCTTGAAAATTCCTGAACAAGTCTCCTTTCAGGACATATTTCAACATACTGTTCCAGACAGGTACACGATCTGTGCATCCTGATCATACTATTCTTGGAAAATGCTTGGTAGATCGGGTGGTGGGCCAGTAGGGAGTGCTCTTGAATCGAACCACCCACCTCATGTCCACACAGGGCGTACAGTGTGAATTAAAAACAAGCAGGAATCTTATCAGGGGATAACGCACAAGGCTGCGTTTATTGGAACATAAAACATGCAACATAAAAAGAATAAAGAACAGTAAGGTTATCTGCTTCACTCATTCCCATATATACTCATTCATTCATTCATACAAAAGAAACAAGCACACACAGATACTAACTAAGACAGTCCTGCAAAGGTTAAGGTGTTACCAAGTTCTAAAGTCACTCAGGTCAGTCTGGTGGCCAGCCAGACCAACCATGAGAGATGGAGTTGGGTCTTGTTGGACGTGCCCAAAACTCCTTTTTGCAGGTGGAAAGACCCAAAGCTTTGTCTTTGTGTTCATTCTTTATAGGGATAGCTGTCCATACAAGCCTATGGATTCCACTGAATCAGAAACGATGGTCATCCTCCTTGTCCTGTTGGCAGGCTGGGATTGTTAGGACATGATTTTCTGGCTTTGTGGTCTGCAATCTTCAGGTGTGTCATTGCTTGCAGTCTTTAGCCATCAGGGTGAAGCATGATTTAGTATTTGGTAATTGTGAGTGTTAAGCTACGCCCGCAAAAATAAATCACAATCTCTTGTTTTAATATGAACTAGTTAATTTCCTTTATTTCTCTCCTGCCACGACTTTGATGGAATAAGGTGAGGAAATAAACACAGTCTTGAGGGATGAAGAAGATACTGTGTCTGCGATCCAGCAAAAATAGCTCTTCTGCACAGTTATTATGTCTCTCTTAGATAACTAACATCTTAGATATATTTAGTTCTCTCTCTCTTTGGGAGCTCTCAATTTCTTGGTTGCTTGCCCCATTCTCCTCTGCATAGGTCCCAAGCAAATGGCAATTCTATGCCACCTTGTATTTTCTATGGATATCAAAATGTGGGGTTCTCTTTGTTAATCTGTTGTCTCTCTCTTGTAGTCTCTCCCTATTTCCTCTGGGTTTCTTTCTTCTCTTTTCCAGAGTTAATTCTGGGCTCCCCTCCCCTCAAATTCTTCTGGCCGTCTCCAGCCTCTCTCACAGCCGGCACTCCCCTCTCTCCCTCCACACATGCTGCCTTTGTTTATGTTTTCATCCAGGTCCTTCTCTCCTCCATCCAGATATCCCCGCCCCTCTCTCTCCTTGGACTCATTGCTAAGGTAAGTTTTCTGTTTCCCTTCACTCTTCTGGAGTTCTGTGATGGGGCAGACTTGGTGCCCTGTCACAGTAATCCTTAACTGCTGACTCGATGTCACTGCAGCCATTAACCGTTAAACCACAGAAGGCTATTTTCAAGTCCTGCTGCAAGAGGACTGTCTTCCTTCATGTTGTCACATACATACATCATTCACTCTTTCATTACCTACCTCTTTCCACATAAGCCAGACGTACCACAAATCTTACATAAGCATTATCCTTATACTAAATTTAAGGTCTAAAATCATGAGACCAATAGGACAAATATATTTATGCTAAGCAATAGGAAATTTAAAATAGATGGTTAATTCTAGAAGGCCATAATGACTGATCAAAATATTATAAAAAGTAAATTATAAAAAGTTTAACTTTATCTTAATGGTTAACTATTTCATTATATAAAAAGAAAAATAACAATATAAGCAATCAAAGCAATTAGAGTTACTGCAATACTACACTCACTGAGCCCCACCACCTTCCAGACTCCAAGTGCCTCCCTGGGGGCACCTCACGTCCAGCCAACCCCCTTCCTAGATCATACCCGCAAGCCTGGGGGTAACACTACCACCACCCAGAGTCTGGACAGATCTTTGCCCTCTGCCCCCTGTGCCTAGTAGTCCTTGAGACATACTAAACCCACTGCAAGAACTTGGAGTGCTTCCCTCAGTATGAAGCACAAATGGTGGGCTGCTTTATTCAGCTGAACCATGGGGACCCCATAGGCTTAAGGACAGCTATCCCTATAAAGAATGAACACAAAGACAAAGCTTTGGGTCTTTCCACCTGCAAAAAGGAGTTTTGGACACGTCCAACACGACCCAACTCCATCTCTCATGGTTGGTCTGGCTGGCCACCAGACTGACCTGAGTGACTTTAGAACTTGGTAACACCTTAACCTTTGCAGGACTGTCTTAGTTAGTATCTGTGTGTGCTTGTTTCTTTTGTATGAATGAATGAATGAGTATATATGGGAATGAGTGAAGCAGATAACCTTACTGTTCTTTATTCTTTTTATGTTGCATGTTTTATGTTTTATGTTCCAATAAATGCAGCCTTGTGCGTTATCCCCTGATAAGATTCCTGCTTGTTTTTAATTCACACTGTACGCCATGCGTGGACATGAAGCAGGTGGCTCCAAGCACCAAGCATTTTCCAAGAATAGTATGATCAGGATGCACAGTTCGTGTACCTGTCTGGAACAGTATGTTGAAATATGTCCTGAAAAGAGACTTGTTCAGGAATTTTCAAGCCACAATTCTTAGATCTAAATGGTCAACATTCTCAGAACTGGCAACCTCCCTCTTTTTCTTCATTAGCAATGAGTCTCCCACACTAGGTACAGAGGAGTACTTTATTGGTTACAAGGAGTAGGTTTAGAATAGGGTACAGAGTAGAGCAATATCAAAAAATACCTTGGACAAGCAGTGGCATGGTAGTCTTTTTTATCATGCATCTGAGTTACTGCAAGCTGTAGTTAGATCTCAAGCAGCTTAGTCGCAGATATCATCCAGAGGCAAGTAGTTCATTGACCATGAGTTGCAAGAGAGAGAGAGATTCATATGGTCCAGCTTCTCTGAGAGTTCTCATTATGGCTGCTATCCCTCCTTCTGGGCAGCCCTTAACTTTTATAGACCTTATGACCACATTTACCTGGTCCAATTAAGGCATGCAGCTGTTGACTGCCAGCCAACCAATTTGAAATGCATCACTGGTTGCTGGGTAAACTGGCAGGGTCTCTAGCCCCCTCCCAGTCATGATGACACTGCTTAGAAATATATGGAGTTTAGACCCCCACCCAGCTGTGAGGCCAGTCACGTAGGCAGAGGGACCAGGTTTCCCCCTCCCTCAGGAATGTATCCTGCTCAGGTTACAACTCAGGGCTACCTGAAGCCAATGGGGCTGGGGTGTCTGCCCTCTGCAGTGACCATGGTAACCAAATTGTCAGATTGGTCATCCACCTGATAGAAGAGTTTGTGGGGAGACAGGGGTGGCATAATGTGGAAGGTTGTACCAGGGCTAGTCATTTGTACACATGATTTAAAAAGTTTGAATGGAGCTCTGTGCACCTATTGTCCACAACTTGAATGTAATATTATGAGCATATGCAACAGAAATGTATTAAACATCTGTAGAGGAAAGAGAGCAGTGTTAAACTACGGTTGTCAAATTATAATTGCGTATAAATTATAACTGCAACACAGAAAGGGCCAAGTCTGCTGAGCTGAGATTAGCAGCAAAATTAGTATTAAATGTGTGTATGTGATGGGGATTTAACAACCAAGTAAGCCTCCTAAAGTTTCTAGGAAGTTCCATGTAAACAATTAGATGTTTATTCAGCGATAGATTCAGAGCAGCTTCAAGCCTGCATCATGAATTTCAAATCACTACTTTTTCCCTTGACACACTGATCAGGCCTATTTATATTTAACATAACAGGCTATTTTGATTTTTTAAAGTGGTCCACTATATTATAAATCAAGTCTGAAGTTACCGTAGCAGAGGAAAAACTAGTACACATATTGTGCAGCTCTTCTCAGTCTAGTGTCAGCCCCGTGCTATTAAAATTGCTTCAACCATGGGCCAGATCTTGCACATGGAGCCATGTTGTGTGTCTTGTGGACCCATAAACAAGCCAGGAATTTACAGGCATGCCTTTCCACCAAAATCTGGAGCATGGTGCCCTGTTTGAGACACATGTTGGTAGCAGAGTATGAGTGATGGCTACATTAATCTCCACTGCTGCTCACTTGAATATGGTGCACCTGAATATGGAGTAGTGCATCCAGTTCTGCGCACCATACTTTAACAAGGACATGAACAAGCTTGAGAGAGTCCAAAAAAAAGCCACCCATATGATCAGTCTTAAAAGGCAAGCCATTCAAGGAAAAGCTGAGGGATCTCAAACTCTTCAGCCTCAGGAAAAGAAGGGTGAGAGGGGACCTGGTAGCAGCTTACTGCTACACTAGGGGAGTACATCAAGGGCTCAGTGAGCAACTGTTCACCAGGACACCTGAGGGGAAAACTAGGAGTAATAGCCACAAACTCCTGGAAGATCGATTCAGGCTCACCATGAGGAAAAACCTCTTCACAGTCAGGGTGTCCAGACTGTGCCCCCTCCAGAGGTGGTGCAATCACCTACCCTGGAAATCTTCAAGAAGAGACTAAGCAGTCTCCTTGCTGGGGTCACCTGACACCCAGTTATCTTTCCTGCTTGGTGCAGGGAGCTGGACCAGATGATCTTCCGAGGTCCCTTCCGGCCTTACAATGTATGAATCTATGAATTAAACAAAGAAAGACTTCTGTAAATAAAAGGACTTATATAAATCAATGCCTGTCTCAAAAAAACCACTCTGTGAGCAGAGTAGGATTTTAAACATTCTAAAAATAAATAAATACTACCTGTCTTTGGAAATGGACAGATGAAAAGCTCTTTTTCTTCCTTTTATTTTCTTAGGGAGGACTACTTTTTTGTTACCAGGGTCAGAAATAGTTGTGATATTGATGTCACAACTACTTTTTTTAAATGACTCATAGGTGACGTACTATGGGATAGTGATCAAGAGGCACAAAACAGATAATAAAGCAAAAATTTGCTTTATAGAATTAGTTAATTTTGCTTCATAGAATTACAGTTTCCTGTCATCTTGAAAGGGCAGTTATTACTGATCATATGCAGAAATCTCTCCCTATTAAAGATTTTAATTTACATTATTTTCAATACATCTATAATTTAGTCTTCCTAGCACTCGTAGTAAATCGTAGTAAGGAGTAAAAACAAGCATTTTCCTACGTAAAACTCGTAGTAAGGAATCAGAGTTGCTAAGCCCTTTTGTTCTGTCCAAGAAATCTCTGGCAACAGTATAACTGGCTCTTCTTCATATTTCTTATTTAAGTGCAAAAAAAAAAGGAAAATAAAAGTTTTTTCATAAAGTAGCTGTAAAAAGCACAATACTGTAGCTACAATTTCCTGAAAAACAAAGTTTTTTATAATGCAAGTAGCCATTCTTTACAGTGTTTTAAATTCCAGAATAAATTCCAGAAAATAATCAGGTGAGACATCACCTAGAGCACTGTGTCCCACACTTCTGGGTCCCACACTTCAAAAGGATGTAGACACATTGGAAAGAGTCCAGCAGGAAAGAAAACTAAGTTTAGGAGTCTGGGAAGCATTACTTGTAAGACAAGGCTGAAAGGGCTAGTTACTTATTCTGGAGAAGAGAAGATTGAGGCAGGGATTTGATAATCTTCAAATACTTGAAGGGTGATTAGAGAGAGAATGGAGATGGGCCTTTCCCTGTGGCCACAGGGGACAGGACTAAAAGCAATGGAATCAACATGCAGCAGAGGAAATTTAAGCTGGTTAGGAAGAATGTTCTGATTATGAGGGTGATCAAGCATTGGAACAGGTTGCCTACAGAAGTTGTGGAATCTCCATCCCTGGAAATTTTCAAGCCAGATTGGACAGACACCTATCTGGGATAGTTTAGACAGGCACGATCCTGCCTTGAGGAAAGGACTGTATTAGATGAGCTTGTGAGGTCCCTTCCAGCCCTCCTTTCTTCTGATTTTATGCTTTAACAGTTACCATTAGAGAGTAAACTACACTGGAGACATATCTTACATTGTTTTGCAAAGATCTAGGAGGCCAGAACCATATTATAAATTAGGTACCTAAACAGGAATTAGACACACTTTTGGCTGTGAATAAGCAAATGGTTAAACCATTTTGAAACAGTGAAGGGCTTGCTTTTGTAAGTGCACATCTGATGATCTGCTATAAGTATTTGTCTCTCTGGTTTTACCTTGCACTAAGTGAAGGTAAACTATAGTAGTTCTCCCTGAATGAAATAGACAGTAAATCATTGTGGTTTAGCTTCTTCTTACGAAGTGAATAGAGTGAACAGATGAAACAGTGAACAGATTAAACAGTTACAGCAGATTCAACTGAACCACAATAGTTTGTTCCCCTCTTTAAAGTGGTACAGATATATTGTGGGTGTGTCTACACTTGCATGTGATTCAGGACCAGTTTATTTGCAAGTAACCTACTTGCAAGTAAATGCTCCTGGGCAGGTATCTACAAATGCAGGGATCTGGAAGCAGATTTGCTGCTCCTAGAAGCAAACTGCTCATGCTCCCTGGGGCTTTGCAATGGACCTCTGCCACCACCAAGAGGAGCTGGAGGCTATTTTTAAAAGGCAGCCCCACTCCCTGGCCAACTGCATTTTTGGCCAGGGGCAGCATGTACAACATGGAGGCAGCAGGCAACAGCTTTTGCACTGCAGCTTCTGCCTCCCTGCACCCTGGCTGCTCCAGCCCCTGCCCCTGGCAATGACACCCCGTGCCCCAGACTCCTGTTAGCCACTGTGCTGGCCCTGCTTGCCCACTGTGCCAGTCACTGGCTGGCCCACAGCCATCTGGGCCCTGCTGGTTCCCTAATTGGCAGCAACTACCCGACCAGCTGCACCACACTGTCCCAGGACCACTGCAGCCACACATCTGCTACCTGAAGCCTATCCTGCTGGCCAGACCCAGGCAGATGATGGGGCCACCCGTCCCCACGGACACTCAGCTGGCCATCATACCGCTCAAGCTGGCCACACCCACTAGCTTCTAGTATGTCAACCACCTCTTTGGCATGGGCAAGGTGACTACCAAGGAGGCCATCCTGCAGAAGTGCAGCGCCCTCCAGGATGTGATGAGCCCACTGTGCTCCATGTGCATGACCCCCTGGAGGTGGGTCCAGGGTTCCATGCCCTGGGATTCCTCCATTGCATCATGGCCCTGGACGGGACCCATATCCCCATCACCTATCTACCCCATGGTGGGTGACTGCCCCTACTACAGCCAGAAGGGCTGTCACTCCATTCTGCTCCAAGCCTTTGTTGATCACCGCAGCACCTTCACCAACATGAGTACCAGCTGGGTGGGCAGTGCCCATGATGCCCATGTCTTCTGGAAATCTATCCTGCCAGCCCTGGTGCAGAGCAGGTGCTTCATGCTGGGAGTGCCAGACACCCAACTGGGTGCCATGGTGGTCCCACCCCTCTTCATCGGGGACCCCACCTACCTGCTCCTTCCCTAGCTTATGTGGCCCTACACTAGCCAAGTGGATCCCCAACAAACCCACTTCAACAGGTACCTGGGATAGTCCCATGCACTGGTGGAATGCTCTTTCAGTCACCTCAAGGGATGTTGACACACCCTCACTACCCACTTTGAGCTCATCAAGGACAACATCACCTAGCTCATCATTGCAGCCTGCATGCTGCACAATATCTGCAATGCCTGGGGGGAGCTCTTTCATGAGGCTTTGGCAGAGGAAGCACAGTTGGTGGAAAAGGCCTAGCAGTGGGGAGCCAAGCTGCGGTGGCAGCAATAGTGACAGGAACCAGGCTCCCCCCCATCCCCCACTGAGGCCCCAGCTGAACTGCATACACACCAGCACAGGCCAGGGCACCAGGTGCAAAAGGCACTGGCTAACCACCTCCTTCTGCACTCCCCAAGGAGGAGTGTCCAATCCTGGGTCCTTCTCCTGCAGAGATGATGCATCCCCAAGGTGTGGGCTGTGGGTGGTGGTGACCCTGAGGCTGCTTCCTGGCTGCCATCTGTGGTCTCTCCCCCATGTGCAGCTGCAGGACCTCCAGAGCCATGAGAAATAAGCTATTCATGAGAGTTCGCAATGTTTCTCAAACAAGATGGTCTGGTACTCGGGGCTTTGCACTGCCTGGCTTCAAATTGGGTGTTAAGCGTGCATGGATGCCCAGAGACCATAGTAAGTCAGCCGGACAGGCCAAGGACTCTTGCCAAGCTCCCCATCCTTGGTTACTCCCCAGGGGCCAGTGAGCTGCTGGGTGCCTCCCCTGCCCTTTTCCCAGACCAGGACAGGGCAGGTTCCTGGCATCTCCTGCTGCCATGGCTCCAGACCCTGCTGCTCCCCTTCTCTTCCTACAGGCCAGCCTATCTCCTCTGCTGTCACCAAGCCTACGGCACTTGAACTCAGGGGGTGCGGGGCTCCCAGGTGACTGGGATGAGGAGTTGCCTGTGCTTCTGCCCATGCTACAGGGGGCATCTCCAGTGATCCACCACAGAGCCAGCCTTGCACACTTTATTGGGCACAGGCTGCTCAATAAAGTTTTGCACTGTCTCCCACCCTGAGCCCTGTGTGGGGAAATCCAGGGCTAGGGGACGGTGGCTAGGATGGGCAGGGAAGGGGTACAGGGCCAGGGGCAGGGGGCAGTGCAGTGCAGGACTTACCATAGTGGCAGAGTAGACATGGCCAGGGGCTTCATTTGGACCCACCTGGCAGCAATGACATATGGCTCCTGGTGGACTCATCTGACAGTGGGGCATAGCATCCAGGCTCCCAGGCAGGGGCCTCCCCATGGGGAGGAGCTGGCACTGCTGACATCTGGCAGTGACATAGTCAGTCATGCCTCATGGCTGGGACTGAGGCTGTGGAGCTATTGGGACAGGCTCTGGCCCAGGCTCCCTGAGTTTCTGGTGGACATTGGGAGTGGGGAGCTCAGTGGGATGAGCTGCTGGTGCCCCAAGAGGCCCACTCCCAGTGACACATGAAGGGCATGGACTTGCAAGCACTTCTCAACAGATTATTGTATTCAGTGCTGGTGACCCACTGTGCCCACAAGGCCTTGATCTTCATGTAGCACTGCAGCACCAACCAGTCATGACTGTGCTCCCACATCTGGCCTAACAGCCCCTCATAGACATGGGCACTGGAGTGCCTGCTCCACATGAACTGGCATTGCACTTCCATTTCACCCCATAGAATCATGAGGTCACTAGTCTCCTCCTGTGACCAGTGCAGCTTTCGGTGGCAGCGTATGGAGTCTGTGATGATGCCATCATGGCTTCCATGCTGGCTCTCTGGGCCTCCACGTGGCTGTCCCTGTGCTGCTAGGCCTGGACAGCTGCCTGCAGTGCCAAGCACAGTGGCACAGTATGGGACTAGCAGCCGTGTGGTAAGGCAATGCCCTGCAGCACCTGCAGGCTCCAGGAAGGCTGCCAGGGTTTGGCTGTAGGCATCTGGAGCTAGTCCTGGTGACCAGGAGCTGGCTGCAGCTGGCCTGGGTGCTGCCAGGCTTGGCATGAGCCTGCAGCACTGGATGGTGTGGGCCTGGTAGCCATGTGGCACTCCAGTGCCAGGCAATGGTGCTGGGATGCAAGCAGGCTGGCACAGATTGCCTGAGGCCTGTGCAGAAGCAGCAGAGGCCACAAGTCCCCCCAGGCTCCCTGCTGTTGTGCCCCAAAGATCAAAATGCCTGAAGGCTTTTAAAGGGCCTTGGACTTGGGCTGCCATAGAGGCAGCCCAGCCCTGAGGCAAGAGAGGTGCCCAGCCCCAAGGCTGAGGTCAGGCTGGCCCCTAGTGGCAGGGCTGACTAGGAACAAATCTGTTCCCAGTTGGAATCTATACCTGTGTTACTGTGCAGTAAATACTCATGAGTAAATTTGCTACTTGCATTTACAGTTAGCAAATTTACTCATGAGTAGCAAGGTTTACTGCATGGTAAGCATGTGCACATGTAGATGTTCATGCTTACTAAGCAGTAAACTATGCCACTGCATAATAAAGTGTACCCTATCTGTACAAAGTCAGTCACATTGAGATCTGAAATACCCATGCTCCAGTAGTCCTAATGTTTGTAATATGCCTAAATGAATTTGGTGTCTATAGTTTGGACAGCAAAGCTCCTTCAGTGCCTAAACTTAGACTGACACCTATATGTAGAAGCACCCCAATATGTACAGAAAGTTTTCTAGCTCCTGCCTAAGCTCTGATAAAATCCAGCTATGAGATGGATAAGTCCCTACACTTGAAAAAAAATCTGTTCTAGTTACCAAAGGGCCCTGATCTAGAAGCCATACTCCAAGTTCAGGGAACACACGCCAACACCATTCAGTTCAGTACAACATGAGAGCCACCGTCACTTTCACTAAAACACCTGGCTGGGGCAGGTGATAGTGCTAGGGCTCACCAGTTGTATAACAAGCCAAAAGTTAGAGCAGTTATCCATAAAATGGGAGACCTGGATTCTATATCCTTAGCATCCTGAACATATCAAAAACCACATCTTCTGCTTCCCAAGAAAAGTCCTAGCCACCAGGCCTGAGAACTGTCTGGGGTGGGGGTACTTTCCCCCCCTTTTCTTGCAGTTTTACCACTTGACAGCAATGAATTCGAGAGTCATGGGTCAAGGAAGAAACTAAGCAAGAGGGAGTTTGGATTGGTAGCCAAATGGTTTGGGAACTCAGGAGGTGAGACAGGAGAAGGGTTAGGGTTAGGATTAGGGTTCTATTTATCATACTTTTTTTATACCTTTTGCATTAGACAATCATTATTTTTCTTCAAGGGCATTAAAAAGCAAATGACTCTAGCCACAAGAATGGGAAAGAGTGCTGGCAGGCTGGAAAGCACAGAATACTTTATAAACATAAAGTAAAACTATGTGTTCACTACCTTTAGCAGATTCAACAGAAAGTAATGTACGATTCAGGCATACATATTTTACATATTTACATATCTCACACAATCACTAGCAAAAAACTAACAACCCAGAAATAAACCTATTTGCCCGAATTGCTTTGAAGTTGCCTCCACTTCCACTAACCCAGGGAAACTAGGTGCTTAACCCTGTTACTTTAAATCTTTCTCAAGCACATAATTTTGAAATAGACTGAAACCTACCTTGGTGATGCCTAAAGGGTCCATCTGAATTTTGCCCTAAGTGCTATTTTGGCTCTATATAAATAATTTTAAAATACTATTTGATTTATATATAAAAAAATACAATATCATCTATCCAAAGAAGTTCTCAACTGGAAAAAAGCTCTTATATAGTACCAGAATTGCACTGCATCATTTTGCAAGAATCCTTTTCCTAGCTGTCATCCATTCTCCTGCTCATTTTTTTTCTTTTAAAAACACACTGAACATCTTTCTCCTTTCTTCCTCCTTTCTTCAGCAAGTATTATTATTAATACTCATAGATGAAGATTCACCTGAATTCTGTCTCATTAATTAAAAGTTTCTAATTTTTGGCCATCTGCTCTTGTCTATCAGAAATGCTTAATTTGCTAAGTATTTCAAAACACTGTAGAGATGCTTTATCATTGATATGCTGAAGACCACCTATCTCTGTTTTTCTCATTCACACAATCAAGACAGTTCTTGACAATTCTTGACAAAGAAAAAGACAATTTCTTCTGTCATGCCTGGATAAAATTAAATTATAGAAGCTTACATTTCAAATGCCTCCCATTGAAGAACTCTTAAGGATCGTCCAATCGCTATTCTGTTGTTTGATGAGAAACAGTGGCAGGCTCTAACTGGACTCTCTTCTAGTTTGACTTAACAAGAGAAATTTGAAAAAAATACAGAAAATAAGACAAGGATACTTAAGACTTTGGCAAGGACAAAAAATCCCCCTAACAAAGATGACAAGCTCACATATGGTTTTGCTTCAAGCACAGTCTAACACACAGCAGACAAAGCTTAATAAAGAATCAGTGACTATGCTGACTGAAGATTGCTATTCACACTTCAGGCAGATCCCATTCTTCACTTTTCTTGCAAAATATGCATATAACATTTATTTTTGAAAATTGCAATTTCATCTAGTGATGAAAATTTAGGATTTTTTCTTGAGAGGGAGGTTGGAAGGTAATCTCCCAGAAGTCTGCAAGATGAGAATAAATCACATTATACCTGCAGGGCCAAACCTTCCAGAGTTTTGCTTCACACTGTGAGGCTCAAAACACAAAATCATCAATCCAAAACAATTAGTTTAACTGCTGGTTGCCAGCAACTAATCCTTGTGTTATCTAAATGCAACTCATTTTCCCCTGCATCCTACCATAAAGGGTTTTGGCTGAATGGATTAGAACCATAGCTGCATCCAGACATGCAAGGCACATCCAGATGAGTGGGGGTGGACGTGAGTTAAGTGGCGCCGCAGATGGGTCTGTAGCATCACACGTGCCAGTGTTCCCCGCACTGCTACTTTGCAATATGGGGATGGGGGTTGACCCCAGGAAATCCTGGGGTCAAAAATCCCATGCCAAAAAAAAAGCAGAACAACGTACATCGTGGCAGCTTGCACTGCCCAAAACCAGAGCCTAGCCAGTCAGAGCCACACTCCAGCTGCTGGCCAGGCTTCCTGCTACAGAAGCACCATGGCTACAGCTCCTGGAGGCCCCCAGGATCCCAGGTAAGGCTGCTGGGGCCAGCAAAATTGCTGTAGATCCCAAGGCTCCCCTATGCCACCGGGGGTAACCTGCCCCATGCCAGAGCACGCATGGCATGGGTGTTCTCTGGGGACAAGTAGCAGGGGCACAAGGTGTGCCAGTGCTACTGATCCCTAAGGAAACACAAATGCTGTGGGCGGTCAGCATTGCTCTGGACAGCCCAGCCACTGTGTGCACCAGCACACACTTGTTGCATGTGTTTTCCACTGCTTTTTGTGCCATTTTTTATTTTTTTGCTACCAGGAAAGCCCAGTAGCAAATTTTGCTGTTTTTTATTTCGAAAATGCTGCTTACCCAAAGTTCACACTATATCCATCTCTTTAGGTGCATTCACCGAATGTTAGAAGTTAAGAACTCAGACATTACATCATTATAGCTGTAGCATCTGTAGCCAAACCATCTGTACCACTGGTAGCTATTAAATAACCCAAGATCATAGAGTTATCAAAGAGTCTATCCCAGCCATGCAGTTGGTCCAATAAAAGATACCACCCACAAAAATCCTTGCTTCTAACAGAATTAACAATACATAAACTTCACTTCCTGGTTTTGTGAAGGCCAGGGATTTGACTCAAATATAGATCATTCATTGCATTGTACAGTAATCTGGGAGGTTCATGGTTCAAACATGCTTCTACCATATTGCATCCAAAAAGACTTATTTCTCTCGCCATCTTCCCCTTCCTCTCACAAAACAAACAAACACAACTCTAAATGCAATAGAGCCCATCATGCAGCCATTATAAGGATGCCCCTAAAGGAGGACTTTGTGCCCCCTGTACAAAGTAGTGCTCTGTCCCATAGCAGCCATATATATGGTGGGGTAGAAGGAAGGTCAATGGCACTTGGCATCAGGAAAGAATAAAGGAAAAATTCTAGTCCAAATTCCTTATGTTCCACAGATCAGGTGAATAAGAAGGGATTTTGACCACATACAAATGGTCAGTTTCTACCAGGAGAATCACCATTCTCCCATGAGAACCCAAAAGCATAGAGAAGTTCAGTCTCTCTCTCCTGGAGCAATAACGACTGCTCTTGGAGAAAAATAATCCAGTAATAACCAGGATGAAATTGCTCCCAGAAAAGTTTTTCCCAAGAGACTGAATATCTGTATACTTTCCCCCACTTAACTCCTCCTAGGGGACCAGGAGTGCAGCTGGGGGACAGGCTCCTTGTCTTCCTGACACTGAGATCACCCCAGTATTGAGAAGCTGTGGGGGAAAGCTTTTCACTCTCCTCATATAGACTGGGACATGAGGGATGCAACGACCACTGGTCTCTGCCTATTCCCCAAACCGAATGGTCCCTAGTTTCAAGAAGAGGCAGTGGGCTTTGCCAATTCCTGTTAGCTTCCTGTTGTTTCCCCCACCATCCAGACAAGCAGTAGCATAGCAGTTTAAAAGCCAGTAGCCAGGAGCTGGGCTATGGTAAAGTCTCCCTGACCCAGTTCATAGGGACCCCGCTAGCAGGCCCTGGCTCTTACATCACTGCCCCACTGCTCAGCAGGGCAGCAGGATGACAAGGAGGAGTTGGGAGCCAAGTCAGGGAGACTTTACCCAAACCCTGCTCTTGGCCAACAACTTTTAAATTGCTGCCTGGTCACTTAGCTGGGTGGCATGGCAGCGAGGGGAAGCTTGGAGGCAGGATCTAGGAGTGGGGCTTAGGAAAAGTCTTCACATGTCCAGCTCCCTGTTTCTGTAACATTCAAATTGCCACCTCAGCTGAATGGTGGGGGAGCAAAGGGAAGCTAGGGAGTCTGAGGGTTGAACACGCAGAGGCTTTCCCCAGCTTGGATCCTATGTTATCCTTGCTGCCTTACTGCCCAGCTGTCCTAAAGCAGAGCAGAGCAAGGCAGGCTGCTGTGCTGCAGTGGCAAGGCTTGGGAAATTTGCCATCACAGCAAAATGTCCCTGCCTTACCTTCACTTCTCAAGCTAGAGCAGTGTGCTACCTCAGTGGCCTGCCATAGTGGTTGAGTGCTCCCCACTTCTTCCTGCACTCCTTCAGGTCATCCCAGAGGAGTGCAAGAAGCGCTCTCCTGCAAGAGAAAATGGGGACACTTCCCACAATTGGAAGATCGCCCCACATCTTCTCCACCTGCCCTCCACCAAAGAGTCCCAAACAGAATTTCTTTTGGTAAAAATTAATGTCTGTACGCAGCCTTTATTTCCTCATAAACTCTGAACAGAATGTCTCTTGGGCAATGGCCGTTTACACCGGGGGGGGGGGGAGGGTAGATGATTAATTTTATTTCAGGATTGCAGCATTTTGGCTAATACCTTTCAGAATCTCCCAGGTTACAGCAAAACCTAACAACTGACTGAAAGAGAAAATGTGTATATAGAAACTGGGAAAAGGGGCTGATTCGATTTCTTTTGGTGCTCTTTAAGATCTTTAAATTAATGTTTCTTAATCCACAGCTACATTGTTACCAGCTAGTAGGTTTCCCATCTAACAGAGAAGTAAAGAAGAATCAACAAATTCCAGCCTTGTTGATAATTAAATTTTGGATTTCAGACAAATCCACTTGAAACATGAGAGATGCTGGACAAATCTCTTTTCAGCAATAATGTAAATAGAAATGTTCAGACAATATAAAATGCTAATTTTGGACACAGGCAACATATTATACACAGCAAAACTGAAACAGTTATAATGAAAAAGATTCATCCAAACTGCTGTTTACTTTGGGATGCATTAGCTTTGCAATTCCTCTTTCTAAAACATAATTTGTATTGCCTAATATATTTCAAAATCTTTTTTTTTCTAGCTTGTAAGCTTAGGAATGAATTCACACACTCATTATTCCTTAAACGTGTTTATGATTAATTATGTCGGAACTAATACAGCTTCACAGGCCAGTTTGAAAATAATGTGCTATTTGCAAATGAGAAAAAAAAAATCAAACCCAGAGTCATTTGTGGGAAGCCGATAACTACAGAGCTTTTGCGCTACAAAGTTCATTAGAAATTAAAACAGTAAAAGTTCCCCTCAGTTTTATTTTACTTGTAACTTGTTAAATGTTATAAAGTAAAAAGAGGATTCACTTTTGTTTTAAAGAAGTTTCCTTGACTTTACTTGACCTCATTTGGTTTGTTCTTTGACCTTTAGACCTTCTTATTAGAACCCCCCCAAATCTAAGGAATTAAAGGAACAGAAACACATGCATGCACACACAGATAATGTCTCTCCAGAAAAAAATATAGAGTAAGTCTTCACTATGGTGTCATAGAAGCTGTTATTCTGAGACCTGAACACTACAAAGCCAGGACTTATCTTTGAATTGTTTAAACCAATATTTTTGTATACTGCTTAGCAGGAGGATCCACACATAGAAAAGAAGAGTTCCTCTAAGTTGTTTTTAATGGGAATACAATACATGATCAGTTGGATAATGCAATCAGCCTGTTTCAAAACTACTTTGATGATCTTTATTAATACCTATGAACAGAGCTATGAGCTGAAAACAGTTTAGAATAGAAAAGTGAAACTTCATGCACACCTATATTCTGCTTTGGAAAAGACCCACAAGAGGCATCAATGAATAATCTTTCCAGGTTCAGAGGCAATAAGCTTTCACAAGCTGATGCTTCAAAAAGCACAGAATGAAGGTAAGGATGAATGTGGGCGATATCTTTTATTGGAGCAACTTCGTGGTTGGGATAGACTTATACAAACACCCACAAAATCCCTTGCCTCTTCCCTTGCATATTTCCTGGACCATCACAGCTACAATATTACTCCAGCACTGCAGAATGGATATGGTGTTTTGGATAAATGCCATTATTTTCCAAAACAGTCCATATAATAGCAAGTTACATATAACATCCAGTCACTAAAACAATCAAACTGTGCCCCTCTCTTTAAGTGAAACAGTGAGCTAATGACAAAAATGAAGAATCTGTATTTATAACTGAAATAATTTGAAGAAGACCAGATGAGTTTGAATGGAAAAAGAGTAAGAACCTCAAAAGTCATCTCATTTGAAAAAGATGGTGGATTCCAACAAAACACAGAGGGCTTTGTGTTGTGACATTAATGCAGAACTTCTTTCCTTTTTGTATCATGGATTATTGTATATACTCTTAAAATGCTTTCATGGTCCTAGTGCACTAGGTATTGCTCAAACAGGAGCCTGCCCCACCACTTCTGCCCAGCAGCTCAGTGGTCTTCCTGAGGAAAATTATGCTGATGCCACTCGGGTGTTGTAGCTGGATCCCAAGCAGTCTTTGGCCCCGTGCATAAACTCCTTATCCTGGAACTGCAATTTTCTCAAATTTGTAGTGGTGTAGGCAGTCTACCTCAGACGGTGGATAGCTATCTGTAAACCTTGTTCTTGGACCTTCACAGCATGTTCCTAGACCTGGGTGGCTCCTTTAAGTGCCATGGCAGTACAGGTGCAAGTATTTGCCAATCTGTCAATCCCAACCCCTCTCTGCCCACCCATATAAAGGATCCCATTTGGTCCTCATTTCACCTGTGCCATCTATTCATATGTCTCTGGCCAAACATCCTGGATCCAGCATCCTGGGATCCATGACTGGGCCTCCTGCACACAAATGTGGAGTCTGCAGACAAGGGACCTATGGTGAGCTCCCTGTCTGGACCTTTTTCCCCACCTGGGGCTGGAAGCCACTCAGCTTCTCACAACCCAGCACTGTGAAATACCTGCATTACACCTCCCCACTTGGAAAATCTGGATGCCTGGGTTCCATCTTCCTGCTGTGGGAGCCAGGAGGACTGGGAATCCAAATACCTGGGCCTGGAGGGATGAGACTTCCCTGGCTCTCCAGGAGAAGAGGGAAAAAGGGAGGGATGGAGGGAGTGGGGGATTTTTGCTAGGGAGAATTCTCATTTCCTTCTATGCCTTACGGCAGTGCTCGTAAGTAGGGAGCTCACTGGTAGCTGTGTGTCCTGATGTGCATGGGACTAAGAGAGCTCTGCCACTGCATCTGGAAGAGCCCTCCTGGCCCTACACACATCGGGACCAACCCCATGAGCCTCAGAACCAGCCCCTGTGCCCCTTGACAGCCTGTGGCCTAGCAGCTGGGGGAGCCTGGAACTCCCCCTGGCTGCTGCAGGGGGCTGTGCAGAGGGGCTTTACCAGGCTGCTCCCGTTAGAAGAAAAGGTGATCTCAACAGGATGCACTTGTAGACATGCTCCCTGGGAAGACTTACTGTGTAGTATTTTATTGCACAGTAAGCCTAAAGTGAATTAATAGCACATGTAGATGTGCCCAACTTCAAAGTTCTCAGAACTACCACACTTGCAATGGTATACACTCCAGCAGATTGTTGTGCTCCTGTATGGTTCGGAAATTGTCTCACTGAAAAGCTTGACTGTACTTAACAGTGTAGAGAAGCTCATAATGGGCTGCACAACTTACCAACATACAGATGTATTCCCTGCATTCTAGGGCATTAGACCAAGTGACATAAGAAGACTAACTGTTCCCTTGCTGCCATATTCATGGGCCTCTGGAGAGCTCAGCAGGTCAGGTACCGTGGTTTTGTGTGTTGCACTAAATGTAGTTAAGGGATGGGGAGAATGGAAATGAAATGATCATTCTGAGTATTCTGGTCTGAAATCTATTCCTAGAGCATTTTATACCACATGAGCTCTGCCTGAGGGTACCACTCCTCTAAAAATTCCTGCCCAGGCATATGCATCGAAGGTCCGGGTGGCTCTCATGCATACACCATGATCCAGGAGGACTGCCAGTTGCCACTCACATGCTCAAAGTTAAACAGGGTGTTTGAAAAAGTGGGACCAGAGTGAAGTGTGTTACACATGAAGTTTTCTATAAACTAAAATGTTTTCATGACACTCACTACACTAAGCATATAGGCTAAAAGTCACCTATTGGTGAAGGACAAGTGATGCAAAATACTGATGGTTCTGAAAAGGCCTAAGTAGAAAGCAGCCCCCATATCACCTGTGTATTGGATCAAATAAACTACTGGGTGGATGAGTGTTGCTAATAGGGTTGCTGTGCTTTGATGGACTTATTGCCTGGGAGCCCATTTGTCATGTATTAGGCCACCTTTTGATGTAAGTTCTTATTCTATGAGATTCAAGAATATTATTTGTAAATACTTTTTTTTTCATATTCCTTTTTAGCTCCTTAACCATTTGCCAAACCTATGTCTGAAAAAAACATTATTCTCTGGGTGAGTTAAAAATTGAAGTATTTGGCTATCTAATTTATTTACAATAAGATAAGAAATATTATTATTTTACTGTTATGACAGCCTTTATTGGATGTCAGAGACTTTGCCAACTTTACTAATAATCTTCCAATAAATTTATGATCCAGGTATTCTGAGATTATTTTTTTGAAAGGTGTACAAAATAAATAGGAGATAATTTGAGTTTATTTAGTCCTGATTTAAATTGAGATAAACAAATTGAATCCGAGGTTCTCAGTGAATAAGCTTATTGTTTGGTGAATGAGTTCTTTTGAGCAGATCTGGCACGAGTAAGATGTGCTGTTTTTTATTGTTGTCATAACTGTGCTTGCAAATAATTTGTTATATTTTAATAAGATCTGTGTTATTATGTATTGTCTTATCTTTTTAATCTGCTATACTTACTTTTTCATATTTTTTGCAGTTATCTTTCATAACATTGCAAAAACCTTAGCAACAAAGAACATTTGAAAACCATGACAACAAAAAGCAGGTATTCCAAAATCAAATATACTGAATAATGTGATTTGTGGGATATTAAAAACAAAGCACTGCAGGAGTGCTTATAAATAAATTATACCTACTTACACATGCAAATAAATCAACTAAGTTTCAGTTCTCAATTAAGTGCCTAATTATGGTGAATAGGTACTGAATTTGCATGCTTAAATGGATGGCCATGCCTCTCAAACAGATCTACTGACCTTTGTGCTCCCATTTATTATAGATGCTCAAAGCCCATCTTTATCATGGCTTTGCATTTATTTTTATTCATAAATTGATAAAAAGTTAGTGAATGCAACTCCCCAGTCTTATGTCCACTAGATAATTTTAGGTGAGCAACACTATCATAACCCACTTGATATTTAAATTATAATAATACTTGAAGTACATTAACCAATTTTAAATAATAAATAGAAAAGGGTTATCACACATGTCCAACACTCCTGGGATGTGCTTTTGACATTTACAATATTTTATGAGGAATTTGTGGGGGTGGAGGAGTGGAGAACTAACTTAGTTTTGATATTGAAGTGATAAGATGTGTTTAGCTTTGGTGATGAGAGCATTACCAGCTCACTGTATGCTTATTTCTTCTCAACTAATGTCACAAATATAGCTTGAAGTAAAGCTGCTCATTGGATCTTATTTCTGCAAGTAGCAGGGAAGATAAAATAACAAGAATATCTTCTGAAATGAAAATAGTTGCATCAGCCTTCAAATTCAAAATAAAAGATAAGATGTCCATGCTGTCCAGTTATTAAGTCCACACTTTATTCTTTAGACTCTTACTCAGCAACATTCCACAAAGAGTGTTCTAACATTTTTATGATCTTTAAAGTGTATCAGAATAGGCAACTTAAAGAGTTCAGAGTATGTATCTTTTCTAAAAGAATCTCAAGCAGTGAATGGATCACAATCTAGAAGCACCCAAACACGGAGAAAACATCTGATACTAAAGGACTCTTCAGTCTACAGAAAAATGCAAAACAAGATCCAATGGCTGG
The DNA here is from genome assembly GCF_030867095.1 of Alligator mississippiensis. NCBI lineage: Eukaryota > Metazoa > Chordata > Crocodylia > Alligatoridae > Alligator > Alligator mississippiensis. The sequence goes on from NC_081824.1 coordinate 90,557,648, forward strand.
AAACTGAAGTCAGAAAAATTCATACTAGAAATAAAACACTTCAATAAAAAATAAAAATCACACACCGAAAAAACCCAGAGATTAATTATACATTGGAATATCACCTAAAGAGATTTAATATATTCTCAGCTGCTTATAGTCTTTACATCAAGAGTTTGTATGATGATTTGATGTACCATCAAAAAACCCAAGTTTTAGACAAGAAACCTATTGCGTTATGTGCTGTACAAACACAGAACAAAAATATGTACTATGTTTTATGAAGCTCTGTTCTACCACGAGATTTGAACTCAAAGGAGAAATTGCCAAGTGACATTCTATAATGTGTTAATTAGACTTCATGGCTGTAATTGTCCATTACAGCTTTGGTTTAAAATGTTTTTTTTTTCCAATATCCTATCCTACTGAAATGATATATATTCTAAATATTAACAGCTTTTTTTTTTTAAACCAGCATAGTTAACCATAGCTAATTTAAATAATTATTTAGCCTGGTACCAAAAAGAGCCTGAACACAACTTATCCCTGTCTACATTAACTGCAAAATTCTGCTCAGTATCAGATTAGCTGGCAACAATGCCATGTTCTAATTCAGTTCAAATGCTGAGTGGGAAAAAAAAGGGCCAAGTGTTACAGAACAAAATGAACAATCCAGGTTTTCATTAAACACTAAGAAAGTTTCCCTTGTGACTCTTCAACTACCTATGTGGCTAAGACTTTTCAGGTTTAGGTTACTTTCAAACCAGGATTGTAGAAAGGGCTCCTCCAAGCATTGAAACAACCATGTCTTCTTTCAAGATCATTAAAAACATAATCCATAATCTATAATAGCATAACCAGTACTAAAAATTCTCTAAATTTGCAATGAGCTAAAATGGGGGATCTACCAATGAATCCATTAATTACACTGACATACTAGCAAATAGCTTTTACTTTGACATTTCCTACTGATGAGTTGATTAATATTTTAAGGGTTAAAATTAAATTCTAATGATGTTACATTAATGAGCATACCAATTGTATAGGGAAAAATCAGATCAGAACGTCCCCACCGAAATTGTACACTATTCTTCATTCTTTTTATTTTTTATGCCTTTCAGTAATACCCTTGTTGACATGACATGAATCTCCTAATTCTTCAATGATGGCATCAAGAAGAGATTACCTCTTTTTTTAGGCCCCTGTATGCACCAACAAAACCTTTTTCTATTTCTATTGTTTTGGGCACATCTTTTATGTGTCTTTAGAGAAACAAATTTCTATTAGACTATTTAAATGGAAAGAAGTAGAGAGTTGTCACACTATTTATCTGCCAAAAGGTAACTTTGAAAGAGAACCAACATGCAAACATACGCACACAAATATATATAGGCTTATATATTGATTCTTCTTATAATATATGCAAATATATTATATATGTAGATATATAAAGTATATAAATACACACACACACCACACACACACATGCACACACACAAGAATGTGGAATAGAATAATTATTTGTTATTTCTTTACAAACACGAGTACATTAAAGTTAGAAAGTGGCAGAATTATTGTTCCCAATGCAACCTGAATTTTTTGCAATACTTTTTATTAGATCGACTGTATAGATGGGAGGGCTGTCTGACAACCTTTGGGGCATCACTTGCCCTTCCTTAGGCCTAAGAGGCAGACACAGCTTGAGTTAAATAACAGAGAGAAGACTCCATGTAAATGCAACCATGATTGGATTGCTGAAGAAGGGCTGTAAACTAGGAATGAAGAGGCATTATCAGGAGCCATTGTAAAACAAAAGAAATGCAGTAGAATAGGCAATCTAGTTAGTGGCAGAGTGAGACGATTCAGGAAGGGAGAGGATAGTTATTATCTGTGAATTGCAGGAAGATTAGTAGCAGTATTTGTTGGGTTGTAATGAGCCATAAAGCCACCATCTGTATAGAGCCCAGATTTTTTACTGTCCTGTAGGGTTATAAATTTCTGTTCCCAGGCCCTGCAGGTGTTTTCCTTTTGAGCATTAACTTAGCAGGGGCATGGTTATTCTGTGAAAAGTATGCTCCTACTGATGTTAACCTGTCTCTGCTCTTCATATTGCTTTTTTGTTCTGTAGGAGTTAATTCTGGCTTTACCCAAATATATTCCATGGGGATGTCTGGTAGGGCTGTGCGAAGCTTTGGTCCCCAATTTGATTCAGCTAAGATTTGGCCCGATTCAGTGGCTGAATCTCCAAATCTGAATTGAATCAGGAGACCCTTTAATCTCTCCAAATCGAATCAGAACTCTCCAAATCGATTTGGAGAGATTTGGAAAGATTTGACCATATGGACACAGACACAGCTTTAAATGTTTTTTTCTACATACCTCAAGGTACCAGGCGACTCATGAACACTGCGATGCTGGGGTGGATGGAGCATCCCACAGGAGAGTAGGGGGGTCCCCAGCATGCTCAGCATTAGACCTGGAAGTGGACCAGAAGAAACTTCCAGTCCACTTCCAGGTCCGCTGGGGAGCACAAAGGGGCCCCCACTCCTGTGCCCACCTGGCTCAGCAACTGGTACTTCCTGAACAGCAGAGACTCCCTATGCCTGAAGAAGGGTGATTGTGCCCAAAAGCTAGCAAAGAACTTTTTTACAACTACTCAGTTGGTCTAATAAAAGATATCACATCTACCCAAAGAGCCTTGCCTGCAGTACATAGTCTAGGGAGTCAAGCTGTCCTCCTCGTGAAGTCTTAAGGACCTTCCATGGCACATGCTATGGAAGAAGTATTTTTATAATGAACCTATCCTGGAACACTCTCTCTCTCTCTCTCTCTCTCTCTCTCTCTTCCCTTTTCTCTCCCCCACTTCCATCCCACCTAATTAAATGAGGTACTGGTGCCTCCTTTATTAGGAGTACTCTCACACAAAGAAGGGAGGTACACATATACTCAACCCAAGGAGATCTCTGTAAGGGCTTCTTCCCTCCAAACTCCCTGCCACAGAAGTCCTAGGATTTCCCACTGTAATGAATGTTGTTTTGGTGGCAGCATCAGTTGTTTGCAATTAATTATCACTTTGTGATAGGCTGCCAAAATCTTCCTGATGAATGCCAGTGAAAAAAAGGAAAATGGTCATTTAACTGATTATGTCTCAGCAAACTTCAGTGGAATTTCATTGGACAAAAAGTAAACCCTCCATGCGCCTGAGAGCTGCCTCCTTTCCAAATGTCAGTGAACTCCTCCAAAGAAAAGAAGGTGCAAATAATTATCAAAGAAATAGAAGATTTCATAATGGAAGCTATTATGCAAACTAAATATAAATGTTGCTACCAGGTCCCTTCATAATCTGAATTTGTTTGGTTTGGGTCTATTTTTTTAAATGCATCACACCCATGTTCCTTACACTTAATGTTCCCACTACACCATGATATTTTATTGGAATAATTGAAATGACAGAACAAATAGTATTAAGCTAAAAATATTCAAATCCAGCACATTAAGTAGCAGGCAAATCTGGAGCCCCTTTTTTAGTCTTCTACCTAGTTACAGTAATTGTCCCTCTTACAATAAATTTAGAATGAATGTTTTTCAATAAGACTGTTTTGATATTTCATTAGAGAGAAAACAACTGTTTTTGGCTCGATTAAAATGTAAATTCCTTCCCACTTGAGACATACAATCTAATTGAAATATTCCCACCACAAATACCTACCTACCTCCCCCACCCTCCCACCCCTAAAACCCTACCTCCCCACAACTCAGATTCTGGTAAGGTTTTTTTTTTCCAATTGAAAATTTTGGATCATCTCAATTTTGAGTCAGGCTTCTGTGACAGTTTACCTGAGAAATGTCTCAGGAACAGTTTCAGGATCTGGTTAAGGGAAAACCAAAATTGTAGAATCTGAGCAGTGAGTAGATGTACTAGGTTTGTAGGTGAATTGGACTCCTAATTCAGCCTGGTTGTTGAGGCACTTCAAAAGCCATACTTCAGATTAGAAGCTAAATTCCCTTTTGAAACTCTTAATGAGTTTCACCCAAAGGAACAGGGTGGGAAAATGTGCAGAGCTTTGAGGCTTCCAGACATTCCTGCTTTCTGCCTCCCACTTCCTGATGCTACCCAAGAGCTTAAGCCCCTGGAATTTCTTTGTTTAGTGGTTGTTTTAGTGAATTTTGGTTAATGAAAGCTCATGTGTTCACTCTTTCTCATCTTATTTAATTACTCTGCATTCTAACTGACTTCAGATTAACATGGCTAACTACTAGGGGGGTGTGAAGCAGGCTGTATTTGATTCAGATTCTGATTCAGCCCGATTCGGGGGACAGTGATTTGATTCATTGATTCAGATCACTGTTCCAATTCGATTCAGCCGAATCTGAATCTAAAGATTTGATTCTGATTTGGAGAATCAGTGATTCAATCATAGACACAGCTTTAAATGTTTTTTCTACGTACCTTGAGGTACCAGGCACGGCTTGTGAACAGTGAGATGGTGGGGTGGATGGAGCATCCCACAGGAGCATAGGGGAGCCCCTGACGTGCTCAGCGGCAAATCTAGAAGTACTTCTGATGTACTTCTGGGTCCACCACAGAGCATGTGGGCCCCTCCCCACTCCACCCCATGCCCCTCCAGCTCAGCAATTGGCTGCAGGGGGACCCTGGGTGCCCCCGCAGACCCAGGAGGTACCAGTTGCCGAGGTGTTGGGGGGGGGGGTCCTCCGCGCACTCTGGAACGGACATGGAAGTGGACCAGAAGTGCTTCTACAGGACCCTACTGCACTCCTGTGGGATGCTCCATCCACCCCACCATCTCAGTGTTTATGAGCCACCTGGTACCTTGAGGTATGTAGAAAAAACATATCAAACTTTGCCTATGTCTGAAACATTGAATCTCTCTGAATCGATTTGGAGGGTTCCAATTCAATTCAGAGAGATTAAAAGGTCTCCTGATTCAGTTTGGATTCAGAGATTCAGCTGCTGAATCAGGCCAAATTTCTGCCAAATAAAATCAGTGACAGAAGCTTCACACAGCCCTACTAACTACCTCTCTCTGTTTTTGGTTGTTTTTAACACTAGAAACTCAGCTTCCCCTTGCATAGAAGCAAATCAGAATGGAGTTGTGCTAAATAGATAAAACTATAGAGTTACAGCTGAGATTTAAACAAATCAAATCATGACAACTAAAATTATGTTTCTTGCAGTAGTATACAGAGCTATATATTTAAAGAGATTCTGCTATCACTGTTGTGACATTTCATCCTGGTCTATAGGACATAGTACACCCCAGAATAGTTAAATCCCAGGGTATGTAAAATTTATTTTTTGTTCCATTAATCTGAAAAAGTTAGCTATGTATTATGCTGATCTACATTGCTGGAGATCATTATTTTAAACCTGGCTCATCTAAAAGCATGACAAAAATCACTTGTTTCAGAATTCAGTGAAATGTATCCAATATTCCAGTGGACTTTGTTCTTGTGAGGTACACACTCAATGTGCATGATGTTCAAATAAGATTTAAGCTACAACATCTCTAATCTGATTTTCTGGTTTCTATTGAAATTAGCAGTGGTACACAAAAATATCCAGGTAAAGCTGAATACTTCAGATTATGTTTTTCTGATGAAAGAAAAAGGTATGGAAAGCCAAGTTTATCCAAATCTTTACAGAAAGCCTCCAGCATAAAATATTATTAAATGTTCCTGTCACCCCACTGCAATCCAACACTGCTGCCAAATGTACCTTTTGGGGACTCAGCTGCAGTCCCACACTGCCAAATGCTTGAAGTCTCCACAATTACAGGGGTTATAGTGAAGCGACCCTCCACACTCCAGCTGTTACTCATTTGAATAAAAGGGAACACCATGGGCAAATCACTACCAGCAGTGCCTGCTTGCATACACTCCAAGCTGGTGGCTTGATTCATGAAATGTGCTAGTGTTCCAGTCACTGAGACAACACATTATAAGCTTGACATTGATTACCATAAAATTCCCAAACCATTTTCTGCTTAATAAAATAAATTCTATTCATCAAAGACACAGCAAGAGAATTAAATGTATTTGCATGTGCATTTTAATTGAGGTTCAAAAAGGAAAACAGAAATACCTAGCACAACTGAATAGTTTAGACTGTGAAAGTAAGTTTCAGAAAATTTAAGAAGTCTACAACTATAACGGAAAAGACTTGCAACAGAACCAATATAGAGACCTGAAATGTACAGCAAATTAGGCTGACACATAGGGCATTTCTACACATTTTCTGCGGGTGGGGAGGCACTTCAATTAAAGTGGCTCTGAGAGCTGCTCTAATTAAAGTGCCACAACGTCTTGTGTATCAGCATCCCTACACTTCAAAATAGCGGCGAGGATGCTTTAAATAAAGCTTGTCAAACTCAAAAGTGTGTTTGAAGTGTGGGGACACTGATACATGAGACATGGAGGTTAGCTCAAGCTCACTAGTTAGTTCTCATCTGTTTCCTGCTTTCTGTGTAGGAAAATGCTCACATTTAAATTAAAAATCATAAAGTAACCAAAACCTCATATTAAATGGACTAAAAGGCAGGTAACTGATAGATCTCAAGACTGTATTGCTAATTGTGAATCATCTCTAAATGAGAGTGTTTCTAGTAAGGTCTCTCTAAGGTTCCTGCCCAGCGCTATTAGGCATATTTTTTATGACCTGGAAAAAATAAAAATCATTCCTTGGTTAGGCACAGAGCTAGGTGTAGTGCTAAATGAGATAAAGCAAAGTCAGTAAATACAAAAGTATCTATGAAATTTAGCTGGAATCCTTCAAGCAATATGCATTTTAATAAATCCAAATTTAAGATAATACATTTAATAGCAAAAAAAAAATACACTTACAAAATGGAGCAATTATTCCAAACAGAAATAATTTAGACATCATGGTTGGTAAAAGTAAAAACAAGGTTTAAAGCTGAAGATTAGATCATGACATTCAAACTAAAATATGCTTATATCTTTTAAAGAATGGAGGTAATTAACTACTGAAACCATTTACTAAGGAAAGTGGTTTTTCTGTCACTTTAAATCTTTAAATTGAGATTAGATACCGTCCTAAAATATGTACTGTATGTTCAATGCTTTAGTGTTGAAGTTTGCTACAAGAATTACTAGGTGAAATTCTCTAATCTAGTCTGTGTGTCTGAGTTCACTAAGTCTCTTTTGACCTTAAAATCTACGATTATGTGAAATGCTGTAGTATCTGATTTAATTGCAACCTCTGGATTCCCTCCCTGAAGTATTATCATACTATCAGAGGCTAGCAAATAGACATGTTCTGTTTTTGCTGTGTAGTAGACATAGAAAAAAAGCACATAATATGCATCACATAAACAATAAAACTGAAGCAAGAGAGACTTTATCAGATATATTTAAACTATATTCTGTATCGTTGTGCTGTTAAGAACTAGGATTTATCCATTCAACACTGCCTTTTATGTAACACAAATGGCATTAAAGATGGAAAAATCTAAACCTCAGGTAAGTGTAGCCTACTTTGAGTTCCTTCCTCTCCATTATCCATTTTTTTGGCATGATTCATACAGAAATTTCCTTTTGCACCACTTGATATAGGCATTAATATTGTCATAGACTTGTTCAATTCATAACATTTAAGTTTAATGTTTACATGTGCAAGGCAATATTCTTATTTATTTCCCCTGCAATTAGTTTCACAGATATATGAAAATTTAACTAAGTAGACCTATAGGCAAGATTCATAGATTCATAGATATGGGGTGGGAAGGGACCTTGTAGATCTTCTAGTCTGACCCCCTGCCCTGGGCAGGAGAGAAAACTGGACTCAAATGACCCCAGTCAGGTAATCATCAAGCCTCCTCTTAAAGACCCCCAAGGTAGGAGCCAGTACTACTTCCCTTGGAAGTGGGTTCCAGATCCTAGCCACCCTGACTGTCAAGTAGTGCCTCCTAATGTCTAGTCTGAACCTACTCTCTAACAACTTATGGCCATTATTCCTTGTTATTCTGGGAGGCGCTCAAGGGAACAAGATCTCTCCCATTCCCTGCTGATCCTCCCTAGTAAGTTTATAGACGGCCACCAGGTCCCCTCTCAGCCTTCTCTTGTGAAGGATGAACAGATTCAGGTCCCGTATCTTCTCCTCATAGGGTCTGCCCTGCTGTCCCCAGATCATGCAAGTGGCCTTCCTTTGGACCATCTCAATGCTGTCCACATCCCTCCTGAAGTGCAGCACCCAGAACTGGACGCAGTACTCCAACTGTGGCCTAATCAGTATCACATAGAGGGGGAGGATCACCTCCTTGGCCCTGCTTGCGATGCATCTGTGGATGCACAACAAGGTGCAGTTAGCCCTACTGACCGTGTCCTTGCATTGCTGGCCCATGTTCATCTTGGAATTGATTATGACTCCAAGATCCTTTTCTGCCTTTGTGCTTTCGAGAAGAGAGTTCCCCAGGCTATAGGTATGCTGCTGGTTCTTACTGCCCAAGTGCAGCACCTTGGACTTGTCAGTATTGAATCCCATCCTATTCTCATTTGCCCACCCCTGTAACCTGTCTAGGTCCAGCTGTATCCTGTCCCTCCCTTCTAGCGTGCCCACCTCACCCCAAATCTTGGTGTTGTCCACGAATTTAAACAGGCTGCTCTTCACCCTGTTGTCCAAGTCACTAATAAAGAAATTGAACAGTCCAGGCCCAAAGACCAAGCCCTGGGGGACTCCACTGCTCACACCCCTCCAGGTCGAATATGACCCGTCCACCGTCACTCTCTGAGTGCAGCCCCTCAGCCAATTTGCTATCCATCTGACTGTGTAGGCATCAATGCCACAGTCACCTAGCTTTTTAATGAGAATGGGGAAGGAGACAGTTTCAAAGGCCTTCCTGAAGTCCAGAAAGATTATATCCACCGTAACACCTGCGTCCAATGATTTTGTGACCTAATTGTAGAAGGCAATCAGGTTGGTTTGACAGGACCTGCCCCTAATGAAACTGTGCTGGTTGCCCCTGAGCATCACCCCCACTGCTGGCCCTTCACAGATGTGCTCCTTGATAATTCTCTTAAAGAGCTTCCCCGGGATTAAAGTAAGACTAATGGGCCTGTAATTGCCCAGGTCCTCCCGCCTCCCTTTTTTGAAGATGGGGACAACATTGGCCCTCTTTCAGTCATCCAGAACCTGGCCAGAGCACCACAAGTGCTCATAAAGCTGTGCCAGGGGGCCCGCAATAATCCCTGCCAATTTCCTCAACACCCTGGGGTGGAGAGCATCTGGACCTGCTGATTTGAACACGTCCAGCCCCTCCCTAGAGGTGTCAATGTTTGTGACAACTGATCAATATTTGAGATGACAGTAGAAGGAAGAAGTGATCAAAATTATATAGAACTATAGTTTAAACAATGTAGCTTAAATAAATGAGAACTGGAACAATGAATCAATTATAACTATTGCTGTAATTGGATGATATTCCATGGAAGTCAAGGCAAATGACCCTATAAGTGCCAGGTTTTTTTACAGTGGTTTCCTTAGCCAACATAATGCTATTTTTAATTATTAGCATTAGTTCTAGACCCTGCTCCTATTGCACTGGAGCAGGAAAGCTCAACCCCCAGCCCACAGGCCAAATCTGGCCATTGCTACAGGGATAGATAAGGATCAAGCTGTTTCCAAATGTCTTGATTAGCCCAGGCCAGGCCCACACAGCTGTCAGGTGGCCCAATCAGGGTACAGGGTGAGCTGCTGCCATGCAGCCCAATCAAGGCCCATATTAAGCAACTGCAGCATAGCCCAATTAGGGCCTGGGCTGCTGCTATGTTATGCACTGATTGGCCTCTCCTGTACCCAGCCTGCATTCTGGATTGGGTTCACCAGCCCAATCTGACCCACAGAGGGACCTGGCAACTGGGGTGAAAAGGTTGGGCACCACTGTTTTAGACAAAGCATAGATATGGAACAAAAAAGGGCAAAATGTTTCTTCCTAGACAGTTCTAAATACTCCATTCAAACTGAAAAATGTTGTTTCTGTAATGGAACATAACTTGTATCCATATACAATGGGACATTAGCATCATCACTATTCCACTATTATAGTCTAATCGATCAATTAATTTCTCATCATTTTATAAGCCTTTGAAGATACAGAAATTGTATTCCCAGCATTCATTTTAAGTTTTTCACCTCCCTAACAAATAGCAGGCATTTTAGTAACCAAAACATTTTAGGTGCATAGTACTCATCAACTTTGGTGTCTTGGCAGTTAATTTACCACACTGTTAAAATTCTGAATTTCATCATGTTTACCACATTTGAATTCTAGTACTCTAAGTATCTAATGCTGATTATGTTATTCAAAAAGAAAATATCAATTTTCTTTTCACCTAAATAAAAGTATTCATAGAATCATAGAAAGATAGGGTTGGAAGGGACCTGAAGGAGATCATTCAGTCCAACCCCCTGCTCAAAGCAGGACTATCCCCAACTAGGTCATCCCAGCCAAGGTTTTGTCTAGCTGGGTCTTGAAAACCTCCAAGGATGGATATTCCACAACGGATAACCTGTTCCAGTGCTTTACTATCCTCCCAGTAAGAAAGATTTTCCTAGTATCAAATCTAAACTTTGCTTGTTTCAACTTGAGACCATTGCTCCTTGTTCTGTCATCTGCCACCACTAAGAACAGCCTAGCTCCATCCTCTTTCAAACCCCACTTCAGGTAGTTGAAGGCTGCTATTAAGTCCCCTCACAGTCTCCTCTTCTCTAGATTAAATAAGCCCAGTTCCCAAAGTCTTTCCTCATAAGTCACATCCCTGAACCCCCTCACCATTTCTGTTGCATTCCAATGGATTCTCTTAACATCTCTTCTGTAGTGTGGGGGGCCAAAACTGAACACAATACTCCAGATGTGTCCTGCCCAGTACTGAATAGAGGGAAACAATTACTTCCCTTGACCTACTGGCAACACACCTACCAATGCAGCCCAGTATGCTGTTAGCCTTCTTAGCAACAAGGGCACACTGCTGGCTCATGTTCAGCTTATTGTCCACTGTAACCCCCAGGTCCATTTCTGCAAAGCTGCTGCCAAACCAGTCGGCCCCCAGCATGGGAATGTTCCGTCCTAAGTGCAGGACTTTTCACTTATCCTTGTTGAACCTCATGAGATTCCTTTTGGCCCAATCCTCCAATTTGTCTAGGTCACTCTGAATCCTAGCCCTACCCTCCAGTGTATCTACTACTCCCCCCAGCTTGGTGTCATCTGAAAACATGCTGAGGGTGCACTCTATGCCATCTTCCAGGTTGCTGATGAAGACATTGAACAAGATGGACCCCAGGTCCGACCTCTGGGGCACTCCACTTGATACTGGCTGCCAACTAGACATTGAGCCACTGATTACTACTCTTTAAGCCCAATGCTCCAGCCAGCTTGCTATCCAGCTTACAGTCCATTCATCCAGCCCATACTTCCTTAGCTTGCTTGTGAGAATGTTTTGGGAGACCTCATCAAAAGTCTTGAAAAAATCAAGGTACACCACATCCACTGGTCTCCTCACATCCATAGAGCCAATCATCACATCACAGAAGACAATCAGGTTGTTCAGGCATGACGTGCCCTTGGTGAATCCATACTGACTGTTTCTAATCACCATCTTTTCCTCCAAGTACTTAGAAATGGTTTCCTTGAGGATCTGCTCCATGATTTTTCCAGAGACTGAGGTGAGCCTGACTGGTCTGTAGTTTCCTGGATCCTCCTTTTTTTCTTTCTTAATTATGGGTGCTATGTTTGCCCTTTTTAAATCATCCAGGACCTCTCCTAATCACAGTATGTTTTCAAAGGTGATGGCCAATGGCCCTGCAATCACAGCAGCCAACTCCCTCAGCACCCTGGGGTGCATCCCATCTGCCCCATGGACTTGTAGATGTCCAGCATTTCTAAGTGGACCCTAACCTGTTCCTTCACCAGTCAGGGCTGCTCATCTCCTCTCCAAGATGTGCTCTAGTCTGGAAGCTGACTTTGCTTGTGAAGACTAAGGCAAAAAAGGTATTGAGCACTTCAGCCTTTTCTTCATCCTCTGTCACAAGGTTGCCTCCCCCATTCAGTAAGGAACTCACACTTTCCCTTATCCTCTTCTTGCTACCAACATACTTGCACAAACCCTTCTTGTTACCCCTCACATCCTTTGCTAGCTGCAACTCCCATTGAATTTTGGCCTTCCTGACTTCATCCCTGCATGTCCTAGTAATGCTCTATATTATTCCCCAGTTATTTGTCCAAGTTTCCACTTCTTATAAGCCTCCTTTTTGTGATTTAGTTTACTGAAGAGTTCCCTGCTAAGCCAAGCTGGTCTTCTGCTATACTTGGTAGTCTTCCTGCGCATCAGCATAGTTTGTTCCTGAATGCTCAGTAAGCCTTCTTTCAAGTACAGCCAGCTCTCCTGGACTCCTCTCCCCACCCAATATGGCTTCCCAGGGGATCCTGATCATGACTTCCCTGAGCAAGCTAGAGTCTGCTCTTCTAAAGTCCAGGGTCCTTACTCTGCTGCTTTATTCAGGATCCTGAACTCAATCATCTCATGGTCACTGCTGCCCAATTTGCCATCCACTACTACATTCCCCACCAATTCATCCCTTTTTGTGAGCAGCATGTCAACAAAAGCATAACCCCTAGTTGGCTGCTCCAGCACTTGCACCAGGAAGTTGTCTCCTATACTCTCCAAAAACTACCTGGATTGCCTGTGCACTGCTGTATTGCCCTCCCAGCCAATGTCAGGATGATTGAAGTCCTCCATGAGAACTAGGGCTTGTGATCTGGAAACTTCCACTAGCTGTTTGAAGAAAGCCTCATCCATCACTTCTTCCTGGGCTGTTGGTCTATAGCAGACCCCCACTGAGACATCAACCTTCTTGCTCTCCCCTCTGACCCTAACCCAGAGACTCTCAACACACCCATCTCCAGCTTCATACTGGAGCTCTGGGCAATCATATAGATTGCTCTTTTACATAAAGAGCAACTCTTCCTATTCTTCTCCCCTGCCTTTCCTTCCGGAACAGTTTGTACCCATCCATGACAGTGCTCCAGTCATGCAAGCTATCCCACCAAGTCTCTTTTATTCCAATCATGTCATAGTCCTGTGACTGTGCAAGAACTTCCAATTCTTTCTGCTAGTTTCCCAGGCTTTGTGCATTTGTGTACAGGCACCTGGGGTAATTAATTGATTGCCCTGATTTCTCAGGAAGTATGAAAGCACTTCCACTGTTGCCCCCTCCTACTTGCTCTTCCTCCAGGTCTCTCACTTCCCCATTTACCTCAGGGCTTTGAAATCCATCCCCGGGTAAACCTAGTTTAAATCCCTCCTCACTAAGTTAGTGAGCCTGTCTGTGAAGATGCTCTTCTCTGTCTTTGTCACATGATACCATCTCTTCCCAGAACTCCTTCTTGGAAGAACATCCCATGGTCAAAGAAGCCAGAGCCCTGCAAGTGACACCACCTGTACAGCCAGGTGTTGATCTGCAGGATGCAACTTCTCCTGCCTGGGCCCTTTCCCTTGACTGGAAGGATCAAAGAGAACACAACCTGAGCCCCAGACCCCCTCACCCTTGCACCCAGAGCTCTGTAGTCACTTTTGATATGCTCAGGATTTCCCCTCATAGTATCATTGGTGCCCACATGGATGATTCATAGATTTCATAGACATTAGGGCTGGAAGGGTCCTCGGAAGATCATCGAGTCCAGCCCCCCACCTGAAGGGTAGGAAATCAGCTGGGGTCATAGGATCCCAGCAAGATAAGCATCCAATTTACTCTTGAAGGTGTTCAATGTAGGTGCTTGAACCACCTCCAATGGCAGGCTATCCCAGACCTTGGGGGCTTGGACAGTAAAGAAATTCTTCCTTATGTACAGACTAAAACTGTCTTGCAGTAGTTTATAACCATTCAACCTCATCATCCCTTGGGGCCCTCTGGTGAACAAACATTCCCCCACATACTGGTGGTCACCCCTGATAAACTTATAGGTGGCCATCATATATCACCCCTGAGCTTGCTCTTTTCCAGGCTAAAGAGCCCCATAGCTCTCAGCCTGTCGTTGTAAGGTCTGTTTTCCTGACCTCTGATCATGCACGTGGCTCTTCTCTGGACTCTCTCAAGCTTCTCTACATCCTTTTTGAATTGTGGGGCCCAAAACTGGACACAGTATTCCAGCTGCGGCCTCACCAATTTGTACCTTATAGACTAATCAAAATATATATGTAACGCGAGATTTTGTGAGCTGAACTTTACTTCTTCAGATGCTTTGAAATGATACACACAAAGTTGTGAATAAGAAGAAGAAGGAAATACAAATACAAAAGCACAACATTTTAGTAAGAGTCAGGCTTCATTTGCAGTATTTTAAATATAACTCCTGTCCTTTAAAAAAAATAGGTCTTCACTCTTTATCAAGGAAAAAGATCAGGAATTTGCGAGAAGATATTTTATGTTCTCCAGTTCTTTACAGATCATGGTAATTTTCTTGAAGAAGTATGCCACGTTCTTCCTGATTTTACAGCCTTTTATTTTCCTTTGATTTTTTGATTCTTCAGTAGACCTTAAAGAATAATTTGAAATCAACAATTTATTAGACAAATATTTAAACTTTGCATATTTAAGCCACATCTACTCTACTAGCAGAGCCTGATTTCCTAGGGAGTACTGATCATTCAGATTTATTTAATTAATACCTTTTATTTTATTTTTATTTTTTACTCTATTGAGGGATCGCTAATATTTAAAAAATGAGATGATTTTCTCAGTTGTGATTGGCTATGGCATAGTTTCTGATCCCTGCCTGCATTTGAGCAAACATTTACATTGAACATAACTGGATATGAAAATTTAAAATTATGTTTCTGCAAATCTTTTTGCATCAGGTTTTACAATTAGCTTTCTGTGATATTGGCATGAGCAATCTGGTAGCTCAATACCTGAAGAAAGCATAAATAAAAAAGTATTTAATGCAGTCAAAGCAAAGAAAGAAAGAAAGAAAATGTTCATAGCTGATATGTTCTTGCAGTATTTATCCAATGTTATTGGTTAGTACTTACTCCTCTTCTTGTGTATTGGAAAACAACAAATCCATTCTTATGTTAATATAAGAACTCCAAGTAACACATTTTTAAAGTTTGAATTGGAACTCTTCCATTGAATCAGTGTGTTCTTGAGTGAGGATTGCTTGTATAAATATGTATTCCTACCTTTTCCTGACTGGAAAAAGTCTTATAATAATCTTCAGTTTCCAGATTTAGGAGCCTTTTTGGCTAGGTCTCCCACAATGAAAGCTGTGTAGGGGGAAAAAAAAGTAACCCTAATAATATAACCAGAAACAAGGTTAGAAAAAGATTAGAAAGCTAAAGGGATGGAAAAAAACAGCATTTTTACACAGAAATCTTAAAAAATGGAGGTGGTATTGTAACAATATTTTATAATTTAAGATGATGTCTAATTAGCACCAGTCTAATAAGTTTAATGGTCAGCTACAAGAGAAGGTACTTTATGAATAAATTCTAGGCCCTTAAAAATAAAATATATCAGGATTTATATACTTCAGAAAATATTTTCTTCAATCTTCCCTTATGTCTCTTAAAATCAAAGTTGAAGTACATAAACTAAGAGGCTTGTTTTGCACTCCTACCAAAATAAGATTAATAAGATTCAGGTATGAGTCAGAAACAACGAGCTGTACCTACCATTTATAGGAGGCCAAATAGCTTTTCAATCTCAATACCACTAGCCAGATATTTTGACACTATAACAAATTCCAAGGCCCTCCAGTAACTGTATGGAACCCATAGAACTGACTAATTTTAAGAAAAGCTATAAGGCTTTCATATTTTATTGGATTTAATTCCTCTACATGACCCATTCAATTTCTTTATTAGGTGTCTGTACAACTTTACAGTATCTCACCCAATCCACTTAAGCAGTGGATGCTTAAGAATGTGATGTTCTTCACACTCATTGGCCAAGCAAGGAGGTTTATAGTAGTAATGATCTTGACTTAAATATTTGTTAAAGTAACTATGTTTGGTTCAGGAGTGGAAGAAGGGACCCTATGCACATGTGGTATAGTGGTGGAAGGGCCTCTGTCTCTGTCTTCAGCCCTTCACACGTCAGCAGACATTGCTTTTTAAACTTGCCCTGTCTTTTATGCTTCTCTCACAGATTTGTCATATGGGACACTTAGCATGCTTTTATCCAAGATTACCATGCCATATTAAAACGTAAAATGTGGTCTGAGCAGTCACATTGTCAAGGTTACTCTGAACTTACGATACACTGGACAGGGCTAGAGTTGGCTGTACCCTCCCCCCACCAACACAGAGAACCATAACTTGTGTACTAATGTTACAGGTAAACTGAAGTACACAGCATTTTAACAACATGAACATATTCAAATAGAATATATTACAATAACACCTACAATACAGTACATCCATGTACAAATTCGATGCGAGTTAAATGAGTATTACTGTACCAGGCCCTAGACCATTAAGTACTGTAAAGTCACCTGTATGAACCACAGCATAAATATAATTGATGATATTGCTAAAATTACTATGCAGAAAATGATAGAAATAAAAATTATAAGTGCAGCGGGCTTATCTATACTGCAAAATATGTAATACTGTCAGAGATATCTTACAAGTGATTTACTACCATTGAGTTAAATCTCCCACCACTACTGCTTTTGCTCTTCCACAGAACTCAGAAGTATATTCCCTACAATATCTGCCACTTAATGATGGATAGGTAGAAACTGAGTGTGTATTTATCTTTTTAAACTGGTGTCTTATTGATAACTGAATAACATGAAAATTCTGGGTCTGCTCAAATTTCATTGCTAGGAAAGGGTAAGATTTCATCCTTCAAGATGCAAGTATTTTTAGTCCTTCAGTAACAAAATCATGATCAGTACTTAATTACAAGATGCTATTTCTAGATTGTAGTTCTGATGGCCAAAAAAAGGGCTAAAGAAAAAAAAGAAAGAATAAAACTTGTACATCCCACAGAGGTATTGCCAAGGTACTAATTAATCTGCACAAAGATGGTTAACTAAATATTTAAGGAAAATTTAGACTTAATTCTGATTCTAAAAGGAGTCTGAAGAAATTAGGCACTTGGACCAGGTACAGAAGGTACATTTATTATTGGTAAGCGTGCAGAAAGCTGTCTACAGCTGTAACCAAGCAGACAGTCAGGGTGCACAGAGCACTGTAAAAATGGTGAATCCCACTCTAAGATAACCCTGAATGGATATGGTATCAGACTTCAGCTTTATAGGTTAGAAAGTCATAATGAACATCTGTATCTGATCCCATCAGAACTCACATTAGGACACATTCCACTGGCAATCCATGGGGCTTTGCAGCACATCACTCATCTGTCCTTCCCCGCTTAGCCTAGGCCGGAGCTTGTGTGATCTGTCCAGGCACCAGGCCAGCCTCACGCCCAGGCTGTCACTGATGATAAAGACCATTTCCAACCTGCCCCTGCCTCCTCTTGTTCTATCCAGGCAGCTATGAGCCACTGTTTCGTATTATTACTCAGTGTACAGATTCCATCTACCCTATCTGGGCATTTGTAAAGATTGGAGATTTTGATTAAGTGCTGTAATGTTTGCTGGACACTACATTCACACAGGGGGCTATCCAAAATGTTCATCTTGTACTATGTTGTTTTGAAACCTCTGTATTCAGATCTCTGTCAAGGTTGTGCCTAATGGGAAACTCATTTGGTGTTGTATAAAACCTGTAGGAATAGATTTCAGACCAGATTACTCTGAGTGATCATTTCATTTCCATTCACCCACCGCAAAGCCAAGGTCAGCAAATGAAACAACGTTCTGTGTAAGCTCGCAAATTCCAAGTCAGGGGCACATTTATCTGCCCTGCGTACTACAGCCTTCGCACTTTATTCACCCACAGGGAAACATGCCTGCATCACCTGTGATGCTCAAATCACAGTAAACATATTGACACCACCCTAAATAATAGATGTAGAATTATAACAGGCTGCCTAAAAACCACCCCTATTCCCTGCCTATACGCACTATCTTGCATAGCACCCCCTTACATCAGGAGGAAAGTAGTAGGTGACACTGACCAGCAGGTGCAAGAGTCAGATGACCACCACCTGCTACATGGACAACAACCATTTCACCATAGTCTCTTATTAAGAAATAGCTTTTTGTCCTCTACCATACCATTGACCATATCAGTGGAATCAGTCAGAACTGCCCCAAACAAAAAGAATGGGAGAAACTAGGTGAGAGATGTTGAATGGAGCCAGCGAGGAATTACCCCCAGTAAGGAGTTAGCATCTGGCTCCAGTTACAAATGGCACACATGGCGGAGTTTGAACACATTGAGAATGGGTCTCGGCAGATATAACTTTTGCATGAAATCATGAGGCCTCTACACAACCCACCAATGTGTTTGTCAAAAGAAGCAAACAATGGATCATCTCCTGAGGTGCACTGTAGCACCACAATGCACCCCACAAAATTTGGCAACACCACCACCAGAAGCAGCAGCCTGTGCAGAATATTGGGAGCAGACAACATAGAAAGGTTGGACCGGAGACACGAGGAAGAAAAACCCACCCCTTATCTAAATTTAGCGCAATACACCAGGCCAAGGTACCCATCGTGCCAGTTTTTCCATGGACCCAAAAACCTGGCAGCAGAGGAGCAGTTTGGGTCTGTCTTCTTACGGGACTTGATCTAATTTCCCAGAGTGCAGGAAATAGATCTGTGGGTATGTAAGTTGTGCAGCCTTTTATGAGTCTCTGAGCACTGTCAAGAACAGTGTCAGGCTTTATAGTGTGACAACTCCTGGACCATACAGGAGCACAGTAATCTGCTGGGGCACATACCATTGCAAGTCCGGTGGTTCTGAGCATGTTGGACTGACTAAGTATCTTAAGGCAGCTACCCATGCAGAGACTTTACTGCTGACCCAAATGTGATGTTTATAGGTGAGGGAATGGCCTAATGTGACTCCTTGGTAAGTTGGGGTATGGTCATAGGGAAGGCTGTGGTTGCCTAATCTAATATTCAGCGTGCTCTTGGCTTGAAGATTGTCTACATGCGTGATGGCAGGACCCAGAGAGTCGCACATGAAGTGCCAGGTTGCCAGACCAGAGCCATGTTGGACAGCCTCAGAGCAGCTGACTGGGCTCCGGTATGGGCAAACCACCCATTAGACTTACCCACAGGAACACCACAGCTGACAACACAGAGGGCGTACAGCACCACAGTGGCGATTTATCAGTTTGTGTTCCTTCCAGCTCCAGGGGCATGCAGCTAATGACATCAAGGAGCCACGATGCCCTGTCAGTATAGAAGACAGCACAACAGCACACAGAGAGGGAGCAAAAAGCCAAGAGACAGAGCCCGGTACGGGGAGGGTTATCAACCTCCTGAAGCATCCCCAAGGGAGGGGAGTGCCAGGGGACTAAGTTATCCCCACCTTCAGGGCTGTCTTCATCCAGGGCAGGAGAAGCCCTGGGAGAGCTGAGCATTGCTGCTGGAGTGTCTCAGCCTTCTCATTAGGACAACTGGGATGGTTCCATTTTCTATTTTAATTTGTTCCTGAGTACCTGGAGGGTTTTTTGTTTGTTTGTTTGTTTTTCTGTATCTGCAGGTATGACTGAAAGGGTGAGGGACTTTGGATCAGTTCAAACTTACTTTCAAGACATTGACTGTTGAGGGATTTCTTGGAGTACTGGGAAGATTAGAGTGCTCCTGACCCTGAGCAGGGTTTAGGGATAGGGTCATCTGAAGCCTGCCAGTGACTTATCTGGTTAGGATCCAACACATAAGGCATCCAGTGCTGCCCCAGTGAAAGCATATTATTGTTTGCATCATTTTTGTTGCTTTAACCCATTTTGCCTTTGATATTCTGGGAATCAGATCCATTAATATCTGTTAAACCTGATGCTGTCTCAGCTGAGATGAGGAACAAAACCTCACCAGTGCAGATCCAGCATCTCTACCTTCAGGTGAGCCCAGTGGCTGAGAACTGGGTGACCAGTACATCTTTGACAACACCACAGCTAGAGTGTGGACAGGAAGTAGGAGAGGTGGAGCTCCAAGTCACCAACCTGCTGTTTTGTAAGTAGTCCCAGTAGAGGAACCCATAATTATATCACTGAACCCTCCTCTCTATTTTGTAACAGCAAAGACATGACAGGTGAGTTGGAGGGGTTTCCCTTGCAGGGTACTCATGAAGAGCCTCATCCTGAATGCAGACCCCATGACAACATGGAAGACTGATTATACTGATTTATTGATACTGCTCACTGACCTTATGCCTCTCAAACACCCCCCGCCCCCAACCTCCATGCCACTGACCTGGAATGAAGCAGAAGCACCAGAGTTGGTACCCTCTACTGTTCTTCTGGGGTTCTGTCTGTGTTGCATTGAATGGGACTGTAAATCTGGATAATTGAAAAGTTGGTTGCTACATCCCTCAAGGTCACATTGCTGTCCTGAAAGGGGTCAGTGTGTTCACAAAGAACCAGTTAATACAAAATGGCATCCATACAGACCCTGAAAGATACTGAAAGCTTGTTTCAAGCCCCACAACCAAGGTTTAGCCAACAATGGCAACTCCAGGTTTTCACTGGAAATAGAGCAAAGAACCTACTTATGAGCACTGCTGCAGGTAGGGCACAGCAGAAAATGGGAATTCTCCCTAGCAAAACCTCCATACTCTCTCCCTCCCTCTCCTCTCAGATAAAAAGAGAAGGTTTATGCCTCCTAGCCCAGACATTTGTGTTCCTAACCCTGCTGGCTTCCACAGCAGAGAAATGGAACCCAGGCTGGGAGGTGGAATACAGTCATTTTACAGTGTGATCAGTGCCAGGTTGTGAGCAGCTATGAAGCTTCCAGACGTTTGGGAGTGGGGGAGGAGGGCCCAGACAGGGGACTCACCAAGTCCCTTAGTTTCTCCCTTGTCTCTGCATGTATGTGCAAGAAGACCAGTTGTGAAACCTGATATGCTGGATCCAGGATGGTCAGCCAGAGACACATGCATAGATGGTGCCAGGAAAATGAGGCTAAATGAGACCCTCAATATGGGGGGGTTAGAATGAGCAGGTTGGTGACTGCTTGCACCCACAGTGCTGCGGCACTTGAAGACTGGGCCTGTGCGAAGTGGCTAGTATTCACTTTGGATTCGGATTCGACTGATTTGAGGGACGGTGATGCGAATCAGTGATTCGCATCACTGTCCTGAATCAATTCAGCCGAATCTGATTCAGAGATTCAATTCATTTTGCTTCCAAATCGGCTGAATCTTTAAATCAGGTAGGCCCCATCCCCTGCCCACTCTCCCAGCCCCATCAAGGGCTGCCCCAGCTCCAGCTCCTAGCTGTTTAAAAAAAAAAAAAAAAAAGCCCCGCACTCACTGGCTGCTGCCAGGCAGGGGAGTGATCCCCACTGCCTCCCCACTTCCCCGTGTTGTGTGGGGGGCTCTGCCATGAGCCCCCAGAAGCTCTAAGGCCACTGCAGCAGCCAGTGAGTGCATGGCTTTTATTTATTTATTTACACCCGGGAGCTGGGGCTGGGTGGGGCAGCCATATGTGGGGGCTGGGAGAGCAGGCAGGAGTTGGGGGACTTATGGAAGAGCCCCCGACACAGTGCAGGGCAATGAGGAGTAGTGAGGGTCGCCTTCCCCTCCACCCCCACCTGGCAGCAGCTGGTGAGTGGGAGCTTTTTATTTATTTATTTATTTTAAGAGCTGAGAGCTGGGGCCAGGCAGGGCAGCCATAGAGGGGTCTGGGAGAGTGGGCAGGGGATGGGGCCTAGTGGGGGTCCCCCCATGGTCCCCACCCTGCTCCTCCAACCCCCCCCCCACCTCCTACTTACCAGCATGGAGTCCGGGTCCAGCTCCCTGCGGCAGCAAGCAAGGACTGCCTGAATCTCCAAAGCTCTCCAAACCTTTTCCAAATTGATTGGATTTGGATTTTTGGAGATTTGGCCACCAAATCAGGCCAAATCTCCCCTGAATTGAATCAGCACCTGAAGCTTCACACAGCCCTATTGAACAAGCCATCCACGCCCAGGAATTCAGTGCTGCAAAGATCCAAGAATAAGGTCTACAAATAGCCACCAACTGTCTGAGGGAGGCCACCCTCCCCACTATGGAGTTGAGAGAGTCACAGCATTAGGATAAGGAGTTTATGTGCAGGGTAAAGAATACATAGGATCCAGCTACAACAGCCCTGAGTGGTGTTAAGGCTATCTCCTTCAGGGATGCCATTGCCCTCCCTGGCAGGATCAGTGGAACAGGCTTCTGCTCACCCCACCCTGCCCCAGCATGCAGAGCCCCACTCTAGGGACTCCTCCTTTGGGCAAAATTCCTAAGAGTCCCACAAGGGGGACCCTGGATGATGGCTGTTGGGAAATAGTACACACTGTGCACTGATTGGGAAATGCTGGGGGGCAGGGGAACCCTGGAACAGGAGATATGGCACATGGGAGCCACTGACCTATGGTCCAAAAAGCCAGGAAGGCATCTGGCCAGGTTCACTATGAGAAGCAGTATTCGGGGAGTGAAGGGGGACCAGGCTACCTGAAACTCAGTGGCAGGGCCAGCATTAACTCTGCCCACCTTCCAGGGCCATCTCACTACCCCCAGCTGCTAGTGGTCACCAGTGTAGGTGCAACACTCCAGAGGTTCCAGGTGAGCCCTGAAAAGGCATGGGAGTACTCAGAATGGGGGAGGGGAGGTGGCTACCACCCCACCAGACCAGGCCACTCCAGGCCTGGGTCCCACTGCAGGGGAGCAACACAACTTCTGTGGGGAGAGGCAGCCCCCTGGACTCAGATCCAAATTCCAGAGTGGGCAGCATTCCACAGTTTTTCTTTATTGTGCACACAAAAGGTTTGGCAACTGCAACATTTAACAACCTCAGTTGTGGGTAGTGCTGCCTGGGACACGAGGCCAAAGGAGCCCAGAGCTGGTGACCCATGGCCCAGTGCCAGATTCGGGGCGTTAAAGTCCTCCACCCCTACTCATCCAGGGCGGGGTCCTGGTGCATGCGGGCAAGGAAATACCTAGCCAGGGCTTCAAGGATCTGACCAAGTTAAGCAGATCCAGACAGCCTGCCGTTATGTGGGGCCAGGTTCACCATCATCAGTGGGGAGGGGGAATACAGGCATCTGGGACATGTACACACACACACACATGCAAATTCAGGCATCTGGGACACACACACACACGCAGAACCCAGTTATCCCCCTCCCCCTCCCCCTCTACACACACATGCATGCACATGCTTGGCGGGCACAGGGCACGCTGGGTGGGCATGCACAGGATGGCTAGCTGGTGGCTTGTGGCCATGAGGGCACATGCCATGAACCACTGCTGCATCAGGTCCAGAAGAGCAGCCACAATATCCCAGCCAGTTAATCAGAGCTCAGCCATTCAGGAGTCTTCAGCATCCTGGGGAGCCCATGGGGCACACTGGGAGGAGTGTGAGTCCCTCCTACCTGCTGGGCTTGGCCCATGCAGGAAGACTCTGAGCTCCCCCCACCCTCCCTCAAAGGGCTAACGTGTTCTGCTTGCTCCTGACCTAAACTTGAGAGCTTAGATTAAAGCTTGAAAGTTAGAGCACTTCTGCATCCAGCTTCTTGATTGCCTGTACATAGCCTTGGATATCTATGTCCTGTTGACTCCTTTGAAATGCCCAGTGAGTATCAAAGAAGTTTTCAAACAGAAAGGAAGATGAAGGTATTTAATATTTTTCCAAAGCAAACAATAGAAGCCTGTACAGTAGAATTAACAACGGATTAGGCAGGACTAAACACTTGAGAATATATTGTAGTGAATAATACAGCACTGGCAGTGAAATGGATTAAATGATTTAAAAGAACTTTTCCTTTGCCAACTTTTAAGATTCATAGCTTTTTGCTCATCTTGTACTTAAAATGTAGAACATGTTTATTTTAGTCCAAAATAAAGTGGGATGGATTCTGGCTATAATGGCTATTAAAATTGCACCTGATGGTAGGGGAAGGACACAGCTACAATTCCTAGAAACACTGTACATTTATACACATACCTTTTAGCTCTCAGACACACCAGAGATCTGCCACTTCGGAGCAGACTCAATTAATCAAGCCTGTTCTGTACAGGAGCTGACATGCACTAAACTGCGCCACATACAGTTGTATAAGTGGCGAAATGCACGTTAGCGTGGAGGAAGTGGTGGCAGTGCACTTTTGAACTAAAACACCTGTGACATGTTTTAGTTGCAAAGTGCACAACCACCATTTTCTTTACGCTGATGCACATTTTGCTGCTTATACAACTGCAAGCATTGCAGCACCAGGTGCTTTTCAAAGTGCCCAGCGCTGTGGCGCTTGCACGTGTAAAAATGCGCACTGTGCCTGGGACAACAACCTTCAGTGTATGGAAGAACATCTGCAACATCTGTAAAGCCCTTACCTTTACACTGATATTGTTAATTGCAATCAGATTTTATATATATAAAAATAGATAGATAGATAGATAGATAGATAGATAGATAGATAGATAGATAGATAGATAGATAGATAGATAGATAGATAGATTTACAGAAATTAACACAGTTTCATCCCCAAATGGTAAAACAACAATGACATTGTTGCTGAACTGTGATTATAGCATTAAAAGCTGAGGTTGGCTATAAACATGGGCAGAGTCCCATTATGGAATTGTGCAGTGGGAGTGTCCCTCTGATTGTTCTCCTGCTTCCTGGTCCATTAAGTTCAGACATCTTCATATGGGATTAGAAGCTAAATTTATAGTAACACATTTAAAAACTGCACATACCTCATATATGCATAAACTGTACATCATACTGACATCTTTTTATGTCTCCAAACTGCCAAAGAAAGACATCAAAATATTTATTAAATGAAAATACAATTCAAATTCTACTACACTTAAAGATCTGCAGCAGCCATTTGCTTCTACTATTCAAACATATGTAGTAGGCTTGCCCAATTATTATTCTGCTCACTGACGCATCACTAGAAATACAATCTGATATTATTTTTCATAAAGAAGTGGTATTTAGCAATAATAGCATGCACATCAAATCTGATTTTATTTTTATGCACATCTAAATTCCACTGCACAAAAACCCTGCAGTCAACTATTATTACAATACCTGTTGGCTATCTTTTTCCCTTTATTGATGTGCACTAAGCACTTTTCAATGTTGTTTTCATGGTTTGCAGAACATATCAGAACCTAGCTGAGAAATGATTTCATGAGTAGACTTCCACTGGGAATGTCAATGAGGTAAGGACATTTTTGACATATTATCTGCATTACAGAGCTTTATTTGATTTGCAAGATTAAAAGAGATTGAGTTGAAAGAAGCAGTGAGCTGCACCTAAATGGAACAATAGCCTGACATCAAAGATGTGTGTGATTTGAAAGACTGAATGGCAGCTGCTACAAGGAGATTATAAAATCAGGATCCAGACACCCATTTTGGTCTGGAACTCAAGTCAAAAGTTTTGTTTTGCTTTCAAATCACATTATTGTGAAGGAGAATGTCAGCATATATAAAAACATGTAATTTATCCCAATTGCCTCTTTTGTTTTCCTTTTTTCTTCTAATTAGATAATAATCAACAGTTGGCATCATTCTATGAACTATCCAGTGAGACTAACTTCACTGTTCTGGCAGTGATAGCTAGATAGTTACTTTTTTAACATACTGTATGAATCATCTACAGTGTGTTTCAGGGGGACAAGATTAACATCTACATAAAAATCAATCCAAGATTGAAAATCCAGGCTGTCTATACACCTGTTCAGGGGTAGGGGAGGCCTTTTAATAAAAGCAGTTCCAAGATAGCCACTCTACTTAAAACATCTCACCTTCACATGTATTAAGCTTCTGTTCATTTAAACATGGACTTGGGACACTTTATCTAAACCTCATTTGATGAGTTTACCTAAGGCACCCCCATGGCTATTTTAAAACATGCAGGGGCTTAATACACATGACAGAGAGACAACACCGGAGCATTCCAATTAGAACATGGAGCAGACTCAATTAATTGAGCCTGCTCCAATGTGTTCTCTTTAAAATGCAAACAAGCACATGTATAGGCAGCCCCAGTTTCCAGAAAAGGGCACCGAAGAAAAACCGAACTCCTTAAAAACACAGTTTCTGGCTTACTTTCTTTGCTGCAAAGGTCCTCCCATATTTCTGTACTTTCCAAGGATTTACTTAAGGGAATCTACAAAACACCTTCAAAAGAAGGGCCTGGGAACATAAGCACATAAATTTGTAGTGAGGGGCATGACAAATCTCACACTGGGGTTGCAGAGAGGCAGCAGCAAGGCGCCAGACTTCCATGCATAGACCCTGAGATGGTGCAGAGTCACTTGGAAGAATTGGATGCCTTTAAGTCGGCAGGCCCGGATGAGCTCCATCCAAGGGTGCTGAAGGCACTGGCCGACATCATAGCAGAGCCATTGGTGGGAATATTTGAACGCCCGTGGCGCACGGGCCAAGTCCCGGAGGACTGGAAAAGGGCCAATGTGGTCCCCATTTTCAAGAAGGGGAGGAAGGAGGACCCGGGCAACTATAGGCCAGTCAGTCTCACCTCCGTCCTTGGGAAAATCTTTGAAAAAATTATCAAGGCTCACATTTGCGAGAGCCCGGCAGGACAAATTATGCTGAGGGGAAACCAGCATAGGTTCGTAGCAGGCAGATCGTGCCTGGCTAATCTGGTCTCTTTTTATGACCAGGTTACGAAATGCCTGGATACAGGAAGAGGGGTGGGTGTCGTGTACTTAGACTTCAGGAAGGCCTTCGATACGGTATCCCACCCCATACTGGTGAACAAGTTAAGAGGCTGTGACTTGGATGACTACACAGTCCGGTGGGTGGCAAATTGGCTAGAGGGTCGCACCCAAAGAATCGTGGTGGATGGGTCGGTTTCAACCTGGAAAGGTGTGGGCAGTGGGGTCCCGCAGGGCTTGGTCCTGGGACCGATACTCTTTAATGTCTTCATCAGCAACTTGGACGAGGGAGTGAAATGTACTCTGTCCAAGTTTGCAGATGTCACAAAGCTATGGGGAGAAGTGGACACGCCGGAGGGCAGGGAACAGCTGCAGGCAGACCTGGACAGGTTGGACAAGTGGGCAGAAAGCAACAGAATGCAGTTCAACAAGGAGAAATGCAAAGTGCTGCACCTAGGGAGGAAAAATGTCCGGCACACCTACAGCCTAGGGAATGACCTGCTGGGTGGCACGGAAGTGGAAAGGGACCTTGAAGTCCTAGTGGACTCCAAGATGAACATGAGTCGGCAGCGTGACGAAGCCATCAGAAAAGCCAATGGCACTTTATCGTGCATCAGCAGATGCATGACGAATAGGTCCAAGGAGGTGATACTTCCCCTTTATTGGGCGCTGGTCAGACCGCAGTTGGAGTACTGCATGCAATTCTGGGCACTGCACTTCAAGAGGGATGCGGATAACCTAGAGAGAGTCCAGAGAAGGGCCACTTGTATGGTTAAGGGCCTGCAGACTAAGCCCTACGAGGAGAGACTAAAGAAACTGGACCTTTTCAGCCTCCACAAGAGAAGGCTGAGAGGTGACCTTGTGGCTGCCTATAAGCCTATTACATCACGGGGGCACAGAAGCGAATTGGTGAGGATTTATTCACCAAGGCGCCCCCAGGGGTTACAAGAAATAATGGCCACAAGCTAGCAGAGAGCAGATTTAGATTGGACATTAGGAAGAACTTCTTCACAGTTCGAGTGGCCAAGGTCTGGAACAGGCTCCCAAGGGAGGTGGTGCTCTCCCCTACCCTGGGGGTCTTCAAGAGGAGGTTAGATAGGCATCTAGCTGGGGTCATCTAGACCCAGCACTCTTTCCTGCCTATGCAGGGGGTCGGACTTGATGATCTATTGAGGTCCCTTCTGACCCTAACATCTATGAATCTATGAATCTGTGAATCTATGAATATTACTGGACAATAAAAAATATGGACTAAACAGAAAATGGCTTTATGGCTCATTATGATCTACCGGCTACTTCTACTAATCTCCCTGTACTCTGCAGGTAATAACAGCCCTCTTCCTTCCTGAATAGTCTTGCTCTTCAACTAATTAGATTACCTCTTCTACTGCATTTCTTGTAACCACTTCTGATAACATCTCCTTTCTCCTAGTTTGTGGCCCTCCTCCATTCCTTTAAGTAGAAGCTTTTGTTCAGTCTCCTATTTAGGTCAAGCTAAATGTGTATTCCTAGTCAAATTTCTCTCCTGGCTATAAATTTGGTCCAATAAAAGATAAACCCTGCTCTAACTGAAGGTTTTTTGGATATAGAGGGTCATCAACACGTTTTGCTCTGTGGGGTGGGTTAAGGGCACCCTGAAAATGCTTGTTTGCTGAAGCAGGCACTTCAGGAAAAATAAACAGTGTTATCCCTGGTTTATGAATCTCAGCAGTGCCTTAGATCAGGGTTCAGCAACCTACGGCCTGGAGGTTAGATCCGGGCAATGGAGCCATTGCATCTGGTACATGGAGCTGGAGCTTTGGCAGTATTCATCAACATGGGGCCTCATCACTGTTCATCACTGAGGAGACATTGGCCATGCTTTGCCATACCATGCCATGACCAGCTAGCTGGGGCATAGGAGCCTTCTTGTGCTGGCCACAGCTGGGCATCATGGAGAAGCTGCATAATAGAGAAGCAACAGTGGCAGCCATATCCTAGAGCTGGCACACCTCAGGCATTAGCTGGGCCACTATTTAAGCCCACTGCTGTGAAACATTGCCAACTGCTGCCTTACACTATGCTAAAAGTACAAATGGCTGAAGAGGGTGAAAGACCAGGCTTAGCTCCCTCTCCCACTTCTCACCTCCCAGGTGACCATTTATATCAAGGGGTTATTGAATATTCTGCTATAGGGCTCTCTCAGGTCTCCTGGTAAAACTATTCAACTTTGTATAAATGATGGTACTTTAACAATTGGCATACTAGGGACAGATGACTTCTGAGAACAGATCCAATGTGTATTATTTTGTTTGGCAATATAGGAAACTTAAAACAAGGAGCTTGACTTTAGAGCATCAGGATTTTAGTTTGGCTGGTTAGTAAACTTGACCAGTGGCTTATTTCCCTTTATAAATATTTCAGAGTATGTAAAGAAAAATGGGTCAAAAATACACAACATTGAAGAAGAAAGCTGTGTACACAAGAATATGAGGACTTGGTGTGTATGTTTCTAGGGAGCACTGGTTCATCTTTAAAGACACAGGAAAACAGAAGCCACTAATGGTGCCTAGGAAAATTATTTGAACTATTTGCCCCTCAAATACTCTGAAGGATGGGACCAAACTTTTTAAAACAGTTTTAAAACCATTAGATAAAAGAACTTAAATCAACAGGAACAAAGGCATCTTCAAAAATTGCACTGAAAGCCTATTTACATCTTTAAGACCATAAAACCTTTAAAGAAGGTGGTCCATAGTTAGGGGCAAAAATTACACATAAACTGATATAAGTGATTGGAAACTGGCTCATATCTGTAACACAACAAAAGATCAGTGCACATAAACCACTTTCAAAATGGTCATACCAGTTTAAAGATAAACTTGGGTGGATGTAGTATCAGACTTAACTGATTTTGGTTAAACCAGTTTATTTAGCTTCTGTCCTAGATCCCCTCCAGGTTCAAGCTAATTCATCATCCACCAGCATCCTAGGATGCTTTGCACCTCCCCTGCAACACCTCCACCCCCTAGAGTGGGTGGGCAAGCTTTGACCCAAACTGTCTGCTGCAGCTGAGCAGGGATGTGTGCTTTAGAGTCCCACTGCTTCTAGCCTGGGCCACTACAGACATGTAGCTGTACTTATGGAATTAGAAATGAATGCGTGTTTACTTGTTTATAGGTTCAATCTACACAGCTTAAACCAACCTGCAAAGATCGAACTGATTACGTCTAGGGCTTTTTGACTAGCTGTAGTGCCTAAATCAAGTTGAAAAGGGAGCTAAATTTTAGGGTAACTTTATAAGCAGTGGCCATATAAACTATATAACACCTGAAATACCAGTAGCTCTGATTTTAGTGCTAAAATATTACACATTTATGTTATCAGTCATATTCTTATTCCACTGTATATTACAATTCAACTACTACTGTGAAATCTTTAAGACATCAGAATCAAGCTTGTTTGGCTAAGCTAGTTGTTATTAGTTCTGAAAAATTTCCACTTCATCCTCAGTGTTGGTATAAATAGAGCTGAATGATCAAACAGATGTGGGTGTCATATAATTATATATTTTTTTTTTTTATCCACAACGTTAGAGTTGCTGAGGATGCCAATGGACTATAGAATATATAGAATATTTTGTGTTTTGCATTAAAAATGTATAAGGTAGAATTCCAAATTACAGAAAATTTATTGGCAATGCCACTCAAATTACCTCTGCAAAAACATGTGAAACACTTAGGGCACGTATAGACAAAATGAGGGCCCTAAATTAAAGGGGTGGGTTTTTAAAATCACCAGTTCAATTTAGGGCCAAGTAAGCCCCCGTGTTGCACACACACCCGTGCACTTACCTGCCTCTCCGGTGGGGTGGGGAGGGTGAGCTGCCGGTGAGTAGAGTGGTTCCTGGGCTGTGGGGGGGATGATACTTCCCTCCACAGTGGCAGCACCCTGTTCCCCCAGGTAGCACCCAGCTCAGGCGGTCCCAGGGGGCACCATAGCCTTAGAGGGCAGCACCAGGCCCCCATGCAGCTCAGGCAGGCAGGCTCCAGGGGGAAAAAAAAAGATCAAGCTTGACGCTCTTTTTCTTAGGTGGAGCCTGCCTTCCTGGGCTGCTGCCAAGCTGCTTGCAGGGCTTCCTGCAGAGCTCCTGAGCTGCACCAAGGCCAGTGCTTCACTCCACAGCTCTAGAGCAGAAAACTAAAACTGCTCAGAGCTAACTCCTGGCCCTGCCTGGCTGGTCTATGTTTGAAAATGGCCACCCCCATCAGGCTCCTGGCAGTGGCCTGCCTCAGCCCTTAAAGTGGCAGGCACCCAAAAGGTGCCCTGCCAAAGTTATCATAAAGGCCTTAGATGCTCATTGAACATTCAATGTGATAATGTGTCCATTCTAGTGGTGGTTAAGGCATATAAGCAGGTTGATGAGCTGTACAAAGCAGGCAAAGGGCTTGTGTATATTGGGTCAGTGGTAGGTCTCACGGAGATGAAACAGACTCTAGAGTGAATGAATGAACTAAAGTGGGTGGAGATGTGATAGGACATTCTCAGTCCCACCATCTCCAAGAGCCACCACTGAGCTGTATGGATAATTCCTAGGAGATCTGGTTCATTTAACAGACATATGTGCTGTTACTTGCATATACAGTAGCTCCACAATCAGAAGCAGGGTAGTTAAATTAATATGATGCTGCACCCAAGCTAATAAGTTATGTGTGCTCCATTGGTTCCAGTTCCAGAGCTATACACAGTGAGCCAGAAGTAGATCTGCATTGTGCTGCCTTGAAACACACAGACATATCCTTAGACCAGTGGTTTTCAACCTTTTTAGATTAAATGTATCCCTCAGAAAATGCCATTTCTTTAGTTTTCTCTTGATTTTTAACTACCAAAAATAATACAGTAATTATTCTGTTGCAGAGAACTCAGAAAGACCACAAGTCAGATTATTTTGAACAGTATGAATTTCCATTTGAAATCTCTTGGTTTATCTTGGAAATCATATTTGCACACCTAGAAGTAATAAAATTGTATAGCAAGCCACAGCACCCTAAAAGGATCTTAAGGCACCCCAGGGTACCTCTCACCCTGGTTGAGAATCACTGTCTTAGACTCAAAACTTGGGGTCTAGACCTACTACCAACTCACCTGGTGTTATTTACACAAATATAAAACATTAAATAAAATGTACAAAATTATGTATCAGAAACTTGACCCTTACGTTTCCCATCAAGAATTATGATTATGAAATAAATGTTTTGATGTGAAACTGTTTCAAAGAAACAATTTGAACTCACAAGAACAGGATATACAATACAACCATGTTACTATCATAATAAGATAGAGTTGTTTGCAGTTAGATATAGTGAAACTAAATGTTTTGCATTTCCCAAAATGTTCCACGTGCATATTATCTCATTTTTTAAATAAATGTCATGTTTCTATTCTAAATCATGTGTTAACTCTGTAGCAGTGTTAATATTTCAATACAACATAAATTATTTAAATAGCCAATGGATTTCAGTTTAATATAAGTTCCTTGCATCCCTTCTACTCTGCTTGCACTTAATATTTTAGTAACCTCTTAACCATGGAAAAACTAGGTTGAGAAACATGAATGGAAATAGAAAAAGAAGCATTGACTAAGTGCAGACATTACACTTTTTTTCTGGTTTAGGTGGTCAGAAACTAGTCTATACCCATAATGGAACAAAAGTTCAGGGCATGTAGACTGGTTTCAAAATGGCAGATACCAGTCTAAGATAAACATAGATCCATGTAGTATCAGACTCACTTGAGCTGGGTTGGACTGAACTATCAGTGCCAGATCTGCTCATGAATCAAGGTAGGTCACTACCTACCAGTATCCTAGGGGACTTTGTGGGACATCTTAAACCCACCTTGCAGGGAGCCCCAACTTGGCTTCCCTGCCCTCAAGCTCTCTGTCTGTCAGCAGCAGGTAGGACAGAGGTGGGGAGGAGAGGGGCTTGTGAGCTGCTGGGGGAGGCAGTGCCAGTGGCATACCCCACATTCCTGACCCAGGTCAGGGTGACACAGGGTGCTCCTAGCCAGAGCTGAATTCCTGGCTGAAGCCACTTCTCTGCAGCTGTTGGGGCATGGCTGCCCACCCCTCTCTCTGGGAACTGGAGCCCTGCATCTGCAAAGAAGTGGTTTCAGCCAGGAATTCAGCACTAACTCCAAGGGAGGGAAAATCCAGTGAGCTCTTCCAAGAACTGTTGCAGTGCAGGGTCCTGAGGCTCATGACAAGACAGGGATACTCTGTACCCTGCTGGACAGGAATGTGGGGTACACCATTGGCACCACCTCCCCCCAGCAGCTCACAAGCCCCACTCCCCTCCACCTGTGCCCTGCCTGTGGTAGACCCCCATGCCCCTTGCCCCTAACAAGGCCCAGGGACCCCCATGCCATTGAGTGTGGTGAGCGTACTTCTACTTGCTGGCCACCTGTAGCTACCAGCTGCCTGACAGATGACAGGGAAGTGGGAGGAGCCATGTGCCTGACAGCCAGTCAGGTATGATGCAGCTATTCAGCAACATCCAGCTGCCCTTGGTAATATCCAGCATGCTGGAAGGCATGTGGAAGCATCCCTAGGCTTCTAGCCTTGGCCAGTGCAGGCTTTTGCATGACTCCCCCAACCAAAGAGTGAATACGAGTTCTGTTCATTAGCGGTCCAATCTGCACAGCTTAAAGAAACCTGAATAGATTGGATTGATTCAGCCTTGGGCTTTTTGACTGTACTTAACCAAAAAATACTAAAATTGACATGAAGTTGACTAGCAAACAAAGAATTCTTATAAAAATATCTTCTAAAACAAAGTGGCAGGATCCAGGATGGCAGGATGTACAAAATCACAGGTTCCCATTTTTCAAAAATTTAACATGACAACACACACTGAAGTGACTGTGGGCACATCTACATGTTCATTAGCACGTAGTAATTACTGCACTTTTGTTTAGTACTTGCTTAATGAAGTACTAACTAAATGATCCATAACTACAGTTACTGCACAGTAGCACTGGTGCACACTTTTTTGTGACACTTACTGCGCAGTAGATTAATAACACTGCAAAGTTGCATATTAGCACAGTTTTTTACTGGCACACTACTGTGCACTATTAGGCTACTGTGCAGTACACATCTCATGTAGACACACACTGTGACTACTTGCAGTGCCCAGGTTAAGCCCATGAGGAAGATTTGTAGGACCAGAGTCACATTCTGCACTTCCTTTGGAGCAAAACCTGTCTTCTCCTACTTGGAATGAACTTTCCCTATTACAGGAGCCATGGCAATATAAATAATAAAAATGAACATTTCTACCTTGAAAATACATTTTTTTCTTTTAGGATTCTATTTGACACTGGCACACAGTGTTGGTCTCTTGGTAAGAGTTTATTCCACTTTCAGTAAAAGTATGCATTTTCTCAGTCGCTTCTAAAAATAATGTCAAACTTACCCCATACTCATTTTTTTTTTTATGCTGCTCTCTGTAGGAACATAAATCAACACACCTATCACAAATGGAACCTGTAGCTCTTGATGAATGTGCCTTTAGGCTTTGTAAATATCCAATACATACACTGGGCATAATTGCGAAAGTTTCTTTGTGGGGAGGCTGGAAAACATAGTCTCAGATCTACTTTGCATCCGAATTCTGATAGAGCATT
Source organism: Alligator mississippiensis (assembly GCF_030867095.1). Classification (NCBI taxonomy): domain Eukaryota; kingdom Metazoa; phylum Chordata; order Crocodylia; family Alligatoridae; genus Alligator; species Alligator mississippiensis. The sequence continues at coordinate 90,592,067 of NC_081824.1, forward strand.
AGGTCACACAAGTAAAACCTTCATTTGGTCCTTTCATTCACTAAGAAGTACATTTAACATGTGTCTTCCCCTAGTAGTATTCAAGATGACTACTTCATTCATTTCCCTGGTTACCAAGTCTCCAGAAAGTTTTGGTAAAAATATAGGGTGTCCAGAGAAAGATAATGATCATGTGTCTGAAAAAGTTTTCAGATGAAGGAAAATTGGAAAGCTAGAACTGTTTGCTTGCACAGGAAACAAAGCAGATAGGATAGGATAAATGTATACATAAGGGTGAATAGTTCAGGGAATATAATTAGGTGCTTCAGTTCACCTTTTTTCATAAGAACAAGGGCATATTCAATACAATGGAAAGGCAGAAAATTAAAACTAACTAAAGGAAGCACTTTCTCAATTAGATGGTGAACACATGGCTACAGGATATCACTGACACTAAGGCCATAACTACATAGCAAAGTTACTGCGCCAAGCAGCAGCACCCTTGAACAATGCCATTCTGCTCTACAATAGGCTATTTCCCACTCTGGAGCAGTGTAGCCACATTTGTGTGGTGCTGATGGAGTGTTGGCAGGTGAATTGGCACTTTCACCTGGTAGTAATGCTAATTAGCCCCCAGCATCATACAGATGTGGCTCCTCTGCTTCCAGTGCAGGAGGTAACCCATGAAGAACAGTGTGGCATGCTTGAGGGATACAGCAAGTAGGCAGCATAGACTTAGTTTAAGAGTATAATAGGATTAAAAAAGGAAACAGTGTTATATAAACTACATTGATACTTTGAGTTACAATAGAATAAAAAATATCAAGAAAGAATGTTCAAGAAGTTTTGCCAGTAATGTTCTCATATACTAGGACATAAAAGTATCTTTTAACTAATGACAGGTTGGAAGAAACCTTCCTGTCAGTAGATTATTCCATCTGTAGTTATCAAAGGAATTTGTGAATCTTCCTTGAAAACAGGTGGTGCTGACCACTGTCAGAGACAAGATAATGAACTAGGGGAACCTGAAATCTGAAGCAGAATGACAAATCCTATGAACAATATGAACATAATCAAAGCCTCCAGTAGGGACTCTGGACTTCTATCACTTCCCTCAAAATAAATGTTAAACATTTCTAATTTCCATTTTTGTGTAGTATGCCAATGTCATACAATATACTAGCTTCAACTAATGTTAAAAACCTCAGTGCCAAAGTACAATATAGAACCCTGACACCTAAATGCATAAAACTCAATGTACTGTTGCTATTTGTGATTTATGCACTGTTCACGTTTATGTTTCTAATATCAAGTATACAGTTAGAGAAACTTGCATGAGAAAATATAAAACCTTGCCGTACACTCAATTGTTATGCAAAAACCTTTCTGTACATAGGATATATTAATATTTTGCTGCCAGTAGCATTCACCCCTCTTCCTTAGACAGCTCATTAAACAACTGCTAAAGTGTTTAATAAATTAACTTATGATAATAAATTAACAGCTTATCCAAGATCAGAACCATTTTGACCATGCAATTATCTTCAGTTCCCCAAGGCTTAAAAAACTACCCCAACTTATACCTGGTAAACCAGGCAGTACTTAAAGGATTTTTTCCTGATAATTACATTTGATATATTGCTTTTTTCCCTCTTTGAAGATCATGCTGCAAGGTTATAGGATTTATAGAATGGTTTCTAAGGTAATATTGACTCAAATATAAATCATTCATAATATAATTAATATGCTGTGTAAAAGGATGCCAGGCTGAAGTTACTCCAGATTTTTGAACTGCAAACTCCAGAGTTAATTTAGGTTCAAGATTCTAGGACAGACGCTATTTAAAAGTCCTATAGATTTAGAAAATAGTAAAAAATGGTAAGGTTTCATAGAAGCCTCTAGAATAGAGGGGCTCAACCTCTGACCCACGGGAGGCTGGGAAATTTGACGGTGGGGGAGCCATGGCAAGTAATACTGACACCCTTTTCCGCTGCCAAATTCCCAAACTCCAAGGATCCAGATCAGGGCAAAGCCACACCCGTTCCCCAAGCATGGCTTGATCAGGGCTAGGCTACATCCTTTTGCCCTGCTATACAACCGGATTGGGGTCAAGCCACATCCCTTTTCCCCACTGCACTGCCAGATTAGGGCTGGACCATTCCCCCTTCCCCATATGTCAATTGGGGCTGGGTTGTCCCCCAACCTCCTCACACAGTTGGATCATCCCCCAAGCACCAGATCTGGCCCATGGATGGACTGAGCACTGTCCATCTGGCCAGAGGGGGTAAATGTTCATGCCCTAGAAGGTAATTCAAATAGGGAAAAATAACCTCAAATATACAGGCATTGTTAGGTTCTGAACTAGCTGTTATGACTCAGGAAACAGACCTTGAAGTCATTGTAGATAGTTCTTTGAAAAGTCAGCTCATTGTACAGAGTGATTAAGAAAGGCAATAAAATATTGGCCATCATTAAGAATGGAATTGAAAACACAGTGGAGACAATCATCGTAATACAATCCACTGTGTGCCTACATCTTAAATACTGTGTGCAATTCTGGTCTCTATATTTCAAAAGAATGTAGTAGAATTAGAAAAGGTATGGAAAAGGGCAACAAAAATTATCAGGGATATAGAGCAGTTGTTATACCAAGAGAGAATGAAAAGGCTAGCTGTCTTTAGTTTAGAAAGGATAAAACTGATGGGGGGCTATGACAGAGTTCAATAAAATAATGAAGAGTGTGGACAAAGTGCACAGGGAACTCTTATTCACCAAGTCCCAGGATACTACAAGTAGGGGCACCCACTGAAGATGGGTAGAAGATGGGTTTAAATCTAACAAGAGGAAAAAAGGTTATGCAACAAGTAAATTTATGGAATGCATTGCCTCAGGAGATGTTAGAGCAGATAACACAGCCAAATTTAAAGAGGGGACTAAACTGTAGCAAAATCACCAGTTTTTCTTTTTTTCTTCTTTTAAAATGCATTCCCTCCCCTTCCCCAACCATTTCTGAGTTTTTCTTTCCCTCTCTATTCCCTATAGATTAGTATAAGTGAGCAAAGACATAGGATAAGCTTCAGCATTTTATTTTGGTAGCAAGTTGTATTTGTTTTGTTTTTACTCCTTCTTTGTATTGTATAATTATTATGTTTATATTGATTTTTATTGTTCTATATTACTGTTTTATTGATACTATATGATTTAGGCCTACATACGTAAGTTAGCATAAGTCATGTCAAGTTTCCATTTTGTTTGTCAAGTCTCCATCCTGTTCCCAGGCCTGGTTGTGTAACCCATGACTCACACCTACCCCTCCTATGTAACTTTGTTCCTGAATGAATGGGGATGAATGAGGGTGCTTGAGAGACAATGGCAGTAGGTCTAAAAATAGCTCCCTCTGAATAACCAAACCATCATCACCAATACCTGGACCAACGACCCAGCCCTTGAAACCACCCTCAGCATTCAAGAAACAAAAGATGAGGCAACCCACCATTGTGCCAGGCTGCACATGCTCAGTAAGAACACCTGGAGCCCTCTGGAACAGGACTGAACTTGCCTGGACAGGCCCTCCCCACAGGAGATCATAAGTAGTCTGCCTCATAAAAGGGCTAGTGAAGACTGACTCCTTGGGATGCCCTCTCCATCTGGACCAGCACCGTGCCACACCACCTATCCACCCAGAGGTCCTGCCGGTGTCCCCCCTCTGGGCAACACCTACTGGACAAGGACCCCTTTCCAGCCTTGATAGGTAGCTATCACCCCCACCCCCTCTTCAACCAAGGACCTGGACTCTCCTTCTCTTCCCTACCTGGACTCCAACCCTCTCACTGAGTCTCTTTCCCCTGCTGCCATTGTGTGTGTGTGTGTGTGTGTGTGTGTGTGTGTGTGTGTGTGAGAGAGAGAGAGAGAGAGAGAGAGAGAGAGAGAGAACCAATAACTTCAAGGGGCTGTGTAGTGTGTTTAATAAAACTGTTATTTGGACCAATAAGTTGGGTTTTGCTTTACTGTGGTTTGGCCCTGTTCCAATCTCTGCTTCTCGCCTCTCTAACTTCTGTCTCATTTCTCCCTCTCCTGCTTCTGGCTCACTGCCACCTCCAACACCTGTCCTGAGCTCCTCTCTGCCTCCAAACCCCATGTTTCTTTGCCACTGTCTTATCCCCACTGCCGTTTTCTTTTCCCCTGACCAACCAGGTTTCTGCCTCAGTTTCTTTCCTGGCTGTCTCCTCCTTGCCACCACTTATCTGTTCCCCTCTCCACCTCCCTAATATCTCAGCTGTCTGCCTCAGTTTCCAGCCCCAATCTACCTTAAGTAACCCCAAGCCTCAGTTCCTCAGCCAACTTCTCTCTAGTCCACCAGTTCTAATCTCAGTTCTGGCAACTTTCACTCCCTACACTTTAACTCTCTCTCTCTCACCTTAACCTTTCCCCAAGTATCCCAGGTACCCCAAGCATACACATACACACTGTACCATCTGAATTAGGAACTTACCTATGTGTAGGTGGGTTGTATGTGTGTGAACTAGTGAGTGTGTGTATGTCATTGTGTGCATGATATACGAATTAGTGATCTATGTCTAACTTTTGAAGTGTATAGTGTATGTGCTTGAATTGGTGATGTGAGGGCCGGGTCAGGCCCCGGGCCCTTTTTGTCGCTCTGCACGCGGGCTGTGGCCGGCAGCCCAGGCAGGCTGGGTCAGAGAGGGAGGTCGCTGAGCTAGAATTAGGCACAGACACTTAACGGTTGATTTTAAGATTGTTTACTTACACTGAGATGGTCGCGATGCAGGCTGGAAAACTTGCTTGAGTTACGGTTACAACAGAAAACACGAACACACGTGGAGTTTGCTAGGCTCCACACAGACAGAACACGAACAATCACGTGGAGTTTGCTAAGCTCCACGCAGACAGAACTCCGGATGTCCAGGACAAGCGCGCATAAAACTCGTTGATACGTCTTATAGTAGGCTCCGTTCGAAGACGGGAAGAGGTTGGCGGTGGATCAGGCCGCCAAACTCCTCTGAGCAACACACATAGTTTCTATTACCCTGCCGCGTACACCCAGAGTCCCCACGAGATGGATGCGGAGTCCTCTTCGGCTTGGGCGGAAACTGCTCAAGCCTCTTATACAGCTAGCAGGCCAATCGCTAGCCGCCACGTGTGAATAATTTAGCACTAGCCAATTGCGGGGCACGAATTTGCATACAACAAGCGGGAACTCCTTTGTACTGTGCATTTCTGTGTTGCAAAGGAAATGCACCCTGCAAAGACCGCTGCAAAGTGGCGGGAACACTCCTTTGCACGTGGGTTCTCTACGCAGCAGAACTCCTCCGTGCAATGAAACTGTAAACCCAAGGGGATAATTCTTAGTGCCAAAGCACACACAAAAAATCAGACCTTTGGGTCATGACAGGTGATAGGTATGCATGTGCCTAGGCTGGTTTGGATGTGTATGTGCCTGAGTTGGTAGTGTGTGTGTGTGTATGCACCTAATTGATTTGTGTGTTTGTATATGTGCAATTGTGTCATACCCTCCTGTCTAACAGCGCAATATTGAGATCCTGAGAGTTGACCTGACCCTACAGGGCAACAAGACCAATTCATGGATGATAGATATATTAATAGCCATTGAACAGAATGGTTGTGTTCCCTGTGGCATCTCTAAACCATAGTGGTGGATTTTAGGGAGGGTAATGAATAAGGAATAATTCACACTAAATGTTTCAATTTCAATTTCACACATTTCAATGTTTTCCATCTAAAGTATCCACCCCTTCCACTGTCCGAGACATGTTACTGTTCCAGAGGGACCATTGTTCTGACCCAGCATGGTATTCCTATGTTCTTATGTATCCTTTTTATTGTTGTTGTTGTTTTTTTAAGTAATAAATTACATAGAACTTTACAGTAAATTTTCCGATACATTTTCTAGGATGCCTCAAAATTCTATAAAAAGATTAAAAATCTATAGAAAGAAATAATTTTGCATACATCTTGTTGGAAATATTGTTGAGCCCAAATTAGAAACTAGTCCTTAAAATTATCAGAATTCTGACAAGGTTCATAATTGAATACCAACTTTGTGGCACAAATTCATTTTTTACTTCCAAAATACATGTAGAAGAAAACGTTCACAAAAATAGCTATTGGGAGCTAAGTTCAAACAACTTAGAACCATTCCACTGACACAATGTGACATATTCAACCTCAGTGGCCTTCCAAAAAGCCTTTCTATGGGGCAATAATATAGTAACGTTCTTCAAAAATCAGCAGAGCACTTTTTGCAAGTTTGTGTGCTAGAAAGTTTAATGGTTTGAAGTGTTCATAAGTATATGAATGGAGAAACTTATTTTTTATATTTTACAAATTTGGAGAGGGAAAACTTTGTTTCATTTTAAATTATAACTAAGGACTCTGACATGCTTGGAGTAAGGACTGATAAAGGACTCATGCTTTATCCCTCTACAGTTGACATCTTCGTAAACCAGATTCTGAAGACTACAAATGACTTACAAAAGGTCATTTCTTATATTGTCAAAATAACTGTTGACTTTAGTTTCCTTACTTCAGATCCAGTTTTTATCCAACTCCTATTCAGCTGGCTTTTATTAACTTCAAAGCACAATAAAAATTGAAAAAAATATAACCTAGGGAGTTTGCCTTATGTCCTTAGACTTACAGCAAGAAACACTGAGGTTGAGGTTTTCAGTGAATCCCACAATTGTAAATCCTACTTAAGGTCCTCCACAGCCTTTCCTCAAATTATATTTACCATCAAGATCACAGATCTAACTTAGAGATGGATAGATTAAATATTTTTTGTGAACATACTGTATATTGTAGTAAATAAATACTTATCTTTTGTTCCCAACATAGGTGTAATTACTCGCATGATCTGAACAGTCCTTTCCATCAAATTATTTTCATTATTGTATAACAAGGTCCTTTTTGCTTCATGTCCCTTTCTCTTTTCTACACTAACAGATTTTGAATATATATTATGTCAGTTTCTCAGATGCTTCCCTGGACAACAGCTAATACAATAAATGGTGAACTTTGGTCCAAATGGGCACCTATACACATGCATTGAGGCTGCTCCAATGCACTATAATTACAGCATGTCAGAGCATACTCAATTCTATCCAGGGCCCCTTCTATCCAGGGGCTCTTAGAACCCACAGTGAACCCAGAAGCACAGTGGCAGAAAGAGATCTTGGAGTCATTATCAATTCTAAAATGAACATGGGCCACCAATGTGAGGACACAGTCAGTAAGGCTAAAAACACCTTGTCATGTATCCACAGATGCATCATAAGCAGGTCCAAGAAGGTGATCCTCCACCTCTATGCAACACTGGGCAGGCCATAGTTGGAGTGCTGCATCCAGTTCTGGGCGCTGCACTTCAGGAGGGATGTGGACAGCATTGAGAGGGTCCAGAGGAGGGCCACTTGCATGATCAGGGGGCAGAAGGGCAGACTCTATAAGGAGAGGCTATGGGACCTGAACCTGTTCACCCTTCACAAGAGAAGGCTGAGAGGAGATCTAGTGGCTGTCTATAAACTTACCAGGGGGGACCAGAGGGCAATGGGGGAGACCCTGTTCCCCTGAGCACCTCCTGGAGTAACAAGGAATAACGGCCATAAAGTTGTTTGAGAGTAGGTTCAGGCTAGACATCAGGAGGCACTACTTCACAGTCAAGGCGGCCAGGATCTGGAACCAGCTTCCAAGTGGTGCTGGCTCCTACCTTAGGGGTCTTTAAAAGGAGGCTCAATAATTACCTAGGGGTCATTTGAGCTTAAACTTCCCAGGGGTCATATGAGCCCAGTATTCATTCCTGCCCAGGGCAGGGGGTCAGACTTGATGATCTGCTCGGGTCCCTTCCAACCCTACAGCTATGAACCTATGAATCTATGAACCTATGAAATCTTCTAATTAAAGTCCCCCCCCCGCCCCACTACCCCCTCCCCCTCGGATCCTAGAACACATGTATAAATGCCCAATTTCAGCACAGTGTGAGGATGGCTGCTTAAATTGGAAGGAATAATTCCTGGGTATATACAACTGTTACATTTAGATTGCTGTAACCAAGGTTGGGGCTATCTAAATGCTGGGGCATGCAAGTGTTTGCAGGGATTAGGTCACCCTAAAATGGTATACCCAATCTGGAGTTAGGTCTTGTCAGACATGAACTAACTTTAAACTGGCACAGGGTTAACTCAGCAAGTGAGGGTTAACCCAGACTAGCAAATGCTTGCATGCAATTACAACACAGCCCTGGGGCTGGGAAAGCCCCTACGTTTGTGCTGTTTATACCCCTCCAGCCCTGACAAGGCTATTTTTTACCCCGCTCCCCACTCCTGACTAGCTTTCTTCCTGAACTGGGCAGCCCCCCTGAGACCCATCAGCCCTGCCTGGATCTGTCATCACCCCCAGCCCCTGTAAACCCATCAGCTGTCTGCCCTCTCCTCCCAGACCCTCCAGCCCTTCCCCTCATCAACTTATTTGCCTCCACCCCACCCCCATCCCCCGCACCTCCTCCTGGTAAACAGCAAATGCTTGTACACATGAATTCCAAATCAGGTTTAGGTGGATAAATCTAAGATGTCTAAATCTGAGCCAGATCTCACAACCACTTGTTCACATACTTTCTTTCTGAAATGAGAAAGGACAACTTACTCTGGACTTGTTTACATCCAAACTTGTGTTGCCCTGAGGGGTCAGGCCAATGCTCAGGATCTCAATATTGTGCTGTTAGACAGGAGGGCATGGTGTACAATTGCACATGCACACATAAAAATCAATTAAGCACACATACACTCACTAGGTGCATACACCCCTACTAGGCATACACACTCACACTAGCAACTCAAATATACATGTTCAAAATAACCAGTCTAGATTCATGCACACCTATCACCAGTTTAAGCCCATACATGCTACACACACCAAATTTAGACAGAATCAGTTACCAACACATGTACATCCAATATACATAGGTGGATTACTAATTCATATACCACACACACACAGTGATATCTATATATGTATATATGTGTGTATTCACTAATTCACACACATACCACCCACCTACACATACACACAGGTGAGTTCCTAAGTTGGGTGTTGTGATGTGTATGTATGTATGTGCTTGGTGTACTTGGGATACCTGGGGAAAGGTTAAGGTAAGAAAGTAGAAGTGTAGGGAGTGAAAGTTACTGGGACCAGAATTAGAACCGGTAGCCTACAGGGGCCTGGGCTGAAGAACTGAGGCTCGGGGGTAACTTTAGGTTAATTGATCTTAATTGATTAAAAGACAATGCCCAAACCCTGCAGAATAGGGGAATTATGCCAGCACAGAGGCTGGGACCAGAGCCAGAGCTACGGGGGAGCTGAAAAGGTAGGTGGGGAGAGGGAAAATGGGACTAAGGGAAAGTGTGTGTGTTAAAGAGGGGTTCCGGGTATGGGAAGCCAAATGATGGCTCCAGGGTAGCTAGAAAAGCTACAGGGAGCGGCAATAGGTGCTAGGAGCTAGAGAAAGGCTCCAGCTGCTGGAGAAAACTGCAGGACAGCCACAAGGAGCTGGGTAGCTGGGTAGCTGGGGGGTGGGGGGGGATGACTACAGAAGGTGAGGGGGAAGCCTGAAAACAGAGAGACGGACAGCAGAAAATCACAGGAAAAGTGGCAGGAGAGACTGAAAGGTGGCAGGACAGCGGGAAAGCAGAGAAAGGCAGCAGAAAGTCACAGGGAAAAAGCAGTAGATGGCACGGGAGGCTGAAAGGCAGCAGGGAGAGCAGGAAAGCAAGGAGAGGCTGAGAGGTGGCAGAAAAGGGAAGATGGAATTGGGAGGAGATCAGGAAACTAGCGGGGGGGGGCTGGAGCTGAGAGAGAGAGAGAGAGAGAGAGAGAGAGAAAACGAGGCTGGAATTTAAGATAGAGAAGGGACTGGGATTCAGTAAAACATGACCCAACTCGGGGTTGCAAATGACAGTGGTTTTATTGAACAGGGGAGATGGTGACACATTGCCTTATTGGTTCCCTTGCACCCACACACACACACAATGGCAGCAGGGGTTAGAGAGGCTTGGTGCAGGAGCTGAAGTCCACTGAAGTCCAGGAGGAGAGAGAGACACAGAGAGAGACAGAGAGAGACAGAGAGAAAGTCCAAATTGTAGGAGGAGGTGTGCAGGTAATATCTACCTATCCCAGGCTGGAAGTTGATCCTCGATGGCCAGTCCGGGTCTCCTTCAGCTCGGTGATGTCCAAAGGGGGTCACTGGCATGGCCTTTGGGGTGGATAGGTGATGTGAAGCTAGTGTGGTCCAGATGGAAATGGTGTTCCCCTGGGTCTGTCTTCACTGCCCCTTTTTATAGGGGCAGACCTTTTGTAACCCTAGTGACAGGAGGCATGCCTAGGCAAGGGTCAGCCCTTGGCGTACTGAGCATGTGTGCTCCATGCAGGGATGTGAAGTTTTGGGTGTCTGTAATGGTGGGGTACAATGGTAGAGTTGCTGGTTCTGCAGGGTCTTTTGTCTTTCAAATGCTGGGTTCTTGTCTCTGTTCCTGGGTGAGGTCCGTGGTTCCTGGATGAATCAATGTGAGGTGATGGCCTGGTCATTACAGGCTGTTCAGTAGAGGCCTGCTACCATTGTATTTCAATCATTCCCAATCACTCTCATTCATCCAGGAACCAATTTACATGGGAAAGGTACATGAATCATACAGTTGCAAAACAGGGGATGCCCGGGCAGAGGACACAAGATGGAGACTTGACATACAAAATGGAAACTTGACATTACTTTGGTTCACTTACAAACACAGGCCTAAACCATACAATATCCATATCAAATAATAAAAATCAATGCAAAAATGATAATAATACAATATACAACAGTAAAAATCAATACAAACCTAATAATAATACAATATAAAACAGTAGATATCCAAAAACTTGCTACCAAAATAAAAATGTTAAAGCTTATCCTAAGTCTGAGCTCGCATATGCTTGTCTATAGGGAATAGAGAGGGAGAAAAAGAAAAGCCAGAAATAATTGGGGAAGGGAAGGAAATGCATATATATATATATATATATATAAAAGAAAAACTGGGGGGTTTGCTACACTTGTAAACAAAGTACTTTAGTCCAAAACCCTTCCCTACAGTTCCACATTTCCAAAATGATTCATATTTTAAAGAATAAGTACATAGGATCATTAAACACCTAGCCAAATTTAATCAAACCCTGATAACATAAAAATACAAGCTTGAATTTTTAAACAACAGTTTTCAAGAACATAAATCTGAACTGTTCTCTACACTCAGAAAATGCTGAAACATTGACAAAAGATGAAAACTTTATCATATTTCATTAACAATTTTCCGTTACATATTATTAGAAATTGTCATATTACCCTAGAGTCCAGCACAATCATGGATCTCTATTAACTTAACTGTAGAGGGTTTTGTTGCGGGGGGGGTTTCTGATATAACTGTTAAACTACACAATACTGCTCTTTCCTTCTGTCAGAATATGGCTCCATCAGATTAACCATCTGGCCTGAAATACTTTCCTTTCCTGTTAAAAATCTGTTCTATATTCCACCCAGAAGAGTTTCTGAACACAAAAGGGCTATTCAGGCCTAGCCATTTATCTGACAGAACAGACTTCTTTCCAACTGCAGATAGACTCACAGCTGTGATGGTGCTCTGTAGAGAGCAATTTCCCAACCACAAGAGAAACTGTTTATTAAAAAGGAGAACCTATTCTCTGATTCAGAAGGAAGACTGTATTATATGAGTGTGTACTGTCAGTATTTCTCTACCTATTTGTAAGTCACAGACAGCTAAACTGCCCTAAACAGCTATGAGTCTGATTCTTTGAAACAATATACTACAACTATGGTATATAATATGCTTGACATAGCATTCTGGGAGGACAGGTGATGGGGGGAAAAAAAGCCTTTCACCTCTGAGGCACCAATTCAGAATTGGCCTATAACAGAACGCTATACAAAATATTATCATATGCTTCCTACTCCTACGTTAGGGAGGATAAATCTTATCTCTGTACCACAAATAAGGTACCTCAGGCTCCAAGAGCTCCCTCAACTTTAGAAACAAAATTCAACTCCACATTTCGTAGTTAGCAGTTTCACCTCTGAGCAACCATCCCACAATGCCATACTCAACTTGGAAGGCACAGAAGTCACCTTCTTTCATTTTACGTACCAGAAAAAATATGAAAGGAGAGAGGAGTGGGGCTAAAGTGGGATGCAGGTGATGAAACAGCGACTGGATTAAAGATTACCCTAAAATTATTAAAAATCTTCTTTGAACCTATCTCTGAAGCTACACATTGAGAGAACGGGTTATGTCTGCTCAGGGAATACATATTGGAGCTGCTTCCTTCTTTCCACTTGAGCATAATTTTGAAAGGAAACTAGTCAGTGAGTACTCGTACTTCAGCAAAGTCATTTTGCCTTTCTAGGTTTCCCTTCGAACTAGAAACAGACTACCCAGTACTTCTGGCTAAACACAATTTTAGGCCATGTAGGAAAGGCATTGAATACTCATTATTTCCTCCCATAGCATAACCTGCTGTTACACGACTGGAAACGTTCCTTTCACCTCAGCTAAGCAGAGGAAACACATGTGGGTAATAGAAGAAATTCTGTTACTTAGTTTAAAAAACAGCCAGTTCGTGACTATGAACAAAAAGAAATTTAGAGAACATCACAGTCAGCAGCTATGAGTGAATAGAAACTACTAGTAATTTGGAAGCTGGTTAGAGAAGAAAGGCTGCACATGAAGCATCTGGTGGATGGCAGAGTACTAATAGTTGCAGGAGCAGGGGTGACCTGAATTAAAGATTTATGGGATGACTGTACATGCTGAACTGGAGAATAGCATGGAAAGATTGCTTCCAGTAGTTCTCCAAGTTTGTTGTACATAAAGTATTCTCTGAGAGGGGGTGTAGAGGGGACTTGTGTGCCTTCGTACTCCCAGTGACCCCCTGCAACGGGGCTGCTTACAAGAGACATGGGGAACTGACCAACAGTACCTTTTGGTTTACTTGCTTTGTTTCAGATCTTGTGTGAAATCACAGACAGATCGTATGGATCATTTTCCACCTCCTTTAGGTCAGAGAAGAGTAAGGTTCTTTCTTCATGGGCAGAACCTCATTTCTGCACAGAACCCCACCGAAGTCAAAAAGCGCAGAAGTCAACCCAAAAGGAGTTTACAAGCTCATGACGTAATTATTTTTTGGTAGTCACTGCAGAGAGAAAGTAGGTATTTAGTTAGAGCCCTTTAGCCAAAAAAAAAAGAAAAAAAGCATGTATACTAATTTCAAGTCTAGTTAAAATTTTAAAATGATTTGTTGGAGTCTAAAGATAAAGGCTCATATTTTCAGATTATCTTTGCCAACACGAGGCCTTTTTTTAGCTTTCGGAGCATACAAGTTTTATTTCACTTTGTTTGTTGTGCTTTTCCCTAAGAAATGTTGTACTCCTTCCATGTGATTTAATTACAAACCTCTTGTCCACAGCATTATAGATTTATTTCTATTTTCTAAACCATGTTCTTCCTCCCAACTCTATTTTCCTTTTGGCAAAGACTTCTTTACCACTGTGGGCTTCACTTTAATTGCATGTTATGTTTTTCTTGCAGCCTGAATGATCTCCTCATATAACCCCTAAACTTTTACAGTCCCTTTGTTCTCCTTTTAATACAGCTTTCTTCACATTTAGAAAGAATGTGCCTGCCACCTGACTGTTCTCCTGATATCATCTTGTTGTTACAGGGACCAAGAGGCCTGTTCATGAATCAAAATGTGAGTGTTTCACAACCACATGTATAAGAATTTAAGATGTCAGTCTCCTGATTTCCCTAGGGATACACGAGCAATCCTCCAAATATTCAAAAACCAGAAGCAACCAATTACTTCTGTCGCTACAATGGTGAAATGCGAGAGAAGGCAGGGTGGGCACAAAAACACAGTCAAAGGGAAAGCCCTAGGAAAAAATAAGCTGTATTTATTTTCTAATTCATAGAACCATTCAAGCATGTCATCCCCCCATCCTTTCAAGCTGTTCACTTTTATGTTTCTTCCCACTCCCCTGTCAATTTAAAACCAGATTATGTACTCTCACGCCTGTTTGTGAGCAGTTACTAATAAAAATAGCCCCATTAGCTTCAGTGGGACTATTCATGCAAGTAATTGCTTACCCATGGGAGTAAAAGGTTGGAAATCAAATGCTTAGATTGTACAATCTTTGGAGAAAAAAAGGAAGGCATCTTCAGTATATTCTGTAACACAGCAAATACAGTTTTGAGTTTTCAAAACTAACATCATTTGAAACACATGATCCACATGTTTCTAAGTACAGCAGGGAGTCAGACCATGGTTCCAATGCATCGTTATACTAGGGAATACACTTTTATCATTATGTTTCTTTCAGTTATTTTTAACACAATTATCCATAAGCACAGATGAGGGATAGGAAAATGGACCACTGTGAGAAGGCCTACAGGTCAGTTCCAGAGGTGAAGTAGGCTATGTGGTTTGAAAGAGAATAACTCCATAAACTGGAGTAATACTGAGACTACAGAAAGGTTAGGGTATAGTAGGAAAAATCAGGAACACAGAGTATGTACAGGCTTCTCCTTTATGTGTAAATACCATGATTGTTGCACAGTCCTTCAATGAAGCAGACTGAGCTGCCTGCAAACACCACAGTGGAACTGACCTTTTCAATCTGTGTATCCATTTCAAGGCCTGAGGAGATGCTAACTGTGCCGACAGTTAGTGTGAAACCTGAACATTTTATTGAATACAAAGTGACTGACTTAAACACATAAATAAATTTCTCCCAGAGATAGTGTTGAAAGGGTTTCTTCACATGAGTCTCCTAGAGAACATTTCCCAAAAAATTACTTTGACCCAAGAGTCATCAAACTGACAAGAATGCCAGTTAATCAAGGAGAAGACTCCAGTCATTCAGCTGATAGCATGTGGACAGACTCCTGTAACTGCATACAGCCCAGCAAAGATCTTCATGTTTCCAGTTGCTTACTTCAATTTTAAAAATTCAAAAGCAACCATCCCTAAGTAGAAAACAAATGTTTTATGTGCATTTTAAGACTTAAAAAATTGATAAAAGTACACATCATCCAAAACTGGGAGTTTGCCATTTAGAACGATACACACCTCACTACTAGCTATTGTTTAAATACTACAGTTTTAGGCAAGGCCATTTTTTCTCTCTCTTTCTAAATAGATAAACATTTGGAAAACAAATAGAACTTACCAAGCTGACAATGTGATTTATAAATTTAGGGGGCAGGGGAAAAGCATTCAGAAAAACAATATAAAGTTGTTTTTTTTCCAGTGGGTACACAGTTCAAATAGTGTCTGTGCCATATGGAACATTGATGATTTATAACCCGGGGACTTGAAGCTAGCTAAATGTGTAACTCTATTCCCAGAATATTTATTAAAAAGAAGAGCAGTTCCCCTGCAGAATAGCATTTGCTATGCAAATTTTTCCTGTTTAAAAAGAAAAAAAATCCAGAATTTAAAGGGCCAATATTTCTTTTGTTTTAACAAGGAGTCTTAACAGAGTAGATTATCCTTACTTATTTATTTACTTCCAGGTCAGCCAATGTATCTGGGAGATGTTAAAAAACATTAGTAAAGAATCTAAGGGCATTTATATACATGGTCCAGGAGGTTTTCTGTGGGGGGGGGGGGGGAGCATTTTAGTTAGAAAGGCTCTGAAAGCTTCTTTAATTAAAGTGTCCAGAGCATCACATGTATCAGCATCCCTGCACTGAAAAATGGTGGCAGGGTGCTTTAACTAAAGCTCATCAAACGAGCTTTAGTTAAAGCACCTCCACCACCATTTTTCAGTGAGGAGACACTGATACACATGATGCTAAAGTCTGCTGGAGCGTGGTAATTACTACACTCCAGCAGACTTGATTAATTGAGTCTGCTCCAACACACTGTAATTACAGCACATCAGAGCAGCTTCACTGCATGTGTATAGGAGCCCTAAGATTGTGAGCTAACACTGGCTACTGTCTCATGCTGCTGATTTTCTCAATCAGTTAGGTGAAGCAAGATGCCTTGCTGATGTCTGAAAAATACTGTACCAGAATCTGGAAACTGCTCTGATAGCAGTATCAGGTACAATTGGACAATGCACAAAGGAGATGTGATATTAAATATAGTGGTAAGGAAAAAATATTACCTTAAAACTCCTAAACATGTATAAATACATCTCTTAAAAGGTCACAATTCTAATATAATAAAGGGCTTAATCTGTTTGTCTGTGTGTCTATCTGTGTGTCTGTCCATAATGCTTCTGGGCAACTGTGCATGCGCAGATGAGAGGGCTGGTAGCAATTGGCTGCAGGGGTTCCACCTCCTCAGGCAAGGAAGGAGGAGCACCACCGCACTGTGGGAGGAGGCAGAGGCAGAGCTGGAAGTGGCAAGGGGGAGGGTGGAGCCGCTGCCTCCTTAGGCAGGAGGGGGCTCCACGGGAGGAGACAGAGGTGGGTGGACAGGGGGGAGGGAGCTGCCACCACCTCCACCTCCTCATTTGGAGGGAAGCCCCACTGCTCCCCAGGCAAAGGCAGGTAGGAGGGCAGGGGGGAGAGAGCCGCCACTGATGCCACCACTTCCTCAGGTGGAGGGAAGCCCCACTGCTCTGCAGGCAGAGGTGAAGGCAGAGGCAGGCGGGTGGGTGGGGGGGAGCTGCCACTACTGCTGCCACCTCCTCAAGCAGAGGGAAGCCCCACTGCTCCATGGGAGGAGGCAGAGGTGGGCAGGCAGGCAGGGGGGAGGGAGAAGCCACCACCTCCTCAGGCGGAAGGAAGCCCCACTGCTCCACAGGAGGAGGCAGAGGTGGGTGAGTGGGCAGGAAGGAGGGAGCTGCTACCAATGCCATCACCTCAGGGGGAGGGAAGCCCCACTGCTTCACAGGAGCAGGAGGAGATAGGTGGGCTGGGGCAAGCGAGCTGCTGCCGCTGTCACCACTGCTTCCTCAGGAGGAGGGAAGCCCCACTGCTCTGCAAGAGGAGGCAGAGGAGGGTGGGCAAGCAGGGGGGAGGGAACCACCACCACTGCCACCACTGCCACCACCTCCTCGGGTGGAGGAAAGCCCCACTGCTCTGCAAACAGAGGCAGAGGTGTGCGGGTGGTGCAAGGAGGGAGGGAGCCACCACCACTGCCACCACCTCCTCAAGCAGAGGCAAGCCCCACTGCTCCATGGGAGGAGGTGGAGTTGGGCGGGCTGGGGGAAGAAAGCTGCTGCTGCCATTGTCACTGCCACTTCCTGAAGAGGGAAGCCCCACTGCTCCATGGGAGGAAGCGGAGGCAGAGGTGAAGGCAGAGGCAGGTGGGGGGAGGGAGCTGCCATGCTGGAGACTGGAGGAGAAGGCAGTGGCGTTGGAGGGACTGTTTACATGGCCAGCCCTGAAAGGTGAGCAAGGGGTGGGGGAAGCATGTAAACCCTCCCTTAAACACTCCGTCATTCATGACGTACAATTGGCTAGTACTATATACCTACCTCCAAAGTATGATCTGCAGATTAAAAAAGTGAAGACACAATAAAATATAATATAGAAGTCAACACATCTAGGGAAAGGAAGAGAAAGAGACATAAATCACAGGTCTTCTGGCCATTCAGTATAGTTTCCTCAGCCTCTGAGGGAAAAAAAAAACTGTGAAAAGGGATTTTGTCTTTGATCCTGCATTTCACCAGATAGGGTGGTGATTTCAACCATGGCCAAAAGTAGAAAGCAGCAGTAGTCTGAGTTTTGCAACCAATTTTCACAGGGGATCAAATTATTTGGATAATAAACATGCAGGACTGAATCTGTTACTGATGTCACTTTACAACACAAGCACCCCATGTATCACACAAACTGAATTATTTATCTGAAACATCTGATCATTTATCTGTACCCTCATTTGGCTATGAAAGTAATAAGCACTGTATAAAATGCCACACTTGCAGTAACTAGCTTTTAGGAGAAACCTCAGCATACACAATATATCTTGTGTGATTCACCTCTCATTTTTCTTTATTTTTGATGGTACCAAAAAGATGGGTGAAGGGGGGTGAAGAGGCCTGTAAATCGTATCTTTAAAACATTATTATTCAGTCTACACTCTGAGTGAGTGGTTTAATTGATTTCTGTTCCTAAAATGATTGATGTTTGGTATTCCATGTGCTGTTGAATGCCACCTGTTCTATAATCTTTCTAATCACTGAATTGCCGTGTTGTACCAGCTCATAATACCTCCACCTTGGAGTAAAATGACAGACATTTCTAAAGGCTTGTTTTATGCCTGTATGTGATCTGCTGATGTATTAGGATCTTAACTGTCATATTATAAATCCAAAGCTGCTGTTTAGAGCCTGGAGGGGGTCTGTTCTGTATCCCTATTTACTCTCCAAGGCACTGAACAGAAAGCACTCAGGTGCTGAACTGTCCTTCCCTTTCTGTGAGAAAATTTTATTTTCTAAGGTAACATAGCTTAGAGTGAGACTGAACTGCAGGGGGTTCATCTTAAAATTATTATTACTATTAAACTGTGGTGTTATCCACAGAACGAACTATTTTTTTTAAACGTTGGCTGTAAGAATGATGCAAACCTGAGGGTATCTTTCATATTTTTCACTCTACAATACAAACTTGTTTATGAGATCACACCACACAGCTGTGCAGCAAGTACATATGCTTATGGCTATGGCTATGATAAATTCTTTGAAGAAAATCCCTTCTGTAGGAACATCAGTCAAGAGCCACAGAAAACAGAATGTACATTCCACCCCATTAGTCTCGGAGCATCTTGCAATGTGCAATGTACAATGTGGTTTCAAGCTTATCTACAAAACCTTTCATAAACATATTTATTTTTTAAAAAGTACTTTTACTGTCAGTCTAAAAACTGGAGCACGTAAAATAAGTACCTCTCGGGATGTACAGTGTGACGCCTATCTCTTAGGCTCATCCACAAATACTATACTTTTTTAAATTATTTTTTGTGAAGGAAATTTCTGGGTTGGTTTTGGGGGGGGGGTTTGGAAAAGTGGGAACTTTAAAAAATAAAAGAACATATCAATCTTAACACAAGCTCTAGTTAATTTATGCTTTCACAGATGCAGCAGACGAAAATAGCAAGCAATAGTTCAGTAGGGCAGAAAAAGGGAAATGCATCAAAAATACATACAAATAACTTCAAAGCTTGTCATTGTGGCAAAATGCCTTATATAGAACCACCCTCATGGTTACCAGATTTATTCTCTTAATCATCTTGTAAAATATTTATTAAAGTAATATTTTGAAACAAAGCACATTTTCTGCTTCGTGAACATAAAAAGCACAGCAATGATATGGTACATTTACTGTTCAACATGCATAAGGTTTAATTAAAGAAAAACACATCTATTATTTATGTCAATATTGGATGTACATGTTTAATAATCCCAAATAGAAAAATTTATTTTCAAACAATTATGTATATTAGATTCTGAATATGATTCATGTTATTTGTGAAAAATTCCATCTTTATCCTTGTTAGAGTCTGATAACAGTTTCATAATAGTTCAGTAAACTCCAGCATTGTTGGCTTTTTTAAATAAATAAACAAACAAGTTTAGCTTTTTTTTCAGAGCAGGATGCTGGAGATTCACCCATACAGCTCCTGTTAATATCAGGTGGATTTATACAGCTAAATCCCCACTTGTACTGCTTTGAAAACATAGGAGTAAGCATGTTTATTATAAAATAGTTCATAAAACATGTCTGAAGCTTATTCTTTAATAAATTGCAGCAGATTAATTTACGAAAATGATTACATGAATGAATAAACATCCTATTCTTTGTATTCTTATGATGCCCTTAACCATCCAGGTTAATAAGACAGACTGGAACAGTGAAAGCTCTAAATTCTCCATTTATATTGAAACGAAAAAGCTTCCAGGAAACTGAAATGAAAATCCTCAGCTCAGCTGCTTATTTTGTTGTTTTATATAGTAACTGATCAAGAAGCTGTAGCTTTTTGGTTTTCTTTCACACCACAGTGTAAATGTACAGCAATGACCATCAATTTATTCCTGAACTTAAAATATTATTGGCAACTTTTGTGCTGCCACATGAAAATAGCCTCTTGTATGAGTTCTGTCATTTTGGAATAGAATTTTATTTTAAAATGTAAAACCTCTGAAATGGCCTAACCACTTGATATTACAAGACACAGCGTAGAATCATAGAAAAATAAGGCTAGAAGGGACTATCAATAATGGATATTCCACAACTGTGCTAGATAACCTGTTCCTGTACTTAGTTATCCTCACAGAAAATTTGTCTTAATAACCAACCGGATTCATCTTTGTTGCAATTTAAGACCATCATTTATTGTCCTTTCCTTTATAGGTACAGAAAATAGTTGATTGCCATTTTCTTTATGATAACCCCTTTTTGTATTTAAAAATAATTATCAACCCTCGCTCCCTCTCTGTCTTCTCTATTCTAGACTCCAGTTCTTCCAACTTTTCCTTACAGGGCATGTATTTCAAACCTCTAATAATTTTCCATTCTTTTCTCTAGACTCTTTTCAATCTGTCCACATCTTTCTTGAAGTTCAGTACCCAAAACTGGACACAGTATTCCAGATGCTGAGAAGTGTCCCCCATCTAGTTACTAATACTATGGCTAGTTGCAGCTGCATTTGGGGTGGAGAGCTGGATTTACTTGCTGAACCTTGAAATCATTGGACACTTCAAGATGTAGGACCGAATTTGATAAACCACTGATCCAATGTAGTTTAGCAATTTTTCTGTCTATGCTATATTTCTATCTTAATATATCTTCAACACAGTGAGGAAATGAATAAACATATAGGCTCACTGTGGTCATTTAACAGCAATTCCCGTGAAAGACAGAAAGAATTACTGAGTTTAGGAAAGAAAGAAAGAAAGTTAATAAATCCATAAACTGCCAACACTTCTCCTCTCAAATGACTTCCTTCTTCATTTGGCCAGTGTCCTAATGTTTATAGGCCCAATCATGCAATTAGGTGTCAGAAACATACAATTGCATTTAACATCACTTGGATTCATTCTGTTAAATCTTCATTCACTTTGAAACTGTGGGAGTAAGCATATTTAATATAGATAGTCCATAAAACTATCTCAAGTTTATTCTCTCAGATGTGGCTTCAGATTGATTTACTAAAATGATTATATGATGTCATAAATGAAGACAATGGGTTTGAGCCTGATATTTAATTTAGGAGTTTGTGGGCAGTAAGGATAGGATCTGACATTGCAAATAATTTGCAAGACACAGTAAAACCTCATTAATTTGTTATAAGATAGTTCAAAGTGTTAGATACCTCAAAGCTATTGTCACTCCCTAGCTAAAAGGATAGGTCTTTGTAGACTTTACCATACAGATAATTTGAAATACACATACTTCAAAATTCAAAGCTGTTTTCTGGTCCCTTGGACCAGGAATACTTTATTAATTTGAAACACAGGTAACCAAAAAATGCCCACTTTGAAATACTGTAAATGGGTTAGAAATAGACACATCAATAGTAATTTGCATGTATCCAAATTGCTATGGGTATGTACAGACTTAGTTTACCCACATGCAGATCTTGCTAAATGATAAAAATGAAATGAGGTGTTATCCTAATGGCTAATTAAGCAGATGTCATAGGATGTAGCAGAAGGAGTTATTAACGTAGAGCAGCAACAATGATCTAGGGGCACTGTTTTTTCTGCTTAGATCAATCTAAGTGTGGAACTGCCCCACCAATGCCCCCTCTCCCCCAGTCCCACCAAAACCCCCATGGACCCAATATCCCCAATCCCATGAAACTGTCCCCAGTCCTGACAACCTCTGATCCCGCCCCGAATTGTGAACGTAGCTGGGTCTACTGCCCCTACCATATGCCCCAGTAGACTCCCCTATGAAGTGGCACTTGTTGTCCTGAGGTCCAGCTGCTCCACATGCTTCTGCTCCCTCGGGCACTCCTGGGCCAAATCCTGATCGTGCCAAACTGCAGTTTTTCCAGCCTATGGACCATTGTGCAGTTCCAGCAGGGAATGCCATACTATAAGAGCCTGGCAGGTAATGTCCAGAGAATGAGCAGGGGCTACACCCCCACCGCCTTGAAGTATGAGGGTGAGGGACAGCCGGAACAGCTGGGCATGAGGACCCACCTCTAGGCATTATGTGATGGTCCTAGAGACCTCCCTGCCATGGGAATTCCTGGAGGGTGGGAGTGCATAAGGGGGTGGAAGCATGCAGAGCCATCAGGGCTCAGCACAGTAAGTGCCAAGGAACAGGGGGGTGCTCAGGAGTGGGAGGTGGTGCAGCAGCCCCAGCTATATGCATGATCAGGGACAGGATCAGAGGTTATTTGGATTAGAGGCAGTTTTGTCAGACTAGAGATTCTGAGTCTATTGGGGGACTTGTGGGGGTTGGCAGTACAGTTCCACACTTATTCTAAGCAAAAGAGAAAAGAGCATTGTTACTGAACTACATTAGGTACTCCTTGTGTGACATCCCATAAAATCTGCTTAATTAATCACTGGTTTGTTCTGATTAGTTAGTAAGGTCTGCACATGGGTGAACTAAGTCTGTATGGACCAAAAGTAATTTGCATATACACAAATTGCCATCAGGACATTTATTCCAAACCTGTTTACTTTGAAGTCAGTATCGTTTGGTCTCTTGCATTTCTAATTAATTAGGTTTTACAGTAGCATTTATGTATATAGTAATGGAAAGCTAACATTTTCAATAAGAGGACCAAGTAAGAGAATAAAAACTAGCAGGTTCTCCTTCCCTTCCACCTCACAGAAGACTTGGAACAGAAAATATGACAGGATCTGGTTCACTTTTTACAGCTCAGCAGATAACCACTGGGCGAAAATATTGGAACTGCTTCATGTCTTTGGGAAGGTTTTGTTGTTAAAGATTTGGCTGGAAAAAATAGTCTTTGTCCATTCTATCTTACTAAGAACTATGGATGCTGGTAACATTGTTGTCTTTGCCACTGCTGATAACTCTAAGCTGACACGCACTTTCAGCCATAACTGTGTATGTTATCTGTCGTTATTTTTTAAGCACTTCAGCTCAGTCAACCATTGACAACTGCCTCCTGTTCCCTCAAGGCAAGCTGTATCAACAGTTCAGTAAGCTTGCCAAATGTTTTACTTATATTTAAAGGAAAAACAGCCAAAATACTGAGTATTTAACACTTTTCTGTAATAAAAGCAGCTCCATTCTGGTGGAAGAGGTGAATCTACAAGACCCATTTCTGTCAGTACAATCTTTTCTCTTCAGTGTCTAGCATCAGTTATTTGTAAGGTTTTCTTTTTCATGTTCCATGCAGGGAGTTGAGGGAATAGTAGTAATTCTCATTATCATCTACTGTTTCATTTCAACCTGCATAAAGTTTGTACTCACTGGGCTCATCTACACAAAACGCTAACTACGCAGTAGCCTAAAAATACTGCTCAGTAGCATGTCACAGCACAAGCAGTGCTAATACAGTACTTCACCGTATGATTAGGTACTATGCAGTAACATCACTAAAAAGGCATGCTACTGTGCAGTATTGCCGGTTACTGCACATTAATTTAGCACTTGGTTATACAAATTCTAAACTTAATGCACAGTAACTACAGCACATTAATGACCATGCAGATGCATTCACTGGGCTTTTCCTAATGTGTATTTCCAAATGCACATTAAGCTGCCTTAATGCTCAGTAACAGGTTCTAAGTTACCCTTTATGCACAGTAGCCTATTTACTGCACATTCATGTAATAGTACTTTTTAACTGATGTTTGATGTGCAGTAAAATTAGCTACTGTACTTTAAAGTGCACATGTAGACATGTCCACTGAGTGTATCTATGCATGTGCTTTACTGATCAGTAGACTAATTTGCTGCACAATGGGCACATCTACACATGTACTTTAATGTGCAGTAGCCTGTTTTACTGCACATTAAAGCATCACATAAAAACTGCTCTATTATGTTAATGCATAGTAAAATGGGCTTCTGCACTTTAAGTGTCATTTAAAAACCACGTGCATTCATTATTGCACATTAAGGCAGCCTAATGTGCATTTGTTTAGTACCTCACAATGGAGGTACTCAATTTAATATGCATTAGGAAAAGTATCTTAATGCACATGTAGATGCACCTAATAAAGCATCACCCTCTACATGTGTGCTGTAATTAGAATGGTGTAGACTAATTTACTGAGCCATTGGATAGTCCCATCAGACATCAGTACTATCCAAATGCAAAGCAAATTATTGTGATTAACCACACGTATAGACAGTGACATAGGTGAAAATTGAACCCAGTCAGCCCAGGCACCAGGGGGCCACACTCCTGTCTGCTACTGAGCAACCACATGGCTCAGCAGCTGCAGGAACCACATGGTACAGGTACCACCTGACACAGTCACTCAGAGACTGGGGCAGAACCCTGGGCCCTCTCCCAGCCTGGGGCTCACCCCAGAGGCTGCTGCCAGCCTGGGGCTAACTCTGGAGGCTGCTGCCAGCCCAGGACTCACCCCAGAAGTTGCTGCCAGTCAAAGAGTGATACGTTATCACTCACTGGGTGTGTTTACACACTGCCGTATGGCAACGTTGCTATGGCTCCCCTATGCAGTACAGATGGTTACTGCACCATACACACAGCACACGGTTAGATTTCACTACTTCATTGCCATAGTGGCACACTATACCCAGGGAGTGTGTCACTACAGTGACATAGCTGGTGATCATGTGTAAACACACGTGAACACTATATCTCCATGGCGTGCCACATGGCACCACACGGCAATGTGTAGATGTGCCAAATATGTGATAGTGATATCCAAGGTTTTCATACTGTGTCTCATGGCATCATCTTAATATCAGAATACCACCCAAATAAAATAGACCCCCTGTAGACAACATTGTGCTTCAGTCTATAACCCCTTTTGGGTAATAGAAATTCTGTTTGAGATACTATCACTGATGTTTATGTTGTTGAGGATTTCATTTATTTACAGTGATTGGGTACACATTTTCTTGGAAGTAGGCATACAGCAAAACCCCCCAGTTTTTCTTAATTTTTTTTTCTTTTAAAATTCATTCCCTCCCCTTCCCCAACCATTTCTGACTTTTTCTTTCCCTCTCTGTTCCCTACAGATAAGTATAAGTGAGCAAAGACATAGGATAAGCTTCAGCATTTTATTTTGGTAGCAAGTTGTATTTGTTTTGTTTTTACTCCTTCTTTGTATTGTATAATTATTATGTTTATATTGATTTTTACTGTTCTATATTACTGTTTTACTGGTACTATATGATTTAGGCCTACATACGTAAGTTAGCATAAGTCATGTCAAGTTTCCATTTTGTTTGTCAAGTCTCCATCCTATTCCCAGGCCTGGTTGTGTAACCCATGACTCACACCTACCCCTCCTATGTAACTTCGTTCCTGAATGAATGGGGATGAATGAGGGTGCTTGAGAGACAATGGCAGTAGGTCATTGGCAGTGGGTCTAAAAATAGCTTCCTCTGAATGACCGAACCATCAACACCAATACCTGGACCAACAACCCAGCCCTTGGAACCACCCTCAACATTCAAGAAACAAAAGATGAGGCAACCCACCATTGTGCCAGGCTGCACATGCTCAGTAAGAACACCTGGAGCCCTCTGGAACAGGACTGACCTTGCCTGGACAGGCCCTTCCCATAGGAGATCAGAAGTAGTCTGCCCCATAAAAGGGGTAGTGAAGACTGACTCCTTGGGATGCCCTCTCCATCTGGACCAACACCATGCCACACCACCTATCCACCTAGTGGCCCTGCCGGTGACCCCCCTCTGGACAACACCTACTGGACAAGGACCCCTTTCCAGCCTTGATAGGTAGCTATCACCCCCACCCCCTCTTCAACCAAGGACTTGGACTCTGCTTCTCTTCCCCATCTGGACTCCAACCCTTCCACTGAGTCTTTTTCTTCTGCTGCCATTGTGAGTGCTTGTGTGTGTGTGCGCGCATGTGTGTGTGAACCAATAACTTCATGGGGCTGTGTAGTGTGTTGTCTCTTTAATAAAACCTGTTATTTTGAAACCCCAAGTTGGGTTTTTGTCTGTTTCCTGACTGCTTCCTCCTTGCTACCACTTATCTGCACCCACTCCCCTCCCCAATCACTAAGCTGTCAGCCTGTTTTCAGCCCCAAGCTCCCAGGTTTCTGTCTCTCTCTCTCTCTTTCCTGGCTATCTCTTCCTTGCCACCACTTATCTGTCCCACCCCCAAATATCTCAGCTGTCTGCCTCAGTTTCCAGCCCCAATCTACCTTAAGTAACCCCAAGCCTCAGTTTCTCAGCTAGCTTCTCTCTAGTCCAACAATTCTAATTTCAGTTCTGGCAACTTTCACTCCCTACACTTTAACTCTCTCTCTCTCACCTTAACCATTCCCCAAGTATCCCAGGTACCTCAAGCACACACATACATAATGTGTCATCCAAGTTAAGAACTTACCTACGTATAGGTGGGTTGTATATGTGTGTGTGTGTGTGTGTGTGTGTGTGTGTGTGTGTACATGTCATTGTGTGTATGATATATGAATTAGTGATCTGTGTATGTGTACTGAGTGTGCGGGTATGGTCAATTGATTTTTTTCTAACTTTTGGGGTGTATAGTATATGTGCTTGAATTGGTGATAGGTATGCATGTGCCTAGGCTAGTTTGGATGTGTGATCAGCCTGACGATGCCTCCTGGCCTGCTCAGCACCAACTGCTGCTTCTCTTTCTGAGGGCCTGGGTTACAATGGAGGCTGCTGTGCCCCCTCAGCCAATCCCATGGTCCTCCTAGGATCATGTGCTAGCCTTGATGTGGTTAGCACCCACCTGCCAGCTGCTCCACTGCCAACTAGAAACCTTAAAGTGGCAGGCACTGCAGGTGCCCTGCCACATATCTCTATATCCAAATATGCAACTTTTTGATTGTTGGAGATGGGGAATCCAGTAACTAATTTTCTTTCACTTTTCCCAAACTGTTATTATAACATTTTCCATGAAGCAATTACATACAATTTAATCATTTCAGCAATCATAAATATCTTGGAATTACTTTATTTTAAATGAATGGTAATGATAAAAACCAAACCCTCTGCTATTTGGCCTAGTGTTGTAAAGTCTCATTTACTTGAGATAAGTTTTCTTTTAGGGGCTGTAGTAGAAGGCCATATATTGATTTCTTATTAAACCCTCCAGAACAGATATCAAGTTAATAACTAGCTTTCATTTTAATGAACTTAAACTGAATCAAAGTATTTAAACTTTCTCTATATTGGACTCTGCAGAGTAATTCATCCATTACTATTGATATCTAGAAGATTTAGAAGGATAAACAAAGCTTTATTTCTACATGGGGAATTAAAAGATATGAAAGAGTTTTAGACTGAAAGCCCTGAAAAAAGAAGGAAAATACTTGTATTAAGAGTTAGAAAATCTGAACTATGATGCAATGAGAAACAGAATTTATAACCTACTACAAATCATGTCTTTCATTTGTATGTCATTACACACAAAAAATATGTTAGCCATAGCTAAGTTACCTGTGTACAACCTTAATGTGCCTCCCTTGTTATGTGTTATGATACATTCTGTAATCATATAATCATATACATTTCTTTCTAGAGGACCCCTGGCTCTTTCAGTGCACAGGAAGCAATTAAAAAGCTGTTGTTTAATATTTCATCTTCTCCTCATTGTTCAATGTTTGGCCTTATGCCTTATTTATGGCCAACTACGCAAACCCTGCTCTGAAGACAGAATGATTAATGTCCATGTGGGCTTGTTTCTGGTCCTCATCCCCAAAGCATCTGAATGCTTCAAAAATTTTAATTAATCTGTCTTTGAAACACCACTGTTGGACAAGAGGAATGGCATTATTCCCATTTTGCATGAAGGAGCCGAACACAAGATATCACCACTCCTCCCGTCAATAGGCATAGTCTTCCACATAATCATTCTAAGTGAAAAATTTGGTCAACATATGATTGTGAAAGAGAACCTTGGTCACCTGTTTAATATTCTCTTCTCATGTCTTTGATGTTCTTCTCTGAGGGAGGAGGTAGGCCTCCAGTCAGCAGTGCAGTTTTCAAATGACTGGCATGTCATTCCAGGTCATTTACTGTTATAGTCTATATGTGTCCTTTGTACTTTCAGTGCATCACAAGCCCTTCCTCTTAGGAGAGTTAACAGTGACTCCCCTTCTAGCTATCGAACACCCTGTAGGATAATATGCCTGGTTCCTCATCCCAGAGTCCCATCTCAGAGTCCCTCCACTGTACAGTGAACATTGTAAAACTACCAGATCTTCAGCAGATGCCGATATCAAGAATGATAAAGATTGACTTTTATTAGTAAATGTTTAGGATTGTAAATCCAAAAAAAGCTGACAAAGCCGGTAGGGAAATACATAGCGCCTGAGCGAGGGACTAACAATAGAAGGATGGGGTGAGGAGGGAAATGCAACTAGGTTACAGGAGATACAATGTTAACCAACTAAGCCTGGGGGTAGGGGGAGGGGGAAAGGGGGAAGGGGAGGGAGGGGGTTCACGATGCTTAGAGAAAAAGAAGATAGATACACACAAACACGTTACAATGATCCGCAATGGTGGAAGAAGTGGTCCGAAGAAAAAATGTCTCAGTCCATATAAGGTCTCATCGCAGGGGTCCTCTTTGGGTGGCGCAGGGTCTTCCGTTGTTGGAGAATCCTCTCGAAGTGAAGGTCTGTCTGGTGCAGAGGGGGGATCTAAGCCAACAAGAAGCCAACAGGAGAAGAATCCAAATGAAAGGAATAATATTTTTATGTACCATTAAATTCAAAGACCCAAAAAGCCCACAAAATGTTGGGTATCATTGAAGATAGAATTGGGGGTCCTGATTGACCACAAGATGAACATGAACCACCCATGTGATGCCATGGCCAGCAACACTAAACAAACTCTGGCATGCATCTATCAATGCATCTCTAGCAAAACCAGGGATGTCATCCTCCCACTTTACTTGGCCTTGGTGAGGCCGCAACTGGAGTATTGAGTCCAGTTTTGGGCCCCCTAGTTCAGGAGGAACATGTATAGGCTTGAGAGAGAGTCTAAAGGAGAGCCACCCATATGCTCAAAGGCTAAGAGAGCAAACCTTACAAGGAGAGGCCGAGGGATATAGGACTCTTCAGCTTGGAGAAGAGAAGGCTCAGGAGTGACTTGGTGGCAGCCTAAAAGTACATAAGGGGAGTGCATCAAGATCTGGGAGAACAGTTGTTCACCAAAGCTTCCCAAGGAATAACAAGATCCAATGGTCACAAACTCCTACGAGGCTGATTTAGATTGAACATAAGGAAAAACTTCTTCAAAGTCTGAGTGTCCAGGGTCTGGAACAGACTCCCCCCAGAGGTGGTGCTCTGGACAAATTCAAAAGGCATTTGGATGTTTATCTTGCTGAGATCATTTGATCCCTGCAGACTTCCTGCCAATGGCAGCGGGGCTGAACTCGATGATCTCGTGAGGTCTCTTTCAACCCCTCATATCTATGAAATCTATGAAATCGCTTGTTTTTTATTCTAAAGCAGATTTTTTTGGATATTTTAGGATTCCCTCAGAAGGCAAATTTTGAGCTTTGAACATATCTGGTTTTTATCATTAAATTTCTGGTATGTGGCTATCTTTAACTCCAATTTAATTTATGGTAGGGATTTTTTTTTTAAATCTGGAATGAATATTAGAGTACAAATTTCCTTTTCTGTAAATATTGCTGTGTTCCAGCATTTTCAGCTGCTTTATTCACAGCTTTTTATATTAGATATGAATATAAATATTACATTAAGGATATTTCTGTATTTGTTCCCATCTTGACTGTTTTCTTCAATGAATATAAAAGATTTGCACTTAGAACAAATCTAACATTTAAACAAAGAAAAGTAAATTGAAGATAACCTATAGGTAGCATTTTTAGACTGCAGTATTCACCCAAAGCCTGAGCTTTGACTTATATATTATAGCTTGTTTATGCTTTGTATAAACCAAGATGGTAAAGATATGCATTAATGATGCATTTAAAAAGCCAACTCCCTTTGGATGTTGCTCATCTGTGAGTGTTTTAGAAGACTGTCTTATGTAATGCTTTGGTGGCAAGGGATAATTTATGAGCTGCATCCTAGGAGGGGGGCTGCCAGTTCTGTCACTCATTGCCACAAACATATGAATCTGTTGGGATGTCGGAACACCATTGTGAACAGAAGGAAAACAGCAGCCACAGTGGAAATATATCATATATAAAAGTGACATATA
Source organism: Alligator mississippiensis (assembly GCF_030867095.1). Lineage (NCBI taxonomy): Eukaryota > Metazoa > Chordata > Crocodylia > Alligatoridae > Alligator > Alligator mississippiensis. Next base: position 90,622,438 of record NC_081824.1, read on the forward strand.
CACAAAAGAGCTATAAATCAGAAAACAAATTAGCAGCGAAAATAGACAGCATCCTTCCTGCCAATATCTATCATCACAAAAGCAGGAGACGCATTAGACAGTCAACAAGTGGTCCTGACTCAGCAAGTCACCAGCCAGACTTCTTAATTAGTCAGTATACATGTATACTACTGCCCTGTTTCTGCAAATGTATAGATCAAAAGAGTGAGCGCATCTACAAATGCAATTATGATGCATGAGTAAACTGTAGAGCTTATTGCTCCACAATTTATTGCTCCCAGGTGTGCAGTTTGAACGTGTGCCTGGGAGCAATAAACTCTGAAGTTTATTCGTGTGCAGCACTTTGGGCCGGGGTGGAGCAGCCCCAGCTGGCAGGAAGGCTGGAGGAGGGGGCAGCCTGCCAGCCTGGGTCTGCTCCCCCCAGGTCAACGTGCTGTGGAGGGGCTGGCTGGGGCATGAGGAAGTTTCTGTGTAGTGTTAGCCAGCAGCAACCCCCACACCAAGGCACCCTCATGCTCCAGCCAGCCAGGTAGTGTCTACATGTGCACTGCTGCGAAGTTTTTACTCTGCAGCAGTATAGTACTTGTGGAGTAAATCAGTTTGCTCCAGCCTAATAGAGGTGCATGTGTAAATGCTTAGACATTTACTGCACAGCTTGTCAACTGCACACTAAATGTCTCATGTAGACATGCCCAGTGGGATGACTCACTTGCACATTGTTAATCATTTGCATAAATGTATGTAGCATTAGGGGCTTAGGGCATTCATTACAACCAGCCACATCCCACTGCTTACCATCTTTTTATCATCTGGATTTCCAGGTAATACAATTTAGCATTCACTCTGAAGCTAGAGGGAGAGAGACAGGAGACAGAAAGAGGTCACCGAAGCTCATACTTCATCAGGTTTCCACCACACAAATGTATAATTTGAAATGATTTTTGAGTCTCCTGTATGTTTCCATTTCAGTTGGTTCTGTTGCCTCATACACAAAACCGTTAGGGACAATTAGTATAATGAAGAGTACAAATAATCTCTTTACCAGAGGCAGGGTTATCTGCTGAGGAAGATTCAAGCAGACAAAGGAACACAGACAGCAGTATGGTGTCTGCCAATTAGAAGCAAACCAATGGTTATTCTTTTACAGACTGTGACAGACCGTGGGGAAATGCAGCATCCACATCCATAGTTTTTAGTATAATTTTGTATCTCTACAAAAGTCCAATAGGTGAGAAGGGGTGGCAACCTGAACTTTTTTACACATTTAATATCCTAAGGAAACCATTTACTTGGAACATATATATTCAGTTTGTCTCAGGGTTTAAAGGAAGCAACATTTCTGGTGACAGGTGGTTGAAGCCAGAAAGGAAAAAATCTTTTCAAATATTTTAAGTAGAAATTACATATAAACTACATATAAACATCACTAGCTTTTCTGAATTTTTCTTCAAATTATTTTGAATCAAAGTGTTAGGGAATTCTTTCTCTTATATATAAACTTAGATGCATAGAGTACTTATGTCAGCTTATATACATTTTAACATGTACACCCACTTGGTAAATGGATGTGAGAGAAAGGAAGGTTTCACATCTAAATACAGTATAAAAACGTTTAAGCCTCACTTTAACAATAAGTATATTAACTAGACCACTTCAACAAGGTTTAGGTCACCTTCTTTCATACTTTTCCACATTTATTACGCAAATAAATCAAAGGTTCTGGTTATCCAACTAGCATACATTGGAACCAAAAATCAGCATGTCCATAAGGATTACACTGTACATTGCACTGCAGTCAGCATAAATAAAATGTATAGCTCTTGTAACTGAACAAATACAGCTACAGTTCTATTACACAAAGCACTGTGATTATGCTTTTTAGTGTCAGCCACAACAATAAGCCTTTTCCAGTCAGATGTACCTATTAAATTCTATTGGAGTCCTTGGCACAACTTATGTTAACATATGGCATAAGTTATGTTAATGATCACAAATCAGAGAGACACAATTTTCATTTAAACACATCTATAAAGCATGAGGAAGTGAAATGGAGACCACTAAAAATCCAGATAAGCTTCCACATTTTGACAGGGAATGCATCCCAATCAAACCTCCTAGGAAATTTTGAGGTTCATCCATCATTGCTAACCCTTCCTCAGGTAACCAGCTTGTTTTTAAAAATAAAAACAGACAACTTTTGTCAATGTTCTTACCAAAAGGTACCTAAGAATGAGACAGCATACAGTCTGTTCCCATATTAACAATTTGAAAGCTATATACATTATTTATGGGACCTGTTTTCTTGCTGGCATTCCTCCACTGACACGACAAAAAAGTTGATCATTTCTAAGATGGAGACTTGAGTTTTTCACTACTTTTGGCTACATTATTTTAAGGCACTGAGCAAAAGCCTATTGAAATGTAGGAACAGACGCTAAATGGTCAGGCTATATAATTTCCCCAAGTGAGATTCCCTTCCTAAATATTTCAGTTCCTTTGTACTTCTATATAGTCAGTCAGTCAGATATACATTGGTATCATACATAATAGGATAGCATTCCTATCTATTAGTAACCTGAAATTTTAAGTACCGAGAGAATGGAACAAGTAAATAGAAAAACTCCTAGTTCTGGTGTCATATTGCCAGCAATCTTTCAGGGGTCATTTCCTAAATATTGTGCCAACCCTGCAACCTCAGAACTAGCACAAGAAGCAAGGGGGAGTTCCCACTTTTATACAGAAAATCATAGGGGTTACAGTCACAAACCAATGGGCCAAAGGGAGGGAACAGATAAAAGGTAAAAAAATTCATCAACACAGTGGTAACATACAGTCATCATGTTCATCTCCCTCACATACCTCTGAAGGTGTCCCCAAAAAGCCTTTAACCCCTTGAGTGCTCAAACATCAGTCTGCGGCTTACCCCATGTTTGAATCTACAGTCCTCGCTAACCAAGCTAGTGCGATCTCCAGCTACACTGTGCACTCCTCTGTGTAGGGCTGACCAGGTTCCACGTGCACACTGCTCTGTCTTCCTCCTATTCCAGCATCAAGCTTCCTTTTCCTTTTTCCCTTGCCCCTGGACCCTAAGGGTTTTTGGGAGTTGGCACTCAAATGAATAGCACAGCTTTGCAGACTGCACCCTGGTTCCTCTGGCTGTTATACCCATTACATTCACATTACAATATAAAAATGAAGAGGATGAAGAGGAAATGAAGAAGAAATGAAGAGGATCACCAATTAGACATGAATCTGCATTATATTATTTAACCAAACCTAAGCTTCAAAGTTTGGAGGTGTCTGGATCAACTTTAATTGCAAATGTATTAAAGCTTCGATGAAAAGTGCATGCTATAGAAGATTTTCATACTGAGATTAATCATTATGGTTATAAGATATATATGACTACATCAAGAATCATAGATGTTAAGTAACAAAAAAGATTAGGCCATGGGTAGGCATCTAGGAATTGATTATAGTGTAGTAATAGGGCCAAATCCTACAATCCTAAATGGTACTTAAGCACGTAAGTACAATTTTGGGGCCTTGGGCGATTTTAGATTTTCTTTCCAGCTATTGCAGAATAGTATCAGCCAGGACATATATAATTTTCTGAAGGAAAATAGAGGAAACTGTGATCCATCTTAGAAAGTGGTGGCCCTGGGCTCATGACTTGTGCCCTGCCCCTAATAGGGCTAAAGTTATTACACTGCTCTTTATCAATTTTCTTTAATGGATATTAAATGCAAGGTGCATAAAAGCTACTGCAGGTAGGGCAAAAACCCAGGGTGCCATCCTTATAAAGCAATGTCTACCTCACTGAGCCACACACACTGTGTGGTTTGAGTTCCTCCTCTTGGCCTATCCCTCTTGGCTGCTCAAGTACACCAGCTTTAAGAGGAGAATTGGAAATCTCCCTGAGTAGGGCCCTTCATGGTCTGGTGGTTAGAGGACTTTGTTGAGAAGATTAAGATGTAGATTCAAACTCTTTCTGATGGAGGCAGCTGACAGCCCACGTCTTCCACTCTTAAGCGAGTGCCCCAACTCCTAGTCTGTTGTGCCCTTGAGCAAGTGCCCTAACCCCTCCATTACTAGGGGCAGATTTTCTCCAAATACAGTTTTGGGGAAGTACGCAGCCACACACATTTCCAGGAGATTCTATTCCTTTCCAGAGATACTGCAGCTATAATGCAGCTTTCTGATCAAGCTCAGAAGGGAGAAGCAGAGCAAGTACAGCTATGTGAGTGGAAATAGAACTCAAATTCTGCCTAAGTGCCATAAATGGCATGTATACGTATTAGGTGCATAAAGGTGAACCGGGGTTCAGTCCATAGTGGCTGTGGTGTAGTATAGGCATACCAAAGCTAACTTCAAACTCATTATATAATATTGGTAGCAGATCAGTCACAACAACAACAATGGCAAAAGATTATTTACCCTACCTTTCCGGTGGATTTTTGAGCTAAACTAAACTAGAACCAAGTGGGTGCATGTACACGTGCATAATAATGCGACATCATAAACTCTGGGGCTTATTGCACTGGAGTTTATTGCTCCTGGGCACCACATTTACATGTGCGCCCAGGACCACAGCACATTGAGCCAAATCAGAGCATCCCTGGCTGACAGAGGTCTCGGGGGTCAGACTACCAGCCCGGGGCTGCTCTGACCTGGCCCAAGGTGCTGTTGAGGGACTCACTAGGACATGAGGGTACTTCAGCATGGGGGCTAGCCAGAGGGCAGCTCCCATATTAAAGCACTCTTGTGCTCCAACCAGCCGCATCAGCATTTATACATATGCCGCTGCAGAGTAAGAAGCTCTGCAGTAGGATAGTACTTGTATTTACAAGTACTACCTTGCTGCAGCGTTTATTAGTTTATTCCAGCCCAATAGCCCTGCATGTGTAGACATGAAGACATGTGGAGCTAATTAGTCTAGTCTTCAATAAACATCTCATGTAGACACACCCACTAGTACTCAGCTTAAAGCTAGCTCAGATATGTCTATATTACCCTGCAGTAACTGTAGTAACCATAGACACAGAGGCATAACCAGCAGGTTTTTGTCCATGGGCAAAACCCTGTAGGGGAGGGAAGGAAGCTGTGGGGGGGCAAGCTAAACCCTGCTGTGGGAGAGAGTAAAAGAAGGGAACAGGGATCACTGTTAACTCCCAGAGGGACTCCGGATCCCTGGCTGATGCTGGAATTGGGGAGCATGCTGCCTGGCTCTGGCTATTCCTGCTGCCTCTACAGCAATACCTCAGAGCCCCTGCACCCAGTTGCTGTTGCTGTAATCATAGTAGCTGCATCTACATGAGATGCCAGCTGAGCAGTTGTTACTGCACAGTCATTTAGTATTTGCATACCTAAATACTAAATGACTGCACAGTGACCGGAGTTACCATGCAGTAGCATCTGTGCGCAGCTTCATGGTGATACTAACTTTGCAGTAGCTCATTCCTACTGTGCAGTAGCTCTTTACTACTGCACAGTAGTGTTGCACCATGGTTCATGCCTCACGACACTATCGCATAGTACTAATGAACTACATTGCAGTAGTAATGAGCTACTGTTCGGTACGTGTCTCATGTACACGCAGCCAATGAGGCACTGCTGCTACTGCAGCACAGACTCTTCAGGGAGCTGCCATTCTCACACCCTTTTAGGTGGGCACCCAGGGCTCATGCCCAATTGCCTTCCCCAAGTTATGCTACTACATTCTAGTGTACAATATTTTTGGCATGTTTGTAATGTGCATTGGTCAAAAAGACTGATTTTTAAAAAATGTACAGTGGTGTATGCAGGAGAGCGAACCCAGTCTTCCCAAACCGGTTCTTTATGTTAGTCTTCTGTGTTATCTGTCACTGCATTTCCTTTCTCTTTAACTGCAGCTGTCATTCACAGATTGAAATGTTCACTGAAGCCATCTACTGTTCATTTTATGATCAAACACCCAAAGCCAGAACACTGATGTTTGAATCAGGATTTCTACATCAGATCTTATTTTCCATTTAAAACTGTCTTAAAAGAATTCTTCAGCACATGATGAAATTGTCATACAGTATATGAGTAACGCCATCTGACTCTACTAAAAAGAATATATTTCATATTTAGGGCAGAGGACAATTCATAATTTTTGACTCTGTAAGCGGTTTGCTGCTGAAAAAGTTTTGCTTGTAAAAAGCAGGCCAGATAAGATGCATAATTATTAATTAGACTGAGTTTTCTACAGTTGCTTAAAAATATTTTTTAGCTATACAAACAAGTTTACTACTTTTTTTTTTAAGCATTCACACAGTTAGGTATATACATCATAGAAAAAATGCCAAGCTTAAGTGTGTCCATAATAACAGCATTTAAAACTTAGAAAAGTTTTGTGTTGTTCGGAAATATGCCTAAAACACTATTAGAAATATCTCCTTTTTTATATAACTGTGGCAAATGTCACAACACTCAAAATACTGTTTCTTTCATCCAAGAGATGTTGATATGAATATTTAAATTTACTGTAGCAAGGTATTTTTATCTATATTCATTGTGTATTTAGATTCACTGTTTCTTGTTTTACTGAATTCATTTGTATCTCTCTATATCTTTTTAAAACTTTAAATGGACAGAATTTTCCTCTTTGATTTATAACATTAATTTCTTGATCAGACTAAGTGGAATAAGTGCAGCATATTTATTAAAGGATAACTTTAAATATTCAGTCTCTGGTGGGAAAATGTGTATCTATTCATTGTAGGCTGTAATTTTGTTCAAGTTTCTGTATTACATCCACTTAAGCAGATGAAGTAACTGAAGCACAGGGATGAAATGACTTACTCAAAGTCAAGCACAAAATTTGAGGAAGAACCAGAAACAAACTCAAGATCATACAGGTCTACATACAACCCCTTCTTTTCTCCATATGCACAGGTAAAAATGGTAATTTTAAGAGGTCGGTAATGAAAAAGGTTTTTTGAGATGATATACTCACAAAGTGGCTTTTTTAGGAAAACATTCTGCCTCCTCAGAGACTGACATCTGTGGTTCATTATATATATATAATACATACAACTTCATTTATATATATTTGGCCCCTGGCACAGCTGCAGTTAATCACATCTTAAATTGTTACATAGCTACACATTAATGCAACTAACAATGTGAAAAAACAAGGAATAGGTTACAAAGTGATTACACAAAAAATGTTTAATAACTTTCTGACTGGTTCCTATCACACAATTAATTGAACATTTGGCCAGGCTGGGACTCCTAGCTGCATAGTGGACCCCCAGGACTGGGAGCCTGACTCAAATGATGGAGCTTCCAGCCATGGGGATGCATGTTACCCTCCTGCCTCCCTCATAGCTAGAAGAAGCTCCAGTAGCTGATGTCTCCTACCTTGGAGGTGTATGGTGCACCTCCATGGCTGGGAGCCCCATCAGCTGATGCTTCTCAGCCACAGGAGCTTGCTACTTGCCAGTGCAGGGGAGCCTGGGATCATGATCATTAGTAATTAGGATCCCAGTCTCCCTCTGAACCCACAATAAGGTGTGATGGGATCTGATTCTTGATCCCACAATCCTCTCCTGCCATGGATGTGTGGCATGGTAGAAAGGGTGATTGTGGGGATCATGCATCAGATTCTTGTCACCTTTACTTGAACTTCTGCCAAGGTCCTTTATAACTCTCTTTTAGTTTCTGGAAACAGTGAGAATAGAATATTAGTTTTAAGTGCCAAAAGACAAATTTCTAAACCTAAATTTAGGCATCAAAATGACTGGCCTGTTGACAGCCTGAAATTACCTTACCTTTCTCTTAACCATTCTGAACCTAACAAATGCTGTGTTCACACATTCAAATAAGCTGGGAAAATTCTTGCTTGAATATTTGTTCTCCCAGGAAAATCTCTCCTGGAATGATTTAATCCTGGTTATTCCCAAATTATTTTTCTCTGGAGCAGCCATTTTTACTCTGGGAGAAAAATGCTGAACATCTGTCTGCTTATGGTTTCTTCTGGGAGCGCAGTAACTCTCCCAGGAGAAACTGAAAGTCTTTATGAAGCCAAAAAAAACCCCAAAACAAAAAACAATTTTATTACCAACATTAATAATATCACCCATGACAATTTTAGCTGAAGCATCTGGTTATTATGTTTATCCCACAAACCTGCAACCATAAATCTCTAATGTCAAAAGCCGCACACTCCTCTGTCCACTTGCCAGACCCTTCAGTTTTCCCAACAAGTTTTGCACTGCAGATGGTTGTTTTTAGTTTAAAACCCTCAGGAACATTCATTATGATGCAGTGTAAAACATAGGGAATACAATATTAAAAAAATGAAAAATCAAAGAAATGCCTTGTTACATCTCAGCTGTGTGTTCTTGGGCAACCCTGGCACAGGACGCAGTCTGTCTGACTCACAAGGACTCACCCCCCCTACCTACCCTCCTCTAAATAAACGAAACTGATTAAGATGCAGTGAGAGACACACCTAAGACCCTCCAGATAACGGTGACAAGAGTGAAACAACTGCCCTAGGTCTCATTTGCATCCGAGATGGAACCAGATGACCATTCATTTACTTGAGAGATGGAGAACAGAAAGCCTGAAGCAGAGACTGCAGTGAATTCTGGGACCAGAGAAGCAGGGGAGCACTGCATGATGGGGAATCTGTGCTCCAAATGTTAATCAACCCATGTTCACATACACCCAGCTCAGCATTTATCAGACCAGTTCTAATCTGGATTTACTAAGGACTTTTCACCCCCCAGACACACACACACCTCTAAGTTTAATAGGCATCTCGGGCCGTACATTCCCCGGTCCCACTATGGGAGGCCTATTTAAACTTGATTGACTAAAACTCGGTTGCCAGGTTAGGGAATGCTGAGGCAAGAGACCGAGTCAGAGGGGGTATGGGCAACATTTGAATAATGGTTAAGGGTTCATCACAGCATCCAGACCGTTGGAGCCCTAATCACAGGTGTTGCTATACTTTTCCTGAGATGACTGGTGGGAGTTCTCTCCACCGAAGGTTATGAGCGCCCCAATAATTATCTTAAGTCTGTTAAAAGACTATAGTAAGATCTGGAAAAGTCATGCTAAGCTGAGGCTTGTGCACAACAAGTAAAAATCCAAAATCCTGATGCTGCAAGCTCTCTATTGTTCCTGAAGAAACCATGAGATATCCCATCAGTATATCTGCCATCCATAGGAATTTCAAGCTGGCTCCCAAGTATCTGGTTACTCCCTAACCTTATGTGTTTCCTGATTACCAATCTGTTTCTTGAGATGTTCCAAACCAGATAACCCCTTGTCAATAGAAAAGACAATGATTTACACAATTAAGGATGCTTCGAAGCAGCTGAACTGAGGGTTTAAAAATCTGTAAAAAGTGTGGGAGCTTCAGAAGAAGAAAGAAGAAGAAAACTCGTGTGCTGACACCATCCCCTGTCGTTGTTGGGACGCTGGAAGAACAGATCGTCTCTCTCTTCAGGAATTGTGCTAGGGACTGTGCCTGTCAGCTTTGGAGCCTGAGTACCTTAGACTGGTGAGATCCCAGCACTCTCTCTCTCTCTTTTCTCTCTAGGCATAAACTTCTGAACCTGAACTGTATCAGTTAAGCTTGAGCTAAGTTTCCCAAAATACTTAGTGAAACCAGGGTAGTACTGTAATTGTTTGTGTTTGTTTTTCTTTTGCATGTCTATTATTATTAGTACCATTATATATTTCATATGCTTAGCAATAAATAACTTTTATAGTCAAACTGGTAGTAATTGGGTATATTTTTCCTTCTCTGCTTCTCTTTCCTCCCGTGCTCTGCAGCAATGCTTCTTTTACCTAAGCTAAAGATCCCTGTGAAGCCCAAAAATATTGTGGAGTCTGCTCATCAAGAGGCCAAAGATTGGGACGTGCTGAGTTTGAAACACATAAGGGGATCAGCTTGTCCAGGCTGATTGACCCAGTTTGACTCAGACGTGCCCTTATGAACTGAATGCTGGCCCATGAGGGTGTCAGCTGGACACCCAGACGGATTCAGAGGGATTCTGTTTACCCATGTGCTTGTGTCTGACTGCAGTTTATTGTTGCTCTGATGAACTGATTCTTGGCATATGAGGGTGTCAGCCTGTCCATGCTGATCAACCCGGCCAGGTCAGGCATGTCACGTTAATTTATGTGCGTTTGTGTGTATTTGGTGACTGGAGGAACCCAGTCCCATTGAGATTGAGTCCTGCAAGATAGCTCCATTGGGGGTGAGGGCTTGCAGAAGGGAGAGATACAGCTCCGTATAGTAACACAAGCAGCACATTGACAGAATCACCAAGACCCTAGAAACTATCCCTAATAAATGAGCACACCCCAAAGTAATGGGCAAATCTGGTAACAGCCTTTCCTATTATACTATTTATTTTATCCAGTTAATTTTTTTTTTTTTAAATCTAAACTTCCCCATCCTCTCCAAACCTTCCCATTCATTTGCCTCACCTAGTATGTGTCTTTTTTATTCTAAATTATTTAGGCCTAATATTTAGGCCTAACTTACAGAACAAAAAAACTATGTTACTATCCTTCAAGGTTATATTACTATGATTCTAGAAGCATGAGTTTGGGTCCTGCTCTGGATTAGGGTTGAAGGCTACCCCAAGTCATCCCAGCAGGTATACTCCAGTTTCAGAAGTTGAAAGTGGATAAACATGATTAAAGATATCACTCCCTTGTATGCTATTAGCAACAGGGACTGGTATGCCTTAACCACTCTTGCCTAATAGACTGCATGGCTTAAGTGACCCTTTCACTTGATATAATTGCCCAGGAGCCACCACAATAATATCTTAAATTGATTGAGACCTTTCAGACATATCACATTATATGTGATAAATAAAGGTAAGAAAATTAATAACAATTACATGCAGTAGTACACTCTCTATTAGTAATGTCAAGCCTTAAATTTGTTACACTTTTCTACTGAGTCACTAACAAGTCAATGTGCCAGGGACTGAGAGATAGATGAAAGAACTTCCTAAAAGGATACAACAGGATGTTGCTATGCCAAGCAAAACATTCCTAGAGAGGGGAAATAATTATCTCCAAGAAACATCACTTATCAGAAATTCCACACCAAACACACTATTTTAATTAATGAAATGGCTGCTTTGATGCATACAGCTGTCATATAAGTAAATATTTTAATCTATTCCTTGAGAATGAAGAGATGAAAAATAAAGTCTGTTAGTGTATTCACAAAGGATTGGGGTGGCTTACAGGTGGGAAAGAGAAGAGAACCAAACTGCACAGCTACCTCATTAGCTTCTTTGAAATTCCTCCTTAAACTCTCCTTAGCTCTGATAAAGAAAGTGAATAACAATGTCCTATGACTGCTGCCTAGCATGCTGACCAATATTATTTTCTTGTGCTTTCTTATCTTGCTGTATTCCTCTGTTGTGTCCTCTCATATATTTAGATTATAAATCTTCTGGAGCTGAGACCATCATTTTGTTCTAAACCCACACAATACACTAGAAAACTTGGTCCATGCATTTGAAATATAAAAAAATAAAACAATAGTAACAGTTTATTAAGCCCTGATGCTGCTCAGTATTCTTATTTTATTTATAGGAGATGTTTTAAAATGTGAATATATTGAATATTGTCAAAGGTACTTGAGTGTATTCAAACAAATGTATTTAAGTAGTGCCTATTATGATGCCAAGACTTAAAAGTCTTAGAAAAACTGTCGTTTGATATTTTTTTTCCCCAATAAATTGGTTTTGCTGAAATGGCTCCTTACTCTTTCAGAAAATATATTGATTTAAAGTAAATGAACTGTGTATTACTTTAGCTTTTGATGTATTTGGAAGTCACATACCACATTGTGACACAATGCCCTTCTAAATACCATCATAAAGAAATCAGAATTTTGCATTTAGAGCAAGTGGTCTGAGATATCAGCCACTCAGTGCAGCATGATAGGAAAATCATGACTTAAGCTGACCTTTCATTTTCATGTTAACACAGCAGACACGTCGATCTATATGGATTGGCTAGATCAGGGTCTCAATAGTTGGGCTAAACAATTATTATATGGAGCATACTGCCTGAGTAGAAGATGGTGTTATCTTAATTTATTTAAATAGGTCCAGATTAAGTTTTATACTGAATAGAATCCTCTACTGGCCAGGAGAGAACACATCATTTAGAAAGTACTGTCCAATGAAAACATGGATAGCAGAATCTGACCCTTATTTCCACTTTTGTAAATAAGCATTACAGTCCAGGCTTGTTTGATGTGTTGATATTGACTGGATTCAGAGAAAATGTCAGAAAATTAGCTTCACAAAATCATTATTCAGAATGCTCTGACTTAATCCTACTTGATACCAATTCCAAAGCAATTCAAACAAAAATCAGAAAAAGAGATGTCATCTGTCCTCAAGTTTTCCTTTCCCATTTCACCACTTTTCTCCAGGTTTTTAATTCTTTATTTTTAATTTGATTAAGTTAAACTGTGAAGAATATACACACACACACACACACACATACACATATATACATATGTATGTATGTATGCGTATATCTATGTGTGTAATTTTTCCCCCAAAAGTCTAAAATTATATGTATTGTGGGAGGAGATAGTGAAGAATATGGGTGTGCACACATGCATGAGTGTGTTTATACACATGATACACAGTGATAATATAATATTATGTATATAGAAAGCAGGGATTGCTATGCAATTTACTAATCCAATTGACAGCATGGGACAAAACATATGATCCAATACCAGCTAAAATCAATGGGAATACTCCTACAGAGTTTAAAGAACTTCAAATCTGCACCTCAATGGGTTTGAATAAATCCAGCAAATGCTCTCTCTTATTCTAAGTTCCCTTCCTTCACCTTAACCAAAGTTACTTGTCCTCCAACAAGAATGTGCAGTTTCTACACATTACTCAGTATTGTAAACCTCAGCTATTGAAAAAATATTGAAATTCAAGTCACAAAAAAAATCATGAGATTGTTTTAGGAAAAAATAATGAACTTGAGGTTGTTCTTATTTGCATTTTTAATTTCCAAGTTCTTACAGCAGTGATTCTCAGCCAGGGTGCCATAGCACCCTGGGATAACTTGAGAGTTTTTCAAGGGTGCCGTGGGGTCCCACACATAATGTTAGCACTGTGAGGTGTGCAAACATGGTTCACAAGATAAACCCAGAAGGTGGGTCCCCACATGCAGGTGTGTGCAGTTTGTGGCACCACAGACTGCCTCCAGGGAATGTGAAAATGTGTGCCATGCTGCAAATCCCAGTAGCTAAAAAAAACCCACCAAAACAAAAACAAACAAACAAAAAAACAGAACTAAAACCAATGCAATGCATGCAAAACAAGCACGTACAGGCACAAACAGAGGCCAGGCCATTGAAAGTAATGCTCTGGCTGCCAGCCAGGCCTCCGTGCTACCTCTTCTACTCCAGCATGGCACCAGGCCACCAGGTAAGACTACTGGGGCCAGCACAGGTACTGGCCCCAGCTTCCCCTACCTGGGACAATTTGCTGTGTGCTAAAGTACACATGTAAGGGCATGTGATAGGGCACAAAGCAGCGGCACAAATTTGTGCCACTGCTATTTGTGCTTCTACAAATGCATGCCCCTGAATGTGGAAACCCACCCAGAGGGTGCATCTACACATGCAATTAACACAATGTGATCTACTCTGGAGCACTTTGAGCCAAGGTGCATTGCTCTCAGGCATAGCATTACACGGTAAACAAAACATAGCATTACACGGTAAACAAAACACAAGCCCCTCGGCTATAACATAAACTTAAGCCGCCAGGCTATAACATCATGCAAGCCTCCCCACAGGTCAGCAGCAATTTGAGCCAGGGAAGAGTAACCCCAGCCTGGCAGGAGACACAGAAGATCAGCCCTGGCCTGCAGGTGGTGGTGTTGAGTGGTCGAGTGGCTGTCAGGAGCCAGGGGTCTGGCCCCCCACTGGCTGGGCTGACTAGGTTATTTGCAACTGGTGGTCAACATCTACGCGTGCATTTGATCACACTTAATGACTCCGCCGTAAGATAGTATTGTCTGCAGCAGTACTATCTTATGCTGGAATTAATTAGTTAGCTGTGCCCAAATACTGGTACATGTGCGATGCATTACTGTGAAATTAATTAGCCAACTTCACAACAAATGCATGTGTATGTACATGCACGCTGAAGGTGCATCCAAACAAGTGCAGCGTGTGGTACACGGTGCCACAGACCCATCTGCAGCACCACACATGCCACTTGTGCAGGCATTGCCTGCACTGCTAATTTGCTCATGGGGATGTGCCCAGAGATTTCTAATGGGTATTTATAGTGTTAAAAACATCCTCCCTGCCTTGTGGTCTTTCTGAGTTCTTTGAAACAAAATAATTTTTTTATTATTTTCCTGTAGTGAAAAAAAGAGGAAAAAATAAGAGCTTTCATTTTTCTTAGAAGTGCCTTGAGCTGTGTCGCAGAGCACTTAGGTGCCCTGCTCCTATAAAGAGGGGGAACTGCTAGGAAAATATCCCTAGCACTGAGGAAGGAGCCCAGCTGTGGGTCACCAGGGCAACTAGAGTTAGCTAGTGACCCACACCTGCCAGCTGTCAGGTGACGGGAAGGGGCAGGACCTGGCTCCTATATAAACCCTAGGGCTGAGGCCAGGATGGCAATTCCCTGCTGGCAGCCAAGGGGGAAGGAGCTCTCCCAGAACAAGCAAAGGGGAGAGGCCTGACTGCAGGTACAGCCTCCAATATTGGTGAGGGATGGAGCACCTGTGGGGAGGCTTGCATGATGTTATAGCCTGGCGGCTTGAGTTTATGTTATAGCCGAGGGGCTTGTGTTTTGTTTACCGTGTAAGACTGGTGGTTTGAGTGAGGCTATTAGGGGTTGGAGGAGGTCTCACAGGGGACCCATGGCAGCGTGGGAACCCCAGCCCCAGAGAGGGGGCAGCAATTGAGAAGCTCCAGAGAGGGGGGCAGAGTGAGACAAGGGCCTCAGAGAGACTGAGCGCCAGTGAGGGCTCAGAGTGAGACAAGGGCCGTGGAGACCCTGAGCACCAGTGAGGGCGCAGAGCGAGACAAGGGCTACAGACATCCCAGGGAGGACAAGAGGGCCAAATTATAGCAAGGCCCAGACCGAACAATGTCAGTTCCATCTGCCAGGCTTGGGGTGTGGTAAAGGGGTGGTTGGAGCTACGCATAGCCCATAACACTAGGGTGCCCCAAAACACCCACTATAGAACTGGACCCATCAGGGGTCCAGGAGTGTACAACAAACTGTGTCAAAGAGGGCGTAAAGGCAGCCTCCCATATATATATTTTTTTTTTTCCATCAAAGACGTGGTGGGCGAGAATCGAGGGTGCCCATTGGGCCAACTTGGCATGGTAAGGGGGCCTTGGGGAGATCACGGCCATCCTGTAGGACCCCGTGCCATGACAAGCTGGAAGAGCGGTGTCTTAAGTAAAACAAGAGGCGAATTGAGAATAAGGAGGTTAAGAACCACCACTTTCAATGATATATTTGGTTCATGCTTCCAAGCTTTTGTCTTTAAACATCAAACCTTTTTTTTTTCCTCAAAGAAAGGCCATATTCTTGTATAATCACTCAATCTAACTAATGCCTTCAATAAAAAAAAGAGAACTTGCTGCATAATTCACTATGGAATCATAATAGTTGATGCCAATTAATCAGATTCACATCAAAGATTTATTAATTTCTAAATTTCATATTACTAACTAATTCTTAGCAATCAGCCAGCTTACAGAATTTATATTTTATCATTTAATTTTAAAATGTTAGGCAACTCTATTTGTATCATGTTACATGAAGAAAAAAGCATATACATAGCACCCAGAGTTTTAGAGATTGAATCTGTGATCCTGGAAGTGCATTTTTTTTTTATATTTGTCTCACTTTTTTTCTTTGAAAATAATAGAAAGAAAACAGCTTAAACTGCTTATAAAAATACATGTCCTGTTAGAGACATTGTGGAGGATTTTTGCAATTATTGTATTAATACAAGACAGCAATTAAAACATACTCTTTGAATAAGTCTCTGAAGCAATTCAGAGTGATCAATGTTGTCAAAAATGTCTTTTCTTCACTTGTAGCAGTGAAATTATCAGTCATGAAATTGAAATATCTTTTAAAACCTTCAGGGTAGGTTTTAGAAAGCAAATATATGATTTAGTTAACAATACTGAAATAATCATTAAAAATGTAGAAAAAGAAGTATATTCTGGGACAGTTTTGGAGGGTGACCATGGGAGTATGTAGGAGTACAGTGGGAGGCCGAAAGTGGACACCCTAATGAATTTTAGGTGAGATTAATCTGAGTACCTAATTTCTCAAGATCTCAGAGAGGTTGTTGGTAAATCAGCTAAACTGCTAGCAGCAATAAAAGCCTCATCCTTTCTCATCTGTCCTTCTGCCCTTAACTGTAGCTATTTGCTAGGATTTTTTTGACCTGTAATATCACCCCATCTTATCCCATCAAGTTTTTTCTACCTCTTCCTCTGCCTCCCCACTCCCTCTAATGCCTTTTGGGGCAGAGCCAACATTTGTCAATGGAGAAAGCTGTGAACAAGGATAGACACCCAGAATAAACTGGGTTGAGGTATTTACTGATAGCTCATCAGTCTTATCAGTGTTTCTCAGTTCTCAGTGGAGATGGTGGCTTGCTCTGACCCCAGATGTTCCCTTCTAGTATGGTTTTCTGGTTGCCATTGTTGTTTCTATTTTTATTATTGCCATTAAAGTGTTCCAAAGAGACACGGACTTGTAATGATGATCAAATTATCCATGAGTAATATTTATTTTGCACGCTATATTGAGACATAGTAAAAAATATTTTTTACATTTATAATAAAGTATAAATTCTGAGTGCAAAATGCAGTATCTAAGAATTGTATGACTTTGCAGATACGCTTTTAATGCATAATTTCTTGGTACAAAATCTCGGAGTTCTATTAAATGATTATGACACAATAAAATAATCAGTTTTTGCTTTGTATTCCTATAAACACTATCATCAAAATAGGAGGTAAACCTGCAAAATGGAATATTTGATCAACTATATCTTGATGAGCCAAGGAAAAGCTGAAAATATTCAATGTTTTGAAAACATGGGCTGGCATGACAAATGCCATGAAGGGTATATGTCAGCATCTTTTAAGCTGACCAACTATCAGGAGCAAACTTAGTATGCATGTGCATTTGGTAATATATTATATTTCCATAATGTTCTAATCACACTACACCTCTGCTGGTGCCCCTCACTCCCCAACCACAGCATCACAGCCCTACTGGTGCTTCTCACTGTCCACCCATAGTCCCCTGCCCCCCCAGCTGCCAGTGCTATGGGGCTAGGGACCCAGGTCCATAGCCCCCTGCCCCCAAGCAGTGCCAAAGCCCCAGCTGCCACCCACAGGAGGTGGCAGCTACTGTAGCAGAGTGGAGTGGAGCATGGAGCCCACTTACCCCTCCCCAACAGGTGGCATGGCCAAAGTGGAGCCCATTGAGGGGGCAGATGAGGCTCCCTGCCCTGCTGCCCTCCCCCTGGGGCCTCCACAGCTCAGTGGGTAGGACCTGGTGCAGCAGAGGAGAGTGGGACCAGGCAGGGAAGTTTGTTGCCACTGCTGGGAGCTCTGCACTGCCATGGCAAGGTACTCCCTGCCCACCTGGCAGCAGCAGCAAGGAGCACAGTTCCATGCTGCCAACCCCACTGCTGCCGGGCGGGCAAGGGGTTCCACCCCATGGTGGTGCAGCACTTGCAGTGGCAGCATTTAGCTTCCCCACTGCACTCTTCCCTGCCACACTGGATCCTGCCCACTGGGCCACAGAGGCCCCAGGGGGAGGGGAGCAGGAAAGGGAGCTTGAGACTGCAGTGGGCAGCCCCCTTCCCATACACAAATCTGGTGGGCATGTGCCCCCCAGGGTCTCCTGGGAGTGTGTGCAGCAGTGGGGAGCCAGCCCCCACCCTGCCCCAGATGAGCTGTCTGTGGGCCCATCCTACTCCTCACCTGAGCCCTGTGGCTCTGCCCTGGACCCTGTGCACCACCCTCACTGGGCAGTAGCTCCAGCCTCAGCCCTGCTAAGCTCCCTCCCTCCCTTATTATAGGGGCATCAATCCCCCCCCCCGCCCCAACGGCTGCCAGACTTACCTGCAGGGAGCTGCTCTCCAGGCTACCTGGCAGCTATGTGCATGTGTACATGCACATGTGCACATGGTGCCCCATGCCTGACCACCCTCCTCCCATTCCCCCCGGCCACTTGCAAGCTGGAACTCTGCCAGCCTGCAAGGGGAAACCCACTGTTTCCTATGTTTTTTTTTCCTTTAAAGGAGGAAATCTGAGTTTTTCTCCTTATGAGAAAATCCAGGTTTTACTACATTTTTCCTTAGTGAATGGAAAATCTGGATCCCTGCTGATAAGTGACAATTTACCCTAGTCACTAATTAAACAGATTTCAGTGTATATCTCTCAGATCAGTTTCTAATTTGTAATGGTTTAATTTTCTATGAACTCTTTCTCCCCATTTGTTTTGCATATTGTTCCAAAATGGCTTGGGACATCAGTTCATGGAGCCAGGAAAGAAGGGTATTTTTCAGTAAACAACAAAATTAGGTAATGCTTCTAAAAAAGTGTGGTTCTCTAATCTTTTTTGATAACATACAGGATAAATAATTTAAGTGGAGCATAAAATGTTATAAATTAAGTCTTCACAAAGTCAGCAAATCTATAACTCTCACATGATGCAGCACAACAAACGTATTAATTAATCTGAATGCATAGTAATATTTCAGATCTTTAAATCTGTGCATATTAAATAATTTGAGTAGTTGGAGATTTAATTAAATGTTATGTACTAGTATAACCAAGGTGGTTTATGTTACTAAAAGAAGGCTTGGGTTCATCTTCAAATACAAATAACCTATCTCAAGTCCTTAATATGCAGTTTTCCCATTTCTAAGCACTTCAAGACTGGGTGTGTCTACACGTATAATTAATTTGGAGCAATAAACTCCAGAGCAGTTTGATCTGAAGTAAACTACTCCCAGATGCAGTGTTTACACGTATGCCCATGACAGCAGCAATGTGAGCTAAGGTGGAGCAGTTTATGCTAGGGCCACTCCTGCCCTGCTCTGCCCTAGGCTCTGGGTGGTGACATTGGTCACTGGAGTGGCTGGCTTGGGCATGAGGGAGCTGAAAGTACAGAGCCATGTAGCTAGGTGGCAGGCAGGAGTCTGCCTCCCTGCTGCAATTTACACCTATGGTCAGTATCTATACATGCATTTAATTGTAGTTAATTACTCCACCGTAAGATAGTACTGTCCCCGACAGTACTATTTTATGGCGGTATTATTTAGTTTACTGCAGCCTAATACTGTCACATGTGTAGATGTTGACACTTTACTCCACAGATAATTAACCTACTCCACAGTAAAGCACACTTGTAGACACTGTTGCTGTGTACAAATAAAGGGCTCTTCTTACTCAAAACCTGGGAAAAAGACAACAACAGAATATATATGCAAATAAAAAATGAAACACCAGTTTCTACAGTAACTTAACAATGATAGTGTAACTCATTTCCTATCAAGCCCTGCAAATATCCCAGAGCTAATGGCCTCCTCATAGCACCACTTCATCCATCCACCAGATCTGATTCAGTTTGTATCCGAAAGTAGCAGCAGTCAAGTTTTTTCTTTGCAAGTCTAAACTAGTCTACACAATGGATTTACTTCTCAATAAGATACTTCACTGTAGTTACTTTGCAGTGAAATAATACCTACATCCAAAGGAATGTCCAGCTTTTCCTTCATTATATGTTCTTGTTGTCATATGGTGGAGACTTCTTCTAAATAAGGGGTCTCAAAAATACAGCCCATTAGCTAGATCCATCCCTTTGGAATTGTTCCATCTGGACTGTCAGGCTACTAGTGGCTTAGGGAACTTGGCAAGCAATGGATGGGGCTTGCTGTGGAATCTGGGGCCCAAATGCACCTGGACGTTGGTGGCAGGAGGATGAGTGAGGACTGTGCAGCACAGTCCTATTTTTCCCTTTGGCCACCTGGCCCACTACCGCCACTACAGCAACTGGCTGCCTGACCCATGGCCACTTGCCTCACTGCTACTGCTGTGCGGATCACTGCCACAGCGGCCATTGATGCCTTCATAATGGTGGTCACAACTCCTGTGGCTACCCCTTGGCACAGGCTGGATCTGTCCTGTGAGGCGCCCTGTTGTCCAGATCCAGCCTGAACCCCAAAGTGAGTCTGAAACCCCATTCGAACTGCAGTAACTGATGGAACATGTTCCTATTATCAAAGAGGTCAGGTTTTAGAGAACATAACTTAGAACCTACCCTTTGAGATAGCATCTCTGCTCTAAGTGATACATTCAGCTTTGTCAGTTGGCATCCCACACGCTTTTGTGTTGCTTACAAGCCACCTGGAACCTATTCCTCTCTTGCCATCTCATAAATCACGTGTTTAGGAGGAGTCAGTGCTATGTTTAAATTGTTAATAAACAGGAATGAAACAATACTCCACATTGCAATTTGGTAATCACAAATATCCAGAGGCTTCTGCAGACATATTTGACATGTTGGTGTAGATGCCTGAAGCTTTACAAGCTAACTGTTATGTTACGAAGCAGCTTTGGCTGTAATTTTAGCATTGGCAACTATTTCTGTAGCTTCTCTTTACTCCACCTACCAGCTATACCAGAAGGAGAAAAGGGATGACGTTGAGGACAAAGACAAAAGTAAGGAGCAAAATGGACCTCAGCAGTTGGAGCTGGAGTGAAGCCGCTCTGAGCTGACAGGTGGGCCCAGGGGTCAGCTCCATCTCCAGGTGGTGGCATCAAGCAACAGAGGGAGTGGCTGGGGCATGATGGTGCTAAAGTGCAGGCAGGAGGCAGGTAGCCCCCATACTTTAGTACCCTCTTGCCCCAGCCAGCCCCTGTCACTGTCTACATGTGTGTTTCAGTGCACATAATTACTCTGCCGTAGGGTAATACTGTCCTTGACAGTAATATCCTACAGTAGAATTAATTATTTTACTGTGCCCTAGAACTGGCTCATGTAGACCATGACACTTTACTGGCTGCGTCTACATGAAACTTTGACTGCTCAGTAGACTGAGACTATTGTACAGTAGCATCGCATGACCATGTGCCTGCCACCACCGGCAGGCTGTGCCGTGTCCCCTACCTGCCCATCTGCCTGCCCAGCAACAGCAGGCACAAGGCATCACAGAGCTCTGAAGGCAGCAGCAGCAAAGCGCACAGTCCCAGCCTGCAGCAACAGCTCACCTTTGCCCTGTGCACAGATCTGGGGGGCACTTGCTCCCGTGCCTCCCCTGGGGTGCATGCAGTGGTGGGGACCTCCCCCCCCCCCACCCCATGTCCCAGGACAAGCCACCTGGGCTCTGACCATCCCATGGGCTGCCCCAGGGCCCCATTCACCTCAGTCCCTGCCTCTGCCTCTGCCCCACTCCCTCCCTCACTGTGGGGATCTCAATCTGCCCCCCATACCTCTTCCCCTTCACAGACTTGCCTGCCATGCTGAGCAGTGCTCCACATACCACCGAGCTGTGATCCTGGCTGCATGCAGGCTGCAGCTGCATGTCTGAGTCTGTGCATGCACCTCCCCCCTGCTGCAGCTGCCCAGAGCCCATGCCTGGTCTGCCCTGTGACCCTCTGTGCTGCCACCGCTGCCCCACATTTGGTGGGGCTAAGCCATGTTAGCTCCAGCCTTCCCCACCTATGCATGGCATACAACTACTGACTTGTATTTAAAATCCGTATAGATAGTAAAAGTGAATTCTTTGCTTTATCAGTCTGTCTAAAGAGAAGCAGAGAAAAGACACATTTGCTATTCCAGAGAGAAACTATGGGTGTCTATACCCATGCTCTGGGGTGAAGGAGGGAAGTATTTTAATTAAAGCATCTCCCAGACAGCTGCTCTAATTAAAACGCCACAGCATTGCATATATTAAGCATTCTTCATTTAGCTCACTCAACCAGTTTTTGTTAAAATACCCCCACCACTATTTTGAAATGCAGGGTGCTTAATACACGTGATGGTGAGGCACGCCTGAGCATTCTAATTAGAACACGTCGGAGCGCATGTATAGACACCCTTTGATTTGCCATTGCAGTGATCAGACTATGATCACTGACCCTAGACAAATGTATATATCTGTATGGAGGGTAGGTTTTCTTTCATTCTGTATTAATCACAGAAAACTAAAGTGAACTGATGTTAATAAAATCCACATAAGGTAATTTCAGTTTTACAACAGAAACTTTTCAAAGTGTAAGGTCATCCCAGGTATTTGTTTATATATACCAACTGTTGTTATCAATCTTATTTTCTTGATATACCAACCTGAAATATACCATTAATTATCAATTTTCTCTCTATTCAATTAGTCATTCCATGGTATTTAATCAAACAGTTCTAGATATATTAGTTGGCTGTATTCTATTAAAAGTGCTCCTTTAAAGAGCCAGTGTAAGTGAAACAGTATTCAGAAAACAGAAATTTCATGAAGTTAAAGAAGGATAAATACAACGTTCTACACTTAGGACAGAACAATCCCATGCATAGGTAAAGGCTGGGGACTGATTGGCTATGCAACAGCTCCAGAAAACGACCTGGGGGTTCAGTGGACAATAAGTTGAATATGAGTCAACAGTTTGCCCTTGTAGTGAAGAAGACTAACAGCATACTGGGCTGCATTAATAGGAGCATTGCCAACAGATTGAAGGAAGTGACTATTTCCCTCTATTCAACATCTGGAGTATTGTATCCAGTTTTGGTCCCCCACTATAGAAAGGATATGGACAAATTGGAGAGAGTCCAGTGGAGGGCAATGAAAATGGTTAGGGGGCTGGGTCACATGACCTCTGAAAAGCGGGAAAAGGAACTGGGCTTATTTAACTTAGAGAAAAGAAGATTGAGGGGGATTTAATAACAGCCTTCAACTGCCTGAAGTGTGGTTACAAAGAGGATGAAGCTAAACTGTTTCTCAGTGATGGCAGGTGACAAAACAGGAAGGATTGGTCTCACATTGCACCAAGGGAAGTTTAGGTTACATATTAGCAAAAACTTTCCCACAAGGAGGGTAGTAAAGCTACTCAGAGGGTGGTGGAATCTCCATCCTTGGAGGTTTTTAAGACCCAGCTAGACAAAGCCTTGGCTGGGATTATGTAGTTGGGGATGGTCCTGCCTTGAGGAGGGGGCAGGACTAGATGACCTTCTGAGGTTCCTTCCAACCCTAATTTTCTATGATTATTTTTCATATCTAGCTAACAGCACACCTTAACGTGTAAATACAATGTAGTGATTATCATTATGAACTGACATAAAGTAGAGTCTGCTCAAGCAGTAGTCTTTTTCTAATGCATGAATGTTTTTCAGGCATTCTTAGATAGTACCATACTTTAGGACAGTATTTCTCTTGCTCTCAGAACTATTAGGGGTAATATTATGGTCTTTGCCATTAACAAAAAGAAATAATGTATAAATCTGTACTTTTAGAATACATGAGTGAACAAGCCACTTTCTTGGTCCTAAATACATTTCTTCTTTCTACAGTACATTTACATATATACTCATAGTTATACAGCTACTCTGTGTTTACACCACTGGGACATTTGGTACCGTATATTCATTCTTTTGAACAGATAGAGAGAATTATCTCCTATATACAGTGAAATGACAGTGCCCAAACAGATAGTCCCAAGGGAATGAAACCTTCATTACTGAAAGCCTCATAAATCCTCTTCCCTTTCTGCTTGAAAGTGAACACATTTTAGGGGCAAGGCTGAGGCACTGTGTCTACTCTCCATGGAGGAATTCTCCTCTTGTTAATAGTAAAGTGGCAGTGGATAATCTATAATTAAATAAAGAGAAAAAATATCATTTACTTGGGAATGGAACATCCTTTATAACAACAATAGTGTGTACACATAAAAAAAAAGTGATTAAGGCTTGTAGCACTTTTCCCTCTTATGGCTCTTAGCAAGAATGTGTCCTTTTCTTTAGGTGTACTTCCAATAGCCTTAAAACTAAGTAAGAACAACTTTGGAAGTAAACTGCTAGCACCATGAGGTGTAAAATTTGCTTCTATTTATATAAAAGACAAAATCCCCGTGGCAAGGTTTCATATCATTCCACAAATCATTTATTGTAGCCTTACTGCAAAGAAGAAGAAAGAGGTCACAGTTGACAAAAGATAAAACTGGAAAATTCTCAAATGGCTGACAAGCCTAACCAGGCAGACACGAGCACGTAAGTCAACAAACTGGTGGATAAAATAGGAAATATGTATTTAAGCTCCTGAACACGCACTTTCACTTTCCTATATATTAGGAGCAGAAGGGAATCACAAGCTTTCCAAAGCACTGAGCATTTCTAAACAATCGATTGCCTACTCTCTATAGCATCTCTTATTCTGACACACTTCACCAAGCCTTCAGATCTCAGAGAAATCCACAAAAAGGCCAGGGTTTGTTTTTTTTTAAAAGCCTGCAAACTGATTTAAATTCTGATAAGGATACTGAGTGTAATCATTATTAGAAAAGAATTCTACTGATGAGAGGCACATTATGCAAAGGAAGAACTTCAAAGAAATTAGAGGTTTAAAAGACCTCCTAAATCAGCTGCTAATGCATAACTGTCCACATTTCTTTTTGCAATCACCACTGTACTATTCAGTGAGCACTCAGAACAGAAGTAGCATGGAGAACAGAAGCTAAAGATGGAATACAAAGATAAATGACAAAGGCTGTACACAGTTTTAATAGTATGATTATCTAGTCTTTCACCAATAAACAGTGTAGTTCCTCCATCAAGTCACAGTATGTTTCACTCATATGAACGCAAACAATTCAACCATAGAATTTTGCATATATTGGAGACACCTTTAGAGTAACTTAAGGACATCCCTGGTAAGGGACATAGCAATAATTTAGTAATAAATTTGAGCAAAATTGATATCATGGCAGGATAATACATTCTACAGCTCATTCTTTCTGGAAGTGAAAGGTAACATTTTGTCTACTAAAGTCTCCTCATCATAAACTCCAAAGAATTCTCAAACTCAGCCACTGGAGATTTTATCACACTCAGCAAAGTTTGGATTTGTGAAGATAGCAGGAGGAAGTTAAAAATTAAGGCGATGAACCAAACATGGCTGAAAGAGCATTAAAATGTGATTATTAAACAGCATCTAAACAATTCTTAATTTCAATTACGACATGTTCACAAACAGCCACTGACAGCCACTGCCTCACTTTTACTAATGTGCTTTGCATGACTGAAAATGTCATTGGCTAATTTGAATGTGGCAACAAGTCAGTTAACTCAAGTGGAGATCATACATGAAAAATAAGATAATTTTTCTAAGTGTCGAAAGACTAATCACCCAAGAGCTTTTCAGCAATGCTGTCATGTGCAAAAGGCATTCTTCAATTGTTAGTGAATCCTGATAACAAGGCGCAAGGGTACATACTTAATCTTTGTGCCTCTGAGGCGGCACACCATTTACAGAGTTTCTAACTGAGGTATGGCCGTAGTTAAAATAATCATAATCAGGCAAGAAATCAAAGGAAATACAAGTAAGCTATGTAAGTATGAATGGTAAGTGACTGTCATGGGTTTAAAATTAAAATGAAGTAAGAGACACATAAAATGGTTAAACCAGGGATGGGCAAAATATGGCCCATGGGCTGGATCCAGCCTGCCAAATTATTCTGTTTGGCCTGCACTGGGGACCTCAGCCCCACCCAGCCCAGGCACAGGAGGCAGCATGAGCTGCAGTGCATGTCACTGGTCCTGCCACCCCTGGGCACAGAGATGACATCTGGCATGGAGCACACCCCACCCTATCCTCATGAGCAGCTCTCATCCACGGGGCCAAGCAGCATGACAGTGGGTTAGGAGCAGTGTGGCATGGGGACCAGACTGAACTTCCCTGAAGCTCCTGTGGTGGCATCTCCTCCTGGCTGCCACTGCCAGTGTCTCCAGCACCACCACTAGACCCAGCCCTGCTGCTTGAGCATCCTGGCCCATCTGCCCCACACCCATGTCTGAGCAGGTGGGTGGGTGAGTGCAGTCTCCCTGGAGACCAGCCTCAGACCCCTGAACTCAACCCAGCAGATGGGATGGGGATGGTGGGGGGGGAGCAGGGAGCAATGTCTGGGTGTGGGACAGGCAGGAAGGGCTGGAGCTGGGGATAGTGACAGCATGGGGCTGAGGGCTAGGGCAAAACCAGAATTTACTTCGTGCATGTCCCTGCAACAGGCACAAGTTTCACAGGTGTGGACTGGTCCTTGCCCATGGAACCAGTGCCTATCACAGGGATGTGCAAGGAGCAGATCATGGCTCTGCCCTGGGCCCCAGCCCCGTCCTGTCACCACCCCATGATTCCCCCCATCCACCCATCCTGCTCCCAGATGTTGCTTCCTGCCTGCTTATGGCCCCATCCCATCCACCTGGTCAAATACACCCAGCCCACAGAGGTCCCAGGCCAATCTCCTTGGAGACCCTGCCTGCCTGCCTGCCTGCTCACTCTCTCCAGCACCCCCAGTGGATATAGGACAGATGGGACTGGATAGGATCAAATTTCATCTCCCCAGCCCCCACCCAGCACACTGTGTCAGCAGTCCTTGCCACCCCCAACCCTCAATAGTTCACCAAAACTCCTAAAGTGCCCCTCCAGGCCATATAATTTTCCAGCCTGGGATAACCCATAAGTCTGACTGTGAACTGTATAGTGGCACCTGGAAATGCAAGAACTAAACTTGCCTTGGCCTGGGTACTTATATAATGTGATCCAAGACAGGAGAAAGACACATAAATAATGAATAAATCCAGGGTTCTTTCCTGTGCATATGATACCTGGATATCCCAAACTTTAGTTCCAACTCCAAAGCACAACTGAGCCAATGATGAAGAGTAAGCCTCACCAGAAAAAAACAGCTAAGTCACCTTTCTTCCCTCAGGGAACAAGGGACTTGCAGAAACCAAACTTTGACTCTAAGTTCTAGTGTAGCACAGATATGTCCCCTCCTTTACATGCCAGCTTGTGGCAAAATGCCCTATACAGCCCTAATTAAACATTTGTCAAAAATACAGCTGGTATGGAAATGAAGTTTGAAATCATGAAATTCAGCTACATAGGTACCACATTCCTCTTCCGGGAATTCAGAAGATTGAAGGTTTTATTCAGAAATCCTTTTAAAAAGAAGACCGCTACTCTCCTGACACAATGTATTCATCCAAAGTGTCAAAACACTTTATGATACAAAAACGACTTTATTGCTCATTGAGGTGGTATTAAATCAGAAAAGTTGAATCAGAATTTTCCACTGCCCGTTGGTGTAACTCATTAGTTCTTAAAAATACTGTCTATAAGTCACTGAGACACTGTCTTCGTACAGTAAAACTTGTGACTGTCCCTATAACATGTTCTCAAAGTACATCTTTCTGTAAGGAATAGTACAGTTGACTACATTTCCTCCATAAGCCCTGGAGATATTGTGCAAATCAGCTTTTTTTTTCTTTTTATGACTCTAGGAGCCTTTAAATTTGTAAATATCTTCTAAAAAATCTTAAGACAAGATGTATAAAATGAGTCTTTTAATATCTATTTAGAGATTGATTTTAAAAAGATTAAATTCACACAAGACTATAAAGTAGTTTAAATTATAAACTACTTATTGACATATGAACAAGACCTGTGGGAGTATATTTCTCAGAAAGTATACCCTACGTCATAGTAATGCTTCTTTGCAGCAAAATATATAATGCTTTCAAACTATATATACAAAATAATTCTTGAATTCAACTGTTGAATAAAATAACAAATCAAATGTTAATTAAAATAACTTCTGAGCATTTTACTTTGTATGAGTAGCATGGGGGGGGGAGGGGGCAGCAACTAAGGCAGCAGTCCAGGTGCCACCTCTTTGTGGTGGGAGAAGGGGCACAAGAATAGACATCACCAGAGCTGGCACTGCCCCAGGCATGGAACTGCTCTGCTATGCCTGTGCTTGGTATCTGAAAGAGAAAAATAAAATAATTCTGGTCCTTATCTTGATTTAGCTACAATCAGCACCATGATTTAATTCAGGTATGAATACATAACACCTTGATCTTCAGCTGTTTGGCACAAGGGACTGAAAATGTTATTTGAAGTTGTGCTTATGTTTAATACAGAAAAAATTACAAACACACAAAAGGTCAAATGTTTATTAAAAAAGAATTCTCATGAGTATGACAGCACAGTTTACAGAAAAAACAACAGCTATATCCACATTCTCTAGGGTCAAAAAGACAGACCCAGATTAGTCCCATAGTCACCTAAATCCTAAATAGGTTTTAGGCAGATTTCAGACACTTAAATTTCCAAAGTGTGATCCATATTGCCCTTCTCTAAAGCTACAAAACTTAGCAGGCATTTGCCATCAAATAGTTGTATCTTGGACTAGATACTTGCATTTGGGCTACTGCACATCCTCAGAAAAGGTGGTGTTTAATCATCTAGGCCAGTGGCTTTCAACTTTTTCATTTGTGGACCCCTAAAACATTTCAAATGGAGGTACTGACCCCTTTGAATTTAAGTGTGGGTATTCACCTATTTTTGATTGATCGTAGACATCTTTCGTGGATCCCCCCCACAGTCACTAGACCCCCAGGACCACAGTTTGAAACCACTGATTTAGGCACTTAAGCTGTGATACAGAAAGGTGCAGAGGAAGTGCCTAAGTCCCCAGAACGCCCCTATCTGTTAGGCATCTACTCAGAACACCAGACACACCAACAGCATTGAATCAGTTCACTAATAATTGGGGTGATGCCAACATCTCCCCCAAGAGCTGGTCACTGGACTTAACTCTCTAGCTCAGGATAAGGGACACTCCCCTAGAAGGGGGAAACCTAAGTTCTTATCCCTGCTGCTAGGGCTACTCATGTTTTTTAACCAATGGTTGTCAGTGTATAAGGAGTTGTGGGAAAAGGAACAAGAACCCAGGATTCCTGATTTCCAGCTGAGTGCCCTACCCAGTAGGCTGCACATTTAGGTTCCTGCATACTTCCTCTCCTTCTGGCTCCATATCTTTTATTCATGTGTCCCTACCTAAATACTCTACAGATTACTGCTTATAATTTCTCCTGGGAAGTAGATGCAATAGATTTGAATGCCCTCTGGCTTAAAAGGACATAGAACCTTAGCTTCCTAAATCTTGTATGAGTGCACTATTACCTAGGCTACTATGTGAAAAATTAAATAGAAATACAACCCCTAATTAGTTAAATACCTACTCTTAGAAGTGGGGTGAAACACTCTGGATCATATGAATGGAAGTGCCTAATGTCACAACCCAAAGTTGTGATTTTTGTTTTGTGTGTGCTTTGGCACTGCTAAATTATTTTCCCGCCAAATTTGTAGCTTTTTTTGCAGCGTGCATTTCTTTTTGCATCTGAGAAATGCTTGTTGCAAAGAGTTCCCGCCATTTGTATTAGAATTCGAGCCACATTATTGGCTAGTTCTAAATTATGCACACGTGGCAGCTAGTGATTGGCTTGCTAGACGTATAAAAAGCTTGAGTGCTTTCCGCCCAAGTTGGAGGACTCCACGAACACCAGGAGGAGGGATCTTCATGCTGTGTGAAGATCTCTAAGCGCTGCGGAGCCTATCGGACCCAGCGCATTTCAAGCAGGCAACAGAGGTCTGATCAGCCTCTAGCCTCTCCCCATCGCCAATCGCAATCCTCGACATATCCTTTTCCCTGCGCGCAAAAGGATCCACGGAGCTTCAACCACTCCGTGGGAGAGACCCGAGCTTGTCGTAGTCCTCAAACGAGGATTTAATCGGAGCTGTGCCTGGAAAACTGTCCAGCCTACACCGCGACCATCTTCGGTGTAAGTAAACAATCTTGAATCAACCACTATGTGTCTGTGACTAATTCTAGCTCGCCACCTGTTTTCTCCGACCCCACGTGCCCGGGCTGCTGGCCACAGCCCGCACGCACAAAAGGGCCCCGGTTCGCTCCCGCCCGCACACCTAATATGCAGCCTGAATTTGAAACAGAGGGATAGGGTCCCCTCCATCCTTAGTGCTTCCTATTGTCTACTTCTATTTTTTGGATCCTCTCTGAATTGTTCTTTTGAAACACTTACGCCTCTTGATTAGTGTATAGGGATCCTATGTACCTAAAACTGATCAAGTTCAATTTTCCTTCTACAGCAAGAGGCTTCAGCTTTATGTGTTCCTGCACCTAAATGCAGTTGTCTATATGACCAAATTAATTTGGGCTTCAAATGCTTCTCTTATATATGGGCTAATGCCCCAAATTTAAGCTCTGGATTCAAACTTCTCCAAGTTAAAATGGTGTCGTTCCACATTCCCCTGAGCTGTAAATGATTTAATCAGCTAGAGAGTTACAAGTCCTCAAGCAGTAATCAATAACCATGGA
Source organism: Alligator mississippiensis (assembly GCF_030867095.1). Lineage (NCBI taxonomy): Eukaryota > Metazoa > Chordata > Crocodylia > Alligatoridae > Alligator > Alligator mississippiensis. The sequence continues at coordinate 90,652,943 of NC_081824.1, forward strand.
ATCCTGAGAATGTACAAAAGAGGGATATAGGAAGACCATAGATATTAATAATGATAATGACTGTTGAATAGCCCAACTATTTGGATACAAATATTCCATTTTTAACTTAAACATGAAGCTATATAGCTAAAATTCTGCTGAATGATATCCATCACCTGAGGAATTTTAAATGGGGAAATTAATAATGTCTACAAATCTGTACTGGAATAGCCTAATTGTCAGGTGTCAGGAGCATTGACAATCAAAAGTGAGTTGGACCTAGGGAACTCAAGGGACAGCCAAAGATGAGAATAACTTTCTATGAGTATGAATATATTTCTGGCTGTTACTTTCAGCATTTGTTTTACCGAATATGTAACGGTTACTTTTTATTTGCTGTTCTTAAGTTTTATCCATGGCCGTGCTTAGGCCTTTGGCAAATGGTAGAAGCTGGGATCAAAAAGAGTACCGATCTCATATGCAGGGTGTATCGGAGGGGAGCAAGAGCACTTGAAACACTGACAGCACTGCAGGGTGTTCCTTATTCAAAGCTGAGCTACTGGGTTGCCCACCTACAGCTGGAAGAAATGTGTGAATTTAAGCATTCGATCAGCCTTGATGTAGCCACTGGAAATTGTCATGCCTCACATACCAATGTTAGCCTAAATTTAATTAGAACATCATATCACCTATAGCCCTTGTTCCTTATTATTTTCACAGATATTATTGTATTTTCAAATTCTGTTATTTCTGCATGTCAAACTCAAGAATAAGAATGTCAAGACATAAGCACTTCTCTAGGACATTGAAGGATCAGTGGTGTATCTTCCTAATTCAGAGCTCCAATGCATTAAAATGAGTACTTTAAAAGATAATCTGAGGAAAAATGGAACTAAGAAATCTTTCAAAGAATACAATCAAAAATATCTTCCTACATTGGTCTTTAATCTCCCTTTTTTTATTAGTGGACTGACATTTTGTGAAGTACATTTTAATGGGTCATCAGGTAGACACTACAGAGAGAAACTTTCTAACCTTCAAAAGGCATCAACCTAGTTATCCAAAAGTGTTGTAAATGTAAAGGTCTAACACTAATTTGTAGTAAGCATATCTTTTCTGACTTTGATGAGTAATAACACAAGAATTTATGGGAAAAATTATATTTTATTTTTATTGTTTGCATCAAGTAGCTTTTGCCAATGTGGCAGTCACTGTACAAACACAAAACAAAACACAGTCCCTGAAGATGTCCCAGGCAGAGAGAGAGAAACAGTCAAAGAGATCAAGGGTCAAGGGAAATAACAAACGATGTAGCCAAATGAGATAGCCATGCACATATTTTGATATTCCCAAGTTCAAGTGAGTCATTAGGTTTGGGCTTTTATATTGTGGAACAAAACCCTATAAGCACACTATTGTAACCCTGGCCCCTCCCCTGCCATCCCACTGGAGATGTGCATGCAGCCACCATAGCCTCAGAGCAGGTACTGGGGCTACAGAGCCTGGCACAGCTGTTTGCAGCCTGCCTGCCACCTGCTGCACCTGCCTAGAGCCTGGGCCAGCTGTGGCAGGCAGCCGGGAGGTTACAAACAGCTGTGCTGGGCTCCTTGGCCTCAGCACTGGCTCCGTGGTGGCAACAGGTGCACACATGCCTAGTGGCACACAGCAGTGAAGGGGACAGGGCAGTGCAACCCTGGCCCCTTTCCCTCAATCTGCCCAGAGGTGCTCATGCAGCTGCCGCCAGTAATGAGGATCAGGCCCCTCATAGCTCCCCTGCCCCTGGCATACTAAGTCAAGGTATGGGTGGATGTTAAGGTGTTTTTGGCACTCCAGGCAAAAATGTTGCCAACCCCTGATATAGAAGAAGAATGAGAGGGTAGAACCTAAAGCAGGGGTGTTCCAATAAAATGGAAAATTATCTAAGGCAAAAGACCACCCTAATAATTCAGCAGCGATAGATATCCTCAGAATGATCAATTCTTTCCCCAATTATCTTGTTATCAGACAACAAGAGGAACAAAAAAAACAAGGGAAAAGAAGGGAAACTTCCTCCTGAGAATCTGTTTTGCTGTAGTATCTCCAAGCATAGGTCAGCAAGTGATAAACACAACAGTCTATTACAGATAGTCTAGTAGTCAATTCAAGTAGATAAAGTCAAGGTAAACTAGCATCCTCTTCTTCAAAATATGAAGGTCTAAGAAGCAAAGACTTGTTATCTAGAGTGATACTGTCTAATCATGAGGACTGCAACTATCAAAAAGTCATGTCTTTTTGTGTAAGAGTCCAGTATACCGTTAGCTTTAAAATCTAGTTTTGCTGAAGTTTTGCAATAGTTCAAGTGACTCAGATATTTACTTTGTGATTTACTTAACACAAATGTTGCATCCTTAGAGACCAACTCTTCTCATGTATAACATTCTAATACCATATGTTCTCCCCTTTCTGTATACCCTATAGGCAGATAACTATGCAATGGTTCCTTTGAAGTGGAATAATATTTGGCTGTTAACCCTGGCATCCTAACAGCATTAGACTGAGCTGCATGGCATAACTGAAGAAGTTAAATGGCAGGTACAGTTGGTCACAGCAAGACAATCCTAAGCCTACATTTTCTGAGCTGAATCAGAAGGGCATACGCCAGCCTTACATTTACAGACTCTGTGATTCAAATAAATTCACGAACTTCAGGATCCGTTTCTAGCAGTTTAAATTATAAATATATCTTACAAAATCCCAAACTGCAAAGATGCATTTTAAGTTATCTACAACAAACCATCAATAATTTTTCAAATGTTGTACTTCAATTTCAACTGTATTTTTGAAGGCAAATCTTGCTCCTGTAGCCACAGAAAATTTCCTGATTCCAATATAGCTATATTGCAGCAGTATGGAGGTTTTGGTGGTAACAGATTTCTTTGTGAGACACAGGCTGCTGGTCTACAAGGGCTTCTTGCATAGCAACATTCAGGAAGAGAATAGCAGCATTCAGGAAGAGAATAGCAGAGGCCATGGAATCCCCTCACTTGTGAGTGGGTACAGGAGATAAATATAAGGCTATAAGGCAATGCCAACCATTGGACTGTAGTAGCGTCCACAAAACAGTTTCCTGGACTTCAGGGGAGTTGTAGTTTTTAAGCCAAATCGTTTGACCAGAAAATAAGATTAGAGTGTGGACAGAGCGACCAAGTGTGAAATTGTCACATGGTAAGAAACATACCTTCTATGGAACAAAATAAGAAAACAAGCATTCTTACAAGTTATGTAGACCTCTGTCAAAGTCACTAAATGCTTAACATAAACCACAAATGTAGGAACATTCATGTGCTTAAAGTTAGTCATATGCTTAAATCAGGAGTGAATGCAGAGCAACATAAGTGTTCAAAGATATAACCAAGCAATCAGATGGCCTTTCAAAAATTAAGTTGTTAAAACAACCACCTCCTCTTGATGGCCTAAATACCTTTGGAAATATGGCCTACATCCCTTAACATAAATATATATGCAATTTCAAATTAAATTTCAAATGTTCCAACTTCTCTTCTTTTCCTTTGTGGAGTTGTCACTTACAGTAAACTGATGATTATTTTATACTCCCTATATCTCTTGCTGATTAAACAGCAGAATCTTGTACTACACTATAGGCTTATTAAAACTTCCAAGTATACTGTTATACACCAACTTAAAATAACCATCCATCACAACCATTTTTGTTATGTTTCGTGAGCAAAATGCCTTGAAGTTCTCCAGAAAATACTTTTTAATATCTAGCCTTTATATTAATAGTTTTATCCATAGCTTAAGAAAAAGTATACCTTTCAGAACTAAAACTTGGAGAATGAGCCTGTGTTAAACAATACTTCTGGAACTTAAGGAGATGAAAGTAGTTGTATCTCACATTATTTCATCTTTTTTCTCTAATTAGAAACACCCTAAGAAAATCCTTAGAGGGAGCACTGTGGAAATCAAGCAATGATTTTCCTTTGGTTATCCAGGCCGTGTCTCCTCAATTAATTATAGACATGCTGAGGAAAACTAGGACTGCAGAAGCAATTAGCATACCACTTTGGACAAAGAAAGTAAAGAAACCGGCAATAATATAGTGACTGTCTGACCTAACAGACAGGAAGTAACTTATTATCAGACACTGCTCTGTCTGTAGATACATGTTTAATGAGGCAAGATAGAATGCTTCTGATTAGCAAATACAGCTATTGTAAGGAATTACACCTTTTTCAGGAAGCTGTTAGCCTTCAGTAGCTAAATAGTCTTAAATTTGTAAGAAACAATTTTTGGATTAATGTAACTTGCAAACAACAGCTTTCCTTCCCTTAAGATGACTTATCTTCAGTTTTCAAAGATGCGTACAGCCACATTTTCAACCAGCCAAGTTCTCATTGAATATCATAATATGTGGCTGGAACATATTAAGCCTTTTTATCAGAGTCTGGCCCAATGATCCTTTGCAGTAGTTTACAGGTTGCTTTCCTTTTCTCTGCTAAACCTTTCTACTTTCCTAATTAACTTCACTCAATTACCTTTTGTACTTTATAAAATGTTACAATCAATCACATTTATAGTGATCCTCTTAAGCAAATGACTCAACCCTAATGCTCTTCAGATCTCACACAGCCCAAATATAAGCTGTAATGATCACAAACTATTATTTGTGTAATAAAACTGCAGCATGACTCAGAGGTTTTTCTGATGGTATTTACATGCTTTCATTTTACAATACTTGCTACAAATTTTAAAGCAAGTTTTATGAAATAAGAACAAATGGGATTCTTCAATTTGCTTTATATCCATTGTCATCATTCCAAAGTAATGTTTTGAAAGACATGCCCAACACCACAACTGTTTCCTTGGTTTTAGGGGATTTTTGTTTGCTTGATTTTGTCTTTTTTTGCGCATTTGTGTAAATTGGTCTACTCCAGAAACATAGCTGACTGAAGTTAAAATTAGAAACTTAATTATTTGTTATTCCTTTCATGTGAGATAAAAAAGTTATTGAAGTAATTCTGTGAATTGGCAAATCCTTCCCTACAGGGAAGCGTTGTCTTTCCCTTGATTACCCATTGTCATTTAATTATGTCTATTTCTTATGTTGTTAAGTATGCTCCTCTAATATTTGATCAGTGCCTTTTTTCTTTTTTTCCCCTTGTTTCAAACTGTTACTCCCCAAATTACCCTCTTTCTTGAATAAAATAGCCAAGTTCCTGTTGTCTGTGAATGATTCTATCAGTTTGCAAACAATTTACTCACTTGCAAGACCTTGTTCATGCAGGTAGCATCATTTACTCCAGTGGGATGGCTGGGTGAGTCAGGACTACTAACTCATATAAGAATTTCCAGCTTCATACTGTATGGGTATACATGAACTACTGAAAGTATCAGCAATTTGTTCATTCATTAGCCCTCAAGCCTGGAATGCAAGTGGTGGGTGTATGGTTCCAAGAGGCCAGGTCCACACATTCAGGAGAAATCATTGCTTTTCTAGATCCTGCTTCCATCAGGTTAGGCAGGATCAGTGAAGCGTCCAAGAAGAGCCTAAATATTGTGGATTGTCTACATCTGTGAGAGCCAACGTTTTGGGTAGGCGTACCACAACCTAAGCCCTGTCCCCTACCCAAGTGCCAATCCAATCCCTTTCTCCTGCCCCATGTATTGCTCTGCTTTCTGCTCCCATGGGCTCAGCTCATCCCCATGGACTCAGCTCTGGCCACTGCAGGTGACATAGTGTTAAAGTACAGTACCACGTCTATACATGGGCTACAGCACCTTAACTAATTGGGCCTAAATTTGATACCTGCTTTCTGCACATGTAGACCCATCCTTAGTGCACCTTAGATATGGCGACTAATGTGATGTAAATTGTCTTATGTTGCCTTAAGGGTGCACACCCATAGAGGCTGTCTGTGCCACTTGTGACTCGTGTGCCAAAAGTTGGTCACCCTTGATCTTTATGACAAGAGAAGAGCATACAGAGGTGAACCTGAAACTATAGTCTCAGTTAGTGTGTCTAAGATTTTTCTTAGCAATGCATTACTTCCTTCCTTGATATGTTATGGATATTATGTTTTAGGTATAGCTTCAACTTAACTCCAAACTAGTGCCTGTAGCAAAATTGTTACCATATTCAGTGTTACCATAATTCTAACCTAGGCAGTCAAAAGAATCTTTAGAATATATATGGTAATATTATACATATAGGTACATCATCTTATAATATGGCAAGAATGAATATATATATGATTTTCTTGTCATATTATAAGATTGAATCCTTCAGGTCAATACGGAGTTAAGACCTTTTACGGTTTGACTCCATGTTCCTAAAAAAAGTAGAGTTTCTTTTAGTCACCACTATATAATTAAATCCACTTCCCCAGCAATATATACAAGAATCAGGGACCTTTTCTCCATCTTGCTTTAAATTCCCTTAGCTTCCATACATCCAGAGTTGACTGTTTTTAACAACAACAACAATAATAATAAATCATCAATTGGTGCCTTTGTTAGTCACCACTTAATGCAAATGGAGGAATTTCTCTTCTATGGAGTCACACGGAATATTCTCTAATTTTTCTAGTTCCCCTACCCCTATAAATATGTTTTATCATCAGATAAACCTAGTCCCTAAATTAGATAGAACTCTTTCTCCTTTAGTTAAAATATGGGAATACATCATGTCTTTTCAACCAGAGCAGGTTCAGTGGTACTGCTGTTGCACCCCACTTTGGCTGTATATCGCATGCTATCATTGATCACTTGCATGTCAGGACAGCTCCTGTGGGGAGAGCTCCACATGTGCTGTGAGCTCAAAAGGCTTCTTTACATGTTTGCTGGGAGAAAGAGGGAATGCTTTAATTAAAGCAGTTCTTGGGACCCACTCTAATTAAAGCACCTGCAGCATCTCATGTAGTCAGCACCCCATGCTTCAAAATGACATAGGGGGGGTGTGGCAGGACACTGTTGGTGCCTGCTACTTTAAGACCAAAACTAAGCAGCCAGCAGGTGCTTGATTAAGGCAGCCATTTTAGATCTCTGGCTGTCTATATAAAGAGCTCAGTTCCCTGCTGGTGGGCAAGGCAGCAACATCACCTGGCTGGAGGGCTGCTGGAACATCTGGAGGTAAGGGAGGAGCTGTAGGGGATGGATTGGAGGCTCCTGGTTCTGGGCATGACCTAAAACTGCACCCTGCTGGGAGTGGGTGACCTGGTGGGGCTGTCAGTGGTGCAGGGGCCCCCAGGAAATGCCAGGCCAGTGATCACCCCAGTGAAAGGCAGGCAGGGGCATAGGCCCAGGTAGGTCTTTGAATGCCTGAGACTGAAGTTTGGGCCAGAGGCTGAGTAAAGGGGTCTCAGTCCAAGGGAGAGAGGGGTGAGTCCTGACCCCGGTAAGTTCTCCACTGCTGGGAGGCTGAGTGTGGGTCAAAAGTAAGATCTTAATTAGCACCATGACCTGTTACCCCAGGGTGGGAGTGAGTCCCCTGTGAGACCCTGGAGCACGAGTCGTGGTGTGAGGTACACCAGCTCCCACATCCAGGAAGGTGGACCGAAGAGAGTGTGGGGCTAGTGAGAGAGGCCGGAGGTAGAGTACCCCCTTGACTGGTCACTGCTGGGGCCAGGACCAGGAAGGTCAAAAGGGCCAGAGCTGGGGCCTAACAGAGGGATCAAAGGGGGGTCCTGATAGGAGGATTCTGGAGCCCAGTGTGGGGCTGGTGTGACTAACACCTGGATGCCATCTACAAGGCATGGGCTGCAGTGTAGGGGAGGTACGGAGCCGCAGATAGCGCCCCCTGTCATCAGGGCAAGAATGGGCAGTCTCCCACCTTAATTAACATCATAATTAATTAAGAACAAGGTGTGGCAGATGAGTCTGGTGGGGGCCGTGCCCAAAGGCAAGTGGGGAACCTAGCACTGTGGCTAGGCAGGGAGCCCCACTTTGCCACAGGGTGCTTTAACTAAAGCTTGTTCCACGAGCTTTAGTTAAAGTACTCCAACCGCTATTTTAAAGCACAGGGATGCTAAATACACAAGATGCTGAGGCTGATAGAGCCCACTAATTAGCATGCTCCAACACACTAATTATAACGCATTGAAGCAGGCATCCCACATGTCTACAAGCATCCGATGAACTCACTGCTGGTCTTCATAGGCTCTGCCTGGAGTTTCTGTTTCTCTTCACTCGTTTCCCTTCTCCCCTTCCCAACAATTCAGCAGCAGGGGAAAGGAGCAGCCAGTGACACACAACCTGTTTTCACATGGCCCCTGAGGCTCCATGCTTTCACTCCCCGTCTCATCTCCTCCTTTTCCTGATGCTGAATTGCAGGGCAGGGAGTGGAGAGGAAGAGCAAAGAGCAGCAAGCTCCAAAGCTGCTTGAAAGTAAGGACTCCAGACAGACCTTGTGATGGTGCACTCAGAGATCACTGGGACTCCAGCAAGAGCTCTTTAGAGCTCACTGGTGCCCAGGATAACAGTGAGGGATTGTGACTACATTCTCTACAGCTCTGTGGCACACATGCAATGAGTTATGTTCACCATTCATCTGTCCTACCTGCAAAGACAGCGTGGCCACACCAATGCTGCACCACTCTTGGATCCAACCTTGCTTTCAACTGTCACAGATTAAAGTCCATCTTGAAAGATTTTCAACAGTTAAAACATTCCATATCCAATTAATGTATTGTCGATAATGAGTTGAGATGTAAAGTTTTTAATTACATGTTAATTTTCTCCTCCCCAGTTGGATGACTGCAATTTTTTTAACAAAAATAAAACAAATAGGAAACATTCCTGTGTGCAAACAAAAACATTAGAATCAATAAGGAAAAAAAACTGCCAAACATTTATACAAGCAAAAAAATAATTTAAAGAAATGTTTTGAGAGTAGAGCATAGATATAGGCATGAACAGAAAGAACAGGTTAACATTCAAACAAATGTTTGCAAACTGTCTTGGGTATATATATACTGGCTATACTAAATACTAACTCATACTAAAACAAGCAAAAGGCAAGAAATTCAAAGATAAATAAAATGTTATTCTTTTTCTGTACATTGTCATCAATACATGGGCGACAGTTAAATTTAAGGCCTAATGTCAAATGTCCTGTCTTAGATACCTAAGAGCAACTAGAATGATTACTTGGTACCTTCAAGAGGAAAATGCCTTAAAGAGTTGCTAGGCTTCTTTTGATATAAACAGGAAGCTGATCCACATATGATGTGCAAACATATGATACTGGGTCAGGAAGTTAGCTCATATCCCACACAGACGCACAAATTCTGTATCAATCCCACCAATTGCTACTGTGCAAATCCATAAAGCTACCCCCTTATATTTTAGACTCTTCTGTAGCTAGGGACACCCCTGCAGCATCTGTGTTTAGGGTTCTTTTTCCCCTTCCCATTTCTGCACATCAACTTGGGAAGCAATGGACACCAGAACAATCCACTCATGGCCAGAGAACACTGCCATTATCAGAAGCACCAATGTGATTCTGGTTCACATGACAGAATCTTTCCCAGCACTTACTGGCTTGTTTTATCACCACCTATATTAATAATGTGTATATATTGTTATCTCCTAAAGGGTTTTGTTAACTGTTTACCAAATAGGTTGGTGGCAGTCAACCTCTTACAATCCTTACATTAAGAACTCTGAGCTTGTATGTGTTCTTATTGCCCTCTGACATATCCATTTGCCTCCATTGAAGGCTATGGATCAGGCCAGCAGGCTTGCATAAAAGTATTCCAGATCTGATCGGATTGATATGAAACATAAAACCTACTAGGAACCTGTTAAATTTGTCAAAGGCATCTAGTAGAGACATTTTTCTTCTCATGCTGATCATAGTGGATAGTCAACTGTAGTGGCAACTGTGTTTTGCCCGCCTCCCCCCCACCCCTCCCAAAAAAGGTGGTACCTATGGCTGCTGTCCTGACTTCCCCTCCCCAGTTATGCCACTGCTGGAAGTAATAATTATTTCTGTTTGGAGAACTCCTGCAAGATATCTGGAGCTCTGGCCAAAACAACTTATCCCGTCTTATGCTTCTGCCCCATCTCTATTTGGGATACCTATCATAGCTTTCAAGTACCCCAGTTTGCTTTGAGAAATGCTAATTTAGATTGCATCCTTAAAACAACACAGGTTTGCCACAGACCAGGACAGGAGACACAAAGACACTCGGCTGTAATCAAAACCAATGTTTACCACCCCCAGGCACTAAATATCAACCAGTAAGCTGGCACTTCCCAGACAAGCTTTCATAACATGACATTTAAACATGTTAACTGAATATGAATGGAATATGTTCCATAGCAATTAAAATTAACTTATTATGATTCACTGTTTGGGATAAGACATTTTATGTCTTTTTTCCTCTCTTATATACAGCTTTCTGGAAACTATTCAAGAGTATCAAATGATAGAAAAAGGAATGGCAGATGTAGAGTATTGGGCTGAATAGAGGTGTAGAAGGAACTGTACATTTTATTACATGGTTCTGTACTATCTACTGAAGCTGAAAGAACCTTTTCATAGAAAATTGTTGACATTGCATCAGATAAATATTATGAACTAGCTGAGTAAATTAATGGCTGTTTTGCTAAAGAAAAAAAGTGGGGGATGGATTATTTTAAAAAGAAACAGATACAGGACACGTATTATCTACAAGTAACCAGCAGAAAAGATTAAAAATAATTCCCTAACATTCTAAACTTTGTATAGTATTGTGTAAAGCCCCAGTTCCTTGAAAATATCTAAGTTACTTGTATCAAAATACATAGGAACAACTAAAATCATTTCCATCTGTAAGCAGTTCCTATTTATTACTGGCAGTTTCATCAAAACCCTTGCATTGCTGCTTTAGCACCATTCCTTTTATAAAAACCAAACATACAGTATATGTCGGATAATGATGTGTCAAAATTTATGACGTTTTTATCTTGTCTTTAGAAAATTAAGGGTACCTCTCAGGAGCAGAGCCAGTGGGGAGCTACATTTTAAAGCTAAAGTGCTAGCTTAACACGAGCCTATGGCTTGAAAAGGCTATTTCTGCAGAATATGAATCCTAAACGTGCATTCAACAAAGAAGACCAAACACCACCAGTATGTTGCTAAAACATAAATCACTTTGCACCAGCTCAGACTTTTTATATCGTCATTCTGGAAGCCATCAAGTCAATCAGCAGTCTCACTTTTATCAATCATACCCATATTCTGTCTGCATGACTACTGTCACTTATAATTTGTCTTTCCTTATTGTGGATTTTCCAAGCAGAAAGAAAATGTTCCCGGCTGCACTTCACAATAGGTCTACAGTACATTCAAACAAGACTTTGTTTTGCTTTTTTTTATTATTATTATCTCTTAATCATGGAGAGAAATAGAATCAAATAAATAAAAGCAAACAGGCTTTCTAAAACCACAGGGAGTGGACGGATTCAAAAAATTGTTCATATGCTTCTTGTCATTTACATTTCTTTAAACACATATGAGAAACGGTAAGGGTAGATGGTATTGCTGAACAGCTATGATTTTAAGTCAATATTTAAATATCTATCAAAGTATCTACATAAGTTAGTTTAAGAGTGCTTACATTTCTTTTCTCATAGTCATAAAAATAAATTCATTGCTTCAATGAGGCACCATCTTAGATCTCAGTGTAGTGAAATACAATATATTTCAGTATTAAAAAACACCTTTAAATCTTGCACAGAAGTCAAAGGAATACATCTTGTTAAGCACCGAAAGATTTAGACCTGTAAGAGTGAAAAGCATGTAGCTTATATATATATTCACTTGCAAACTCATACATGATATATTTCAAGGCCACAGTTCCTCCCTGTGATAAGTTAAATTTGTGCCACATTGCCAGTTTGGTATCCCTAGCCCCAGTGTAGCTGGCTCCATTGGTATTGTAAGGAGTTCCTCTGATATTCATGAACCAGCATAGTGACTCCTATACCACTCCTTCACCAATCTTCTGGACTTTATAGCTATAAATATAAACAACAGTATGCTGGGTGAATAAAATGTAAATTATGCTGCCATATGGGCCCCAACTGTAACATAAATAACAGAAAGCAGTAGTCTCCTGCTCACAGTGTTCTCTTTCTCTCAACAAAGGCTTCACACAATTGTGACAGATTTCTGTGCTTGGTAAGAAAATCATCCAACAGTCTGGCCTCCCTGCATACAAAACTGTAGCACCGTACTATAACTGCAATGTACTGGTCCATCTTTCATAGAATCATAGAAAATTAGGCCTTGAAGGGACCACCAAGGGTCACCTAATCCAACCCCCTGCTCAAGGCAGTAGCATCTCTATCCAAATCACCCCATTCAATTGCTTATATAACATTAATGAAGATATTGAACAAAACGTGGGCCCAGGATGACCTTTTGAGGTCCCTTCCAACCATATTTTTCTATGATTCTGTATATGATTCTAACTGTGCTTCCAGGTGCAGAAATCTGAGAGCTGCCCTTGTGAAGACTGAAGTACAAAAGGCATTGAGCTCTTCATCCTTTTCCACATCATCTGTCACTAGGTTGCCTCCCCATTCAACAAGAGACCTGTACTTTCCTTGGTTTTCCTCGTGTTGCTGGCATACTTGCAGAAACCCTTCTTGTTACCCTTCACGTCCCTTGATAGGTGCAACCCTGATTACACTTTGGTCTTCCTGGTTTCATCCCTGAATGCCTGAGCAATACTTTTATACTCCTCCATCTTTATTAAAAAATACTTACGTATCTTATCATTTGTTTTAATCATTTTAATTGAGTCTCCAACTCTTTGTGCTTAAAAATAACTAAACTAATAACAAAAAGAAAACAGCACTATACGCCATTTGGAATTGGAACAATACTATCCAGATATCTGGAATTTCTGCAATGTAAAGGCAAATTTCCCATGCACTGTATTCACCTACTATTATTAGAAGACTCTTGAAGATCCAAAGCATAAGATGTACTCAGTGGGTCAGTAAGAAAAGTCAGAATAGAGAATTTGAATTCTGACTTTCTCCCCAGCTTTATATATATATATATATATATATATATATATATATATATACACACACACACACATACATACATACATACACACACACACACACACACACACACACACACGTAAATATTTATATACATATATAAAAATATAAATGTCTTTAAACACTGTTTATATATATATATAAACTGGAAAGAATGTTTTGGGGCTTTTTGGTGGCAAAAATCATTCAACAGCAGGCACATCTTGAAGAAGATCTCTGATAAAATCATTAGTAAAATGCTGAAAGAGGGAGTTTTGGCAGTTGCTGCTTTTTCTCCATTGATGCAGCTACATCTTGACAACTATACTGCCAAAAAAGAAAAACAAATGAATGGGAAATCCAAGCAGATAGTTGGGATCTATGAGCTGTCCAAAAGGATAGGCATTGTTGCACAATTGAAACATTTAATGAGATCTCTCATCCGTAAGAGCCAGTTCATGCTCTTCTAGAGTAAGCACACATTTGGATTCATATCCTGGCCTCTTTTTTGAGTAATTAAACAAAATACTTAAATAAAAGGATCTCAAATGACTTGGAAAATGCAAATGCATCTTAGTAGAAACTTAATAAAAAAGGTAATCTCTGAAACAAGTGTTTTGAAGACTTTGTAGTTATGTTGCCACGGTATCTAAAGGGAAACATTTTAACTTATGTAGGTTTTGATTAGTTTGTCTGAATTATTTGGTTTCATTGCACTTTCTGTCCATTAAGTTTTGGTTTGGGTTTCAGCTTTGCCTGAATGTCACAGGCCAACTGGGCACTGTGAGTGTATCAATTTGGTTGCAGGCCGACTGGGCGCTGCAAATGTATCAGCTACTGAGCTGTTTGGTTCAGGATCGAGGAGGTGGAGTTGGGAGTGAAGCAAAGACAAGTTTCACTTATAACAGTAAAGATAAATTTTACTTATAGCAACAAAATAGCAACAAAAATATGGTTAAGCAGCAAAATATGGTTTACACATATAACAGTTAATAAAAGGGTTAACCTAATAAACAGACAATATAGCAATAAAAGTTAAAAATTGGAAGTGGTAATAAAAACAGACAGACAAATTGACAAGAAGTCCCCACTTGGTTGGCAATTTATTGATAATCCCTCAGTGCCAGGTACACATCAAGTTGATCCAGCGAAGTCAGGCATCCCCAATCGACACTGTCGGAGGGAGCACCGGGGAAAATCCGTCAGTCAGGATCTGGTCCTTGCTCACACTGGGAGTCTGGAGTCTGGGCTTGGAACAGCAATGACCATTCTGTTCCGTCCTTCCTACTGGTTACCTGACGTGCATGTTCCTTTATATCTTGACCTATGCTAATCTGTTGACTTTAGAGCCACTCACAATCTTATCCTACAGCTGTTACCCTATGGGGTTAAAAGGTGTTAGAAATTATTATAATAGGTTACTGCCTAAACTTGGGTTTACCCAATAAGCAAATCACATCACTTTGGGGTCTGAGATTAGCATCTTCTCTGCCTAAAGAAAGGTTACTTCCTTTTGGATTTTTTTGAAATGTGTTAATTATACCTTGTGGTCAGGTTTGTCATTTTTACTGACCTTTAAGCAAAAACTGTTAGGTCAGCTAAAGTTTGCAGTTTTGTTTTTTAGTTCCACTTCTTGGGGCCCATGTTAGTCTTATGATTGGTACAGACAGTTAATTTTAACATTACAGTTATGCCTTATGACAGACAGGATACATCTGCGGAAAACAATCTTGCAAGCTTTGCCTTGGCTAATATTATCTATATGCCATTGCTAGATGATCTCAAGAAGCAAATCTTTTTTGTTATAATTTGCTCATTAACCCCTTTGGTTCTGTCCATCACACCTGAAACATGGTAAAGTTTCAATCTGAAATAAAATTATATTTCTATTCTACTCTCTTTCATGAACGTAGGTTTTGTCTGAAGTGGAAGCAGCTGTGAGGAGGTCTCTCCTTCATTCCTAACATCTCCAGCACTTTGGAACAACCAGAGGCTGTGCTGGTCCCAATAGAAATTCTATCAAAAGGCCTGATATTTCTCTAAGTCTTGCCACCATAAGCTGACACACATTTGATTTTCCTGTTCAGATGAACCAGAAGTGACAGCAAATAATATATTTATACTTTGGCTAATCTTCGGCTAAGGAAGACACCTAACAACTTCAGCCCTTCTGGTAAATAATCCAAGCCCATGTCATCTTTAAAAAGCATGGGTTCTTTTGCTATAATGTGTGTGATCATTGATTCATTAAGAAAGATACAGCATTCTTTCCCCAATCACTGTGGATCTTCTATTCTTTCAGTGCTACCAGTATTCCCCCTTTTTGCATGCCTTGCACCTATCCTTCACCATAGCTGTTTTATGCTGAAATATGACATGAAAAACTCATCAAGAAAATATATATGTTTATATGGTCAATGAACTGGCATACAAAGATGCTAACTCTGAACTAACAGGGTTACAAAACATCTGGATGCAGGAGTAGGGGTGGATGTCGTATACTTAGACTTCAGGAAGGCCTTCGATACGGTATCCCACCCCATACTGGTGAACAAGTTAAGAGGCTGTGACTTGGACGACTACACAGTCCGGTGGGTGGCGAATTAGCTAGAGGATCACACCCAGAGAGTCATAGTGGATGGGTCGGTTTCGACCTGGAAGGGTGTGGGCAGTGGGGTCCCACAGGGCTCGGGTCTTGGACCAATACTTTCAATGTCTTCATCAGCGACTTGGACGAGGGAGTGAAGTGTACTCTGTCCAAGTTTGCGGATGACACAAAACTGTGGGGAGAAGCAGACACGCCGGAGGGCAGGGAACAACTACAAGCAGACCTGGACAGGTTGGACAAATGGGCAGAAAACAACAGAATGCAATTCAACAAGGAGAAATGCAAAGTGTTGCACCTAGGGAGAAAAAATGTCCAGCATACCTACTGCCTAGGAAATGATCTGCTTGGTGACACGGAAGCGGAAAGGGATCTTGGAGTCCTAGTGGACTCCAAGATGAACATGAGTTGGCAGTGTGACGAAGCCATCAGAAAAGCTAATGGCACTTTATCGTGCATCAGCAGATGCATGACGAATAGATCCAAGGAGGTGATACTTCCCCTCTATCGAGCGCTGGTCAGACCGCAGTTGAAATACTGTGTGCAGTTTTGGGCGCCACACTTCAAGAGGGATGTGGATAACCTGGAGAGGGTCCAGAGAAGGGCCACTCGTATGGTTAAGGGTTTGCAGGCCAAGCCCTATGAGGAGAGACTGGGGCACCTGGACCTTTTCAGCCTCCGGAAGAGAAGGTTGAGAGGCGACCTTGTGGCTGCCTATAAGTTCATCACGGGGGCACAGAAGGGAATTGGTGAAGTTTTATTCACCAAGGTGCCCCCAGGGGTTACAAGAAATAATGGCCACAAGCTAGCAGAGATCAGATTTAGACTAGACATTAGGAAGAAATTCTTCACAGTTCGAGTGGCCAAGGTCTGGAATGGCTCCCAAGGGAGGTGGTGCTCTCCCCTACCCTGGGGGTCTTAAGAGGAGGTTAAATAGGCATCTAGCTGGGGTCATCTAAACCCAGCACTCTTTCCTGCCTATGCAGGGGGTCAGACTCAATGATCTATTGAGGTCCCTTCCGACCCTAACATCTATGAATCTATGAATAACTGCCTCAGATACCAGAAATTTAACCAGATTAGCACAGTGCTCCATGCAAACTTCTCAGACAGACTAATTTCCCTGGACTCATTCACTCAGAGCTTCTTTAGGTATCCCAACATGATACTGTATTGTATCATATAGACATATCCTATCTACTAGTCTGTAGAAAGTCTACTTACATCTATCACAACTCCTCTATCTCTCTTTCTGTAATGTCACTTAGGCAAAGGAATTTATTTTGTCTTACTTTACCCAACTGATAGCATGGGATAAGTGTTCAGACTATTCCTCCCAGGCATTCATATTTTTCTTCCACTGATGACCCAGTAATCATCGCCTACACTGTCATCAGGCTCAGAGTCTGCTGCAGAAACAGCAGAATCACTACCCATCTTACTTCTCTGCAAGTCTGATCCCTCTCTCCCTGATGTCTGTTTCTTGAACTGATTACAAGTTTGGTTTGCAGCAGCACCTTGCTGAGATACTATTGAGGGATACCTAAACTGCTTCCTGCTTCAGCTGTGCCTGTGACCTCTTGCAAATCACAAATCGTTCATATATTTAATTAGATAGATTAATTCTGAATTACCTATATTTTTATCTTTTTGAAGACTGAGATATGATAGTACCTAAGGAGATGACATGGTATATTTAATATTGTAGATGCTGTCTGGACAATGGCCTAAGTCTCAAACTTGACATTACTAAAAAAAAAAACCCAACCCTTCCCCCCCGGCCAAAAGCCCCTTATCTACTTAACTCACTCTGATCACTCCCATCATGTCTACTGACTGAACACCTTGTAGGTAGCACAAATAGTGTCAGCTAGGGAGCTCCAGATGACCCTGCACATGCTTCTTGCCACGTCTCAAATCAGCTTGAGATGCAGCAAGAGGCACGCTGGGAGCAAAAAAATGTTCCCTGTGCTGCAGACCTATGATAAAGGCAGCCAGCACTGCACTGGGAGTGAAGAGGGCAGCCCCGCACAGCTTGTCCAGCTGCTTCTGTCCCCACAGCTCTATACTGCACCTGCAGCTCTGCACCCATGCTGGACTCTGTGGGGAAGCAGGGGGCAGGGCTTCCTCTACTCCAGGCAGAGTGTGGGACCTGCATAACAGGGAACAGGGGAAGCAGCTGGCTCCAGTGTAGGTCTTCCCCTACTGCAGGCTTAGGCTCAGGGAGCAGAGCCATGGTGATAAGGCAGGCTCCTCTCCCTCCCCCCACCCAGTGCTGGTCAGAGCCACACCTGCACCGGGCATGAGTACCCTGACCTCCCTGCCTGTTGCTGCTTCCAGGCAATGGGGGATGCATGCCATGTGGGATGTGTGTGGAGGTCCCTATACTCCCCACCCTCCCTCATACCCACACCCTGCCCAGCTAAGCTCCCTGCTCCTGCTGCCCTGCCAGGGGGAGGAGTAGAGAGAAGAGTTCCCCCAGCATGGAACAGAACCTCCCCCTGCCCTGGGGGGGAGGAGTGGAGGGAAGAGTCCCCCTTTGGGGCTTGGCAGCATCCCATAGAGCTACCCCCTCCCCACCCTGCAATGATGGGAGAGAAGCAGGGGGAAGAGTCCCCCTTTGGGGCCAGACAGCCTCACAGAGCCCACCTCCCCACCCCGCTATGACAGCAGGGGAGGAGGAGGGAGAAGAGCCCCCTCAAGTACTGAACAAGGCCCCCTTCCTGGCCCCATGGTGGTGAGGGAGATGGAGGAGGGGGAAGATTTTCTTTCTGGGTCCAGATAGCCCTGTGTGCCTGGATTGCTCCAAGCTGTCAGGAAGCCACTGGGGAAGGCCTGCTAGGGCCTGGCCATGCCCCCACTCCTAAGCTCAGCTTCCCTGTGGAAGGGAGGGCTGCTCTAGCACCCCCAGGCTTCTGGCTTGAGCCACTGCAGGCATGTGCCAAACATCTATTCACTTGCAAACCAGTTCACTCTCTGCAGGTTAGACTAACCTGCAAAGACGGAATCAATTCAGGCTCAGGCTTTTTGAATGCCTATCCCCAGCCCTTGTCGTATATTATGGAACTTCTGTACTCATTGTTTTTTGTAGACCTTGGATCTGGCTGTACATATATTGAGACTTCTTCTTGCAAATCTTGTAGAAGGATGACAAAATATAATAATCATATGTGTCTGATATAAGAAATATAATAGTATGTAGTATATATTACATAAAGTATTCATATTATAATAATCATATGTATAATATATGTGTATATTATATATAATCGTCTTTTGAATATATATAATATACATATATGATATCATATTGCATTTATATATAATATAGTCAAAAGACGATTATATATCATATATATATTATATATCATTTATATATATATATAAAGTGGGCCTGGTTTCCTGCTTTCTCCTTTCAGGAAATTTCACTTGAGAGAACTACTGTGAAATATGAGATCTCTAACGTTAACTTAATATTTCTCAGTTTTAGAAAAGCTAGATGATTGATTATGATCATCATCATTATCCTTGGCCATTGTTGATGCTAGATTTGCACCCAGCACCTATACCTTTATTCCAGGCAAGCACAACCCTCAGACCAACCACAACACCTGCCAGCGAATAATAGGCAAATGTATTGATACAGAGTAAGAACAGAAAAGCAACAATATAAACAAACAAACTATTCTATGTCTACCAATCCTAGGGCTGTCATCAGAGTCAAAGTACATCTGGTCAGGATGCAGGCTCCACTCTGAGGCTCTCTCTCTGAGGTATCAGCAGTCTGGAGGCGGGATGCAAAGGCCCACAACCGCCCTCCAGTGGGGTGGCTGAGACAGGCTACTGATATGCCCTCACTCCATGGTGGTCTTGGGGACCTTTTCTGGGGGATGGGGACTCTTAGGGAACAAAGCAGGGAGAGATAGGGAGGAACCAGACAAAGGGAGGGACAGGACAAAGGGAGGGACAGGAGGGACCATTTTGTTAATCTCAAGTCTCTGCTTTTGTATTCTTCTTCCCCCTTGATGACTCCTGATGACTCTTCATCCATGGCTATCTCTGGTTGGTTGTTTCTCTGTGGTCACATGACCACGTAGCCTTCCAGGCCTTCTCCTAATTTGGTCTGTTCCCCCAAAACCAGGAGTTAGGCCCCCCTGTTCTCTGAGGCCTTTTTGTTGGTGTCACTTATCTTGTGTTATGGGACAGTATGGTATATACTTCTTTGATTCCCAGGCTGTTTCCTAGACTATGTGTCCTTGTTGTGTTAGACAACGCATCATGCCTTGAAGGCTGTGATCTTGTGTTATGGCATGCCCCCTTCAATTCTCAGGCTGTGTCCATCCGTTGGCCTTCTTGTGCTAGACAGCCCATCTACTTTCAGGGTTCTGTGTGCATCTCCCAAGCTCTTTAGAAATCCATTTAACCCCTGCTGCCCATCTTGACCCCTTATAATGCATATATTTATACCTGTAAGCCAATTCCCAAAAAACAAGGCTTTAAATACTGTTTCTAAGCCAACAGCCATCACCATCCTTGGCCACTACATCCCGTTCAGTAAAATGTGCAAAGTCCTTCTTGAGTTACAGAAAATCAGATCCTTCATATCAAGGGTCCATCCAATCCTAGTGCCCAGTTGAGCTATCATAGTGAAGGTAGACCAATTTTTGTAGCCAAGAACACACAAGGGGGAATCGTGGTTAGTATCACATCCTTTGATTCTCCAGCTAAAATGACTATGAACCCATTTACAGCTGGATTAACTAGGACAGTCTTCTACACAGGTCCAGAGCAAGGTTCAAATTCACACCACTACATCTATGGAAAGACACCTTATTTTCTCTCCCACCTCCACATCCCTCTGGCCTATTCATCCTACCCTCTATACTGAAAGTTAGTAAGCTGGACAGCAGTTGAAATCATTCACTATCAACTATTATGGACAAGAAATATTATTCAATAGGAACATCATACCTACTATAAGTAGTTTATGAATTAACTGAACTATTACATTCTGGATGCCATTTATCTTAACCCATTTTGTAGTTAAAAAAGAGAGAAAGAAATCTATTTACTTAAATAATTCTTCAGTCAGGAAAAAGGAGCACTTTATATTTCAAAAGTTATGCACCAGATAATCATAATATTATAATCAGTATCAGCCACTTATCTCTGCTAGGTATTTTTTTTTATATCTATCTCTGTAAACATAAATCTATTTACATCTCTTTCAACATATATATTATTGTGTGTATCTATATATATGGAGAGAGAAGACAAGACGATACAGTTATATAAACTCCCTTGCATAATACTTTGGTGAGCAGCAATACGTCTATTATGAAAGTAGCTACTGAAATAGAGTATTGAACTCAGTAGGCAGTAAGTAATATGGTTCCCGACACAAAAATATAGAAAGCACTAGGAGGCACACTGCAGCAAAGATAAAAATTTACGGATGTCATTTCAACCAGAGTCATGTTAAACTGTTGGACTCCGGGATGCTTGCAGTGAAATTGCTTGTCCTTTAAATGGTTTCTTCTAAAAGGTAATTGCTTTGTTCTGGATAAGAAATGGAAAGGAGGGGGAGTAGGTATCCTTTCCCTTCTTGCAACTATGGAATCCAGGAGTGATACAGACCACATTTTAAGTCCGGATGTAAGATAAAGCCAGTGTGTTTTTAAGAGAACATCAGATTTTTCTTTCCTTTCATTTCTGGTTCTCATTTTACAAAATGATCCCTTCATTTCCTAAGTATTGTCAGCAGTCACCTTCTAAAAGTTTTACAAATTATCTTGTAAGATTAGGCTGAAGGACAAGGGTGCAAATAAAGATTTGCTGAAATATTCAGTATGTACCACAAGGGGATATTTTACATTAAAAAATGGCATAGCCAAGAATGTGCACATAAATTTTTCACCATGACTTGCAATTGTATGTGCAAAAAGGTAATAATATCTAGAACTGCAAAACAAACACAGGTGAGCTTCTGCTTAAGTCCATTTTTAAATTGCCATCTTTGGTAATCGTGTACTATATGAGCTATATTAGTATGCAGCGTAAGACAAAGCATGTATCTTTGTCATTTAGTTCACCTTCCTCAATTTAACTAATTTAGACCAGGTCCGTGATGTTTTGGGTAATTTAAACCACCCTGAAGGCCTGCAAAAATGGGTATTTCAATCAACCTAACCCTTGTTATGTTGATCTAAATGTAACAGCTGTAAGTACTTTTACTTCTCTTTCTTTGCTTCCTGTAGCCATAAGATTAAAGTACTGGTTCCTCTTCTACTTAGGGATAGGTACTAGAAGGAGAAGATGATGGCTTGGGAGGCAACCCTTAAGGTGAGTCAAAGCCATGAGGACTCAGGGTGATTGATCTTTAGTGCAATTCTTCCAGGCTCTAGAAAAGTTGAGCAAAACAAGACACTGACCATCCACAGGCATCCAAACATTTTTGCTAAAATGAAGGGTTTGCAATGTCTGACAACTGTGAGGTGCTTGTGAAAATCATGCATTCACAAAAAGAATCCTATTCTCAATGGATGGGCACATCTGTGGCCTTGGTGGATTAATCTTCCAGATGTAGGGAGGCATAACTAGAAAGAACTAGTTTTAACTGAAGAAATAAGGAGACATATGAGAGAGCTTCACTAATCTCCATACCTGATTTTAGTATACAGGAAGTGGAAAATCAGGTAAGTAATAGTATAACAATAGTTGAAGGAATGCTAGAAAGTAGGATAGCAAATAGAAATAAAATTTTAAGAAATGGATAGTGTAGGGATAACAAACGTATGATGGAATAGCAATCATGGCTGAAACACAGGTATTGAAAGGTGTGTACTGGTAAGAAAAAGATAAAAATAAAGGCAATAGCAGTAAGACAAAAATTATATTAATGGGGTGATAAGCTTTAGAGACAGCTATTGAGGTAATGGATAAAATAGTATTAGTTTAGGTCAACATCACTCTGAGGCAGAACTGTAATAGAAATTCTGCCAGGGTGGCATTAAGGGGATCTGCTTAGAAGCTGAGAGTTAGGGTTTTCTAGGTTTGTTTAAGTGTTGAAGACATTATAGAAAAGCTGGTCATGGAAAATAATCTTGTAGAAAGTGATTGTGAGTTGATTCATTGGTGTATTGCAGGTTTGATTCTCCCAGTGGGGTCACACAGGGAACAGGGTAACACTCTCTACTGTACAAAGAAAAGGCTTAACTGAATATTCTTCAAACATAACAGCAGGCAGCAACCGGAGACAAACACAAAGCAGAATAGTGCCACCTACTAGCAAGAGTACATAATATAGATATGTCATGCTCAGCAGATCCAATTAAAATTCAATGGAAGCATAACCAAAAAGTAGGTTTATAATTTATTATCTGAATTTCAAAAATCTTAGCTAGGAGAAATTAAGAAACCTAGTTAATGATATCAGCTGGATTTAAAAAGTCAAGGATTTGAATATTGGCTCTGAAGAAATCTGGTCTGGAGATTAGACAGGGAGGTCTAAATATCAGAGTAGAGAAGTTCTGGAAAAGCCTTCCATTCAGAGCAGTAGGGCAAAGAGCCTCATTGTCTTGCTAAAGTGGAGCTTATTAAATACATGTAAGAGAGAACATGATATCTGTCTCAAAGCAAGGGACTGGGTAAGGAAGTCCATTCCAATTGTGTGTTCCTATTTGTTTCATTGTAATGACCAGCTGTTCCTCAGAGCCTTCCAAGGCATTTGTATGGGAGCTTGAAATTTCATCGAGGAAGATGGAAAGCTAATAGTCTTTGCTCTGCTTTGGTATCCTCTGTCTTGGCAAGACTGCCTCATATCCAATTGATTTTTTTAATAAGTGATGAGAGTTACTTGCACTGGAGATTATTTGCTTTTGGTTAGTGTAGACTGGATAGATTAGCCAGTATATTTTGGAACATTTCATAGTTGAGATTTTTTTCAGTGCTGTGGCGGAATTTATTTTGCCTGCTTCACAGTTGACATGCATTCCTGAAAATACTCCTTGCTCTGTTGTCACTCAGCTTCAACCTCTCAGACGCAGGGAAAGAAAGGCCTTGATCTTCACTTAAAGAAGGTCATGGCCCAATCAGGACTGATGAAAGTTTCTTTTGGCTACAATATCTAACTGCAGTTTGTCAAATCCACTGGGTATCTAGTTCAGTATGCAAGTTCAAAAACACTTGTAAATTGAGGGATTTCTGGTTGCTAAGGGTTCTTTGGGCGTTCTGAGTATTTAGCTTTAGTTGTCTATGTTAATATTATGACTTTACTGAATAAATAAACTAGACATAAATAACTCACTGTAGAAATGATGCAGGTTTAGATTTTCCCCTTTTATTTTAAAATTAAGAGTGCAATGTATGCAGCAGAATTAAATATGTTACAGCTTGTTAAATGCATCATGAATCCTACAAGTACAGCTGTATTATAATAGAAGGACTAACAACCAGGAATCTGGGAATATAACTATTAGGAGTTTGGGAACTGAATATTATTTTTAAAAACTCTTATAGCTAAAGATATGATCACAAAAACAGTTATCCTATAGTACTATTATTCTACCATCTACATTTTAAACATATCAAAGAACTCTTTGAAAAATAGCATAGCAGTCACATAAAGAGCTTGAAAATGCAAAAGGCTTTTTTGTACTTTCATCAGTCTGGGATTATATTATAAAAAGAATGTAGCAGTCGCTTGTTCAGGTGATAGGTATCAGTAGAAAACTCCTATAACTATATATTTTAAGTGTTTTCTTTTTTTCCTTTTAACCAAATTCAGATTCTTTACAATAATTATCTTTGTAAATAAGTTACAGAAACAGTATATAGGGCATACATTAAAGCTGCAATCTTATCTCAGAAATAGAGTGCTTCTGTGATGCACATCAAACTGTGGCACTTGAGTGTGCATCAGCATCCATGCCTACTGTCATTTCACTCAACCCCAAATCACCTTTAGATGATTCTTAGAGGGTTAAACACAAACTAAGCAACAAAGTCACTTAATCCTTTCATTTATGGCTTTTACAACAAAGTATAGGAGCGTTGTTTGAAGGTGACCCAGTGCAGCCTCAAAAACACAATGGAACTGGTAAAAAATAACTGAGGATATTTGATTTCTCAGTGAGACAAGAGAGAACTGTCTTTTGTACCAACTTGCCTTTTACAATATCTCTACAAAACTCATTTAAGAGGTATGTAGCAGCCTAGCAAATTGTGCATATTCTCTTTCTAATTGTGTATTTACAAAATAAAGTAGTTTCGTAGCATGTAAAATAATGGCTGAGTATCCATTCTTTAGAGCAGTTCTTGGAAAACTAAAGTATTTGTTACAAAGCTACTCTGACAGCTCATAGCTCCATCAAAATCAACAACCATTTTACATAACCTTATTCTCCATGATATGCAAATTCCTTGGCTCAGGAAACATCCTGCTAAAAAATAAGTTGTGCTGGTATTAATCTGGTCTGAATAGGATGGTGGATAATAGTGTGAAGATCTTATGTGTTGCCTGTATTCAAGTTTGGGGATCAGAGAAAATGGATGCAAGTCATTAATCACATCATTGTGGGGTTCTTTTATTGCTTCACGAGGAAACATCAAACTGCATGGCTGGCGAGCCTGCCCTTTCTGTCAGTTAGAAAATGATAAAAGTGTTTTTAAAAATAATCTTAGTCTAATACTGGGGCTTTCACACACAATACAAAATCGCCAGGTCTCTACATACTTCAAAGAAAATGATTAACAATGAATGCTCTCTCTTTCTCTTGCTCTCACTCTCGCTCTCTCATTTTGCAGAGACACTTTAAAATGGTAAATTTCCTCAGCACTGGTAGTACTTGGCTGGGTTTTTTCTCTTTGTAAGATGTTGAGTATTTAATCATCTAGTTAAAAGCAGCAATCATTTGCCTAAACCGCGAAATAATTCAAGTAATGAGATATGCAAAAAAGATACACACTCACACAGGCACTCACTCACACACACACACACACACACACAGAGCCTTCATTCCTATAAGATTCGCTTTCTGAATTGGCAAAAATAATGAATCTTTATGTCTGCAGTGATAAAGCTGGACTCCTCACTCCTCGGTATCTCCATCTTCAGTTAGATTGCTTGCAGATCTGCTGAAATTAGATGTCAGTGTAAATTATGGTGTAGGCCGAGTTACTAGCCAAGGCTATGAAGGGTAGACACATAAAAACAAGGTGCTATTGAAGGTAATTGCTTCTGATCTTAAAGTTCTTAAGTGACAAAATTGGTGCTGATGTGGTATTTTGCATCAGAAGCTCCCTTTTAATTGACACTGACTAGATCTAGAAAAATTTTTCCAGTGGTTTTATTTTTTCTTGTTAATTCTTAAAATCCACCTTGCAGAACATAGCAGGCTGCAAAATACCATAGCAGAAAAAAGGAATGGCTCCTGTATTTTTGGGTACTAGGAAGATGTACAGCAAAAGTGAGATTTTTCTTTTTTTTTCTTTTCTTTTCTTTTTTTATAAGCAGCAGCAATAATGCTAAAATTAAATTCATGATGAAGTCAGTCATAGAGAAATGGCTAAATACACAAAGGAGACATAGCTTCAGGGCTTTCTATCTTGCAGTGACAGTGTGACTTGGGGAGAATGGAGTCACATTTACGGTGCCCCTCTGAGTCCCCCAGTATGCTGCAGACACGGAAGATGACCAGAGAGGCTGTGTTCCCTTAACCTGTTGCTCTCCAGTAGGCCTGAGTGTGAGTCAAGAGCAGCCTCACTAGCAAACTTCCAGGTCTACAATATATTGATGGTCTCAGGACAGGACCGGCATCATCTTCTTAGGACCAGCCAGTATTATTAGTATAGACAAGATTTCAATGTAGCAAGCTTAACTCGTGGGTACTCTGCGGCCGACGGGAGTCTTCAGCCCATACGTTTCTTATGCAATGCAATTGAATAGTCAGGCACATAAGAATTCACAGAACCCAGGACACTGAACAGCGAGACACCTGAACTAACCAGTGAAAAATGCAGAGAGGTCTTGTCTGCCAAAGGTAATTAAGTCCTTCATTCTAAGGGAAAGGAAGATGCCTACCCCCAGCTATTCTCAGCTATGAGCCCTGTCCTGAAATTAGTGCTAAGCCAAGCCAAGTCCATGAATGCTGCATGCCCCAAGAGACTGGGGGGGAGGGGGCACAGTGACTGCTCACAAGAGGTGGTGGTGGCAGCGGGAGTGCAGCGGTGGCAAGCAGGGAGCTCCTGCAGGCAGCCGCAGCGGTGTTGGCAGTGGGGGCAGGCCAAGTGGGGAGCTCCCATAGGTGGCCATGGCAGTGGCAGAGGCAGAGGCGGGGGGGTGTCTGACGAGCACTGATCAGCAGTCAGCGACCACCCGCAGATGCCACCAGCAGCGGTGGTGGCAGTTAGCAGCAAGCGGCAACCACCCACAGGTGCCGCCAGCAGTGTTGGCAGAACTTTTCACAGGGGGTGCACTGCCAATCTGAGGGGGTTGCACATGCACCCGCACGCACCACCTACACATCGCCAATGTCCAAGTCAGTCCTTTTTCACAGGGAAGTGAGGGAGCTGCATTCCCTTTCTTATTGCCAACAGTCTAGTAGAGGGAGCACTCATCTGGCATGGGGGGATACACAATTCATATCCATCCTCTGTCTGATTTAAAGAAGAGATTTAAACCCAGATTACCCACCTGAAACAAGTGCCCTAAGCACTGGACAACAGGGTATTCCAAGGGGAGTCTCTCACAATCTCTTTTGTTCAAGCTGTTCCACTTTCAAAGACTTGAATGTAGCTCTCCTTGAGGAATGGCCTTTTACCAGAATACAAAGTTATCCTCATTAGCTCAGTGACTATTTCATTCCTTCTACATAAAGCAGACTATATCCTCAACAGGTCTTGTGGGAGATGAAGGTTCAAATATCCATCCTAAATAAGGCAGAGAAGGGATTTTAACCTCAACATCTCATACTCCCAGTGAGTGTTCAATGCACTAAACTATTGGGAGGGAGTCATAATTTTCTGCTGCTAATACTCTGCATGAAATCTGTCCTGGAAGTGGTGTTCTGAAAATGGCTACCTGATCAGGCCTCCACAGATAAAATATATTGGGGAAAGACTGATCTATGCACCAGAGATGTGAGGACATGGGAAGTTTTACATATGTTGAGCAAAAGAAATTTAGGAGACCTTCCCAGAAGAAGCACTGTGCCTCAGGAACTTAAGTGCCTTCGGAAATTGTACAGAGACTACGAGGAGCTGCATTTTGTCTAAATGAAGTCCCTTTGTGGATATAACCCAACACTCTTCAATAACAATGCTTTTGAACTGCCCCCACCCCCTTTATAAGGAGAAACAAACAAAAATGTATGATTCACCAGATGGTTTAGTGAGGAAAACACATGATGATGACATAAGAAAATCACTCAAGCCATTAGGAAGTTACAAAAACAAATTATATGGAATGAGATGTTTAAAGGGACCGATTGCTGAAGACATGGATGTTTGGGGTGGAGATAAATTAACAGCTAACAATGACATGCAGATAGGTGCCCTAGTGCAGTAGTGCTCAACCTTTTCATCCACGGGCTGGATCTGGCTGGAGGAACAGATCTGGCACCCAGGGCAGGCATGGCAGGGCTCCATCTAGCCTCACAGGTGGGGCAGGGCACAGTCTGGCCCCAATCCATCTATGAGGGGAAAAGGAGATTGGCCCAGACCCAATCTGGCTGGCCTAGAGAGAAATGAGCATAGCCCAGCCCTGCAGTGGAAGGCAGCAAGACCCAGCCCTGAACCAGCCACACAGGGGAAGGGGGCATGGCTGGGCCTCACAAGAGGACATGCCACCTAACGTGCCCACTCTTGGGGAGCCCCATGGGCCATATTTCAAGGCTCTCCAGGCTGCATTTGGCCACAGGGTGGAAGTTAAGTACCCCTCCTCTAGTGGGATTATCAAAAAGACCATTTGGGCTGCAAGCACATATCTGTTGCTGTGTCTCAAAGCAGTTTGAGGTGCTACAGGAAGCATGCCACAAATGAAAACATGTTCCTTGCACTGCAAATATGCAGCACGGACTCCAAGTTTGATACTAGGGAATCCTGGGGAAAAAAACCACACCAGAAATAAAGCGGCGCAGGGTGCTTTCCTGGAGGATGCCCTGAAGCAACTGGAGGCTGGCTCCCCTAGAGAAATGGTCTAGCACCCAGCCAGAGCATCTCTATGCTTGCTGTATGCCCCTGCTGCTCCAGCATTCTGCCTCAGTGCGCTGGAGGAAATAGAAGTGGGGCAAACTCGGGCTCTGTCCCTGGTAAGCAGGGATGAGGGAATGGGGAAGACTGTATGTGGGTGAGGGAATTGTGTGGGAGGAATGGGTCCTCCCCCTACCCCCACCCCCACCGAACACAGTCCCTGCCACTGGTGGTAGCAGCAGATGTCGGCAGTGGGTGCTCAGGGCACTCATGGCTCACTGCAGGCGAGGCCCCTGGGTGTGTGTGGCTCCACCTAAGACCCAGGGGCTACACATGGCATATGGAACCAGCCCAGTCTGCTGGCACACACCTTCAGGCAGGGCCAGGCAGGCTCCTCTTGCCACTTGGGGCAGGAGACAACGCAGCCCAATTGCACGCGACTCCTGCCTGCAGTGCTGGGAGCCCTGGGTGGCAGCATTAGCCAGTTCAGCCCTGTTTGATGGTGCATTCCAGTGGACTGGACCAACTCTGTGCACCATGTGTAGCCCCTGGGTCTCAGGCAGCACCATGCACTGTCAGGGGGCTCTGCCTGCAGTGGACCGTAAGCACCCCAAGACACTGCTACTGCTCCCCAGGTGAGGGATGTGCACTATGCCCCCCCAAAAAACCCTACACCCACATGCCTCCCATGAAGCCCCCCACAATCCACCCAGAAACCCCATATCTCCACCCACAAACTACATACCCAGGAACCCCCCCACAACTCCCCCACAAACCCCACACCCCCCCACAAGACCCACACCTACACCTCCCCACAAGCCCCACCCCCAGAAACCCCACACCCACCCCTAAGCTCACCCACAAATCCCCAATCACCCTGCCACAAACACCACACACATGGACCCCCAGAAACCCCACCCCCTTCCCCACCCCCCTCAAGCCCCACATCCCCCACACAAATCTCACACCCTGTGTGGTCAACTGCCAGATGGGACAGGACCTGTTGGTGGGAGCTGTGGCTAAAGGGCAACTGCCACACTGCAGCCCTGTCCTGTGCACACACCAGTGCTGGGACATGCAGCCCCAGCCTGGGGGGGCTCCTGGTCCCAGGAACCACTTGGGGAATGTGATGGGCTGAGGGAAGGGGTGGAGGTGGTAGCAGGGGTGGGTGATGGATGGGGAGCAGATTCAGGTGGCAGCAGGGTCTATGCATGTATGTGATGGGCCAGGAGTAAAAGCAAGGATATGTATGAGAGAGAAAGAGATGGAGGTGGGGGGATGGGGGAGTGCTCTGGGTAGGAGAGGCCACCAAAGCTGGGCTTGGAGCCCCTTAGAGCAGCCTGTGCAAGGGGAGGCCAGCCTGGAAGAGAAGGGGCTTTCCCAGCCCAGTCCCTGAGCCCCAGGTGAGAGCTTCCCAAGAACAGCATGGGGATCACTGGGGTCTGGACACAGGCACAGGGAGCAGAACCATAAGGGCTGGCACTGCTCAGAGCCACAAAGAAGTGGGTGGGAAATCTGCAGTTGGATCCATCTCTGGTGCTGGGATGAAGCTGCTGCAAGGAGGGAGCAAGTGTGGGGCAAGCAGGGACTGTGGGTCAGGAGTGTGGTGTGTTAGACCCCAACTCCATGCCGTGCCCAAGGACTAGGGAGACAATGATCCAATTGCTCATGGATCCTGTTATTCGTTAGCCAGAGCAAGCAGGGAGCGTACAACAGCACACGTTGCTTGCAACAACTTTATTCAAAATGGAGACAGCTTCAGTCTAGCTCCCTCACAGACTCACAGCCTGTGAAACCAGGTAGCCACCTTGAACAATAGTGCTTTCCACATTTATAAACTTGGGTTCATGCTTATTAACATTTACTCTACCTTCGCCCCTCCTTTAGTTCCACCATATCTCCTCCTCTCTCAAGCTCCGCCTCTGTTTACTGTTTGTTTCATTAACATGGAATTGCCTATCATTTACATGTCTGTTTGCTAGGCACATGTCTAAGACCTTCACCCCACTTCTTCGGTCACTGGGCAGACTCTGACCAAAACCTGGAAGTTTCTTCACCAATCACTATTCACCTTTTGGCATATGTTCATCTCAGATTCTGTTGCCAGTTAACATTCCAGTCTGTTTTTCAGTTCTAGGTTTGTACTATCTTCAACTCATTCACAGCATGCAGACTTACACAGACTCACTTGAAAATGGTTGACACAGTTAAGATAGTTACTTAGCATAAGCACTCATAAGCAAAATCTGTTTTGCCTTCTAACGATAATATTTTACAGCACTACTATATTGTTAAGAAAATGCTTGCCTGAGCATTTTGCAATGTTACTTTTAACATATCATTCTGCTTTGTGGTCAGCAGCTTTGCTGAAGCCACAGATTAAAGCCTTGTTTCAGCTGCAAATCCAGCACTCCCCAAGATCCAAATATTGTCACCCTAACAAGGGGCACTGGTAGGGTTGTAAGTTGGGAGTGAGGGGCAAGGACGTGGGCAGGGGCATGGCACTGGGATATCA
Organism: Alligator mississippiensis; assembly: GCF_030867095.1. Taxonomy (NCBI): domain Eukaryota; kingdom Metazoa; phylum Chordata; order Crocodylia; family Alligatoridae; genus Alligator; species Alligator mississippiensis. The sequence goes on from NC_081824.1 coordinate 90,684,268, forward strand.
GTGCTGCTCAGTGCCACAAATGCCTAGCAGGATCAACACCAGGGGTGTGGTGTTCTTCTAAAACTCTGGCCCACCAGGTACCAATCAAAAATGCAGCTACAGTTCCCAACAGACACCATCCAAAGCTGTCATACACACCCTACCAGGATTACTGTTCCATTTTCCATAGTTGCTGCAGTTTCTCTGTGCTAATTGTACAGCAATATGTTGTCAGCTCTAGAAAGTTACCACTATTTGGATACTCACCAGGTTGCTTTGTTTTGGGCTCATGTACTGGACTTCAGTCCTTTGTCTGAGGAGGCTGCAGCACTGACTCTCCCTTTGTCCTCTCTGGCATGTTTCCTGGGCACAGGCTCTGTCCATTTCCCTTTCACTGAAAAGGGACTCTGTCCCAGTCTCTCTCTAGCTTTAGCATCCAGGCCAATGCCCAAACTTTTCAATTGCTTAAATTTACCTACGGCTGCAACCTTATGGGTGGCCTTGGATTAGCAATTCACCTCCAGGGACATAAGGTAGTTAAAACCGAAAGACACTGATTTTTGCAAAGTGTTCTCAATACAATTATCCTCTACTTTAAAAAGCAAGAAAGATACAAAGGCATACAAAAATCTTTTACTTTTTCTCACCCTTCTGAGTATTCTCTAAGTCAGAGTCCTCTAAGGAGCACAGGAGGGGAATACTGGATCGGATTGCCCTCCAAATTATGTAGTGTCTTGCACTACCAGTTTCATTCTTTCTTGACTGGTCCTACAGCTAAATCCTGAACCTTCTTCCTCTGGAGATATAGCTGACATATGTATCATTTTTCTGGCAGATGCATATCTTTAATGTTGTAGCATTTGTAACTTAATAAAAAAAAGATCTTTCCTCAGCCTTTGTTATAATAAACCATGATTAGGAAAAGGACCATGTATTACATTTCTTTCAATTAGACCCACATTTAAAGACCCTATCTGCATGCTGCAGAAGGACTTCTCCTTCAGGAACCTGATCGCTAACTCCACAGATACTTATGGGGAAGGAATAATGTTATTAGTGTTGTTGGGCAAAGAAAAAACCTCTTCAAGGAGTGTAGCTCCAATCAGGTCTATGAGCCTTTCTGTCCTATCTTGCAAGCAATTAAACACAAATAACTCACAGACCTAATGGGACTTCTCTTTTGAGGGAAGTTACTCATGGTGTTTGACCAATGTGCTCCTTATATATCATTTGACCACCTGATTTGGGATACATGCCCTTTAGTTAGAGATGTATTGTTGAACAGAACAACAAACTTGAAAGTAGGCTTGCTTATACAGCACTTGCCTTTTCATATATTTTAATAGTTTTCAGAATAGCTTATTCAATAATTAAGTGAAGAACCAAGTGAATACCTTGAATTACCTGTCCTAATTCTTGTTCAATCTGTGTGTGTGTGTGTGTGTGTGTGTGTGTGTGTGTGTGCGCACGCGCATGTGCACTGGACGTTGCTTGTGTTAATATCTCTGGAATATTCTGTTGCAATAGGTGACTAGTAAAACTTTGGCAGAAAAGTGACATTTGCAGAAAAGTGATTTTTAAAGAAAATTCACAAAGAAAAAATTTTGAAAAGCTGAGAGTATGGTCATCAATCAGGAAACCAGCAAAGAATTATGCTACCTCTACATCTGGTCTATAGTAACGTATTCATCTCACATTTAAAATTTTGCATGTTGAATGAATAAACACAACCAAGTGACTTGTGAATAATTTCAAACAGGGAATACATCTGAAAAGACATCCACAGATTGCTCACAGAAAAAAAGACAAAACTTATCACATAAGTTATTGGCTCTGATCCATTTAAACTGCAGTTGCCATGTGAAGCCAAGTCTGCATCATTTACAGTGGCATAAACTAGAACCAGCTCTATTTATGTCAATAGCATTACTCCTAATTTACGCAGGGCTGAATTTGGTCTATGTAATTTAGCATACCTTTCCCTGTTGCAAGGGTATCTTGCCTTTTTTCTTCCTTCTTCTTTCATATACTCTCAATCTTTCATCTTGTTTTCATTGAGCTTTTATTAAAAAGGTACACTGTGCACATTTGCATTTTAAAAGCTGGAAATCAAGTGATACAGATAATGCTATAGAAATTACTCCCACAATTTATACAAAACCTTTGACAATGACTTATCAGCTTGTGTGCTCAGACTGCTACTTAATATACCCAACATACATAGCTTTACTGATAACTTGTCCTCCATACCTCCTCCCACATTTGTTTGTTCTCTCTTCCTGTTGTGTCTTGTCAAATGGCATGACTGTAAGCTCTTTACAACAGGGACTGCTTTCTCACACAAGTACGATACCTAGCACAGTGAGGTCCTGGTCCTTGATGGGGACCCTTGGATGCCCCTACAATACAAATAGTAAATAACACTTTACTATCAAAATGAAATCAGTTTGGCATTGAATATTTAATATAATGTAGATAGGTAGGTAAAAGCGAAAGAACCTTTACAGCAATCAAAAACAGAATGTTCTATCAGCCATTTTCCCTCTATGCCTCACTTGTTTTTTTATTTTCCAAGGGAAAAAAAATTAGCATAAACTACTAACTTGTTTGTATTCTAAAAACAAAGACAGCACTAGTTGAGTTTGACCAACAGATAAACCAAGAAAATAAATCTTTTCCCAAATGCATTTTCTAAGGATGCTTCATATTTATTCTATTTTTATTTTTTCACAGTTATTCCACTGCATCTCCAAAGGACAAAAAAAAAACAAAAAACAAACCCAACACAATCTAGTATTACATTTTCTCTCTTTCCATTTCACATTTAAATAATGTATTTCATTTAAGTGCCCTAGCTGTCATAGAAGCATGTGTTGATAAAACTATTAGAAAAGAAAATACAAAAAAGCCGCAGAGTAACCTTCAAAGGCACTATAAAAATCACAACAAAGGAATTAGAATTTAAAACATCAAAGTACTTTAATCGCTGGAACCCAGCCTATGGGTGGGGGGAACTGGGAATGCATTCCCTATGATTTTTTGTAACTTAAAAATCTTTGTTTTTCAGCCATAACCCAAGAGTAAAATAACTGTATTTTAAATACACAGGCATGTAAACAAGATGGGACATTTTTATTTCTTTGTGTCTTTTAACCATTCTTTTGCTTTGCATGACACTCAATGTAGATCTAGAATCATAAAAGCTTTGACAACCTCCATTTTTTTTCTGTTATTATGGTTTTCCTCTATTTTTCTTGCTTAAAATAAAGCATACAATTTACTACATAAGGTGATTCAAGTGCAGCAGAAAACTGAACACCCAGTGACCTCAGCTCGGTGCCCCCTGGCTGCAAAGCATAATGCAGTTCCTTCTAACTGATAATTGTCACAAGAAGGCGTTCATATTAAAACCTTAATCTTGCTCAAAAATTCTCCCTGGGTAAAAGCATATAATTTGTACATTCCAATGTATCCAACTGTCAGACATGGATTTATTAACCTTACCTGCCTGTTACACAGAGGACCACTTTCCTATTCTGCTGTTTTTGTATCTTTCTTTAACGACTACAACTATTTCTATCATCTGCTTCCACTTTCAACTTCAAAAACTGTGTCTCTGTCACTTATCTAAAAAGCAGGATTCTAACAAGCAAACACAGTTTGAGCCAGAGTGGAGTTTCCTTTGGGAACATCACCTCCAAAACATGATTTTTTTTTCCTCACTTGCCCTCAGCATTTCAATTCCATTAAACTCTCAAACATATTGTTGTAATTCCTATAAAAGTACCTTCCTGATGCTAAGGGATACATAGAAATGCTTACAAGACAACTCCCATGTATCTCCAACACAGCAAAGCTTCAAAAACCTGTATTCCAAAAAATTTTAATTCTCATTGGACTTTACTTTTTGTGACATCACTTACTGATCAAAATATCCACAGATCACAGATATTTCTCGTGTCAGTGGGACTTCCCCTACATTGTCAACCATAAATGTTCAAAAATCATGACAGTGTTTGCAAAAAGAAAAAAAAAATCAGGTGATTGGCTTAAAAGTTTTATTTTTTAAAGTTTGGGGTTCTTTTCACTTACTGGTTTTAGAGTCTCCAGAATGATTTAAGCCACATTTTGAAGCTTTCCTCCACAACTATGATAGTTGGAAACTTAGTGGGATCTTAAATAAAACATGAAATATTGTGAGACCTGTAATAAAATCAGCACTTTGGCAGCACTGCTCTTCCAGTAAGTATTACACATGAATAAATTAATAAGTATGTGCTGGATTGGGCCTCATGAATCCAAATTACTTAAGTGATACTAATTAAGGTGTCTTCTAATGGGCAACCTCACCTCCCAATTATCCACTAACTCTCAGGCTTGCATAGTAGTGTGACTTTACTGCCTTAAGGCTTCAAACCAAGGTTAAATTTGCAAAAAAAAAAAAGCAGAAACATCACAGAGGAATAGCTCCTCCTTCACACACACACACACATTTTTTATTTCCTGAATCTTGGTGGAGTACAGTAATATTTAAACAGCTCTATCAATGGTGCACAATCTCTGGCTCAGAAATGCCTTGTGGCTTTTAATGACTAGTGAGTTAAGAATAAAATCTGTTACTGATTATGGCTTGTAAATATGTTCTCTGTCCATTCAGTGTGCCTTTTATGTTGAAATATTTGAACCATCTCTCAGGAAGGAGTGGGTCCCTCCACTCCAACTTCTCCCTGCAGCTGTTCTACTGGGTGCTGGGAGCCTGTCTGCCGGAGGAAAGAAGAGAAAGGATGTCCTATTGCTTGCTCCCACATGAGTTATGGGAATCACAGGAAGAGCACACAGGACACTGACCATTCATGCTAAATTCAAGGAGAAAAGGACTACAGTCCTCACTAACAACCACCTAGGGGCCTTTAGCATGCAAGAAAAAGAGGTTAAATTATTCAATAAGTAATGAATAGCTCTTAGATTTTCTACCCCATTCCTGGACCAGATTATAACAAGCTGAGGTTTGCTCAAAACTTGACCTCAGGACTTGCCCAAAACTTTAACTATGGAGATGGACAAAGAGCATAAATTTAATCCCAAAGAGAACATGCCTGGGAATATTAAGAGTAATTGAAAAGAAGAAACGGGAACACAAACAGAAATGCAGTTAAAAGATTTGTCTTTCACATCACATCACATCCAACCTGCTTTAACTCTCCAACTCAGATGATTAACACCCATTTACAGATGACTTGTCCAAGGCAACCTTCAACATGAGAGTGTGGTTCAAATGTATACCTCCATAGGAGGATGTCTTAATTGTTCTTAATCCAGGGTGAAACAATGAATTGATTGAAGACTGTGCTTTTATTTTATTAAAGAACAAGCAGAATCAATAGTGTTAAACAGGAGGAAAACAGGCTCTCAAACCCAGTAATACATCTCTGCAAAATAACCTCATTTTTAGTGGTGTAGTGGGTAATATACAGCTCTATGCAGAGTGCCAACACAAGGACTGTCACTGCATAAAAGCCACTTAACCTCTATTTTGAGTGCTTACATTTGACCAGCAGGAAAGACAGACTTTAGGTCTGGCCATTTACAGGAAGTTGAATATCATCCTATATCCATTTTTCTTCTACTGTTTTCGTTTGGTTGGGGTTGTTTTTTTACCTTTTTCTCTACACAGGTACAAAATAAAAGCTAACGAGATAGGTTGGATTATAACAACTGTGTCACAACCACATTAATCTGAACCTGCAACAGCTATGCAATTGCTCCCTGAACCTTGCTTGTGTGTTCAAGCTAATTAATTTGCTGAAATATCTTACAGCTGGGATATGTGCTTTACCACACGCAAATGGTTAATTATATCCATTTAAGCAGTGATGATTCAATCAATCCCATGTCTACCCATGCTTAAATGACTCGTTCCATTTCTTTGGGGAAGGAAAACCACAGGTCTGTAAGAAATGCCCAATTTCCTTTAGTTGGTACAGCTATGGGGAAGCTCTGCAGTTCTACACAGCTTAAATAAAATAAAAATAAATAAAAAACAGAAGTGGGGAAGTAGATAGTAAGTGGACAGTAAGAGAAATGAATCCAGGAATAAGAAGGCCATTAATCTACTTTCCTTTTTCTTTTATTACATTAACATCTCCACATAAATCTCCAGGCACTACATATTATTAGGTGTTTTCTGAAGGAAGCTTTATCTCAATGATAAAGACAGCACAGCTTAATATTCCTTACTAACAGTTGATAAGGACTATACACTATTGTGTGGCTGTCTATGAGCATTCTCCACTGCTCATGCACACAACAGAATAAGTATTTTTCTCTTTTCTCAGTGGCCTACAAATAAAAGAAGAATAAGGGGTATGAAAACATAGTACTTTGGAGGAAGAATCTGAATTAAAGATGAAGTTTTTATGAGAGTTCATCACCATAGTCCTTCACACTCATGTGATAGATATCAGATATTAATATTATTTCATTTAATCAAAAGTTCTGAAAAGCAAAAAGACTAATTGACATATGACATATGGAGAATTTTAGATGCATGTAGATATACCATTGAAAACTGGGCAACAATCCCAGATACATCTAAGTTTCAGACTACCCAGCTGACTACACTGAATAAACACATTAATGTTCTTAGAAGCCTTTCCTACTGAAGTTAAATACAGTATGCTTAACTTAACGATAGTGTTCCCCTCTCTCCATCAAGGGAAAATGTATTAGTTAAGGTCAGACTTTTATAAGATTTGGATTGGTGTGTCTTTTGTTATAGGTAGGAAGGCTGACATTACAATTTTTGCATGAATAGGAATATATCATGAGGATTATCCTTGTTCCATCTTTTGTATTACACCAAATAAATGAAAAATTAAGCTTAATATAAGTAAGCTATACTTTGAATAAGTCTGTTGGAATGTTTTGCTGATGTTAATACTTATGCTATTTTCAGGACAGCCATTGAACTCCCGGGAAGGAGGAAATTGCTTCTCCAATTCAAGGTAGTATCTGTATCAAAACAAGTGAACTTCCCCTGGGTCAATATTTCTCTATATTGTCTGCAGATATATTCAGACCACTATTGTGTATTTTTATAAATATTGGTGCAACATGTTACCAGTCTGACTTGTCACATACATATGCCCATGTATGTTTGAGTACCCAAGGGACAGGATACGTAGAAAATTATCTTTCCTGTATCCTCAAAAATAACTGCTTCCATCAGGTGCCTCAAACTGTTGAGTTCGCTGCTAAGGTTTCCCAGTACTTATATAAATTCTAGTCATAGAATCTGGTATTTGCCAGTTTAAGAAGTCCCCAGGCTCCAATATCATGGCTTCATCATGGGCAGGTCTTGTCTTACCAACCTCATCTCCTTTTACAATCAGGTAGCTCACCACCTGGATAAGATAGAAAAGGTTGGCACTGATTTCCAAAAAGCCTTTGATCTGGTGTCCCACTATGTTCTCGTGAGAAAATTGTAGGATTGTGGACTTAACTGCAAAACAGTTAGGTGGGTATGAAGCTGGCTGTAAGGTAGGACTCAGAGGGCCTGTCCAGACAAGCAGCCATTGGGGGGACTGCAGCAGCTGGTTGGGGATGGGGCCAGGTGGGGCAGCAATCAGGGGGCTGGGGTGGGGCATATGGGCCTTGCGGGGGGCGGTAGCCCTGTGGGGGCCATTTGACCCCTGTTGGGGGGCAGTACCCCTTGTGTGGGGGCTGTAGTCCTGTTGGGGGGCTGAATCCCCTGTTGGGGGGCCATACTCCTTGTGTGGAGACCAAAACCCCTGTTGGGGGGATGTACCCCTTGTGTGGGGGAACAAAACCCCCTGTTGGGGAGCCAAACCCCTTGTGGGGGGGCTGAACCCCCTGTTGGGGGGCCATAGCCCTTGTGTGGGGGTGAAATCCCCTGCTGCAGGGCCGTAACCCTTGTGTGGGGGCCATCGCCCCTATGGGAGGGCAACAAAATATATATTCAGGAATTCATGAAGCATGTATTTAGAGTTCAGTTTATTATTATGACAAGAAACTTGCTTTAACACAGTAGATATATCAATAAAACATTGTCCAACTGATTGCTGTCTCTGTCTCACTCTGTCTCTCTTTTTATAGTGGTCTTTTGTTTTACTTGTGGAGGAACATGGATTTGGGGGTATTTTACAGAGTGACTTTGGGATTTTTTTTTATCAGGGATTTTTCAGTTTTACAATAGGGAACACCAGAATTCCTGCTAGGGAGGCCAGTGGCAAGACGCTGCCTGCTCAAAGTTGGCACCTTGGACCCAGCTGGCTGTGGTTGACCTCCTGGCCAAATGGGGCCAGGAGGACATGCTTTGATAGTTCAAAGCAGGCCACCACACCCAGAACATCTTCTGGGTGACAGCTGCCCAGACAGCTGGGCAGGGGGCACATGTGGCAGTAGTGCCACACAGAGGCCAACCCTGCAGCCACAGCCCACTGGCAGCTGGCCCAGAGGAGCAGATGCCTCTACTGGCTGTGCAGTTCCCATCCAGGTCTGGCAGGTGCACAGCAGGTCACAGCCAGGCAGCAGCCCCCACTGCCAGACTGCTGCAGTGGGTAGAGCGGGCAGGGAACTCTCAGGGCTGCTTCAGCAGTCCAGCTGGCACAAGGGGTAGTGTTCCCAGGTACCAATTGGACGGGCCCCAGAAGCTCCAGAGAGCTAGTAGCCATGAGCTACTTGCCAGGGTGGCTTTTTATACTTCTGGGGACAGCACAGGTGCTGACCCTGGTCTCTAGCTCCACCTGGCTGCAGATCCGGGAAGAGCCAGGCAGGGTTATTTTGCCCCAAGTGGCACAATTTGCTCCACAACAAAGTGCATGTCGAAGCACGTGCATTGAGGCAAAATGCCCTGGCTCAAATTTGCACCACTTCTATTTGAGCTGCTGCAAGTGCACGTGCTTGCATGTGTGGATGTGCCCAGAGAGTCCTAATGAACGGATCGGTATCATCCTGACGAGATGTGGCCAGCAGTGTCCCACAGGAGTTAGTGCTTGGTCCAGTATTTTTCTTGAAACTTGGCATGGTTTGTGGCCTGAGAAGGGGCCACTACCCCTGCAGTTTTCACCCTGCTGCACCTTAGCACACACAGGGTCATCTATGTCATGAGTTTTGCCTGTCAGCAGCTTGAGGTGCAGTTCCCCCCAAGCCCCTGCACTGATCTTCTTGAAACTTGGCAGGCTTTGTGGATTCACCAGGGGCTACCATGTCTGTAGTTTTCACCCCCTTGTGGTATAACACATAGATGTGACATGAGTTTTGCTTTCAAGAATTTTCCTAAACCCCTACACCTATCTTATTTAATCTTAGCAGGCTATAGGCTCTTAGCAGAGCCTACCACCTCTGCAAGTTTCATCCAAATCAGACAACAAACAACAAGTTATAGATATTTCATTGATTCCCCATTATACCCTATGGCTGGATCTCCAAGGTGGCTCTGAAGTTTCGGAGCCTCTTCCGCCAGATTGAAGCAGAAACCCGGTCCGGAGCTCTGGATCAGATCCCTGGCATCTGAAGTGGCTGGATCTGAAGCCAGATTGCATCGCTGCCGATTTGCACAGTCCTACTATGTGTTGCTTGCATGGCCCAGTATGGGCTGTTACTGCACCATCTTTTAGTACTTCCTTTTAGAAGCAACAGTAACACTAACAATGGTACCATAGGGGCACGTGTAGATATACTCCATGAGAAGGATACCTAACTGTTTTTTACTCAAAGCCTACAACTTCCAGCATTGTTAGGAGCACGATGTATTGTAAAAATGCATACCTAACCTAGCTCCCCCTGGCTGCAGATCCAGGAGGAGCCAAGCAGGGTTATTTTGCCCCAAGTGGCACAATTTGCTTCACAACAAAGCGCATGTCCAAGCACGTGCCCTGAGGCAAAATGCCCTGGCTCAAATTTGCACCACTTCTATTTGAGCTGCTGCAAGCGCACGTGCTTGTATGTGTGGATGCGCCCAGAGAGTCCTAATGAATGGATAGGTATCATCCTGGTGAGAAGTTGCCAGCAGTGTCCCACGCTATATGTGAAACTAGACAATAGATTCATTCCCAGTAGGTGAGTCCCAAGAATATGCAGCACTATTTTTTTTGTGTGATATAAATAGGCTCTCGCATACAGAATTTTAGATAAACACTAACAACAACAACTCTAGGCATGGTAAGTTCCATGATGCCTTGGTCCTCAACTGATCTAGAAACAAGCTTGTGCTAGACCAGTAGACTTTGTTAAAGGTCTAATATACTATCTTAGCACCTCCAAACAGCCTATATTCCAGTGTACCAAGGCAATTCATCTTATATCAAAAAAGGCATTTGAGACTCAAGGAGTCAGAGAGAACTGCAGAAAGCAAGAAAGCAAAAGAAAGTATGACACTACAATCATACCAGGGCAGTCATATCTGTGAGGTACCTAATATCACTATTATCTCAATTTTAACAAGTAGCTATAGGTCCACAGAGTTTGAATAAGTTTGCTGAGGTTAGCTAGACAGTGATAGGGTTGTGCGCTATAAGTACTCCTGACTTCCCACTCCATTTTTTCAATGATGTCTATCTCCCCATTTCACTTAAAATTAAGATATATAACATTTCCGAAGTACATTATCTGACAAAGAAAGGAAGACAGGGTATTCAAATGTTCAAATCTGATGTTCTTCATACACACCCATATATATACATGTAGCACACAGCTCTATGTATATGGACACATACAATGTTATCTTTTAAAACTCATAAAAATCAGTCACTGAGAAAATGTAGTAACATCCATCAAAGGTAGAGCTGCTCAACATCTGTGAAGCTCACCATGACCTGCAGCATTCAATGAAGAAAAACTTGCCAGGCAGAACTCATGAACTATATAATTTTCCATATGAGAGCTGAAAAGACCAGTTTTCGTACAAAGTGACATTTCACAGGGCAAGTTTAAGTTTAGGTTCAGACTTCTATGAGGGAAAAAAATAACAGAAACAAATAGCATCAATCAAACTATACAATTTGGAAGGATAGGGTCCCGCAAGTGTATGTATTAATTTGCTCTGGCTACTCAATTCAGTTCTATTTAAGGGAAATGCAATCTGCAATAACCTAGTCCTGTACAATCTTAATAAAGTATAATAATAAAACAAAAATCACAATGATGACTTGCAGTTTGTTTTTTAAAAAGTTTCCTACTTTCATATTTCTAAGCAAACAATTATTCTTATTTCCAAGACACATGGTTTCCCATTGAGATAAAAGCTTAAACTTAAAAGAAGCATCGATTTTCTTTATAGTGTCATAGCAGCTTAATAGACTTTATCAGTAAATATATATGAAGGGAGAGGAGAACCAAGAAGTTTCTTCTCCCAATTCTGGCTACTGAGCAGCAACTGTATAAGTGCTTCAAGCACACTTTACTCTTGATCTGGTTTCCAAGTGAGGAATCTGCAGTCAGCAAGAGGCAAAGCTGCTATATATTCAACTTCCTAAAGACATGTAGTCTAACTTAGCCAAACTGGGATAAGGGCATTCTCTACCCTGTCTTTAGAGTCCGGTGACTGTCAAAAAGCCATATAAGACTCAAAGGGCATGTCCAGATGAGCAGTGGAGATCCCACTGTCAAAAAAATGTGCACTAGAACAAAGCAGGGTGGCACATGTGGTGGGAGTGTACTCCATCTGAAACCGGAGGCTGGCTGGCTGGAGCCATGCTCCAGCTGCTGGCCCGGCTTTGTGTGCCTAGATCATTACCACTGGAGCCCCAGAAGGTCCCCAGGACCCCAGGTAAGGCTGCTGGAGCCAGCCCAGGTGCTGGCCCTGGTCTCCCCTACCCCACCTGGAGCATTTTTCCCTGAACTAACCCCACATGCAGGGGCGTGTGCTTGGGCAAAAAGCAGTGGCATGAATTTGTGGCGTTGCCTTTTTCCCCTGTAGCCACATGTGTAGATGGTGACATTTGACTGTGGACCTAATTAGTCAGGTCCACAATAAACATCTCATGTAGATGACCTGCCCCCACCATACACCCAAGTGAACCAAAGCTCTTTGCACTGCAAATAAATGGTCTTGTATAGTTGGGAAATGTGCTGGGTTACCCAGCCACCTATGTCTTCCCTCACATACTCTGGGTTGCATTCACAGGCTCAGGCCTCAGTACTAGCCTAAAGTAGTCATCTATTTTGCACCAGTTTGAAGTGGCCCCAGGGGACAGTTTAGCAGTAAGTGATTAGCATAGCAGAGTCACCCACTAAGATGAGGAATATCATACTGTAAAGAACAGATAGACTACTCCAACATCAGCAGGCATACAGCTATTTTATTTCTTCAATAGAAAGGCTGATAAAAAACAAGGCATCCTTAACAGTGTATACATAAAGCTTTTAATTCAAATGTAATCATAGAGTGCTGTTCTTTACCCACTTCCCACTCGCTAAGGAGAGAATAACATAAAACAAAGATGAATAGATTGTTGGGAAGGCTGAGAATGAAAAGGAATACCTGGAGGAGAGCAAAATGCATTTATTCGTCCATCCAGTACTTTAGAGGTCATGGAGCATAAGAGTTCATTAACATAAGAGTCATTACATTATGAGATAACAGTTTGTTATATTATCACATAGAACAGTAGACAATGAGCTATTGTACTCCCATGTGCTTAATTCCATGCTTTTCAGATACATTCAAATGAAATATACTCTAAATGTATTGCCAAGTTGAAATGAGATGATTTTACATTTAAAATTATAGACACTCCTGTCTAATCTTGATTTGTGATTTCTTTGTTCTTCCTCCTTATTTGAAAGTCTGAAAGTTAGGCATAATTTTGGTAGTTTAGGTAATGCCCTCTGTAAAAGGATTTTAAAATCTGTGATTCACTTTCTGACTGCCAACTCCTCAGCTGTAGCTTTTCTGCTTTGTTCCTGCCCTCATATTGTGCTGCAGCAGAAATGTGGCTAAAGTTTTATTCTAGTTCATAAAGCTGAGAAAGCATTATACTTGGCTGGTGCATGTTCTAATGTAGAGTTGAAGGGAGGTAAAGCAGAGTTCCTGATAGTACTGTTTAGCATTCTAAACCCCTAACTTCATCCTTTAGCACAAATATACACATTTTTCTCTTACATTAATGAATTTTTATAGCAGCAATATGGTAACTCCAGGTGGTGTGGTTATCATGAGATAATCACACCCCTAGAGGATGCCTCTTAACACCCTAGAGGTGATGATAACCAGGCCCCCTGTCATGCCTTATTGCTTATATATATGCTGATGGCAGCAACTAGAAAGAATTGTAAAACATGAACAGCATGCAGAATTAACCTGCACTGTCCATTTGTTAATTATAAAGGCTATGAACACTGCCAGTGAACACCATCTACACTTTTACACTGTCATCATAATTAAAAAGTTTTAGTATGTGGTTTTCTGTTGCAACAACATCGATCAAAGTCCATTTCCTGACATGTGCAGCAGAAGCAATATGTTCCGCATAGGTTATTTCTGGAATTGTATTACTTACCGTAATAGAGCCCTGTCATGTTACTTCTATTGCACCAAATATACCTGCCATGACTGCAGCAGTCTATTCTATTCCCAGTCTCAGACTCTTTCAAGCATGCACAAAATGGAATTATTGCAAAAAATTCCATTTTCTGTAATATTCTGCAGAAAGATTTTTCTTTAAGCTGTAAGGATTTTCTTTTTCTTTGCACGCCAACTCAACACTGATTTTGGTCCTCCCTCTTGCCCTTGGATGGCTATAAATATGCAGCTGCCGGGGTAAATTGCCCATGCAGCTGGAGCAGTATAGGCTAACATAAGTGATCCTACATTCCCTGTTCAATAGATCCCCTGCATAGTAGGTATTCAGGATGCGAAAGGACTGGAGACAGGGGAAGCTGAAAGGTTATATTTTGAGATGGAAGCATTTGTTATACAGAGCAACTGGGGAGGAAAAACAATACATAAGCAAACCAGGTAAGGTCACAGCAAATAAAATTAGACTCCAGGACTTTTCTAGTATGAGCTGAGGCCTGAGGTGTGAGGGGGTAGGGTTGTCCACTGACAATAACATTTCTGTACAGCATGCCACCACTGTGCCCCTTCCTTCATCCCTTTCCCAGATTGCATTTCCTGTACTGCATTCCTCAGGAGATGCAACACAAAATATCCACACTGTGGTATTGCCTTCTGTTACAGATAACATTATATTCTCAGAGCTTAAGCCTCAAAGGGTTAAGTATTGTGAGGCACTTGCTGGACAAATAAAAAATTCTCTCACACAGAGGAGCAGAAGTCTCAGTAGCAAAAAAGTGCTTTTTAAAGAAATGCCTACTTAACATCAATGTCTAATTTATCTAGTATTTGTAAAAATATAGACGAGATGTCTGTTTCCTATGTTACAGTGTCTAGCAAGCAATGATTTTTGGCAGTTTGCTGTCCACAGAAAAATAAAATAAGAAGTTGAAAAGCAGCAATATCTTGACAATAAAACCTTTCTTGCCTTTGATTCCCTATTCAGGCTGCATAACTGCTGCAGAAATAGGAAAAAAATTATAGGTCAAGGTTGAGGACTAGCAAAAAAGAAAAAACAATTTAGTTTGGGGACTTGACAGAAAAATTATAGCATTCTTAAATGACGCTAAGTCTGTACTGCAGATGGATCATGACCAGGAGCACTAATTTCTGGTTTTCAGTAGAGAAATTTCCCCATAATATTTACAGAATTTGATTTCTTTCCCAGAATTTAACTAACTGCGTGGAATGTGACATGCTGCACTGGTGCATTGCAGAAATTAATCACAATTACTGCCAAGTACACAATGTTCTATTACAAAAGCTTTTAAATTAGGCCAGTTTCAAAATATAGGGAGAAACCTACTTTTAGAGTGATTTGCACCATGGGATGCCTCTCAGAAATAAATCTCTTGCTTACATATTTCGCACACTTCCATGCATGTGGGGTTTGCATGGGTTCCCTTTCCATTATTATGATTTTGAATAGTGAAGACTTGATGAACAAACTGGGATTAACAGAGACATAGTGAATACAGTCTGATTATTAAGCCTATGTGAATAGGGAAGTATTCGATTTGGATTCAGATTCAGCTGATTCAGAGGAAAGTGATTCAATTCAAAGATTTGGATCACCGTCCCAAATCAATTCGTCTGAATAGGCTTCGGAAGATTCGGCGCTGATTCAGAAAGGTTCAGAGATTCGGCCATAGACTATAAAGGGGAATCACTGAAATACCTATAACTTTGTTATTTTGTGGCAGATTTGGATGAAAAGAGCAGAGATGCTAGCCCCTTCTGAGGGCAGGAAGCCTGCCAAATTTCAAGGAGATAGGCATAGGGGTTTATGGGAAACTGCACCTTGAGGTGTTGACAAGCAAAATTTGTGACATGTATGACTTTGTGTGTGTGTTAAGGCGCAGCAGGATGAAAACTGCAGGGATGGTAGCCTGCAACAGGGGGCCTTCCCAATGCCTAGGCAGAAACAGCTCACAAAAGGGACAGAAAGGCTGAAGACAGAGGTGTATGTGCTGTTTCTACGTCCCTCCCCCAGAGCACTGTGATTGGAAGGGGACTCAGGGAAAGATCACGGTCACTGGCCAGCTACAGATTTCAGTCTTTCCCCTGCTTGCTCCCCCTCCCTCTTCTCAGTTTCTGTTCTCCTGCAAGACTGCTTTCCAAGCCTCCAAAACTTTTTTCCGAATCTTTTCCAAATTGATTTGAAGGGGTTTTTTGGTCTCCTGGTTCAATTTGGATTCGGTGATTCGGCCTCCGAATCGGGCCGAATCTCCTCAGAATCAAATCGGCAACTGAAACTTTGTACACCCTTACTGATTATATCTATTTGCTTCTTTACAGTTCAGATAATTTATAATAATTATTAACGCACATTAGGGAAGATTTATCATGGAGTCCTAATAATGGTGCCCCTTGTGAAAATACTGAATCTCAGCCCATCAGGGTAAACTGTTTCCCCCAAAGGAAAAATGACTATGACTCTTTCCCTGTCATAGTAAATGCCTTTAAAGCACAAGACTCGGTTACAGAGGATTAACAAAGAACACTAGCCAAGAAAGAAGTTCCATGAGATATTACTGGCTGCTTGCAGATGATAATTTTTTTAAAGAAAAAAATAGAACTTTACTTTAAAAACTCCACATACTCTGGTGCTGATCCCAGCACATGCCCAGAAGAGACAGTGTGTTAGCTGGACCCAGCTCACCCAATGTCTGTATAGATTAAGCACTTTATTGAGGATTTTTTGGCATTTTTATCTAAAAAGTGCCAAAAACCCCCACTGAAGCACCGGAACTATACAGATGCTGTTGTTACGCCTCAGCTCTGTATTCTTGGGCAACCCTGGCACAGGATGCAGTCTGTCTGACTCACAAAGGACTCCCCCCCCCCACATAAACGAAACTGATTAAGATGCAGTGAGAGACACACCTAAGACCCTCCAGATAAGGGTGATAAGAGTGAAACAACTGCCCTAGGTCTCATCTGCATCTGAGATGGAACCAGATGACCATTCATTTACATGAGAGATGGAAAACAGAAAGCCTGAAGCAGAGACTGCAGTGAATTCTGGGACCAGAGAAGCAGGAGAGCGCTGCATGATGGGGAATCTGTGCTTCCAATGTTAATTAACCCATGTTCACACACACCCAGCTCAGCATTTATCAGACCAGTTCTAATCTGGATTTGCTAAGGACTTTTCCCCCCCAGACACACACACACAGCTCTAAGTTTAATAGGCATCTCGGGCCGTACATTCCCCGGTCCCACTATGGGAGGCCTATTTAAACTTGATTGACTAAAACTCAGTTGCCGGGTTAGGGAATGCTGAGGCAAGAGACCGAGTCTGAGGGGGTACGGGCAACATTTGAACAATGGTTAAGGGTTCATCACAGCATCCAGCCTGCTGGATGCCCTAATCCCAGGTGTTGTCGTATCTTTCCCGAGACGACTGGTGGGAGTCCTCTCCACAAAAGGCTATGAGCACCCCAATAATTGCTTTAAGTCTGTTAAAAGACTATAGTAAAATCTGGAAAAGTCATGCTAAGCTGAGGCTTGTGCACAACAAGTAAAAATCCAAAATCCTGATACTGCAAGCAATCTATTGTTCCTGAAGAAACCATGAGATATCCCATCAGGATATCTGCCATCCATAGGAATCTCAAGCTGGCTCCCAAGTATTTGGGTTACTCCCTAATCTTAAGTGTTTCCTGATTATCAATCAGTTTCCTGAGATGGTCCAAACCAGATAACCCCTTGTCAATAGAAAAGACAATGATTTACACTACTGAGGGTGCTTCAGAGCAACTGAACTGAGGGTATAAAAATCTGTAAGTGTGTGTGCTTAAAAAGAGAAGAAAGAGAAAGAAAAAGAAGAAGCAGGAGGAAAGAGGGAGAAAGAAAGAAAGAAAGAAGAAGAAAACTCCTGTGCTGACACCATCCCCTGTCGTTCTTGGGACGCTGGAAGAACAGATCGTCTCTCTCTTCAAGGATTGTGCTACGGACTGTGCCTGTCAGCTTTGCAGCCTGAGTACCGTGGACTCAGTGAGATTCCCAGCGTTCTCTCTTCTTTCTAGGCATAAACTTCTGAACCTGAACTGTATCAGTTAAGCTTGAGCTAAGTTTCCCCAAATACTTAGTGAAACCAGGGTAGTATTGTCATTGTTTGTGTTTGTTTTTCTTTTGCATGTCTATTACTACTAGTACTATTATATATTTCATATGCTTAGCAATAAATAACTTTTATAGGCAAACTGGTAGTAATTGGGTATATTTTTCCTTCTCTGCTTCTTTTTCCTCCTGTGCTCTGCAGCAACGCTTCTTTTACCTATGCTAAAGATCCCTGTGAAGCCTAAATTATTGTGGGGTTTGCTCATCAAGAGGCCAAAGATTGGGACGTGCTGAGTTTGAAACACATAAGGGGATCAGCTTGCACAGGCTGATTGACCCAGTTTGACTCAGACGTGCCCTTATGAACTGAATGCTGGCCCATGAGGGTGTCAGCTGGACACCCAGCCGGATTCAGAGGGATTCTGTTTACCTGTGTGCTTGTGTTTGACTGCATTTTATTGTTGCTCTTATGAACTGATTCTTGGCATATGAGGGTGTCAGCCTGTCCATGCTGATCAGCCCGGCCAGGTCAGGCGTGTCACGTTAATGTGTGTGTGTTTGTGTGTATGACTGATTTGGTGACTGGAGGAACCCAGTCCCATTGAGATTGAGTCCTGCAAGATAGCTCCACTGGGGGTGAGGGCTTGCAGAAGGGAGAAATACAGCTCCGTATAGTAACACAAGCAGCACATTGACAGAATCACTAAGACCCTAGAAACTATCCCTAATAAATGAGCACACCCCAAAGTAATGGGCAAATTTGGTAACACTGTGGAGCCAGGTCAAAGTATCATGCTGCTGCATATGGTAAAGTGAGTATTTTATTGGGTTTTTAAACATCTGCAAGCAGCCATTATGCCTAATTCACCTTAATTATATTTCTCAGCATTTCAAAATGAAAGAATCCACTGGCTTTTACCTCACAGGAAGAAAGAAAAATATCATTTAAAATCTTGCTATGTTAGTCTGAGGTCAAGCAGAAGGCAGGGCAGTGTGGCATCTTAGAGACTAACTCATTCAGTAATGCATATGTTTTCACAGGCTGAAGTAAACTGTTGCTTATGTGTACATACAAGCATTTTATTTGCGTCATCCTCACCAAAGTTAGGACAGTCTAAATGGGCCAGTGTGCAACCATTCACAGGGCTTAAGTTGCACTAAAATGGCATGCCTGATCTGAAGGAGGAAGTTTACCCCAGAGGTAAAGTAACTTTAAATCAACCAAGGGTTAACCCAACCAGGGGCAGATCCAGGGTAAAGTAGGGTGCAGGAACAGCAACCCAAGCTACAAGGGTGATAGCACTGATACCTCCAAGACTCTCTCCCACCACCCACCCACTGGTATGGACACACCAGTCAGGGGGAGTCTTGTGGACATTTTTAAAGAATCTGCCCCTTTTCCCCTCTGTGGTCACAATCATTTCCCCTCCCCACCCTTGTCCTACCTCCCACTGCTGCTTTCCCTGCTGTCCTGGGAATGTGGGAAGCTTCAGAGCCATTTCTGTCCACTCCATTCAGGCTGCATGGGGGATAGGCTCAGCTGGGAATGTGAAAGGCCAGTGGCAATGGTTGGAGGCATGGATTACCCCACCCTACCCAGTTCCCCTAGAGCAGGTAACGGGGAGGGGGAACCCCTCCTCCCACCGTTACTGCTGTTGCTGATGCCTCTGATGCTATCGTAGCTGAGCCTAGCACCCACACAGCCTGACTGGAGTGGGCAAGAGTAGCTCTGAAGCTTCTTCTGCCCCCAGACAGCAGGGAAAACAACAGCAGCAGGAGGAGGTGGGAGAAATAGAAAGGAAGGACCAAAAGGACTATTGCACCCGCTCTGGATCCACCCCTGAACCCAATCTAGCAACAGTTAACCCAGCCTAGCAAAAACCTGCACTTTCACAGCACAGCCTTGGGGCTGAGAAACCCCAACTATTTGCCACAGCCCCAGAGCTGTGCTGTTCTTACCTCCTGCCGCAATCCTGACTGGCCTATCCCCCCTGCCCCCATCTACCCTTCTGGACCAGGCACCCCAAAACATAGACCTGACAACTTCCCCCAGTGGATGCATCAACTCCCCCACCCCATTGGCTTACCAGACCGACTCCAAAATATTTACCTCTGGCTGCCTGTGTCTCCCAGCAAGCAGCAAATGCCTGCATTCACAGGACACAGCTCAGGGTCTAAACTTAAACCAGGTCCCACAAATGCTTGTTCACACCTAAGAAAGCTTATGCATTTTTTAATGAGCTAGTCTCTAAGGGTGTTTATACACATGCTCTGGGAGGCATGGGGTCGGGGAGGAGGTGCTTTAATTAGTGCAGCTCCAAGAGCCGCACTTATTAGAAGTGCCCAGAGTGTCATGTGTATCAGCATCCCCACACTGAAAAATGGCAGCAGGGCGCTTTGAACAAAACCCTGTCAAACAGGCTTTAATTTAAAGCGCCCTGCTGCTATTTTTCAGTTCAAGGACACTGATATATGTGACGCTGGAAGCTGCTGGAGCACGTTAATTTCCACACTCCAGCAGACTTGATTAATTGAGTCTGCTCTGACACGCTGGAAATATAGTGTGTCGGAGCAGGCTCCCTGCATAGGTATAGGAGCTCTAAGGTACTAGCCTACCTGCCTTTTGCAATAATAAAGTTTGACAAGTTTGATTCTTAACTACTCATTCTGATCTATTTTAAACACTTCTCAACATTTTATTTTTGACTGCTACTTGTCTCTTTTTCAGGTTTATATTCCTTAACTTTGTTGAAAGAGTCATGTGGTATAAGAGTGGGTTAGATTTCTAAATATCATATTTTAGCTGATGAGATATTTCAGAAGTCAAGTACAGTCATGCAGCATATATAAAGTGTTATTATGTTAATAGGATTACAGCCACATAATGGACTCTCAAATATGTCATGAAACTATCTGAAGGGTCTCCATACTTAAAAAAAAATAAAAAAAAAAAATTAAAATAATACCTGGCAACTCACTTTTTCTGATGTAATGGAAAGGAGACCTGAAAACTTTACCACCATTGAATGGTAAGAAAAAGGTAAAGGATGGCTGGCTCAAGAGACATAAGCCTGCTGCTTTTAGGTCACTGATTCTGAAACAGCTACTGACTTGGTGTGCCTACACAAGATGCTAACTGCCTAAAAACACTGTGCAGTAGCATGCTGGGCAAAATCTGTGATAATATGCTACTGCACAGTAATATTAGACTACTGCATAGTAAGCATCACTAAAAACCCATGCACCAGCACTACTGCACAGTAGCACACTTACTGCACATTGATTTAGCATTTGGTTAAACAAGTACTAAACTTAATGTGCCAAAACTATGGTGAATTAATGAACTTGTAGATGCACGCACTGTAACGCAATCTGACAACTCTTCAGTGGTTTATCTGGAATTGTTATCTATATCCAGGGCCATCCCTGGTGGGGGGAAAATTGGGGTGACTGACATGGGCCCCACCCTTTGGGGGGACATATGGACAGTGCTATAAAGGCCCTGCCGTGGCTGCCACACACTGCTGCTGAGTACTACCACCTGCAGCCAACAGTGGAAGGAGGGGGCTAACAGGGCTCAGCCCCCCCCCCCCCCCCCAAATGGAGGGTAGCAGTAGGCATAGCCTTAGGCTGTGCATGGGCTGCTGCAGTGTGGAGGAGGGGCAGGCACACTCAGCTACCCTGCACTCACACCAGCATCACAGCTGGCCCAGCCACATGCAGGCAGGTAACTTTCTCTTAATCTTCTTTATCACACTGGGCTTTGGGGGGCAGATCAAGACCCCCACAGTGCAGGGGAGAGTGGGGTAGGGGAAAGGCAAATCATTAACCCCTACCCCTGCCCTTGCCTCTGTCCCTGCCCCTTCCCTGCTGCACAATGGGGATGGTCCCATGACCCAGCCCAGCCAGGGCCCCATTCACCGTTACTGGGGCCCTGGCTGGACCAGGTCATGGGACAGTCAGAGCCCAGCAGCCCCTCCAGATGCACAGTGCTGGGCTGCCAAAGGGGGGGTGGAGATGTGGCCCCCTGATCTTTGCATGGGGCAAGTGGGCCACAGCTACAAGCTGCGCTCTGCTCCAAGTTTCCGTGCCTCGCCGCTGCTCCTTTGAAAATGGCATGGTGTGGCACCATATGACTCACTGTCCAGCCGGCCCAGCAGTGGGACACACATGGCAGTACCTGCCATTTTCAAAGCAGTAGCAGCAACGAGACATGGAGACAAGGAGCCTTCCAGCCCGGTGGTGCAGCCGAGGCTGGTCCTGCTCTGGCCCCTGGCTCTGGGCCCCCCGAGACAGTGTGTGGCTTGGTCTGGGGCAGGGAGGTAGCCAGGGCCAGGAGCCAGCTGGGGCCAGGGCTGGGACTGGTGTGGCTGGGGTTGGGAAGCAGCCAGGGCCAGCACGGTGCAGCTCCAGGCAATGCTGCTCCCCCCTGCAGCCCTTTCCCCTTCCCCACAGACTTCTCCATGGGGGGGGGGGGGCACATTCAGCTCCCCCAATTTTTTTTCTTCCTCCATCTATGCTACTGACCACCATCCCTCCGGGCCCCACAAAGGCTGATATGCCCCGGGCCCCACACGCCCCTAGGGACGGCTCTGTCTACATCTGAAGATGTGTACCTTATGGCAGTGTCTAACAATTGCCTGGTCAGTTTCAGCTGCATAAAGAAGTTTTCTGCTTTTTGTCCTTTACCAGGCTTTATAATTATATATTATACGTATGGCAGACAAAGTTCTTTGGGTAAATGTGATATTTTTTATTAGACCAACTAAATAGTTGGAAAAAAATGTTCTTTCCAAGCTTTTGGGCACAAAAACCCTTCTTCAGGCATAGGAAGAATCTGCTGGTGTTATGTGTTCTCCATGGTGGAACAGAAGCTAATATGCAAAATGCAGGTTTGTAAAAGTGCAAATGCATGGCAGTGAGGATCAGAGGCTATGGAAGACAATAGGTGTGAGACAGGTAGGTGGTGCAGGGGGAAGAAATGAATGCTGACCTGGTGACAGAATGTATGTGGTAAAATGTAGAGAGGTTACCTGGGGTTATTGGACAGTAGGC
Organism: Alligator mississippiensis; assembly: GCF_030867095.1. Taxonomy (NCBI): domain Eukaryota; kingdom Metazoa; phylum Chordata; order Crocodylia; family Alligatoridae; genus Alligator; species Alligator mississippiensis. The sequence continues at coordinate 90,706,943 of NC_081824.1, forward strand.
AGGTTATAATGTACCAATGTCTATATTTAGTCCATGATTGTTTGTATCCAATAGATTTATAAAGTGAAGCTTGTAGGCTCAACAAAGTTGAAGTTCAAGTCTCTAACAAAGAACCTTGTCTGCCTCTGTTGACCAACATGGCTACAAGTAACAACCCTTTTTTATACATGTGTATTTTTGCCTCCTTTAATTCTTTGCCTCCTCCTTTTCCTCATATTTCTCACCTCCTCATTCTAGTCATGGAGAAAATGATTTCTCAAAGAGGCTGATCTAAATACAGTAAGACTCTGACTTCAGCTGGAAATTCTTCAACAAGAAAATCCCTCAAATCAAAAATAACGATCCTCCTACATCAGTGCTTAGTCCTACATTCAAAGCATTGATCCACAGATGACTTTGATTAAGTAAAGATTGATTAAGACTTTGTTCTGATTCTCAAGTTAGGAAAAGCCAGGTGAAATAAACCAATGCCTCTGCCCCCAAGAATAGCCATACTTTTATTCTTTTTTGCAGACAAATTTTGAGAAACATTGGTAGAATGTAGGCTAGTTTGAAGTCTTTAAGACCATCATTCTCAGTAAATAAATTCAATTACAGAGAGCTCTATTCCAAGAGCATCCATTTTATAATGTTAGATATGTTCTTGGGAGGTAATAACAAATTTTGAGCCTTTTTCAAACCTGTGCCAAAGGCAACTCAGTCAGCTCAGCTATAAACAAGGCCCTGATGAGTTGGGCTAAGAGGTTAGAGGAAACCCTATGTGAGGTATGTGGTGCATCATACCTTAATGTGCCATTGGCTAAAGTCACCAGTGTGCCTTAGCTAACAGATATTAGGTAGACCAGGATTGATGTCATTTTTAATCAAATTTCTGATACAATGGATGGAGTTATTCAATATGACATTATTTTGACACACAAACTTATTTTATACCATTCCATATTAACTTGAACTTAAAGCAGAATAAAGCATACTCTAACAAATGTATATGGATATTTACTTTAAATGGTTTTTAAAAATACCTAGATTATCTGTTGAATAATGAATATACAAGCTCCTTGGGGATATATTTTATGTTAAAACCTACAAGTGTGCTTTAAACTGAACACTCACACTTGTAGCATATTTAAATTGGGCATATATAAACTAAAGTAGTTGGTTAAATTCTGGGAAGGAAATCAAATTCTGTAAATATTATAGGGAATGTTTTCTATTGAAAACTAGAATCAGTGTTCCTGGTCATGATTATGTGCCACTGGATTTTATTCAAAACAGTCTCTTCTACATTACAAGCTTGACCCAAGTCCATTAACAAGACAGTTAAGAAGCTCTTTGACCTCCATTTACATTGGATTAAACCTTTAATGTGCATTACTCCTATCTGCCAGTAGGATTTACAGTGGTGGGAGGACATTTATAGGCTCTACATCCTAAGCAGTCTCTTTCATATGTCTCTGATTAGATGAGTTTGTAACTCAGCTAAATTGGCAACAGGGAATTGAAATAAGCTCCTCACTTAGGAATGAAATGTCTTTAATTCTTGACTGCAAAATAAAAGTGAGATATTTTCTTCCTGCCACAGAATAGAGCACTAAAAACTTTCTTTACATAATCTTTGCCATAGCATGAATTTGAAATGCAACACTTTTTTTCTTTTTTTTGGGGGGGGGGGGTTGTTTGTTTGTTTTGTTTTGGAAAGTAACAGTATCTGAAAGAATGATAATATCAGTAAAAAACTATCTTGGAAACTTGTTTGGCAGAGCTCTATATTTTAAAAATGTACAAGCCTCAAGCATGGTTAAAAGAACACTGTGCTCTGTACTGGGAAATGTTAGTATTATGACTTCAGGATCTCTGACTCCAGAGAAACAAAATGGTCTTATTTCAAGATGACTAAAGAGCAACATTAGCATTGATTGTAGAACTAGCCTGTAGCCCTTTTGCCCTTCCTTCTGGCTCAGAGAAAGATCCTGAGTGTCAGTATCCACCTAAGAACAATATAGAAAACAGCAAGTAAAATGCTAAAACAGTATTTATTTCTTTTACAACATGTGAAACAAAAGACCCAAATTACCTATATATTCTGTCTTTTATGTGCCATTTCATCACCAAGCAGTCATAAATCATAGAATCATAGAAATTAAGGGTTGGAAGGGACCCAAAGATCATTGAGTCCAACCCCTCTGCTATGGGCAGGAATACTGCTGAGATCAAATGATCCCAGCAAGGTGTCTGTCCAGTCTTCTCTTAAAGACTTCCAAGATTGGGGACTGCACCACCTCCTTGGGAAGTCTATTCCAGATTCTGGTCACCCTTATCTTAAAAAAAGTTCTTCTTTACATCCAACCTGAAACCATCATCCAACAGTTTATGGCCATTGCTCCTTGTCCTCCCCTGGAGTGCCCTAGTGAACAGTTTTTCTCCCAGCTCCTGATATTCACCCCTTACATATTTATAGACAGCCACCAAGTCCCCCCTCAGTCTTCTCTTCCCCAGGCTGAACAGTCCCAGATCCCTTAGTCTTTCCTCATAAGGTTTGTCCTCCAAGACCTTAATCATTCTTGTGGCCCTTTTCTGGACTCTTCCAAAATTCTCCACGTCTTTTTTGAAGTGCGGTGCTCAGAACTGGACACAGTACTACAGCTGGGGGCTCACCAATGCCAAGTAAAGAGGAAGTATCATTTCCTTAGCCCTGCTCATGATGCATCACTAATGCATCCCAGTATGATATTAGCTCTGTTGACTACAGTGTTATACCGTCGGCTCATATTCATTGTCAGCACTGTACCCGATAAGGCCTCGGGGCCAGGCAGCCCTGAGCCTGACCTGACTATGCCATATGTATTTGAGTCCATTTGAGATTAGCTACATTAAGGGATTACCCAATTCTTGTGTGCCACAACTTAATGTTATAGGTTATTATTAATCAGGAGGAGTTGAATTCACTCATAGCTTTACTCTGGTGCACCATACTTAGCCCATCTTTTGGAGCTCCAATCTCCCCTACACCTGGGCCTTGCACCACCCAGAAGTTTGTGTCTATCATGCCCTGGATCTTTATGGGTGGTCCCATCTTTGGTCTTGCAGTATGGGCTCTTGGTCTTATCTTGCTCATTTCTCTCCTACGCTAGTCAACCAGACCTTAATAGCCCTCTTGTCGAGCCTCATAACAAAAAAGAACTAAAATGAGTCACCTGCTCTTATGTCAGGAGACCTGACAGCTTACAGGCCTAGCCTTCTTGCTGTAGTTTGCAGGGCTTTTATAATGATGGAGTCGCCCCCTTTTAGACTAAGCCAGTACTCCGTTGCTTTAAAAGAAAACTCCAGCTGTACTGGTCTCTCGCAGTCGAAGATCCTATCCTCAGGCACTTCTGTTTGGTCCAGTCCTGACCCCTCTGGGTTTTAAGTGCACTCGCATGTCTCGCCAGTCTCTCCCTTTTAAAAAGAAAAAAAAAAAGGCAGGACCTTTTCATGGGCACAATTGCCTGGCCTGTACCTGGCTCAGCCCCAGTGAAGTTTCTGGCTGGCTCCCACAGCTTTTCCTCCCATGGGCTCACCATCGGCATCCCTGGCTTATTGCCACTCCTTTGCCAGCTGGCAGCCAGCCCCTCTCTCTCTCCAGAGCTGTTCCTCACTCTGGAGTCATGTTTTTCCTCAGCTCCCGGGATCCTCTCTGCCATGCCTCCCATGACTCCACCCTGTTGTTTTTCTTCCGGCCTGGGTCCCAGTTCAGGCGCTGGCTCAGACTCGAGGTGGCGGGGGGGGGCCAAGCAGCTGTAGGGCAGTCCAATTCAAACTAAGCAGCTACTAACAAACCACATTTCCCCCGGTGTCCTCTTCAGTCCCGGCAAGGTTCGTATCAGCATGTCCAGCAAGTCCCTTTCTCTCCTTATTGCAGTGATTAACCATAAACCTGAGGTCCCGTTCAGCCATCATGCTAGCCAGGACATCTCCTCCTATTTTATATTCAAGTCACTGTTTACTTCACCACAGATGAAGCACTCTACATTTATCTTTATTGAACTGCATCCAATTCTGCTCTGCCTACCTTACCAGCTTGCCCAGGTCTGCTTGGATCCATATCCTATCCCCTAGCGTGACTGCTTTTCCCCATAACTTTGCATCATCCACAAACTTGGTCAGCATGCTTTCCACATCTAAATCATTAATAAAGATGTTGTACAGTACGGGCCAAGAACCAAACCCTCTCAGACACCACTGGCCACCTCCCACCAAGATGATGCAGGCCTGTCCGCTAACACTCTCTAGGTTTGACCCCTTCACCAATTCCCAGTCCACCTGATCACGGACTCTGCCAGCCCACAATCCTTCAGTTTTTTGTTTTTTTGTTGGTTTTTTTTTTATATAAGAACATCATGGTAGACCATATCAAAGGCCTTTTTTAAAATCCAAGTGTATGATATCAACTGTGTCTCCCACATCTAAGCCATTTGTTACTTGATCATAGTATCCTTCACCATCATGATTTCTGCTAGTCTCTCACAAATGGACTTCTTGATAATTTTTTTCCAAAGTTTACCTGGTATCGAGGTCAAACTGACTGGTCTATAGTTTCCCAGATCCTCCCTCCTCCCCTTCTTAAAGATTGGCACCACATTGACCCTTTTTCAGTCTTCCAGGACCTCTCCTGATCACTACAAGTCTTCAAATACCTTTGCCAGCAGTCCCACAATGACTCTAGCCAATTCCCTCAGCATGTTCAGGTGTAGTCCATCTGGTCCTGCCAACCTGAAGACATTTAGCCACTCTAAGTGCTCCCTCACCAGTTCAACACTGACCTTTGGTTGGCAATCATACTTTCCTCCCCTCCCCCCTGGCATCTGTCCAGTATCTGACCAGGCAGGCGACCACCATTTGCATGCAAGAACACTGATGAAAAGTATTCATTAAACAATTCAATTTTCTCCTGACTGTCTGTTATCAGCTGTCCCATACCATTCTGCAAGGGCCCTACACTCTCCTTGGTCTTCCTTCTTCTCCCTATGTACCTAAAGAAAAACTTCTTAATGTCCTTGATTTCAGTTGCCAACCTGATCTCAGTCACCGTCCTTGCCTTCCTTATCCTCTCCCTACAAATATAGGCTATACTTGTGTATTCCTCCTTGATGACTACCCTTTGTTTCCACTGTCTGTAAGCCTCCTTTCTCTTTTTTTAAGCACTCCTTGATTCTTCTGGTAAGCCAAGAGGGCTTTCTGGCCCCTTTACCACCATTTCTGTATATAGGAATGGACTTTTTCTGTGCTCTGAGGATCATTCCTTTGAAGAATGGCCACCCTTCCTAAAATCCCTTCCCCTCCAGTGCCTTTTCCCATAGGGTCTCTCCCACTATTTTCCTAAGCTCATTGAAGTCAGCCTTCCTGCAGTCAAACACCTCTGCCCTACTGTATGACTTCCCTGCCCTATGATATTTATGAAATATGTTCCTACTACTCCTTTTCATAGTGTAAAACATCCAGGCCAATAAGCATGAAATACTGGTAAAAAATGTTTTGGAAACAAGCCAATCTCAGGACGTTCAGCAATTCAAATTCCATCAGCAGATATAAATTTGGATGTCTATCTGAACTATCCGTAAGTCTATAAAACTGATGTGGCTATCTCTAGTAAACAGACTTCCTTGTGAATTCTCCAGTACTATTTATGCGTAGGCAGATGTATACAGGTTGCCTACACTGCTGGCTTCTGCAGGCAGGTTCTTCTCCCTGAGGAGCTCCTTAGCCACTCCTCCAAATAAAACACAGTCTTCGAGCAGCAAACAAATAAGCAAATAAACTCAAACCCTTCTGCCCTGTTCTGAGCACTAGTTGGGAAACCCTTTGCCTCTGGCCCCAGCCTGACCCTCCATTGTAGCAAGCTACTTCAGCTCATGGCTGTTCCCCTCCTAGTCTGCTTCTCTTCATAGATTCATAGATGTTAGGGTTGGAAGGGACCTCAATAGATCATCGAGTACGACCCCCTGCATAGGCAGGAAAGAGTGCTGGGTTTAAATGACCCCAGCTAGATGCCTATCTAACCTCCTCTTGAAGACCCCCAGGGTAGGGGAGAGCACCACCTCCCTTGGGAGCCCATTCCAGACCTTGGACACTCAAACTGTGAAGAAGTTCTTCCTAATGTCCAGTCTAAATCTGCTCTCTGCTAGCTTGTGGCCATTATTTCTTGTAACCCCCGGGGGAGCCTTGGTGAATAAAACTTCACCAATTCCCTTCTGTGCCCCCGTAATGAACTTATAGGCAGCCACAAGGTCACCTCTCAACCTTCTCTTGCGGAGGCTAAAAAGGTCCTGGTTCTCTAGTCTCTCCTCGTAGGGCTTCGCCTGCAAGCCCTTAACCATATGAGTGGCCCTTCTCTGGACCCTCTCCAGGTTATCCACATCTCTTTTGAAGTGCAGCGCCCAGAATTGCACGCAGTACTCCAACTGCGGTCTGACCAGCGCCCGATAGAGGGGAAGTATCACCTCCTTGGATCTATTCGTCATGCATCTGCTGATGCACGATAAAGTGCCATTAGCTTTTCTGATGGCTTCGTCACACTCCCGACTCATGTTCATCTTGGAGTCCACTAGGACGCCAAGATTCCTTTCTGCTTCCGTGCCACCAAGCAGGTTATTTCCTAGGCAGTAGATACGCTGGACAATTTTCCTCCCTAGGTGCAGCACTTTGCACTTCTCCTTGTTGAATTGCATTCTGTTGTTTTCTGCCCATTTGTCCAACCTATCCAGGTCTGCTTGTAGCTGTTCCCTGCCCTCCGGCATGTCCACTTCTCCCCACAGTTTTGTGTCATCCACAAACTTGGACAGAGTACACTTCACTCCTTCGTCCAAGTCGCTGATGAAGACATTGAAGAGTATCGGTCCAGAGTATGTGTGCAGGACCCCACTGCCCACACCCTTCCAGGTCGATACCAACCCATCCACCACAACTCTCTGGGTGCAACCCTCTAGCCAATTCGCCACCCACCGGACTGTGTAGTCATCCAAGTCACAGTCTCTTAACTTGTTCACCAGTATGGGGTGGGATACCGTATCGAAGGCCTTCCTGAAGTCTAAGTATACGACATCCACCCCTACTCCTGCGTCCAGGCGTTTTGTAACATGGTCATAAAAAGAGACTAGATTAGTCAGGCATGATCTGCCTGCTACGAACCTGTGCTGGTTTCCCCTCAGCATATTTTGTCCTGCCGGGCTCTCGCAAATGTGAGCCTTGATAATTTTTTCAAAGACTTTGCCAAGGATGGAGGCGAGACTGACTGGCCTATAGTTGCCCGGGTCCTCCTTCCTCCCCTTCTTGAAAATAGGGACCACATTGGCCCTTTTCCAGTCCTCCAGGACTTGGCCCGGGCACCACGAGCGTTCAAATATTCCCGGCAGTGCCTGTGCAATGACGTCGCCCAGTGCCTTCAGTACCCTCGGATGGAGCTCATCCGGGCCTGCCGACTTAAAGGCATCCAGTTCCTCCAAGTGACTCTGCACCATCTCAGGGTCTACGCATGGTAGTCTGGCACCTTGTTGCTGCCTCTCTACAATCCCAGTGAGAGACTTGTCTTGCTCCTCACTTAGGAACACTGAGGCAAAGAACTCATTAAGGAGTTCAGCCTTGTACCCCCTGTCTGTCACCAATTGCTTCTGCCCATTTAGTAGGGGTCCTATTCCTCCCTGGGCCTTCCTTCTACTCCCTATATATCTAAAAAACAATTTTTTGTTATTCTTTACTTGGGGTGCCATCCTCAGCTCCATGGTAGCTTTGGCCCGTCTAACTGCCTCCCTACAAGTGCGAGCAGATGAGGTATACTTCTCTTTGGTAATCTCTCCCTGTTTCCACTTTTTATGTGCCCCCCTTTTGGCCCGTAGGCTGCCCTGGATTTCTCTGGTCAGCCAAGGAAGCCTCCTGACCCCTTTCCCTCTTTTTCCTCGCATCAGGATCGTCTTCCTCTGTGCCCAAAGGATCATTTCCTTAAAGCACAGCCACCCTTCCTGGGCTCCCATCTCTTCAAAACTCCTACTCTGCAGTGCGTCCTTGACTAATCACCTGAGTTCATTGAAATCAGCTTTCCTAAGGTCTAGCACTTTTACCCTACTAGTTACCTTACCCACTCGACGTCTTATGAAGAATTCTATTATTTGGTGATCACTGTCCCCCAGGTGACCACCGATCTGTAGGTCCCCTACCATGTCATCCCCTGTTACCAATACCAGGTCCAGTAAGGCATTCCCCCTAGTGGGACCATGCACCTCCTGCGTCAGGTGGAGGTCCTGTACGCAGGATAGGAACCTGTGTGAATGGTGGGACTTTGCTGTCTGCATCTCCAGGCAGATGTCTGGGTAGTTTAGGTCCCCCATGACTACTGCCCTCCTTAGTTTTTATGGTCTCCGAGAGCTGCCTCAGAAGCCCCGAATCTAGTTCTTCCCCTTGGTGTGGGGATCTGTAGCAAACCCCTATTACCAAATCCCTTTCTCCTTGCCCCCCATGTAACCTAACCCACAACCCTTCTACTTTCTCATCCTTCGATTCCGTCTTGATGAGGGTCGAAGTATATTGCTTATTGACAGAGTGCAACCCCTCCCCCTTTCTTCCCCACCCTGTCCTTTCTGTACAGCCTATAACCCTCAATATGTACCACCCAGTCGTGGGACGAATCCCACCAGGTTTCTGTTAGCCCTACTAATTTGTAGGTGTTTTCTGCAAGCAGGAGCGCTAGTTCAACCTGCTTGTTCCCCATGCTCCTAGCATTAGTATATAGGCACTTGAGCCCTGTGACTGGTGCCTTTGCTGCCCCCCAGCTCCGAATCCCAAGGGGCCCCTTATTTCTTACCTGCTTATTGCTTACCTGTGCTGTACTGCTGGCCGCCCCATGGCTTGCAGGTTCCCAATGTTCTTCTTCAGGCTGGGCTGTCCTTGTGGATGCCACATGGTATGGTGGTCCACGGCTTCCCCCTCCCTCATCTTCCCCTCCCCCCAACAAGCCTGGTTTAAAGCCCGCCGAAGGAGATCCGCCAATATAGAAGAGAACACACGCTTACCTTTGGGGGACAGGTGAAGCCCATCCCAACTGAGCATGTCCCTCGATGTGATGTGCGGGTCATTGTCCAGGAAGCCGAAGCCTGCCTCAAGACACCATTACCGAAGCCACCAGTTGGTCTCTCTGATGCAGTTCTCATGCCATCTTCCGCATCCGCTCACTGGTAGGATGGAAAAGAATACCACCTGTGCACCAATCTCCCTCAGCACGCCGCCCAGAGCATTGTAGTCCATCATCAGGTGATTGGGGTTTCTCCTGGCCGCATCATTAGTACCCACATGGACTAGGACCATGGGGTAGTAATCGGTGGGCTGAATCATGACCTGGATTACTCCCGTCACATCCCGAATCTTTGCTCCGGGCAGGCAGTAGACCTCTCGTGTTGAGGGGTCCTGGTGACAGATGGGCCCTTCCGTACCTCTCAGGATGGAGTTGCCTATAACGATCACTCGACACCTCCTCCTCTGGGTCCGCTCAGATCTCTTGACCTGTTCGAAGTGTGAAGAATGTGATGTTGCTTCCTGCCCAGAGGTTTTCTCCTCTCCTTCCATCTCCTGCAGGGTCGCCAGGGCCTTGTACCTATTCTCTAGTCGGACTGGAGGAACTGGTACCAGTTTGCTGCGAGCAGCTCCGGTCCTGGATGTGACCGTCTGCCACTCTGCTGTGGAGGGCACTCCCTGGGATGCTTCTTCCTTAGGTGCCTGGTCCTGCAGGAAAAGGAAATAACTGTCAATTTCATCCTCCGCCTCCCTGATACTCCTCAGCCTGCTAACCTCCTCCTGGAGCTCCCTCACCTGCGCCTCCAGAGCCCTAAAATGGGCACCTGCTGGATAGGTGTGGGGGTCCCCAATCTCTGCCCCCCCCAGCCCTGCTGGGGATCCCCTGCAGGCCAGGATGCAGGGGGACATCGGCTCCCCCATAGGCTCAGCCTGGGTGGAGGCCTCAGACCAGCCCCAGGTAGGCATGGCCCCCTGGGCAGAGGCCCTAGCAGCACTCCTCATCGACACCATTCTATAAGCTGCTGTTTGTTAGATCTGTGTGGTGTCTACACCCTACCCGTACAGGAGCCTCTCTCCTGGCCCTTCCCGCTCGCCCACCAGTGCGGACGCCTGCGCAAATGCCGGCGCGCTCTTACAGGGTGCGCCTGTTTGCGTGCTCTGTTCTTGCTGCGCAGCTCGAGAGCGCGGCTCCCTACTGGCTCAGCTATAAGGGACCCAGGGGGCTTCCCCTCCGGATCCAGCTCAGCTGTGCCGGGTCCCTCCGCCCCACTTACCTTCTCTTCTGCTCTCTCTTTGGAGTTTTAAGCTCCCAGTGAGAGACTCCCTCATTATCTAAATGCCCCACATCTGGGCTTCCTTTACAGGGAAGACTATCTATCTTAAACAGCAAGATTGCCCTGTTATAGAAGGCAATTCCGCAAGATTATTTCCTGGGGCTCTTCATCAATTCCACTTTTAGGCCAAGCTGGGTCAACAGGGTATACATGGAAGGGGGAAGCAAAACTATTTTTAAACCTCAAACAAGGAATTGATTGGAGTTATGCACAAAATTCCAGGTTACTTACTTTAACTTATCCTGTCTATCAACCCCTAATATCTTCCAGTCATCTTACAACACATTCTGATACTTCCATAGATATGAATACCAATATATTCAGATAACACATGTGCACCCAATTTTAGGTACCATAAAATGGCAAACCAGGCATAAAAATATTCTACATAGAGAGTGCAGACAGAAGTGCAACTCCCCACTGTAACTGAGAATTCTTTGCAGGAAGCATACTGAGTTACAATGATCCCCCGGATCAAGCAGAAGTTCACTGTTGGTTCCAGGAGGGAGGGGAATCTAGCTGCTGGCTGTGAGCCTGCAGCCAAATACCCCTAGCAACAGCCCCTCCTCTCTGCAAGGCTTCAAAATTTTCAGAATGGGAGGTGGGAAAGGGAGCAGAAAAAGATTGTTCTAGGGGTTCCCCATCCAGCACTGGAGAGTGAAGTGGATTAATTGGAGCTCCCCCACTTTGGGAGGGGCTTCAATACACCCACCCCACCCTCCAGCAGGAGCTGAAAAAACCCAGACTGAACCCCTTCCATGCCCTTTCCCCCCTCCCATTCTGAAAACAGCAACAGGCTAGGAGGCAACAGAGATACAAGTTACAGAAGATGCTCAGTTTTGAAGCTGTTTTCAGCCATGCATTTGTGTTTGGTAATGGTTATAAACTGCTTTCTATGCCAGATCAGGCAAAAGTTGTCACTTCTGACAATATTTTTTCAGCACCTTAAATTGAACATGTGGCATATGCACATACTGGGGCTCTCCAGGGCTAATGCCTTACAATCAGCCGATTGTTGGAATTAGCCCTGGACAGCCGCAGTCTGCCTGCCAACAATACTGCCAGAACCAATATGGGGCAGGCCCAGTTCTTCACCTGGACCTGGGGTTGCCCTAAAGTGGAAGAGTGAGGATGGGATGAAGAGACAATCAGAGGCTCCCACTGGGAGAGCCAAAGGGCTCCCCTTGTTGGGGACTTTAAAATCTATGCCTGACAGTTCTGGCAGGGCTGCAGGGTGTGAAGGGATTAAAGGCTTCCAGTGGGGGAGCCAAAGGCTTCCTCCACCAGGACTTTGACTCTGCTGGCCCAGGGCTGTCCAGGGTGGGACTGACAATCAGCTAATTGTCTGCCCCAGCCCAAGGACAGTTGCAGATCACACTGAGCTGTTGGCACCTGAATTGTCAGTGCAGGGGCTCCCGCTGCTCCGGCAAGTAGAAAGAAATCTAATCCCTGATTCCACAATCATGCCTCCTGCTATGCACACGTGGCATCTATGCACATGTGGCGTGGCTGGAGGTGTGATTGCTGGAATAGGAGACAGATCTCATGGCACCTTTAACTGAACATGTTACAGGGGCCTTTGTGTGGTGAGATTTTTTATCTACTTCTGAAATACTAAATTATAGTGAGTTCTTCAAACAGACAAGAGAGTTGTTAAATGATGGGACCAATATAGAAGTCCTGATCCAAAGTTTATTTAATAGAAAGACTTCCATTGGCTTGAATGAGATTCATGAAGAACTTACTGATCTATTCAAGGGCACTCTCAAAGGAGAGAAAGTTTCAGGCAGTTTCAGTTTTTAGATGAAGATATAGATGTAGATATAGAACAACCTCTGCTCTCAGCCACCCAAAGGGCAGCTCCAAATAGTAGGTAGGAGTTTCTGGGAAGCTCAGCAAAATTATTTCTACTATACTATGGTCATGTTTCACAGTTGTATGCATCTAATTAGGTATACATCACATGATAGTGCTCAAAAGAATATATTGCAGATTGGATACAATTAGACTTTCCAAATATGTGAATCATAAGAATTATTAGATAAATTAGATATAGAAATATATATTTGGATTACTCTTCAATTGCCAAACTATTTTGGATTTTGTTGATTATTCATGCCTGTATCAGACAGTAGATATTTTAAGAACATATTGGTATTTGTGTGAACCTTTTGGAGAAAGTCATGTGAAGAATGCATAATTTAGTTCAATTATACTATTGAAATGAAGTTTTAATGGATTTATTTGTTACTAGGTAGAGTTAAGATTGCTTGAGTGCTTGTCATTCTGTCTGTTTGAAGGGATGTTTGCCTATCTAGGGTGTTAAGATTGGCATGAGGATTTTTAGCTAATCATAATTCATTTTCCCTAATTTTTGGTATTTCTGAATTTGAAGTTACTTATTGGTCTGTTTCCCAATGCTTATTCTATTAAATTTCACAAACAAATAATCTGTAATTTAACTGTGTCTAAATCTGTTTTATTCCCTGTATTTAAAAGTAACTGCTTATATCAGACCAAATACACATGCAAACACAAACTCACTTTTTCTTTCTTCACTTTCCTGTTGAGATTACATGAAAGAGTATAAAAGACAGACATCACACTAACTCCTTCAAGGATGCTTCAGGGGTAGTTTGTGTTGCATTTTGTGCAATATTCTGTCAAGGTGATTTCTATGGTAACCCCTATTTGCATTCTTTCAAATAGTGGTAAATTCTGACACATTCCATTAAATATTGATAGCAGTGTTTCATCTGCTATAAACCCACATGGGAATATTTAATTTTATCTACTGTCTGAGACTATTCTCTTGTGGTATCAAAGCAGTAAGCTTTTTACAGTTAAAATGTTAATTAGATTTTTATAACCATTTTTATCGTTCTGCTCTTCATCTAGATTACTCCAAACATGTTTATTTACAATTCCAAAATGTTTCCATTAATATTCCATGGAAATACGCCTTCTTATTCAGAGACTAGCATAATAAAAAAACCCTCAAAATGTACTTAAGGACACATGTGGAACATGTACAGAATCAGAACACTGAAAAAAAATTTAGCAACAAATGAGCTAATAGTCAAATGAATTTTTATACCATATTTTTTTTAAGTGAGACAAGCTGATAGAAGCAGGTATCATCTGCATGCCTATATACAACACAGCATTGGTTTTGAAAACACATAAATATATTGAAATGTATCTAAAAGATTGATAGGAAGGGGATTAATAGTTTCAGACCTGTGAACAGTGCTTGAGCTTTGTTAAAGAAAAGGAATAAAGATTTCCTGGAGTATTTCTGATGTATACCAGGAGAAAACTTTAAGAAATTGCATACTGTCACTTATTATAACTTCCAATGTCATTAAGACAATGTTCCTCAATTTCTATTACAGCACTGGTCAGCTATGTGCTTCTTGTTTAAGACTGTTATCCTATGAAGTAATTGGTGCACATGAACCTGTGGCACAAGCCAAGTGTTAAACTTTATCTTCCCAAACTTTTTAGACTCAAGGCATCCCTGGACAGACACAAGGCATCCCTCATAAAATGTCAGCTCTTAGTTTTCATTCCTTGTTTGACTAAAGAAAAATAATAGAACAGTTTTTCTGTTGCAAAGAACTCAGAAATACCACAACTATGGATTTCTATTTCAAATCCCTGGGTTTATCTTGTGAATTGTATTTGCACACTTAACAGTGCTAACATTGGGTGGCACCCTGCAACACCCTTGAAAGGATCTCAAGGCAACCCAGAGTGCTGTGGGCACCTGGTTGAGAACTGAGGCTCTCGTGTTTTACATCCTGCCTTGACAAGTAAACACAAATTGGATGTAATACACATCTGAGTAAAAAGAATACCATTTTAACATCTTCTGTGCAGACTCTGTTCTGTGACTGCAGAATGTGCAAAGCTTTAAACAAACTGCAGCATATTTGCTTCACTACCAACCTTTCCATTGTTGATCTGGTGGCTTTGGGATTAAAAATTCTGCAGACAAGCATGAAATTTCTGACTTTTTCTACCCTTCTGTATGAAGGTTATTCAACATGGCAAATTATTTATCTTAGAAAAATTTGGAAATGTGGCTCTATAATCTTACTGGTTTTGGGGGCTTCCTAAACTCAAAAGTTCAGAAATTTTGACTGTGAAACCAAGCAATCAGTTGTGAGATCAACAGTGTTGACACAGGCAAATATAAAAAAATGCAATTTCACAGTCAAAAATTATAAATGAGTTCCCTACATCTTGCACTCCAAAACTCTTGATTCAATTCTCTCATCCACAGCTTTAAAGCCAGTGGGAGAAAATCCATTTCTAGATTTCTTACAACTTAATTGCACTACTGAGAACAGAGGTGCTGATGTCCTTGCTGTATTATTGCCATAAGGTATGCATCATTTAGAAGCCCCTAGGCCAAACTAAGCACTAGTGTAAGTTAAGCATCAGAGGCACATTACAACATCAATTTTTAAGAAGAACTCCCCAGAAAAAAAAAATCAATGTAGACTTCTGCTTAAAAATCATCAGTATGATATGGCCCCAGGTGCAAGGTTGTCAGAAATGCATGTAAGTGGTGAAATAATGTAACTTCTGCTCTTGTGGAGTTTGAGTCTACTCAATGCAGAAGTGATACCATTGAGGTCAATGGAATTACACCAGTGCATAAGCATTACAAACTAGATTAGAATAAGCTCTTCTTCTCTGCAGTTATCATGTATTGGGGGGGAGGGGGCAGAAAGCCCCCCTCCCCACCCCCAAAGCATCTAGAGGTGAGTGTAAAGCAAACATAAATCCTAATACTTAGGACTCCTAGTAAGTGTAGAATGCATTATTTTGCAAGTTACTTATAATTTGAACACTGATAACTGACAAATATTACACTGCCAGGCTGTCAATTATTAAGACCAGGCCTCCTGAGATCAATGGTAAAGCTTCCTTTATCTTTAACAGGAGCAAGATTTAGCTTCAAATCTTTTCCAACTCCTTTACACATTATGTTCCTAGATGTCCTCAGAGGTTTTGATGCAGTGTGATTAATAAATGCAATGACTGTAAGCAAATTTTTAATTTATTCCTTAATCTAAATACCAAGCCTAGAGGTATAGTCAATTCATGTTTTATTAGCTAGCAAAAAAACCCAGAAAAAAATTGGGTTCAGGTTTTAGAAAAAATTCCAATAATGTTTTGGTAAAATTCTGTGACATATTTAACATATCAGGTATGCTAGAAGATATTTTCACCCAGAATGCAATTCCAGAGGTACTTATGTTATCAGTAATTCACCAGCTTTCAGCTGAGCAAGTTATATATACAATGAGTCTAAATTGTATTGCCCTTTAATTTAGGCTGTAAGCTTCTTGGGGCAGGGACCATATTTCCTATAATAATAGATCAAGTTGTTAAGACTCACTACAGCTTATGGATGAAAGTAGATGGCAGGGAAGAATCTTCACTGTGAAAAGGCCTCGTACCGCTGGCCCTTGATTGATCAGGACTCTCAGCTGGGTACTGATCCCTTTAGCCTATAAAAGCCTAGGTAGGAAACAGGAAGCTATCTTAACAAGATGGATCCTGCTGTAGAAGACAGTGGTTAGTGGTCTGTGATGTGGATGAGGACCTGCCCTACTTTTTGTAATGGACCAAAAAGCCTTTTGATGACAAAGCTGAAGTTTAGCAGGACAATTCTTCAGAAATGTCTGAAAAAAGTGGAATTCCTCAGTAGCGTTAATGCTCTGCCTATGGGCTTAAACTAGGACATTAACTTTTGAGACCATGGTCCCTGCAGTGATTTCTGAGAGATGTATCAAGAACTTGGAGAAGACCCTACTCTTCATGGGGATTTTTTTAGTTTGTAAAAATGTTTACAGATCTCACATGGAGGAAGATGTGACAATGTGG
Organism: Alligator mississippiensis; assembly: GCF_030867095.1. Classification (NCBI taxonomy): domain Eukaryota; kingdom Metazoa; phylum Chordata; order Crocodylia; family Alligatoridae; genus Alligator; species Alligator mississippiensis. The sequence goes on from NC_081824.1 coordinate 90,723,214, forward strand.
ATGGAGCACTGTTGTGAAAAAGTAGTTTACATAGAAATGCTATGTTTCTGGGGCTTGACATGCCTGCATGTTACTGTGGATGGATGTTACAGTTCTGGATTGGGGCTTGACATGCCTGCATGTCACTGTGAATGGATTCCATGGTCTTTGGGAGTGCGAAAACCTCCCCCTTGGAATAGCCTTAACGTCCCATAGGGATCTTTTACCATGGAAAGCCCAAACTTTATCATAAGTGTGGGGAGCATGGGCATCTCACTACAGCTTGCACACAGACTGTGTGTTCCCTCTGTACAGAGAAGAGTCACATTGTGAAAGATCATCACTCAGGGTGAGTATGTAACCTGTGTAGGGAAGGAGACCACACATTCTGATCTTATCCCAAATCCTTTGTGAACATCTTGACAAGGAGAATAGCTGATGCAGAGGATACACAGGAGAAAAAAGAAGAGGAGAACAGGGTAAAGGGCAAACAAGAAGAACAATGAGAAACATAGGAAGAAAAGAGGCAGAAGGGAAAAGAGGAAGAGAAGTTGCAGGGAAAAATAGAGGTGAATGTGGTAGATGAGACCCCACAGCAGAGCCAGGAAGAGATTTTCAAGGAGCTCTTCTGGTTGGGGGTTTTATTGGAGGAAGGGGATGTGGACCTAAGGACCTTCACAATGGTCTGGCACTAATAAAAATATAGCATCTGGGGTAGTAGTTCTGTTACAGAACCTATGGATTGGAATTTGAAAGATAGTGGAGGTAGTGAGCAGACAGATTTTACAGGTGCAATGTGAAGCAGATGGAACACTGTTTGTGATAACAAACATATGCCCTGGCAGAGAAGGAAGCCTACAATGCTGTATTGAGTACACTAGCAGTAAGCTTACCAGGATCCAAACCCAGTGTATTGTTGGAATATTTCAACTGTCTTATATAAGTGAGAGACAAGACAGTGGGGAGAGAAGGGGAAGTTTTACCATAGTGCTAAAACAAACTGTGGAGGAAAACAGTCTGCAATATGTAGGGAGGAGAGATCCAGAAGAGGAAATGGGTTCACAAGGGTAGACCTGACCAGAAAGCTCCACTCAAGAATCAATTTTATCTTTTTGTCTAAGCATTGAGGGGTGAAAGACTTTGAGATGGTGTTGAATTTCTTCTCAGACCATTTGAGGTTGCAGATAAATGTGGAGGTAGATGCTCACTGGGTGAAGGGAAAGGACTTTGGAAGCTGAATGTGGCACTCTTGGAGGAGAAGGAGGTCATAAGGGAATACAAGGACCTGTATATAGGATGGAGAACACTGAAGGGGCATTATGAAAATATGGCTTTGGTGGGCAAATTTAAAGGAATGTCTGAAGATTTCTTTGGGAAGACTGGGAGAGAGGGGCGAGTTTTGTGGAACAGTTGCAGAGGAAGCTACAAAGGTTATAGAGGCAGGTGAGACTTGGGATCCAAGTGCAGGAGGAAATATGAGAGGCAGAGCAGCCATAGGACTGTTTTAAGGAAAGAGGGAGGAGGAGAATGTTTCAAACAAAGGCTCACTGGATGGAGGAAAATGAAGAATGGTCCATCTATTTTGAGAAAATGAGAAAGTTCGAGGGAGAGGGGATCAGGTCAGGGAGAGTGGGTTAAAGGGTGGGTGACATCTTGGGTGTAGTAGAGGAATTCTATCAGGATCTGTATGTGCCAAAACTAAGTGATATGGAGACGATGCCACTGGGTTTGGAGATGCTGCAAAGCATGATAAGTGAGGAGGATAGTGACAATCTAGAAGAGTGGAATGTGCAACAGGTGAGGGTGGTACTAGGAAGCTTCAGGGAAGACAGAATGCTGGGAGAAGATTGGCTTCTGAAAGAATTCTGTACAACATTTTGGGAGGTGGTAGATCCAGACCTAATGAAAGAGTATGGGGAAATGAGAAGGGGCAAACACTTGATAGCAGGCATGGAAAGTGGGGTAACCATTCCATTTTCCAAGAAGGGTGAGGAAGAGGCTTTGAGTAATTGAAGACCCATCACCCTTTTAATTTTTACTGTAAGTTTTTTGCAAAGGGAATAATGGAGGAGTTGAAGGGGGTGATTGAGAAGGTGGTGGCACCAGATCATGTTTGTGAAGTACCGGGAAGACAAATTCATGAAGCCAAAGTGCAGCTGATTGATGTGGTTTGTTTTTGCAGAGAGCAGAAACTGAATGTAGCCATACTTAACCTGGATTTAGAGAAGACATGAAATCACATGGCACATAAATTTATGCTGGCCACTCTGAAAAGGATGAGCTTCCCCCTCACATTCTTAGGATGGATTCAGATGTTATATATATTCAGACATGAAGGCAGTTTACAGACATTACATTTTTCTAGGTTCAGTCCAGGCTACAGCAGTCAGTATATACAAATGGATTTCTGCAGACTGAATTAAAATTGGCTCCAGGCCAAATGAACTAATCTTTATTGAATTGGGATTAAAGTTAATGCAGACTAGGGCAGTCCAAACTAGGCAATTTAAACTGTACTAATTAACATGTATATATGGTGTTGCTTTTAGGCAAGCCAGTCCATAGGAATAATCAATCATAAATAATCTGCTTTTCCTCAGATAAGCATTCCTTAAGAATATATATAAACATTGCAAATATCAATCCCCACAAGGCAAACTAAATTGGGTATTTGCAGCACAATAGAGGCTATCAGGCACAAAGTAACACCTTTACAAAGTCAATTGTGCCAACATCATCTCACCATGACTAAGTATCAGTGTCTTGACTAAGCCCCCCAGCCCTGCTCAAGCACACAGGCTACTGGTCCATGAAAAAGGGGGCAAACACCCTAATCATCTATTAACCCTGACTTCTAATTGAAATCAGATTTGAACTGTGTAATGTGAATCAGTTACCATGGTTTAGGAAACAGCAAGCATATCTGCAAACAGGTTAGAGTTGAATACTGGTCAACAGTCACCTGATGGAATGAATAGACATTCAATCAGGAGTGCAGCAAGGGTGTCCTTTGTCCCCTTTCTTATGTATATGTTTAATGGAACTATCGTAGGAGAAGGTAAGGAACAACTGGGGGATAAGTAAAATGCCTGTACCTGGAGGAGCTGGGAATCAAGCCAAGTGTGTGGCATATAAATGGATATTTATATGCCACACACGAACTTTATATGGATAAAGTTATAGTCATCTGCTGGGACCACCAGTACCTGCTGTTGCATACTGGTGAATATAGAAAAGTGGTGGGAGCTAAGTTAAATGCAATGAAGAGTACATGCATGGTACATGGGGATGTGGGGGAAATGAGTATCAAGTTTGTCAAAGAACAGGGACAGGGTTCTGGGAACTGATATTGCCCCAGGCTGAAGGAACAAACCACATGAGAGACAGCAATCAATAAAATGAAATAGTTACTGGGATTCTGGAGTTCACAGAAATTGTCTTGGGGGGGAAGTCAGGATAATCAAGGTATTGATACGGCCATTACTGTTCTACATGGAGATGGATTTTCCACTTCAGTGAATGATGCTGTGAAAGATCCAGAAGCAGTTGTGTACTTTCTTTTGGTAGTCCCAGCAGGAATATCTGGTGAGAGAGGTACTATATAGGACACAAGGGATGGGGTTTTCCACATATATTTTGTTTATCTTTGCAAAATATATGAGCATTTGTTGCGACTTAAATGGTGAGAGGTATATCCAAAGCTGCATATTTTATGAGATACTGAGGGCAGACTTTGTGGAAAAGCTGGGGTGTTGCCATGTGCCCAAGCACAAAAGCTTGGGCATTAGAACCACGAAAGTTATGCTGTCTTGGAGGCATTCATGCCATCAACAATCCCTCGAAGTCGAGGATGACATCTGTCAGGCTTGATGGGTCCTCAGGTGATTGTGGAGCCTGATTCTGGATATACACATTCTTAAGCAATGGAAGCATGTTGTTGCATGGGGGAGTAGGATTCACAGCCCCAGGTTGTTCTCCTTCTCCTTCCTTTGCTGCCACCGTTCCGCCTCAGTATCAAGTCGTTGGACCTCAAAGTGGTGCATGCCTTGGTGGACCAGGTGGCACCACACCAAACAGTCAGCAGCTTGCTCCTCCCAACCATTGGTGCTGATGCTTCTGTGCTTAAGGGCAACTTTGAGTGCATCTTTGTATCATTTCCTTTTGGCCTCCCTTTGAGTGCTGGCCAATGGAGAGCTGGGGAAAGAGAATCTGGCAAGAGAGGTGGTTCTTGGACATCTGGATGCAATGGCCCATCCATCAGAGTTGATTTCCCAAGAACAAGTTTTCAATGTTGGGGGATGCAGCTTCATAGAGGATGCTCTCACTGGTCCAGCAGTCCTCCCATTTGATCCCCAGGATTCAATTCAAGCACCGCTGGTGAAAGCTCTCGAGGGTCTTCATGTGTCGTTGATCGACAGTCCAGGTTTCATTGCAGTACAGGAGGGTGGTCAGCATGACAGCCTTGTAAACCAGGATCTTCGTCAAATTCTGAAGGTCTCTATTTTTGAAAACATGTTGTTGCAGCTTGAAGAAAGCAGCACTGGCAGTTCACTCAGTGCTGGACTTCTTCATCAATGGTAGCCCATCAAGAGAGGTGGCTGCCGAGGTATGCACAATGCTCCACATGCTCCAGAGCCTCCCTGTCTATGTAGATAGCACGAGGGATGTTCAGCTGGCCTGGGGAGGGTTGGTGGAGAACCTTCATCTTAGTAACATTCAAGGAGAGGCCAAGTCTCTTATAGAAAGCACTGAAGAGATCTAAGGTCGCTTGCACATCCTGTGCAGAGTGAGCCATCATGCAGCAATCATCTGGAAACTGAAGGTCATGGATGTCCTTGGTGGTGAGTTTCATTTCTGCCTGGAAGCACCCAAGATTCAAAAGCTTCCTGTCTAGTCAGTACTGGATACTGACACCAGATGGTAGATCATCAGAGATGAGGTGGATGATGATGGTCAGGTAGATGGTGAACAGGGTGGGGGCAATCACACAACCTTGTTTGACCCCAGCCCAGATATGGAAGGTGTTGTTTCATATCTTCCACTCAGGACAGTGGCAGTCATATCATCATGCAGGAGCCTCAGCATAGTGACCAACTTCAGCAGGCAGCCAAAGCATTGGAGGATGGTCCACAGAGCTTCATGATTTAAGGAATCAAATGCCTTGGTCAGGTCAATGAAGGCAAGGAACAGTACTTGATTTTGCTCCCAACATTTTTCTTGGATTTGCCTGGCAACAAAAACCATGTCCACAGCGACCCAGGATGGTCAGAAGCCACACTGAGTTTCTGGGAGGATCTCCTCGGCAACGAGACAAAGGTGGTTTAGGAGGATACGAACTAGGATCTTACCCACAATGAATGGGGGGAGATCCCCCTGTAGTTCCCACAGTCAGATTTGTCCCCCTTCTTGTAGATGGTCACAATGGTCACGTTCTTGAGATCCCCAGGTATGTCCTCTTCGTCCCAAAGGTGGAAGATAAGCTGGTGGAGCCATGATGTGAGCCAGAAGCTGCCAGCATGGTAGACCTCTGTGAGTATATCATCTGGCCTGCAGGGTTTGTTGGTTTTCAACTGTTGGATGGCCCACTTCAGCTCTCCAATGGTTGGTGGATTGCCAAGAGAATCCATCACAGGGCAATGCAGGACAGCTTGGAGGGTCTCCTCTGATATGGTGGACTCCTGGTTAAGGAGGAGATCAAAATGCTAAGGAGGAGTTCAAAAGGAGACATTCCATGCTCCAGCAGACTCAATCCAATGTGCTGGATTTCCAGTACATCAGCTCAGGCTCCGCATATGTGTATAGGAGCCTTAGGGGTCTAAGGCAAAGAGTTTAGACTTTCCATCTTGTTCATATGTGTTATAAGGATCCTTTATCTCCACTACTCATGGTCTGTGTTTCTGTCTTTGCTTTGTGGAACTAGCACTGTGACTAGCTCCATAAGCAAAGAACCCCATACTAACACCATAGATGCATCTACGCATACGTCCAACTGCACAGTTGTTACTGCGCAATCATTGTGCAGTTCTGGCGCTGCATGGATCATTTCTGACCCTACTGCATGGTAGCTGCGGCATCATGATTCATGCCTGCCAATGTTACATCACCACAGTAATGAGCTACATTGCCCTGGCAATGAGTTACATCACCATAGCTCATCACTATGGCAATATAGTGTGTCGTGTAGATGCGCCACATAGGTGTTATTTTAATCTGTATCAGGGGTTGTCATCCCTTGCCACCACTGTGGGTCCAGCTGCTGCCGCACCCCACCTGCTCCATTCCTAGCCACCGCCCCTCCCCCCTTCCCCGCTCCACCAGAAGTGTACCCAAAAGGGGTACACTCCTTTAAAAAGGTTGAAAACCCTTAATCTATATAATAACAAACAGATACTAAATCTAAAAGTGACTACATAACAGAAGGGATCTGCAGATGGAGACTTGGATGTACGCTTTTTGTTTCTTCAGATAAAATGATGTTCATCAGCTTCCAAGAGTGTTCATATTTTATGGTGCAGAGGCAAAACGGTTCACCTCCATTTATTCAGATCTGGATCTTACAAGTAATAGTAGAAGTGAAGTCTGTTCAAACTTCATAAAGCATTAGCTTTTACTAGTAAAACCATTACTATTGCAAAACCATTATTAAATGCATCTTTAGCAAAACAGTACTGTTATTTGCATGTATTTTGTCCTGGTAGTAAAGCTTCTTGTAGCTCTGCTGAAAGAGAGAAAATTTTCTTTTAAGGTTCATTTACCCTTGGACTGATATAAAAGCTTCACAGAATTCTTGACTTAAAACAGCTTTGGAATATAAATGTAAACCCAGGAGAATAAAAGGAGATGAGCAAAAGCAATGCTAAACTGTACCTTCATATAAGCAGGAGCAGACACCAGAATTAATCTCCTGCTGCTAAGCAAGAACATAATCTAAACTAATCAAGGAAAGGTAAAGAGGTTAGGTTTGAAGATGAACCTTAAATTCAGATTTAATCCAACCACTATAATAGTAAAGCAAAACTGATCTCTTAGAATCATACATAGTGCTCTGTGCATGTGTGAATTATGAATTGCACCTGAAATAATTTGAAATAGTCTCCCAAAACAGCAGGAGAGAGAAAAAAAGGAAGAGGAGGAAGAAAGAGAAAAATTTCCCTTTGAGAATATAAAAATGGATTTTGATCATGTGATGAGTCACTCAATTAAATATGCCCTATGTATGGTCAGTTATGCTAAGCTCTGTATATCATTTATACAAAGAGAATACAGAACTGGTGTTGGGTTTAGTCACAGAACTCGTTAGAAAGTGTACAGAGGGGATTACATTTCTGTAATTTTAGAGAAAGGTATAGAGCTTTTGGTCATGTTCAGAATTGCACGCTATTTTACTTTGCCATGTGAGCAGCCTCTGCCTTATCAGCACTGCAGACCAAGCACACAATACAGCTAAATAAAAGGGAGTCTCAACTCCAGTCTGTGTGGCAGGATGCATTCATGTCTGATTAAGAATGTTTAGAGATAGGAAGCTGCCCAGTTGCCATTATCTTTATTGTGCAATGATTTCTGGATCACTGAATTGGCACAACACCTTTGCCAAAGAAACAAGCAGTTGATATAATTGATGGGGCTATAACTACAGGCCAGCTCAGATTTTAAAATGAAGCACCAAAAAACCCCCACAACCTTCTAGTTACATGCAAATGAAGCACTTATTAATCAGTTAGTTTCAACTTCAATCTGTTTTCCCTAATTTTTACTATAATTCTGCCTTCATTAGTAAGACTTGACATACCAGTGGTGAGTGAAAGAGCATAGTTTTCATATAAGGGGAAGTTCATTGGCTATGCTGCAGTGTTTTTTCCACATCTTTGGCAGGTTAACCATCTGAGAGTATACTCCTCCAGAAGGTAAGAGTTGCTCACACAACAAATACATCCAGAGTTATTCCTGTAACACCCTCTTTCCTCCAGCCTGTGGAAGGGGGATGGTTTGTGGGGGGGACAACCACCTATGTGACCATTTATGTCTTATCTGGTAATTCCAAATTACTGGAAGAAAACTTTTAGGAGAGGATGAACTAGATCAGAGATTGTTCTAATCTTAGCTGCACTCAGGTTCAGCCCAAGCTGACGTAAAAAATTAAGGGAAAATATATGTGAAATAAAGTCACTTTTGCCACCTTTCTTTCTGAGCCACACTAAGGATTGCTGGGATGTGACCCAGCTTTGGGGTCTAAGTAATTCACTCTAGATGCAACAGTAGAATTGTTTTATATTTTCTTTTGCAAATTCTCTACATCTTTTAACCTATTTTCTGATCAGTATAATTGATCTATTAGGCTAAGTACAGGCAGCCAAAAGCCTGAGGCTGAATCAATTCAGTTATAGTATCATTGTGCTTAGGGTCGGAAGAGACCTAAACAGATCATCAGGTCTCACCCCGTCCCAGGCAGGAATGGGTGCCGGGGTCATATCACCCCAGCCAAATATCTGTCCAGCCTCCGCTTGAAGACCCCCAAGGTAGGAGAGAGTACCACCTCACTTGGGAGCCCATTCCAGAGCCTGGCACCCCTAACTGTAAAGTAATGTCTCCTGATGTCAAGCCTGGACCTTCTCTCTAACAATCTGTGGCCGTTATTCCTAGTAACCCCGGGTGAAGCCCAGGAGAACAGAGCCTCCCCCAATTCCTGCTGGTCCCCCCTGGTGAGTTTGTAAATGGCCACCAGAACCCCTCTCAGCCTTCTCTTGTGGAGGCCGAATAGGTTCAGGCTCTTTAGCCTCTCTTTTTAGCGCCTGGCCTGCTGCCCCTTGACCATGCAGGTGGCCTTCCTCTGGACCCTCTCAATGTTGGCCACATCCCTCTCGAAGTGCGGCACCCAGAACTGGATGCAGTACTCCAACTGTGGCCTGACCAATGCCGCACAGAGGGGAAAGGTCACCTCCCTGGACCTGCTTGTAATGCATCTGTAGATGCACAACAAGGTGTGGTTAGCCTTACTGACCACTTCCTTGCATTGGCGGCTCATGTTCATCCTGGAGTCAACAATGACTCCAAGATCCCTTTCTGCCACCATGTTGACAAGAAGAGTGTTCCCCAGCCTGTGGGTGTGTTGCTGGTTCCTTCTCCCTAGCTGCAGCATCTTGCACTTGCCTGCATTGAATTCCATCCTATTCTCATCTGCCTACCTCTGTAATTTGTCTAGTCTTTGCGGGTTAGTCTGAACTACAGAGATTAAACTGAGAAGCAAGTAAACAGACATTCATATTTTGGTCATGTTCAGAAATGCAGCTACATGTCAACGGTGGCTCAGCCCAGAAGCTGAGCCACATTAGAGCACACCTCCCAGCCAGCCAGCCACTGCCAAAGGGAAAAGACTGAAGTGCCAAGGTTTTTTTTTCCTTCCCTGCTTGAACGGAGAGGGCATGGCCAGGCCCCAGCCCTGGGATAGCATACTGGAGGGTAGGGAGTTAAATCCCCTCCCTGGCTGGGTCTGCCTGGGTGGGAGGCAGCACCTGCCAGGCTTCTTCCACCCCTCTCAGGGGAGAGAGGGAGGGCAACCCATGCCAAGCTGAGGGGGGGGGGGGAAATGGTAGTGGAATTGAATTCATAAAAGCCTGAACAATAGTCCTTTCTCTGAAGCAAACATATACTGAACACAGCAATTTGCAACCTCAAGCACACAACAAAGAACAATAAAAAAATCTTCACCTAAACTAAGATACAGCATAGTAAAACACAATGAGAGCACATACAACTTGGTCTAACTTGAAATGGAATGTAATGAAACACAAGAGAAAGTCCTTCTTCTGGAATCAGCAGGTGGTCTTAGTTGCTGGAGTGGAGATCCCACAGGCCTCATGTCTACTTTGGTTTTTACACATGCACTTGTACCCCCTTCTCCCTCTTGGGTGCCTTGACATTAGTATGCTTGTCACCTATAGCACCTTTGTCAGGACTCTCATGCATTCAATGTGTCTTTTATCTCTTCTTAGGTATTCCAATCTCCAACCTGATACAGGTTCTGCTTTATAATGTAAATGTATCTCTCTGCTTTCTTTGGTCACATCAGCCCAAGCAGTCTGGGCCCCTCTCCTGCTCTGTCTCCAGCACATACACGTGATGATTGTGCCAGATCTTTACCAACACCTCCCCCCCCCCCCCCCCCCAGTCTGGTCCCGCAGGCCTTGGCCCTGTGCTCACAGGTGGCTGGAGGCCAGTCCCTCTAGCCCCGGTCCCCCAGCCTCTTCCCTCTCCCCCATGGCCTGAGGGAAATTATGCCCTCTCATCCTCCTTTTATCAACTGCTTGCCTGCCTCAGTCTCTGCCAGAGATGGGAGGGAGTGGAGTCTGCTGGTCTCCTGCCAGCCCCTATCTGGCAGCAAACCCTCTCAGGATGTTTTCCCCTGCCACCTGGGCCCTGCCTCTTGCCCCCCATCCCCTCTGCTTCAGCATCAAACAGGGAATAACCTGGCAGGGATTTTCCACCCTCACCCTCTCAAGGAAGACCCATCTGTGGTTTCCAGCTGAGTTTCCCACCCTCACTTCCTTGTCAGCCAGCCCTCACTGCTCTGACTAGGGAGCAGAGGGACAAAGCCAACCCTGCTCTCTAGAGCAGACAGCACATCCAAGCCTGGGGCTGCAAAGCTCTCTGATTTAACTTGAACTAGGAAGGGGTTTGGGACAGAAGTTTCTTAAACTAGTTTGACCTAAATCAGTTAAGTCTGATACTACATTCAACCAGGTTTACCTTAAACTGGTTTCAGCCATATTGAAACTGGTTTTTGTGCACTGAGTTTCTGTTCTGTTACAAATTTAAACCAGTTTTTGATCACTTAAACTGGTTTGTGTGTAACTTCTGTCCCTAGCCTTAGGGTTTTGCTGCAAACATTCAGTGCTGTCCTATTTGGACAATGACAGTCCATAACAGGATACCACACTTATACATTGAAGATAAATGAAATTTAGTTTTGTTTTCCACTTCCTGTTTTTCCATACTCTATAATTAATTTCTGTTGATAAATTACATTTCTTATCTTAGGTAGGAAGTCATATTTGGCAGGATTTTGCTATGCCATGATCAAAAAAAAACAAACAAACCAAAACCATGCTGTAAATTAACAGTGTGGGGAACACCTACATAGATGGTATGTGCAATGCCTGGGGCCACAGATGAGTCTGTGGCACTGCATATCACATGTGCTTGCTCATTTGGACACACCCAATGACTTCAACAGTTATTGTTATCACATCTCTACCACTCCTAGACTTTTTCATCACCATGCTCGGCTCTATGCATTGCTTCTCAGCTTTTTAGGATACCTCAGAATAATCTCCAAAGTCTTACAGCTCTTTTGCATGGAATCAGCCAAGACCCCAACTAGGTTCTTACAACAGTAGGAAAATACTTTAAACTAAGCCTATTTCTTACCAACCAATGCTGTGCTTACACATTATAATTATCACCTGCTAACTTTAAGATATGTTAGGTCATTGTTTAAGTGAGCAAGTTCTGGGAACAGTGGCACATTCAGCGTTAATATCCTCTGCAACGTGCACAGTTCTGAGCTACAGCCAGAGGGTTGGTGAGCAAAGGCATAACTAGGAGTTGACAAGTCTGCCCCATCTCTACCTTGCTTGCCAGCTTTCTAGGAGCAACACGCATGCTCCCCAGCCAAGCACATCCCCATCCCCCAGCATAGCACAGCACATACACAGCACACACCTTCCCAGCACATGCACGCGCACACACACACACACACACACAGAGCCTGGGAGTAGCATCAGAGTCCAGGAGGCCAACTAGCCCACCCAGGAGCAGTGCGTCCTGGCATAGTGGAGGACTGTGAACTGGTCATTGATCTCTCCTGAACAATGCGAAGTTAGGCAAAGTCCAGCTGGTTAGCACAGCTCAAAGAAAATACTTTAAACGGCATAACTTTAAGACAACTAGAGAGCACTTAGCTGTAGTTAATTAGTATGTATGTGTAATCCTTCACATTTTAAGAGTCCTTAACAAGGTTTTTAACTTTGAATCTTACCTTAATGCATCAATAATATACAAAAACCAATAAGGACTATCCATCAAATTAACAAAAAAGAAGAATAGTAAGCTTGTTATCTCTTTTTTTCCCCCAAGAACAATGACCTTGCCAACAGTTTCTTTACTACACCACTTCAGATATCAGGCTTTGTTAAGGTGGTCCCCAGCCTCAGCTATATTTGACACTGTTCTCTTGTCTATCCATTTTCACAGATATTTGTATCCACCTCCAACTTTGAAGCTTAATTGGATTTTAACTAAATTATCCTAAACTACCCACAAGATATGCAAATGAGGCATGCAAATGAAGATTCAGCTGCCTAGTCTTGCTCCACCCCCAACCACTTGATCCCAGATTTCAGCAGAAGCACCCTCCTCTAAAGAGCCTTGGTCCATCTTTTCCACGCATCTCTGTATTACTGGGGACAAACCTACACTGGCCAAGTGACAAGTACCCTGCTATGAAGCATACCCCATCCCCACCCCCACCCCTGCATGCCCACTTCAAATCTTAGAAATGAGGCAATGCAGCTATTGTGAAATGGCCCTGAGCATGTGTCTAGGATCACTTTTTGGCTTTTTGTCTCAGTTGTGCTCAGGACTGCTTTAAAGTGGCTACGTTGCCTCATTTCTTCCAATTTTGCACCCACCAATTAATTCTATCTGGCCTGGCCAGCATTTACCCCTGCTGCATTCTGCATGGGGTCAAGGCCTGCCCAGTCCTCCCAGGGCAGCATGCAGTGATACCAGCCTCAGCTCCAGCCTGGGCCCAGACCCAGGCCAGTGCACACGGCTTACTGGCAGGGCTGCTTCTGCAGCCACCCAGGGAACTGTTTGGCTCCCCCAATATCCTGCAGCTCCTCCTTCTGTCCCTGCTGCAACACCCCAGGCAGCAGGTAGAGAAGCAATGGTGGAAAGCAGGGGAGCTACAACTGGGTAGGAGTACAGGGCCCATACCAGGGCCAGGGCTGGCAAGAATATGGGGCCAGGGTGGTGTAATAGGAGTACAGGGACCAGATCAGTGGGAGCCCCACACGATACAACCAAGCCAGCTCAGCCCCACTCCATGCCACCCTGGTGGAGGTTCAGGAGCTGTATGTAGTGGTAGGGAGTGGAGACAGGCTACCATCTCCATTATACAGGCTCCCCCCCAGCAACATGTGGCTCCAGCCACGTCCCAGGAGCCACGTGTGATCTGTGGGCTGCCACTATGTGAAGTGCTTGGGACTTGGCTGGAGCCATGCACCACTGGGGGGCTCCCCCACCATGGGCTATGGTTGCTCCAAGGGCCTATCACCTGATACTGCTCGCACCTGTGCGCCACAAGTAGGGGGACAAGTGAAGGAGCCCCCACATGCACACCTCACCACACACACCCCCCCACACACAAGAGTAAGACTTTATTTTGAGCTATTATGCAATTGCCTCTATATACACTACAGAAAAACACAAGTTAAAATATGGTATAGTCAATGTTTGATTTATAGTATATGATTTGTTTTTCTTCCAGTTCCAAGATGGCAAAAGTCAGGGGTTAAGGGTGAGACTTCAGTTCCCAAGATGGTGACCAGGTAATGGGGCACTTGTCAAGGAGCAGCAGCCCTTGACTGCTCACCAAAACTTATTAAGTGACACTCCAGCCAAAATAATTGCCCAGCCCTGCAGTATCCCCTCCCATATGAAAGTTCTGCACTACAGTCTAATCAGAGTGATAATTCAAAACACATATAGCACAGGTCACAAAGTAATCAATGTTTCCATTCTTTTATTCTATATAAACTCATAGTGTGTTGTATATTTATTTAATTGTTAGCCTTATGTTGAATGATCACTTTCAATAGATAAACTGGGAACAATAAGTGCCAAATTCCCAACTTGCCCTGACTCTCTCTCTAGAATTATTTCTGAAGTGCTTAGGGAGCTATTGTAACTCTTTTTATCTTATGATCTGACTCATCATTAATAGAAAGACGTTTAAACTAGCAAATAAATAATGCATATCTTGTCAGTGAAGAGTGGGCATCTGTTTTGTTAAGCAAAGCTTTTCCATTATGGGATCAAGCTAAAGCTAATGAACAAAACCCATTATAAAAAAAACTTACTCGAAAGGCTTTAGCAAGATGATATATGTTTTTATGATTAGTTCTTATAATACAAACTATTAAATGAATGCATTAAAGAGGTTATGATCCTAGAAATAAATTAAAATAGTCTCTTTGATTATTTTAAGAAACTTACTTCATTTTCACTCTGACCCAATAAGTTTTAATCCTCATATCTCCTGGCAGCTATAATCAAAATATTTATGTCAGGCCTAGAATAGAATAACTGTGGTTTTGTATTACCTTGTTAGGGCGGAAAAAAAAAATCACAAAGCTTAGAGAGCTAGGTGGGAAAAAGACATATTTTCATTGAAATTTTCATGTATTCTGTTTATTCTCAAATAAATAAATAAATAAATCCCCCACTTTAGACTGACATGGTGTAAGATACATATGCATAGTGGGTAGGTAGTGAAAGGAAGGAAAACTCGTGGAGGATCCTTTCCCACATCTGAGGTATCCTTTTTTCCATGCTGTGGTACACAAGCTTTTACTTTCCAATAGGAACTGATATAAATAGTTCCATTAGATTATTTTTTAGATGAAGCTACCCAAGAAATCTCTTCAACAAAAGTTTTCCCTAAGCTAAATGGGGTTGTTTGGGTACCAGCTGCAAATGCTGAAATACAATATATTCACCAAAACATTCAAAAGAAACTAAGAACGTTCATCTTTATCATTTTTCAATTAGATACCAGAAAGATTTTACGAAAATAAAAATGGTATAATTTCATTGATACCATTCTCATAACAAAAAAAAACCTCAAAACCAAAAAACCAACAACAACAAAAAACCTTAAATAATTTTTCCTGACAACTTTTCATTAAAAAAAAAAAAGAAACCCAAACATATTTTAACAAAATATTCTATTAAAAACTGAAATTAGCTGTAGTTTCATTATGTTCATTGATTTTGTACCTCCAGGCCTTACTACTTTCTACTCACTTTTCTAGATTCATCCCAGCTTCACGGTGAATTCCCTGAGTTCATGGAAAAGAGTACTGTCCTACAGAGACAGTCAATCTCCTACTTTCATACAGAACAGGCCCACAGGGGAGATTTGTATGTGTTGGACCCCCTTTGCATCCTGCATTCACCAGAGGTGCAAATCACACCAACTGTAACAACAATAGTATCTATAAGGGTCCAGGCAGGATGTAGGCAACCAGGTCTGCAGTAGGCCACTAAAAGTGGTTAGGGGGGTCATCAAGGTGGGAATACAGATTACCCTAGTATCAGGTGTAGGTCTGGGCCAGAGGAGCAGAGAATGTAAGGACCAAGTTCCAGGAGAGGCAAGGGAGGTAGATCTGAGAGAGAGAGTCTGAGAAGCAAGCCAAGTTCAGAAACCAGAGGTCAGAGAGCCAGTACCAAGTTCCAGGAAAGATCCAAGGTCAAGATCAGGAGCCAAGAGAACCAGAAAAAGTAGTGAATACAAGACTTGCCGGAGCAGACTGAGGTTGTGCAAAGGCTTAAAATGGGTGAGTGGCACTTTCAGCAGCTAATCACTGGCAGAGAACTGGGGCAGTTGCATTAGGCAGGGATCAGGGGCAGGTGTGATAAATCAAGTGCCTTACGGGGCCATCTGCCAGGCAAACTGGGACCTGGCTTTTCTGGGAATTTCTGATAGAAGTCTTGTACTAGGTCTGGTGTGTGGTTGTAATTGACCAGTTCTCAAGGTCATTCTTAGGGCCATAGCCCTCCCAGTCAATCAAGTAGTGAAGCTTGCCTCAGATGCATTTAGAGTCTAAAACCATTTTAGGGTTTTCGCAGCCAATTCAGTTGCAGAGAACTGCAGCATTCACATTAGCCAGAAATCAGGCGCAGGTGTGATAACTCAAGTGCTCGGCATGCTTGATCAGAAGCCCTGACATTATCCAACCAAATAGCTTAACTTTCATGGCGTGAGTGTTGGTTGATTTGATTTACTATATGGCTGTTGACCTTTATCTTCTGGGCTTACTAAATCACAAATTTCAGTTTGTTGCCAGGTAAAATGGCTCACCTTGTCCTAGCCATCCACTTCCAGCAAACTCAGAAATGAGGCAATGAACGTCCGCTGAAGGTGCTCCCCACTTTCAAGAACCTTCTCCAGTAGGCTTGAGGACAGTGGCAGGGCTCTCCTTTGTCTCGGATGGCCAGAGTCGACTCGAGGTGATTTAGTAATTATTCGTTCATTGGACAGGCTGGCGAATAGAGAGGCGGACAAAGCTTAATGGTTGCAAAACTTTACTTACGCCGCTTGTAGCTGCGACGCAGATGGTCCGGTCGTTTGAACAACCATGTTAGTTGTTCAGGCTGGCAGGGCTCAGGCCAGCTCATCCGTCCACAAATCAAGCTGGCGGGGAAAGGGTACATCGGGGGTTGCGCTCGGCAATGGGGAGAAGAATCGATAGGTGATCAGTCTATCGATCAGCTCAGCCGCAAATCAGATCTCTTTTAGAAGCACTCTGCAGTGTTCTCAAAGTTCTCTGACTTGGGCAGAAGTCGCATGAAATTTTAAATGGCTAGCAAGCCAATTACTAGCCGCCACGTAGGAATAATTTAGAACTGGCCAATAGCGGGACACAAATTTGCATTCAAATGGCAGGAACTCTCTTGCACCAGGGTTTTTCTGTTGCAACAGAAAACCTTTGCTGTGCAAGAGGCTCTCATGTGGCGGGAAAATTCCATCATGCCAAGGCACCAAAATCACTGGGTTGTGACATGCCCCCTTGCCGACGGCACAACTGGAATTTTAGACACATGAGCACATCATAAGGCATCTTTGTTTCGGGATTTACTGACCTGGCAAAGCTTTAACAACCAATAATATATATATGTACAAACAAACAATTTGATAGACCGGTCTTTTCAACAAATTACAAAATACAATAACTTGAACATATAACAACAACTATCGATCATCGTATGATTTAAGAACATCTGCTTGGGACTCCCCTCGTTTAGTAGTCAGTCTGTCTTCTCCTATTAACAGACAATGTCAATAAAATACTTAATAAAATGAGAGAGAATAGTGTTATAGTAAGTCCTGAGCGAATGGACGTTCGCCGTCTCAGTGTCTCCTTCACAATCATCACTCTATTGACTCGAATGAACTGTAGTTTGGTACTCGATGAATATCACAATCGGGAGGCTGTGGACCACTGCTTTTGCTGGGGTTAGACCTGTGAAGAAAGAAAACAACAACACAAAACAAAGGAGACTCATAATTGGATTCACTGCAAGGATACTGGGCGAACGTCGGAACGGTGAGTCATCCAGTTGTGATGAACGATAATAGGAGGATGATCAGGCTTTTCTTCTAATTGAACTGAATAGGTATTAGGATATTGTCCTGACCGTTGAACGGTTCCTTTGTGAACTTGTGGATGAGACTGATGGGGGTGCGGTATTGAGATCCACACCAACTCATCTGGCTGGAACTTGGGTTCCCAAGATGGGGGTTTCTGGACATTAGCTTCATCCCATAATGGTTTAGCGGTGTTCAGTGAGATGAGAACATCATGATTGAATTTAGTCCAGTTTTTAAACGTCCCTCCTCCTCTGAGGCAAAGTTGTTCTTTGTACAGGCCTATGTATCTTTCCACAACGCCGTTGGACTGCGGGTGATATGGCAGATGGAGATGCCAGGCTACATTGTGAAGATGAGCAAATTTGTCTAGAGCATTAGAGTTAAAAGGGGGTCCCCCATCAGACTGAATCTCATGAGGAGCTTGCCAGGTGGCAAATACAGCAGTTATGGCAGAAATAACAGCAGTGGCATTGCTTTTTCATAAGGGAATAACTTGTAACTGTCTTGTTCCCAAGTCAACAACAACTAATCCTTTATTTGGAGGTTTAGACCCTGGGAGAGGTCCTAGCAGATCTACCTGCCAAACTTTTCCTGCCTGAAACTGAAGAATCGAAAATTCCAAGCTGATGTTTGGTTCTATGGCACTTTTCTTTTGCACATATCTCACAGGCCTGAGATACCTTTTCCCAATCGCGCCGAGCTCCGTATGAGGCCGGCTCCGTAAGGGTTCGGCACCAACGTTGATGGCAGGCCCGTGGTCCTGGTTGACCCCAATTTTTGTGAAGCCACGCGAGGAATGGATTTACTTCAGGACCGGAGGTAGATGTGATAGGCAAGACTATGTCGGTCCGGAGTGGATCTTCTAAGAGCTTATCAATGACCTCATGTACTGGATCAGTATCCGGACGGTGGGACTTAGTGTGCCTAACCAACGGGAGGTGTACAAATTTAGTTAACGTTTTCCAGATGTCTTGCCAATCATTCAAATTTTCGGAGGGAAAAGCTGTACTGGTAAGAATTTTATAAATGTATTGCGAATCAATTGCGATGATTGGAACGGGGAGCGAGTCGTTATGATGTGTCAGACAATGTTCTAGTACCTTGAGGAATCCTAACAATTCACATTTTTGGGCCGAATTATCATCTGGGTCGGCTTGAAATATTTCCCTATCATTACAAGCTTTGCAATAGTACCCATAGCCTCCGCCATGTCGGGAGGTTCCATCTGAGGCCATCCACGCCGGGGCAGAAGTTCCATACAGTGTAGGGACCTTCTCCTCATCTTCTGGGCTTGGATCAGGTGCCGTGTCTTCCAACCTCCAACAATGCCAGTTGTAATGGTGAGTAAGCACTAGCGTATTCCAGGTCTTAGACTCCCCCTGAAAATGTGGGTCGACTCTTTCCGCATCCAGCAAGGGTAACAATGTGGCACCGGGAGTGCGTAACATCCCATGCCCCCTTGCTAATGGCTCCACCAGTTGTTCAGCTAGGAGGATTTTTCCTACAGCTCCATATCGATGTTGTGCCACTTGAAGCGTCTTATGGGCCGTGTATACTAGCTCATCGCGAAGGTTATGTACGATAGCCCACACGTGGTTTGTGGTGAACCCAAGGGTTACAGTTAGTGACTCACCTAGATCGATGGCATGGAGCTGTGTATCTTTAACCATGGCTAGCAGGCGAAGCAGGTTTCGCTGGTCTCCTTTCGTCCAGGGCGTGGACTTTCGGGATTTGTTATGGATCTGTCGCTGCAATCTGGTGAGGAGTGTCAAATCACTGGGTCCAACATAATGCCGATATCAATTCAAATGACCCAAAAGCTGTTGAAAGTGCCTCTTAGTGACAGGGAGGAATGTTTTTAATGGATCGATGTTAGGACCCTCATGCGAGATTCCATGATGGATGGAACTGATGTATCGAGTGCCAAGGAACGTGATGTCATCTACAGGATGTAGGCATGACTTTTCCTCGTTGATCGTCCATCCCTCACTCTGAAGGTGAGCAACTAGTTGGTTGACTATACTAGCAACTACAGAACTATCACGACCGATGATGGCAATATCATCGACATAACTCCAAATTCTCAATTTCTCCTCTGGTGGAAGAGAGTATGAGGCTTGAAAATTCTTTAGGGTATTATTCATGGCACCAGTAGCTAGTGACGGAGCGTTGCGATATCCTTGTGGACAAACCGTCCACCTGTACATAATGCCATCAATACACATATTTAGTATTCCTTCTGGGTCAGTTATCGGGATGGAAAAGAACATGTTTTTTAGATCCAATGTGACTCCGACCCACTTACTTTGTTGGAACTGTGCCATCTCAAACATACATTGTGGCAGAGTAGAAGGATTAGGTTGTTGAAGTACTTGGCATCTTTTATTAACCTCTCTATAGTCTACGACTAGCCGGGCTTCGTTAGGCTTTCCAGGTTTCACAACTCCCCATCCTGATGACAGGTAGGTGCTGGCAGTTACGGTCTTAATACAGCCTCGTCGCTCGAGTCGCCGCAGGAGGTCAATAAGGGACTCTTCTAGAGAACCCTTAGTTGGGATTGGTCGATATTGCCAGGTGGAGGTGTTACGAAGCATTGGTCAATGCCAATCCTGTTCTGGGATAATAATGGGTAATGCCTGTAGCACTTGTTCTTTAAGGTCAAGCGCTCTTATCCCCGGGATCCCTAAAATGTTGATGCCCCCTAGGACAGCCTCTAGGGGGTATCGGTGGCCGTGGACCCAAAATTTGACCTTCGTTGTGACGGTGATAGCGTTAAGCCCTTGTACCTTGATCGTTTGGGTGGTCTTTTGGTGAGGTATCTCATTGAGGTAATCACATTGGTTTGAGCTCCAGTATCGAGAAGGAAGAATACCCATTGTTGGTCATCTGGATCGGCAGGGTTGTAAACAGCAAGTTTGGCGTATGGACGAGGATCAGTGGGGTCAGGTTTGAGTTGGAGAAGGCCGCCGGCAGAGCCGATGGCCATTATTCATTTTTTGGTGGGTCTTCGAATTTGAATCCTAATGTTTCGGCCAGACGACACTGGGCCCTTTCTCCCAAAATTCGCAACTGGGTCTTTGTAAGTCCGGAGCGGGTGAGAAGAAAACCAAACATATTCCTTTCCTTTGTAGTTCTTTCTTTCAGGGTTCTTGGAGGTGACCACCATGGCTCTCGCCAGGGGGTAAACTCTTGACGTCTGGGTCTCAGTGTTTCGGCTGGGTATGCTGAAGGTCGGTCCCTTATATCATCAGAAGCTTCTTCACCTTGCTTCATGAGTGCTTGCAGTTGTGGGAGATGGCCTAAGAGATTTCCCACTGGTTGACCCGCCATTGGGTTCAAAAAGAGTCGGAGTGTAAAGGCATTTTCTCCTCCGTATACCTCCACGTAGGCATCTATAGCTTCCAGGGGCGTTGGAATTGCCCCGGGGTTCGATAGGTGATGATGAGCCCATCTCTCTTTGCGTTGGACTGCTGTTAGTCCCATTGGATTTGTTCTCGGGCTCCATGAAAGATATGACACCCCGACTATGGCCAGGAGGAATTGCTCTGCAGTAGCCTTCTGCAGGCGGCCTTCATGCCAGGTGTGAAATTTGTGAGTTACTTGTCCCACTACGAGCGCCAGGAGCGGGATGGGCCAGTGGGCACTGTCCGTGACCACATTCAAGTTGGTAGCACACCCTCCGCTCCATGCCGCTTTGTCGGGTCAGGGAACTCGCTTCTTCCTTATCTAAAGTGTCAGATCCAAATTCCACTATTAATCGTCCTAACCACATGGCCAAGGTTTCTTCTGGTTTTATTTTAGATTCTCTACAAAGTTCCTGAATTTCTGGTCGGGTGCATGTGCGGGAGATAACAGTGGTACGCGTAGTACCTTCTTCATCCGCAATATGCTTCATCACAGCTATCGGGTGAGCTGCGACGCTCACCCGATAGCTCAGAAAAAGAGTTTAACTCAGAAAAAGAGTTAAATTCTTCATCTGGGAGCGTTAGGTACATCCCTCCTCCCATTGCCCCCTCCCAGTGGGAAGGAGGCGGGGCCGTTGGGAATGACGTCACCTCAGGGGGCGGAGTCACTAGGCGGATCCCCGCCGGGTCTTCTGAAACTCCGCCCTTCTTTTCCGGGTTCCCCGGATGGCTCGCGCTTCTTTCAGCGCCATTTCAGCGCTAGCGGCATCATGCGGCCGGTGCTTTTGATAAGCGTAGCTCCGGAGCTCTTTGCTGTCCGCTCCAGCAACTCCTTACCCGCCGTATGCATCTGTGCCTCTAAATTTGCGTATTCCCTTAGTAGACCCGATACTGTATGGAACAGCACATTCATCATCTTTCCCTTCTTCCATTTAGTTAGACCCTATCTCAGCATATGATGGCCCTTAGTTTTCAGATCCTCCCGGAGCTGAACGAGGAGCTCATGGCCCCGCGACCCAGGCACCAAATCCGGACAGTTGAACCAGTCCGTGGGGGTGGGTTCCCCTCCTTCCCTTAAGTATTGGGTGCACTGAGCGAACTCCTCAGCGGGGGTCAGCTTTTCTGCCTTCCGCGCCTTTACCCCAGCTAAGGATATGGTTGATGTTTTCTCCAGGGGTTGATAATAGACCCGGTCGCTCCGCATTATGCATCCGAACTCCCCGAGGGATAGCTTAGTTCTCCATTCTTTCATGACTGCTTCTTCTCTCTTTACGGAGAAGTAGCCATCAATATTTCTTTCATCCCCTTCTACCGCATGGTGGTAAGCGATATGCGCCCATAGATCGTTTGCATTCTCTACGCGGCGGGTCCCGGTGTGCCAGGGGCAGCACCCGATTAGGTTCATCTCCATCACCGTGCCCTTAGATCCCATCCTCGTTGCCATGTCTCAGACGGCCAGAGGCGACTCGAGGTGATTTACTAATTATTCATTCATTGGGCGGGCTGGTGAATAGAGAGGCGGACAAAGCTTAATGGTTGCAAAACTTTACTTACGCTGCTTGTAGCTGCGATGCAGACGGTCCGGTCATTTGAACAACTATGTTAGTTGTTCAGGCTGGCAGGGCTCAGGCCAGCTCATCCATCCACAAATCAAGCCGGCGGGGAAAGGGTACGTCGGGGATTGCGCTCGGCGACGGGGAGAAGAATCGATAGGTGATCAGGCTATCGATCAGCTCAGCCGCAAATCAGATCTCTTTTAGAAGCACTCTGCAGCGTACTCAAAGTTCTCCGACTTGGGCAGAAGTCGCACGAAATTTTAAATGGCTAGCAAGCCAATTACTAGCCGCCACGTAGGAATAATTTAGAACTGGCCAATAGCGGGACACAAATTTGCATTCGAATGGCAGGAACTCTCTTGCACCGGGGTTTTTCTGTTGCAACAGAAAACCTTTGCTGTGCAAGAGGCTCTCATGTGGCGGGAAAATTCCATCGTGCCGAGGCACCAAAATCACTGGGTTGTGACATCCTTCATTGAGGCTTTGCTGCCTCAGTTTTGGAGTTGGCATGCAACAATTGTGGGTGCATCCTTGAGCAGCACCCTTAGGGGCACTAGGAAAGCAGTGTTGACATACCCAAAGTGGTACATACTCCCTGGGCACATCTACATGAGATGCTTAATGTACAGTAAACTAATTCTACTGCACATTAGCATGTCATGGAAAAAGGCCATGCTAATGCATAGTAGAATTAGTCTACTGCACATTAACTGTCATGAAAAGGCCATGCACCAGTGCTACTATGCAGTAGCACCGGTTACTGTGCATTTTGTTTGTACCTCATGTTAGAGATACTAAATTGAATGAGCTGTAATAACAACGCATTAATCCACATGTAGACGTGTCCCCTAAGTAACAATCACTCTTTTTTATTTGACCCAGAAAATTCATTTCTTGGATACCACTATGAAACTTTGCAATGGCAACTTCACCGCCACATTGTATCAAAACCAACAGATCACTACAGACACTTCCACACTACCAGCTTTCATCCTAATCACACAACTAGATCCACAGGCTAGCTTGACCCACAGTCATATCTGCTCTGATCTCACCGGCCAGGATGCCCATATCAGGAATCTATAAGAGGGCTCCCTACTTTTACAGTAGAATCTCAAATCGGTCACCACTCAAATCATAAGAGCCAGAGTCAGACCCCGTTCTGACCTGCTACAATACCAGCCTGTGACAAGGACAACAGAATCCTTCTAGTCGTCACTGAGTGCCCCCAGTTTTAACACCATCGATACATCATTAAATTACCACCAGCCCCTTGTGGAAAATGATGACCAGGTCAAAGTAGCTTTGTGGGACAAGCCTGGCCTGGTGTAAAGGCAGTACCACCCAAACTTTAACAACATCTCTCCAGGAGCAGACTTCCTAACTCCAATTGTTATGAAGCTACCCAGCCTTGCAACAGACTTACAACATATACAGACATTAACTCTTCATGGAGAAACTCCTGGAAATGATTTAACCTGGTTGTTCCTAGATTATTTTTCTCCCGGAGTGGCTGTTTTTATTCAAGGACAAAAAGCCTGAACATCTGTACTCCTCATTTCCTCTGGAAAGGGAAACTTTCCCAAGAGAAACCAAATGTCTGTATCACCTTTCATCAACACATCACTGGACCAAGCAACAGGAATTATAACATCTGGGGTTCATTCACCTGCTCCTTCATCAACATCATACACACCATGTTGTAGTGTCTCTCTCTGCTGTCTACATTAGCCAGATGGGGCAATTCCCACATAAAAGATAAATGGGTGCCAATTCAACCTCAATTCCAGAAACACACAAAAGCCTGTGGCAGAACATTTTAACTCCCTGGACATTCAATTACTGACTATAAGGATGGAGTATCCCCAGAGTAGTGTCCTTAAACAAAATAACTTAAAATAAACTTGAACACAACATTGCAGCACAAGAAATTATCCCCAGACTGGATTGTATTAACCATGGTCTCATCAGAGACTATGTAGTCTTCTCCCATTACCTGGAATAGTTGTTAACTCCAGTATCTTCCAAGTATTAACTGCCTTGTCCATTTCAATTGATTTAATCAATCCACTTATTATCTTTCTAAGAGTATCCCTACATCCTGTCCCTTTCTCTTCTGTACAAAACCTTTTCTGTCTGCCAGCCTTCTTTGTCAGGTGCTATGAATGGAGTGTCATCTACAAAAGCTAATGTCTTTCTGAATCTATTAGTCTCTGTAATGCCACCTTGCCCTGCCTCCTACCTTCTTACCATAGCATGGAAATCACTTCATGATTTTGACCAATTAAATTAATCAAATACTTTAAAAAAAATTAAAACTCATTCTCTTTTTCTTAAAGTCCAGGAAAAGAATTGTCATATTTGGACAGAATAGTAGTTGTTTGGTAATCAAAATGATCTAAACAACTGAATCAGATTTACTCCATCAGCTGGTCCCTGTCAGCAGGTGCATTAATTAAAGCAATTTCCTGTGGTTCATTCTATACATACTACTATATGCTATATGTCATTCTGCTTAATTCCGGTGTATTGCCCGGAACAAAAATACCTTATTTCAGTTGTTTTATATCCAACTGTTGGTATTGGTTTATTGATCCATTTTTATATTAGGATCTCACATATAGGATAATCTTAACTTCAGTTGTTTTATATCCAACTGTTGGTTATTCTTTTAATGATCCATTTTTATACGAGGATATCACATATAGCATAATCTTAACTTCAGTGAGAACTGGAGAAATAACATTTTGAGCATTCTTGAAAAAAAAGAACCAGACAGTAAAAAATAAAAGTACCTACATTCTTGGAAATGTTCTAAAAACACATGTACAACCAGAGGCCATTGCACAAAATGTTATTAGTAAACGGGCAAATAACATTCATTTAGAACTGACTAGAAAACAGGGATCCAGACTAGCACTGCATAAATAATTATAAATGAAATTATATTTGGGGAGATCAACCTATATCTGTCAACAGAGTATCAGTGGCCAGATCATGATCTCATTGGTTTAATAATTCAAACAAAACTATTTCTTTTTGTACTTGACTTATAATCTATGGAGTGATCATGAGCAACTCTCTGAGCATCCTACCTGAGAGTTCTTGACATTTGAACAGTATTAAGTTGTTGCAGTTGGTCAGATAAGCTATGTGATATTGTTTCTGTAATGAGCGGGGGCCCAGCTGGAGCAGATCCAGTCCCAGGTACCAGGTGGAGGTAATCAGAAAAAGTCATCCCTCAGAAAGAACCCACTACCACCCGCCCCCCCCCCCAGTACCTATAGACGCTCAGACCAGCAACAGCATCTGCTTTGCTGTGCCTCTGGTCTGCGTGGAACTCCTACCCCTGATTCTGTGCTCTGAATCTCAGGCTTGTGATTTTGTTTTGGGGCTTCATACAGACATCATTATGCTGAGAAGTTTGGAGGGTTAGATCAGGTTAAAAATGGCTCCTTGATCTAACTCAGTGATTAGATAAATGCTGGGACCCTGATCTAAGGTGAATTGAGGTAGGAGGATGGAGGGGTAGGATCAAGAGGACTAGCAGGGTGTGCAGGTGGACCTGGGGTGTGGGAGACTTAGCGGGATTGGAGATGCTCCCTGATCCCATCAAACCCCCTCAGATTCCCACAGATTCCCCCCCACCCTAATGTTGCTGATGGCCCCTTATCCCACAAACTGCTTCTGGTGCTGGTTTTAGCAGTGTTCATTGGTGCCAGGAGCCCCACTGAAGTAAATAAGGGTGGTGGGAGAGGCAGGTGGATCAGAGGGCTGGCAGCTTCATGGTGGGCTTGGCAGAATTTGGAGAGGCTAGCAGCTCTTTGTGGGGTGTTGGTAGGGTTGGGGGGAAGGGATTGACAGATTTGGGGGGGAGGGGGGTTATTTACCCCAGCTCTCTCAGGTGAACAATGTCCCCACAGCAAGCCAACCCCCTTGATCTTGTCCACCCCACCCCCAAATTATTTCGATTAGATCCCAGCACCAGCAAACACTGGTAAAACCTGCACTGGGAGTAATTTGTGGAATTTGACTTGTAGTTTTCTAATCCTTTCCCCAGAATAATTATTGACAAGTGGAATAGGATTAGGACATGAGATTAAAATACTTTTCCATTGACTTTCATGGCAGGCAGATTAGCTTGCCCAACTGCTCATGGAAACTGAAATAAAAATGAAAGAGAAAGAAACTTATTTTAAATCCTAAAATGACACTTTTCTGGTATTTGACCCATTGTTCAAAATGAGGCAGACAAGTGCTTTTTAAACTTAGAGAAAGTGACAGATTTACTAGATGAAAGCAGGATACATTTTTATATTTTACTGATCTTTCCTTATAGTTTTAAATAATCCTTGAAATCGTACCTGTGGTCAGTCTGATGTTTTTAAAAAAATATATAATTGAAGATTTCACACTGAGGCAAAATGTGCCAATTTGGATAGATTAATAGCCTATGAGAGCAAATTAAATTATTAGTATTTTATACAACCATTTCTGAGAGTCAGGAAGCTGCCTTACATAAATTAATAGCAGCAGAGTCTAAAACTCACAGTTAGAGGTAAAATTCAGATAACTGAAGATGAGTGCAATTACTTAAGAATGAATCTTAGTTATAGACCAATAGATAAAAGAATACCATGGGTTGTCTTAGAAGTCAAAATAACCTACAGTGGCTAAAGCATGCCAGTTTCTACAGACAATGGTGCACACACAGAGGCATAACTCTGCAGTTCTGTGCCCTGGGTAGTGGAGGGGCAGCAGCTGTAGCCACTGTAGCCAGGTTGGTGGCAGGGATGCACAGCACAGCGGCTGCTATTTTGTGGCTGCCCACTAATTCATCTCTGGGACTGATGCCCTCCCCATCTTAGTTACCGCACTCTAGGAAGCAGAGTGCTTCCCAGCCTAAATGACCAGATAGCACCAGACCAGGTAAGGTATCTTGCTACAGATCCAGAGGCATGAGTTCAAGCCACACTCCAGATTTCTGCTGAGGCTATCACTTGTTGACCTGTCTGTAAATGTTCCATGTCCCAGCATTATTTACAAACCCATGGTTTCCCACAGTCTTCTCCTTTAAAGGGGAAAATCCATTATTTTCTCCTTTAAGGAGAAAATCTGTATTGTTCCATGTGAAAATTATGGAAAACCTGTATCCTTGCCAGTCAGGGAAAGTTAGGTAGGTACATCCAGGGCTTGAGGGACCTGATCCTGTGCAGGAATTCTCTGGGTGTGCAAAACCAGGCCCCTCAAACCCTGGGAGCAACTGCCGAGGGCAGCTGGAGAGTGTAGCAGCTGTGGGCTGCCTGCTCTCTCCCACCATAATGCAAATAAATATCTGCCATGAAAAAGTGGGTCACAACAAAGGACAAAGATGTCCATTTGCTTTCACTTTGTGCAG
This sequence comes from Alligator mississippiensis, assembly GCF_030867095.1. Lineage (NCBI taxonomy): Eukaryota > Metazoa > Chordata > Crocodylia > Alligatoridae > Alligator > Alligator mississippiensis. The sequence goes on from NC_081824.1 coordinate 90,750,982, forward strand.
CCATAAAATTGTTATGACAGAACAAAGGCAATGTGTTTTTCCAGACAGTTTTGTCTGTCTTTTTACACAATTGCAGAAGAGTCTTCTAGTATAAACTGTTGTTAACAAAATTAATAAAGCAACCATATTCTAATCAACACTTGGGAGTATCTTGGTGGCCTGATATATTCCATCTGAGAGGAAAACTAGATCCTAATTAAATGTTTTGTCTGTACAGAGGAAAAAATCCATTTGAGACAAAATTGATATTAGCGTCTATGATCGGATGTTATTGAGCCACGATTTTTAACAAAATAAAGCAAATAAGACAGGTCTTGATATGTAATTTGGAAAATGACACACTGTTGTGACAAACTATACAGAAATTTAAAAAAACTACTAAAATATTTAGGTTTTAATGGTAGATGTTTTTATTCTCTTTTCAGAAGAAAAACATGTTCCATTCCTCATTTCAGTATCAAAATATATCTACCAGACACAATTAGGAGTGCCAGTAATTAAAATGTAATTGCAGAATCTATCCAGAAGGGTAGGAATGGACCTTTGGATGGAAAAACCAGAGCACTCTATACATGAAGTAGAACGCACGCATGTGTGTACATGCTAGGGCTGTTTGAAATTTCAATGGGTATTTCGTTTCAATGCTGTTTTGACTCGTTTCTAGCTCGAAACAGCAAAATCGAAAGAAACAAAAAGCTTCAAAACAACCTCGAAATGAAATGAGGGCGCTCAAAACATTTCGAAAATGTTGAAATATTTCAAGTTTCAAAGCTGGGCTTGCTTGCAGCTAAAGAGAAACTAAGGAGAGGGAAGGGGAAGAGGATGGGGAAGGACTACTCTGATATTGACATGTGTAGCTGGCCAGAGACTGTGATCCTACCTGAGGTCCTTTCCAATCCCAGAGCTCTGGGGAAGGGACGGAAAAACAGCATAAAAAGCAATGTTTGAACAGAGCTCTCTCTGTGCCTCAGGGTCAGCTTACTGAGCTGTGTCTTCCAGCTGCTTAGCAGCATCAGAGAAAGGCTATCCCTTCCTATTTGCTAGCCAGTTACTAGCAAATGGGATCCAATACCTCTTGCTTTCCTAATACCCTTTATTATTATATTCATTCCTTTCAGTTTATTCTTCCCCCAAAATCCTCTTTGTGTTTTTGTTAGTTTATTTTGATCCTTCCCCCTGTCACAACCCAAGTTGTGAGTTTTTGTTTTGTGTGCTTCTGCACAGCTAAATTGCTCCCCGCTAAATTATTCCCGCCAAATTGCAGCTTCTTTGCACGGTGGAGTTTTCTGCTGCAACAGAGAACCCCGGGTGCAAAAGAAGTTCCCGCCAATTCGTAGCTTTCTTTGCAGTGTGCATTTCTAAGTTGCAGCACGGTGATGCACGTTGCAAAGAGTTCCTGCCATTTGTATTCTAATTCGAGCCCCATTATTGGTTTACGTTAAATTATTCACACGCGGCAGCTAGCGATTGGCCTGCTAGCTGTATAAAAGGCTTGTGTGGTTTCCGCCCTAGTTGGAGGACTCCACTAACACCAGGAGAAGGAGACTTCGTGCTGTGTGAAGATCTCTAAGCGCTGCGGATCCTCACAGACCCAACACATTTTAAGCAGGCAACAGAGGTCTGATCAGCCTCTAGCCTCTCCCCGTCGCCGTACGATCCTAGACGTATCCTTCCCTGCGTGCCAAAGAGACGGATCCACGGAGCCTAGCAAACTTCATGTGAGTGAGTGTATTCAGAGCTCTTTACCGGACGGATTTTCTCCGGTTGGTCCGACAGGCTCACGGTTTAGAGCCTCCAACCGGATGGGCTACAAGAGTGTTCCCGGAGGAACTCTAGTCCGCCTCTCTTCTTTTCTATCCACAACTGTAACTCAAGCAAGTTCTCAGCCTGCACCACGACCATCTCGGTGTAAGTAAACAATCTTAAAATCAACCGTTACGCATCTGTGCCTAATTCTAGCTTGGCGACCTCCCTCTCCGACCTGGCCTGCCCGGGCTGCTGGCCACAGCTCGCGTGCAGAGCGACGAAAAGGGCCCGGGGCTTGACCCGGCCCGCACACCCCCCAGAAAATAAATCTGTGCTTTCTCTCTTAGTGAGCGTTCTATTCACTGTGCAGGGAGGCATAGCATATATTGCATATTATAATATACAATTCATACAGGGACACATACATACATTTATATATTTTATTTAGTACATAAATACATACATACAATTATCTATATATATTACATAAATACATATTACATTACAGAAGAACACACAGCTTTTCCAGCACCAAGAACACACTATGAGACACACTATGAAGCATGCTGGAGGGGCAGAAGAGGGGGTTGAGGGAGAGCTATAAGTCCCTCCCCGCCCCCCCCCGCCCAAACTCAGATGCAGCCTCTTTGCTACAAGCAAGCATGAGGCTTCCACTAGTTCTACAAGCAGCAAGGAGAGGGGAGCAGTGCCAGTGCCACTTCCTGTGCCTCAGTCTGTGTCCCCAACAAGAGCACCAGCCATAACACCCCCCACTACCACCATAACAACAAGCAGGAGCACCAGTATGACAGTTTCCTCCACCCCCATTTCACTTCCCATGCTGAGCCTTCCAATGCCAGAGGAAGAGCTGGACCTGGAGCTGGATTTAGGTGCACTAGCAAGGGAAATTCTGGGGAAGGAAGACAATCATCTTAGTTTGTGCTCCACTACACTCAAGTTTCTGTTAGAGCTAGGTCTCCTTCCTCATGTAGCAGCCTTTAAAAAATGGACCCACCTGAACAGAAGGGGAAGAGCTGCCTGGCAGAGACAGAGTTTGTCCCCGAGGGGACACTGTAGGCTCTGAAGGCAAGTGAAGCTGTTTGGGAGCAGCCCTGTTGGAAGTGGGAGGGGTGATGTAACCCCAGCACAGTTTGAAAGAGAGCTGTTAGCAAAAGCCCGGGAAGGGCCCTGAGCTGGGATTGGCTGAGAGGCTTGGATAAAAAGGGGAGAAGTTTTTCCCATGGGGGGGAACTAGAGAGGGAGAGGGGGATGAGGGACAGGCTGGAGACCGGATGGAGTGTCTCAGCGCAGTGGTCCCTTGGAGAGCCCCTGAGAGAGGCGTGCAGGAGTAGAGTGGAGAAGCTGTGGCGACAGGAGCAGGCAGGGATGGCCGGTGTGGAGAACCCACATCTGGAGAGACCTGACTGCAGCTGGTGTGGCTGGGTGAGCACAGCAGAGCCAGGGGGAGGTGGGGACTGCCGGAGTCTGCCCTAGTTTCCCTGAGGGGTGAGGAGCCCCAGAGGCAGGCAAAGCCCAGGGAGGGGCTGCATTTGCTGGGGCTGTGAGGCTGTGTGGGGCAGTAGGAGGGTTGCTACAGCCTGCAGCCCAGACACTGCTCACAGCAGGACCAGGGAAGTGGGGCAAAGGCAGGGGAAGGCTGTCTTGCAGGAACTGCAGAGGAGCTGCTGCTTGCTGCTCAGAGACCCCAGGAGCACGGAGACGGACACCAGTGCCAGGGAGCGTCCACAGACCACATGCAGGGACACAGACAGTCCCGCTCTCCGAGATACCCCACCAGGGGCAGTGCACACGGGATCCCCAGTACACCGTGTGCAAGTGAGAGACTGTGTAAATAAGTTATTGAGGGTTTATTAGACAGTATATCCATGTGCTTATTTAATGATTATTTATTATGATGTAAATAATTAAATCTTGTAAATAGTTTGAGAACTGTCTGCAAGGGTGCTTGATTGTAAAGGGAGGCTCTCCTCTCAGGGGCACTGCAGCAGCTTCCCAGGGGGGCTGGGCAGGGCTACTGGCTACCGGGTACCCCAAGATCCCATTATTCAGGTGAGGGTGCATGTAGTGTCGCACCCAGGGTTACATTCAGAAGGCACTTCAGAGGAGGCTGAGGTAGAGGTTGTGGAGGCAAGTGGCTCAGCTGAGTCTGCTCCTCCTGTTGCTATGCCTCTGCCTGCTGAGGAGGAGGAAAAGGCAGCATCCACACATGCACCTGCACCCCAGAAGCAAGCAGGTAATGTGGTTTGGGATCATTTTGAGCTGGCAGATGGTCCCACATATGCTATCTGCCTACACTGCTGAGCCAAAACCAGCTGGGGTAAGGGAACAAACCACATGAGCACCACGGGGATGCTGATGCATCTCCACAGGCATCACACCTTTGTCCTTGCTCCTCTGCAGCCTGGCATCAGGGGGAGTGTGCCCAGAAAAATGTCCCCCTCTCACTCCAAAGCTCCTGTCCCCCCAAAGCAAAGGCAAGGTGCACTGGAACAGGAGGGGAAAGGCGGACAGCAAGCGGGGGGTGTTGCAAAGATGAGCAAGATCACTCTGAGCATCTGGGGAAATCCTTGTAGATGGCCAGCCCTTCTCCTTAGTTGAGCGGCCAGGATTCAGGCAGCTCATGGTGCTCATAGCCCCATCATACCAAGTGCCCACCCACACCACTTTCAGCAAGACGGTCGTGCCCTCCCTGTATGAGGCATGCAGGGAGTACTTCAAGGAGGAGCTGCATGAGGCAAGTCCTCAGGTGGCCTTACACTTCACCTCAGACATCTGGAGCAGTCTGGGTGGAGATCATGCCTAGCTCTTCCTCACAGGGCACTGGTGTGACCAGTCAGGCCATCAGTGGACTCTTCTTCAGACCGAGGTGATGGATGAATCCCACACGGCAACCAAGATCATGGGGATCATGAACCACTCAGTGCAGGGATGGCTCATTGGGTAAGGCAAGCTCACCTGTGGGTTCATGGTCACCAACAATAGGGCCAATAGGGTCAAGGTGGTCTGTGATGTTAATTTTGTTAGCATCCACTGTGTGGTGCACAAGTTCCACCTCATTGTCAGGGACACCTTGACAGGGGACAGGTCTGCCGGTGATGATGCCCACACCACCAGTAAGCTCATTTCCAAATACAGGAAGGTGGCAAGCTACTTCCACTGAAGCATCAAGGTGGGCAAGATGCTGCAGGACAAACAGGCAGAGGAACCTGATGCTCGAGAGGCTGATGGAGCAATAGAAGGCCATCCATGAGATGGCCTTGGTTGGAGAGATTGGGATCAGTGGCCCCCTTAACAGAGCTGAGTGGGATACCATCTCCCAGATCTTGGTGGTCCTCAAGCCCTTCCTTGAGGCCACCAGGAGCCTCAGTACTGGTGATTTCCTTCTTTGCCAGGTGATCCCTATAGTGAGGAACTTCAGAACCAGATGGAGAAGCTCCAGGGGAATCACTGTTCCTGCCTGGGGCAAGCCACTATCACCAGACATATAGGCACTGGTGAGGCAGTTGAAGGAGGGCATCAGGAAATGGTTTGATCCCTTGCAGTCCAGTACAGTCCATGTGCTGGCCACCATGTGTGACCCAAGGGTGAAGGGGTGCATCAACGTATACAGCAGCAAAACACTGGATCAGTGGATGGAGGTGCTGGTGAACAGAGTCAAGGAAGCAGAAAGGCAGAGGTGGAGGGTGATCCACTGTCCCTTGCCAGCATGCCATCCACCAGCCAGTCTCCTCCACCACAGGTGCTGCCAATGTGGGCCTAGGGCATGGATTCCATGGTGGGGTCCAGAGGCACCAGACCCCACCATCAGGCAGGTAGCACTCAGGCCTTAGTGGCTGCCTATCTTTCTGAGGACAGGGAGCCACTGCTGTGTGACCCCTTGGCCTACTTGGCAAGCTGCAGCCAGATCTGGCCACAGTTGCCCAGGAACACCTGTCCCATCCACCAGCCAGTGCTCCAAGTGAGAGGGTGTTCAGCACTGATGGGGATGTAGTGACATCCCACCACACCTGCTTGGATCCTGATTTGGTGAAGCAGCTGGTGTTCTTGAAGGTGAACCTCCTGGTCCTGGGGTTCCCTAAGCTATATGTGTAGATGGAGCGAGTGACACCCTCCTCACTCTGTCTGCACTTCCTTCTTTTTTTTACCCTTGGGTTTCACAACCATTTAATGTCCTGCTCTCAGAGCTGAAGTGGGCACTTATTGTATTACCAGCCAGCAGGGGAAGAACATGTCCCTGCTGAGCTCCCATGCCAGGACAAACTTGGAGGTATGGGCTGGGTCTATGGGTAAAGAGGAGACCCCAGGTCCTGGGCATGACCACTAAAACTGCACCCTGCCAGGGTTGGGAGGCCTGGTGGGACTGCCGGCGGCACAGCAGCCCCAGCATTGAACTGGTGAAAGGCAGATAGGAGGCGCCTTATAACCTCCAGCCACTACACACATGCACAGTCCTGGCTGGGAAAAGCCCAGAATCATCACATTTTTGACAGGCCTGAGGCTTGCAGTGGAGTTGTGAGGCTCCAGGTGAGCTCAGTTTAGCTGCTTGGGATGCCAGCTTTCAAGTTGAAAAACCCTTCGTCAGGCTGAAGAAGCACCTGCAGGTGGTGTGTGTGTGTGCTGTTCCTGGATGGAAGGCAGAGGCTGGCATGCAATGCAGGCAAGAAAGCCAGTCAGTGAAAATGGAAATGGAGGTGTCAGGAGGTGAGGGACAGGCTGGGGTGGTGGGGGAAGGGGGATGTAGCACATAAAAGTGGAAACTTACCTGGGGAGTCAGATATCTGGCAGGTTGCAGTGTGTCAGAATTCCAGTGTCTATATTGAGTCCATGAGTTTCTGTATCCAGGAGGTTGATGAAGTGAAGTTCATAGGCTCATCTATGAAAAGTGGTTTGTAAATTCCCTTTGAGGATCAGGCCTGAGAGATTGGTGACAGGTAGTTGGGTGTTCTTCTCTGATAGATTTTTGGTGTGCGCTCATTCTGGTGTGCAGTTGTTGCTTGATGTCCCTACATATTTTCCTTCAGGGCATTTGTCAGACATCTGACTCTCCAGGTACCTCTCCACTTTTACCTACTACATTTCCCCCCCACCCCCCGCGCCCCCTCAGCCTGTCCCTCACCCCCTGACACCTCCGTTTCTATTTTCACCTACTGGCTTTCTTGCCTGCATTGCATGCCAGCCTCTGACTTCTTTACTGTTCCTTCCATCCAGGAAAAGCACACACACCAACTGTAGGTGCTTCTTCAGCCTGACAAAAAATTTTTCAACCTGAAACTTGCTAAGATATATTTCTCCAACTATTCAGTTGGTCTACTAAAAGATACCAGATTGACCCAAAGAACCTTGTCTGCCAGTGCCATGTCGTTAGACCAACACAGCTACAACCTACACCCCTAGCACCTGTCCCTGGGCTGCTGACTGGAAAGAGGCAAGGCCCTGGGCACATCTAAGCCCCAGGGCTGGGGCTGGCAGGGACAGTTCTCTGGCAGCTGCTGGAGAAGGAGCTCCTGCAGGAAAGGAAAGAAAGGCTCTGTGACAGTTTGGCTGCCTGAGATGCTAGTGCTACTGTGCTGCTTACCTGTTGTTATTTAGTGGTGGACTGGACTGAGGCTGTAGGGGAGGAGGAAGCCACATTAGGGCTTGCTACCGTGTCATGTATAGGCCCCAGCACCAGTGTGGGCATGCCTTAACACACACACAGTCATACATGTCACAAGTTTTGCTTGTCAGCAGCTTGAGGTGCAGTTTCCCACAAACCCCTGCACCTATCTCCTTGAAACGTGACAGGCTTTGTGGCCTCAGTGGGGGCTACCCTCCCTGCTGTTTTCATTTGAATCAGGAAAGAAATTACAAAGTTATAGTCATTTTCATGATTCCCCATTATAGCCTATGTACAAAACATTGAAATGCATCAAAACAGCTTCGAAACAGCAAAACAGTTTCGACGAAATGAAATGAAACAGTGCTTTGAAGCAGCAAAATGAAACACTGTCCCTTCAAAATAGCTAAACAGAAGTTGAAACAGAACGGTGCTGTTTCACACAGCCGTAGTACACTTGTGTGTGTGTGTGAGCATGCATAAAAATCAATCATTGTATGCAGATTAGAGATCACCTTTATGAAAAAGTCACTGAAGACTATAGATACGAATTGATATGATTTAATATTTTTCACTTTTTAAAATTTTGATTTAGTGATCTCAAAATATTGTGTGTATATTTAAAGAATTCAGTTTCACAATGTACCTCTAAGGTAGGCTTTGCAATCCCACTTTTACAGAAAAAGGGACCAGGGCACAAAGAGTTTAAGGGCCAGATTCAAATCCATGTATTGGGTAACCAAGTGGACTTAGGTAGTAAGTGCCATTTTATTCCACCCTGTTTAAGTCCCTGAAAATTCATATCAAATCTGCTTTTGTAACATTGCAGGCACATCTACATGTTCATTAATGTGACTTAGATACTCCTCATTTAGTTTAGTACTTGCTTAATAAAGTACTAACTTTAGCGCCGGCACACGCTTATTTTGTGATGCTTACTGCACATTAGCCTAATAACACTGCGCAATTAACATGGCTATTAGCATGGTTTTTAACCACCATGCTACTGTGCAGTATTATTAAGTTAATGCACAGTAAGCATCCCATGTAAACACACCCAGAATCATCTAACCCTGAAAGCTGAGACCCAAAAAAGGAAAGGAGGGGTCCTACTCAAGTTTCGTATTAACAGTTTTTTAGCAACTTGGGCAACATAGAATAGAATAGCACTTAGGTGCCTAAATCTACTCACACATCAAATAAATAGAATAGAATCTGAGCCTAAGTAATTTGATCAAAGTCAAACAGCATGTTTGTGGCACAGCTTTTGTAGTAATATCACCCAGATTTCTTGACTCTCAGACTTCAGTTTTAACCACCAGACCATACTTCTTGCATTCAGTCAGATATTATTGCTGAGAGCCCCAAACGCTAGGCTTCAGCAGAAAATCCAAATATTTTCTAGTTTGGGAAAGTTAAGTTTGTAAAGTAAAATAAACAATGCAGACAAACTACATTACACCAGCCTCCCTTTGCACAGGAATAGCTAAGTTTTATAATGTGCATGCTAATAATGTAAATGGAACTTTGTAGTGATGGCATTAGCATTCACATTCATACTTCAAAAATATTCTGGTTCAGTGCAGCAAGATTGGTCAAGGATTAAATAAAACAGTACAGAGATAACTGCCAAGAAGTCCTGAAAAAAAGAAATAGGAATCAGTGCAAGTAGGAAGTAGGAAAAGAAATGAAGAAATTTGAAAATGAATATAAAAGTATGCCTGCAGACACTAAAAGTAATTATTAAAGCACAAAGCAGAGATATTCCAACATTGTCAAAATCCACCTTCAAGACAAGGGCATTTAATTTTGTGTGAAATTAGCCACACTATGGCATTTTCCCCTAGAACACTGGTAGCCTTGAGTTAATTCACTAAAATTGGAATTAAAGAAAAAAAATATGTGTATCTACACAAACAACAAGAGAACCATCTGGTTAGACATAAAGTAGGAATAGGTAACTCATTTCAAATAAGCACCAATATAAACATTCATTCAGATATACATACAAACTTGAATTAAATGTCATTAGGTTCAAATATGTCAAAGCTAGAATATTTATTGCCATTATTTTTCATTTTAATAATCTTAATTCTAGAGCTGTTTAGAAATGAAAGTGCTGAAACACCCATTAAAAAAAAGAATGTGCTATTCCCAGAAGCAGAAAATTGTTAAAAAAACAAAAACAAAAAAAAAACCTGACAAAACACTAGAGAGATTTCAGAAGGAAAGAAGGGAAGGAAGGAACATGCCTAGTTTAGAATATTTAGTCTGTTTAATTAGAATAGGGATGAGTGTTCAGGTACCATTAGTATTAGCCCATGTTTCTATATCCTGGTGCATGGCCAGTTGAAAGCAGAGTGGCTCTCAACGTAATTTAGAGATATCCTAAATTGCTCAAACACTGCCGGCCACAGCTACGCACCCAAGATCTAGAGGAATTTTGTGCGATTCCTATGCCCTGCACCACTTCACCTTTGAAACCAACCATCCTGGCCTCTTTCTTGAAAAAGTGGAAGTGAGCTATGCAACTCTTCATTTTCTGAAGGTTCTTGTGTTAAGGAACTCCTTGGTTGTGCCCTTTAGGGAAGTTTCCAGCTACTTTGTGCTGCTGGAGACATTTGAAGGACCCTTTATAATTTCTACAATGTTCAGTTGTAGGAGTAGGCAGAGGCCTTACCTGGATGGCACAAGGAGAACAAAAAACACTTTTTCTTAAGAGCTTCAGAAGTATTATTGGGAAGGAAGTTATACTGCTTATACCTAACATGCTACTTGCTATTAAGGGAGCAAGGAAAGGAAGGCAGTATTATGTTACACAAACAACAGGAAATACTTGACATTATCCTTGAGAGGGATAACTGATTCAGCTGCATGGAAAGTGCAGGAAAGATTGCCTTATACAGAACAGCATACAACATAATTTGTACATAGAGGCTCCTTGAAGATATTGTTTCTCAACTACTTTTGTATTCCTCTTGGATATATTAAGTACTGCAGCTGTTTGTGATTCACTCCCTCAGTAATACTATGGTACGTAGTCAGTCATCATCTAACCAATAGAGAGACGCATTTATAGCAAATTTCAGTTATCTTGAGAAAACGATTCCTTCATTCAGAAATTTCTGATGAATTATGGGTAACAAGCCTTTAAAAATGAGAGTTCTGCATTGTAGATTTCCACAGTGTTTGGTTTCCTGTAAAGTAGAATAGAATCAAAGAATACCTTAATATTCCAGCTGTTAGGGAAGCTTCTTGGAGATAGAAGCCCGGGTTTTGAGGTCCTGCTCCAAGCATTATGGGGAAGCAACTTGAACTGGGTTATCTTCTATTCTAAGTGTGGGCCCAAATCACTGAGCTCTGGGAGTTGGGAAGGAAAAACTTCTCCCTGCACTGGTTTTGTGAATCTAGCCCTTTATTTTTATTTTATTAAAAATACAAGGAAATTAAGTGAAATATTTTGTTTGCATTGAATATAATCTTATTTGACTCTTTTTATTTTTTTCAACTCACCAAAAATTCATCAGAAGTTAAGGGCATTTATACATGTACCTTTGTCTGCTCCAATGTGCCAGAAATCTAGTGCGTCAGAGGAGACTTGATTAATCAAGTCTGCAGAGCATGTGAGCTGATGTGCCCAGCGCTACATCACATGCATTTGTATAAATGACAAAATGCACATCAGCGCATGGAAAATGGCAGCAGTGCACTTTTGAACTAAAACCCCTTCAATGTTGATGCACTTTTTGCCATTTATACAAATGTGTACGCCACAGCACCGGGCTCTTTTAAAAGTTCCTGGCACTGGGGCACATGCATGTGTACAAATGCCCTAAGGTTCAAATGGCACAAAGGGGAAGTGGGGAGGGGCACTACTTCGTTTTATTTTTCAATTTGGCAACCAATAAAAATGTAAGCTCTTCACAAACCTCTTTTCCTGGTGGCATAACCTCAGACTTGATTGAAGGATGGACACCCCAAAAGACACCTTCTAGGCCATGATCATGTAAGGAAAATGAGACCATCTTCCTCTCACTTAGTCAAAATTCTGTACAAGTAAATTAATCAAGAAAGCAGGTCCTTTCTTCTTTGAATAACAGAGGGAATGAAGCAGCTTCCCAGAACAGATGACAGATAGGCAAAATGGTAGGAAGGGAAAGCAAAGCTGAAGGAGTTTTCATCTTGACAATGGGACTGGAAAAGCCACTGCATAGAGGGGTGCTTCAAGAATGTGCATGTGTGGGCAGTTAAGGGCTGGAATTGGAATAGGAAGTGAATTCAAGAAGGGAACCCTCGTCCGAGTATGTATGGAGAGGTAATCCCCGAGGCACATAATAGACAGGCATGAGAGAGAAATAAATCATGTTTCTGGTTGACAGAATGAAATGAACCTCCCAGAAGCACATGAGAGAACAGACCTGCAACTAGAAGAATATTAACAGGTTGCAGTTCAAACATTTCTTGTCTGATTTTGAATACTGCTTGACAGTACTGTTTCATTTCAGAGGGACTAAATGAGACCAGGCCCTAACTTCCTCTGGTCTGTTCTAAACTTCAATGCTTAAGATTGCATGTTCATGATAAAAGCAACAATAGTGATTAAGGATATACAGATTTATTTTTTAAAACATCATTACCCACTAATTGGGCATATGTACACATGCCTCTTAAGTGGGCTTAGCCTAAAATTGCCATTTTTAATGCTCATTAAGGGCATATGTCTACATGTGCACACCCTTAATGTGCCTTAAAAATGGCAATTTAAGGCTATGTGAGCCTAAATTTGATACCTTCATGAAGCGGGTATCAAATTTTGGCTCAAACAGCTAAGTTGCATTAGCACAAGTGTAGATGCGCTAATGTGCATTGATGTGGTGTACATCAATGGATAGATGCAGTGTTAATGTGCATTAATGTGTTTGCATGTGCACTATTGCAACTTAGCTTTTCACACCTAAACTTAATGTGCCTTAATGTACATTAGTGCGTCCACATGTAGATGCATGTCTAAATCACCTTAATACACCTTAAGGAAAGGTGCATGTCGCAGAACACTGAGGTGCCCTGCTCCTAGAGAGGGGAAACTGCCAGGGAGAGAGCCCTGACAGGGAGTAAGGAGCACAGCTGTGGGTTGCCCGGGGCAACCAGGAGGTCAGCTGACCGGAAGGAGCAGGGCCTGGCCCTCATAAGGCCCAGGGGCTGAGGCCAGGCTAGCAGTTCCCTGCCAGCAGCCAGAGAGGCAGGAGCTCCCTAAGCTAGGATATGGGAAGAAGCCTGACCACAGGTACAGCTTATAGCAGCTCTTGAGGTTTGAGCAATGTTGTTATAGCCAGGTGACTTATGTTTATGTTACAACCCAGAGGCTTGTGTTTTGTTGTTTTTACACCGGTGGTTTGGGTGAGGCTATCAGGGGCTGGAGGAGGCCTCATAGGGGGCCCACAGTAGTGTGGGGACCCCAGCGCTAGTGAGGGTGTGGCATATGGGGTGCATAGACCCCAGCCCCAGAGAGGAGGCACTATTGAGAAGCCCCAGTGCAGGCGTAGCAAGCTCCAGAGAGGGGGCACTATTAAGAAGCCCCAGTGTGGGTGTGGCGAGCCCCAGAGAAGGGGACAGCTTACCGGCAAGTACTGAGAGAGGGCGGCATTATAGGAGAGCCCCGAGAGAGGGCTGTTAGACTGAGAAGGCCCAGTGTGGCCACGGAGAGCCCTAGGAGTGGACGGTTTGTTCGAGAAGGCCCATAGTGGTCACAGAGAAGGCCCGGAGAGAGGACAACCGTACAGAGAAGGCCCAGAGTGGGTGCGGAGAGCCCCAGGAGGGGGCGGCATTACCGAGAAGGCCTGAGAGACGGACGTGTATGTAGAGAGAGAGTCCGAACAATGTCTATCCCAACTGCGAGGCGTGGGGCGTGGTATGAGGGGTGGTTGGAGCCACGCATAGCCCATAAGGCTAGGGTGCCCCAAAGCACCCGTTTGCAGGACAAGACCCACAAGGGGTCCGGGAGTCTACAGGACCAGAGGTTAAAACGGACCGTGTCCATGAAGACTTGAGGCAGCCTCCCTAATATATATCACAACATCAAAGACGTGGCGGGCGAGAATCAGAGGGTGCCCTTGAGCCGACTTAGCACAGAGGAAGGGGCCTTAAGGAGATCACGGCCCTCCTGTAGGACCCTGCCGTGACAGTGAATTAAGTTTAGGCACATGCAAATACACATGTAGACATGCCCACGGATTCCTTAACCTTTAATCCGTGCAAATGCTTGGGTTTAATATTAGCAATTTTCAACCAAAAATCAAAGCTCTATCTAATGAGTTAAATGTTTTGAAAAAAGTTAGCTCTGAACTAAAGTATTTACCATCAAATAATGCACTTCTGGAATAACTAAGGGAATATATTGGGAGATCTTAAATAAAGATGAAACACATGTAGTCATTGTTATGACATTCATTTTTATAGCAATATTTACTCATGTATCTAAAGAGGATATGCACAGTTACAAATACTTACCATGTTGAAAACCAACTTTGAAGTTGATTAAATGCAACCAACATGGAGCATAATCACAAACTCATGGCCCATATTGGGCTAACTACAAAAAAGATTAGTGAAACCCATCTGAAACAGATACATGTTATGGCCACTGTGCACAGTCCCCCTCATTGCCAACTCTTCTTCAGGTCATGGTGGGCTACTACATTGAATACATTTCAATTCCCTATTCACTCCCACAGTTGAGCTGCACCCATTTCTAATGAGTCCTGTTTCTTCACCAGCCTTAAATGTTTGGTAAACTTCACCAAATGGGGCCCAAAACAGTTCACCCACAATCCGTACATCACCCCATCTCTCAGCCCATCACATATGATTAGTGTGGCTCCACCATAAGATGGAGCTAGACCAGGTTGCCCTATGCATCATCTGCATATAAATTCTTGGAGTATCCCATGACTCATGACAAGAACACCCAGTTCCAGTCATGAGCAGGGACTAATTGGCACATGGATCCTTTGTGGGGGATACCTGGAGTACATACACACATTAAGCAGTGCTGACTTGTGGAGTCACCATGGTTTGAAATGTGGTAGACTCTGCTGGGGCTCAGGCCAATAGTCTATGGATACATGTAGTGATTTGCCTATATGCAAAATACTATAGGTATGCTTATTTCTAGATCAGTGTTTTTAAATGTTCCCCTCACTTGCATGTGCCTAGGGAGAGTAGGATCTAACAGTAAGGAGGAGGGGAAAAGGGCTGAAGGTGGAAGAAGTTGCAGGAGGCATAGTGCAAGGAGCTTATCTGACCCCTCCAGACTTGTTTTCCCTGCTGTACCAATGGGAAGGAGACAAATTCAAGGCAAACCTCCAATAATTACATCATATGCCAGAAAAATATAAGAGATTTATTAATTTTCCACATATAGAATCTAATTATTAGGGGTTTCCTTATATTCTAGGTCATCTTATATTCCCATAAATACAGCAGTAAATGCCATCAACTTGGATCAGTTCAGTTTGCAAGCAAACAGCCTGCTGCTGATGAATGAGTTTCTGAAAAGGAAAAAGAATTTGTATTGTGCAACCAAAAGGACAACCACCACTAGAGAAGCAAGACAATTAACTAGATAATACTTTTGAATTTTCAAGTACTTTTGCCTCCATATACCCTCTGCCTGTTTAGAATGATCTACATCTATAGGGTTCATTATTATTAACAGATTGCAGTCTTAACTTTTATGTTCTTATGTCTTTATAGCAGTCCATGAATCCTAGCATAATGTTTTGTTAATTAAGTTTCATCAGTTAGACTAAGGACAATATTTTCAGAAGTCTATAAGATTTAGGAATAAAAGTAATATTGGAACAACTATATGGTTTGGAGACCTGTTGAACAAGCTTTCAGGCTTGTTTCAACCCACGGAAAAACACTTGACATCTCAACACTTTTCCAACAGATCTCCCACTTATACATTTAATCCAATAAAAGATATCACAAAAAAAAAAAACAAAAAACCAACCCTTGCCTTTTGGACATTACCTGGATCCTCATGGCTACACCACTCCAACCCCACAAAAACAATATTGAAAGTGTGATGTAAGAGTCTAAATCACAGAGGGCATTCTTACATATGTAAGTGTCACAGTGTTGGGCGCTTTGAAAGGCACCCGGCACTGCGATACTTGCAGTTGTATAAGCAGCGAAATGCACATCAGTGCTGAGAAAATGGTGGTGGCATGCTTTTGAACTAAAACACATCAGAGGTGCTTTAGTTCAAAAGCACACCACTGCCATTTTCTGCACACTGATATGCATTTCACCGCTTATACAACCGCACGCAGAGCAGCACAGTGCATGTCAGTTTGAATGCAGAGCAGATTCAATTAATCAGGTCTGCTCCAAAGCAGCAGATCTCTGGTGCATCACAAGATAAAAAAAGTATTTGTATAAATGCCCATGAGCTATGTCTACATGGCACAACCCCATATGGTATAGAGGTACTCAAAACGAGATCTTCAAGCTCTGGCTCTGGAATCTGAAGCAGTATAGCCACAAAAATTTGGCCCTCCACCCAAACTAATCTGTACTGCCAAGAAGCAGAGAATGTCAACCCAGGCAGAGCTCCATACTATATAGATGTGGATCTATAGTGCTTCTAATCTCTAAACTACTTCAACTCTACCTGAATATTACTGCATTGTGTCATGGAGAAGTGCCTATAGGGACTGCCAGAGTGGATTAAATACAAAATCCAGCTAATCCATGATCCTGCTGCTGACAATGAACAATACCAGATGTTTCAAAGGAACGTGCAAGAGCCTCACAGTAGGTAGATGTTCGATAATATAAGAAATAAATTGCTTTGGGTGGCAGGAAAAATTACTCCTGCCAAAGGTCCATCTGTTCTCGGCCTTTGGAGGGTTATCCAAAAATTTTTTTTTTCATCATGTATTATCTTGCAGAATTGCATACAACTTTTGGGAAGTTAAAGAAAGAATGAGGCTCTTTACTATCATCTTTCAAGAACCACTCAATTTAATGTCTCATTGCATTTGATCTATACTATGCACCTAGGTGTTATGCAAAATTTACAAAGATCAATCAATAACCATGAAAAGGGCATTCTTCACTGAGAAATCCAATGCACTTAAAGTGCATGAGGTAGCCATAGTTCTTTTGAGCTAAATATTTATAGTAATTGCAAGTTACCATCAACTTCCTTTGGCACAGGAGTTTTCAGTTCCCTTAGCCTCAATAAAGGGTTAACTAAATCATAATAGAAATCAAGTAGCACTAACAACCTGTCACTAAAATGCTAGCATTTACCATAAGCATAACATAGGCGTATTGAGAGAGCTGACTGATTGCCTCTCCCCTTCAAATCTCCCAAGCCAATATTTCTGTAGTCTAAAGTGGAAACTATTTGTTTGTGACTGATAGATTTAACTTCCAATTTTTTTAGCATCCTTTTTCATGTGAATAGCAGGAAATACATCAGACTCATTTGTCATCTGGCTAAGAGCTGGTATTTCCTCTAGCTGAAAAGATTGAGATTGAAAGTTGCTTTATAAAAAACAACAACTAATTTCTTTTTTCAAATTCGAGAAGATGCTTCTTCACATCAGTGCTTGACTGTAGTAATCTTTGACAAAGAAACTATTCTGGATCCTAATAAACTCCCACAAAGCAAGCCCCCAGGAAATTAAATTGCTGTCAAATGCAAAAACAAGGTAAAAAATCCTTTTATTTTACGAAGAAAAATTACAGACAGTAATGTGCATTAAAATTGCACAAAAAAGCTTTAAGAGTTAGAAGTGTGATTATCTGTAAAAATCTTTATGCAAAAGACCAGTGTTTCACATCTGATTACTTTTGTTAGATGGGGCAAACATTCAGCTATTTTGGATTTTTTTATTTTTTTTTTTGTCTATTTTATGGTTAGTTATCAGTGTCTGAGACAACTGTGCCTTTTCAGAGAGGTAAGAAATCCCTGAAGTCCTCGGGCCTGGAACTAAATGGAGCTACTCACCAACTTACTGAAGTAGAAAGAAGCAGGGAACAGAGAGAACATCTATTCCAGCCCTCTTCTTGCTATTAATTTACCACTGGTAAATTTGTCACTCTGCCTTTGACTGACATAGTGATTTCATATAATTAGAGTCCTAATTTTTCCTAGGCAGGGGAGTCAGACTCAATGATCTGTTGAGGTCCCTTTCAACCCTGGCATCTATGAATCTATGAGTCATCTTAACCCCATACAACCAATATCATCAAATAATGATAACCCAGCGGTGCCAACTCTTTTGACTGGTGTGCAACAAAATTAGCCCCACATCTTCTCCAAGTGCTCCTCCTATCCTTTTCTCTTATGCTATCTGGAGTTTACCTTTCTGCTCCCTGTCCTGTGCTCCCTGACCAAGCTGTTGCTCTGCTTTTTGTTTCCTGCCTTGTGCTCCCTGCCTAATCTGATGCTCTTTCTGGTCCCTGCCCTATGTTGCCAGCCTCTCCGCAGTCTGCCTCATGTCACACACAATGGCTGCCTCTGACACCTTGGCTGCAGTTTGTCCATCCTTGATCTAACTATGGAGAATGATGCAACAGATGTCCTTCCAGCTGAAAGGACATAATGACTTTCTCCTTGGGTGGTTTGTCTTATGCACATTCTTCTCCTCGTGGCTTTGCCTTAAATTAGAATTTTTCTCTATGGCATGGCAGTGACCAAGTCTCATTTCAAAGTCATTGTTAAGCCAGCTATTTTGATGAGGAAGAACAGACTACAAATCCTGTTAAATTAGTATCTATCTAAAGTGAAGCCTCAAGTAGGGTTTCCTTTCATTACTTCTGGAATTTGTACCCAAAGTAAATCTATGAAGGTATGCTATAAACTTATGAAAGAAGGAGAAACTTATGAAAGAAAATGTGTATACTGGAAATGTATTAGTGAAATGGAACAATTGTGCTGCTCTAGCATGTAATATGAAAGCACAAGTTCTGAGTTAAAATTTAAAAACAGTTTTCAAGGAAACTTCTAAATATATTTGTTAGAGCACATGTTGCATCATTCTCCATATGCTAGACACACAATGATATTGGAAACAGGTATGCGAAGGTGACATATATTTCATCATCAAGACTGCTTATGAAATCACTCAGTCAAAGACATATCAGTGTCAACCACTGTTACAAAGCATTCAATAGCTATACACATGCAAAGCATCATAAAACTAAAGAAGGTATTAAGAGAACAGCAGAATAACCTAGAGAACAATGTTAATGAAGAAACAAGACTCGTGCCTCTCTACATTTGTAAATTATTTAATCACAAAAGTATCCAGGGTATGCATAAAAAAAACTTCAAGGAATGGTTAGTGAACAGTAGGCAAAAAAGAGGAGAGCCCATTTCTGTGGTCCAAATTTTAAAAGATAGAACTAGCAACAGTCTCACAAGTCCTGGCATGGAAGGGAAGGTTCCTGGTACAGGATCATAGGATAGTAGGGCTAAAAGGTATCCCAAAAGGTCATCTAGTCCAGCCCTCTACACAAAACAGTTTTGTCAAGGATGACTATCCCATCCAAGTATCTATCTAACCTGCTGTTGAAAACTTCTAAGGTAATTGGAAAACTTCCACAACTTCTCTAGGCAGACTATTCCACCCTCATAGCCAGTAAATTCTTCCTAATCTCCATCCTAAATTTCCTCTGCTGCAGCCTAAAACCATTGCTATTAGTCCCCTAAGGTCACAGAGAAATGCCTATTTCCATTCTCTATGTAATCACCCTTCTGGTATTTGACGATTGCTATAAAATCTCCCTGTAACAAGATGCATAGCTTAGGGGTTGAATCCCAGCTGCAGGGGGTTAGAGGGTAACAGCCTGCCTGCCTAGGAGCACTGGGCTAGCTGACAGGGGCTGGCTGTCCCTAGAGGAAGTTAAAACCCCCCAGGAAGGGTAGTGAGCAGGAGAGAGAAGGCTGTAGTGCTGAGGGAGATGCAGAGCCAGGTTGCCTTCTTAGGCCACATCCAGATGAGCATGGGCATGTGGTATGTGGAGCTACAGACACATCTGTGATGCCACACATGCAAGCACTCCCCACACTGCTACCTTGCAATGGGGGAGGAGGGAGAGTTTAACCCTGGGACATTAATTGAATCTGCTCTGATGCTTTGAAATTCCAGCACATCAGGGCAGCCTTGGCACTCATGTATAGGCACCCAGAATGACTACAAGAACCTCTTCAGCCTTTGAAGCAGCCTAGAATCATAAGAATGACTAAAGACATCTTACACTCCTTTCCCTTATATTGGGTAAAATGTAAGGCACAAGCATTCTTTTCCTTTGCTTGCGTTCATATTTTCCAGTTAGGGGGTAGAAAAACCATGGGAAATCTGATCTTTAAATTCATCTTATACTTTTTGAAGTTTAACTTGTGACTTTTGAACCCTGTTTAGCTATATTTTGAGCACTTCTTATCAGCCCAGGCCCTAATTTCCTCTAATCTGCCCTAGACTTCAAGGTATAACTTTAAACCCTCAGGGGCAGTGCTTGGTCCAGTTCTTTTCAACATCTTTATCAATGATTTGGATGTGGGGGTGAAGAGCTCACTGGCCAAGTTTGCAGACAACACCAAGTTATGGGGAAGCGTGGTCATGCTTGAAGATCCTAGACAGGCTAGCAAGTTGGGCTCATCAGAACCAAATGAAGTTCAACATACAGAAATGCAAAGTGCTCCAGCTGAGGAAGAACAATCGCCAACATACCTACTGGCTCAGTGGCACCACACAGACCAGCACTATGACTGAAAGGGACCTGGGGGTAATAATAGACCACAGTATGAACATGAGCTGGCAGTGCAAAGCTGTAGCCAGCAGGGCAAATAATACTCTAGCATGCATCAATCAATGCATCGCAAGCAAAACCAAGAAAGTTATTCTTCTACTTTACTCAGCATTGGTGAGACCGCAGGTGGAGTAATGCGTCTAGTTCTGGGTGCTGCACTTCAACAAGGTTGTGGTAAAGTTTGAGAGAGTCTACAGAAGAGCCACCCACCCATATTATCAGTATGGCACAGCAAGCCATACGAGGAAAGGCTGAGGGACCTGGGACCTGGGACCAGCCTAAAAAAAGAGAAGGCTGAAAAGGGACTTGGTAGCAGCTTACCACTACATCAGGGGCATACATCAGGAGCTCTGAGAATAACTGTTCACTGGGGCACCCTTGGAGAAAACCAGAAGTAATGGCCATAAACTCCTGGAAGACTGTTTCGGCTTTACCACTAGGAAAAACTTCTTCACAGTTAGGGTGTCCAGACTCTGGCTTCCTCCAGAGGTGGTACAAGCACCTACATTGGAAATCTTTGAGGAGAGTGGATAGTCACCTAACTCCAGGTGTCTTTCCTGCCTAGTGCAGAGGGGCCAGACCCAATGATCTTGCAAGGCCCCTTCTGGCCCCTACAATCTATGAATAAAAGCAACAGAAGTGATTAAAGATATTAAAAAAAATTAAGTACCACTGTTGGTTTTCCCTTTTTCAACACCTGAAAATACTTGGGTTTGATATGGGTGAAGTAACTTTCACCCCATAATCAAAGCTCTATCTAATGAAAGGAGATTTTGAGTAACGTTAGTTCTGAACTAGGTATTTTGCATCAAATAATGAACTTCTGGGATAACTGAAAGGATGTACTGGGGGTCTTAAATATGGATGAAATATATGTATTTCTTGTTATGGCATTAATTTCATGGCAGTATTTATTCCAAGGATCTAAAGAGGATATGCACAGTTGCACATGCTTAGTAAATACCATCAACTCAGATCAGCTTACTATGCAAGCAAACAACCTGTTATTGATGAACATGTTTTTTGGGGAAAAAAACAAAACAAAGAACTGTGACTAATGTAATGGAAGTATACTTAATTAAAATTTGAGTAAACTCATCTTATTTTCATTGGAGGAAAAAAAAAAGCTATAAAAACATTTGGAAATATATTCTGTCCAAAATAATCTATACAAGCATATCTGAAAAATTAAATAAGTACTAACTATATATGATAATGGTATATTAATAATTACAGACAAAATAAATAAGGAAAGCAAGAAGACAGATTAATTATAGAACTTATCTAATGCAGCCTTCCAAAGAATAATTGGTATTATATTACTGCCATAACAACTAATTCATGTGACAAAATTGATACACGACACCTTCTTAGCAGCAGTTAAAAATCATTACTAATTACATCATTCTGTATTATGGCAAATACGATGAATTAAAACTTATTTGTAAAGTATTTAGTATTGTCATTTTTCACCGTTATCTGCATATGGTACCAGTGGTCACTACAGTTACGAATGAAATGTCAGTAGGAATGAAAAAAAGGACTTTGTTTTTAACATAATGCAAGGCTCATTAATGTGAAAACTGCAAAGTCTAAAGGTATGTCAACATGATAGATCGTATATTTTTTAAACTTGTGGAGGTATTTATAAAGTTCATTAGTACCAGATGCTGACAATTCCAGTATGTGGTGAATAGTACAGACATGCATCAGCCAATTCTAAAGGGTGCATTGAGTAATTTTATCTATGACACTTTGCACTTTCATATTTTCTGATGAGTAAAAGGCACGAAATTAATTACATTATGATGCCTATAAGTGGCATAAAATTATCCGTAGTTCCCAGGAGATAGCATTTGCATGTATCCTTTCCTTTTTCACAGTCATCCCAAAGAGTTTCTACTGTCAAACCAAAGGCATAAGTTTCTTAAAAGCCAGAAAAGAATCACATTTGTCAGTTATCTTTAAAGGAGGGGCAGGGAATGACATTTTAAAAGGTTAAATTAAGCAAATTAATTGGGAACACTAGAAGCAGGAATCAGTCCAGCTGAGCAGTTAACAGCTACTCCTGCATGAATTGTTTTACTTTTCAAATCTGTCCTCATAATTTTGTGCAGAATTGGAAATATTTTCCAGGATATGCCAAGGAAAAGGGCATTTGTTTTTTCAAATGGATGCAATATGCTGAAGTATCTCAGCTTCCAAGCATGCCAGAATGGCTTGCAGGATGAGAACATCCAACTTTTTCTGATCAAGTTATGAGAGCTTTAGGACTTTTAACACAAAGCATTACGGGGTTTATGAAAATGACAGAAATAATTTGAAAATCTAATTTTGGCACAGCATGACTTGGCAGTATGCCAATGGTTTCATACCTTCCTTTTTGTTTAGCCCATTTTTCTGCTGTCCATAAGTATTCTAGGTATTTCCTGCTCCCCCATTACACCAGATAAAGTACAAAGAAGGTAAAAAGTCTTATCTTAGTATGCCAGGATTTACGTGTATAACTACTATTAAAATACATGAAACGTATGTTCAGATTCCCACATTTAAGTGCAAGTATAGGGAGAAGAGTTATAGAAATCTGTATTTTTTCCACCGCATATCCAATGCATCTACGAGGGAATCTAATCTTCTAGATTTCTTTTAAAATATGATGGTAAATCCATGGAAACCAATGGAAATATTCCCACTAGTTGTCATGGGTTTTGAATAAGGCCCACAGTTCCTAGCCCTGCAGTGGGACCCATAGGTTAAATACCTGTGCCAATATACAGTCCTGTGAACATCAAAAGGTTCTGAGGCCTGCTGTGCTGATACTGTTACCCAACTGAGACCATTATGTAAGAACCTTCTTCACCTAAAATTCCAGTGATTTCTATGAGAATTTTGTTGAGAACAGAGAATATTCACTATCACATACACGACACCAAACTCTGGGGTAAAGCATCCAGACCTGAGGACAGGAGGGTGACCCAGGCTGACCTTGACAGGCTCAGGAAATGGGTGGACAAGAACCTGATGGTGTTTAACACCGAAAAATGCAAGGTTCTCCACCTTGGGAGGAAAAACCTGCAGCATGCTCATAGGCTCGACAGTGCTACTCTGGTTAGTGCTACAGACAAAAGGGACTTGGGTGTCATGATTGACCACAAGATGAACATGAGCTATCAATGTGATGCTACAGCTAGTAAAGCGAGCAAAATGTGCTTGCATCCATAGATGCTTCTCAAGCAAATCCCAGAACATCATTCTCTCGCTGTACTCAGCCTTGGTGAGGCTGCAGCTGGAATACTGCATCCAGTTTCGGGCTCCACAATTCAAAAAGGATGTGGAGAAGCTTGAGAGAATCCACAGGAGAGCCACATGCATGATCACAGGTCAGGAAAACGGACCTTATGATGAGAGGCTGAGAGCCATGGGACTCTTCAGCCTGGAAAAGCACAGGCTCAGGGGTGATCTTGTGGCAACCTATAAGTTTGTCAGCAGTGCTCACCAGGATCTGGGGGAACGTCTGTTCACCAGAGCTCTCCATGGGATGACAAGATTGAATGATCACAAACTCCTCTGTGACCATTTCAGGCTGGACATAAGAAAGAACTTTTTTTACTGTCCAATCCCCCAAGATTTGTAATAGACTGCCACCGGAGGTGGTTCAAGCACCTACTTTGAACACCTTCAAGAGACATTTGGATGTTTATCTTGCTGGGATCTTATGATCCCTGCTGACTTCCTGCCCCTGGGGCAGGGGGCTGGACTTGATGATCTTCCGAGGTCCTATCCAGCCCTAATGTCTATTAATCTATGAATCTACACACACACACATATAGATAAATAGGCATGTAAGTAGATAGATCAACTGATCGATCTGATCCCATACCCCTGAACAAGGAAATATTATTCCCTTTTTAAACCAGGTATAAACATTAATACACATTTTTAGGTCTACTTTATAGCTGGTTCAAGCTTTTTATGGTGCGAGAACTACTTTGTATGTGTAGCTGGTTTCAAAGTAACTGTGTGATTAACCAGTTAATTGTGCAATACCTGTAATGTGTACTACACAATCATCTTTTCACCACATGGGCCACTCAACTATTTATATACATTACCATTAGGATAAAATAATGAGAAGTATATTTTGTCCTTTTCATATGCTAAGGAATTACCCTATACATTTAGCTGATGTACATAAAATTTCCCAATCATTTACCAACTGAATAAACACATATATTAGTCATTACCAGAACTGTATTGATTAGAGATAGGAAGAGGACCCTCCCTCAGCAGACTTAGATTATGTTCAAATTCCACCTACATACTGATATATAATCAGCCTGGTGGTGCTACATTTCAAATAGGATTATGTACAGCAATCATCTTGTTTCTTTATATGCAAGTTGCATAACAGAATCTTGTTTAGATCTCCTGTTGGGATACAGGCAAGATCTCCCATTGGGACACAGGCAAGTAAAAGCTTTATTCTAGTCCTGTACCCTCCAATTTAATTGAGATAATCTCATAGGACACAGTATCAATTTAGTCCATATTTAGTTCCTGTGCTGTCTTCCTCATTTCACATAAAAGTAAACAAATTAGAAAATATCAATAAGTACAATTACACTAATTCCTTTTCCACTTTTAGAACCATGTACACTGTATTGTGTTTACTGTTATATAACTATGCATTATGTTGCAAAGACTAAATCAAGGGCAGGCAAAATCTGGCCCATGGGCCGGATCCAGCCTACAGTGGACTCCATTTCCCAGCAACTCCTGCCCGCATAACTGGGGCCAGCCTCCATGGAGACCACAGTCCCAGCTGCACTGTGATAGTACAAGACTGGAATTGCCATAGAGACCGACCCCAGCTGCACTGGCAGGGCACACACCAGGGCAGGGCAGAGCAGGGCAGGGCAGGGCAGAGGGCTGCTCTAGAGCCACTGGGATATTGCAGCGAGGGCAGTCGGTTGGGTCCAGGGCAGAACTGTGATCTGCTCCCTGTGCACCCCTGCCTGAAGGCTGCAGATCGCGGCTCTGCCTGGCCCCAAACCAAGCTGCCCCCGCTGCAAGATTCCAGCAGCTCCAGAGTAGTCCCCTGCCCTGCCAGCATGACTGGGGCCAGTCTCCATGGCAACCTCAGCCTTGCGCTATCACAGCACAGAGCTATGGCTGGGGTCTCCATGAAGACTGACCCCAGCCATGCAGGCAGGGGCTACTGGGAAATGAAGTCTGGCTGCCTGCTGGATACTTCATTTTGCTCACTCCTGGAATACATGTATTCTTGGATTTTTGAAGTGTAGCCCAAATTAGTTTTGTCAGCATAGTTACATTAGCAAAGGGTGTGAAAAAGGTAACACCCATTAGCTGACAATTGTCCTGGAAAAAACCCTGGTATAGGCATACCAGCAAAGAAGTAGGTTTATCAGTTTGGCTTACATTGTTCAGAGAGATAGTATAGCTTTGCTGGCAGGGAGGTGGGGAGGGGGAACCACACCAACCTTTTTATTATATACCTGCATCTACACTGGGAGGTATGCTAACCAAACTATGCTTGGAAACCTTTTGAGTATGTACAAGCCTTGTTTTTCCCCACTCCTACCTTGTCTCTGTAAGCCCCTGTCTTGTATAAAATGCTGGTTGGCTCTATTTTATTTTTGCTAAGATGGGGGTAAATTCTAAACAAAGGTCAGGTGAGGGAAGCAATATCCTGGTCAAACTGCAAGTAGACAGGCAGTAGGGAAGTAACAACGCTTAGCCACTTACCCCCCTGCCTTCTGGCTCCCAACCCCACCTCTGATGACACAAGTCTGAGGGTTGTTCTACCCAGCAACACTAAGAACAAGAGAATCCCAAATGCCTCTCTTCTCATGGGGAAAATTATTTCCACCGTATTGCTCACAGGAAATAAAGAATGTTTCCCAATCAGCTTTAGAAAAAATTAAATTAGTCATGAAGACAAAATCATCCTTTTCCCCTTATGATAGATTGTGCACTGAGGGCAAAATATAACCCTTACTGGCAGCTGGAGAAGATTCTAATGCTAGTTCCATAAACATTTTAATCTTCAGATTTTTTTTTCTGAAGAGAACCTATACTCACATCTTCTCAGATCTGCTCATTAATCATTAAATAATAAAGGAGAGGTCAGTAGCATCCAAAGTTGGCTTCTTTTTTACATAAGCCTTGGTTTCTATTGTAATCAAGGGGCGTGTCCCTTCATACAAAGGTGTGTGCTTGCAGAGGCAAAAAAAGTAGTGGCACACATTTGTGCGCCACTATTTTTTGCCACTGCACATGCCCTTGCACGTGCGGTTTGGTACAAGCAAATTGCCCCGCTACTGGGAAAATGCCGTTTCCCCACTCCTCCTGGCTCCGGCTGTGCTGGAGGAGCTGGGGGACAACTAGAGGAGAAGGGACACTTTGGCCACCAGCTAAAGCATCTCCCTGGAGGACTGAACCTCTGTGTCTGCTGGAACACACTCCTGTGGTGCTACTTTTTTGTAGCATTTTTCACAGAATTTCCCAGTAGCAAATTTAGCCCCCACCCTGCACATTTGCAGCACAGGGCAGTTTTTAACGTGCCAGGCATGTGGTTTGTAGCATTGCAAACAGGTTGCAGCACCATATCCTGCTTGTGCCTGCATGTCTGGATACAGCCAAGGAATCTTAGATTCAAATGAGGTATTGCAATCTCCATCCAAAATTAAGTTATCCCCAGTCAAGATGACCCCCAACAATTAATATGGTTGCATAGGCTACTAGCTTTGCTGTCACAGTGTTGTTTGGCAGTTTCTCTACATTTTGGCAGATATTAGACACTGAAAGCAAAAAAGAAGATACTTTATTTATCTATCTATTCACTTGTGGATACTTTACCCTGTGTCACTACTGAGTCAAGAAGTTTGAACTCTTTTCAAATTAAAAAAACAAATCTACCATAAAAGACAAAACCATCAAACAATACGTATAGTTCCACGTTAATTTTTTTTTCTTTATACAGGGTTAGATCACCCATCTTATTCAACTCAAAGTAGCCAGCTAAAATTTGAATCATGGCATCTGAATCATCACTACATCCCAACTATCCACCCTCTACCATGATCATCTTAGCCTCTTAATTATCCCACTCAATGTCCCCACACCTCACTATTCTGTTATTATTTTGCACATCTTTTCATGGCTTAACATTACAGACACCTGTCCTCTTTCTACATCAGCACTATCACAACAGACCTGCTCTTCACAGTCATATCACCTAAACATGATAAATAGTTGCCACACTGTTGGAGACTTTCTACTTCAAAGCAAATGTCATAGTACTTTGTTCCATATGAGTTTTCCTCTAAGATTTTGCGTCTCTTTTTAAGCAAATAGCCTTCATCCATAGGGTGGATCCATACTTAGCACCTTATGAGGATCCCAGTAATCCCAATGAATAAATGTCTGCTTAAATTTAGAGATTTCTTGGGCTATTTTCTCTATGACTGTCCTTTCCCCATTATTATTTGTCTCTGCCTCCAAAGACAGACCAACACTTATACTTGTGGTTTGAAACTAAGACCAACTTAGTCTGGTTTTCAGAATGAATCAGTTAACAGTTGTTTGTCTGTGTAGAATTTAGGATCTGGCACACAGTTACAGAGTCCTTATAATTAGATCAGCAACATATATAAAATGTATCTCATTTCCAATAATGAGAACATAAATACAAAAAAAAAAAAATGTACATCCTGGGTGCATTTACATGTGCCCCTATGGTGTCATTATTACTGCACTGTCATTTAGTCCTTTTGGTAACATCCTGTACTGTGCTGTGCTAGCGGTGCAGTTACTTTTAGCCGCTACGTCACCATAGCAATGCGTTATAGTAAGGGAGCACATTGCTACTGTGACATAGCTGTGGCATCATGGTTTGTGCCTGCCAATGCTACATCACCATAGCACATTGCTACATTTCATGTAGACCCGCCCACCAATTCAATTCCAGTAAGTCTTATGACACAAAAACGGCCTTCACTCTTTACGGAGATCTAACAGCAGAGTACTGTAATAGCTTTCCATTTTAAAAAAATCCCTTTGTTCTCTCATAAAGTGCACTGCATTATACTGCAATTAGTATAAAGTAAAAAAATAATCTCCAGAGGAAAGCAGCGGAGGTCTCAATGGCACTTTAAGAACCAAACTAAATGAAATATTAGAAAAGGTACTGAAGGAAGCTGGAACATTGCTACTGCAGAAAGCTGGATACAAATGATCTAATATGTCTTTCCAATGCAAGATTTATGGCTTCTAGCCCTCCCAGGCAGCTGAGCTCCATTTGCTGCCTAACATAAGCGGATCACTCCTTTTACATTTCTATTGTTGTTCCT
The DNA here is from genome assembly GCF_030867095.1 of Alligator mississippiensis. Classification (NCBI taxonomy): domain Eukaryota; kingdom Metazoa; phylum Chordata; order Crocodylia; family Alligatoridae; genus Alligator; species Alligator mississippiensis. The sequence continues at coordinate 90,779,548 of NC_081824.1, forward strand.
CCAGTTCTCAAAGCTTCAAAGGTCCAGTTTGGTCTCAACATGAATTACAGTGTAGTTACCTTTCAAAAGTGTTAAATGCTCTTAAGATGGGTGTTCACATATAAAGTCAGCAAAAGACAAGCTAAGTACCCTCTGAGAGTATCAGAGAGAGTTCAGGGAAGGGTTATCTTTTGTTGGTGTTATGCAGCTTGTGTTGTCATGACTTCAGTCTGCTTCACAAGACTAATACCAGCAATTTCAGCCTCTGGTGTCCCAGAAGGCACCGTGCCCAGCATGGACTAGATAACATCCAAAACTCAACTGCTCTGGACTGACAACTGGAGACAGGTGGACAGCTGCGGATGAGTTGAAAGTGAGGTAAGAAGAAGAGTAAGAATGAAGGAGGAAGTGGGGTGGAAAAGGGAGGTGGGAGGGGAGCTGGGCAGGGAGCTCCTGGGCAGCCATGATAGGGAACAGGTGGACCCACAAGTCTGTACCACCCCCACCAGACCCCACAGCTCCCTGGCAGTTTCTCACTTACCCAGCCACGCTTTTTCCCATGGACAGCTGCCAGGCACCACAAGGCCCAGCAGGCTGGCTCCAGGCTGGCTTGGGTGATGCTGCCTGATCCTGGAGCCTATGTTGCCACTAGACAGCCAGAGAGCTGGGAAGGCATGGAGTACACTTGGCAGCTCCTAGCCACACCCCTATTTACCAGGTCACTAGTGGCAGGTCTGTGCTGTGCACATTAGCAAGGGAAGTAACCCTTAATGTGTCACTGCTCATAGCACAAACTACTTTTAATGCAACTTCATATTTTTTAGAGTTAGTAAATGCTAATGGTAATGTGTAACTGCAACCTAACAATAGACTTAAGACTGCTACAAATGATGACAGCATTCAGACTCTGAGGAGTTATAATACTATGCTAGCTCTGTCCTATGTAGAAAGGGTATCATTTTGTAAACATATTAACTTTGTGCCATTCTGGCTATATTGTGGGGCAAAATCCTGTTGGCTGGTAAGTGGGATGATACAGTTGGGGATGGTCCTGCTTCGAGCAGAGTTGGGGAGACTAGTTGACCTCCTTCCTAAGGTTGGCCCCTTCCAACCTTAATTTTCTATGATTCTATTATTCTACATGGTTAGAGGTCATATGAAATAAAACATGTTGGGTGAAGGCTTGTTAAGTACACTTACATAGACCAACCGTGTAAGTTCTTATGGTTGTTTTTTAAAGGATGGTTATGTTAAGTTGAACAAGACACCTATAGAGAATATTCATGGCAAAAAGACAAGGCTAAGTTTTGTGTAACCTTAGGCTTGCAAAATATGGATGATATAAAACTCCATTTGTAAATCTCATCAAGTCACTCATAGTGTTCATGTTCAGCAAAATAAAGATAAGCAGAAGAATGGGACCTAAAATGCATGGAAATAAATACAGTAAGAAGAGGGGTTCAGTTCCTGAAATAAATAATTGTTGAAAGAAGTACAAGTCAAAAGATGATTGAAAACAATGTACATATAAACTGAAGGCCGGATGGAAATAACTGGAACAACACAAGCTTCCTTAAGGAAAGACACCATTGTGGACCTGATGATGATTGAAACAGCCTACCTGCTTCTCAGAATCGGGTAACTGGTCACTATTCCACTCTGTCCTATCTGCAACATTTCTATAAAACTGTAATGCAGGGGAACACTGTATTCCCCTAAAAATTATTGGAGACATCGCATTAAGTTAACTTTCAAATTGGTGTAGAGTGTTTCTTTACTTAATTTAGCCACATGATTCCATAATACATTTATCTGCATAACATTACATATTGTCATATATAAATTACACTAATTTATGCTTGCCCAAATAAACAAACATTTCATTATGATGTAGTAATATTGTTTTTAATCATTTGTTTGCTCACTTATTCATTAAATTCAGTAGCCCTCCTCCCCACCCCCCACCCCTCCCTCCCCCCGGCTATTACAGGATTTATGGTAAACTGGCTCTCTCTTTTTTTTGTTAATGTATAAATGGAAAAGAACAGGCTTACCTCAGAAATGTGTAAAAAAACAAAAACAAAAAAAACTCCTCTAAATATCCTTGGACCAGTCAGTAGCCCTCTGTGCTCTGTAATGAAGCCCAATGGTCAGCCCAAACTACCTCACTATAGGTAAGAAATGAAAAACTCTGAAAGCAATTGAACAGTGAATTTTCACAGCAGATCAGCACATATATTTAGCACAGGGGTTTGTGACTGTGATGTGTCAGGAAATTTAAGGGCTTTCAATGGCTCTTTCCCTCTCACATTTCTGTTGTTTTTCAGTGCTGCATTTCCCCTTAGCTTTATTTGGTTACATTCATGTATTCTGTGCATTATAAAAGGAAGCTGACTGTTGGACTGTAAGGAGTAATTCATGTTATAACAACTGTTCAGATTGCTGGGCTGATATTATTGCAGCCGTTAAAAAAATACATGCAAGACAGAATAAGGAAAAAATCCCTGATGAAAATGTGTCTGGCTATAGGTATATAAAGGGTCACTGACCTACAGTTTCAGCCATTTTCCTCAGGATGACAGAGCTCTACACAAGATTTTAAATAAAAGAACATAATTAGAACAGATGCTCCATAATCAACTGTTAAGTTTTGAAGAGCCAAGAGCTATATACAGTGTGCCATTCAAAGGTCACTAGTAACCAACTGTTACCCCATAGCCTATAAAATGTATCAGTTATTTAAGACTTCGGGCAAAGAAGACAACACATATCTTAAGTAAACCTGTCATAATGGATGGCAAATGTTGACTTTATAACAATGACTAACAAAAATTTTATCGGTTCATTCTCAGAGTTGCATAATAATTATTTTGGATTCTTTCCCAGCAATACCAGTTATTGCAGAGCTGACTGCTAGGAGGCTTGAAATTGGAAGTCTCTACATCATGTTCTCTTCTCTTTATAAAAGCAGATAAAAAATAATTAGGTCCCAGTCTTGCAAAGCCACATCCACTTAAAATTTGTTCACCTGACTAGTGCCCCAAAGAAACTACATATAGGCATTAGGATACATGTCTGAATGTTTTCAGAATTTGAAGACAAATCTGTTCATTACCCCACAAAACATTTAAAAAATAGTTTTGTGCTTGCTCCTTTCCAGAGCCAAATTCTGTTGATTGTGAAAAATTAGAAAAACACTAAAACACGTAAAGGAAGAATATATTTTCACAATGGATTTCAAATAAAAAAACCTACTTGTTCATATAAAAAAAAAAAATCACAACACAGGTCATTTTTAACCAAAGAAATGGCCAGGTGAAATATTGAATAAATATCAAAATAATTTAGAAATAAAATCAAATTAAATTCATAAACTATCAAAGATATATCAATGCATTAGAAAAAAAATAGAGAAAAGTAACATGCTATATTTTTGAATGGGTATCACAAAAACCCAACAGTCAACTGTAATGGGGTTTGATCCTGAACCACTGAAATCAATGAGATCTTGGCTAGTTGATACATTTGGAACAAGAACAAGCCAATAAAAAGCATAAAAACAGAATATAGCAAACAGGTTCCATGTCACATTGAACCCCCTTGAACACTTCATATTTCAGCAGTAAACTAAATGCAATAAACCTTGGGTATGAGATTTTCCATTTTTTTTCCTCTCAGTTATTTTGCACAGCCCTTCTGAAAACAAAGGATTGTGAAGATATATCAAAGTATCACACAAAATACAGAAGCCATTAAAAATTGCCTTCTTCTCCCTAATTTGGAATATAAGAGCCTCATGAAGGAGGAAATAAGAAAATTTGTTGAAATGCTTCACTAAAATATACTGCTGATGTGGCTTTCGTTTGTGTGCGCCTTATTTTTTTTCATATTGAGGAAATTCTTCCCCTAGATGCTACTCACCCAGGATTCGGCTTGACCCAAAATTTGTTTTCAATGGAAGCAAGTTATTCTGGTTCAAGGACAAGAATTACCTGGTGCTTTGGTTTATGGCTTTGTGCATCGACAACTGTACCCAGGCTTTGGGTTTGTTGTTTCCCCTCTGGTTTCATGGATCTCCTATGTCATCAGGTGTGGGACCTACCATCATGTCAGTGCTCTCCTGCAGGGTAGATTTGTAACAACATAAAATAAAAAAGCAGAACATTTCTGCCAGCAGTGTTCATAAACACATGTTTAGCACAGTAGCAATAATAACTTGCACATCATCATACAAGAGCAAATTCCTGTCACAGTCTTGTAGGTAGAAAAAAAAAGCTTTCTAAAATGTTTCACATGAAAATGCAGTGCTCCTATTACACCAGAGTGCAGTTCTCACAGGAAAAATAAACATACAGTCTTGAAAACTATTTTAATAAATCAAAACTAAATGTCTGACCATCTAGATTCTCTTTAAAGGCTTGTTTTAACTTTGGCTTGCTATTTTGTAGAGTAGATATGGCAATGTACATGTGCATTAATTGTGTCCTCTTGATACTTGCACTCTCTGTCTGTAAACACAATAGGCAGAAAACAGGTATCACTCAATCACAGCAGTCTTATTCCCCTCAAAAGCTTGAATATCTCATCTTACTAATAAAAGACTGCGCACAATAACCAAAACCAAGAAACTCTAAGCATATAGATATAGTGTTGATGGTAGTGTGGCCCTTAGGCTGGGAAATCAGATTCTAGTGCCAGCTCTGCCACTGATATGCTGTATGACTAACCTGCCTCTGTTTCCCTTACTGCTCTTTGTCTGTCTTGTCTTTTTATGAAATAAGTTCTTCAGAGCAGAGACTCTCATTTTGTGTTAGCTATTAGACAAACATATTGGCACACTAATCTCAGTGGGTGCATCTACATATGCACCTTACTGCAGAGTAAACTAATTTAGCTCCACCATGAAGCATAACAGTCTACAAGTGCAAAAGTATTAGGATGGAATAAATTAACTGCGCTGTAAGACAGTACTGTTGGGAACAGTACAATCTTATGGCAGAGTAATTTACTGCGCTGAAATGCCCACGTGGACACTAATCGTGGGCATAAATTGCACCTAGTCAGCCCAGCCAGCCATGGGCTTGCTCTGCCCCTGCATAAATTGCTGCTGTCCCAGGCACATGTGTAGATGCTAAGCCTGGGAGCGGTTTCCTCTAGATCAAATGGCTCTGGAGTTTATTGCATCGCATTAATAGTACATGTAGGTTCATCCAGTTAGAGGCAGTTCATGTACGGACTGGTCAGAATTTTACCAACAAAACTGTTGTCAGAAAATGCAGATTCATAGAAACATCTTGGATTCAATAAACTCTTGCCAAATCCACAGCTGGGCTCCATCAGACCCCCTACTAGACTTCTCTAGGCCCAAGAACCCAGTGTTTCCTGGTCAATGGATCTAGAGCAGCATGTCTAGCAGGTCTATCATGGGACTGCAGACCCTAAAAATACAAAGACTAGGACCCAGATCCTGGGGCAGTTTGCTTGGTTGGACTGCAAGATCTGCAACCCCAGGTCAGATTCATCAGGCAGTCTGTGCCAGGGTTAAGACTCTGGGTCCTAGGGTCTGTAGCTCCAGAGCAGTCAGCCATATCAGAACTTCCAGGTAGTCTGCTTAGAGCCAGAAAGCCTGATCATCCTGGGACCCAGGACAAAAGAGGTCACTAGAGCTGTAGTTAGGCATTTTGGGGCCTGGTGCAGGTCATGTGCAGAGTACCTCCCTGCATGCTACTATGTAATAAAATGTATTATGCATTATTGTTTGTTTGTTTTTGACATAAGGCACTTGTATAATATAATATGTGAATACCTTAAGTCCATACAAATGTGCATAGCACAAAACACAAACAAAATTACAATGAAAAAGAAGATAATGCACAGCAGATACTTTTTCACAGTGTCTACAAAAGTTAAATGGCAAGTAAAGAAACTGGATATTTATCTGTTGCCACGTGTGCCAACAGTAAGTAGTTAAATATAAAATCATAAAAATCTCTCTACATAGTATCTTCTAAGGAATAATTGTCAAATTACAGAATTTTTCAGAAATTTTACACTTTAAATAAGATTCCAGGTCTCACAGTATATTTCACATATTCTGATTATCTTCAACAAATTTATGTCAAAAAGTGCATAGCTTTACCTTTATATGGTAACATAATGGAATAAATAAATGTTAAGTATTTTGTTTTAATATGTGACTTTCTTACAATCTCAATACTTCACTACATTAACAAAACAAAAATTATTAGAATAGAAAAGAGCACGACCCTTAAGCATGCTAACATGACACCCCAAATTAGTGTCAAAAAGAAAGAGAGGATTATACGTTTAAGAAGCTGCTGCCTGTGTTGACACAAAACACCACATACAAAAAGTATTGAAAATAGGTACTAGAATATTCCCAATTAACATGACAATCTTGGTTTCAAATGCAAAATAATTTATTAAAATGAGCCATTTCTCAAATTAAAAACAATATTTTTTAAAGCAATACCCCAAATTAACATACATTTCCAAGTTTTTGAGAAAACCTAAGATTAAAACCTAGGATTAAAGACCTAAAATAAAAAAAATCAGTTTTTTTCCAGGATTCTCAGGAAATCCTGTGCCAATAGACATCTTGTTTAAATACCAATTTTTTTCACCTTTAACATAGCAAATATGTCAATTAAGAAATTAGAGTTTAACAAAGTCATTATGTCTTGTTCAATTGACAGGACTGCTAAGTTGGATAACCTTTCTTGTCCCGTCAGAAACCTTAAATAGTTTTTAACTAATTTTAATTTGCTGAAGCTGTGTATGGCAGTAGCAAGTTATGGGCAATGCCTTGAGGATATTTTTTGACAAGTCTGATATTAGGATATCATCAGGCTACCCAAGAGAACTTGGCCTGCTTCATTTTCAGGCTGACGCCAGCAGTTTGGTTGCCTTGCCTGCCAATCACTGGAAGAGTCAAGGATACATAGAAAAACTCTTTGGAACCATTTATTTTCTCATTTGGTTCTTGGCCGAGCTCAGGGGATGCCCAGAAACTAAGCAGGGTCTGAATCACAAGCAACTATTTGCATCCCCTTCGCAAACTAAAATTATCAGTGAATTGGAACCTTTAAAAACTGGGGGAAATTGATCCCAGGAGCCATATCTACATCATGTGGCCAAATGTAGTTAACATCACTCTGTTCAGCTCAGCTGAAAGAAGCTGGGACCTTTGTTTTTGAAAGAAAGAACTAGAAGGTGGCCCCAAGTGCCACACAGGAGGGCAATGCCCCTCTTCTAAAGCACTGTGAAGGACAAACTTTTTGTGGGGCTGGGCCCTACCCATAGGGTGATCGTGTGCCCCATTTGGGCAAGACAGCCCCATTCTCAAAGCCTGTCCCCTTGGAGGAACAGGGGAGCTTCCTGAGGAGGCACCCAGAATTGGTGTTGCAGTCTGGCCATCAGCTGGCTGCTCCCACCTGGCTACCTAGCTAATGCCATACCCCTGGACCACCATCTGCCCTCCCCCCACCCACCCCCCATGCCAAAGCAAGTCAACCTGCCCCAGCTTCCATCTTGTGAGGCTCTCTCAGTGCCAGTTGCATCCAGGGGTCTTAGCTAACTTCATGCCCGGAGCTGCAAGAGGGGAAACAAGGCTTGTTTGCCCTCACCCACCTGCACATTTGATTTGATTTGGCACTCCCTCATGTCTGACACTGGTGCACCATTTGCACCACCCTTGCCATGGTATTGGAGGTTACAAACAATCTGCAAACACTGCTAGAGCCAGTGCTCTCAGAGCTATCAAGCTCCTTGTTGCAAAGGCTAGACACAGAGGCTAAGTACAGACATTCAAGAAGCCCAAGGCAGAAGTGCTCTGAGTATAGTACTTTACTCAAGCATTCTAGATTCGGTCGAGACAGAGCCAAACACACTAGTGCTGTTTAGCAGGAAGGGTTTGGAGCCTGCCTGCACAAGCTACAGCCAGCATCCTGGGGGCTCTCCAGCAAACCTCACAGGAAGCTTCAGGAGCCGCCAAGCAGATGAGCTAGCCAGCCCCCTGCTAGCTGGGCCCCTCTTCCCAGCCCTACTCCCTGCTAGCTGGCTACTGCCAGCACCGGCAGCTTTCATGCTCTGCAAGCCTGGCCTATGCAGTTGTCAGGAGAGAGACCCTGGGTTCCTTCCTCCACCGCCCTCCTGGGTATGCTGTGGCACACTCTAGGGCCGGGGCAGCTGCAGACAGAAACCCTGCTTCCCCCACCCACTCCCAACCAAGCTGTGCACAGGGCTGGGATCAGAGGCTGTCACTGACTCGGGTCAGTGATAGCTGAAGGGGCAGGGCCAGCACAAGAGCTCCACCTGAGGCTAGAATGCCCTGCACAATATCCCCCACCTGGGATGGCAGCAGTCGCGCTCTAAGTGAACTCTTGATAGGATCTGTCACAGAAATTCAATAAAGCGCTCTAAAAGAAAGGACTTTAATACCTCATCCATCAAGGGTTAACTTAGAGTGCAACCTGCCATTTTAAAGTGCTTGAAGAGCTGTGAATGTCTATTTAGTTACGGCTTTAGAGCATTTTCTGCCTGCTTAAAGTGAGATAAGCGCAATGTCTGTACCTATACAGTGTGTGGAAATCATGGAAAAGGTTCTAGGACAATCTGCATGGCAGAACGGCTTGGAGCAATAGATCTCTGCAACTGACGTTCTTGTTAGTTTCCACGTTGTTCTTAGAAGTGAGAAAATTGACAAGAATATCCTTTAACTAAACAGATTTTGTTTCAGAGAGGCAGGATTTTCTATGGATTTCTTGCTAACAGGAAATTACTGGAAATTTTGGTTTTATTCAGATTCACACCAAAAGGTGGAATTCAAAAAATGGAATTTTCTGTCAACTGGAAACCTACCTTTCCGAAAGCTCTACTCCGGACATTACTGTACAAATACATATAGTTCTGTAATTTGTTACTTTCTGATCCATTTCTACCTGCCTTAATCTGTGTCTGTGCTACCTTATCTGTGGATATACTTAAATGATAAAATTATGAACCCTTTTATGCTCCCGTGAAAAGTTTATTCTATTGGCTTCATTGAGACAAGTCATTGGATTAAATGCTTATTAGTGTAAAGTGCTCAGAATCTTGCCAACAATGCATTTCTTATGTTATCATTCAAGAGTTAACATACTTAAATACTTTAAGATATGTTTTTGCTTTCATACATGCCTTCCAAGAAATTTAAATTTTAACATATGGTTCAAATAAAATAAGGAAAAATACACATACAAACTTTATGTTTCTTCTTTTGCTTGAAATCACTTCAAACTTTAGCATATATTCATTCTGGTATTTCTGATTTGTTCACTTCTATCTGTTTAGTCTCTCTTTTCTTTTCCTATCCAGGGAGTCAGGGCTACAAGCTTCTGAAGTCAGTTCAGATGGTTATCTGCAATTTCTCTTTGTAGTGCTCTTTGAGGTCAAATCTATTACAGTGTATGCTCAGACTGACTTTGCAGACTTAACTCCATCGGGCTTACTATGACATACTCAGCAGTTCACCAGACAGCCTGTTATCCATAGATACAGAAGATGTTAAAACTGATGCATAAAAAACCCGGCTTCGTCCCTGTGCTGCACCTTTGTGGCTGAAAAACCTCCTGCACCTTAAATGATCTAATAAAGAGTGTGCCATTTTTTTATGATCAAGATAAAAATTATTTTAACCACTAAGCAGTGCCATTATATTAAAAAAGGAAATGAATTAAAACAGTTAATGCCATGAAGATTAGCCACTATGGCCATTTTCAAGAGTTTTGATGATGTGGTCTTCTGTCATATCATGCCAGCTGGGAAGGTAACATGCATCAACCTATAACGCTCATTAAATATTTGCAGCTGACTAAAGTTGAAAAGAGGAAACTTTGATAATGTCAGTTTCTAACTTCCCATTCTACACGAGACCATTTAAATTTCTATGTGCAATAGCGCTTTTGGTTATTTTTTCATAATGTTTGAGTAGCTTTAAAATATAAATCACCAATATTTTAAATGGAAAGACAGTTTGAGTCGGTGACTTGTAATTTGGAGCCTTATAGAAAAGTAGGACTGGAAAGGACCTCTGGAGGTCACCTAGTCAAACCCCCTGTATGAGGCAGGATCATTCCTACCCAAACCACCCCCATAAAATCTCTCTCTAACCCATTACTGAAACTACACATTCAACCCTGCCACACAACCACAAAGCATAACAATATAAACTGTTACAGGTAAAGCAGGGGGACAATAGCAACCAACATCCTCCTTCTGCAAGTGTTGTTAAAGACTTTGAGGTGATCTGACACCAGCTGACCGGGGGGCTGGACCCAATGATCTCATGAGGTCCCTTCAAGCCCTAATGTCTGAAAAACACACGCAAGAGATGCAAGGAAGACGGCTCCCCACCCCCCCTGCCCAACTACAGAGGAAGGAGTAAACCCTCAAAGTCTATACCAATCTGACCATGGGGTAGAACTTTTTTCTGACATCAAATGTGGTGATCAGTCTGACCCCAAGCGGAGGGGCAAGAACCTCTAACCAGGAACTTCCATGTTTAAGTCATAACAGGAACATAGGCATACCCCAAACAAAATCCCCAGCCTAAGCTGAAGACAACACCCACAGTTTCTGAGGAAAATGTAAAGAAAACCCTGCCATAAGTAGCAACGAGGGGGGGGTGGCATGAGAGGGGAAGGGATATTTTCCTGGGCCCATGCAGAAACCAGCAAGGTCCAGAAGGTTCAGAAATACCGAAAATACAATAACAGACACAGCTACTCCTAGAACTTCTCCAACAAGTGCTTATTCAACCTCTTCTTGAACACCTCCTTCCAAGCCCTTTATAATTTTTGTTGCCTGCCTCTGGACCTTCTCTAACTTCTCCATGTCCTTTTAAAAAATGTGTATCCCAAAGCTGTACACAGTACTCCAGATGAGGCTTAACCAGTATCAAGTAAAGAAACACTGTCACCTCTTATGTCTTGCACCTAATTATCCTGTCAATGCAGCTCAAAAATGCACTCATTTTTTGTGCAGCTGCATGTCATTGTAAGCTCATATTGAGTCTGTGATTCATCAAAATTCCTAGATCCTTTCCCGTAATTCTGCCTTCCAGCCAGATGTCCCCCAACTTATGTCTGTACTTTTGATTAGTCTTCCCAAGGTGTAGCACCTTGCAGTTGTCAGCACTGAACTTCATCCTGTTGGCTCCAACCCAGTTTATTGTGCCTCATGGCACAATAAATTAATACACTAGTGTTGTACCTCTGGAGATCATTTTTCAAATCTAATTAAGACAGAAGTGGTTTGGAAGAAGCCAATTAAATCAAACTTCCTTAGTCTGTCAGCTCCCAAAGTTCACAACTGGAGCCTCTTAAGACTCCCAGCCTATTTCAGATGATCAAGCAGCAGCAATAGCAATACTAATTCTTCCCCCAACTGTCTATAGCCAGGAAATTAACATTTTCCTCTCAGTCGTGGACTAAAAATGTATGACACTTCAACTGAATCACTGCAAATAGGGGGCTACAACTCAAAAACATTTAAATATTAAAGATAAAAAAACTGCCACATTCTCTACTATCTGGACAAGAGCAAGATAATTTTGCCATTTTCTGACTTTACTTTGCAACTTTAGCCTGCCAGGTCACTCCAGTGGCCTGGAGTGGCTATGCCAAGTGCACCAAACAGCACCAACACTAGTTTTGTCCACTGGATATCCATAGGAATTTTGTGAATATAAATAATTTCGCATAAAAATTTATGCATGTTATCACAAGTAAGAAATAAGATGTGCATCCTTATCTCACACCCTGTAATGGTCCTTCTTTACATATTTTTAAAAGTGTCTTTGATTTTCAGTTAAAGGTGCTTTGTTATCTCAGAGGTACATTACAGTAGCTTGATTACCATCATGTGATACAGCATTTGCTAAGATAATGACTTTCTTGTGAATGGCTGAGTCAATAAGCATATAAAATCTTCATATATTGTCTGTGTCTGTGTTATTGCTGCCCTTCGGCTGAAGTAATTATACCTTTCTTCCTTTGGGAAAAAAAAAGTTACCCGGTGTTTTTTCTTTTTTCCTTTCTTTATTACCACTGCTCTGACTTACATTTAATTACTGAAGCACTCAGTAGTTTGGTGAGTCTGCTTCCTATTGTCTGAGCCTCAGTGCTATGAAATGAAGAGTAGCAGACTGCCTGATGAACTTGGTTAGGAGATGTTATCAGTTACAGTTACCTAAATTCATGAGAAAAAAGGAAAAAAAAATACATATATACTGTATATATCTTTGTTTTCTGTGAAATGTGCACAAGATTGATGATAATGACAATACACATGTTAGTTAATTTAGTCTAGAAGGGTTGAGCTTCAAAATCAGTGTTGTGACAATAGATTCTCTGCACCCCAATACTCAAGGCGTTCATTAATTTCAGCTTCCCTTTCTCTTCCCCTTTGTGCAGGTGCTTACAGAAAAGGCAACTGGAAAGTCAGAGCATAAGTATACCTAGGGCAGGGAATGGCAACCTCCAGCGCACGTGCCAGAGCATGGCACATGAGACCATTTTGCTCAGCACGTCACAGCCAGCCCAGGCTCTGGGCAGCTGCTGCCAGCCGTGGAGCCCAGGCTGCTCCCAGCAGGTGGCTGGGAGGCTGCAAGCCCTGCTGCAAGCACCCTGAGCTCCATGGCTGGCAGCAGCTACACAGAGCCTGGGCCAGCTGCAGGGGCAGCACCAGCCTCTTCCCAGTCGGGGGGGGGGACTCAGGGAGGGCTATGCTGTGGGCAGGAGTGGGGCAGGTTCAGCTGCGTGGTGGCCCAGGCAGCGCTAGAGGGGTGGGTATGATGGGGCTTATGCAAATTTTGGAGTGGCTATAGGCCCCCCCTAGCACCGTCCCTGTGGGCTCCAAAGCCCCAACTGGGTTTTGTGCCAGTGGCAGCTGTGTACAATCCTCTGTGGGGATGGCAGGGGAGGGACCCGAGGCAATGCAACCCCAGGCCCCTCCTCCACCATCCAGTCTGAGGTGTGCATGCAGTCGCCACTAGTACAGAGCTGGTGCTGGGGCTCTGGAGGCCTGGCATCAGCTCCATGCTGGCAGCGACCGCATGTGTGCCTTGGAGAGCAGGGTGTGGGAGGGGCTGGAGCAGTGTATACATGCATGCCTTTGGGCGGATGGCAGTGGAGGGGCTGGGGTTGTGCTGCCTCAGGTCCCTACCCTGCCATCTGCCCAGAAAGGTGCATGCAGCAAGTGCTGGCACAAAGCCTGGTTAGGGCTCTGGAGCCCACAGGGGCAGTGCTGGAGGGGCTTGAGAGGCCTACAGACACCCCAAAATTCACCTTAATTCCTCATAATCAATCCTCCAGTGCTGCGTGGGTTGCTGCTACCCACTCTGCTCCAAGCCCAGTCCCAGCCCAGCCCCTACACCTGGGAGTGCTGCGCCTTTGCAGGCTCAGCTGTACGGGGCAGTTGGGCAGTGGCTGTGCTGGGAGGAGTGGCTAAAGTGAATTTTGGGATGGCTATAGCCCCCGCCCCCAGGCCCAGCTAGCACCACCCCTGCCTCCAAGCCAGGGCCTCGGTGAGCCGTGCTGCATCCCGGGGAAGCACAGAGGCTGCAGCAGGCCTGAGGCATTGTCGAATCAGTCCTTGTCCCATTGCCCAGCAGTCCACCCACATGTGTGCACATGTGTCTGGTTCTGTGTGTGTGTGCATTACATGTGTGTCTGCTTCTCTGTGTGCACACGTGTGTGTGTGTGTGTGTCTGGTTCTTTCTCTCCCATCACAACATGCTTAACAAAAACAGAATAAGCAACAACAAGAGTAGTATATGAAGTTTTATTTATTGTCACCAGACTTAGAATTTTTTTAAGCAGAATTTATTATTATTAACTGTATATTAATATGCAATGCATCCTGCCATGAACCGCCCCACCAGAATTTTGTTTTTCTGGCATACTAGCACCTTACAAGGTAGACATTGCAGATTTTTCAGCACTCTGGCCAAAAATGTTGCCTACCCCCGACCTAGAGAGTCATGTGGTTAAGGCCCAGGACATATTTAAAGTAATTTCCTGGCTCTGCCACAGACTATCTGTGTGATCTAGGTCACATCATTTAATCACTCCACACTTCAGTTTGTCATCTACTAAAGGAAGCCATTAGTACTTTCTACAAATGCTTGCCTGTCTAGCATATTTAAATTTTAAGCTCTTCAAGGCAATCTCTCTTATTTTATGCTTGTTCAATGCCTAGTACAAGAAGTCCCAATCAGTCTAAGCACTAATGTAACAAGAATTATTATCAGCAATTCCAAATGGAAAGCCCAGACTCTCTGCCTAAACCCCAGTTCAGCAAGCTACTTATATGTAAGCTTGCCACATAAATGGGGTAACTTAAAGTTAGGAGTGTGCTTCAGTACGTTGGCTATACAGGGCATTAACCTCAAAAGGATGGTTTTATTCCTAGCTGCAAGTAGTTTTTTTGTTTTATTCTTTATTTTGATTTGCACCTATTTATAAAGCTCCTCCCTTAATGAATAGATCTTATGTCCTTTGTAGTATGTTGGGTTTCTGTTCAGTCATCCCACTGGCTTATAAATATTTCTAAACATCTAATTGAAACTTTTATATCTGGCAGTTGGACTATTCAAGGGATTGAAGTGGGAGAAAACAATCCTTTCACTGGGCATGTCTACACAAGATGCCTTAATGTGCAGAATGTTCTACTGAGCACTAGCATGTCATGGCAAAAGCCATGCTAATGTGCAGTAGAATTAGTCTACTGCACATTAAGCAACACAAAAAGTTCACTTTTTGGAACTTTTTGCCATGGTGCATTAGCACAGCTCCTGTGCCTTTATCTAATAACTCATATTAGAGGTACTAAACTTAATGTGCAGTAGCGAAGGCACATTAATGAATGTGTAGACATGGCCACAGTCAGTCAAATGACAAAAAAGTATGGTTGCGGCACATCCTTTCAACATATGAAAAACAATCTTAATGTGGGGCCTGAGTGCTTTTTCTGCTATCTTTTGCCCCCATATTAAAGTAAAATACACTAGAAGTGAGAAGAGAAATTCTTGCTCACAGCACAAACATTTTTGTTCACAAGAGAGTCTTGTCTCTGGAAATAGGGCATCCTTGGACCAAGAATTTATTCTGGCCTAATGCAAACCCATGTTAAGGTCTGAAATTCCAGTGGGTGGTAAATACAGAAGAAATTAACTGTCAGAGAATTTTAAATTAACTTATGAGGCTTATTAAGTCACCTTGGCAAAGAGAAGGGTCTCCTACTGACTAGTTTAGAGAGGGGGGAGAAAAGGCTAAGAACAGAAACAGGAGGCCTGCTGAGGGAAAGATAACCTATGACCTTGAGAAACAACCACGTGTAGGATGATCCTGTACTTTTTAGGTGACTGTGACCCAAAGAATGTGCAACAGCAATGAAGAAATCCATATCAGCATTTTTGTTTCAGTTAAATCTCTGTATTCCTTGTGTTAAAGCAAAGAGTGATTGAGTTTTGGAGCCCCTTATAAAAAGTTTGCAGTTCATCGATTTCAACTCTAAAATGCCTAAATTTGCCTGAAGACTTGAGCCACAAACCCAAAGCATCTACAAGGTTGAAGTTCTATGAAAGACTGTGCCTTAAGCTACTATGAAGCCTGGGAGTCCAAGGCAAATGGGCTTTTAGGGCCCATTTCTATGAAAGGATAACAGACAAAGGACCTGTACCTAGGAAGAGCTCCAGAGAGGCTAATGAAAAGTGAGAGTGCCGGGGCCTACTCAGACTAATGGAAACTTAAAAGCACATGGGGCCAACATGTTGCAACCCGAATTCAGCAGCTTAATGAATGTTGAGCAAGAGATGGGCACAGGGGCCAAGCTCCATAAAGGCTCTCTGATAATGACCAAGACCAGTAGCAATACGAAAAATCATTGGCATTGTTTAGAGGCTCTGTTCCAGTTTCTAGAGCAGATACCATCCTCACCTCCATAGTTTGGATGTGCACTGAACACGTCAGGAGGGAAGTGAACAGAACTAAAATCTGACCTTACTCTGTCATTCCATCCCCAAATGGGAGAGGACTGAGAACTGTGTGAGGAAGCTTGTGCCACTATTTCTATGGGTAAGCAGGGGATTTTTGTTTCCAGCGATCTCAGTCTGGCATCTTTCATGAGCATGAAAATTCTCTTTTAAAATAATATTCATTCACCTGCTTTAAAGGATTGCCAAATTGGCACATTATAGAGACATAAGGAACTGTGTGCTTTTCCAAATGTAATTCGTCTCATGTGAGAGCAGCATAAATGCTTTCAGCTTCCTGGGCTCATAACTGCCCTGTGGTATGAAGAAGAGTTTCTACCTTCAAAACTTTTTCTGGTCATTTTGTAATAAACTTTAGCTGCTTTGTGTCATGCCTGCCACAAGTGATATGTTTTCAGAGCACACTCGTATTGACTTTTCTGATAACCTTTACCTACCAAATCATGCACGCGAACCACTGAACAGATGTTAAACCTTTTGGTTGCAGACCGCCCCATTTCCTGTATCCTATATAGTGAACCATGTTGTACATTCACTGTGAACATTTATGGATCTGGAGTAATCTTAACAAATGTGAGAAACTCTCATCACAAAAGCTCAAGTAAAACTAGGCTTAATGCAGCCATTCTCAGTGGGGAGACTGAACCCTTCCCTTGATCATGTCTGCATGTTTTGCTCCCAGTCTGTTGCTCTGGAAGATGAAGAGGTTCCACATACTTGTTTTAATATATTATTTGAATTATTGTAGCATCTAGATGCTTTATCTGAGATTATAGCTTTGTTTTGCGAGGAACTGTACACACATAGGAGGAAAAGGGCAGTCTGTTTTGAAGAGCCTTCAATCTTAATACACAAGACAGACAAAGCATGAGCCAAAGTACAAATTATATACACGTTACAGTTGGGGAAACAATGCTGTAACATCAGCAGCTCTGGGCTGATGCTACCAAGGTTCCCACCCCAGCTTCCCATTGGACTCCAACCTCCTCACCTCACTTCCAGTCTCTCTGGGTCCTGCCCCTTCATGTTTATCTCACACGCCATTACTTGGTGTAATAGATTCATTGGGATGCTGCCCCAAGAGGCAGATATGGGGTTTGGTGGGTGTCTAAACTCAGGCTCTTCCAAGCCCCAGCTTACTTTTAACTCTGGCTGGGTCCTGTATCCAGGGCCCACCACACAAGGACCCTAGGTTCTCAGGCTCCAGCTCCAGCTCAGCCCTCTGCAGGCTCTAGACCACTCAGCCCCTAGGTATACCCCCTTTGCAGGCATAGGATTTACACTGCCTACCTGTCCTGTGGCCAGACATCCAGTCCTCTGACATGCCACAATCCTCCCTGTTGTAACGTATTTGGGCTCCTGCCCATTCACAACACCCCAGGTCATCAGCCCCCGAGGAACATTGTAAACTGAGTACATCTGCTGCACCCCAGTGGCCTCCAGTGCACCCCTTAGAGCCACCCCAATCCTTCGGCGCAAATGTAAATCAAAGTATGAACTGCTTGCAAATACTGAACTTGCTAAATGCAAACTCCCCTGTCAGGGTTAACTCTTACCTGGAGTAACACAAACACAAAAGGTGCAAAGTACTTATCTCATGTCTCTTCCATCCATCTGTAGTATACGGTCCTCACCCCAGGCAGTCCTTAGCCTCCAAGTAGTCTCGACTGGCTCTTCCCTGGACCTCTACCTCCCATGGCTCCTATAGCCAGACTTCTTCTTCTGGGCTAAGCCTTGGGCTATTGAGCCTCTCCCTGGGTCACCTGACCCTCTACTTCTGCCCCAGGCCTATCAATCACTGCCTACATCTGTGGTGGGCAGCCATCTTATTTAGATCCCTTTCACCATTAAGTCTGTTCAAATGGGCTGGGCTGGCCAGCAGGCTCTGGGCTCCCTCCCCCTTTTCAGTAATGGAGCAGGAGCCCCATTACATATGCAAAGAGATTAAATGACTTGCCCAAAAACACATCTGTTTTGCCTAGATCAGCCCAAAGCTAATACCTTACCCACAAGACTGTCCTTCCTCTCCAATAGCTGTGGGTCAACTCTTGACTTCTACTCCCTCAATTAAGTCCATGCCCTCTCCTGATGTTATTACGGACTGAGACTCGGATCTCAAGGAGAAAGAGTGCCTCCTATCTGTGTTGCTTCTCTGCAGCTGAGCAGACCCTAAGCAGAACCACTGTGCCTCTGGCCCTCTGGATCTGCTAAGGAAGAGGCTAGGATTTCCCATTTCACACACCAATTACTTTAGTTCAAGTCACGTTGTTGGTTCCACATGAAGCAGAATAAATTACTACATTTAGTAAACCAAGAGCTCAGATATACACTGCTAATCACTATCACCCATGGATCAGTTGCTGACAACAACAGAGTTAATTTTAAAAAGAACAAAAATTAATTAGTGACTGAAGCATTAGCCACTATTAATTATTGTGATGGTAAATTATGGACAATTTCAAGTCATTTTTCTTTTTAGAGCTGCTATTGATATTCACCTTATGGCTGAACTGTGCTGGAATCTCCCTGAGCAGTATGCCGTCTGATTCAATGCTTTGTGGGCTCATATTCAGAAAGCCATTTGGCCTGCAAACTTGCTGGATTATCTGTAAACACAGTGAAAGGAGACAGTTATTGCATGAAGCCCAGGGAGTGCACCTGCATGTTAATGACTTAAATGTCATGACAGAAACACAAAACCAACATTGTGTGCTACCTTTTAGAGAGAAACCAATTTACTTTTGTAACATTTCAAACAGAAAATTATAGTGTAATTTCTTGTGTCAATACATAATTTATTTTGTAATAAATAACTAAATGCATATTTATAGAGATTTTTTTAATCCATCTGTTGTGGTGTTCTCAGGTTCTCCCTGCCCTAGCTGTACTATTCAGACTCATCATAATGTTTTCTGTCTAAGGCCGTTGTACTCCTTAAGCTCTGTAATGTCTGAGGAATGTATTACAGGATTAAAACACAGCTTCCATTTCCTTCAAAAATCCCAAGATATTTATTTTAGTATTTATGTATTACCTTAAGATAAACCTCCAAAAAAGGATTTATATTACCAAAGAAAACTAACAGCAGAAGGAGACCTGGTCAAAAGTATAGCGTAATTTTAAAAATCTTTGTTACAGTTGTTGTGCAAATCAACAAATGCCAGAAAATGTAGAGCCAAGGCTAGCATGCAAACTTTGACATTCCCACCATGTTTAAGAACAATAGCAACATGTATCACTATAAACTGAGCTGAGGTCTACAGGATCTCTCTCTCTCTCTTTAAACTGAGCACTAACCTCTGTAGTATGTTTCAAAAGGATTTCAAGAAGAAATTTATATGACCTCCTATGGTATTAATGTGGCCCACTGTAGCAGTAATGAGAAGTTACCAAATTGGCCATCCATGTAAAATAAGTTTTATTTCTATGTCCTCAGTGGTCTTTGTGTAGTTCTTAACTGACAAGTTTTTGAATGACACAACATCCCACACATAAATATGGATAACTGATCAAGATGAGTGAACTTCTAAAAAGTTTCAGATGTGGATTCATGTAACACATTAAAGAAATTTTTGCATGCATTTAATATTATCCATCCATTAGTAGCAAAGACCTTTATTAAACTTTACAACAACTTCATTTAAATATTAGTAGTCCCATTTTACACAGAAAAAAACAGAATAGCATGGTTAGGTAACTTGCCAATGTCACATAGCAACCATTAAGGTTATAAATAGACATCACTAAATGAAGCAAATCAACTTGCCAGGGTGACAGGGGACAGGCCCCTGAAGCTCTGGGAGCGCCTGCCAGGGGCAGAGCAGGAAACTCTGGGCTGCTTCTGCCATGTAGCAAATAGATATCTGCTGCAAAATAGCACCGCAAATTTAAGCCACCTATGTTTTAGCCACAAATTTGGGGTATTTTTGGTGCAACATGGGGAATGCACATCTATTTCCCGCCTTACGGGTAGAACAAGGAACAGAAACAGATCACTTAACTCTCAGTCTTGTGTTTAAAGCCAGTAAATCACACTACTTCCTTAGTAAAAGGAAGTGAAAACAATTACCATAAATTAAATTATGTGGTTGAGCTTCTTTCATTATGGCATCTGAGAGTATAGTTATGTAAGTCCATAGTCACCTGGTGACTAAGAGTATAGCTATACTGCCTGACCATCCTTAAGAAACTGGCCCCACTCAGAAATCCCATTGTACATGAGGCAATTGCCTAAAATGTCATGTAGTCAATGTAGAAATAGAAGTTATAATTTAGTGATGCTCCCTAACAGAATACGACAGAAATTAGGAACTTGGAGAACTTGGCCATTAGCTAGTTTATTAATGGAAGATAAACAAAGAGTCTTCAGAGGCTCCCTATTAGTCCACAGTGCAGTTCATTGTTTAGTTCTTCTCATGAGGGCTTTGCTACACATTAATTTTGTTAATGTGTTGGATTGTTCACATTAAGGAATGTAAACTAGTCTTAAGCACCCTTTAAGCATCTTAAAGTTATGCCACTCCAGGGCTGGCTTATCTCTGATCCATGTTACCCAGCTTGTGTTCCACAAATATACGTGGCCAACCCCCAGAGATAAAGTGCCCAAGTTTCAGTCCTCCAGCATCCCAGGATGCAGTATCCCCTTCACTCACCCTTCTGTTCTGTGTGGACAACTCTCAGCTGTTGCTCCTAGTAAGGCCCCTGCTCTCCAGCCATCTAGTGGCAAGTCACAACTGCTATCAACATTAACACCAATCAACATTTGAGAAGCTTGAAGTGCAGCGTGTAACAAAGCCGTTTTCATGTATGCCTGTATTTATTGAACCCCATGACCACTACAATCCCCTTTAAGTATATACTCAGGGATTTCGGTTTCTGATGTGCCCCTGAGTACAGCACAGGGCACACCTAGCACTGCTCTAATGACAACCACGTAACATTTTTTCAGCACCTGGTGCCTGTAGAGCAGGAGCAAGTGGTTGAGGCTTGCTTCTCAGCACTGGTCAGATCTATACATTTCAGTAGCTCCTACTACAATGGGACCCTGACCCAAGTGGCTTCTAGATATTACACTAATATCAAGTGTTACATTTAAAATTTGATCTATTTTTCTTCCCTTTTAAAAAAAATTAGGACCATTTTGAAAGTTAGTATTTACGATCCCAATTCAAAGCCTATTGATTCTTCGACTGACATCAATGGACTTTGAAGCAGCCTTTAAAAGGGATATAAATCACTGCTTATCACTGGGGAAAATAATGATGAATTGTTCCTTCTGCCACTCACCTTTCCTCCCGCGTAATCGACTCTCCTCCCCACAATTTTTCAGTCAGCAGCAGTATTAAGAGGGAAGCTGACATTAAGGCTTTATTTGCTCCATTCAAGCAGTTCTGCTCCAGACAACTCATGCACCTTCACATTTCTTGTTGCCTCCAGCTTCTGTAACAATGTAACATTATTTAAAGATTAAGAACTTAATGATACTGTCCATGGATATACTCAAGAAAGAACAAAATACTGCAAACCTCCTAGCACAGTCTATTCTCTGCAATGCCTCTGGTTTAGTACCAGAAACAAAGAGACCTAAAATATGTATCGCAAACCCAAGAGGTACCAACAAAAACTCTTTATTGTGATAACAGGCTTTACCATTGTCACTATCTCAGTATTGTTTGTGGAGGGAGGGTATGCCCATGTGTGTTTTAACAGCTGAGAAAATTGTTAATCTTTAAAGAAGTGTTTGTGATATTGTTAGTTTCTGGTTATGCAAGATCTGGGTAAAAGTAGGTATCTGAGATGCAGAACAGTTTGCTTTCTACATGGGTCTGTTTCAAGTCAATTCTTAAGGCATCAGTATTGAACCAATATTCCTGAGGAATAGTGGAGGAGGAGGGAAGAGGAGGAATATTTCCCTATTTTTCAACTCATATATTCACATAGAGTAAGTAAAAAAGAGTTACACTTATAGCACACATAGGTTCCATGCCATCAACTTTCCTCTACTGGAGAAGCCAGATTGCCACATTAGTTAGATGAATGGCAAAGCAGAGGTCCACTTTATGCACCTCTTATTCTGTTAGTCTATAAGCTTTCATGAGGTACAGCTCACTTCATCAGATGCTATGCATCAGAAAGCTTATGCATTTCCAATTCAGTTAATCTATAAGGAGCAACCCTCTCTTACATTCCACTGGGAAGCCAAACCATATGGCCCAGTCACTGCCATTGCTGAGCCAGAAAATGATGCTGATCTCAGCATAGGACAAAGCAGCAGAGGATGAGGAATGTGAGTTTACATGGAGATCACATTACTCATGTCATAGCCAGTTCTCTCATTGTGAGCCACTGCTAACTCTCAAAAAGGTACTTGCCATCACCTTCACTGCATTGCCTTCTCTCTAATATACATAATTAAACTAGAGGGTCTGTTTAGTCTGAAGGCAATGGGAGACATAAGTTGATATTGCATAGATCCTGAACCAGATCAGAGAGCTATTGTTTCAAGCATCCTCTTCTATCCAGAAAATACTGCTGTATTTGGTTCCAAAAAGCCAGTGGCTCTCCAAGTATGACTGCATATTTATATCTATTCTATGAGGCATTAATTCCATGGTAAGGAAATGAATGCTTGTCCAGAATTACAATCTAAAGGAAACTACTGAAAATTTCCAGCTCTCTCATCTGATCACAATATACAGAGCAAGCTGTTTGCTGGCCACTCATGCTCTCTAACTCTCTTAAAAACAATAGCACGCAGATCACGTATATCACCTGGAGTTACCAATCCCCTCCCTACAAATCAATCTTACCTGCCCTGTTCCTTCCCAGTGACACAGGGGAGGGAGCATCAACACCTTAAACAATCTTGTTATGTGAGTTATCTGTTGAAATCTCCATGCATACATCAGCTGTGTGCTGACTCCCCTCCACCCCCCGCCCCTTTTTTTTTTTGGAAATAAAACGAGGGCAAAAAATTCCTGTCAAAGTTTATGAGGCAGCATATAAACTAGAATAGCAGATTTTTAAAATGTTACATTCAAGGTCTAGAGCATATCCTGCCTTGGCTAACTCAGTGGAACTAGGGCTCAGTTCAGCTCCCATTGTTATCAATTGGGAAACTATGAATGGAAGCAGGACTGAAGTCCTACTGCAGATTAAGCAAAAAGGGTTCAGCCTCTACTCAGAAAGCAGCATGCACTTAGAGACCTTTCATTATGCAGAATCCAGGTTGTAAATATACACTGAAGGCTTTTAAGAGTGCATGATATTGAACTATTAAGTTGACAACTCAAAGCTGCTATAGTCTATTGTGTAAATATGTGCTCAGAGTCTTTTCAGTCTTTCTTCAGGACTCTCAGCACGTAGACAGAGTGCTTCAAAAACTCAGCATGAGATGACATTTCTGATTCTTCCATTTACAAAATTTCCTCAACAATGGCACTGTACCATTTATGTTTTGGAACAAAGTCAATGATATGCACATTATCTGTGTGAGGAACGATGCTGTTACTGGATTACAGAAACAAGAAAACTGTCTGACATCCACATTGAGAGGAGACAAAATTGACTATTTTTATGAGCAAAAAATTAAACCGCAAACAAAGAGACTAGATATTTCTATTGGAAATGCAGACAACTCCTTTGATATATGGCAACAGTGCAAATGGCACTATTCTTCCACATAGTTTATATTGTTGCTGCCACAGCAGTTACATTACTAAGACAAAACTTAACACAAGAGCAGTTCAAAAATGCATTCTCTCCCAGCCTCAGAAAGGCAAAATATTGACCAGGCTGATTATGCTTTTATGGGAAGAAAAATCACAAACTACACAGCATGATGCCCAACCACAGATTTTAAGCTCTTGTTTCTATTGTCACCTAAAAGAGTAGGCTAAATTAATTGATTTTATTGGATAGCAGTGTTGAAGCATCAGCTAATAATAATAATAATAGTAAAAGTAAAGCTAGCATTTATACCAAGTGACAGTCTAAAGGATAGACAAGGCACTTTCTATTGTGTGTTAGAGTTCATTCCTCACAAGAGGAATATGCTGGCTGACATTATTATTAGCACCAGAATGACAGTACTAGAATGACAGTTTAATATTGTGAGTGTGTATGTGCATTTATGTGTATAGAGAGGAAGAAGGGACAGAAACAGAGAAAGTAAAATGTACCGGGGACCAAGACTCAAACATCTGTTTCTATACCCACAATAATGTTAGGGGGAAAATGTAAAAATGAGCATAAACAGTCTTTTGTCCATGCAGATGTTTTATTTTTCAATATTTTCCTCAATAAAGCAGCACACAACAGTATGTAAAATGATATTTAATATAATTCACATATTTTTAATTTTGTTTCTCTGACAATTCTTTCAAAGTTAGCTATTTGGAAATATTTGATAAACAGTTTCTGGCATTTTCTGACAGTATGTTAAGGGCAAGCTGCAATTTGCCAAATATAAACCAAATTGGCTGCAGAAGCTGAATGTAAAACAAACTAATGAATACTAATTTCAAACCATTTCCAATCCAGGATCCCTAGTAAAATATCTAATCTCCAAATATAAAAATAAAATAACCAGCAAAGACTTTGTTCATAGTAAGTCTCAGTGAGCTAAAGATAAAGGTACATGCAATGTTTTTCAACATATCAGAAATTCATTTTGCAGTGTTAATGATCTTTTAGTGCCCCTTTCACATTTAATCAAAGCAATTTTTTCCCCTAAAGTCTCTCTCTGATTTTGATCTTATCCTTATGCTGTTCACTCAGGTGAATCAAGCACAAAATAGGAAGATATTGATACTACCAACACAGTGTAATGACTCAAAATTAAGCCGGTGAATTAATGTTCACAGGGCTGGGGCCAAAAACAGATTATACTCAAGAGTACAAAAACATTGTTTAGCCATGTTATATCAAATATCTCATTAGACACAATTCTGTTCAGATTTTAGACCCAGATTCTGCAGACCGTTCCCACTGACCTTTTCTCTATGTGGAGCAGTTTTTCTAATCAAAGCATTTACTGATTTGAATAACATAATTAAATTATTTATGATATGTTTAAAAGGAGTCTGCCTACCCCAACCCTTTTAATACATTTCTAGATTTTTAGGGAAGTCTGTACTCATGCAAGTGTGAAAACAACTACACCTGTTCCAGCTAACACTTTCCTGCTTATGGCTCTGCAGATTTGCTTTTACAGTGACCCAGGTAACAACCCTCTTACACTCCTATCCTGAGCCTCTTTTGGAAAGCACTCAATCAAGATAAACTTTTTAAATACCAAGAAGCATCCATAATGTTTCAGTTGAGACCAGAAAACTCATTTAATTGGAAACCTCAACTAAACATGAGCCTTGGATTCCAGAATAAGAAGGTGAATGCATTAAACAGAATCTATATTTTTTTAAAAAGGGTAAAAAAAAAGGTGGGGGGGGCAGGTTTGACATTTATTTGAAGCTTGGTTTGTCTGATAATACTAGTAACCATTTAACCATAGAAAAAGCAGTCATAAAAAAGAAGACAACTGTCAAAAGAGCATTTTATTTGCCTTCCCTTCCTAGAAATATGATAGTTCTTGATATGCATGCACTATGTGTTTAATGGCAGATCATGATGCTTTTTGGAACGTATTTTCTAAGCTTTAGATTTAATCTGTGAATTATTTTTAAAGAGAATCATAATGACTGATGTAAATCTGAGAAGGAACACAGCTTCCAAATTTCTGCCTTTGCTAGCTGTTGTCTTAGAGCAACATCTAGTGGTACACTGTTTTTGCATTTCAGTTTAAGTTCTAGAATGATGCAAACAATGCCAGAAGAGTTATATTGATTAAAAATCTGCACATGCACCCCAAAAAATGGAAGGAGACACATACCCATTTATTTTGAAGAATGATTCACACGCTTTTATGTTTTAGTCTTTATATTTGAATGTTGAAGCTTCAACACACCTTGAGCCTTTGCATTCCTGCTAAATATAGTGGGAGTGTAGCTATCTCAACTCTATGTGAAAATAACATCCTTGCTTAGAATTCTAAGGATTTTATGTTACTTAACCAAAAAAAATCCTTCCTTGCAGTAGGATTCCCATTAGTATTATTCCATGTATTCAAAGGGAAAACACAAGCATAATGCTTCTTTTTCTACCCCAGCACCCTCATTCACTTCTGTAATTTCATTGATTCCAGTGGGATTCTGCATTTCACAGGATTTGACTCTTTATTTGTTCTCCAGCTACTAAGGCAAAATCCAAAACAGCTTTGGCTTTGCAGTCCCTTCAATAAGTTCTTCAGCAAGTGCATGCCAAAACCAGAGGAAAACTCATAAACTATTCAATCTGTTTCCTTTTTCTTTGTTGCCTAAAATGATAGCCTAATTAGTTGATCTTACTGACTCCCCTCCGTGGTATTGGTGCATCTGTTAATACAAACAGAAATAAAGTTAGTACTTAAAGAAAACAACAACATTGGGAATAATCATAGTGTTGTTTCCTAATGGCTAGAAAGGAAGAAATTTGTTTCTATGAAGGTCTTCAAGTATCTTGGTCATAGTGGTTGTGTAACTATGAGGGTATCTACATAAATCTTTAAATACATCAGTAGCATCACTGAATTTGACAGGACTGTTCCTGAAGACAACTATTATTTTGCCTTTCACTATAGTACTTCATTACAATAGGTTGGTTGTATATAGGTTTCATTGGTTAGTTTTAAGCTCCTGGAAGACAGTAATGGAACAGAACAACCATGATGCATTAAAAAAAAGGAAAATATTTCTTTTAAAATAAACCTATTGAATTAAATTGGCTCTTTAAATATATTTTCCCCATTTAAAAATAAACCTATCCAAATTAAATTTGACATCACAATAACCTATATTCAGTCCTATAAAACACAAAGTCTTCAGATGAGGATTGATTTCTGAATTTCATTAAGATCTAGGAAACAAGCTGTTTGATGGGAAAATGGAACTCAATATTTGTAATTTGTAAATAAAAATCTAAGTGAAAGCAATCTTCTGTAAATATGAATCTAGGTATTTCAAAATTATATGTTTATTAGTAGAACAAGAAATTTAAATGCATCTTTAATGCGTGTAATTTCTGTTTCATTTCTTTCACTATCAGCAAAAAACATTTCTGAGAGATTGCCTACCTGCTCTATCTCCTCCAGTTTCTTTTTCAAGATACGTACTTTAAGTATTTCCCTTCAAGGACAGAAGCAGGGAAGTTTGTTCTAAATGCTCAGAGTTGCTATCTGCTTTTCCAAATGCACGAGGAAACCTAGTTCTAAATATTGCATATTTCCATAGCACTCTATACAGGATACCTGGTTACTCCTTACAGCTCCCTTGAGAACCAGATAAGGTATATGAAGTCCATTTTACATGCTGTGACTCTGAAGAGGATAGAAATGAAATTATTTACCCAAAGTCTCACAGAAAATCAGAGCAAGGGCTAGAATTGTAGGCACTCATAGAACCCACTAATCCTGTACTACTTAGTATACGGACGGCTGAGAAAAAAATAATCAATACAATTCAGAATTCAGTAGCACCCTCTTAACAGAAGGCATATACAACTCTACCATGCTCTTTTCCTTTCCCTACTGCTGTTTGTACATTGCACCTGACAGTTTCCTAGTTCAAAACCTAATCACCATCTGGCTGCATGGCCTTAGCGCTCCTTCCCCATGTAGTTCTATGCTCCAGCCATAGCAGAGCATCATTCAAAGAGCCTGTGGGTAGCTCTGCAGCTTCTTCAAGTGGCACTTCACCAAAGCAGAGTACTCTGTGGACAGGGAAATCAAACAAAGAAACTCTCTCCACAAGATGCTTTTCCTTTATTACAAGATAAAGTCATATCTTGCTCACTATTCCCTCAGCAAAAATCAGTCTTTTCTTATTTTTAGCAAAACCATAATCCTTTGCTGCTCCCAAGCACTGACAGTTTGTAAGTCTCAGCAAGAATCCATGGTGGCATTTTAGGTTCTCAAAGAGTCACATACACCTATTGTCTGAAGCCAATGTAATTTATGTCACGTTAATGAGAAACAGGGAGTTTTATCTACTTTCAGATGCCTAATTAGCTGGTTTGATAGTGAAGACTCCACTGGTTATGGGACTAGAATAGAGTGAGGAACCCCTGCTTGCCCACAGACTTCCTGTGTGTGACTTTACAATAGTCACACAGTTGCTTAGTTCTTCTTTAAAGAAGCAAGAATAGTACTCCCTTCTTCATGCAGCTGCTCTAAAGACAAATAAAGAAAAGACTTTGAAGTGTCTGAGTGCTGTAGACATGAGGTTAAAAATACTTCAGATAAATTAATCCAGATTATTAATTCCTTCTTACAGTTATATTTATTTGATTTGTATGCTGTCCTGCCCAAAAAAGCTCAGGGTGGCTTACAACACAGGGACAAAATAGCTTATAAAATATTCTAAGTTTTAAATATTAAAAATGAGATAGTACAACAAAATAACCTCCTCCCAAAATACCCCCAAATTTAAAATAACCCACCCCACCCTTCCCAGTCCCACTCACTCATCTCTCACTTATAGAAGGACACCTCCAGTACAAGCTCCCTTCCCTTCCACCATTCATTGCCTCCATAAATGATAAAAAAAATTTTTGCCATATTCAGTCTAGGCAGAAGGCAACCTTACACGCCTCCCTTCCTCTCTTTGCATCATAGGACCTTCCCTTTCCCAGGCCAAGTATCCAGTTTTTGTGGACCCTGTCCCATCTACTCAGTAGTCCCTTGGATTTACCAGCCCCATCTCAGCTCGCAGTGCCGTCCCTCCTAAAGCAATCCTTCAAGGCTGTCCCATGCCAAATCAAAGGGGCTTACTAGTCCAAATCCACTCCAGGTGGCTAGTTAACCTAGGTCAGCCTAAGAAAGTTTCTGAGTCCATTTCAATTCCAAGCAATTTACTGCCCCAGGTAATACCAGTGGTTGGATTGCCCAAATCAGTCCAGAGTACTATCAGCTCAAAATGGTTCCCAGAGCAAATACCACTTGCAGCCCTTCACCCGGCTCATAAGCCCCAAACAACAGCAAACAATCTGTTTGTGCCCTCTCTCGGTAGCCTCCTTGTTCCCCTCCAGCCCATGCCTCGCAACTCAAGCTCCTGTTTCCAGATTACCCTTTATCAAGTCAGCCACAGTTCAACAGTCACTGCTGGGTGTTTTCTCCTCAGCAGCTGAGGCTCAGCCCTTCCTAACCCCACAGGACCTCACGCTGCTCCAGCCCTTCTAGAGGCCTACTCACAATCAGCAGACCAAAGAGCCAGCTTTATCAGCTCTACCTCCCCAGAGTTCCTCTCCCTAGCACTGCCAGGGCCCCTCTGCTAATTTTTTGGTGCTTGGCTTATATAGCCCTGCAGGGGTGGTACTTCTGGCTGGAGCTGCCTAGTCTTAATGGCATAGTTTCTTCTTTTTCTTCCTCTCTACATAATGGGGCTATGGACATCCCAATACACCTTCCCAAGCCTGTACCTCCCTTTCTCATGTGGCAGCATGGCTCTTTCACTCCACTCACATGTCTGCTTCTCACCCAGGAAAGTGCTCTTCACAATACTTTAACGTCCTTCGCAAGCCCATATCTCCCTCTTTCACAAGGGGTCTTTGGCTGTCCCCAAAATCTACTCATTAACCCCTTCCCCTCAAAGAAACATATTATTCAATTTAAAAAATTATAACATGGAATCCAGTATCACTACCCCTGCCCCCATTCAATCCCTGCCAAGACATACCATTATATCAGGGCAGCCAGAAATCCCTATAAAGCCAAGGACCTTTCCCTTTCCAAATCAGGTGAACTTGCACTGCCTGCAGTGTGTCCTGGCCCTCCCTTTACTCTGGGTTCAACTTCCTACATATTATATGGAATATTCCTTGTACTATCTGGAATATTTTAAAACAGCATGTATTAAGCCCTGGCCTGCTTCCCATTCATGTTTTCTGAGCCAAAATTGACCCAAAAGGTATATTCTTTCTCAAAGAGTGTTAAAAATTTAACTACTAGAATATAAATTTGCTGCATTGAATTGCCTTCTTAAAACTGCATGGCAAATCAACAAATAAGAGTGACTCCATATTGAGTACCAGAAAAGAAACAAAGGTATGAATACCCTATCAAATAGAATCCTAGAAAATTAGGGTTGGAAGGGACCTCAGGGGGTCATTGAGTCCACCCCCCTGCTCAAAGCAGGACCATCCTCAGCTATATCAACCCAGCCAAGGCTTTGTCTAGCCGGGTATAAAAAAACCCTTTAAAGATGGAGATTCCATAGATTCTCTGGGTAGCCTGTTCCAGTGCTTTACTACCCTCCTTATAATAAAGTTTTTCCTAATATCAAACCTAAACTTCCCTTGCTGCAACTGGAGACTATTGCTCCTTGTTCTGTCATCTGCTAACACTGAGAACAGTCTAGCTCTATCTTCTTTAGGACTACCTTTCAGGTAGTTGAAAACTGCTATTAAGTACCCTCAGTGTCTTCTCTTTCAGACCAAATAAACCCAGTTCCCTCAGCCAAGGTATATTATGTCCACTTCTGTTCCCACAATGACAGAGCCAGTCATCTCATCATAGAAGGCAATCAGGACCATGATTTTTCCAGGAATCGAGGTAAGGCTTACTGGTCTGTAGTTCCCTGGATACTCCTTCTTCCCTTTCTTAAAGATGGGCACTATATTTGCCTTTTTCAATCATCCAGGGCATCTCTCAATTGCCACAAGTTTTCTTTCTGGCCATCAGCTCTGCAATCACATGGGCCAATCCCCTCAGCACCCTTGGATGGACCTGTACATGTCCAGCTTTTCTAAATAGTCCCTAACTTGTTGTTTTTTTGCCATTGTTGGCTGCTTACCTCCTCCACAAACTGTGCTGCGATGTGCAGTAGCCTGGAAGCTGACTTTGCCTGTGAAAACTGAGGTTAAAAAAAAAAAATTAGTACTTCAGCCTTTTCCATATCTTATGTCACTTTGTTGCCTCCCTCATTCAGTAAGGGACCCAAACTTTCCATAATCTTCCTCTTGTTGCTGGAGTACTTGTGGAACCCTTCTTGTTACCCTTCACATCCCTTGCTAGATGCAACTCCAATTGAGCTTTGGCCTTCCTGGTTTCACCCATGCATGACAAAGCAATATTCTTGTACTCCTCTCTAGTCACTTGTCCATTTCTTGTAAGCTTTTTTTTGTTTTAGCTCATTGAAGAGATCTCTCCAAAGCAAGCTAATCTTCTGCCATACTTCTTCTGTTCATTCCTGCACACTTAGTAAGGTTTCTTACTAAAGTTTCTTACTAAAGTACAACGTGCTCTGTTGGACTCCTTTCCCCCTCAGCCTGGCCATCCAGGGGATCCTGCCCATCGGTTCCCTCAGTGAGCCGAAGTTGGCTTTTCTAAAGCCCAGGATCCTTACTCTGCTGCTCTCCTTCCTTCCTTTCCTCAGGATCCTAAACTCAATCATCTCATGCCCAACTTGCTGTCCACTTCTACATTCCCCACCAATTCTTCCCTGTTTGTGAGGAGCAACCTGCATGGCCCCTGGTTGGCCTAACACTTGCACCAGGAAGCCATCCCCAACACTCATCAAAAACTTCCTGGATTGCTTGTGTACTGCTATATTGCCCTTCCAGCAGATGTCAGGGGATTGCAGTCCCCCATAAGAATCTGGAAATTTCCACAAACTGTTTGAAGAAAGCCTCATCCACCTCATCCTCTTGGTCTGATGGTTTATAGCACACACCCACCATGACATCACCCTTGTTGCTCTCCCCTCTGACCCTAACCCAAAGACAGTTCTGTCTCCAGTTTCATATTGGAGCTCAGAGAAATCATACCGCTCTTTTATGTAAAGCACAACTCTTCTTCCTCTTCTCCCCTGCCTGTCCTTCCCGAAGAGTTTGCACCCATCCATGTTAGTACTCCAATCATGTGAGCTGTCCCACCAAGTCTCTATTATTCTAATCAAATCATAGTTCCGTGACAGTATGAGGACTTCCAATTCTTCCTCCTTATTTCCCAAGCTCTGTGTATGTGTGTACAGACATCTGAGGTAACTGGCCAATTGCCCTACTATCTCAGGAAGAATGAGAAGGCCTCCCCTGTTGCCCCCTCCCTCCTTGTGTATTTTCCAGGTCTTCCACTTCCCCACTTACCTCAGGACTTTGGTCTCCATCCCCCAGTAAACCTAGTTTAACCTCACTAGGTTAGTAAAACTGTCTGCAAAGATGCTCTCCCCCCTCTTCATCAATATCCATCTCTTCCTGGCAATCCTTCTTCTTGGAACAATATTCCATGGTCAAAGAAGCCAAAGCCAAGCTGGTGACACTATCTATACAGCCATACATTGATCTGCAAGATATATCTGCTCTTGCCTAGGCCCTTCCTCTTGACCAGAAGGATTGAGAACACCACCTGAGATGTGGTCCCCTTCACCCTTGCACCTAGAGCCCTCGAGTCACTTTGAATAGATGAAATAAATGAAACATTTATCTCTATTATAAACCTTTTAGCAAGTCTAACAAAGTAATGTTTGCAAAGTGCCATGCAAGCACAGAATGTTATTAAATCCAAGGAGCGAGCGATAAAAAGTGGTAAAAACATAAAACAGGAATTGTAGGCTCGGAGGCCTGTACCAGCCATTTTACCAGGCCGTAAGTTTTCTCTGAAACCATATGAAAAGGAGAACTCTTAAAAGTTTTTGCATTTTTAAATCATCTCAGCCTACTAAAAAGCTGATGATATGTTAAGGTAGATGAATTCCGAACACTACTGCAATTACCTCTATTTTATACTGCATGTGTACTATAGTGCATTTATAAATATATATTTTGTGACTAAAGCTTTTCAAATGGCTGAGTGGCTCATTTTAGCCTATGTATAATGTATAATTTCAAATGTAAAGTTTTGGTTGGTCTTGAATAATCTCTCTCTTTTTCCACCTACACAAGAACTGAGAAAAATGCTTATATGTGCAGATAAGAATTTTTTACCCTTTCTCTCATAACTCAAAGATAGCTGAAAGTATTCTGCTGAAATTAAAACATTTTTTTCAAAGATAGAAGGTTAAGGTCCTAAAGGTGATTTTTACAGGAAGTAATAAATGTGTTAAAACAGAACTTTATAATGGAAACTGATGTGAAACCTCCTGTTGACCTCTATAATACGTTTATACTGAAGCTGTGTTCTGATGTATCATTATTTAAACGCTTACTGAATCTAGGCATCTTTGGGACTTGAATTATGGGGCTTGACTTATTTTCCAGAAGGTTATAAGCATATGGGTAAAGACACGATGAAAATCTATAACTACAACTACAATGAAATTTGGTTAGTACATTTGAAAGTCTCCCTGTCAGGTGTTATATAACAGTCTCTTCACCTCTTCCAATAAATTATCCTAAAGAGAAATTCTTTTCTAATCACCAGCAGTTTTCAGCATTAGAGAAGATGCACAAGATTGCAATCTTAAAATTGTAGTAAGATAAGTTGTACCGTTCCCTATTTCTGTCTTAATCATTGTCACTAGCTTAGATTTGTGTAGTTCTATTTTCTGTTCTTGTCACAAACTCTGTCATGAGAATGATATCCAAGAAGTTTGATGCCTCATATACTCTGTGAAAAATGAGATAACCTACACTCGTTCAACCCTCCTCAGGGTCCTAGAGTTTCTTGACTGTGTAATATTACTCTTCCCATTTACAGTATCAAGAACCAGTAATGCCATCTAATTAAAATTAAAATTCATGGGGCCAAAGTTTAAAGTAGACCATATATCATGCTTGAGAACTGGTGGCACAGTATGACTCAGCATGGGTAGGTAGATCTATTATTGACTTTTCAGGGCAAAATTCCAATTTTTTTATGACAAGGACAAAAAATAACTTTGCATCAAAACCAGAACAAACCACAACAATGGCAATATAGGAATTACAGTGTACATACAATAGGAAAAATCATGTAGCAAACCATTCTTAACAAAAAAAAAGAACAAAAAAAAAGAACAAAGAAAAAAATATATATACCCACCGTAGGAGTTGACTTGAGGCCCAGAATGCAGAATACTGAACAGGATGCTCTCCATTTTATGACAAAGGCACCTACCATATTAACCCAAATCCAAGAGGATTCTGAATTGAAGACCCTATAATAATTAAATACTAAGAGGCATGAAAAGTTTATACATGTATAAATTTGTTATAATTTTCAAAGTATAGTACCAAATTATTGGAATGTCATCTTAAATTCATCCTGGCAACTAGGGGTGAAGTGGCTTGACCTCTGCCCCTTGCACCCCCCAGCACCTGCACCCCCTTCTCCCTCTGCCAGTCCTCTGTAGCCTGAGCCCCCACCACTTAAAATCCATCAGGGCCCCAGCCTCATTCTGCCCCAGTGCACAGAGAACAGGGTAACTTTGACCCCAACCCAGTCATGGAGCAGCGAGGATTTAGACTCCACTGTGCATAAAGACAAGAGAAAGGTCAGCTTCTAGGTCCACCAGTAAGAAAAGCTTAGAAGTGTGGTGGTACAGTAGGTGCACATAGCATTTCTTCCCTACCATCCACAAATATGCAAAATGTAGAAGTAGCTATCTGATAATACTTGAATACCCAGGAAGAAAGCACTTTGGCCAAAAATAATGGACAGAAATATTGCAGCAGAGATCATGAGGTCCATCTTGCTTATATATTCTACTTTGGAAGCCATGATTCTTGCACTCCTGGCTGTTCAGTGATTCAGCTTCAACAGGAACAATAAAGAATGCCCTACCAAGCCTACTGTCTAGCCAGGCAGTTAGGGCACCCCCCACCCCAGGGATGCAGGTTTAAATCCCCTCAAACTGAAGAGAGTTCAGAGTCCAGGTCTTCTGTTTCTTGAATAGTATGACCCAGATAAGTGATGCCAGATCAATCTGAAAGCTTGATCCAGCTCAGGCCCTAATCCTAGTGCATAGCGCATGACAAAGGCCAGCCCAGGGCCAACATTCAACTGCATGGGGATTAGCAACAGGGGAATGGTGGCAGTGTTAATGGTGACTTCTCCCCCGCCACCAAATTTCCAGATCTGTGGAGAGACCCACAGGCCAGATAACATGGCTCTGCAGGATGGGGGTTGGGCACTTCTGTTCTAACTATTAGGCTGTCATGCAAAAGTTGGGCTGCACCACCCCACCAATTAAGTGTGGCCAGAGTTCCACTTCATACTGAACTCAATTCTGTCAGTATCAGCTAGGCATGTAAGGGGGATAGCTAGCATTTTGGGATCTTAAGTAGACTTTATGTGCGTGCTAGCCTTTGTCTGGGTTGCAATAGAATTTAGGCAAAAATTAAGCCCTTTGGTGCTTGATTTAACTCACATTTGAAAATACTCAGAAGCCTATGGCTAAACACCTAGGAAAGCAGGCCAAAACAAAAGCACCAAACTAGTTCTGTCACAGCTGCATTACAGTTATCAAGCTCACTTTTGGGAACTTTGATTTCTAAATTGTGCATAAGTCCTGTTTAAGCTTCTGTGAGAATTATTTGAATTTAGCCCTGATATTTTAGCATTAATAATAGTTATGTCATTAAGTCTATGTTTTTTAATTAAGTCTATGATTAAATTTTTAAGTTTTTTTTTTTTTAATGGCTTGCTACAGGATTACTGTCATTCCTATTCAATGCAATTCCTATACAATGCAATTCCTATATGGCCATTGAGAAAATGTTCATAATGTAATTTGTTCTGGTTGTGATGTTAAAGATTGTTTTGTTTTGTTTTTCTCATAAGCAATGGGAATTTCCACCTGAAAAATAAAGATGAGATGAGACTACTTCATTAAAGGTTATAATGTAGAAGTCACTATCTGATATCATGTTATGGAAAAGTTTAATTAAAATAAAATGGTCTTTAGTTTTCTAAATAAAGCAAGTTATTCCTCATGTGGCATTGTTCTAAGTAATTCATTATATAAAAGATTTTAATCATTATACAAGGTTCATAATGTCATGCTAGCATGTAAAGGCAATGTCAATTCCTTTATACTATGCTGTATACTCTACATAAAATTATAAGAGGGATGTCTTATTGCCTGGCTTGATCAGATTATTCATTCTAAACAATCTTAAATGGATTTCATAGTCTGCATTTATATGAACTCTAGTAAAATAGTGTAAATTGATGATGAACGGGCCTGAAAGACATTTATTCAATTCATACTCTTGTGGCAATATTTTGTAAAACCTAGTTTTCATCAAGTCTTGAACTGAAAAGATTGATTTGCTTGTCATGTTGAACAGAGCCTAAAAGTATTTTAAGGAACTATTGACCCTAAGCAGAGCACCAGCAGAGTCTTCTGGGCATCTAGCTAAAGGCAGCTCAAGATTTCTGAGATAACCCAAATTGTCTCTCTTATGAAACACTGCAACAGAGTTCACAGCAGACTGAAAAACTCAAGAAATTTTCCATAATTAAGGGTAAGGTAGACGGACTCTGCTAAAAGCATCATTTACATAAATACAGCTAGATTTCTACTTGCATCTTCTTGGGAGAAAAAGAAAATCAATATAGGTTTCTTTTCATATTATTTTCATTATCATTTCCACATTTAAGTATACTCCAAAATTATGCACGAGTAATTCTGGCTGAATGTTAAAAGATGAACAAAGATGACTATGAGATCACGTTGAGTACTAGACATGTATCTGTCAAACTGTTAGAATGCACTGTCAAATATCTCTCATTGTATGTACCTAAGGAAACGTACACTTGGGGAAATCAGTAAAACTAAGTGGTAGAGAATCTGATAGGGAAATTGTTCTGTGATGGAGTTGTGATCCTCACTTAGTGAGAGAGAGAGACTGCCGTTACAAACAAGCCCTTCATGACTTTGAAGCATGCTTGCTTCTGGCTCTACCCCCTGCAACTATAAGGGTGCAAGCCAGGGAAAGAATCGATTCAGGCTCCACAGTGGAATAAACCAGAGGTTGTGAAGTGATGCTGGCCAGCTCCCAATGGGGAAGAAATAGATCCTTGCTAAAGGCTGTAGTGAGGACTGGAGACTGTGGAGTGATTGGTAGACAAGCCAAAAGACTGATTTGGACTCTTTTTCAGAGGTTTGTAATATGCAGATGAAGAGACAGATAGTCCAGAAGAGGACAAATATTTGTTATCAGCATTAGCCAAAGGGCTAAGTCAAGACTAAGGCCGAATGAGCATAAGATTAATTAGCCTGCACCTGCAAGCAACCCAAGGGAGTCACCTGACCAGAAGGAGGCAGGGCCCTGGAAGAGAGATAAGGTAGCCCCAGAGCCAGGGCAGGCAATCTGGATGTGGCTGCTAAGCAGAGAAGAGTTCTCAAGAGGTTCCTGTAACTAAGAAGCAAACTGTGAATGTGTTAGGCTCAGAAACAGCTAAGGAAGCTGAGGGCTAGTAGCTGATTAGGACCCAGGGTTGGGTAGTAGTTTTCTTATAGCCATGAAGGCTTCTGCTTTATGTTTGGTTTCAGTATACTAAGAGAAGAATTGGTGGTTTGGGGGGACTGTAAGGGGAGCCTTGGAGGTCCCATAACACTGGCAGGGGGCATGGGGATAACAATACCATATTGCCTGAGAGGGGCAATCTAATTGCACCTGTGAGGAGTGCACCTAGCAAACCCAGAGTGGTGATTCCATAGTGCCTGAGAGGCACAATTTATAGTGCCTGCAAAGTGCACACCTAGAATGCCCAGAGGACATGAACCAGTCACACAGGACTTGACTATGAAACTAAGGAAAAGATTATACTTAGCTAGTCAACCTCTTCATCTTCCACTGACCATTAGATACCATGCAATAGTCATCAGAGTATATGCCCTGAGCCTCGATGCAGATGATGAAATAAGAAAGGGATACTATTCTAAACTCAACCAAGTCCTATTATCTGCCTGCAGGGACAATAAGATAATTCTACTTGGTGATTTCAGTACTAGAGTGGCCATGGAGTCTGAGCTATGGAAAGAAGCATTCAGAAAGGAAGGGGTGGCAAAAGTCAATTCAAATGGAAATCTTCTCCTGAGCAAATGTTTGGAACATGATCTAATTGTAGCTGGGGTGAGGGCTATGGCCCTCCTGGAGCAGAAGCACTAAATGATGGCCCCACTCTCCATTCTCCTCACTCCTGGATTTGCCCACCACACCTTGGTCTTAAGTGACAGAAGGGAGTGAATGGGAAAATTAGTCTTTGAGTTAGTCCATCATGTAGGTTAAGGAGAGTCCCACCAGATGTCTTTGCAAGGCTCCTCCTCCTTTACACCCCTTACTGTCCCAAATGATGTAAACAAAAGAAGCAGCCAAGGAAGAGTTTAGAAGAGCCTGCTAAAAGCAATATTTTCCAGCACTGCTTTAGTGAGAAACTCTCCAAACCTCCCTGATGATCTTGACACCCTTCATCACTGGGAGAGCCTCACAGAAGGCATCTATGAGGTTTGCAAAGAAAATGATATGGAAATACAAGCTCTCATTGAAATCAGACTCCATCTGGAGTCAGCATTCATTATTGTATGGACTGGAATCTCTTTAACATCAACTGGCTATGTTCCAAATCAAAGATAACCAACACCTCCATTATTAATCTTCAATATGCTGAAAACTGTGTCATGTGAAAGCTCAATTGGAGAGTTCCTGGTTACTCTCTACTGCTTCTGCATATGAAATGCTTGGATTCACTGTCAACTTTAAGAAAACCAAGATCCTTTACCAATCCACCCCAAATCAACCACCTACAATTAGAGGACAGTCCTTGGAGAATTTTGAGCATTTCTCCTACCTAGGTAGCTGCCTTTCTGTGACAGAGAGCCTGGGGATCCTGTCACTTTAAGGGGAAATAACACTGCAGTTAGGACCCAGGGCAGCTAAAGAGAGGCTAGCTGTGAAAGGGCAGGCAAGAAACATACAGTACCTGCAAGAAACTCAAGTTCCCAAGAGTGAACATTCCCTATGATCAGAAAGCCTGGAAACAGGATTTTAAATCTGGAGGTCAGGTGTTGGTACTGTTATCAGATATTGGATCAAAATTGATGGCTTGATAGCAAAGCCCTCACAAAGTGATCAAGTCTGACCAGTAGACTCTGAGGCACACCAACATGGAAAAAGACATACTAGTAAGACCTGCAAAACCCATGAGACACCATTAAGTGTTCTGTACTCTTACAAGCCTGGGGCAGGTGCCTGTTTGGAAACTGTCTGTGTAACCAAGATGCTAAGAACAACAAAGGATCCAAGCCAACTCTTCATTTTAAGGATATCCCAGAGAGGTCCTGACAAAACAACTGCATATATCATCATGAATGCTGGAGCAATGTTATCTCACAGGAACGAGTTTGAGAAATACTCAGTCCTGCAAGTCAGCAGAAAACTGATTCCTCAATGCAACAGGGGAAAAAAGGATATTTAGTCAGTAAGTTGGTACTAAAGTTCCTTACATACTACATACAGGAAAATCACTTCATGGATCATGCAGCTTTAAAATGGCTAAATGTAATAAAGAATGAAAGCAATAGACTGGAAGCTCTTTTTGGTTACATATCCTATTGAAAAGAAAAAAGACTATCAGCCTGTTAAGAAGTATTCCAGTGTAGACTTCCCTTCCAGGCATTACAAAGGCATAGTTCTCTACACAGGGGGATACATCATCTCTGAGAAGACAAAGGTATCTAATGAGGTTTACAAACTGTGCACAAGAGGAAGAACTTGAAAGTGAAGGACCCTTTACAGTTTTGAAGCCCGCTCACTTCCAACTCCATCCTCTGAGACTGCAGGTATTTGGTATGGAATGAAAAATTAAGAAAAACTGTACTTATCACATATACTTCTATTTATATAATAGTCTGAAGAAGCTTTTTATGCCCCATATAGCTTACAATCTTTAATGAATTTCATGGGAAATGTCTAGTGCACGTATAGGTAAATCTGGTCAGAATTTTTCTGGGAAAATGTAGCAAAATTAAACCAAAAATTTCTGAATAAAACTGCTTAGATTCACGCAACTTTCAGCAAACCAGAAAGGGACTTTCTATGCAAGTCTACCTGGATTTATGGGTGGATACTGGGCACTCAAGACATGGTGGTTGCAGTTTCTGAAGCTATGGGACAGCACTACTAAGGAGACTGCCTCAGATCCAGAGATGCTGCTGATTCCAGAATCTAAAACTAAGCTGGCAGACATGCCAGGGTTCCAGATTTCTAGCTACAAACCTGGGAATCTGCAAATCCTGAGAGCTACATCTCTAACCAGAGCTTCCAGGATCCCTGCCAGGGAGTTGGGCCTCTAATCCTGGAGTCTTAGGACTGGTTCCCAGGGTCTGCAAAGTTGGGGACATGAAAACTTCCAGATGTCCAGGCAAACTGGTGAAAGTCAAAATCAGCAGTGTCCTAGAGCATACACTTCATTTTGGAAATCTCATGTTTCAAAAATGATTTTTCCCCTGTTATCAGTACATAAGAAATTTTAGATGCATTTCAATTCCAGCTCCCAAGTGATTCAGTTACACTAACCATCATTACATAGTTTGACAGAGTAAGTAACCTGGCAAGATGGAAGGCAGGAAGATTAAACAACATTTCAGGAGAGCTCGTCAAAACTTTAATAATTTGCAGTCAAAATTTTTTGTTGAAATTGTTTTTTGTAGGAAGACATAAGTTCAAGAAAATTTAACAGGAAAAATCAAATAATCTTGGTATGACTGAACAAACATTTCAATCTAATCATTTTAACAAATTTAAGCTTTTTTTGTAGATATGTTCTATGCTGTTTTATATTTAAAAATCTAAAACACAGTGTTTCAACATTAGCAAAAAGAAAGCAAGGTGGCTGCCCCAAATCAAAACATCCTGGAATTCTTACTTGGTAGGAATGTCAGTTCTTTTCTGAATTAAAATATTATAATTTTCCATAAAACAGAAATTTCAGTTTCTACACATCAGAGTGTAAACTTGTATGTAAGGAAAATATATCTATTTAGGTTTGTAAAACATACACAATACAAATAGATGGTTAAAATTAGAGAGAGTGAATGGAGGTGCACTATCTGAGCCATAAATGAAACAGGCTCCAAAGTGTGCCAAGCTCTAGTGAACATGGATTACTAACAGGGCTGACGCGTCCTATCCTGCGAAACCTGTGGCCACAGGGGGTCCCACAGCTAAGGGGTCCCTTGAGTCCGGCTGCTTACCACCTCCACCCACTCCCAGCTTCTTCGGCTGCTTGCCATCCTCGCCACCCTCCACCACCACCACCTACTTCTTTGCGGCAGGGGGCCCCAAAACTATTTGTTGCAGGGCCCTCCCCAAAAAAAAATTGTGGGCCAACCCTCATTACTAAGTAAGAAATGTCAATTTAGACTGCTGACTGGCATCACAGTTGACCATTATGGACTGCCTCAAACATTTTAACTGTTCATTAATTTCATTAAACTTAGAAGGTGAGATAAATGTTATGAATCCAGCACAAGTATAAATGGAACATGCTTCTCCTTTCAGAACATTATTTTAAATTTATTTGATGAAGAACGAGTGCTTTTACATCAGTGCATTCCAAGGTGAGTCATTTTATAATATGAAAACCCAATCACCTCAACTGGCTGTGTTCCCACTGGCAAGGCAAAAAAGCTGGCCATTAAATTGCCATATAAAGTTATAGGGAGACCATTAGCAATGTTCAAGTTAAGGTTGTGTCAGCAATAGCCTTTCTATCATAAACCCCCATTTCTCAGGGGGTTTATGACTTGCCATAAAAATTGACTGTGATCTCTTATTCAGTAGTGAATATTTTTCAAATGTACTTTAAAAAAAATCTTGCCATTTTTGTAGCTTCTACACTAAAATTAGAATTCTACTAACTTTGCCATACTGAAACTTAGAAACTTAGGATTAAAAATAAACATGTCAGTTATTTCAGGAGGCAAAATATAAAACAGATCAGCCATTTTTCATGTACTGAAACACAAGAGAGTACGGTCTTGTCTTCACAGCTGAAAAAAACAGCCTCATTGTTTTACTTTTGGGTAACTAAAGCATGTCACCTTCCTCCAAGGTAAAAACACAATGG
Source organism: Alligator mississippiensis (assembly GCF_030867095.1). Lineage (NCBI taxonomy): Eukaryota > Metazoa > Chordata > Crocodylia > Alligatoridae > Alligator > Alligator mississippiensis. Next base: position 90,821,661 of record NC_081824.1, read on the forward strand.
AGGCAACTACATCCAGATCTTCAGTTTACCTTGTAAAACTATAATGCCCTATTGTCACTCCAATATCTAATTCCTTGCCCTGGTTTTGATAAGAAGAGATATCTGAAAAAAATGGATTTATTATAGAATGAAAATCCAATGTTTCAAGCAGATCTAGTTGCAAACAAAAAAAAAATCAACAAAAACATAGATGTTCCAACTGTGTAAGCAGAACTGAAAAAGGTTGGTCTACTCCTATCCCTAGAGCAGGGGTTTGAAACCTTTAGCCACGTCCAGATGTGCAAGGACATGCATCTGCAGCAGCACAAATAGTAGTGGCACAAATTTGTGCCACTACTTTGTGCTGCGGCGCATGCCCCTGCACGTGCACTTTATTGCAGAACATTGGGCGTTTCTACACGTTCATTAATGTATCATCGTTGTGGTGCATTAAGTTTAGTACTTGGTTAACCAAGTACTAAATCAATACACCATAACTCGCACTACTGCACAGTAGTGCTGGCACATGGATTTTTAGTGACACTTACTGTACAGTAGCCTAATACTACTGCACAGTAGCATATTAGCACGGTTTTTGCCCAGCATGCTACTGCTACTAAGTATTTAAGGCTCAAATTCAGATACTTTCTGGGTGAGGTAACCTGTTCTAATGCGTGAAAGTTCTTTCTAATTGCTAAATTAAATTTGCTTTTCTGCAGCTTGAGCCCATTGCTCCTAGTCCTGTACCCTACAGTCACTTCCCATCTCCATTTTCTCTTTAAATGCCCCCTCAGTCTTCTCTTCCCCATACAAACTAACCCCAGCTCATTAGCACCTCTCTTGCTTCCCAGTCCCCTCATCATTTTTGTTTCTCTGTGCAGGACTTTCTCCAATCTCTCCAAAATCTTCTTGAAGTGCAAGGCCTAAAACTTGACATAGTACTCCAGGTGAGGTTTCGCCAGTGATGAATACAAGGTAAGAATCACTTCCCTTTATTTGCATGTGACACTCCTATTGATATAACCCAGTATGAGTTCCATTGGTTCATATTCAGCTATTTATCTTATAGTCCACTGTAATCCCTAGATCCTTCTCTGTAGAGTACTGCAGCCTAGTCAGTCATTCCCCAAACTGTATTTGTCATGAAATTAATCTGTCTTAAGTACAGGATTTTGCACTTATCCTTGTTGAATCTTTTATGATTGACTGTGGATCATTTTTCTAGTCTATTCAGATCATTAAGGATCCCTGCCCTCCAGAGTGTATACAACTCCACCAACTTGGTGTCATCCCCAAATTCACTAAGCATGCACTGGATTCTATTTTCCAAATCATTAATAAAGATATTAAACAATACCAGACCTAGGACAAACCACTTGATACCTCCTCCCAAATAGACATTTTGCCATTGATGACTACTCACTGAGCATAATGATCCAAACAATTATGTATCCACGTTACAGTACTCTTGTCTAGTTTGTATTTCCTAAGCTTGTTAATGAGAATACTGTCGGAAATGGTGTCAAAAGTCAAAGTATATCACGTGCACTGCTCCCTTCCCCCTGCCCCCCACCCCGCCCATTCACAGAACCTGTCACCTTATCATAGAAGGAAATCAGGTTGGTCAGGCATGACTTGTCCTTAGTGAATCCATGCTGGAAGATCCTGATCACATTGTTCCCCTCTAGCCACTTAGCAATAGATTCCTTGAGGACCTACTTCATGATCTTTGCAGGTATCAAGGTCAGTATTCCCCCAGATCCTCCTTCTTCCCTTTCTTAAACATGGGAACGATGTTTGGGTTTTTCCAACCATCCAGGACCTCACCCAAACTCCATGAGCTCTCAAAGGTGATAGTTAATGGCTCTGAAATGACCTCAGCCAGTTCCTTCAGTATCCTCAGATGCATCCTATCTCACTTCTCTAAGTAATCCCTAACCTATTCTACTATTGCTCTATGCTGTTTGTCTCTTCCTCTATATTGGTGCTAACTGTGCTTATCATGTGATAGCTGACTGTATTTGTGAAGACTAAGTAAAAAAATCATTAAATAATTCTGCCTTCTCTGCATCATCCATAACTAGATTGCCTTCTGTATTGCATGTTTTCTTTGGCCTTCCACTTTCTTCTGACACACATATAGAATCCATCTTTTTTGCCTTTTATAACCCTGACCAGTTGCATCTCAAATCATACTTGGCCTTCTTCATTTTCTCCCTTTATGTCCATGCTTGATTAGCCCATGAAGATTTTGTGCCAAATATCCATAAATTCCTTGACCACAGCAATCATCTCAATGTCACCTTTAAACCACAAAGGTCTTTCTTCAATTTGAAGAACAGGTAGAAATCTGAGGGAGTCAAATCTGACGAAATGACTAAATAGCTACATTTAGTCAAAGTCACATTTAGTCACTGTTTTTTTCTGCAACATGGAACATGTAGGAAAATGCACTGTCCTAGAGAAGCAGCACTCAACTCAAAATTTCCCCTGGCCCTTCTGCTAGCAATAAGCCATCAAACAGCTTAGTACCATAGTACCTACCATTCATGGCACTATTTTTTTGAGAGGAAGTCATCCAAGAGCATCCTTGGCTGCCCCCAAAACTGTGGCAATGATCTTACTGATTGATGCCACCATCTTATATTTGTTGAGGTATGGAGATTGTGCGATTCCCCTGAATGCTTTGTCTCTGGATCAAAGTGGTGAAACCTGTGTCCCATTCTTACATGTATTCCTGCTCATGCATGTTTGGGGGTTTGCTTGAAATGATCCCAAAAGTTCTCCCAAAATATCAAGTGGTGTTTTCTTTGGATCAGTGCAAAATATTCTGTACACCCATCCTGCTGACAAACTCTGTCATATCCAAGTGTGTTCACTGAGAATGGTGTGCACTTTCAAGTGTTGATGCCCACAGACTCAACTATCCATGTTGCTTTTGATCTGTTCTTAATCAACACCCTCTTAGCTATGCCAACTCTCTCTGGTATGGTGATCTCTCTTGATTTACCCTCAGCACTGATTCTTGCTCACTTAAATTCAGCAATCCATTTTTTTTATTGTGGCATATGAAAGGGCCACCATGTTCCTACAAATTTCCTTTTAGAGTCAAGCCTTTTTTACAGCATACTTAATAATCACTTTCACTTCAAGCTTTTGATGAGACACTTCAATACATTCTCTCAAGTTGCACCCAGACAAAAAAATGGCCACTAACAAAGAAATACCACAAAATATTTATATTTTAATTTAGGAAAGTTGTTGGACCCCAGCGTATCATTAAATGGATGAGAGCAGTCCTTTCTGAATACTTAAGTAGGGCACTTTCATATCAATTCAATGACACTTTTGAGGACAAAAGCAAGATTAACCCTAGACTAGTTCACAAATTAATGGTTTGATCCTGAAAAATTCTGCCACTATAAACCCCTCTCCCCTCCCCCCCCCCAAAAACCCTTACTTCTGTGAATAATTTTGTTATAGTTCAATTAGGGCCAACATTAGTATTTTAATTATGAAGATGCTATACAAGTTACTGGTACCTATTCCAACCAGATGGAATCCTTTAAAATAGAATTAAGAGCATTTGTGATGTGAACCCCACTGGGCATTTAAAAACACAACCATTAAACTTGTGAATAAAATATGCTGACTTCAGAATTCTCAGAGATGGATACAAAAGTAAATACAAATATTTATCTAGTTGAAAAGTTATTGCACTTGGCTTTATCGTTGTAAGTATCCCTCCTTTTGTTTTTCTTAAACATGTTTAGAAATTATGTTTAGTGATGAAAAGTAAAAGTGGATGCTGTTTCTATAGCAACAAAAACATGTCTTCAGCTTCAAAACTATTGTATGCTAGAGATCAGTGGGGAAAATTAACACACACAAATAATTTTACTCCCTGCCATGTTTTTGAGATTACCAAGATTTGTTTCTGATAAAATATGGAAATGTATACCATAGTAGGAGCCATTGCAGGTAATGGGAGGGTGCTGTTGATATTGTAATGAACCAAAAGTACAGTTGTTTCATGCACCCCTGAGCTCTGGAGATTGCAGCTGTCTTGATCCCCAGGGCCTGCAGGCTTTACACTGGGTATGGTGTATCCCTGTAGCTGGAAGCCCTGTCAACTGACAGGGCTCTCAGCCACAGGAGAGACCCTGCTACATGTGCAAATTAAATCTGGGTAGCAACCGGCTATAAAATATTAGTACATATTTTTGAGTTATAGCTTTATAGCCGTCTGTGATAGGGGACACACTCGGGGTCAGGTCTCAAGCTGACCCACCTACCTGTCTATGGGACAGTCTGCTCAGTCTCGTCTGCCATGACTATGCTATTAGACTAAACTGGTGGTACATGCCCCGATGCCAGGGGGCACCATCTATGGCTCCATTCCCTACACCTTGACTACACCATGGCCCATGCCTTGCATACAGCATCCAAGATGTAATCATATCCTGGCTCCTAACTCTGGCCTCTCTCATTGGTCTCCACACCCCTCACTTATACTGGGCTCCTTGCCTCACACATACAGTTGGGGCTCCTAGTCTCTGGGCTCCTTGTGTGTTCACTATGCTCAACACTCCTTGCTAGACTCCATGACCTTTCCCAAACTCTGGGCTCCTTGGTCCTCGTTCACTCTGGGCACCTTGCCCCACTCTGGACACCCTTGGGTCCTGCTGACCTCCTTGCCGGGTTACGCACTAACCCACTAGGTTGTGGGGTTTTGGGTTATAAGGCACACTTCCCTGTCTTTCACCAGGGTGGTAACTGCCCTGGCATTTCTTGGGGGCTCCTATGCCTCTAGGAGCCCCAGCAGGCCACCATTCCTGGGCAGGGTGCAGCTTCAAGCCATCCTTGGCTGCTCAACACAGACTGCTGCCTCTCTGGCCTCTGTCTGAAAATGGCTGCCCACATCAGGCACCTGGTGGCTGCCTGCTCCTGCCCTTAAAATGACAGGCACCAAACGTGCACTGCCACACTGTCCTTGATTTTTCTGTCTTATTAAGAATTTTATTTTCTGATTTATATTCCTACATTAGACAGGAAGGTTAGAGTAGATCTGCACTTTCTGTGTTCAATTTAATGCTACTTCTTCTTGATGTACTGCTAGTGGCTGGATAAATAACAATGAGCTATTTGATATGCTGAAAGGATAGACAGTTGTTTTTAAAATGTGGGTGAGTGTTGCTGTAAAACCTTATAACTAACTATTTCCCTAAGGACACCAGCTAATCTTTTGTCACATACAGCCCCTATTCTTGTTTTCAGTATGGATAGCCCTCCATGTTATAAAATCCCAGGGATCCCACAGAGGTCAAAGGGAATTTTGACATTGACTTCAATAAAGTTAAGATTTCATCCCAGACCTTGATACCACTGCCTCATGGTGCCCATGCATCCAAAGGCTTAAATCCAAAAACTAAATTTACTGATTAGCTCTATCTCTGGTTGATTGGTTGCCAGGCTTCGCTTATTTTGATGCAAGATGAGAAATTGTATTAAATGCTTGTTTTGGACCAGGGCAGACAAGGTTCCTTGAGTGAATTTGATATCTTTTATTAGACCAACCCAAATAGTTGGAGAATATTTATTAAGCAAGCTTTTGGGTTAAAAAACCCTTCATTTTGACAGTTTCTATATGGGGGGAAGGGATTCTTCATTATAGGTGTGTTTCAGTGTTGCTTCAGGATTATGTTTTCCTGTTTTTAAAATAAAAGAAAGAAGTACTATAGAGATTCAAAATGTCCTCTGACATTTATCTTGTTTCTAAAAGTGAGAGTTAGTAGGTACTATGGTTCTTTTACCTTTCATGAATACACTTTAATTAAACATGAGATTCTTTATTAGCTTTTTGAGGATTTTGACTTATTTGGGGCAGTTGTTTGTGCTTCTGAGACTGTACTCAGTCACCTCTCTGATTTTTGCTAATTACATAGAGTGGATGATCATCCACTTCAGACAGGGTTTTAAGCACTCTCAATTAATTTTGTATCAGGATAGGTTTTGATGTGAATCAGGTCTAAAGTCATTGAAAATATACTGCAAAATCTGAATGACTGGATAAAAACAAGTACATACTTATATCTAATGTAGACAAAGCACAGCACAATGTGCGCGCGTGCGCACGCACACACACAGAGTCATGTAATTAAAAGGCAACAAAAGCTACATTCAACTAAAGTCCATGTTCTCCATTAAATTAAAAATAACAGCAAGCAGAGTACACATCATAGAAACTGCTGTGATGGCATAAATCTATAGATAAACATGATATCACAAGTGTTCCCTAGGGTTCTTTTGTTAGCTCTGAAGGTAACATACATTTCTTCAAATGCTTTTTCTACATACTCCTAAAGACAATCAAATGTTTCAATTTCCTCTTCTGCCATTCAAATGTTATATAGCCTATCAAATAACGAGGGCCACAAAAAATCCCAAAGTATTCTATGTATGTAATGTATGTTTATAGAAGAGTAATATTATAGATTATTTAGAGGAGATTAAATATTATATTGGTTAGGTTTTTCCATTGCTGTTTTGCCTCAGGGTCCAATATGAAAGGTTTCGGAGAGCAAGAAAAGAATCTTGATGAATAGATTTTAGATCTTTTAAAATAACTTTTCCATACATAATATCTGAATGTTAAGGCTTAATGTATTAGGATCTCCCAGATGTAGAATGTTGCATCCCCATCAATGAATGACTCCAGAAAATATTCTCATCATATGCATGTATTCCAAAACAATCAAAACTTCAACCTGTGATGAGTAAAATTACTAGATGGAGAGCAGTTGATAGAGACGGAGAAAATGCCTTAGATAAAATAAGAATGAGCCCTATCCAAACTTTTACAAATTTAGCTTAAGCCAAACTTCTTGAAGTTTAAATATTTAATCCAAGATTGGAAAAGTAACTAGAAACAGTTGATAGTCCATTTTGGACATCTTAAATTATCCTGTTTTTTAAGGTTAGGTACTTGGTACTTTCTGAAAACTGGACTTCAAGAGTACTGAAATGATGCACTCGGAAACTGCATACATCTCATTCCTATATAAATGAAGATCTATATAATATAAGGTCTCTCAATATAAGGTCTCTCAATCTACGTATACAAATTCCACTTACATCAGACTAGAATATGGCCAGTTTGTTACTGCAAATTTCACAGTATTAATATTGGAAGGTATTAAGTTATTCTAACCATAATTACTGTATAATTTCCAGCATTAAGTTATTATGAGAAAATTGTAGCTTGTAAGACAGAAATGAGCATTGTCTTGCTCTACTGTAACAAAATGGCATTTACTGTGTAAGCACATGGTCAATATTTACTCTGTAATGATGATGTAGCTTTTTACGTATTTGCTTACATGTGCCCAATAAATGTGTAGAGGACACCATTAGACAGCTTGACAATAATGTATACATGCACATTAGAAACACCAGGTCTTAAAATCTCTTCTCTAACACTTCCTAGTACATTTCAAATACTTCTAAAACTATTTGCTACAATTTGCATACAAAATGCCTAAAGAGTTAAAGGGATTGGCCTAGATAGGCCTCGGCCTCTTTCCTTTCTAAAGTTTCCTAAAGGGATAATGGTGCTATTTAGAGAACTGGAAATGTATCAATCTCATGGCATGTGAAGAAAAATGCCTGAACTAAATATCCTGTCTACTTTTATTTCCTCGTTTTCTACAATACATCTTACTGAGAACACTGAAAAACACTGCTTCAAAACAGGCACTGTAAATTCTGTGGATACTGCAATAAACTACTCTGGGTCTATAGTTCACTTTCAGGAGATGAAACAGTCGAGAGAATGGAAAGTCCAAGATGCTTTTTTAGATGGGTACCTCAGAAACAAAGGCAGTTCCATTCTGAAATGTGCCAACATGACCAACACGCTGTGGATTTATGATTTCGTTGGTACAGTGAAATTTACTGATCATGAATACCTGAAGCCTTCCCCTCAACTCGCCTTAAGGCACTTTAGGAATCCTGGCACAGATGGCAGAATTTACTTTTTATGGCTGAAAGAAATATTGCCAGGAATGGAGGAAAGCACTTGATGACTTGAGGGTGTAAGGGAGGAGAATAAAAAACAATTGGTGTGGAGCAACTGTAGAATTGCAAGAGAGTGAGAGCCCAATTCTGTCTGCATCTAATTCAATGAGAAAAACACTGGCTTCGTTTGTAGCAGGAAACCTTGTGCATTGGGCTCCCAGTTTCTGTATAGCATTAAATTGAACTAATGTCATTTCTACTTGTCTAGAATTGATAATGAGGACACACTGTAGCCAGGGCAGTAAATCAAATTGCTCTCCATTGTAATTATAACATCATTACTCAGTAATTCTTCTAGTATAAGGTACAGCTGAATAAAAAGTACTGTGTTATTGGCATAGTGTGAAGACAAATGCAGTTTCACAATCACCTTGAAAATATTGCAATTTTGCATAAAATCTGTTAAAAGAAAAGATTTGATTTCCTGAAGCAAAAATGATTCTTTTTATACAGTGAATGTTACCACCTATCTGTTATATAGATCTTCATCAGTAGATCCAAGTGCACTCCACAAAGATCTGTATCACTATCCCTTATTTTACAGATGTAAGTTAGCTCCCCGCACCAGTTTTGAAGTTTTTATAAATACACTGACCAAGAGGGTTTTATTTGTTTTCACATAGATATCAAAATCAATTAACTTAAGGTATACATTTTTGCTACTTTTCCCAGTTGTCACAACTATTTCTAAAACAAAGAATTAAAATAGATCAGAAGGGGAATTATTATGCTGCACCAATCTTCAAATTATTGCTGGAATTTTTCCTCACCCACTGCCAGGTACAAAAAGCATACTCTGTACACAAGTTTCCCCTACACAAAGCAGAAAAGGAAGCAGTCAGGGAACTCTAAATTTCCCTCATTTCTCAATGCAGATCCCATGCGGGCTTTCTATAGATGGAGGAGATGGTACTAAAGGTGGGCAGAATTTGGGGTGGTCTGAAGATAATATGCATTCTTCCCAATGCCCACCATCTTGGTCCCCACCAAAGACTTCTTGGTGACGTTTTACTGTCTCTGGGGAGATAATTTTATTTCTGGCAGGAATTCATGATTCTGCGGATGCTAGGGAACTGGTGGTTCTGTCATGTCTGCAGATATCTACTGGCTTGATAGTGCTTGTTGTGGAAGGAAATTCTGTTTTTCCAGGGAATGGTGTGGAGGAGATATCCCCAAGAGGATTTTCTTAGAGATTTCCCCATTTTGAGAAGTTCCACAATGGGCACAGGTGATCTACTTTAAATTGAGCTGACTTCCATTTTTTTTAATTAACCCTTCAGTCAAAGAGATCAAGACCAAGAGTTTGAGTCCAACCTTTGATTTGGGCATTCACAGGCACTGAAAATGGAGTGATCTGGATATTCAAGGTATTCACTGCAGCTCTGTGGGGCTAACAGGGCATCTATACAAATACCCCTGCTGCCATTTTGAAATCCGGGGGCACTGAATACACGTGATGTGGAGACTGCTGGAGTGCGCTATTAGCACACTCCAGCAGACTTAGTTAATCGAGTCTGCTCCGACACGTGCTAATTAGCACACATTGAAGCAGAGATCTGTCATGTGTATAGGTGCCCATACAGCCCTCCTACAAGTAAGTATAAGTCAATATAAGATATCCCCATCTAGCAAACCTGTGCTTGAAAGACAAGAGTAATATGAAAGATATGAAAACAATGAGACTTGGCAAGTTTTAATTTATGTATTTGTCTATTTTCCCCAATTTAAAAATATTTATTGAAATGTTTCAAAGCAAGATGGAACTAAACAGCTTTTCATACAACAATACTGAAGCAGAGTCAACATTTTATCCTTAATTTAACCTGGTCCAGTAAAGGCATAAACCATTTCAGCCCTATATCCAGCATGCAGTACTTCCAACTTCACTAGCTCTTCTCTCTCACCTAATCTCTTCCCAAATGCACAAAATAGGGAGTAGTGATCTCCTGCAGGCTGCATTCTTCCCCACATGGTAGTCTGCGATACAGTGGGTATGTCTACATGGGATGCTGACTGCATAGTCATTATTGTGCAGTCATTTAGTACTTGTATAAACAAATACTGAATGACTGCACAATAACTGGAATTACTTCACAGTAGCATCACCAAATGGCTTTTAAGTGACACGGACTAAGCAGTAGGTTGTTACTACTACACATTAGCATAGTGTCATGCTTCCTGCCTTTATCTAATGAGCTACTGCACAGTCAGCGTCTCATGTAGATGCGGCCAGTACGTAGGTCAGTGGTTTTGTTTCCTTAATCACTCCATTGAGCAAGTGCCCTCTGTAAGAATTATAGCCTTAGTTATGACACTGAGGGTACATCCCCACAAGTGTGCACATGCAGTCTGCATTGCCATAAACCGCACATACTACGCCACACATGCAGGCCTTCACTGCACTGCTAATTTGCAGCACCGTGAGTTTTTTGACATCGGAAGATCCCAGTGTCAAAAAAACCCATGCCAGAAAAAAGCAGGGCAGCATGTGGCAGCAGTGTGTACCCCCCATAACTAGAGCCTGGTTAGCCAGAGCCACACTTCAGCTGCCATCCAGGCTCTGCATGCCTGGATCACCACTGCTGGTTCCCTGGGATGTCCCCAGGTCCCTAACTAAGGCTGCTGGGGCCAGCCCAGGTGCTGGCCCCAGCCTCCTCTACCCCACCCGGGGTAACTTGGTGTACGCTGGAGCATGCATGCAGGAGCGTTCCCCAGGGACAACTAGCAGCAGCACAAATATGTGCCACTGCTATTTGTTCCCAGGGAATGCACATTCCCACTCATGGGGATGCACCCTAAAATTTTATAGTTTAGGATCAAAGAAGTCTTCTCCAGGACCAATGGATACAATGACATGCTTTCAAGTGTAAGAAATATAATAAACCTTCTAATTACATTTCTCTCAAAATTGAGTTTCTCTATCTTTTGTTGTATTTGTACAGCTTCCAACATTTTACTCCTCAGGGATTCATTCAAACAGACATTTTCAGTTGGTCCAAAATATATTGTGATTCTGAAATAAGGAGAAACACCTTCCAAGAGTCTAGGGTGAGTTCATCAGAAATTTGGATGGGACCTCTCAGGTATGTGTCCTGAAGCAAGTTTAAGGCAGAAATTTAAAGCAAAGGATTTGCAGGGGAATTAAGGAAACTTGTCTTCCTGGGGCAAGTGAAGCATCCAGTGTCTCAACTTTTTTGCTGTTTATCACCCTGGTACAGTGGATGCCTGATTTAACAGAGGTAACTGAAATAAGTTGTACAGAGATATGGAATGAGGAGGGGAGAAAAAAACACCATGTGTATAAGAATTAAATAAATGCAGAACAGACTAAAAGCTCAAAGGGATAACCTGAGGTCAAATTAGTAAAATTTTAAAAGACATTTAATTTCATTAAGTCATGCTCAGCAGCTTCTAGCAATTTTTTAACATATTTTGCTTATAAAATGTATGTTTTCATTAAATGCATCATTACTTTTATGGCCTCTGTAATCTATCTCCTTGTTTCCCCCTTTTTAAACATGAGAAACAAACCAGACAGACACAAACATTTATACTGATGAGTTTCCTTTTAAGTGTGGGTGATGGCTTACGGGCAAAAGAATGAGATACCACTTCATGATATATGGTAAAGGACATAGCTCTAGCTGTACCAGTGGAAAAAACAAACCTCAGAAAACATTGTATTATTGCTACAGGAAGGGAAAAGATATGGGCAATGTGAAGATGAGATGCAGAATTTTTTTCTGCTTCATATCCATATTTTCTCTTTTCATTTGTATAAGCTTAACGATGGCAGTGTTCGTTGATTTTAAAAGTCTTCTGTTTTTCTGCAATTCAAGTGTAGACTATGCAAGCATCTACTTCCTTCAATGCCTCTTCACTCTTTACCACCAGCTGTGCAAAGATTCATCAATCACATTCAGTTCACCACCATTCTAGTGACACTTCCAGGAAATGGTGTCTACTGGTGACAGTTTTGATAAGAACATTTTCTGCTGGGAACTGGAATAATGCAACTTATACCTCCTAAGAACATAGGAAAGTAGGGCTGGAAGGTACCTCATGAAATCATCTAGTGTACCCCTGCTCAGGTCAGGATCATCCCTGACTAGACCATACAGGTGAAGTGTCTGTCTAACTGGCTCTTTAAAATTTTCAGGGATGCAGATTCCAGAACTTTACATAGCTTGTTCCAATGCTTGAACATTCTTCTTAATCATTGAACTAAGTTTCCTCTACTGCAGCTTGAGGTCACATTCTTAGTCCTGCCCCCTACAGCCACAGAAAAAAGACCATGTGATCACTCTTCAAGTATTTGAAGACTGTTATAAAATCAGAAGACTGACTTATCTTGTCCAGACTAAATAACCTTATCTCATTAGGACCTGTCTTGCTTCCCGGGCCCCTCATAATTCTTGTAACTCTGCACTGGACTCTCTCCAAGCTGTCCACACTGTTCTTGAAGTGTCAGGCCCAAAACTGGACATATTACTCTAGATGAGGCTTCACAAGGGCCAAACAGAGGGGAAGAATCACCTCCCTTGATTTGCATGTTGTTGAAAAAAAGTCAAGAGCACACTGTTGGCTGTCCACTCTAACCCCCCAAAGTCCTTCTCTGCAATAATGCAACCTAACCAATTGTCCCTTAGTCTGTATTTTGCATGCAATTATTCCACCCCAAATGCAGGACTGTGCACTTGCTCACGTTGAATGTCATCTGATTGATTGCAGACCATTTATTCAGTCAATCCAGAGCATTCTGGGTGCTAGCCCTAACCTGCAGAGAGTGTGCAACTCCACCCAACTCAGTGTCATTCTCAAATGTATTAAGCATGCACTGGATTGTATTTTCCAAATCATTGATTAAGATATTAAGCAATACCAGACCTAGGACAGACCACTTGATGCCTCCTCTGTCACAGGCCCTCCCAACTAGACATTGAGTCATTGATGACTACTCATTGACCATGAAGATCCAACCAATTATGTATCCGCTGTACATTACTCTTGTCGAGTCTGTAATTCCTTACCTTATTAATGGGAATACTGTAGGAGACAGTGTCAGAAGTATATCTCTTCAGCTGCTCTCCTAACATTCTCAGTGCCTGTTACCTTATCATAGAAGGAAATAAGATTGTTCAGGCATAATTTGCTCTTGGAGAATCCATGCTAGTGGTTCCTGATCATTCTGTTCTCCCTTAGCTGCTTCTCAATAGATTACTTGAAGACCTGCTTCATGATCTTTCCAGGTGTCGAGGTCAGGCTGGCTGATCTCTAGTTTCCTAGATTCTCCTTCTTTCCCTCTTAAAGATGGGCATTTATTTTTCCTTTTACAGTCATCCAAGACTTCACTCAACCTCCATGAGTTCTCAAAGAAGATAGCCAATGACTCTGAAATTACTTCATCCATTTTCTTTAGTACCCTAAGGTATATTCCATCTGGCCTGGCCCTACCAACTTGAAAGCATTTGCTTCTCTAAATAATCCCTAACTTGGCCTGCCATTATTCTAAGATATTTGTCTTCTTCCCTAACTTGGCGCCAACCGTGCTTCTCATCTGGTAGCTGCCTTTATTCATGAAGAGTAAGGTAAAAAAGTAATTAAATATTTCAGCCTGTTAGCAAACTTTAAACAGGGTGAATGGGTGAAAAACTCAAATGGTCCCTTGGGACATTCCAACCACTCTGAGAGATTTATTGATTAATTGACAAAGCTAGATTAATAGCAGAGCATAATCTTATGGGACAGCTCTTGACTACTGCAAACCAAAGCTGGCCAGGCTTTCAGTTTTCATCAGTAGGTATCCTCCAGATGGTTCAGCAGTTATGGCAAAAAAGTCCAAGATCCAAATGGAATCCCTTGATTTTTATACCCTTTCTTAATCATAATCTCTTCACATGCTCTGACTGGGTCCTAACCAGTCAAATGCCAAATTATCACCTTAGTACTGTGGCTTTTAGTTACTGTTTTCTGGAAATGATGATCCATGTCTGCTCAGCCTATTGACAAATTTCATTCATGCCTGCTCAGCATATTAGAGGCATCTCCTTTCCTGTTGACAAGTTTCAGCCATGTATGCTAAAGGGTCCCAAGCTCTTGCTGCTGATTAATCTCTGTCAACAAGTTTTCATCACATATTCTGGTACGAGCCAGATTTTGCTGATTTTTATCCTTACAAGCTTTCTCTGCATCATCCATAACTAGGTTGTCTTCCATCTCCCATAAGGAATCTATTGTTTCTCTGGTCTTTCTCGTACTTCTGACAAGCTTGTAGAATCCCTTTTTATGTCCCTTGCCAGTTGCATCTCAAGTCCACCCTGTTGCTTCTTAAGTTGCTCCCTGCGTGCCCATGAGCTCCTCTTATAGACTTCCCTAATATTATGACTAATTTCCCATTTTTTGTAGGATTCCTTTTTGAGTTTCAACCTATTGAAGAGATTTCTGTCCAGCCAAGCTGGTCACCTGCTGCACTTCACTTTCTTCCATAACGCTGGGATAGCTTGATCCATAACACTGGGATGCCTTATAGATTCATAGATGTTAGGGTCGGAAGGGACCTCAATAGATCATCGAGTCTGACCCCCTGCATAGGCAGGAAAGAGTGCTGGGTCTAGATGACCCCAGCTAGATGCCTATCTAACCTCCTCTTGAAGACCCCCAGGGTAGGGGAGAGCACCACCTCCCTTGGAAGCCCGTTCCAGACCTTGGAGACTCTAACTGTGAAGAAGGTCTTCCTAATGTCCAATCTAAATCTGCTGTCTGCTAGCTTGTGGCCATTATTTCTTGTAACCCCTGGGGGCGCCTTGGTGAATAAATCCTCACCAATTCGCTTCTGTGCCCCCGTGATGAACTTATAGGCAGCCACAAGGTCGCCTCTCAACCTTCTCTTGCGGAGGCTGAAAAGGTCCAGGTTCTCTAGTCTCTCCTCGTAGGGCTTGGTCTGCAGGCCCTTAACCATACAAGTGGCCCTTCTCTGGACTCTCTCCAGGTTATCCGCATCCCTCTTGAAGTGCGGCGCCCAGAATTGCACGCAGTACTCCAACTGCCGTCTGACCAGTGCCCTATAGAGGGGAAGTATCACCTCCTTGGATCTATTCGTCGTGCATCTGCTGATGCACGATAAAGTGCCATTGGCTTTTCTGATGGCTTCGTCACACTGCCGACTCATGTTCATCTTGGAGTCCACTAGGACTCCAAGGTCCCTTTCCACTTCCGTGCCACTCAGCAGATCATTCCCTAGGCTGTATGTGTGCCAGACATTTTTCCTCCCTAGGTGCAGCACTTCGCATTTCTCCTTGTTGAACTGCATTCTGTTGTTTTCTGCCCACTTGTCCAACCTGTCCAGGTCTGCTTGCAGCTGTTCCCTGCCCTCCAGCGTGTCCACTTCTCCCCATAGCTTTGTGTCATCTGCAAACTTGGACAGAGTACATTTCACTCCCTCGTCCAAGTCGCTGATGAAGACATTAAAGAGTATCAGTCCCAGGACCAAACCCTGCGGGACCCCACTGCCCACACCCTTCCAGGTCGAAACCGACCCATCCACCACGACTCTCTGGGTGTGACCCTCTAGCCAATTCACCACCCACCGGACTGTGTAGTCAATCAAGTCACAGCCTCTTAACTTGTTCACCAGTATGGGGTGGGATACCGTATCGAAGGCCTTCCTGAAGTCTAAGTATACGACATCCACCCCTCCTCCTGTGTCCAGGCGTTTCGTAACCTGGTCATAAAAAGAGACCAGATTAGTCAGGCACGATCTGCCTGCTATGAACCCGTGCTGGTTTCCCCTCAGCATAATTTGTCCTGCTGGGCTCTCGCAAATGTGTGCCTTGATAATTTTTTCAAAGATTTTGCCAAGGATGGAGGTGAGACTGACTGGCCTATAGTTGCCCGGGTCCTCCTTCCTCCCCTTCTTGAAAATGGGGACCACATTGGCCCTTTTCCAGTCCTCCGGGACTTGGCCCGTGTGCCACAAGCGTTCAAATATTCCCGCCAGTGGCTCTGCTATGATGTCAGCCAGTGCCTTCAGCACCCTCGGATGGAGCTCATCTGGGCCTGCCGACTTAAAGGCATCCAGTTCTTCCAAGTGACTCTGCACCATCTCAGGGTCTATGCATGGAAGTCTGGCGCCTTGCTGCTGCCTCTCTACAACCCCAGTGTGAGATTTGTCGTGCCCCTCTCTTAGGAATACTGAGGCAAAGAACTCGTTGAGAAGTTCAGCCTTGTCCCCCCGTCCATCACCAATTGTTTCTGCCCATTTAGCAGGGGTCCTATTCCTCCCTGGGCCTTCCTTTTACTCGCCTTGCTCCTTGTGTTCTTAAATGGGCTTCCTTAAAATATAGCCAGCTCTCCTGGACTCATTTTCCTTCAGTTTTGTCTTCCAGGGGATTCTACTCACTAGTCTCATGAGCTTTTAAAGTCTGGTGGGGTTTTTTTAAGTATCTTTATTCTACTATTCTCCTTCCTTCCTCCCCTTAGGATTTTGAACTTTTATTTCATGGTCACTGGCCATTTAACTGGACATTACTGTACAGTCCTCTAGTACATTTTATACTTATTTATACAAGTACTAAATGACTGCTCAGTAACTAGAATTACTGCACAGTAGCATTGCTGAATGGCTTTTAGGTGATACTGGCTGAGCAGTAGCTCATTACTACTGCGTAGTAGTGTCACATCATTCTTCCTGACACACAATGCTACTGTGCATTAGCGAGATGTGAAGCTTTGGTCACTGATTCAATTCAGAGAAGATTAATCCTGATTCAGAGACTGAATCACTGAATACAAATACAAATCAAATTGGGAGACCAAAAAATCCTCCAAATTGATTCAGAGCCTCTGAATCAAGTCAGAAAAGATTTGGAAAAAGATTTGGAGATTCAGAAAGCAATCTTGCAGGGGAACAGAAACTGAGAAGGAGGAGGAGTGGGGGAGAAAGACTGACATCTTTAGCTGGCTAGTGACTGTGATCTTTCCCTGAGTCCCCTCCCAATCATAGTGCTCTGTGGGAGGGACATAGAAACAGCATATAAGCCCCTGTCTGCAGCCTCTGTCCCTTTTGTGAGCTATCTCTGCCTGAGCAACAGCATCTGAAAGGTACTACTGGACTAGCTTGGCTTCCTAGTCAGTCTCCTGCTAGTCTCTGTTATTGGAAGGGATTGGATAGAGCTTACTAATTACCCTTGCCTAGAATCCCTCTACTTATCCCTATCCAATACATTTCTTTCAACTTATTCTTCCCCCAAAAACCTCTTATTTTTTCTTGTGTTCTCCCCCCACCACCCACCCCCCACACACACCTTTTTTTAAAAAGAAAGCTGTGATTTCCCTGGCAGTGTGATCCATCACTGTGCAGGAAAGCATATACATTACAGACACTCACACACATATAGTAATCAGAGAAGAAGAGATATTAGTTACAGATACACACATACAGTAAACAGAGAAGAAGAAGAGATATTAGTTAGTTACATAAACGAAGAGAAGAAGAGATATTACAGTTGAACACACACACACACACACACACACACACACACACACACACACACACTTTCCAGTACAGCAAAGATTAATTTGAAGTGTGTTGGAAAGGCAGGTGCCAGATCTTCTGGCAAGGGAGGAAGAGGGCCTAGAGCGGGTAGGGGGAGAAATGCAAGTTCCACCCCCCTCCCAACATAGAGATGCAAGTTCCAACCTCATCTATTTCTTGCCAGTGATGAGTCTTCAGCTACCAGTGGGACCAAGGAGGTGGGAGCAGTACCTGTCCCTGCACCACCTCTCCTAACACCAGAAATAGACACCAGCAGCACAATGACAGTCTCCTCCACCCCAACTTCATTTCCCAGCATGAGCGTCCCAGTGCCAGAGGAGGAGCTGGATCTGGAATCAGAGAACCTGAGTGCCCTAGCAAAAGAAATTCTGGGGAACAAGGAGGAATCTGAGTTTGTACTCCACACCCCTCAAAGTTCCCCTAGAGCCAGGTCTCCTTCTCTGGAAAGCACCTCAGAGGAGGTTGAGATTGTGGAGGCAAGCTGCTCAGCTGAGTCAGCTCCTCCTGTAGTTGTGCCTCTGCCTGCTGAGTAGGGGGATAAGGCAGGATCCCCACCTTCAACTCAGAAGTGTGTGGGTAGTGTAGTGTGGGATCATTTTGATGTGGCAGATGATCCCATGTATGCTACCTGTCAGAACTGCCAAAGACAAATCAGCCAGGGCAAGGAGGTGAAATATTTCACCACCATGGCAATGCTGCTGCATCTTGGGAGGCAGCACCCACTTGACTTTGCTCCTCCTCATCCTGGCACCAGTGGAAGTGTGCCCAAGGAACTCCCATTCTCATTCTAAAGCCCCCATCCCCATGAAGCAGAGGCAGGCCACCCTGGAGCAGTGGGGGAAAGCTGCAGACAAAGGGGGGCACGTTCCAAAAGCATCACCAAGAGGATTGGGGAGAGGCTTGCTCTGGATGGCCAGCCCTTCTCCTTAGTTAAGTGGCCAGGGTTCAGGTGGCTCATGGCGCTAGTGGCCCCATACTATCAAGTGCCTGTGTGCACCATCTTTAGCAGGACGGTGGTGTATGAGGCATGCAGGGAGAACTTGAGAGAGGAGCTACACAAGTCAGGTCCACAGGTAGCTCTGCACTTCACCTTGGACATCTGGAGAAGCCAGGGTGAAGATCATGCCTACCTCTCCCTCACAGGGCACTGATTCCATCAGTCAGGCTGTCAGGGGACTCTCCTTCAAGCGATGAGTCCCACATGGCAAGGGACATCATGGCCATGAACTGCGTGGTGCAGGGGTGGCTCATTGGGCAGGGAGAGCACACCTGCGGGTTCATGGTCACCAACAATGGGGTAAATATCATCAAGGCAGTCCATGAGTTGGCATCTGCTGTGTGGCACACAAGTTTCACCTCATAGTCACAGATGCCTTGGAGGGGGACAGGGTAGCTGGTGATGCCACCAACACTACCACCCAGCTGATTTCAAAATGCAGGAAGGTGGCAGGCTACTCCCACTGCAGCATCAAGGGGGGGGGCAGGATTCTGCTGGAGAAACAGGCAGAGCTGAGCATCCCACAGCACAAAATCATGCAGGATGTGGAGACTTGGTGGAACTCCACATACCTAATGCTGGAAAGGCTGGCCAAGCAACAGAAGGCTATCCATAAGATGGCCTTGCTCAGGGAGATTGGGATCAGCAGCCACCATAACAAAGCAGAGTGGGATACCACCTCGCAGATCTTGGTGGTCCTCAAGCCATTCCTCGAGGCCACCAAGACCCTCAGTGCTGGTGATGCCCTCCTTAGATAGGTGATCCCCATAGTCAAGGAGCTTAAGAACTAAATGGAGAAGTTCCAGCGTGTAACGCTCCTACCTGGGGCAAAGCCGCTTTCACCAGAGGTGCAGACACTGGTAAAGCAGCTAAAGGAGGGCATCAAAAAATGGTTAGATCCATTGTGGTCCACTATGATCCACGTTCTGGTGGGCATGTGAGACCCAAGGGTGAAAGGGAAGCAAGTGCAGCACCTAAACCCTCAATCACTGGATAATGGTGCTGGTGAACAGTCAGGGAGGCAGAAGGGCAGAGGCGAGGGGACGTGGAAGAGGGGGATCCACTTTCCCATGATAGCACTCCCAGCATCAGCCAGTCTCCTCCATGCCAGCTGCTGCCAATGGTATGGATTCAGTGTTGGGGTCCAGAGGTACCAGATGTTGTGACATCCCACTGCACCTCCTTGGATCCTGGTTTGGTGGAGCAGCTGGTGTTCTTCAAGGTGAACCTCCTGCTGATGGGCTTCCTGAGCTCCACCTGCAGACAAAGTAGGTGCCACCCTCCTCACTCCATCTGCACTTATTTCCCTTTTTTAAAAACATTTCATGCCCCACTCTCAGAGTTGGAAGTGGCACTCACTGCATCACCAGGCAGCAGGGGAAGAACATCTCTCTGCTGAGCTCCCGTGCCAGGATGAACTTGGAGGTATGGACTGGGGCTATGGGGAAGAAGGAGGCCCCATGTCCTGGGCATGACCTAAAACTGCACCCTGCCAGGGTCCGGAGGCCTAGTGGGACTGCTGGTGGTGCAGCAGCCCCCAAGAAATTCCAGAACCTCAAACCTCCCTGGTGAAAGGCAGGTAGGAGGCACCTTATAACCTCCAGCCACCACACGCACACACAGTCCTGTGAAAAGTGGTTTGTAAATTCCGTTTGAGGATCAGGCCTGAGAGACTGGAGACAGAGTGGCTTCCTTGTGAGAAATGTGCCCACACAGGTAGTTGGGTATTCTTGTCTGTAATAGATTGGATTAGTATGTTGGTAGGTTTTGCATTTCTTGTGATGGCATGGTCTGGATCCATTCAGTGTGTTTTGGGCTGTAGGAAGTTTGATTCTGGTATGAGATTAGCAAGGTTTGGTGCTTGTTTGAATTTACAAACCACTTTTCATAGATGAACCTATGAATTTCACTTCATCAACCTCCTGGATACAAGAACTTATGGACTCGATATAGACATTGGATTTATGACACACTATAACCTGCCTGATATCTGACTCCCCAGGTACCTCTCCAATTTTACCTACTACATCCCCCTCCCCGCTCGTTCCTCCCCTCCAAGCCTGTCCCTCACCCCCGACACTTCAATTTACATTGTCACTGACTGGCTTTCTTGCCTCAATTGTGTGCCAGCCTTTGCCTTCTTCACTATTCATTCCATCCAGGAAGAGCACATACACACACCAACTAGATGCTTCCTCAGCCTGACGAATGGTTTTTAAGCCTGAAAGCTTGAGAAGATATATTTCTCTAACTATTCAGTTGATCAAAAAAAAGATATCAGAGATAACCTTGACTGGTCCGTGTTGGGACCATGACCCAAAGCGGGGGTCAAAGGGCCAGGGGCCCACTGCAAGAAATGCCCAGAGCAAGGGGCTCAGAATTCCAACTGGCCTGAAGGCAGGGCCAGGGCCTAAGGGGAAGGCAGGGCCAGGGCCTAAGGGGGAGCCAAAGGTCCCAGAGAGGGGACCACACCTGGAGGGGGTGAAGGATGCAATCTGCAAGGCATGGGCTTCAGTGTAAGGAGAGGTATGGAGCTGCAGAATGGATGTCACCCCAAGACACCTGGGAAACTTCTCAGGTTTCCACCTGGGAAACATCTGAATCAGTTTTCCATCAAGGTGTGGCAGGAAAAAGGGGCAGGCAGCTAGCCAGACCAGAAACAGGTGGGCAGGCGGAGATCTAACTGGCACCAGGAAGGCCCCCTTTACAGGTTACCATCCCTGCTGGTTTGATTCTGCTGTGCCTTAACACACACACAAAGTCACATAAGCATCACAAGTTTTGCTTTGAACAGTTTGAGGTATAGTTTCCCAGCAACCCCTACACCTATCTCCTTGAAACTTGGAAGGCCTTATGCCCTCAGAAGGGGATACCATGCCTGCTGTCCTCATCCAAATCTGCCAAAAAATTACAAAGTTATAGATATTTCAGTGATTCCCCATTATAGTATATGGCTGAATCTCTGAATCGGCGCCAAATCTTCTGAAGCCGATTCAGTCGAAGTGATTCAGGACCATGATCCAAAACTTCAAATCAAGTCACTGTCCTCTGAATCATCCAAATCTGAATGCAAATTGAATACTTCCCTATTAACACAGGCATACTGTGCAGTAGTAACAAGCTACTGTGCAGTCAGCGTCTTGTATGGATACAGCAACTGTCCCCCAAGTTACCTTCCACCTTCACATGGTCAAACAATTCCTCCCTATCTATAAGAAGCAAATTGAGAAGAACTCCTTCCTTAATTGGCCCATCAACTATCTTTACCAAAAAGTTATCCCAAATACATTCCAAGAATTTGCTGGATTACTTGTACACTGCTGTGTCTCCCTCCAAGAAGATATTTTAAATATGACAAGGATCTGAAATAAATAAAGTTCTTCATGAGAAGCAGGTCCTAAGATTTGGACCAGAGCCCTGAAATGCCATGACTCCCTGCCCCTAACCTGAACTCCCTTGCTGCCTCTCTGGAGAAAGGAGATTTGAAAGGGAGATTACTGGAAGGGTTCAGCTGAGCTATTCAAAGCCAGGCTCTCTCTTATTTTCCTTTATTTTGATTTTGGTTTTTTGTGAGGCCCACTGGGCCAGCAAATTAGAAACACTTCTAACAAAGGTAAATGTTCTGGTCAGGAGGCCCTGGGAGTAGGGCAAAAGCAGGTGATAGGAAGGATGCCCCAGTGTGTCCTACCACATCCAAAATCCACCCACCAATTTACCAGATGACAGAAGACTCGTTGGTGACAGGTGAATGGGTCCAGTAGGCCATAACAGTTGCAATAGGCCATCAAGGGTCGATGTCTGCAGTTGGTAAGTAGACGGGGTATAGGGGAGGCAGAACTCCAAGTCATCTGCTTCTGAATTGTGAGTAACCCCAGCAGGGGCATCTCTATCACATCACTGAACCCCTATTTTAATTCTTTTGATAACATCAAGATGTGGCAGGTGAGTTGGGGAAGAGCTCTGCTTTTGAGTATTCATGAGATCAGTTATCAGCCAAGGGGAGGTGTGACAGGTTTCCATCAGTATGTTTGCCCCAGACTGGTCATATGTTTTATAGTCATGCTCAGTGTCAGCTGATTTAATTAACTTTATAGTTAGTTTCCATTACTGAGCACATGGGCTGCTTTGGGCAGTAGTTTAATGATAGACAATGTGTTTAATGAGGATCCCATGTATGTAAATGAGAGGCTTTTTTCTCCCATGGTGATTGGGTGGAACCTTGTCTTATATTGGAATAAATACAGTAAATAGGAAGCTGGTTCAAGAAAGGGAAAGTAAGCTAATAAAAGCAACAAAGATCCAAACATAATGACTTTTTTAAATCAAAAGCAATTCTATACATTACATAAAAAAAGCAAAAAAACAATAAATTAAAAAAAACCCTGATAGCCTAAGCAGGCCATGGAGCAAAGGTAAGTGTTTGAGAAAGACCAATAAGTGGAGTATATTATAATACTCACATCAGACAGACACAGAAAAATAATAGTGGATTGTGGCAAGGTCTATATGTGAATAGAGAAAAGCCAATTAATATAGCAACAAATTCATCCAAGCAAGTTTAGGTTCTGAAAGGGACCCTTGGAAGTAAATTTCATTATCAAAGGTGGACACTGTCTCCTAAACATATAACCCAAATGTCAAGTGCTTACTTCCAAACATTAAAAGGGTAGATAGCCAATGTGGTCCCCATCTTTAAGAAAGGGAGGAGGGAGGACCCGGGCAACTATAGGCCCGTTAGTCTTACCTCAATCCTGGGGAAACTCTTTGAGAAGATCATCAAGGAGCACATCTGTGATGGGCCGGCATCGGGGATGACGCTCAGGGGCAACCAGCATGGTTTCATTAGGGGCAGGTCGTGTCAGACCAACCTGATTGCCTTTTACGATCAGGTCACAAAAGCATTGGATGCAGGTGTCGCCGTGGATGTAGTCTTTCTGGACTTCAGCAAGGCCTTTGACACTGTCTCCCACCCCATCCTCATTAAAAAACTAGGTGACTGTGGCATCGATGCCTACACGGTCAGATGGATTGCTAATTGGCTGAAGGGTCATACTCAGAGGGCGGTGGTGGACAGGTCATATTCGACCTGGGGGAAGTGGGCAGCGGAGTCCCCTAGGGCTTGGTCCTTGGGCCCGCACTGTTCAATTTCTTTATCAGCGATTTGGATGACGGGGTGAAAGCAACCTGTTCAAATTTGCTGATTATACCAAAATTCGGGGTGAGGTGGGCACACTAGTAGGGAGGGAAAGACTTCAGAAAGACCTGGATAGGTTGCAAGGGTGGGCTAACAAAAACAGGATGCGTTTCAATACGGACAAGTGCAGGGTGCTGCACTTGGGCAGTAGTAACCGGCAACACACTTATAAGATGGGAAACTCCCTTCTTGAGAGCACGGAGGCAGAAAGGGATCTTGGAGTCATCATTGACTCCAAGATGAACATGGGCCAACAATGCGAGGTCACGGTCGGCAGGGCTAACCGGACCCTATCGTGCATCCACAGGTTCATCTCAAGTAGGGCCAAGGAGGTGATCCTCCCCCTCTACGCGACACTGGTCAGGCCACAGCTGGAGTACTGTATCCAGTTCTGGGCGCCCCACTTCAGGAGGGATGTGGACAACATTGAGAGGGTCCAGAGGAGGGCCACCCGCATGATCCAGGGACAGCAGGGCAGACCCTACAATGAGAGGCTACGGGACCTGAACCTGTTCAGCCTTCACAAGAGAAGGCTGAGGGGGGACCTTGTGACCGTCTATAAGCTCACTAGGGGGGACCAGAAGGGTTTGGGGGAGACCTTGTTTCCCCTAGCGCCCCCTGGGATAACAAGGAATAACGGCCACAAGTTGTTGGAGAGTAGGTTTAGATTAGACATCCATAGGAACTACTTCACAGTTAGGGCGGCTAGGAAATGGAACCAACTTCCAAGGGAAGTGGTGCTGGCTTCTACCCTGGGGGTCTTTAAGAAGTGGCTCAATGCCTACCTGGCTGGGGTCACTTGAGCCCAGTTTCCCTCCTGCCTAGGCAGGGGGTCTGACTTGAAGATCTACAAGGTCCCTTCCGACCCTACTTCTATGATTCTATGATTCTATGGTAGAAACACTGCATTATCTAAATATAACAAAATAGGTGGACAAATCCTCTCTGGGACAAAAATAAAAGCCCTTAACTTAACTGGGGACCAACAATCACGAATCACTCTTTAAAATTGAGTACCACTGCAAATGTATAAATGACCATTTTCAAGTCTATAATTTGGACATTGTGGTATAAGGAATGTACCTTTAACAGGTCAGAAGTAGGATGACCCAGTCTCTCCCCCTGATGCCCTGTCGATATAGTTTGTGGTAATGGGTAGTTTTAGTTTTCCCTGCAAGCTGTGAGCATGTGAGTTGATGAATCCTGTTCCTAATAAAGATAAAGCTGTTTACCACTCCACCATTTCTGCTGAATGGCGACTCGAGGACAGAACCCTAAAGGCATGGAAGTCTGAGCGAGTATCCCATCCCAGGAACCCAATGGCACATAGTAAACATTATAGACACATTGTATTTTTATGAAGCTAGCAAAAGATCTCTCTCACATTCCTGCCATATTTCAAGTTATGCCCTGACCCTTGAGGCTCTTCAGTGTTATATACATGGGTGAACCTAAGTCACTTTCCCTAACGTCATTCTGGGGGGAAAAAATTATTAACCATTTTTCCTTCAACCTTCTCAGTAATTTCAGCTCATGATATTGAACCAGATATTTTTTTAACAAAACATGATGGGGGGGAGAGATGCTGTTGTTGTTAGATAATGTAATTTGAAACCATAGCTGAGTTTCACAGCTGCTGGGTGCAATTTATGGTCAGAAAAATGGTTTGAATTAGGCAGAAGAGGACTTTGAATTGGTAACTCCCACAATGCAGGTGCCTTAATGGCTAGTCTATATGCCACCCTGGCATTTCTCTCTCCCCGCTTCCCCCACCAAAAAAACCATAAAGGGTCTTTGTTTTGCTTTGCTAAAGAAGAGGAAAAATTTTGAAATCCTAGAAACAACTCATGGGATGGAAAAACTTTCCCTAGCTAATCTTGGACTTTTAATGGAAAGTGTGGCAGCCAGCATCACTACAAACAACTAATAATAATAAGTATCAGGTTCTGAAAAATTATGTGCATCTCTCTTGCAATTCTTCACAGATTTACTTCATTTTCACTGCTCACCTGTTTGGAAGTGAACCTGCAGCAACTGCCTCTTCCTCCATGTTTGTACGATGACTAATACAATGGGGTCCTGATTTCACTTGGGCCAGGTACAGATGTTCAAAAAGCCCAAAGGAGGAATCTGTCTAATGTATGCGGGTTTCTGCAAGTGGCCTAGGTTAGATTGGTAGCAAACAGAACACACGTTTGCTCTTTGGAGTGGTGAGGGGCACACAGGATGCCACCACTAGTCGAGGCCAGCAAGTTGCAGACACTCCTGCACACCTCCCAGCAGACCCCATGGGCTCCCCAGGCTATGGGAGACTGCCAAGCAAAGCCAAGTACCCAGGCCATGCTTGTTTGGCTGCTAGATATCTAATAATCGCCATCACATGTAGCTGGATGGAGAAAGAAAAGGAAGGGACTTCCACACTATCATAATTTCATAGATTTCATAGACATTAGGGCTGGAAGGGACCTCGGAAGATCATCGAGTCCAGCCCCCCGCCCAAAGGGCAGGACGTCAGCTGGGGTCATAGGATCCCAGCAAGATAAGCATCCAGTTTCATCTTGAAGGTGTTCAATGAAGGCGCTTGAACAACCTCCAGTGGCAGGCTGTTCCAGACCTTGGGGGCTCGGACAGTAAAGAAATTCTTCCTTATGTCCAGCCTGAAACGATCTTGTAGTAGTTTGTGACCATTCATCCTCGTCATCCCTTGGGGCGCTCTGGTGAACAAACATTCCCCTAGATACTGGTGTTCACCCCTGATAAACTTGTAGGTGGCCATCAGATCACCCCTGAGCCTGCGCTTTTCCAGGCTAAAGAGCCCCAGGGCTCTCAGCCTGTCATCGTAGGGTCTGCTTCCCTGACCTCTGATCATGCGCGTGGCTCTTCTCTGGACTCTCTCAAGCTTCTCCACATCCTTTTTGAATTGTGGAGCCCAAAACTGAACGCAGTACTCCAGCTGCGGCCTCACTAAGGCCGAGTACAGGGGGAGAATGACGTCCCGGGATTTGCTTGAGAAGCATCTATGGATGCAAGCCAGCGTTTTGGTCGCTTTACTAGCTGCAGCATCGCATTGCAGGCTCATGTTCATCTTGTGGTCAATGATGACCCCCAAGTCTCTTTCTTCCATAGTGCTAACCAACATAGCACTGCCGAGCCTCTAAGGATGCTGCGGGTTTTTTTTCCCAAGGTGGAGAACCTTGCATTTATCGGCGTTGAACACCATCAGATTCTCATCCGCCCACTTGCTGAGCCTGTCCAGGTCAGCCTGGATCATCCGCCTGTCTTCTGGTGTGGATGCTTTGCCCCAAAGTTTGGTGTCATCAGCAAACTTGGCCAGTCCGCTTCTGACTCCAGTGTCCACATCATTAATGAAGATGTTGAACAGTATGGGTCCAAGGACAGAGCCTTGGGGGACCCCACTGGTCACAGGACACCACGATGAGTGACTTCCATCAATTACTACCCTCTGGGTCCGACCCCGGAGCCAATTTTCCAGCCAGTGGATCGTGGGTGACCCAAGGCGACAATTGGCCAGTTTCTCCAAGAGACGATCATGGGACACCAGATCGAAGGCTTTTTTGAAGTCAAGATATATGACATCAATCTCTTCTCCCTTGTCCAGGTGATAGGTCACCTGGTCGTAGAAGGAAATGAGATTGGTCAAGCAAGACCTACCCGCAACAAACCCGTGCTGGCTATCCCTTAAGATGTTGGCGTCGGCCAGTCCATTAAGGATGGCCTCCTTAATAAACTTTTCTAAGATCTTCCCCGGGATAGAAGTCAGGCTGATGGGCCTATAGTTAGCCGGATCCACTTTCCTCCCTTTCTTGAAGATAGGCACCACGTTGGCCTTCTTCCAGTCTTCGGGCACTACACCAGAGCACCAAGAGTTTTCAAAGATCCGCGCTAGAGGCTGGGCTATGATGCTCGCTAGCTCCTTGAGTACCCTGGGGTGAAGATTGTCAGGGCCGGCTAACTTGAAGGTATCCAGCTTCTCAAGATGTTCCTTCACAAAATCAGCATTAATGGAGGGCAGGAGATCACCCTCACCCAGACTTCCCGGCCCTGTAGCGGGCACGGGCGTCCCATGGGGCTGATGAAAGACCGACGCAAAGTACCTATTTAATAAGTTGGCTTTTTCCTGGGCGTCAGTTGTCAGTTGCCCCATCTGGTTCAGCAGGGGTCCAACGTTGCCCCTGCTTTTCCTCCGGCTCCCCACATATCTGAAAAAGGACTTTTTATTGTCCTTGATGCTCAAAGCTAGCTGGAGTTCAGTTGCAGCCTTCGCTTTCCTGGTCTGCTCCCTACAGGACCGGACCAGTGCAGAATAATCCTCCTTGGAGGTGACTCCCATCCTCCATCCTTTGTAGGCCTTTCTTTTTAGCCTCAGGAGGTCTGCTAGGTCCCTGGAGAGCCAGGGGGGCTGCTGTGCCCTCTTGCTGCCTTTCCTCCGAGATGGAATAGACTTAGCTTGTGCATTGAGGATCGCTCCCTCGAGGAGCAACTACTCTTCTTGAACTCCCCTCTCCCTGTGGTCACAGTCCCTTAGGGCCTCACTGACAAGCCTCCTGAGCTTGTCAAAGTCGGCTTTCCTGAAGTCAAGGACTTGCGTGTTGCTGACTGACTTGCCAGCTTTTCGGCGGATGGTGAAGGTGATCAGCTCGTGGTCTCTGTCACCCAGCTTCCCATCAATCACTAGGTCACCGACCAGGTCCTCCCCAGTAGCCAGCACCAGGTCGAGCAGCGCTTTGCCTCTCGTTGGCCCATAGACTTCTTGAGTCAGGTAGAGGTCATCCACGCACGAGAGGAAGCTCTGCGACCGCTCAGATTTTGCTGAGCGATCCTCCCACGAGATGTCTGGGTAATTGAAGTCACCCATGAAAACCATGGTCCTGGAGCAAGCTGCCTCAGCCAGTTCCTGGGCAAACTCCTGGTCTAGCTCAGGACTTTGGGTGGGAGGTCTGTAATAGACTCCCACCATTGTGTCCCCTGTGCCGTGTTCCCCACGGATTTTAACCCAGAGGGTCTCCAGCCATCCACCCTGGTCGCCAATATCGGCTTGCAGGGATGCGTAGCTTTCCTTAACATAGAGAGCTACACCCCCGCCCCTTTTCTCTACACGATCCCTCCTGTACAGGGTATAGCCATCTTTTCCCGTGGTCCAGTCATGGGTGGAGTCCCACCAGGTCTCCGTGATCCCTATGACATCGTAATTGTTTGCACTGAGCAGGAGGATGAGCTCCTCCTGCTTATTCCCCAAGCTCCTGGCATTTGTGTACAGGCAGGCAAGTGCCCCCTAGGGGGCTCCTTCCCTGCCCACAGATTTTACCAGGGCTGGGGCTGGGGTGGGCTCCCTTGAGTGCTGTGATCCGCTGGCTTTGCAAGGATTGCTCAGCGGGCCAGCAGTGGCGGTAGTCCCCCCATCCCCCAGCGGGCTTAGTTTAAAGCCCGGTGGAGCAGGTCAGCCAGTCTGGCTGAGAAGAGCCTCCTCCCTAGGGGAGAGAGGTGGAGACCATCTCTTCCCAGCAGCTCGCTGCCTGTCTCACCAAAGAGCGGGCTGTGGTCATGAAAGCCAAAGCCTTCCTGACGACACCAGCGCCGCAGTCTTTGGTTGACCACATAGATCCTCCTGTCCCTTCTCAGCCCATAGCCTGAGACTGGGAGGATCGACGAGAACACCACCTGTGCCCCCAGACCCTTAAGCCCCGCTCCCAAATCCCTGTAGCGCCTCATGACCTGGCTGGGAGTGCTCCGTGCCGTGTCATTGGTGCCCACATGAATAAGGAGCATGGGATAGTGGTCTGTGGGTTTGAGGAGCTTGGGGATCCTCTCCGCAATGTCCCGGATGCGGGCCCCTGGGAAGCAGCAGACTTGCCGGGCGAAGGGGTCAGGGTGGCAGATTGGCCCCTCCGTCCCCCTCAGGAGGGAGTCTCCCACCACAAACACCTTACATTTTGTCTTGGGGAGAGCAGGGGCGGGAGTTGCAGTTAGGCCCATGTTGCCTGTGGGGGCTGGCAACTCAGCAGGCTCTGCTGGGGCAGCAAGAGGTGCATACCTGTTGCTCAGTTCTGGCGGGGCAGGGGCCTTGGTGCAGCGGGCCTTAGGGCCCTTGACCACCTTGGTCCATGCCCCTGGCTGGACACAGCAGGAGGTCCCAGAGTCCTCCTCTGGCCTGGAGGGAGACTGTGATCTACCCTCTGCCTCCCGGGGGAGAAGGGCCTGGCAGTAGGAGTCTATCTCCTGCTCGCAGTCCCTGATGGCACGCAGTCTGTGGACTGTGGCCTGGAGCTCCTCCAGCTGGCACGCCAGAGACCCCAAAAGGGAGCAGACCCCACAAGGGGAGGTCGCCATGCTCCCAGGCCCCAGAGCCTGAAAAAGGGACAGGCAGCCCCTGCAGCCGAGAGCCAGGGGCTCCGTCTGCGTGGAGCCCGGAACCAGGGGCTCCGTCTGGGTGGCCGTCTCTGAGGTGCCGGGGGGGGGCCGCGGAGCCCGAGGGGACCCTCGGGGTGCAGCGCGTGCCCATCCGTGTCATGCCTCTGGTAGGCTGGCTACGGCTGGGGCTGTCTACCCTGCGGGGTGCACAGGCAGGGTCCGACGCCCACCTGCATGCCCTCCCGCACGAACTCCGCGCTAACTCACGTGCCGGCAGAGAAGCGCGCCTGTTTGTGCAGCCTGTTCGCGTGGCTCCCTGGGGGGCTGGGCGAAGTAGGGGCCTGGGCGGGGCTTGACCCGGCCCGGCTCCACTCAGCTGCCGCCTCCCACACACACACTAAGGGGTTTAACCCCTTCTCTCCACGGGCCCCGCTCACCCCGGCTGCGCTGGCGGTCAGCGGGGGGCTCCGCGGCTGCTGGAGGGTTTCTGGGGAGCTTCGGGGGAGCGGGGGCGCAGCGAGCTTTCACCCGCGCGTCTCTCGCCGCTCCCGTGTCTAACTGGGCTTTTTCCCGGTCGGCGGGCCCTTTTAAACTGCGCGCACGCGCAGTGGGCCTGCCGTCGAGGAAGCTGCTCTTAAGGCAAATAAGGGGTCCCTGCCCGGGATTTGGGGGACCCTGCCTTACTGGAGGGGGGCTGGTGAGTACCCCCCCTTCTCTCTCTCTCTCTCTCTCCCTGGGGGGCTGGGCCAAGTAGAGGCCTGGGTGGGGCTTGAATAAATGTAGCCCTGCATGATTAGAAAAACAATACACCTGCTTGAAGTCACTAGAGAGGATCTCATTGATGTAGTGGCTGTCAGGTCATGCTCTGCTTTCCTAGCAGTAAGAAAGAATATGCTTGTGTTTACTACTCCTGTAACCATGATATTGCTTAAAATCTGAAAGATAATTATTTTTCCTTAATAAAATAATCAAGGAATAGGGGCTGAATAAAATAAGTTATCAATTCCAAAGAAGGAAAATGAATGTTTTAGTTTAAAAAGGCAATATTTGTAAATGTTTATCATAGTGTTATTTCACAAAGGAATGAAGATTAATATTAGAAAATTAATGAAAGGAATTCAATGATTAAAACTTTGTATTTGGATTTTAAAGGAACTTTTCTCCTCATAATTTCCCTCTTTCAAGCACCTGAAAAGGAGAATTCCAATAGTATTTTAGTGGGATAAGTGAAAATAAAATATTCTGTGGTTTGCTGAAGTCTATCATCAGGTTGCTAATTCAATTTCTAAAGCTTCCTAAGTAAAAGATTTATATTTTCTGACTCACAGGAAATTGGCAGCTTCAAGAAAACTGATGTTTTTAAAAAGGATTTGCTCACTCATGCAGCCACAAGTGATTAAAAATATTTATTTAGAAATCATAGAAGGCTTTAAACACACCAATGTCTGCAGATCCTACCATTTCAGCAGGGGCTATAAATTAAAAAAAACAAAAACAAAAAAACCCAAGATACTAATTTTGACTGTGTGAGCAGCTTCAGCTTGTAAGTTGTCATAGCAGAATAAAATAGAAAGAATAAAATATACTCAGAAAGTCACCAAGAATTGGCTGAGGCTGCACGTAAACATGAAGTACAGGCTCCAAGAAGGAAAGAGAGCCTGAAGCAAGCCTTGGGACTGACTAAGAGCCTCAGTCCCCAACCTTCCCCCTCTCCCTCCCTCTCTGGGCAGGGCTGGGGGTTTCCCACCCTTTTTGCAATCAACTCCTGAAGGCTGGAACTCAGCCAGCCCGCAGAGCTCTTTGCAAAACTGGGAAATCCATGAGTTTCTCTGCTAAAAGGTAAAATCCATGTTTTCTCTGATTATAATGGGAAATCTGTGGTTTTCTCTGTTCTTCCATGGGAAATGGAAAACCTGGATCCCTGATAATCAGGTATTTCTTCTGCATGTACACAGACAGAAACCATATATTTTCTTTTGAACTGCCACTGTCAACAAAGTAAAGTGTCACCATATCACAACAACACAACAAAGTAAAGTGTCACCATATCCACATTCTCCACAATTAGGGCACAGTGGATTTACTACAGTGTAGGATAGTCCCTTCAGACACAGGTACCATCTGATGGCAAAGTAAATTACTGTGCTTAAACCCAATGTAGATTGTGATGTCAGGATTAGTTTACTCCAGCTCAAATTGTGCCATAGTTTATTCAGTCACATTAATTGCACATACAGATGTGCCCAGTGTGACACAATATAATCTGCAGCAGATTCAGTAACTACTTTTTAAATGAACTCAGAGAGTATGGGTTCACAGACATTTCAAGAGGTATGGGGAGGTTAAATTGATTTTAAAATGGCCACTCAATCTAAGGTAAATTAGAGTGGGGAGGGCTAGTGGCGGGGGGCCTTGGAGTGGTCAGGTGGGCAAGCAGGGACTGCATGAGAGGACTGAGGGGCAAACAGGGTCTGCAGGGGGGTTGGTGGGACTCAGGAAGGTTTTCTGGGATGAGAGTGGCTTGTGGGGTCCATGGGTGGGCTTCAGAGGGAATGGGGGTGCTCTCTCCCATGCTGCAGGACCAGGGATTATTTTTAGCCCCCTGACCCTCCTCGCTCCAAGATGATCAACCTACCCCAGCAAACTAACCCTCCCCCACATCCTGCCTATCCATCCCTCCACCCCAACTTACTTCCTTGGCTCCCTGGCACTGCCAAATGCCAGTAAAACTGGCACCATGGGTGGATTGCAGGATGTGGGGTTTGACAAACACATGGGGGGCTGCTCAGTCCCTGGCGGGGGGGGGGCAGTGCTATTGTCCATCTGGGGGTGGAGGGAGAGGTAAGGGGGTTAAAAATAGCACAGTGCCAAGCAGGAGTAGGAAAAGTGAAGCCCCAGGGCTGAGGCCAGCAACTGGACTTTCCAGCCCTGGGCTGTGCTTGTAAATGTACAGAAGTTCAGGACAGTTAGATCAGTCTAAAAATGGCGAACCCAATCTAATTTATGTATACCTTGGAGGTAAGGTTATCTTAAATTGGGTCCGCCATTTTTTGACTGATCTAACTGTCCTGAACTCTATACTGTTCACACTTAGATCAGCCTAACTAGGGTAAGGTCTGCACCTAGGCAAACAAAGTTAGACTGAGTGGCCATTTTTAACATGATTTAACCTCCCCCTAATCTCCCCAAACATCTGTATGCAGCCCCTGAGCCTGAATTGAATAATGTGGATGTATTTAAGTAGTATTTAAATAAAATACAAATCAAATCAAATCATGAAATCACTTCATCTGTGCTATAAAACTGGTTGATGCTTAATCCTTTAGGTTACTTTGATATATACACATGACAAACACAGTTTAAGCAGAATTGCCCTTGTATGAACTGAGTCTTGCCAAACACAAATATCCCAAGTCTTTTTGCAAAGCCAAATATGATAGCAACATTCAGAGTTGCAATAAACACAACGAAAGTGCAAGGTAAATTGGTATGAAAACTAGCTTAATATCAAAAGATATTTTAAGATTTTCATTAACATTTTTCTTTCAGTAACATGTTTCCAGATGAATTTATGAAGCTAATACTTCTATTTAATTGGGATTTTGCTGCAAACTAGATTTAAGTCGTCATGCTAATCTGTCTAAGCAGTTAATACAGACTGCCATTTTTTGTGGCTTTCAGTTTATAATTTGTCATTTCAACTGAAAGGGTGTTCAACTTTGTTCCATGGAATATTTTTTTGTAAGAAGGAAATGTGTTTTTGTTCTCCTCACATTCAGAATAGCTTGAACTTTTTTTGTTCAAAGTGAAAAGAATAATTTTCTTTTGGGGCAGGGACAAACCCAGGATTATTTCACATGCAAACTGAAAGTTTTCAGAACCTATGAGTAACTGAAAAACTGGGAATTTAGAAATCTTTATGCAATCATAGCTGTAGCTATAATGCTTAATGCTGAGTAGTGACTAACAGATGCTGGATTTTGTAATTGCCAGTTGGTGGTCATTGGCAGCTAGATTCAGTCCAGGTGTAGGAACCCACATACACCTAAGGTACGC
The DNA here is from genome assembly GCF_030867095.1 of Alligator mississippiensis. Classification (NCBI taxonomy): domain Eukaryota; kingdom Metazoa; phylum Chordata; order Crocodylia; family Alligatoridae; genus Alligator; species Alligator mississippiensis. Next base: position 90,855,885 of record NC_081824.1, read on the forward strand.
AAAGTCTTTTGTAGCAGAAAATGCTGGAGGTCTCATAAATATTTACATAAAGTTTTTGTCAGGATTTTCTCCTTACCATAAGTCATTTTAAGAGAGATGTAGGTCCCAAATATTATTTCAAACTTCATGGAAGCCTTTGCTACAAAGAACAGCACAATAGTATCTGAAAATAAGTTCTTGACCCCCTTCTGGGACACCCAGTGGGTTAAAATATTAAATTAATATTAAACATTGTATATAATCTACAGCAGCAGAATTTGTATTTTATGAGTGTTAAACTGAAACCAAATTTCAAAAGCTTTTGTTCCAAGTCAAGGACTCCTAATGTTCAAGGAGTTTCTAATTTTAACAGACTAACGTCTATCTTAAGATTCTGTGATGTGAAGTCTATCCATATGGAACTGTTTCACAGAAAGAACAAACTCTATTTGCTCTATCAGTCATCAGCAAAGAGTGGTATCATAATGCATAAATGTCTTTCCATAAAGCATACTGTAATGCCTTTATTAAGTTACCTCAAATAATAGCTTTTGATCTATTAATAGTTCACTGGAGGAGGAGAGAGTAATGATCCACGTCCTCTCACCAGCACCAGCTAATTGCATACTTAAAATAGCAGGAATAAAACTCAGGATCTTAGGGGTTTTATTCTCAAACTAAATGAGCAGTGCCACCAGCTCGGCCAGCAAAGCAGCCTACTGTAGAACTGTTTGCTTTAGACTGAGGGATTCTAGCCAAATATTAATGTGAAGTTATTTTCATGCTCCCACCTGGCTCCTGGCCTGCATTTGGCTCTCATTAGAAATAATTGCTGTAAATTAATATTTGCTGATGTTTCAAATATAATGGGAAAATAAATTGGCATATTTACAGTTTTAAGTTGTGAACAACAGAGCAAGTCTCAAATACTCCTTCAAGTGAGTGTCATGATACAATGCAACTGCATCCAGAAAGGGCACTCCTGCGGTTAAACAAGAACTTCTGCAGTTTCCTTAGCTTGATGTAAGATTATAGAAGTAGCTGGGACCTAGTTGCCTAGTTCATCTCACATCTCAATTCTCTACACAGTTACAAAATACACTATTCCTAAACCAACTCAAACAGATGTCTGTCCAGCGTCCTCTTGAAGAGGTTCAGTGAAAGAGATTCTACAACTTCCCTAGACAGCTTGTCCTATCATCTATGGTTCTTAACAGCACCAAGTTTTTCCTGGAACTTAACCTAATATTGCTTTGCCTTGTGCTCTTTCTACAGTAATCCAGATGAGGTTTAACCAGCGCCAAGAAGAATGGTAATATCACTTGTTGTGTCTTCCATACAATATTTCTGTTAATGTGGTACATTTGATTTTTTTTGCCAACCATGCTGAGTTTGCGATCAATGACAATCCCTATATCCTTCTTGGCAGTGCTCCTGCCTAGCCAGTTAGTTTCCATTTTACATGTGTGCATTCAGTTTTTCTTCCCTAGGACCTCACTTTTTGTTGCCATACAGCGCAGTTCCCTAATTTATCAAGATCCTTCTGAATGCTAATCCTACTCTCCAATGTATTTAGAATACCCTCCAACCTATTACATCTACAAACTTCAGCATAAATCTCTGCATTCCAGCAACATCATCAAAAACAAAAAATGTTAAATGTCACCAGATTCTGAACACAGACCTATGCAATCTTATTTAAAACTTCCATTCGTCCATCGCTACTACTGGTTTGTGGTTATTCAACCAATGATTCATAGATTGTAAGGCTGGAAGGGACCTCGGAAGATCATTGGGTCCTGCCTCCTGCACTTGGCAGGAAAGACGTGTGGGGACAGGTGACCCCCAGCAAGATGACTATCCAATCTTCTCTTGAAGATTTCCTGGGTAAGCGATTGCACCACCTCTGAAGGGAGCTTATTCCACAGTCTGGACAACCTAATGGTGAATTTTTTCCTAATGTTGAGCCTGAAACAGCCTTCCAGGAGTTTGTGGCCATTACTACTGGTCCTACCCAAGGGTTCCGTGGTGAACAGTTGTTCACCGAGCTCCTGATGTACTCCCCTGATTTAGTGGTAAACTGCCACCAAGTTCCCGCTCAGCCTTCTCTTTTTCAGGCTGAAGAGTCCCAGGTCCCTCAGCCTTTCCACGTATGGCTTGCCATTCAACCCTCTAATCATAAAGGTGGCCCTTCCACGGACTCTGTCAAGTTGTATCACATCCTTGTTAAAGTGTGGCATCCAGAACTGGATGCAGTACTCCAGTCGGGGGTCTCACCAGTGCCTAGTCAAGCAGAAGAATCACCTCCTTGGTCTTGCTGGAGATTCATCGGTTGATGCATGCCAGAGTATTATTTGCCCTGCTGACAACTAAGTCATACTGCCAGCTCATATTCATGCTGTGGTCTGTTATTATCCCCAGGTCTCTTTCATTCATAGTGCTGGTCAGGTTGGCATTGCCAAGCCTGTAGGTGTGCAGGGGATTGTTCGTCCCCAGGTGGAGCACTTTACATTTCTTGACATTGAACTTCATTTGGTTCTGACTTGCCCAACTTGCTAGCCTGTCTAGATCTGTCTGTATCTGTAGCCTATCTTCAAGCGTGACCATGCTTCCCCATAACTTGGTGTCATCTGCAAACTTGGCCAGTGACTCTTCGCCCCCTCATCTAAATCATTGATGAAAATGTTGAAAAGTACAGGAAGAAGCACCATCCCCTGTGGGACACTGCTGCCCACTTCTTGCCAAGATGACACCGATTCGTTCATTAGGACTCTCTGGGTCCTACCTCACAGTCAATTTTGTACCCACCTAACTGTCTCTTAGTTAAGTCCACTATATTCCAATTTTCTCATGAGAACATTATGGGATACCAGGTCAAAGGCTTTTTGGAATTTTTTTTTGTGATGTTGGATACTGCAGCAGCCCTTGGAGGTCCACCACCCCAGGACCAAGTGCACCCTTATGGTTCAACCCACCTGTCTGTCCTTTCCCAGACCCACATCACCTCCAGTCTCTTAGCTGCCATGAGTTTGATGTTATTGTAATCCTGGCTATAGAGCTACCCATGAAGCCACAACCCAACTCCAGATCCCTGGAGATGCCCACAGCCTGGAACCACCTCCCCTCCTGGAGTGAGGGAGGTTCCCCTCACAAGAAGGCACCTAGTGTCCTTGGACCTTCTATTACATACCACACTACTTACAGCTATTTGCACTTTATTTACAAAGGTTTAGAGAAAAGGAAACTAATTAATATACAACTGTTAAACTGTCATAAACGTATTCAGACCCTCGGTCAATAATGTTGTACATGATGATGGCCTCAAGTACACGGGTAGCCTGGACCAAATGCCTGGGAAGGCAGAACTGCTTCCATGCCCATCCCACAGGAAGCTTGGGTGGGTCCTTTCTGTGAGGGTCTTACAAGGCATGCCCCAGGGGTTGTTGTGCTGCAGGCAGGTGCTCCTTTGGTGAAATTCCTGTAAGATAGTTTACTCTACCCAGATGTTTGTCCCCTGACACACAGGGAGCAGGGTCTGGGCTGGAACTCTGGCAATCCCCTGCCAATGCCTGCACACCCACTTGCCAGGCAGTCAAAAATTGCCCTCTCCTTTGGGTCTTAACTCTTTCTCACAGGGGCCCTGCCCTATGTGAGGAGGGCTAGGTCTGCCCCACCTAGGGTCTGTGCTTCCTGCCTGGAGCACTTCCCCTTTAAGGGAGTACTCCCTCAGTCTTCCGAGCACCTGTCAGGGCTTTAGTTGTCCTAGCCTTAGCCCGAGTTTCTCTGGCTGCACCCTAAGCCTTATTTCACTGGCCCTGACTTGGCAGCAGCCCCTCCTGGGGCTCCAGTTTGACCCCACCAGCATCTGCCCCTCTAGCTTGGGGCTAGCTTCTGTTACTGATAGTAGGAAGTGCTACCTAGACACCCCCACCCATGGCTGACTCCTTCTCCCCTGTAGCCACAACCAGATCCTTTGGTAGAAAAAAATCCAACACAAAACAAGGACCTAACTGTTGTTGTCAGACCCTCAGAGTCAAGGATGATGTCCATCAGGCTTGATGGGTCCTCCAGTGTCAGAGGAGCCTGATTCTGGATATACACATTCTTCGGCAATGGAGACATGTTGTTGTGTGGGGGATTTGGATTCGTAGCCCCAGAGTGGTCTACTTTTCCTTCCTCCACTGCCATTCCACCTCAGTATCGAGTCATTGGGCCTCAAAGTGGTGCAGACTTTGATGGACCAGGTGGCACCACACCAAATGGTCAGTAGCTTGCTCCTCCCAGGGATCTAACCAGTTCTAACTTAAACAAACCCCTCTGGGACTCAAGCACTGCTTCTTAGGTTAGCTAGCTCTTCCATCCCTCTGGCCTCAAAATGTCTCTCGCGCTGGCTTGGCTCTTTCCTGGGAGCTCTCTGTCCTCTGACAGCCAGGGCCAGACTGCCCCTACATGGTCAAGGACTGAGTTTATATGTCTAAGACCAGCCTTCTGGTCATGTGACTGGATTTCTTGCACCCAGGATCCAGGTGATGCAAACTACATTATTAACAGCCTAGCCTTTTTTAAATCTTGGCCTCAGTCCACCCATGCAGCTACTACTTGCTGCCATTTCTAGCACCAAGTTTCCTGCACTACCCAACTTCCTAGTAATAGGGGCACAGCCTCCTTTCTGGGTTCCATCTACACAAGATGTTAAATGCACAGTAGATATATTCTACTGTGCATTAGAGTGTCATGGCAAAAGAGTAGCATTAGTTACTGCACATTGAGTTAGTACCTATTTTATACATCTCATCCAGTGCACTAAATGCCCTGATAGAAAATATGCAGGAGAAGCAAAACAACTGTGCACCAGAATGAATGCACACCGAAAATCTATCAAAGACAAAAATATCCAATTCCTGTGGGTGCACATTTCTCACAAGACATTCACTTTCTCTCCAATCTCTCACTTCTAATCCCCAAAAGGAATTTACAAAACACCTTCCATAGACCAGCCTACAAACTTCACTTCATAAATCTACTGGATAAAAAAATCATGAATTAAATATAGACATCAGATTTATAGTATGTTATAACCTGCCTGCCACATTCTATCACCAGGTAAACTTTTCCTCCTTTCCCACTCCTCCACCTATCTGTCTCACACCTATTATCTCCCATTGCCTCTGACCCTCTCTGCCACACATTTTCACAGACCTGCATTTTGCCTATTGGCTTCTATCCTATTCAGGAGAACACAAAACAACAGCAGATTCTCCCTATGCTTGAAGAAAGGTGTTTGTGCCCGAAAGCTTACATTAAACTATTTCATTGGTTTAATAAAAGACATCACATTTACCTAGAAAACCTTGTCTGCCTATGTCCTTATACCAACATGACTACAACCAACACCCCCTTAAAATACATAGTGATTTTAGTATAAGAAAGGGACATGTCAGTTTGTTAGACAAACTTTAATTAAGCTGCCCTTTGTACCCGTGGCTCAGGTGATATCCATTAATCACAGGGTGCCTATAGACATGCTCTTATGTGTTCTAAATAGAGCACATAGAGCAGACTGTGCCCTGCATTCTAATTAGAATGCTCCAGTGTCACCTCACTGCCATGTGCATTTCAAAATGGCCACGGGGCACTTTATCTAAACCTCATCAAATGAGCTTTAGACAAAGCTCCCCACATTTTGAAATGAACAGGGGCTTAATGTACAGGGGCATTAATGTACGGGAGCTTAATACATGTGCCAGTGACTCATTTTAATTAAAGTGGCTGTCCAGGAACCACTCTAATTAAAACACCTCAACACCCCAGAACACATGTATAGAAGCCACAGAGCTAAGTAAGAGGTAATGCAAAAGCCAGTCACAAGTGTGCACCCCTAACTGTTCTCCAGTGAGTGTACAGCCCCTTTTTGCTAGGCTCCTGTGCATCCTGAGGGAGCAGCAAACCATTGGTCCCAAATTCAGAGACTACAGCTCTAGCTGACCATTATATGGGTCATTCAGATATCATGATGGATAATCCCTGCACCCTTCCCTGCCATTCCTTCTCCTGTTACTGCACAGCAATATAATCCAGTGAAATCTGCTCACAAATTCTAATCAGGAACCTCCTGGACTACATTTGTCAATCTGCTAGATTCACTCAAATAAAATATCTATAGACACTTTCAAAGACATGAGAAGAGATGCATTACATCCTTTCGAATCCTTGTAGACATTTATGCAACAAATCAAGTGTTTCTGGAACAAATCTAAACCTAATTGAAACAAACTATGCTATATTGCTGTGACACTAGAAGGATCCTCCAGGTGTTTTGCGAACACCCAAGATGCCCAACAAGGATGGGAATGTGTTTGCAATTTCTATCAATCCAAGTTTCAAAAGCAAATTGAAGTCAAGGATTCACCCACCCACTTCAACCATTGATCATAAAAGAGATACTTGGAAATCAGCCGAAAGAAAGAGTGATGTCACTTTCTTTATTTCCTTGCCAGTAACAAGGAAGAGTGGGCAAGTCATTAGAAAAAATATTATTTTTTAGAGAAATAAAATTAATCCCTGGTTTGATTGGGGGAGGTTGTTTTTTTATAGTTCTGTTTTTGGTTATGGGTGCCTCTAGCAAAATGGAATATGTTGTGCTTCAGCTGGCCAAACTTCTTAATGTTCAGTGAATTCTGAACTCCCATGAAGATTTTCAAGGTGAAAATGAAGTTTACAGAAACACATTAGCAGTGCAATCCAAGTGCCACAATCCTATTAGCAAAGTGTGAATATTAATTTACAAGCAAATTAATTTATCCTAAAAATCTAACATTGAGAGCCAGAAATATTCCACCTACTGCAATCCAAAGATCCTATCTTAGTCACCAGTTCAGGAAAGTGTTCAAATTCAGGCAAAAAGCCCGAGTTACTCAGAAAAAGGGCTGATTTACCAACATCCTTATGATTTACCACTCTCCATCTGCTGGCAAGAGAATATAAATACACCACTATCTGGAATGATCACAGGCTAAGGAAGAAAGCTAAATTAGCTTGCATAAAGTAAGTCAGCTGTAGACCTCTCTCTTTCTTGTTTGGAGGAGGCAGCAGCAACATATAAGTGAGAAGAGAATAGTAAGAGGCTGATGACAACCCATTATGACTGATTATGTGATGTTGCAGAGAAAAGTGAATGTCCTTCTCTAGAAAAAAAAATGCACTTTGAAACACCCAAGCTCTCAAAGGCTACATATAACCACACTGCAGGAAAAATTATCCACAGTGCTACTTCTCAGCCCACTAGGGGATTAACCTACTGATCCTTTGAACATAGAGAGGGATGGATCTTATGTGCTGTGAGAGTTAACTTTCCTGTATTCCACTTTGCAGTGATGGGGTGTAACCATGCATATATATTCTGCTGCAGTTGTGCTGTAGGGAAGGTAGGAATATCTTCAATCTTTTCCAGGAAAAATGGAGAACACAGAAGGCCACACATTAAATGTATTGGATAGGGAGCCTGGGGCATTACCAGAGTACACTATTATAGGGAGCATATCTTTGTGGGGAGTTAGTCAGGGACCAATTGATGCCTTCTTTACTCCTATGTATTCAAATCAGTTAGAGTCCTTCTAGTCCTTCTCAGTCTTTAGGCACCAGCACCAGAAACATTAAGAGCACAAGAGAGAAAGTTTCCCTGTTCTCCATTCCAGGATCTGTCACCACAGGAGTTCCTGACTACAAAGAGGAACAACTGCAGGAAAAGTCTTGCCTCAGCCTTTTTTTCCCTGGGCTGGAGCATTTGCTCTATGGGATAGCACAGGTGCAGTCTGTTGGCACTGGATTTATGACCCAAATACCTTGTTCCAAGCAGACTCAAACCCTCAGACCAACCACAACCTCTCCATTTGATAACAGGCAAATTTTATTGATACACTGTGATAACAGATAAGAATAATGAAAACAATTCTATATCTACCAGTCCTAGAGCTGTCATCAGAGGGAAGGTATGCCTGGCCAGTACATGAGCTTCACTCTAAGGTTCTTTCTTGAATGTCAGATGTCAGCAGCTGGGAGGTCAGAGGCCAAGGCCCACCACTCCCCAGTTGAGTGGGTGAGACAGGTTGGTGGTATGTCCTCTGTCCACGGTGGTCTCAGGTTCCCCTCTTGGGGACCCTTGCTGCTCTAAAACCCCTTCTTTTGTATTCTTTGCCTCCTGATGACTCCTCATTTCTGTCTGTCACTGATTGGTCTCTCAGTGGTCATCATACTTTTCACATTCTATCCTATCAGCATATTCCTTTGTTTCACAAGCCCATCATATGCACACATCCTAATTTGGGCTTTTTCCAGTATTCCCCTAATTTGGTCTGTTTCCCCCAAAACCAAAATTTCCCAAGGGCCCTGCAGTTGGGCACTGTGACCTGGTGCCACCTTATTTTATGTTATGGAACAGTGTAGTACTTGGCTTCAATTCCCAGCCTGTGTGTTTGCTTACTGTTTGCCTATATCAGACACAGCCTTCAGGAAACTTTGTCACAGATGGTTTTTTTAGAAATCAGTTAACCCTGCTGTTGCCCTGGACCATTATTCTAATACAATATCTACTTTACCTACAAGCCAATTCTCAAAAAAAACCCTCCAAATACCATTTTCTAGCCATCACAGTCCACTTGGCTGTAGGATCAGAGGAGGGCTGGAGACAGAATCAGTGCAGACAGAATCTTTAGAGAATACAGCTGCCAAAATTTAATAAACCTCTATGCCAGCCATTATTTTACAGAGGCTCACAATTCAGCCAAAAATTTTACAGAACCAACAAAAGACATATTCTTGATGGTAGGGTGACCTCATATACCAAATTTCCAGTCCATGTTCCAAACCATGGAAATGCTGTTCAAAAGTACAACAGAATCTATCTCCCACTACCCCCATCTCATTCTTTGGAAAAGCAGAACTGTTTTAGCAAAATGTTCTGGGGAAGAACAAAGAACAAAGTAAATGAGTTTGACAGACACCATGAAAAAATGCCAGCCTAAGTGGTTTAAGCATGCCCAAGTTCTAAGCTCTTGAAAGCAGAAACAGAAAGGACTAGGCAACCTTAACTGAAGGGTTCAGTACCAGCTCATCCTGTAACAAATAAGGCCTGATATGAAAGAGAGAGAATACAAAATTATGTCTTGATCAATCCCATTAATCAATTATTTTTGTCCCAAATTTAAGTTAATTGCTCATGAAATAGTCTTATCAGTCTGCTAGCAAACAGATGAGAATATCTGTGCATTTGAAGAAAACTAGAAGTTTGAAGAGAAAAAAATATAGTTCACATAATTAATGCACTGTTTACAAGCCTACACAGGCCTTTCACAAGACCTTTAAGTACTAGGTTTTTTCACCTTTTTATCTGGCACTGTTCAGAGAATGGCAGGAAGCTGATAAAAACGCTCAGTGGAATTTGCCATTCAGTTATCTGTCCTTCTGTGGCCTTCAGAGTTTACAATATTTTTTTGGCTTTCAACAGTATAATTATATGTGAAAAGGCTCCCAGTACCACACACAAGCTTACATTATGGCATATTAGAATTAAATGAGAGGAAAAACTCTTCATTATATGGTTTTTATTGTTATTCATTCATGCATTCATTTAACAATACTGACTCAGACTCCTCTGTGTGTGTACTCTTAAGCTCCAACAAACAGTTTATCTCCCAGCGCTTCATTCACCCTGCCACGTTAATTAAAAGCAAAAGAATAGCTCTTATTTCTGTTATTCTACAGGAGATGAGTGAGCTTCAAAAAGCTTTGGATTCTTATCAAAGCCTTATGAGAAGATCCAGAAACACTTTACAGAAAGTGCATTAGCTCCATCTTGGGTACTAAGGCCTGTTCTCTTCAGAAAGGTGTCGCCTTCTGGAGAGCTTGGAAAGTGAAGCTAATCATGCTTGTACTGTCAAATGAAATCAGTTCAAATGATTACTATTTGCTTTACAGTTCACAGTGACTGCATTATAGGGAGACCAAATCTATGACAAAAATAATTGAAAACCTGTCTTAAAATATTCAAGTGTAAGCATGTACAATTTCCCATATTCTTGTGGATTTATGCATCCAAATATCCAGCGTTCATGTGCCTATTAAATACAGTAGTTCTACTTTAATACCATCCTGGTTTTTCATAAATAACTAGGATTGGGATTACGGGTCACATCTTATTGAATGCCCATTGAATTCAGTGGAAAGCCTCCAACTCACTTCAGTGCACTTTGGATAAGAAACAGCTCATAAATATAGGCAATGTGGCAAACAGTGAAGTAAGAGGATCTTGATTTGTAAAGCAGTCAAAAAAGTTTTGGGGAAGTTTTTCTTCTCTTTTAATGTTTGTGCAAATACCATGGGCTATAGAGGCCTTTAGCTAGCTGTGCTTATTTGTCAGTATTGGGTCTGGGAAGGCCTTGATCCTGATCTAAACTCCCATAGCTTAAGGAGTTCAAACCAAGGCTTTTCAGTTAGATTGCTGACTAACACAAGCACTCACAACTTTAAGAGGAAAAGTTTTAATTCTGTCCTGAATTATACTATGGTGCATAGAGGAATCAAAGGGGATAATTTTTCAGCAAAAGTAGCCTTGATTCCTAACCTAGCCTCAATTTCTGAAGATTTGTTACTCTCCAGCTGCCTTACAATTTACTTCATTCAGGCACACATTAGACATTTTCTAAGTGATTATTCATATTTTCTTTCCAACTACATTTTGGTTTGAGGAAAATTAGCCTTTTGTTTCTTTAATACATATAGATTGGCATTCCTTTCTAAAAATTGCAAAAGCATAGTCAACCCAAAGAATGGAATAGGATTTCATATATATCAGATACTTAGGATAATGTATAACATGCAAGTGTAACCATAAGAATATAAAAATGTTTATTCATTTGGATAGCTAGGATGTGAATTGTAGTCTAAAATGCACAGAAATCTTACCTGTAGCATGAAAAGCTTTCCAAGAAACATAATCAGGGAATTACTACTTAAAACCAGGAAATGAAAATAAACTCTAATCTAAAACACCAAAGGATGGTATCCTTGTCTGGGTTATGATGTTCACTAAATCCCATAGGATATATAGAAACAGAAGGATTGTAAATCACAAGTTTGCCAACAATTGAATAAATCTTTGTTGTTAAATCAGATTCCAAAAGGTTATTGTGTTTCCAGTACTCTGCAAAGACATAAACAAGAACATAATAGGAGACTGAACTTTTTTTTTAACAGTATACCTTAAAAATGGAGTAAGGATCATTATTTCATAAGCCTTTAAGACTGTCGTCTCTCATACGCTGCTGTTTTGGATGATGTCAAAATCCTTTACAAAAGATCAGGTTGATTTTTCTTATGACATTTTATCTGAAAGTACAGAACAAAACACTCTAGAAATTATGGACCTTGCTAGATTATGCTACGAGTTATTTCCTTTTTCCAGGGGATATATTATCTAGAGAAAGTAGAGGCCAGCAAAGGTCTCCTTTTACTGCTGTTTTTGCAAATATCTTTATAGAAGTGTCATTTGAACAGCATACTGTGCTGGAATACAATTTGAGGTCAAAATTGTAGCTCATATATGGTGAGGAGATTTCATCGCTTTTCTTTGCCCCTTTTTCCTACCCATTCTGCTTCTGGAATTTCAGTATTAGGTGTTAAAATCACTAAATTGGGTCAGAAATGAAAGAAAGGAAGCACTGGCTGTTATAACTAGAACTCAAGAGTTTTATTCCTTTTTTTTTTTATTAGCTCCTTCAGGATTTTCTGCAATGGTTTGGGGTTCATTTCAGACACATATCAAACTATGGTTTGGTTACCCTAACTCTAAAGTATCTTTTAAAAAATCAGTCAGATGTGCAATTAGGCAAATACAAATTAATGGGAAAATGTAAAATTTTATATCACAACAACAACTAAAGAGGACCCAGTCAAGGATACCATCTGCACTATAGTAAGCACCGCTTACATGCACACCCCACAAAATGTTTTTTTTCCCAAAGAGGTTTCCATCTAAAATGACATATAATACCTGGTTACAAATAGGGTAGGGGAAAAAATGAACTGTGAATCTACAGTAGATACTGCTTCTTCCTTCATGCCACATCCTATTTCACTCTGAATATCATCCTGTTATTCTCACATACAGTAAGACCCCGAGTTACATGGCGGATATGTTCCTGAAAAACACTGTGTAAGTTGAAACCATGTAACTTGAGGCATTAAGTCAATGGAAAACAGGGGGATAGGGACCTGGGACCAAGATTTGATAACATTATTTCATGATAAAAGGATATGTAAACACAAAATAATGGAATTAATAGCCTTATTAAAACCTTCACTCCTGGCTACGTGCTCATACAGAGATAAAGCTTTAGCCCTAATTGCCGCACCGTCAACAGCTGCTCCTTTTGTATTGGTCATTTCATTGATCCAAAGATTAAGAAGTTTCTCAACCTTATCTAAATGAGGAATTCTAGTCACCAAAGACACTCTTGAACTCACAGGGGTTGTCGTTTTCACACAGTCTCTAATTTTTTGCTCACTTTTTTTAATGGTACACACAGTTGATTCACTTCAACTGTATTGGTGGGCAAGTGACGCAGCACTATTGCCTTCTCTTAATTTATCAAGGATTTCTATTTTCTGGGCCAGGGTGATAGACTTAGGTGCTCTTTTGGGCACAACATCAAAGGCTTTCTTTAACACCATTTTCACAAATATTCAAGGGTTAACATAATCAAAAATGATGGACAATCTTGGAGGAGACAACAAGTGATGCTAACGCTATGTAAGCAGGCTCCAATGAATGACCACGTAAACGTGAAGCTGGGTATTATTCAAGTTGAAACATGGTCACATTATAAAGCGTGTATACATGAATCAGTGCAACTAAAAACCATGTAACTGAGGGTCCGACTGTACATTAGAATAAAGAACTATAAGTCTATGACATTACAAACTAAAGCATTTCCTAAAATTAAATGAATACCCTAACTCCATGTATATTTAAGAGTTTTGGATGTATTAGAAAACTAGTGCTGACAGAGAATTCAACAGGTGCTCAGAAAGTATGAGAGGATAGCTCACTCTTCCTATACCATTCAGACTTTCATCTCTTTTCTAAGATTGCCACCAGAACAACACATTTCACATGAACCAGTGGTGATGGTTTTGTGTTGAACACACTTGTCAACTAGGAACTTCACTGAACTCAAATAATTTCCCATTCACTGAGCAACTATCAGAAGGGAAAGCCATTCAGGTGCATTTGAGAGACTCTACATGTCTACACATGAATTTAAGCATGCCTACAGGCACCTTAACGTGGCTTACTGGGCAGTCTTCCTGGTCAGCATCCTGGACAGCCCCCAGAATGCCACAGCAGTTTAGCTGGGTGGTGCAGCCCAGCGGTAGCTAAGCAAGTGGGAGCGCCCAGTCCCCTCAGATGCGGTCACCCAACCCTGGCCCAGCCCCAGCTCTAACTCCTCTCTGTGTTCCTACCTCCCCAGCATCGAAGGACAGCAGGCAGGAGCCGAGCCTGCAGGGCCCCATGCTGCCACCAGGCACCAGCAAGTTGAAGAAGCAGCAGGTGCTGTTCTGCAAGTGCAGACATTAGAGCAGTGGTTTCTGCAGCAGCAGTCCCTGTCGGCATGTGGTAAGTCAGCAAAGGGATCAGGATGTGTGAGGGCTCCTGTCAACGTACAAGGGAAAAGCCCCTGTGACTCTCTGCAATGGAAGGGGTAGCACAGCATGGGCAGGGGCTTTGCTAGTGGCTCTCCCATGCCCCTCTCTCAGACTGGATTTCCTGGCTAGGGAATGCAGCCCTGCAAGGGCAGGTCAATTTGCTGCCCTCCCGGGACTCAGGCAGCACCCTTAGAAGCCTATGCTGGGGATAGGACAGCAGGTGGGCAGGGACTGCATTTGTCACCCGCGCAAGCAGGCTAGGTGCAACATGGCTGGGGGCTCAGCCTTGGATCAGGCAGGCCAAGGAGAGAGCTTAGTCCCCAGCCACATTGTGCCCAGCCTACCCAGGCTGAGCTTTGCAGAGCTCCCAGGAGCTGACAACGCTTCTCCCACCTGCAATGTCTGACACAGAGACCTGGTGCTTGCCCAGGAGAGAGGCGAGTGGAGCAGGGAAAGCTGTGCCAAGGCTGGGGGCGGATGCAGTTCCAGCCAACCGGCTGTTCTGGGAAGGAGCCCAACATGGGCTTCTAAGGGCACCTGATACCGGGCAGGCAACAAGGCTTCCCACTCCTGCAGGATGCATTGCCTGGCAAGCAAACCCGTCCTGAGGGACAGGCATGGGGCTGCTGCTAGCAAAGGCCCTGCCTGCACTGCACTGCCTCCTTCCCCAGCAGGGAGTTGCAGTGGAGGCCTTTCCCCTGTGTTTTGACTGGAGCCCTCGTGCCCCCTCCCCACTCTGATGACTTAGTGCACACCAACAGAGACTGCTGCTCCAGCATCTGCGCTTGCAGAACAGCACCTGCCACTTCTTTGTCTTGGCAGCACTCGGTGGCAGCGCGGGACACCATGGGCTCGGCTCCTACCTGCTCAGTCACATAGCATTAAGGTTCCTTACAGCATCTACACATGAGTTCAGGTACCTTAACTAATTGTGTCTAAATTTGATGCTTTATGCAGATATTACATTTAGGCACAATTAACCTAAAATTGCCATTTTAAAAAGTATTAAGGGTGCACACATGTAGACCCATGCCCTTAATGAACCTTAAAAATGGCTAATTCACCTTAAATTGCCATGTGTAGATGTGCCCTCCGAGTGCCAAAATGTTCATTATAAAATACCATTAAACAAATTTAATGTGGATGGTGTAAGCAATTTAAGATTTGACCCCTTTAGGTACATTTCACACTGTATCAATTAATTTACAATAAAGTTACAAACAAGCTGTGGTAAAGGTGACTGGGAAACAGGTGGATCTGCCATGGACTTTGAGTTTGGCCAAGCCTTGTGAAATAATTCAACAAGGCACTTTAATCAGATCATGCATCACACTACTGTTAGGCTGAAAGCCACGGTGTTCCCCAGCATACCTAGTGGTTCTGTACAAGCTACAAAGTTTTTGTAAATTAAAGAGTTTCCTTATAGTTGTGTATGCTCAGTACATGATAAGGTCAGATGGTTCAGGACAGTTTAAACTTGTGACCCATAATGATGTGGTGACGTAGTTTTATTCTTTGAGCATGCCCGATTCAATTTTAGGTTATATGACTGTTTGGCACCAAAAAAGCAATTGTTACTTCTATGAGGTTATTCAGAATTTAATTGGGTGAGAGCTGAGTGTTTGGTAATGATTGGATAGGATCAATGATTGATGTGACCCCTGAATGACTGATTGGCTCCTAAAAGTGGTGGGATTTGGGGAGTATAAGAGAGCTTAGACCTAAGGTTCGGGGGTATAGTCAGGGGTGAAGTTGGAGGTTGTTGGTTGGTGGGTTAGAGTTTGTGTGTGTTTTGGTTGACTGAGTGACTGAGGAATTGCTTGTTGCAGATGAGTTTTGAATTCATGCTAGAAGTTCCTCAAGCTTGCAGCAGAGTACCTCAGGAAACATCTCAGTTGGGGCCTGATCCAGAGGGAACCAGGGCTGTTCCAAAGGATCCGCAATTAAGCCTGGATAACATATCACCCGCCCTTTGATCAAGTACCCAAGTGAAGAGGGGAAACTCTTGAGGGATGTGGGAGAGTGTAAAGCTGGGTGCTTCTTATATTAATTAAATTTGTTGTTAAGGTAACTGTGTCTGCAACACTGTTGAATGAGAGGGAGAGAGAGTAAATTGATTTCTATCCCTCTTCTTTGTTTATACACTTATCTTTGTGCATGTGTGTGCATATAACTAACAAAAATTAGTGAGAGAGACAGATTTTGTTAATCCTTGTTCATTGTTATAACATAGTCTTCTTGTTTAACTTCAGTTGGAGTCAGTGAACATTACTTTACATATTCACTAAGATAATCTGGGCTGTAGGTTTAGACTAGTAAAAGAACAGGGCTGCCACCCCTTTTACTGAGGAGAAATCTTAACACCCCTCATTTACATAATTAATATTGTCTCCAACAACTGCAGGCGTATACAGAAGCAGATCTTTTATAAAGTTGGGTACGGGAGCAATGACAGTGCTGCAGAGGTGGCTGCACCCTCTGCTCCCATCTAATTTCTTCCTCTTCTTCCCGACCAAGGTGGGCAAATCACATTGTGGAAGCAACAGTCATGGATTTTTTAAAATCCTAAAGAAAATTAAAATTCCCCTGCTTCCCCTCTGTGCTCAAGGGCACATCCCTTCTTCCCCCTCCTCCTCCAGCTGCTGGTAGCCCCATTATCCCAGAGACAAGGGGAGCTCCTGTCCCACTCCAGCCAGGGGTTGGCCTCAGCCCAGGACAGTGACAGCAGCAGCAAATAATGGGCATGTTCCCCCCTCACCATGCCTGGTCCTGGGCTGGTGAGGAAAACAG
This sequence comes from Alligator mississippiensis, assembly GCF_030867095.1. Classification (NCBI taxonomy): domain Eukaryota; kingdom Metazoa; phylum Chordata; order Crocodylia; family Alligatoridae; genus Alligator; species Alligator mississippiensis. Next base: position 90,872,355 of record NC_081824.1, read on the forward strand.
TTGGGGATCAAATAACTTTAAAGAGTCCCCTGCTGTTGCTTCTGCCACATGGTTAGAAACAAGGGTGAAGCTACACCGCTGCACACACTCTGGATCCACCCCTGTGTATGCTTAAATTTAGGTACCAATTAAAGCATGGCATGGGCTTAAATACGTTGAATAAGAGGTGTATCCTGGGTGTACATGGCTTTGTACTTCCCTCTCCAATTGAAGAAATTATTCGCAGGGCGGCGTGTTGCGGAGGGACACAACAGCCTAGCCGCCGCCTCCATCCCCTATAGAGTCAGGTCCAATCAATCAATTACTTAACTATATACAGATTTATTATCACAACAAAACCATTAAAGGGTAAGGACGTTATATACACACACACAAATTTACAAAACAATAAACCCTATACCATATACACACAGTTATCATTTAAAAATACAGATGAACAATAGAACAATCCAGACCAAAGGATATTGATTGGGCAGCCTTATAACTCTATTAGTATACAAACCATTACTTCAAATTATTCACATAAACTATAAGGCACAGTCCACAAATATAACCAGCAGTCCTTAAACTACCTGGGTGCCCTCCAGGTCAGGGGCCCCACTCCTAAGGTACCACTACAGGAAAGGAGGTGAGGGGAAAGAAAAAGGAGAGGAAGATGCCAAAGACTCCTAAGGTCCCCTCTGCTATCACCCACGAGCAGCTCACGTGGTGCCCCTTCACAACCCTTGGAGGGGTCCCTCCCCTGTGGGGACCCTCTTTCCAGGATAACTTACTACCTCACAGTCCCAGAGGGTTGCCTCCTGTTCTCCAGGTCAAGGTCTGTTCCCCGCCAGGTTTTCCTGCCACCCAAGTCTGCTGCTGCCGTCCTGGCTTAGGGCCACATGCACTGCTGTGTGTAGTGGGTGCTTCGCCTTGTGCTAGGGGTTGGAGACCTGGGCAGCCTTGGGCAGAACCGGGGCTTGGTCTCTTCCTGGACCTTCTGGGCAGCATCGTCTGCACTGAGCTCCTGCCCTGTGCCAGCAGCTGTAGATCCGAGCCACCTCAAGTGGTTCTTAGGGTGTCTCACCCTCAGTGCAGCGCCTCCTGTACCAAGCTCCCAGCCTTGTTCCAGGGGTTGAGGATCTGAGCTGCCCCAGGGGCTCCAAAGATCCTGCTCTATACACCAGCCTGTGCATCATCTCTCTGGCCATATGCCAGGGGTTGCAGACCCGAGCTGCCTCATGCAGCTCCCAGGGTCTGGATGCCGTGCTGCACACCGACAGCCTGACCGCTGGAGCTGTCCACCACTCCCCACTGATAGAAGTCTTCAGGGGCTCTTCCTGGACTACTGCTTCACCCTGCTGAGCAGCTCTCCTTGTTGCCCTGCAGGGTCAGGCCAACACTCAGGATCTCAATATTGTGCTGTTATAGACAGGAAGGCATGGTGTACAATGGCACATGCACACATAAAAATCAATTAAGCACACATACACTCACTAGGTGCATACACCCCTACTAGCCATATACACTCACACTAGCAACTAAGATACACACGTGTTCAAAATAACCAGTCTAGGTTCATGCACACCTATCACCAGTTTAAGCCCATGCACGCTACACACACCAAATTTAGACAGAATCAGTTACCAACATCTGCACATCCAATACACATATGTAGATTAATAACTCGTATAGTACACACAGTGATATCTATCTATCTGTCTATATCTATATATATGTGTGTGTGTGTGTGTGTGTGTGTGTGTGTGTGTGTGTGTGTGTGTGTGTATTCACTAATTCACACACATACTACCCACCTACACATACACACAGGTGAGTTCCTAAGTTGGGTGTTGTGATGTGTAAGCAAGCAAGCAAACAAACATGTGCTTGGTGTAGTTGGGATACCTGGGGAAAGGTTAAGGTAAGAAAGAAGAAGCATAGGGAGTGAAAGTTGTTGGGAGTGAAAGTTACCAGGACCCAGATTAGAACCAGTAGACTAGAGGAGCCTGGGCTGAAGAACTGAGGCTCAGGGGTAACTTTAGGTTAATTGATCTTAATTGATTGAAAGACAATGCCCAAAGCCTGCAGAACAGGGGAGCAATGCCGGCACAGAGGCTGGAACTGGAGCCAGAGTTATGGGGAAGCTGAAAAGGTAGGTGGGGAGAGGGAAAATGGGACTAAAGGAAAAAGTGTGGGTGTTAAAGAGGGTCTCTGGGTGTGGTGAGCCAGAGGATGGCTCTGAGGCAGCTAGAGAAGTTGCAGGGAGTGGCAGTAGGCTCCAGCTGCTGGAGAAAACTGCAGAATAGCCACAAGGAGCTGGGAAACTGGGGGATAGGTGGGGAAGACTACAGAAGGTGCGGGGGAAGCCTGAAAAACAGAGAGATGGACAGCAGAAAATCACAGGAAAAGTGGCAGGAGAGACTGAAAGGTAGCAGGACAGCGGGAAAGCAGAGAAAGGCACCAGAAAGTCACAGGGAAAAGGCAGTAGATGGCACGGGAGGCTGAAAGGCAGCAGGGACAGCAGGAAAGCAAGCAGCAGCTGAGAGGTGGCAGAAAAGGGAAGATGGAATTGGGAGGAGAGATCGGGAAACTAGCGGGGGGGGGCTGGAGCTGAGAGAGAGAGAGAGAGAGAGAAAACGAGGCTGGAATTTAAGATAGAGAAGGGACTGGGATTCAGTAAAACATGACCCAACTTGGGGTTGCAAATGACAGTGGTTTTATTGAACAGGAGTGATGGTGATACAATGTCTTATTGGGTCCCTTGCACCCACACACACAATGGCAGCAGGGTTTAGAGAGGCTTGGTGCAGGGGCTGAAGTCCACTGAAGTCCAGGAGAAGAGAGAGTCCAAATTGTAGGAAGATATGTGCAGGTAGTATCTACCTATCCCAGGCTGGAAGTTGATCCTCAATGGCCAGTCGGGGTCTCCTTCAGCTCAGTGTTGTCCAGAGTGGGTTCACTGGCAGGGCCTTTGGGTGGATAGGTGGTGTGGCATGGTGCTGGTCCAGCTGGAGAGGGTGTCCCACTGGGTCTGTCTTCACTGCCCCTTTTTATAGGGGCAGACCTTGTGTGACCCTAGTGACAGGAGGCATGTCCAAGCAAGGGTCAGCCCCTGGTGTACCGGACATGTGTGCTCCATGCAGCGATGTGTAGTTTCGGGTGTCTGTAATGGTGGGGTACAATGGTAGAGTTGCTGGTTCTGCAGGGTCTTTTGTCTTTCAAATGCTAGGTTCTTGTCTCTGTTCCCAGGTGAGGTCTGTGGTTCCTGGATGAATCAATGTGAGGTGATGGCCTGGTCATTACAGGTTGGTCAGCAGAGGCCTGCTACCATTTTATTTCAATCATTCCCAATCACACTCATTCATCCGGGAACCAATTTACATGGGAGTGGTACGTGACTCAGTTGCAATGCAGGGGATGCCAGGCAGAGGACACAAAATGGAGAGTTGACATACAAAATGGAAACTTGACATGACTTTGGTTCACTTACAAACACAGACCTAAACCACACAATATCCATATGAAACAATAAAAATCAATACAAAAAATGATAATACAATATACAACAGTAAAAATCAATACAAACCTAATAATAATACAATATAAAATGGTGGATATTCAAAACCAAAAACTTGCTACCAAAATAAAAATGTTAAAGCTCATCCTAAGTCTGAGCTTGATTATGCTCATCTATAGGGAATAGAGAGGGAGAGAAGAAAAAAAAAAAAAAAAAAAACAGAAATAACTGGGGAAAGGAAGGGAATGCATATATATATATATATATATATATATATATATACATACATACACACACACATTGAAAAAATAAAATATATATTAAAAATAAAATATATATTAAAAAAGAAGAAAAACTGGGGATTTTGCTACATCCTCAGCTCTTCTAAACCCCATTCTTCTCTCTTCTCTGTCCCCGATGTATCCCCCTTGTGCTGGGCATGCAGCTCCTTTTATATGCTCCAGGGCTCTGCCCCTGAAGTCTTCCAGACCTGACAGTTTGCAGTCTTCAAATCAGGTCTGGGGGAGCTCTTCTCCGCCGCCCCTCAGGAAAGGGGCGTGATGTAAGACAAAATAGTTCACTCCTATATTTAATACCAAAAGCATTAAAAATTTTGTTTTTTTGTTTTTTTTAAATCAAATTACTTTGTCTGTGTAACAGCGTCGCAGCCGCAACTCTGTTACTAAGATGGGGTAGCAGCTGCTGGAGATTAGAACATCCGGGAAATGGGGAACGTAATACCCCAGGCAGCCAATGAGGACCCAGAAAGAGAAATAAAGAGAGGGAGGAAATTTCCCAAAGTTGCCTTTGGGCACTTACAGATCGAGAGAAGCGGGACAGGAGCCCTGCGACAAGGAATACAGAGAGTGCAGGAGACAGGGACTCACTCTCAGATGACAAAGGGATTTGGGGGGGGATCGATATGCCCCACAGGTCGCTTCCTACCTGGAAAGACAGCCTCTGTGGCGAGTCATAAAAACAGAGCAACAGCACAGAAAACCCCACAGCTCCAGGGCACAGTTTGGCAGGATTCCCCGAGTGGGAGTGTCACGGCGGAGTCCCACAGGAGGGCCGTGATCTCCCTGAGGTCCCTCTCACCGTGTCAAGTCCGGCCCAAGGGCACCCTCTTATTCTCGCCCACCACGTCTTTGATGTTCAGTAAGTTCGGGAGGCTGCCTTACACCTCCTTGGGCACGGCTAATCGGGACCTCCGTCCCCGTGTTCTCCTGGACCCCCCCCCGGGGTCTCCCTGTACGACGGGTGCTCCCCAGGCACCCTAGCCTTAGGGCCGCGCGTGGCTCCTACCACCCCTAATACCACGCCCCAAGCCTCACAGATGTTCTGGACGTTGTCCTGTCGCCAATCAACTCGCCCGCTCCCTCGGGCCTACTTCCTACGCTCTATGGAAGTGCCCTCTCCTGGGCTCTCTCTCTCTCTCTGTGTGCCCACTCCGGGCTCTCTCTAATATACTGCCCCTCTCTTGGGGCTCTCGAGGCTGACTTTAGGCCTTCTCTAAAATGTCGTCCCTTTCAGGGGCCCTTATCCACTCTGAGACTTCGTATCAAGCCCTACGGTCTCTTAGGCCCACCGCACTGCTAACCTCCCTCCTCCGGGTGCACCGTGCTGCTATCCCCTTTTGCCGGGGACCACCACTGCACTTTGCCCTTCTCCTGGGCTCTGTACTGCTAACCCCTTTCGTCGGGGTCCACCGCAGCACCCTGCCCCTGTCTGAGGTCTATTGCAGCACTAGCCTACTACCAGGGCTTGCTACGCCCATCCTGGGCTTCGCAATAGTCCCCCTTCTCTGGGACTTGCTGTGCCCACGCTAGGGCTCCTCAACAATACTGCCCCCTCTCTGGGGCTTGCTACACTCACTCTTGGGCTCCTAATGATACAGCCCCCCTCTGGGGCTTGCTGCGCCCCCCTTGGGCACCGGGGTCCTCATGCTCCGCCGTGAGGCCCCTTTAAGGATACTGCGCCCTCACTAGCGCCAGGGTTCCCACACCGCTGGGGTTCCCTCTGAGTATGCTGTGCCCTCTCTGGCACTAGGGCCCCACACCCCTGTGGGTCCCTTGGGGTTCAGCCACTCCTCTCTGAGCTTCACTGACCCCACAACTCTCCCCTGCAACTCTCAGGGCCTAGTGTGCCCTCACTGGTGCTGGGGTCCCCACTTTACCGTGAGCCCCCTATGAGGCCTCCTCCAACCCCTATAGCCTCACCCAAACCACCGGTGTAAACCACAACCAAACACAAGCCTTTTGGCCACAACTTAACTCAACGTCACCTGGCTAAACCATGGTGCTCAAAACCTCTTGGAGCTGCCCTCCCTCACTCGGCTAGAGCAGTTCCTACAGTGCTCGCCTCCTAGTTCCAGGAGCTCCTGCCTCTATGGCTGCTGGCAGAGAACTGCCAGCCTGGCTTCCGCCCTAGGTTTTATAAGGGCCAGGCCCTGCCCCCTTCTGGCCAGCTGACTCTCCTTAGTTGCCCTGGCAACCCGCAGCTGTGCTCGTTAGTGTCCTGCCAGGGCTCTCTCCCTGGCAGTTCCTCCTCTCTAGGAGCAGAGCACCGAGGTGCCCTGCGACAGGGAGAAAAAAAGGAGAGAGAGAGAGAGAGTGGGCGAGGGAGCACCCAATGATCCTACCCTGAAGGCACAGGACCCCGATCCCTCACCGGAGAGTGAAGAGAGGTGTGGAGACAGAAAGCGAAAGTAAAAAGGAAAACTGTGACTGAGCCGCGCTTCGCATGCCAGCACAAACCACAGCTGGGGAATCCTGGTGTCAGCGTTAATTAGCAGCTAACGAGGCAAAATAGCGGCTGATCATCAAAATAACAAGTAGTCCTTACCGTTTGAGATAGACGGCGAGGACTCATGTGGCAAACGCCTTTTTTTTGCCTGACGTTCCGAGAGAGCATAACAGGCTAATGATAATAAAGCACTCTGGACTAAGAACTGGCCAGCGTGTTCCTTACTGCGGTACCGGCGTGTAACAACTCTTCCTCCCCCAGAATATGCATTTAGATCAAGTCGTGGCAGGAGGGGATTGTGGGAGCTACAGGAGAAGCAGGTACCCAGGACGGGCACGCTGACAGTCTGTAAACAGACAAAATAATTATGCTACTCTAAAAAATAATGCGTTGACTACCAGTAAGTGTATAGCCAGTGATCAATTGAAACTGTTTCATCTGTATCTGGTAAGCAGAGCAAAACTACAACAGTTTACACAAAAATGAAATGGCTGTTAAATTACCACTATTTAGTTCCCACTTACTGGGGGGCTGGAGGGAAAAGAGCAGAAGCATCTCTTTTTCTATTGTTTTTCAATTTTGTGTAAATTGTTTAATCTGTCCAACCTTTGAATTGGGCAGTTCATTCAAATTTAAAAAATTAAAACCCTTACAGGTATTTGAATCCCAAATTAAACCATTTCATTTTGGATCAAATCGAAAATGATTTTTTGATTTTTCTATTTACCAAAAATGTTTGGTTAACAAGAAAGAGTATGCAGATCAACCAGAAATAGTATGTGTATTTAATATCTCAGAATCAACAATAAAACCCTTAATAAATTGCCCAACTACAATTGGGATTTCTGTGCATTATATAGTAACATAAATAATCATCCTAGAAGTTAATGGCCATTTTTGAGAAGTGGTTTTATTAAAAAAGAACCTGAATAATGAATCAAAATAGGTAAAGTTAAAAGAGAATGGCAGAGTAAAATAGAGGCCAAATACAAGATTATCTAAACGTTAAAATAAATGTAAGTGTTGGAAGTAATGACTTTTTTGCAGCAGAATATAAATTGTTCAGATGTAGTTTCAGTAAATCACCTAAAGCTTGAAAAAAATCCCAGTTTCAAAAGAAAAGGATAAAACTTCAGGCAATTCCATTATAAGTATACCAGTATATAAACCACAATAAAAGCATTTGTGATTGAATATCCCATTGTACACAAAACTCTGGTGCAAGTTCTTTATTTTAATTGTGCCTCATATATTCTGGTTTTCTAAAGTATTGTTTACAAAAATATATATAGTTATATATAGGGCATTAAAAACAAAAAACAAAAAAACCTTAAGCCCTGTGGCTTTTCCAGTTAAGCAGAGCATGGCCACTGCTATTCAATTGCCACAAAGTTATTACCAGCCTTAAAGCAGGATTTTAAAGTACTTTTTCTTCATAAGATATAAAGAATTTCTAACAAGAACTCATTTCAGATACCTCTAAATTTTTTCCATTTTATGACTTCTACTTGGTCTGCCTTGTCAGGATTTAACCGTGAAGCAGGAAGGTAACATATCCCTGGCTCTAAACAGCAACAAACCAAAATTCAAACAAACCCTAGAAAATGTAGGATATGAAAGAGAAGAGCATGAATAAACAATGCTGTGAATGCAATCTTCTTAAGCAAGTCAGTAAAACAAGCTCAGGGAATTAGAAAGCTTGGCAACAGTATTTGTTGTGCTGGTACAACTATCCTGTAATGAATTATAATGATTAGAGTTACCAAACAAAGTGGCTCAGTTTCTGTAGAAAATTCTCCTAACCTGCTGCCATTAATTAGGCTTGCCTGATTGTATCATTAGGACCATGACTTTCAACTTCTGTGCCTAAATAGACAATTTAAAGAAGCAGCTGAGTAAAAATTTTACAGAGGTAGACTGCATTGGCTAGGGGGTATAACCCAAGTACATCAGGTACATTATCTTTTATAAATATAGAGGGAAAAAGTAAGGGATTGTGAGGTATATGTTTTATGGAACATGCACCGTGGCATGTGTCTTTTGTTTTAATATACCCCAAATAAAAAGCAACTGGTTCACCACAAATAGAAGAAGGGTTACTATTCCCAAGGCCTCAGGATTCTCTCGTATTTCATCACCTGACCATTGGACTTATCTCCCAGAAAAGCTCAGACTGTTAAATTTTGTCTCATCGCAGTTTTGGTGTTTCAGATTATTTCATCTTTCCCGAGGAGTCAAATGAGGCAATATCCCACTTGCTTGTGACAGAGCACAGAATAAGAGTTAAACCCATGCTCTTATCGATTGTTGATCCCTATGTCACCATTCTCAAATTCTGGTATGAATAATTCTATTTCATCCTGTTATACCTGGATAGGGTAAATGGTTCTTCTAAGTATATACTTCTGATTCTGGAGAGCATGTCAAACATCATTTTGTACCCATTTAAATAGCACCTTTACAAATCTCATAGTCCATACAGAAACTTTTATGCCAATGTACTATATCTTTAAATCCCTTTATGGGCTATGAGGTTTGTAAAATATATTAAATATGTAAAATATATACAATTTAAATCTTTCAGACACAGTAGAAATACTGCAAGTATTGTACTCAGATTCAAAGAATTGTGAGAAGGAAGCCCCGAGCAGCATAGAACCACACAAGATTTCCTACATAATTTCCATGGTTTGAAACCAGGCTGGATCTCATTTATGTGCACAGTTAATGATAGGTATAAAGAGAAGGTAGAGGCAAGAAATGTTAGTCTCAACCAAAAGAGAATTTAGGCGACTTCACTAGCATGATGGAAAGAGAACATTTTTTTCTCCCCAAAATTTTTACTCTATGAAAGAGAGAACAGCATCCTGTGCATATTAGTCCCCTAGAAAAAGAGGTGTTGACTAAATATTATTAAAGCTTGAGAAGAGGTAAAAGATCAGTTTCCATTTCCCTGTTCCTTTATATGAACTTCCCTCAGTGCAGATGATGGAAGCCCACTAGGCACTGTTCCCAAGGCAGGCTCAGAGAACAGCTGGATCAGGTGCTGGCTCTGAGCTGGGGCAGCACCCAGCCCACTACCAGCCCACCCCAGGGAATACTGCCACTGCAGAGGGAAGGACTGGGGCTCCCCACAGCTCAGGGTCTGCTTGGCCCACTGGCAGCTCACCCCCAGCTGTGGACAGGCTCTGGCTCCGACAAAAAAGGATCAGGCCCCCTGCCGTAACGTAACAGAACAATTGAAATGGTGGGTTTCAATTAAAAACCCACTGTTTCAGTTTAGAAGGCATAGAATAAAACCCTGAGGGCTAAACCTGTCATGTGTACAAGCACCCAAAGTTTACAGACTATATAAAAAGCAGTCCACTGGTGTCTCCAGTTTGGGGAAGCAGGTTGAGCAATTAGCCATCTATCCTTGCCAAAGGCCCCCTCTACACATGCATATAAAGGTGCGTTGGAATCTAATGCACAATTCACATAATTGCACTTCCCATCATGCCACATGTGCATAGGATGCCACACAATTATATGATCACATATTAGTCCTCTTGTGCCTTACTACCAGTGCAGCAGGAGCCTGATCCCAGCAAAAAGCAAGCTCCCATGGCTGTGAGCCCCTCACATATCAGTTGATCTTGCAAGGATCTATCTGCCCCAGGGGCTTCCTGGAACCCTAGGTCAGGGAGATCACCCCTGCAGTGATCCTCCCACCTGGGGATTTGCAGGGAGGCACAGTGCAGAGACCCAGCATCTGCAGGGACCCAGCATCTTCAGCTGGGACTCTGAGTCTTGGCAGCTGTGGGGTGCTGCCAGGACACCAAATCCACAGCTGCTGGCCCTGAGGGATAGGTAGCATAGGCAGATAGGGCAGGAAACAAAGCACAGCAGCAGAGCAGGCAGGGAGCAGAAAGCAGAGCTGCCAGTTGGAGAGGGGAAGGGGATTGGAGGAGTGGCACATGGGGAGGGTATGGGACTAATTTGTGGCACATGTGGCAGGTCAGTAGGGGGTGCTCCTGCGTTGAGCCACCCACCTCACTGTGCCTGACCACCTTCCAGGCTCCGAGTGCCTCCCTGGGGACGCCTCACGTCCAGCCAACCTCCTTCCTGGAGCATACCCACTAGCCTGGGGGTAATACTGCCACCACCCAGGGATGGGCTTGATTCTGACTCTGCACACCTTGGGAAACACAGGCTTAATAACCCTTGAGGGTACTTGATTCACTTCAAGAACTTGGGATGCTTCCCTCAGTCGGAAGCACAAGTAGTGGTCTCCCTTAGTCAGTCTAACCAAGGGGACCCCAAGGCATAATCTAGACCCACTCCCAATAAGTCTCCCATGCTTGGTACAAAGGAGAATTTTATTGCTTACAAGGGGTAGGGTTGGAATAGGGTACAGGTTAGAGCAATATCAGAGAAATCCCATAGAGCAAAGTGAGTGGCTGGGGTAGCCTTTGATCACACATCGGAGTTACTGCAAGCTATATATCTAGTAAGATCTCAGGTAGCTTACTCACAAGTATCATCCATAGGCAGGTGGAGATTCCCTCTGGAGGCAGGCAGTTCCTTGATCATGAGTTTTGAGAGAGAAAGCAAGTTTCAGATGGTCCAGCCCTTGTCCCTCTCTGAATCTTCCTCATGGCTGCTGCCCCCTCCTCCTGGGCAGTCTTTAACTTATATAGCCCTTGTGACCTCATTTACCTGGTCCAATGGAGGCCAGCACCTGTTGGCTGTCAGCCAACCAATTTGAAATGCATCACTTGTTGCTGGGCAGACTGGCAGCCCAAGCCCCTCACCCAGGTATGTAATGCCAGTCACATAGGCAGAGGGAGCAAGTTTTCCCCCTCCCTCAGGAATGTATTCATCTCAGGTTACCTAAAGAGAGAGGTTAAGGTGTGTACCCTCTGTAGGGCCCAGCTTAACCAAATTGTCAGAGAGCAGAGTTTTTGGGGAGAAACAGAGGTGGCCTTCTGCCACAGCACATGTGCCAAAAAGTTTCCCCAGTAACCTATATCTGATAGCACAGCACGGATTCAAATTCAGAATGAAAAAAGGTGATTTTTTAAATTGCTTTGGCAGTATTTTGGGTTACTACACTAACTGTTTATGTTTGAACATTAAGTATAAGTACTCATATTTAAGTAGTTGTTCACCATGTTGAATTATGAATTCAATTTTGAAACATGGTGAAAATTGTTTATTTTTATGATATATTACAATATCACAAACACCTGTAATGTAATAGTCAAATTAAAAGCTAAAGCTGACTTCACTGTCATTCTGGGAAATGTGAAATGCCTAGTATTTTTACCCATTTGCGTCTTTTCTCATTTCTACTGGTCCACGGCAGGATCCTTCTAACCCCATTTTTGGCAGTAAGATGAGATAGGCAGGGGGAAGATTGCTATGAACTGCACACAAGTTATCACCCATTTCTTTTTCTGCCTCTCTATGAAGTCAAAGTTTAGTTTCTCTCTGGAGACGCTTACCAGAAATTGTTCCCACCATCAATTTTCTGTAACCTAGGCTGGTTGTCATAGAGAAGCAGATTCTATTAGCTTATTACCAAAAGAGACAAAATTAATTCACCTACTCAAATAATGCAGAAGGCTTTTCTATGACACACAGGTCATGAAGTTCTGGCCTCAGATAACAATCTTGAAAAAGAGAATATTTTATTTTTCTCACAGTCTAAATATTGTGACACCCTTATGCTTGTCAGGTCTGAAACTCTCCAGCAAAGTTTCTCTCTCTTTCTCTGTCTGTCTCAGGGTGATTCCTTACATTTCCCATCAGTCCTCTCAAGATAAATTCAATTCCACATATGGTGAAGTGGAAGCCATGACATAACAGTAAAATCGTCTGAAACAACTTTCACCACTCCTTACTGTTAGTCTGGTAATTGCCATTATGAATCATTCACTAAGCACAAAGTGAAAATCTTTGTCTCATGGATGCTAATTTCTGCTTATCTATAATATATCCTGTTCTGCAAAATAAAACCAGGTGTTTTATTCACCCTGTAAGTCAGGAAAATACACTGTACTGTACACATCATTTTATACAGACAGACAGGCAGACAGGCAGACAGACAGACAGACATTCTCCTAGCACAAAAAAGCTAGTGTGCAGGAGTTCAAGACTTTTTTTCACCCACAGAAGTAAGCTGGTTCTTCCTGAAAAAGTGAGAGAACATCCGATCAGGAAGTTCTGTCTCAGAGAAGTGCAACAGCTGCAAAGGCTCACTTGGCTGCAAACTGAGTGGGTGAAGTGTGCCTAAAAACTTTGCAAGAAAGGCAGCAAAAAGTTTGCAGAGGGTGCAATGGTGTTCCCAAGCAGGAGGGTATGCCGTGCACAGTGCATGCTTTTTATTGGAACATTTGAACTGTGACTAGAGCCCCCACTGCAAACCAAGGGCTCCAATTGGCTGCTATTCAGCTATAAAGAAGCTGAGAGAGAAAAAAGAGGAACAGAGAAGCTGGAAGAGAGCAATACCAGCCTGGACAGAGGGGCAGGGACTCAGCCCATCTTCCCTCTCCCCATCCATCCACCCCCAGGCAGAGGGAACAGAGCTGAGACTTGCCAGGGAGCAAACATCAGGATGAAGGAGAGCCTGAGTCATCCCAGGAGAAGCTGATTCCCCACTGGGGTCAGAGCTGTGCAATCAGGGACACAGGTACCCAGGGAAAGAGTAGGAAAGGATTGGTAAACTGGCTGGGAGAAACTACCTGGTCAGAGACCTGTGGAGGGAAGTCCTCTGAGCTGGAAAAGCTCATACTGTAGGAACAGAGACCTGAAGAGGGAATCCCCAGTCTGCACGTGGAGGTGCTGGGGGAGAGAGACAACCCAGAGAGGGAGCGGACTGTGAGAATCCCAAACCTTCATGGGTGTGTGAGGGGACACTTACCCTCCTGCAAACACTAGGAGCTATTGTTCAGAAGGAAACTAAGGAAAAGAAGCCTATTACTTGCAATGGCTGACTGAAGACTTATTCTTTGCTGAATTATCAAGGAAGACTAAAGAATCCACTTTCCCCAGAGCAGCAGAAGCCTCGCCTGCACCATCTACTGGTGGATCATAGTTAAAACTGTTGCCATTTATTGTTATGGGAAGGGGGCTGTTTTAAAGGGTTATCACCAGATGTATGTATTTATTGAGGTTGTTTGATTCAAGTGGGATCACTCAGTGTGCTGGAATTATTCACCTAATGTTGCAGTTGTAAATTTTATTCAAAGTGTTGGTTTTATTATTAACTATTGGGGTGTGTGTGTGTGTGTGTGTGTGTGTGTGTGTGTGTGTATACATACATACATAGTATATACACATGTATGTATGTATACACACACACACACATTTCGTCTTTTGATTAATCATTTATTTTCTGTATATAGCTGTATATAATAAAGAACCCGATGTGTTTATTTATTGGTTGTGACCTAAACTCTTGGATGGAGAGACACACCTTTCCATGGAACACCTCAGTCAGCAGACCTGCCTGAGGGAGTTTCCCAGAGCTACTGGCACCCTAAGGACCCAGAATCCAGCATGTCACCTGGCCTAGCATTACAAAAGCTGTCACATCATTTCTTGAATAGCTATATGCTTCACTCAGGATCCTGAGGGTGCCCCAGTAGTCCACAACCCTTAGCTCTCCCTCCCTCACTTCAAGAAGGGAGAACAGTGGCTCCCTGATGGAAACCTGATGCTTGGAACCTGAACAGTGCCCAGATTGTTTAAGTTATCAGTCACCTTTGTGCACAGAGCTGGGTCACCTGATCCAGCAGTCTCAGGGATCTAAGACCCCTTGCACAAAACTGGGATGACCATGATGGGCCACAATCAGTGTTCCAAGGAACCAGGCTGAGAGCACAGCCCCAGTTCGCCCACAATAGTAAGGGGGCAGATAGCATACCCCTCTTCCTGTTCACAGCTGCAAGTTGCACACAGCCCTGGTTGGTGCTCTAGAACTGATCATACTCCCAGCACAAGTTTGAGAGCACAACCCTGGATCACCTGCAGGGAGCCTTGCCCATAGGAAGTTAGGGGGTTACTTCTTCCCCTCATCTACCTTCTGCAACATAGCAAAGGAGTAGCAGTCTTTTGTCCCTTGCCTGGAGAGAGGGCCTTAGAAGTGAGTGTTTCTCTCCACCCAGGGAGCTGAAATGCTAGTACTCTCCCCCTTCTCTCCATGTTTTCCAGTACTGCATATTTCCTAAATTGTAGCATGAAACACATATACCAAAATGGAGAGATGCACTCACATGGAAAAGCTAGCCTTATAAACCACCCTTCCCCAAAGAGTTTTCATAAGGGACTTGTCCTTTAATTTGCACTTGGGGGTCTACAAGAGACCAAAGAATCAGAAAATGCCTGGGAAAGGCAATGTGTATTCCTTGGATCCCCTGGCCTCTGCCAGCCTTGGACTTGTTTGTATTAGCTCATATTAGTTTGTTTAATTATTAAAATATAAATCGAGAAGAGAAATCAAGATATTCTATTCCTAAGTATATACCCTTTATCCAGTATCTGACCGCTCTAAAAAAATTAAGTGAGCTAAGCAAACTGTCTGCATCAAGATCTCTGTTTTGCACTTCTCCAGCTTTCACTCAGGTAATAAGACCATTATTACTTGTTATTCCTGATGGGTTAGGTTTTTGTAGGGTTTTTTGTGGGGGAGAGGTAGTGTTTTGTTTGAGTTTCTGCAAAGAGAGAGATTGCTTGGAAACAGGACTGTATTAAGCAAATGCTAAGTTAGAGCTTTATCTTATGTCTAAGGATAATCATATATTCTCATTATCCACTTATCAGATCTACCTGTAAAAAGTCCTAGTCAATCCAAGAAATATTTGCTATTCATTCATCTCTATTCTAAAACATTTAAGATTTGGGATGGAATAACATGAGGGCATCTCTCAATTACAGGGTATCAACAACTTTACTGCTGAAGTGCCCTTTTTAAATTCCTTTAATAAAATGTGCATGTGTAGGGAGAAGGGGGGCTCTACATTCTTCTAACCTTCTGCTAGCAAATAAGGAGATGGGTATTGTTGCTCTAATATATATAATAATTATTCAGAGCAGTAGAGATCAACCTTTTAGAGTAGTGGGTCCAGTGCTTGCAACCAGGCTGCCCTGAATTTAGCCACTCCCTCTGGTAGAGGAGGTGGGGAAGCGAGGTGGATGTCAATGTCAAAACGAGGGGAGGGTGGAAGAGGGAGGGAGAAAACCAGCGAGACCAAGGAAGCTGGGCAGGTAAAGCTAATCCTCATTAGGACCACTGTGCTGACAAGTGGGTCAATGAGAAGCCTCATGTGACTGCAGGGGCAGGGAACTGGCTGATGGTGCCTGGGCTGGGTCAGGAACAGCGCTCTTGGGGACAGAGTACCATCACTCCAGGAAGTCATTGCAAAAAATTGGAGGACAGGGTAGGAACTATTGGGGATGGAAAAGGTTTCAAGGGACCCCAGCTGAGGTGGAGAGTTAGTGGCCCTGAGAGCAATGGGCAAGGCTATAGTCGGTCAAGGCAGCAGGCCAGCAGATAAAAGTGAGTAAACTCTGAGAGCTCTGAGGCATAGGGAGAACGGTGCCAGATCATGGTATGTACCTGAGAATCATGGTGGTTAAAAGCATGATGAGACTTGAGGCCCAGGAGCATGTATAAGTGGTGATATGCCTCAGAGAGGAGGGCCCAGGGGGAGAGAGAAAGCAGATGGCCACAGAGGCTGGCTGGTGCACCTCAACTGGCCTGGACAAGGCCAGGGCCCATAGGGGGCCAAAGGGCAGGTGCGTACTGTAGAATGAGCTAGAGCTATGGAGGGCCTGGCACCCCAACTGGCCTAATCCTGGGCCCAGGGCCGATAGAGGGTCACAAGGTCCCGACACTGTGTGGACCATGGATGAGAGGAGGAGGCCAAGGCTACCCTAACCCACGTGAAGGGGACTAAGAGTTGCCTGAAGGTGGAGACTTATGGAGCTGGTCCTATGGTCAAATAGGGGCCTGGATGAGCCTGAGAGAGAATTAGGATAAGAGTAAAAGAGCACCTCTGAAGGGGGAAGGCTACACCCCTAGGGGAAACAGAGAAAGCTCAGTGGTAGACAGCATTCCCTCTAAGTTGTGTGGCTGTGCAGGCGCACTCATGCCACACTGCCAGGTACACCTGTGCGGCCAGACACATCACACAGTTTACAGGGAACACTGGTGGTAGAGCAGGGTGGCCCGACAGATTGGTCCTGGGCATGACAGAAAACTGTACCTTGCTGGGGTTGGGTGGTACAGTAGAACTGCCTGTGTTGGGGCAGCCTCCAGGAAATGCCACACCTATGCCCCACCAGTGATAGGTGAGGATGCGGTGCTGGAAAGCCTCAGCCCCTGCTGCCTTGTGGGTTACCTCATGAAGGGGAAAGGCAAAAGGAACACACCCTGAAAGAAAACCAAGAGGCCTGAGAAAACCCATGGAGGCCAGGAGCCCCAGGGAATAAAAGGAAGCCTGAACAGAGCAGCTAGGCTATTATAAGGAAGGTCTGAGGCCAGACCTAAAAGAAGGACCTGAGCATACTAGATCCAGGCCTAAGGCATATGATTGGCCTGAGCCAGGCTATCAAAGATAAGGATAGGCCTGAGCTCTCAGAGTCAGGCTATGAAAGATAAGAAGGACCTGAGCAGACTAGGCCAGGTCATTAAGAAGGAAAAGAAAGGCCTGAGCAGAGAGGCCAGGCTATGATGAGGGAGGCCTGAGCAGAGAGAGGGCAGGCTACTTGTAAGTGGAGAGAGCCTGAGATGACATTGGCTTGTATGAATGGAGATGGCCTGTACAGATACCATCAGGCTGAAGGAGAGCACAGGGCCCAAGTACATAATCACAGGCCAGCATAGTGAAGAAGGCCTGCACAGGGCCTGAGTAGATAACAACAGGCCAGCATGAGAGCAGTGAGCCTGCATAGACTCAACTGGCATAGCTGAGGATGCTGGGAATGAGCTGAGTATAATGGACAAGGCATATCAGATGAGACTGAGAAATGACTGAGTAGGACAACTTAGCAGTCCAGGGAGCCATGAGTTGAGGTGGAGCTCGGCTCCAGTAGTGAAGGGGATGGACCAGTACTGGACGTTACTGTAATAGTGTCATCTGTGAGACATGGCACACAATTCAGGGAAGGTCAGAGCCATGGATGGTGGCCTATAAGGCCAGGCCAAGATAGCCTGCACCACAGAGATCGTGGTAGCCTCCCACAGTTCAAATATGTAATATAACAACAAAGGCATGGTGGGGGAGTGCAGTGCAGATGATCCAAATGGGGCAGAGGGGAAGGAGGGAACAAGTTTTTTTGTGGGTGCCCCACCCCCCCGTTACAAACACTCACCTAGGAAAAGAGAGAAGGAAGGAAGTGCCTGCTTTGGGAAAAGAGAGGGAGAGAGAAAGCAGGGAGGAAGAAGAGAGGAACAGAAATAATGTTAAAATTCAGCTGTGTTTCAAAATTTATATTGTAGTGCAAAACCTTTGATTTGTAATCTTTTACTATTTTAAATATTTACTTTACTGTCTGAGCCCCCAAGGTTTGGAATAAACTGCCACCAGAGGTGGTTCAAGCACCCACTTTGAATGCCTTCAAGAGAAATTTGGATGTTTATCTTGCTGGGATCCTATGATCCCTGCTGACTTCCTGCCCCTGGGCAGGGGCTGGACTCGATGATCCTCCGGGGTCCCTTCCAGCCTGAATGTCTATGAAATATAAATGTGAAGGACTAATAGAGAAAAAAAAATATATAAGACTCAATGGGTGTCAAAATCTGAAACTGAACCTAAAATAAAACACTGTATTTTTCAGGAAATTAAGAACTGCGTATTTTATTTTATTGACAAAAAGCAAATGTTATGCTTAGATTTACTTGCATTCCTGATAGACTACTTTAGGCTTCTCTACTGCTTCACCAAGGCCATCTCCTGTTATACCCATTCAATCAAGAACAAAATATATTGTCTTGCTCTTGTAAGCAACAAACTCAGATTTTGGAACATTTAGGTCTGAATATTTTTGCACCAAGCATTTTCAGTCCATGTTACTCCATAAATAAAAAAAAATAAAATTCACAAAATGTATTTAGTCACTTTGGCCCAGTTTCAAGGGAGTGCCAATCCCTAGCTTCAAAAAAAGTGGACTCCCTCTTGCTTGCCTTTCTTCTGACCTCATAATTTTCGTACTCTTGACTGCCCAGCTTCAGCAAGAGGGGTGGAAAGTGCCCTTAGCCAGCCTGTTCTGTAGCCTGGGGTTAGAGCACTCTCCTAGGAAGTTGAAGATGTGGGTACACATCTTCTGAGGGGTAGGAAGAGAGAGGCCCAGAACCCTGGTCTCCTATGCCTTGGGCCACTGCTCTGTTTACTAGACTATTGGGAAAACAGTCAAGAGAAGGAGAAGCTTGTATGTTCTCAGCCACATATCTTCAGAGGTCTCTTACACACCTTCTTTAGAACAGGATCTGAACATTGAAAATCATAAGTAAATAGTAATGCCAACAAGATAGGTAGTCAGGCACCCAAGTTCCTGAGAAGGAAATTCAATCACACCTCTGTGCTTTAATAGCTCTCATTAGCAGCCCTGAATCACCTCCAGGCTTTCTGAGTTATGTTTGTCAGCACTAAACATCCTTTTATAGAGTATCTAGGCACTCATACATGAATGAACTCCTCTTAGATGTCTCCAGGCTCTCTCTCTATTGACCACACAGGGATCCTGGGCATTCAGCTATGCCACTTGGATCTCCTAGGGAAAATAAGCAGAGGTTAGTCAAGACACAGTCAAGACAGTCTGAATCCTGGCCTTTATAGAATAGAAATTGTGAGCAGCTTGCTGATGGCCTACATTCAGAAACAGAGGGTACATGTACAAGCATCACATTTAGATAGCCCTAACCAAGCTTAGGGTGATATAAATAGCCATGTGTGCAAGCATTCAGAAGGGTTAGGTCACCCAAAAAATGACATACCTGATCTAAAAGTTAAGCTCTCATGAGATGTGAACCCAGCCTAGTGAATGCTTGTACACATTCACAGCATAGCCCTGGGAAAGCCCAGCCAGTCTCCACAACCGCAGAGCTGTGCTGTTTTTTTATCCCCATGATCCTGATGAGGCTACTTTAACCCCACCCTGCACCCAACTAGCAGCCCTTGGACTGGGTAGCCCTCCCCTGGACCTGCCAGCCCTCCTAAACCCACCAGGCCCTCCCCCACTCAACTTACTTGCCTCTAGATGCCTGCACCTCCTTCCAGCAAACAGGAAACACTTGTATGCACAGATCCCAAATCTGGTTTAGGCAATTTAAAATAAGCTGCTGCTTAAGTCTGAGCCAGGCCCTGCAAATGCTTTTTCACACCCAGAAGCTAAATTTTTCACAAACTTTATTCAGTATAAAACTACTGACTACTCACAGGTACTTTGGTTATGTCTTGAGAGATTGAATCCAGCTTGTAGATACACCTCCAAACAAGGCTGTCTTGAACACCATATCCTTTGTACTTGAATTTCAAATGGTGTGTTTGCTAGTTGGGAACAGAGTCAGTACCTTACTGAGTCAGACCCTCCATTCATCTAGTTCAATATTCTCTCTCTGATAACTGCCATTACTAAGTTATGTTAAACTCCCCAAAGAGGAAGCTTCTTCCTACTATCAGTTAGTTTGCGCTAAATTATACATTTTATATATATCCAAGACAGTTAAGACTTTTCATTGCCTTAAAAATGTGCTCTCTCTTTGCTCTAAACTGATACAAAACTCTGAACTTGAATAAGAAGATTAACTGTTGAGAGTATTCAAAAAAATACCCAGATGACTTACAAAAATTTGTGCATACAATACTCACATTCCCCAAAATCAGCCCCCCCAAAACTGGGGTGTATATATTAATTGGGGGAGATGATTTTCTGCTTAGGATAGAAGCACTCTGCTTTGATTGCTGTTCCACAGTGCATCATCTGTGGCATTACTGTTCAGGGAGCTGAGGTTGTTGATCACTCATTGTTCTCCACTCTGTTGGTGTTAATGATCACCTCACCTTTTTAATGGTCTCAATGTACTACTAATCAATTTTGCTGCCTCCTAGCTGCTCCGAGTGTCTCTCCTCTTATTTCACAGTCCTGGAGAGTCTTTGGGCTCCCTGTACACATGCAGGGAACCTGCTCCAATGTGCTGTAATTGCATACAGCAGACTCCAGTGCATAGGCAACGCATGAGGGGGCACAGGAGAGCACGTGCCCCCCTGAGATAAGCCACTGCCAGCTTCTGCAGGTGGTCACCCCCCACTACCGATGTGGCCACCGGCAGCTACGGGCAGTCCCTGCTCGTCATTGCTGACAGTGTGGATGGTGGCTGCGGGCAGTCCCCACTCACCACCTGCTGCTCACCACACCTCCCCCCCCACCGCCAACACCACCATGGCTGCCTACAGGCGGCCCCTGCTCAACCTGCCCTTGCCACAGACATCATTGGGCCACCTGCGGGTGGTCCCCACTCACTGCCACCACTCCCCTGCCACCTGTGCATGGTTGCCATGCCCCCCCAGCCTGAGTAGGCACTCATCCTTCTTGCTCCAACGTCATGTGTATCAGCATCCCCACACTGAAAAATGGTGGTGGGGTGCTTTAAACTAACACTCATTCAATTAGCTTTAGTTCAAAGCACCCCACCACATTTTTCAGTGCAGGGATGCTGATACATGTGACGCTCCAGGTGCTTTTAATTAGCATGGCTCTCCACACACACACACCTTCCAGAGCACATTTATAAGCTCCCTTTAGCTCTCTCCAGAATCATGGATCCACTCATAAAGACCAGTCTTCAGCCTTAGCTATGGTTTCAATTTTAGTTGAGCAAAAAAGGGAGCGTTAATCAGCTGAAGATTACTCTCTATCCCTGCTTTATGCATCCATAACTCAAGAAAGATCTTTTCTTCTTTATTTTGCCTTTCAAAAAACAAGGTGTGTATTATATTCTGAGGCATGTTGTATATGAGAAAAATACAGTAATTGAGACTGAAATTTGACTGCATCTAACATCATGCATACATTTAGGGTATGTCAAGATTGCTGAGTTATGGTAGCACCACACCCAAACATTCTATGCACACTATTACCAAACTGAAAGTAATGTAGAACCCTAGTACAGCACTGTGATGCCTCTCAGAGCTTCATGGCACACACTGCACCAAAGTAAAGCATCCACACAGTTTCCAGTTCCAAGGGATGGGCACAGTATGTCTCAGTGGCACCGAAATTGAACACTATAGACGTACTAAGTGAAAAACAGCCCCTGTCCCTCAAGAGCATATACAGTACTCTAAGTTGACTGGCTAGACAAAGGTAAGAAATGAGAAAAAAAGGCTTAGCAAGTGAAGACACTTACCCTAAGTAACATTACAAGATGGTTGGCAAAAGGGGAACAAGACATACTTTCCTGACTCTCAAAACAGCATCCTGATCACTGGGCCATGCTGACTTCTTTTTTAAATACTGTTTTTGCTCCCTCTGCTCTGTTACTCACAGACTCCATGTCATCAACAGATTAAGCCGGATGTTTGCTTTTCACATCATTTGCAAACTATAATTTTAATTCTTTTATTTCTCAATGTTTTGATGTATTAACATTTCTTTCATATTATTTTTAGAGAGACAGAGAGAGGCTAGATATTTAAAACATCTTGAATGAAGCTTGCAATAAGTATAACATCTGCCAGGGGCCTAACACTGAAACTAGAGATGTGACTGCAATACATGGAGCGCACACAGATTTAGTCTAGCTAGCTAGCTAGCTACCAATAGCAATAAAATACATGGAACATGGACTGAAGACACAGCAACAATAGGATAGTCACCCAGTTAAGTACCCACTGGGCTCATACAGCCTTCACTAACACTTGTACCACTTCATCTTCACTACTATCCTAGTGCATACACATGTCTAAGTTGGCTTAAAATAAAGTGATTTAAGTCAACTTTAAGTTATGCCACATTGGAGCATACACATGTATGGCTCTTTGATATGGTAGCAGCCATCACCATGTACTTTAAATCTTACCATCAACTTAAGTGATCTGACTCAAGATAATATACCCTATATATACAAATATATATAAGATGTATTATCTTGTACAGACAAGGTTCTTTGGGTTAGACCAACTAAAATAGTTGGAAAAATTCTTCTTTGCAAGTTTTCAGGTACAAACATCCTTCTTCAGGCAAAGAGAGCATCTGCAGTTGTTTTATGTTCTTTCTGGAGGAGATTGAAACAAGTATGCAAGAATTCAACCAGTGAAAATGCAAATGGGTGGCAGTGAGGGTAAGAGGGGTGAGAGACAATGGGTGAGAGACAGGTAGGGGGTGCGGAAAAGGAAATGGTGACCTGGAGATAGAATTTAGCTGGAAAATTGTAGAGAGGTTACCTGGGGTATCAGATCGTTATAATACGGCATAAATAAAATGTCTATATTAAGTCCATGGTTTTTTGTATCCAGAGGTTGATGAAGTGAAGTCCGTAGGCTTGCCTGCAAAGTTTTGTAAATTGCATTTGAGGATTAAAACAGAGATTGGACAGTGCGTGGTTTTTTTAAGTGTGCCCCCACAAATAATTGAGTATTTTTGTCTTTGATTTTTGGTGTGTGTTCATTTTGGTACACAGTAGGCCTGTGGGAATAGGGAACTATTCAATTCGGCTGAATAGCTTCAAAAGATTCGGAGCCAATTCAGAGATCTGGCCATAGAGAATAATGGGGAAATCAATGAAATATCTATAACTTTGTTGTCGTTTGGCTGATTCAGATTAAATTTGCAGGGATGGTAACCTCTGCTGAGGGCATGACATGTGCTAAGCTTCAAAGTGACAGGTGCAGGGGGTTCAGAGAAACTTCACCTCAACATTCTGAAAGCAAAACTTGTGTCACATGTATGTGTTAAGCCACAGTGGAGTGAAAACCGCAGGGATGGTAGCTCTTGCTGAGGCCACAAAGCCTGCCATGTTTCAAGGAGACGGATGCAGGGGTTTCTGCCCCAAGACAGAAACAGTTGCACAAGCACCCATGACACGAGTTTTGCTGTCAGCAGCCAGAGGTGCAGGGCCACAGAACCCAAAAGCCCTGCACCTATCTCCTTGAGATCTGGCAGGCTTTGTGGCTGCAACACAGGATACCATCCCTGCAACTGTCACCCTGCTGCACCTTAACACACACAGTGTCACCTACGTCACAAGTTTTGCTTGTCCACAGCTTGAGGTACAGTTTCCCCCAAACCCCTGCACCTATCTCCTTGAAACTTGGCAGGCTTTGTGGCCTCAGCAAGAGCTACCGTCCCTGCATGTTTCATAAGAATCAGCCAAAAGACAAAAAAGTTATAGATATTTAATTTATTCCCCATTATACCCTATGGCTGAATCTCCAAATCAATTTGGAAAACCTAAAGCTTCCAGCTTTTCAATTCAATTCGGATTCGTAGATTTGGCCTCCACTTCACATTTCTCCATATTAAATGTCATCAGGTTGATGTCCACCCACCTCACAAACTTGCCCAGGTCATCCTGTACTGCCAGCCTGTCCTTGAGCGCGACCATGCTCCCCCATAGTTTGGTACTGTCTGCGAACTTTGGTTCTGGGAAGATCTCTTCAAGAATAGGGTCTTCTCCTAATATGGGTTGTAACTGTTTGAGGATTTTCTGTATAGGTTCCAGGGATGTTATGTCATAACTAATGAGAGCCAGGGGTTGCCTGGATGAAGGTAGTCTCCAGCCCAAGGAGACACTGCACCAAGGTGACTGCTCCCCTGGAGCTGCACAACTGTTTTGAACCCCTCACATCAGCAGATGCCAGTCATGCCACCAGCACCAGCATGTGAGGATGGAGAACAACCAACAACTATGCCTAGAAGAAGACACAGAGTAATCATGATGGGCAACTCCCTCCTGAGGCAGACAAAGGAAGCAATCTTCACCCTGACCCCTTAGCCCATGAGGCCTGCTGCCTCCCTAGGGCTCATGTCCCGGATGTGACTGAGGGGATGGATCCCCAAACTCATCCAGCCCTCTGACCACCATTCCATGCTACTCATCCACTTGGGCACAAATGGTATAGCAGGGAACAATCCCAGCTGGGTCAAGCATAACTACAGGGCTCTGGAGGCACAGACAGTTTTTTCCTTGATCCTCCCAGTCATGGGTCATGGGCCCCAGAGGGAAAGGGGCATCAATGAGGTGAACAGAAGACTCCGGTGATGGTGCCATTGCAAAGGGGTTTGGCTTCTTTGACCATGGCCCGCACTTCAGTGAGAGAGGTAGCGGATTGTTGAGAAGGGATGGTCTCCACCTCACCCAGAAAGGGAAGCAGTTCTTCTCAGCCAGAACAGTTGACCTACTTGATAGGACTTTAAACTAAGATCACTGGGGGATGGGCAGTCAATTAGCAGTTCTAGCCCAGGTCATGCCAACCACAGTAGAAATAACTTAGGTAGCCTAAGGGAACCCACACCTATGACAGCCCTAGGAAAGGTCATGTCCCATAACATAAGGGCTTCCCATGGCAGATTCAACTGCCTGTACACAAATGCCATGAGCTTAGGAAACAAGCAAGAAGAATTGGCTTTTCTCATGTGATAAAGGTTATGAACTTGTAGGGATAACAGAGAGCTGGTGGGACTCCACCTATGACTGGACTGGTTGTATAGAAGGCATGTACAGGACAAACCATATTGGAAAGAGGGATGGGGGTGTAGCTCTCTCTGTCCAGGAGCAGTACACACTTCTTTCCAAACTGAGTTCACTAACCATGGAGGGCATCTTGAGTCCCTCTGGGTTAAAATATGGGGAGAGCATGGGGAAGGAGATATACTCATAGGAGTCTATTATAGACCTCCCCATGAAGAAAAAGAACTGGACCATGAATTCAACAGGGAACTGGCTGAGGCTGTGCACTCCTGATGCATTGTCATGGGGAACTTCAACCTCCCTAACGTCTTGTGGGAAGAGCACATGGCCAAATCTGACTGGTCATGTAGCTTTCTTGCTTGCATTGATGACCTCTACCTAAAGCAAGAGGCCTCTCCCCTAGTCGGCCTGCATCATTGGATCTGGTTCTGACCGAAGGGTCAGATCTGGTGAGTGATCTGAGGATCAAGGGAAAGCTTAGTGACAACAACCATGAACTGATCACTTTCTCTGTCCAATGCAGGGCAGGAAAATCCCTCAGTAAAACAGAAATCCTCAACTTTGGAAAGGCTGACTTACACAAACTCAGGAGATTGGTCAGTTAGGCACTAAGAGGCCATGCTCCCTTAGAAAGGGGAGTCCACAAGGACTGGTTATTCCTTTAGAATGAAATCCTCAAAGCGCAAGTGTAACAGGTATCCGCTCTGGGCCGACTTAAACGTGGCCCGCACACCTGTTCCTGGGGCAACCGCCCACCTACTTGCCTGCCATGCCTTGTTGTTAAATGATTAATTGGTGTTAATTAGCAGGAGGCTGCCCTGGTACTGCCCCACTGCCAGGGGGCGCTATCCGCGGCTCGGTTTCCTCCCCTACACCACAGTCCACACCTCGCTGATGGAATAGATGTTCTGTCCCATCCTAGTTATGATCTGGCCCCTTTTTGTCCTCTCTGGGCCTCCTCAGTCACACCACCCCCTCTCTGGGGCTCCCCAATAATGCCCCCCTCCCTGGGGCTTCTCAGCAACCGCCCCCCCCGGGCTCACCACGCCCGCACTGGGATTCTCAGCAGTGCCCCCTCTCTCTGGGGCTCTTCAGTAGTGCCACCCCCTCTCCGGGGCTCACCGCGCCCACACTGGGCTTCTCAGTAACTGCCCCCTTCTCTGGGCTTCCGCCCTCTCTCAGGGCGCATGTCAATACTGCTGCCCCCTACTCTGGGGCTCCTCAATAATGCCACCCTCCTCTGGGGCCTTCTCAGTAAAACTGCCCCCGCTCTGGGGTCTTCTCAGTAAAGCTGCCCCCTTTTCTGGGGCTGGGGTCTATACACCCCGAATGCTGCACCCTCACTGGCGCTGGGGTTCTCACACTCCACTGTGAGTCCCCTATGAGGCCTCCTCCAACCCCTAATAGCCTCACCCAAACCACCGGTCTAACAAACAGCAACATAAACACAAGCCCTCTGGCTATAACTTAAATGGCAGCTGCTTGGCCATAAAAACATTCAAGCCTACCCGGGGATTACTCCATCCCTCAGCAGTGCCAAATGCTGCTCCTGCAATCAGGCCTCCCCTCTCTTCCATGACAAAGCTTCTTCCTCCTGGGCTGCTGGCAGGAAACTGCTTGTGGCCCCAGGCCCTAGGGCTTATAAGGGAGCCAGGCCCTGCCCCTTCTGTTCAGCTGACCTTCTCTGGTTGCCCTGGCAACCCACAGCTGGGCTCCTTATTCCCTGCTAGGGCTTCCTCCCTAGCAGTTTCCCCTCTTTGGGAGCAGGGCACCTCAGTGCTCTGTGACAGCAAGGGAAGTACATCCCATCCTGTAAGAAATGCAGTCAGCAGGCAGGGAAGCCCCCTTGGCTAAGCAGGGAACTGTCAGACCTCCTGAAACTGAGAAGAGAAGCCTACACCAGATAGAAAATAGGAACCATCACCAAGGAGGACTACTCAGCACTAGCCCGCACATGTAGAGAGTGGTCCAGAAAAGCCAACACAGAAACCGAACTCAGGCTAGCCACAGGAATCAAGGACAACAAAAAGTCCTTCTTCAGATATGTGGGAAGTTGGATAAAGAACAAAGGCAACATTAGACCCCTGCAAGATCAAATGAGGCAGCTGACATCTGACACCCAAGAAAAGGCCAAATCTCCTAAATGATTACTTTGTGTCAGTTTTCCACCCACCCAAGGGGGTCACACTGTCAGACAGGATGCAAAACACCCACAGAGTGGGAGATAGGACCACAATTGATGTAGATCAGGTGAGGGAACACCTCAAGAGGTTAGACATCCATAAGTATGCGGGCCCAGACTGAATGCACCCAACAGTCTTGAAGGAGCTGGCAGACATCATAGTTCACCCTGTGGTGAAAGTATTTTAAAATTTGTGATGCTCAGGAGAGGTTCTGGGAGAGAGCCAATGTGGTCCCAATCTTCAAGAAAGGAAGGAAGGAAGATCCAGGGAATTACAGGCCAATCAATCTGACATCCATCCCTGGAAAGATCTTAGAGAAAATCATCAAGGGATCCATTAGCAACAGGCTAATGGAAGAAAACTTTTTGAATGCCAGCCAACATGGCTTTGTTACTGGCAGGTCTTTCCTGACCAACCTAATCTCCTTTTGAGCAGGTAATGCATTGCCTTGACAAGGGAGATGAAGTTGATGTCATATATCTGGATTTCAAGAAAGCTTTTGACATAGTCTCCCATGATGTCCTCATGGCTAAGCTGGGGAGATGTGGCCTCAACCATCTCACAGTCTGCTGACTGGAAAACTGGCTCTGGGGTCAGACTCAGAGTACTAGTTGAAAGAAGTGAATCAACATGGCACAAGGTGACCAGTGGTGTCCCTCAGGACTCAGTACTTGGGCCAGTACGCTTCAACATCTTTATTAATGTTCTGGATTCGGGCATCAGATGTAGACTGGCAAAGTTTGTGGATGACACTAAACTATGGGGGAAGGCAGTCACCCTGAAAGACAAGCTGGGGATACAGGCCAATTATGCTTAGGGGCAACCAACACGGGTTCATTAGAGACAGGTCCTGTCAGACCAACCTGGTGGCCTTCTATGACCAGGTCACAAAATCCTTAGATGCAGGTGTAGCAGTGGACGTAGTCTTCCTGGACTTTAGGAAGGCCTTCGACACTGTCTCTCACCCCATTCTCATTAAAAAACAGAGGGACTGTGGCGTCGACACCTACACAGTCAAATGGGTCACTAGTTGTCTGAAGGGCCATACCCAGAGAGTGGTGGTGGCTGGGTCATTTTTGACCTGTAGGGATATGGGCAGTGGGGTCCCCCAGGGCTCGGTCCTTGGGCCTGCACTGTTCAACATCTTCATCAGCGACTTGGATGGGGGTGTAAAAAGCACCCTGTTCAAATTTACAGATGACACGAAGATGTGGGGAGAAGTAGGCATGCTAGAAGGAAGGAATAGGCTGCAATCAGTCCTACACAGGTTACAGAGGTGGGCGGATGAGAACAGGATGGGTTTCAACACTGACAAGTGCAAGGTGCTGCACCTGGGGAGGAGGAACCAGCAGCAAACCTACAGGCTGGGGAACTCCCTTCTCATCAGTGCAGAGGCAGAAAAGGATCTTTGAATCATTATTGATGCCAAAATGAACATGGGCCGACAGTGTGGGAAAGCGGTCAGGAAGGCCAACTGTACCTTGTCATGCATCCACAGATGCATCTCAAGCAGGTCAAAGGAGGTGACGCCTGCTTGAGATGCATCTGGACCCCTGACCAGTGTCCCCCTCTATGCGACACTGGTCAGGCTGCAGTTGGAGTACTGCATCCAGTTCTGGGCGCCACACTTCAGGAGGGATGTGGACAACGGGGAGAGGATCCAGAGGAGGGCCACCCACATGATCAGCAGTAATGAGGGCAGGCCCTACAAGGAGAGGTTAAGGGACCTGAACTTGTTCAGCCTCTACAAGAGAAGGCTGAGGGGGAATCTAGTGGCTGTTTACAAACTAGTCAGGGGAGACCAACAGGCATTGGGAGAGTCCCTATTCCCCTGAGCACTACCAGGAGTGACAAGAAATAACGGTCACAAGCTGGCAGAGGGTAGATTTAGGCTAGATATCTGGAGGCACTACTTCACAGTCAGGGCGGCTAGGATCTGGAACCAACTTCCAAGAGAAATGGTGCTGGCTCCTACCCTGGGGGTCTTTAAGAGGAGGCTAGGCTAGATGAACACCTTGCCAGGGTCGTTTGACCCCAGTACTCTTTCCTGCCATGGCAGGGGATTGGACTTGATAATCTGCTCAGGTCCCTTCCAACCCTACCCTACCAACTATGAAAATATGGACACACTTGCAAGGTGGGCAGACCAAAACCTGATGGCCTTCAACGTAGAGAACTGCAGAGTGCTCCACCTTGGGAGGAAGAACCAGCAGCATAATTATAGGCTTGGCAGTGCTACACTCGCTAGCACCATGACCGAAAGAGACTTAGGGGTTTTGATTGGCCACAAGATGAACATGAGCCACCAATGGGATGCCATGGGTGGCAAACCAAACTCTGGCATGCATCCACCGATGCATCTCAAGCAAAACCAGGGACATCTTCCTCCCACTTTACTCGGCCTTAGTGAGGCCAAAGCTAGAGTACTGCATCCAGTTTTGGGCCCCCCTCTTCAGGAGGGATGTGGATAAGCTTGAGAGAGACCAAAGGAGAGCCGTCCATATGATTAAAGCCAAGAAGACAAGCCTTATGAGGAGAGGTTGAGGGACATGGGACTCTTCAGCCTGGAGAAGAGAAGGCTCAGGGGGTACTTGGTGGTAGCCTACAAGTATATAAGAAGGGTGCATCAGGACTTGGGAGAACAGTTGTTCACCAGAACTCCCCAAGGGATAACAAGGTCTAAACAACCACAAACTCCTGGAAGGCCAATTTAGACTGGACATAAGAAACAAAACCTCTTTACAGTCAGTGTCCAGGGTCTGGAACAGACTCCCCCCCAGAGGTGGTGCAAGTACCTACTCTGGACTCATTCAGAAGGCATCTGGATGTTTATCTTGCTGGGATCATTAGACCTCAGCAGACTTCCTGATGATCTCATGGGGTCCCTTCCAGCTCCTAATACCTATGAAATATATAATGGTGTGCAATTCATGGGGATTTTCTTTTTGTACTGCAGCAATTCTTCACGTGGTATCCAGGTGGCTCTTTCAAAGTGTGATATCTCTGAAGGAGATGTTGTGTGAAAGCCCTTTTGAGATTTGTGAAGTTACGATCACGGGTGTTCTCATCTGTGCAAATTTGGTGGTAGCAGAGGACTTGGCTGTATATTACAGTTTTCTTGGTATATTTAGGGCGATTGCTGGTTTTGTGCAGATATGTATGTTGGTCCATGGGTTTTTTGTATATGGTGGTCTGTATTTTATCATTCTGGATAGTAATCACAGTGGCTAAAAAAGAAAAGTTAGTGCTGGAGTATTCAAGAGACAGGCTGAGATGGGAGTGATGATTACTGAATTTCTGATGGAAATTAATCAGAGCTTGCAGGTTCTCAGTCCAAATGATGAAGATGTCATCTAAATTTCTTAAGTACAGCATGGGTTTGATGGTACAGACCTTGAGGAATTCTTCTTCCAGGTGGCCAATAAAAAGGTTGGTATATTGTGGAGCCATTTTAGTGCTCATCACTGTGATGGCCAGGCCCTTCACCCCCATGAAGGCTGAGGGTAGACCAAGGTCACCTTCCAGGACAAGGGAGGACTTGAGGGTCTCCCACGCTGTCCAGCCAGGGGGTTGAACCAAGGTGGTCAGTGCCCCAAGGCCTCCCCTCTGGAGCTCTGCAACAGGTATGAACCTCTTGCAGCCCCAGTAGAGCCTGTAGAGCTGCCAGCTTCTGCAGGCAAGGGAGGCACACTAACAACTACCATCCCTACTCTCCCCAAGATGAAACGTAGAGTGGTTGTGGGAGACTCCCTCCTGAGGGGGACTGAGGGAGCAATCTGCTGCCCCAGCCCCTTAGCCTAGGAGGTCTGCTGCCTCCTGGGGGCCTGTATCTGGGACATAACTGAGAGGATCCCAAAGCTTATCCAGACCTTCAGCCACTACCCTATGCTCTTTATCCATGTGGGCATGAATGACATGGCTTGAAGCAATCCCAGCTGGGTCATGAGTGGCTACAGGGCTCTGGGAGCAGGGTTTAGAGGATCGGGGGTGCAGGTGGTCTTTTTCATGATCCTCCCACTTATAGGTCATGGGCTGAGGAGGGAGAAACAGATTGAGGTAGTTAGCCAAAGACTGTGGCACTGTTGTCATAGTGAAGGCTTCAGCTTCCATGATCACAGACTGGACACAGTCCAGTGAGAGAGGCAGTGGTCTGCTGGGGAGAGAGAGCCTCCACCTCATTTCACCTTACTGGGGAGGAAGGAAGTTGACCCTTTGACCCAGAATGGCTGACCTGCTTCACCAGGCTTTAAAACTAAACCCGCTGCAGGATGGGTGGTCCACCACCAAAGCAAGCCCACTAGGCAAACACTACAAAACCAGCAGGGTAGGGCATTCAAGGGAATCCTCTCCTACCCCAGCCCTGGAACGGTGTCCTCCTGGGAGTGCAAGGAAGCCTAAGGCTTCCAATGGGATACTTACATATCTGTACACCAATGCCAGGAGCTTGGGGAATAAAAAGGAGGAACTGGTTCTCCTGCTAAGCAAAAATGACTACAATCTCATAGGGATAACGGAGACCTGGTGGGACTTCACCTATGACTGGGCCATAGGTATAGACTGGTATACCCTGTACAGAAGAGATTGTGGAGGGGAAAGAAAGAGGTGGAGGAGTAGCTGTCCATGTCAAGGAAAGCTACACATCCTTGCAAGCTGACATTGGCACCAATGGAGGATGACTGGAGGCCCTCTGGGTTAAAATACGTGGGGAACGTGGAACAGTGGACACCATGGTAGAAGTCTACTAAAGACCTCCTAATCAGGAATAAGAGCTTGACCAGGAATTCGCTAGGGAACTGGCTCTCAGTGAATGGTTGTCATGGGAGACTCCAACTGGCTACATTGTATCAAGGACAATAAAAAGTCCTTTTTCAGATATGTGGGGAGTTGGAAGAAAAGCAACAGTAAGACTGGACCCCTGCTAAACCAAATGGGACAACTGACAAACGACACCCAGGAAAAAGCCAACCTGCTTAATGAGTATTTTGTGTTGTTTTTTCACCGGCTCAAAGGGACTGCCCTGCCTAACATGGTGCAGGACAGTCAGAGTGAGGGTGAATTTATACTCAACATCAGTGTAGACCTTGTGAAAGGAATACCTTGAGAGGCTGGACACCTTCAAGTCAGCTGGTCCTGACAGATTGCGACCCAGAGTACTTAAGGAGCTGGCAGGCATCATAGCCAACCCACTGGCAAGGATATTCAAGAACTCATGACACTCAGGTAAAGTACCCGAAGATTGGAAGAAGGCAATATGGTGTCTATCTTCAAGAAAGGAAGGAAAGTAGATCCAGGGAACTACAAGTCAAGCAGCTTGACATCAATCCCTGGGAAGATTCTGGAAAAAAAAAAAATATCAGAAAGACCATTCTTGACAAGCTGGCTGATGGCAACATCCTGAGGGACAGCCAGCACAGGTTTGTTGCAGGTAGGTCTTGCCTGACCAATCTCATTCCCTTCTGTGACCAGGTGTTGTATCACTCAGACAAGGGAGAAAAGATTGACGTCATATATCTGGACTTTAAAAAAAAGCCTTTGATCTGGTGTCCCATGATCTCCTCGTGGAAAAAAATAAATAAATAAATAGGCCAACTGTGGCCTCGGCTACATCACAATCTGATGGCTGGGGAATTGGCTCTGAGGTCAGACCCAGAGAGTGGTAGTTGATGAAAATGAATCATCATGACACTCCATGACCAGTGATGTCCCCTAAGGCTCTGTCCTTAAACCTGTACCTTTTAACGTCTTTATTAATGACGTGGACCCTGGTGTCAGAAGCAGATTGGCCAAGTTCATGGATGACACCAAACTTTGGGGAAGAGTGTCCACACCCGAGGTCCTGGTGATCCAGGTTGACCTGGATATGCTTATAAAAGGGGATGGATAAAAACTTGATGACATTCAATATGGGAAAATACCAGGTATTCCACCTCGGGGGGGGGGGGGGGGGGTGGAAAAAAATCCCACAGCATGCTTAAAGGT
Organism: Alligator mississippiensis; assembly: GCF_030867095.1. NCBI lineage: Eukaryota > Metazoa > Chordata > Crocodylia > Alligatoridae > Alligator > Alligator mississippiensis. The sequence goes on from NC_081824.1 coordinate 90,905,434, forward strand.
TCAACAGTGCTATGCTCACTAGCACCATGGCCAAAAGGGTCTTGGGGGTCATGAGTGACCACAAGATGAACATGAGCTATCAATGCAATGTCACAGCTGTTAAAGCAAACCAAACTCTGGCTTGCATCCATAGATGCTTCTCAAGCAAATCTCAGGATGTCATCCTCCTGCTGTACTCAGCCTTGATGAGGCCACAGCTGGAGTACTGCATCCAATTCTGGGCTCTACAATTCAAGAAGGATGTAGAAAAGCTTGAGAGAGTCCAGATGAGTACCACACACTTGATCAGAAGGCAAAAGTTAAGTTGACTCAACTGTTGGAAAGTTAGTATGTACATGTGCACCCCTAGAGAACAAGGTATTTATTAGGAAAATAAGACAAATATTAGATGATTGTTCAAATTTACTGAAATATATATGGCTTTAGTGAATGTTTGCCTTTTACTGTAAGTTCCAAATACATCATTTTGCTTCTTGACTAAAACACCCATATATAGGTGTGAGAGAGTGAATATCTATAATACTGTTATACAAATCCCAATGGTACATTCTTCTCTTGGGTGTCTTTGCTTACTAAAGAAGAAAACTGAAAACACAAGCATTCATTATTTCCCAATTGTTGTATTCACTTTTAAAGAATTTGGGGAAAAAAATCCTGATTCTGACACAGCTCTTGAAAGCTTGTTTTCTCTACTGCACCCTGAAAGTTAGTTATGGTGCACTGTAGTCCAGTGCTGACCTTTTTGTCCCTCTCAAACTTTTCCAGAATAATAAGAGACAACTACCCTTTTCAAGATAAAGATCAAGTACTAGCAAAGACAGGTGTGAAAGCAGACTTGCTAGAACAATCTAATTATAAAAAAAAAAAGCAAAAGTGACCAGGACTAGATGGCCTCCATTTAAAAGTTTTGAAGGACTTAAGAAAAAGGAAGTGCAGTAGTTCTGTACAGCACACAATTATTTTATCCCATGGGTATCTCAGCAGACACCAAAACAAAAACTAAATTCTGCCAGAAGTGGATCAAACAAAGGGGTTGTGGATGTGGGTGCTTGTGACAAAATATAACTAAATAATATTTAAATAAGTTATTTAAACAAATTCAATTGCATGTATTTCAATATATACAACTGAATATATTTTAAAAATCCACTTTGACAATGTAAACTCTAGTCATAACTGTAATTAAATGGGCTGGTTCTGTTTTTATAATCTTTGGGCTATATATTATTCAATCTTTTTTAAGGCAAGGAAATGTGGACAACAATTTGCAGCACTGGGTCCAATGATAAATATTGAAACTTAATTTTCGCTGTTCCACTAAATACCAGTAATTAAATGATCAAAACCTTGAAACAGTACTTAACTCTTTTATTCCTTTAATCTTACTCAGCTATACAGCACTGAAAATGACAACTGAGCAAGCTCAAAATTCTTGGGTGAAAATGTTCAAAAAGATATTCATTTCACACAGCAATAGCTCCACTTTGCCATTTCAATGAAAAGAGTATGATTTTCCTTTTTGTTTTGCCACAGCAAGACGTTAGTGACATTTAGAAAAAATGATCACTACTGAACAAGGCAGTTATGTTACTATACAGTTTACAACATTAAGATTTATTTTAGCTTGAGGCAAAGTAAAGATTAAAGAGACGGTGCCGCTAAGACTACAAAGGCTCATAAAACACCAAGCTATTACCATGACCTTAATATAGAACTCAGGATTCAAGGCATCAATATTGTGTTATAATAGCCTTGTATTCATTTAAAATTCAGTTACCGTTTGTCACAGCCCCATTTCTAGTTTTCATCCAAACTATGCTGAACTTTAGCTGCACAAAATATTTACTACTTCTTTATTAGTTACCTACAAAATTCACAAGGTCCAAAAGTGATAGCCATGTAGTCCCCTGAGAAATCTAGAAAACAACTGGAGTACTATCCAGTTTGTCATCCTATTATTCCTTTTAAATGTATAACAGACAATGGAATAGCTAAAGAGCTAGAGCACCAACCTTGCTGTGCAGGAATAAATTTCCAGAAAAGTTCAGGACTGGATTGTCTCTGGACATATTTTGAACTTGCAAATTTTATAGCAAGTTGTAGTTTTATTTTATTTTATTTTATTCTGCAACATGACTTCTGCTGAGAGAGGAATTAGATAGCTGAACTTTGCTGCCTGAAACATACCCACAGTCTACCTGCTTAATAGTACAGGTATTCAGATTTGGACTCTCCTGCTCCCAAGTAAATCTACTTTCTTAAAACACAAGCTTGAGTTTTGCAGATCAAAACTGCACATGTAAAGGGAGGCCACCCTTCTATAGGCAGTCTTACATTGAAGTTCCTGGAAATTCTGTATATCAGAAATGTGAATATAATTCAAGGAAAGTGAAGAGTGTGAATTAAATGAGGCTTTTCATCCATGACTACTCAGCAAGGGCTATGCAGTAGCAAAGGGTGAGAGGTACACTGCCCTAAAAGAGCCCTATTCAAAGGCATCATGATTGAGGAAGGCAAGCACCATGTAAGGAAAATCTGCCTCTGCCAACAAAAGATGCATTTGGGATGGTGCCAGAAAATTAAGAATAATGATTATACAGTAGCCACATTGCATTGGAAGTCACAGAGCTCACAGAGTCCAATGAAGCCTCGTCAATCTTGTCCCAAATGCAGGGATTTGAGCTGGGATCGACTCCTGCAGAACAGCCTGTGGAAAGTGACAGAAGAGATGAAGTCTGGGGTCTTTACCAACAGCTCCCAAGCAGAGGCATTTGTGCATGAAAGGGGAGAGTGAAAATGAAAAGACAAACCCAGTGAACTCTGTCCCCTACTGATAGCATTATGTCAAAGCCTGGGGGGCAGCTTCTCAATAGTGAAGCTGCCCATGGTGGTTATTCATGTGGGGAAGAGGTGCAATCAGCTTTCTTCCATCTATACATGCCCCGCCCCCCCCCCGCCCCCACGAGCACCTCTTAGCATATGCATCTATTATATATCAATTAGATGCCATCTACACATTACATTTCAGGCATAATTAAACATTTAAATCACACCTTAAGTAGTCACCCAGCCACACATTCAGTCACTTAAATGACAATAAACTTTGTAGCTGCTTCCTATCATGCCTGTAACAGCAAATACTTGCCTTGTAACTGGAAAGCAGTGTAGCCCATTTAAGGGCAGGGTTTAGTAGCAACCAACAAAGCAGAGGTTAAGGAAAGACCCTGTAGGCAAGTCAGCTGACAAGGGAGTACCTGGCCTGCAGGGTACGGTTTAGGAAGCAAGAGAGCCCAGAGCTGGAGAGAGAGGGGGTAGTCTGTCTCTGCAGGCTTTCCAGAGAAAAAATTCTGCCCAGAAATGGACTTTGTCAGGGAGACTGGTTGGGGGCTGGTCACCTTGGAGGCAGGGATGGAGCCTGGTACTTAAAGGAGCAGAGCTGAATGATTCCCTGTAATGAAGAGAAAGGGTTAGTTGGAGGATAACATGCTGCTAACCAGTGGTTACAACAGGACTGGGTGGTGTTTGGAGGTCCCATTAGTGCCTAAAAGGCACACGACCACCTTAAGCCCTTGCAGGGACAGGCTCAAAAGGCACAGATCGGGGGTGAGGAGGGGGCAGAGGGCCCAGCACCCAGAACCCAAAAAGCATGAACGATGCATGCCCCCGGCAGCTGGGCAGGGCATGGCAGCAGTAAGCGTGCAGCTCCCACCGATGCTGTCAGCACGGGGGGGAAGATGAGGGTGGCGAGCTCCGACCAGGGGTCGGCAACCACTGGCAGATATCACCAGCAGCAGCCAGCGGGGATCACTGACCACCCACAGATGCTGCCGGCAGTGGTGGCAGCGGGGGGTGGCAAGCGGCGACCACCCACAGGCGGCACCAACAGTGTCGGCAGTGCCTTTTTGTAGGGGATGCAATGCCACACTCAGGGTGTATGTGTGCACCCCCTACACGTCGCCCCTGCCAAAAAGGGCAGAGCTTGGGGCCACGGGGCCCAGTGCCTGAGAAGGGTAAGGACAAGGTCCAAGGACCCAGCACAGGACAGAGATAGGGCCAGGGACTGAAGCCGAAGAGGGGCTAATCCAGAGCCCAATAGGGTAGGGCTAGAGCTGGAGCCCAGAAGTCAAGTCCAGAACAGTAGGCCTTGGCTAGGAAACCAGATAGAGCAGAGGAGCACAAGCCGGGAATGCCGAGGCTCCAAGGAAAGTGTAAAGGCCTGAAGCAGCCTGTTGGCTTTGGGAACAAGTGTCCCACTGGATGTGATGTAGCATACCACTAGTAAGGCATGGGCACTATGTTGTTCTCAAAAGACCAAGGGAGTTAAGCTTATAGAATGATAAAGCTTGTTTATTCAGAGATCAATACCTTGCCTACAGTTCTGCTGTTCCTTCCTGCAATCCTGGGACAAATGTAACAATACATAACACTCTTAAAAGGTATCCACACATCTTCCCCTTTTACATGTAGCATATCCCCATATAATACTAACATTGGCAATTTAGTTCAACCTATGGTTAAAGCATATTTTAACAGGTCTTTATTAGTCTTTGTGTTGGCTTTTTTAGCTCCAAGTGATCTTCTCAGTTTTCCCTGCATTCACAATACTTATTGGTTCAGTTCTTGTTTAATTTCCTTGTTCAGATGTTTCTATTTCTGTGTCATTTGCAATCTCCTCTGTCATTTCTTGTTGCTTTGATGTTAGCTCTGTTTCCTTTGGTGAATCATGATGCTGCTTCTTTTCTCCCCTTTTTGAGTTGCAAGTGTCGTCTGTTCCTTCTTAATACCTGTTCTTCCAGTGTGACTAGTTTATAGGATCTGGGAGCTACTTGATGGGAGACTAGTGCTTTTTGTTTCCACATTTGTCCATCTGAAATAAGCTCCATATCTTTGTTGTACAGTTGTGGTGAGTCTCTGTAACCCCTGTCATAGTACCATTTAGCTGTATACTGTAACTAAACTTTCTCTTTCTCATTTTGTGCATATAGACACTAACTTAGGAAGAGCCCTAGGTGCATATGCTACTGGTCTCCAACTATCCCCATGTTTTTTAAGTAAAGCTGATTTAATGCCTTCTTTAGAAGCATCTGTTTACAATTTAATAGGTCTTTTAGGGTCCTAGTATTTTCATACTGGAGCTTTCATAGATTGTAATCTTTCATTATTTTTTTCCTTCAAGTTTTTTAATTCAGCTTCATGTTCATGTTCCCATATCCACTGAGCAGTCTTTCATAGGAATGATATAAGGTATTTGGTCTGCTCTGCTAAGTTAGGTAGACATTTTCCTATAATATTGATCATTCCCAGTAATCTCTGCACTCCTTCCTTAGCCATAGGAAGTGGCATGTTTGTAATGGCTTTAACCCTTGCAGGATTGATTTGCACCTCTTTTCTCCTAGATATGTTATTTCTTTGACCCTGAATTTGCATTTTTGTTTGTTTAGTTTCAAGCCTGCTCTGCGAGCTCTTTCTAGTGCCTTTCTTAGCCTCAGGTCATGTGCTTCCATAGTATTTCCTCAAACTTATACATCAGTATAAGCCATAGATCCATCAAGACCTTCAAAAATTTGTTGCATCTTAGTGTGAAATACTTCAGATGCAGAACACAGTCCAAAAGGAAGCCTACAAAAGCATTACCTTCTGAAGGGCTTATTGAAGGTACATAAATCTAGTGCTATACTTTTCAAGGGGAATTTGCCAAAACCCAGAAAAGGCATCCAAAGTAGAGAAATATTTAGCTTCTTCCATGTTGCCAAAAACCTCTTCCCTGGTGGGAATGGGAAAACGCTCCCTTTTGATGCACCTGTTAATTTGCTTAGGATGCAGACACAATCTCAAGGATCCATCTTTTTTTCTATTATGACAGTGAATGAACCTAAGCGGTTGGTTGCTCTACTTTTTCTATTATGTCCATAATAACTAATCTAATTCCTTTTTCAGCTTCTCCCTTAGTACAAGGGGAACATTTCTTGGAGCATGTATGGTGAGAGTATTTGGTTCTTTTAATTCTGTCATACTCAGTTGGCAGTTTCCCTATGCCTTGAGACACATCATAAAACTCTTCTACTACGTTCTTGCTTTCTGAATATTCTTCAAAGATTTGCAAAAGTTTACAGAAAGGAGCATGATGTAACACACAAAAAACAGCAGGTGCATGCTCTATGCAATGAGGAAGAGGAAGAATTCTGAGGACTGAACAGGGCATTGCATGGGTTTGTGGTAACCCCCAAAACAGCTGACCATTGTTTCTTCAAGCAATGGTCTTTGGCCTTCACTTTCCTGCTTCATAGTGAGGTCCTCCTTTCTGTATTGTGTGTTGCCTTAGGTTTTTGCAGTCTTGTAATTCAGCTTGTTCTATTTTTCCCCTAGCTTCTGCAAGCCAGCTTTTGTTATCTCAGCCACTTGGAACATTCTAATTGCCTTTTCCAAATTAAGCTCAGGATCCTCTAGCAGTCTTTTCCTGAGACTTGTATCCCTTATACCCAATACTATTTGGTGTCTGATCATGGACTTTTTTAGGTCTCCAAAGTTGCATGTCTGGCTCAGCAGTCTGAGGTCTTTGACAAACTCCTCTTTTGTCACATATTCTTTTGGCTGTCTCATGTGGAAATTATACCATTCAGAGGTTTTATTTTGTTTGGATATACAATATTCCTCAAACTTTTTTATTACTGTGCCACAGATTTTCTGTTCTGCTTCTGACAGTTGTAGGCTATTATAAAAAGAGAGAACTACTGGGCCTGCTATATTTTAAAAAAAATAACTACCTTGAGTGAATTTCCTTCTCTGTAGCTTCACTGCCCATCTCATATACTTATACATATAGTGAAGGTCTGCTTACATTTCTTCCACTTTTCTTCTGCGTTGCTTTAACTCTTCTAGAATTCTAGGATGCTCCATTATTTTTTCTTTCTTCACACCCCACTTCTGGTACCATGTGTTGTTCTCAAAAGACCAAGGAGTTAAGCTTATAGAATGCTACATCTTGTTTATTCAGAGAGCAGTACCTTCCCTACAGTCTTGCTGCCCCTGCCTACATTTCCCAGGCAAATGTAACAACTTACACATAGCACTCTTAAAGGTATCTACACAGGAGTGACTATGGGAGTGGCTGGAGGTCATGACTTAAACCCATAAGGCAAGCCAGGTTGAGAGAGTTGACCACAGGGAAAAAGAATGAGCACCGTAATCAGTCTCTGAAAGCAGCCTCATTAAGTTTCTAACAAGATGTGGCAGGTGGGAAAACAATGTGAGACCTTAAGAGACAGGGCTGAAAGAGGCTAGCAGGGATGAGGCACCCTGTAGCGGGTATTGCAATGTTTCTTGGGTGCCTAACCTGTTATATTGCCATTAGCTGAATATGTGGCCAGGAGCCCCTGTGTCTGGGAGCCCCATCAGCTTATCAGAGCTCTTGGAGTTCCTAGTTGACAGGGCTTCCAGCTGCAGAGGAAGGGGAGGCCCATGCACCCCCATGGCTGGAAGCCCCCTCAACTGAGGGGGCTCCTAGCTGTGCGAGCTCACTTCTTGCTGGTGCAGGGGGAGCCCAGGGCCAGACTCCCCCTTCACCAGTAATAAGGTGTGATGGGATCTGATTGACAATCCCACATTCTGCAACATACATGTAGGATGTCAGAAGGTTGCAATTGTGTGGATCACACATTAGATCCCATTGTACCTTTACCTGCATATGTAGAGGGGCCATTATATTGGTACCTAGACACAGGAACCATATATAGAGATTTGAATATAGGCTGTGGAGTAGAGTCCAAGAGATTTCTCCTTATTCCACTTATTAGGCAATCCTGCCCAAATCTCTGAAAAACATTGATACATCCACACTTGTAACCCACCTTCATCCAAGCCTTAACATGAAAAGGCTAAAGAGACAAAATTACAAAAAACAGCAAGGAGAACCCAAAGTACTACAAAGGCCATGTGAATCACTTTACATTTTTAAGGCAGCATCACCACCATATATCTGATGCTTTGCTAGAGAAAAGGGTCACATTATCTCTTTACTCAGTTATTATGGAGCCTATTCAAGTCAGTGGGTTCCATGGACCCAAGAGAAGACATCAGCTTAGGGTAGTTTTGTGTCTCAAGTTGGGACGTATTTACCAACTGAGATGTCAAAAAGCAGCGCTCCTTCAGTCAAAATCTCCAAACCCATTTCTACTGCCTGTTTTGCTGTGCTGTCTTTCTTTTCCTCCCCCCCCCCCCTGCTTTTTCTGTAATGCATGTTATCTCTGAGGGGTGAATAATGGAAGCAATCAATGGGTCACCCAAGGATCAGAAACCAAAAGCTGTTGTTTTCAAGTTTTATTTATGTTTATTAATTTTTTTCCAGATCATTTCATTATTTTTCTGCTTACCAACTCTGCCAAACACCTTCTTTGGTGGATAATAAAATAATTCAAACAACAGAAAAACAGCCAATTTTTCTTGGCAGCAGAGGTCAAATAAGAGTCAAATAATCATGACCAAAAAAGGAAAAGATCACACATCCACAAATATTATGCAAACCTAAACACCTTGCTATCTGATGAACTCCATTTCCTTCACAAGTTTTCCCATCTGTATGAAATATATATCAGGTATAAAATCTTATTCTCTGTGTGTCTATGAGTACCTGTCTGAATCAGTCCTACAACTGATCAAATTTAAGGCTTAGTCTTAAAAAGGCCTATAAAGAACAAAGATGGAAAATGTCAAACTAATACCAGTAAATATTCTGTACAGTCACATACTCTAGTAAACTAATTCAATTATTTGTAGCGGGTAAGCTATTAGCTGAATTTCAGCATCCTTTCTGTTCATAATCCATTAACAAACTTTGATTTGTGTACAGCTACATTCATCCATATTTTTGGACACTTCATGCAAACAAGTTGCATAAAACTGTGTCCACTTTTTTAATCTAATAATCAATTTTGTACTATAGCCATATGGTCTGGTATCTGTTCCCTGCCTGAATTAGTTTAATTGTAATAGGGATATGGAAGATGCATGTTCAATGTACTAAACCTTTCATTAAATCAAAAAGAAGGTAGGAATAATTTTGGAGGCTAGGAAGAACCAGACTGGCAAGATTCAGGATTCAAACATTCTGAGCAACTTTGGGTGAATTCCTGGTCCCATTGACATCACTGGGGTATGGCTTTACACTCCAGACATCAAAACAAAAATGCACCAATTTTTAGAGTCACACATGCATGCATGTGCAGCTATGGCATCTGTGCTCAGATTCCTGAATAACTTATTTGCTTCTGACTAATGATTCCCAAATGTCCTAATAAGAAAGGTACTGTTTCATGCCTTTATATTTTCTGGTAGAGTTGAAAACTTGATGTTTTACCAAACCTCTAATGGGGTTGGTAAATGTTATGAGTTGATGTAAAAAGCTGCGCAGACAATGCCAGTTGCTTTTTAGCATTAAGGACTGTGTACTATGTTGTTGTTATAATAACATTTTCTGCATCTGCCAAAAGCATATCTTGTTTGTAACAATGACTTTGGTGAACGCTGATGGCTAATAAAATCAAGTTAGAAAATGCCTTCTGAGTGTTATAGGCAGACCTCTTTGGGTAGGTAGGGCTTACGAACATTTCAAGAGTCCACCCCTCTTATCTGCGATCGTAGCAGTACAATTATTACAGGCGATTGCACAGGGGGAAAGTAATCTTGTTTAAGTTGTCTGCAGTCAATGAATACTCCCTGCTCCAAATCTTTCAAGAACCTGTGCTTAAATTTCATACAAAATTTGACTTAATTGGTTCTATTTTTTGCTGTTTCCACAAAGGATGGTTTGTTTCTTTGTAATGGCAGTGCCAGAGGTAGAGGAAAAGTATCATCAACTGAATACCAAATGTATACAGCAGGGTAAAATTCTGAATTATGTTATACCACTTCACCTCCAGATTAAGCCTCCTGCATATCAATTTATTCTAGATTTCAGTGATATAAATGAGATCAGAATGTGGATGTGTGACAATCTTGAGATCTTTCCAACTACTGCTAAAAACAAGCATTACAATTAGAAGGAAAGGGTTTTGCCAATACAGGGAGCTCTGACTATAGATGCACCAACACTTGTTGACAGAGTCCAAGTCCTTCTGGCAAATCTATGGAATACATCACAAAAGAAGCAGCAGAAATACCAAAGAAACAAAAAGAAAAAGCTGCAAGGAAGCCCAGACACAACCAGAGACACTTGTAATGTGATCCTGAGAAATGCTAAAGAGAGCTTCTGGGCAGAGTGCTGGCTCAAAAGGAGATTGGGATTTTGAGCAAAGACACTGTACCCAGCTGCTTGTATTGAGGGATGTAGGGTTTTACGAACATACTTCAAATATTGTTGGGATTTCAAGGAAATAGACTCAGCCATCAACTTGCCCTTCTCCTAAATGCAAAAAACTCAAAAACTTGACTAACCATTGAATCAAAGCGGGTAAAAGTACAATCCCGCTTACTGCTAACAGTCTGCAGTTAGAAAATAAATTAGCAGTGAAAATTAAGGATATTGCAAAATAAGCATCGTGTATATGATTACTTTTACAAAAAAGAAGTGAATCTGTACTGTTGTCTTTGGCTCCACTTAAGTACTGAAAGCTGTGAAGCAAAGGCAACAGAATGCATTAATTACTTTTATATGGTGTTCTTAACAATGGTAACATATATTTGATGTGCTTGTAGTACTCTAAAATTTAGATTCAATGTCTAATTTGCACATATACATATACAAATATTGCAATAGTAAATATATATCCTATATCTATCCTAAAAGAAATAGATAGGATAGAAATATCTATCCTAAAAGAGAAACTGAGCTAAGGAGGAGGAGAAAATACTTTCTGAGTTTTCTTCCCACCACTACCCTCAAAGGAATGAAGATGTCTTTGTTTATAAAAAGACATTTTTTTGATCTTCCTCCAGTCTTCATGCTGTTTTCCCTCCTCGCTAGAAATTTTAAGCAAGCAACAATTTCTGAATGTCTCAAATGATACTATGCCAATATTCATCTGGTAACTCTTGAGTTTAATAAAAGAATTGTACAGATGGATACCTCAGACTGTTACCATGCTTTTTCATGATAATGAAGCTTTTAGAGAGCTCATTCACTACACTCAAACGTTTTACAAGGTGCCAAGACAACATTATTTCTCTACAGATAGTGTATAAGACCTGTGCTATAGTGTAATTAAAGATAATGATTACTGTGAAACAATCAATGCATTGTTCAAGTGTCCTAACTATGAAACTCATGTCAGTATCTGCCCATTAGAAGTCATTCTTGAATATCCACTGCCCCCTTCAGGAAGAAACACTAACAAGAATAAGTAAACCTCATAAATCTTGTTACTGGGTAAAATTTTCTAAAGAACTTAAGTGCATTAGGAACTAAGTCCCGTTTTCAGAAGTGATTGAGGAAACCAAGGACAAAGGCAAGTTACTGCAACATAAACAAGGGTGGGTATTTCCAGAACGTCAGCTTTTCTATAATATCCTGTGCATGGTCTCCTCCACCTCCCCCCAGTAAATAAGAGCAAACAGTGGTATCTTAATCCTCTTTCATTGAGAGCTATGCACTGCAGACGAACAGATACAAAATTCCACCCTTCCTTACACTGCTGTAAATTATTTACTCCCTCAAATGTTACTGAGATGAGATGTTTGGCTGAATTAATTATGGAGGAATTTTGGAAAATTTCAGCATTCACACACACACTCCAATTAGTTCTTTCTATAGCCTAATCTCTAATTCACTTAGCTAATAATCCCATTTTCAAAATTAACTTTCAAATCAGACTTCAGCTCCTGGTTTAATAAATATTTTGTATTACACACACACACACACTATGTGCACACGCTAAAAATACTGAAAAACGTTTCCTTTTTCCCCGCACAGCTCACCTTTTGGGCCCTCACTACGTGTTCAGGGATGATCCATTCAATCATTCATTAGATCCCACCACACTTTATTGCCGATGCAGAGGGAGCCTGATCCTGGGCTCCCCCTGCAGTGGCAAGAAGCAAGCTCCTGCAGCTGGGAGCCTCTTCAGTTGAGGACCTCCCAATAGCCACAGTTTTCCAGTCCTGGCAGTGCAGGGAACGCCTGAGTCTGGAAGACCATGGCAGGTGTGATCTTCCAGCCCCCAGGTCTCCATGCACCCCCAGGGCTGGGAGATCACAGCAGTGCTTCACAGCTGCTGAGACCCATTTGTCCCAGCACTGGGAGGTGCACTGCTGGGATCCAGCCTTAGTTGAGGGGATCCCAGCCCTGGTGGCACATGGTGCACAAATGCAGTTGGGCATGGTACAACCCAGCTGACAGAGCTCCCAGCCACAGGAGAGACTCAGCTACATGTGCAAATTGAAGCTCGAAAGCAACCAAATATAGAGTTTATACACATTTTTAAGGTTTAACTTTATAGCTGATTGGAGCTTTTATGGCATGATAAATACTTTGCATGTGGTCTCAAGATAATTGCACAATTAACCAGTTAATTGCATGATACCCGAAATGTGTAGTGGGGGCCTTAGAGCCACAGTGAAAAGGTATGCTACATCTGTAACGCATCACAGTAAAATCCCATATGCTGAGAACTTTCAGGGTATGTTAGGAGGAGGAGGAGGAGGAAATAACAAAACTGGCACATTAATATTTCTGCGAATATCACTACCCAGTGACTCGCTGATCTCTCATTTTGCTGAAATTTTCATTTCAATTTGTTCTTACAAATCACATCAATCTTTTGAAACCTAACAAAAACTTTAGATTTGGAAAGACATTAGAAGTTATCTTTTCCACCTTTGACCAATAGGCACTTCATTTCCATGTGACAAACAGCCTTACATCAGCATAAAACACTCTGAGGGGCAACTTTACTTTGAATTAGAGTGAGGAGTAACTATAAACTAGTGAAAGCTACAGAAGTACAACTTGAGGAATTGTGGTCATATAGGCTATGGAAGTGGCTATTTCAGCCAGGGGTAGCTTCTCAGCCAATGAAAAAAGGTTCTTTCCTTTGAATTACCAACAAAAGAAATCAGCTTTGATTGCCCTCGTTCCTTCTGACTTGTTCTCTCATTTATCCAAACCATAAAGCTCATTCACTCTTTTGTATAACAGAGATAAAACTAAGCATCACTAACTATATTATGCTGGACAATAAGGGAAACTACTTTAGGCTGTATAGGATGTTTGAATGTTGGGGGTTTTCTTAACAAAACAAAATGGTGCTATTGGTTTCTTGTCTAAAAGTTCTGATGTAACAGTGGAAGTAACTTGAGGCTTGTGGTGTGCAACTACTTTTTATTATGGAGAGGAATTGCATACAGTACAGAGATAACAGTCTCACTACTGTCTTTGCAAGCGTCTTGCTGCCACAAAGTTGCTGCTGGACCAAACATTTCTTCCTGGAGACTTTACATTCCCAGGTGGAATAGTTGTACATTCTGCACAACTCTAGCATGGTTCTTCACGATGCATCCAGGGACAGATCCAGGGCAGGCAGGAGGGAGGGTGCAGTGGTTCATTTGCACCCCCTTTGATTCCTAGTCCACCAAATTTTTAAACCAACTGCCAATCAGTTGCAGCAGCATTTCTGCTCAGCCAGCAGTGAGGGAGTGAATTGATTCCATGGCTTATTATAATCTACCTGATCCCTTCTAAACTCTTCATTTTATGGGTGTTAACAACCCACTCTTTTTAATGGTCTTGATGTTCCACAAATCAAGGTATCTTTTCTTCTGCAATTCTGCTGTCTGTTAACTGCTTCTGGTAATGTAATGCTTCTGGTAACTCCTAAAAAGTGTTTTTAATTCTAGCTAAAAATATTAACTCTGATGTGGAAATAACTTTCATTGAAGTATTGGCTTCACTGTCAAAATGCTTGAGAAGGCTAGATTGAGTTCTATGAATCAGAAAGAGATGTACATTTAATTCTAATGACTACAGGGCTAATGAATAACATCCTTTGATTATTTTTGCCTAGTTTGTTGTAGTTTTCTTTATAAATAGTATATATAATAATACATAATATATGACATAGCAATCTAAAGCCACTGCTAGTCGTTAAAAAGATGTGCTAGGATCTAGCATCAGATCTCATCACAACATATTGCCAGTGCAGGAGGAGCCTGGACTCCCCCTCCACCAGAAGTCATTGGTCTCATGGCTGGCAGCCCCAACAGTGATTGGAGCTTCCAGCCATGGGAGCTCAGGGTGCCCCCATGGCTTGGAGATTTCAGCCACAGGATAACATCATGTCCCACACAGCTGGGAGCTTTGCTCACTGACAGTTGTGCTCCCCCAGCTGGGAGCCCCAGTCAACTGATCAATGTGTCCGGCCTCCAAAGAACACATGTTTAGTTAAAGGTGAGAGAGGAACCAAAGACAAAGTTATTATACAAATATGTATAATAACTTTATCAATCTTGGTTTTATTAAATAAATGAACATTTGGCCAGGTCACTATTTAAGTTATGATTAACCAGTTAATCATGTCTTAAGTGTAACCTGTGTCAGGAACATAATACACATTCCAATAAAGTATTGTTCTGGTTTGGTTTTCTGGGTCTGTCTAGGGCTGTTAGTTAACTGCAGTCAATGTATATGATTAATGCAAAACAAATTAAACACATTAATTTTTTTAATGAGCATTAATCACGCACATCTGTTTTGACCCTCTTCACTTATTGTACTTAATCACTAGGCAGAAACGGAGCAAAGCAGCAAGTTTGGGAAGTGTTTTTGTTTTTGTTTTTTTAATTGCAGGTGGTTATCTGGATAAAAGACAGCCTTGCAATAGCTACAGATAACCGAGTTCCAATATCATTGAAGCACCTCAAGTCTGCAGTACCACCTACACACTAAACATGCTTTTGCCATCATTTCTTTTGCTACAGATAACTCATCAACAGCAAATGAATCCCACGAGCCATGACAGAGTATGTTTACTGAGTTTCAGAAACACTACAAGCCCATGGATCAAATTAAGTATAGCAGCTTATCCAATGCTATTGCAAAATGAATAGCTATGGACTGCAGACCACTCAACATTGTAAATGACAGAGGGCTAAGAGAGGTTATTCAAATTGCATATTCCAATCATTCATATGCCTTGCCATCCTGAGGAACCACTGCATCATGAATACATGACCTATATCATAATGCAATGACTATTAAGTTGGAGTTTTTAAAAAAAATGCAGAACCTGTTGCTTTTCCCAGTGATCGCCAGACATCCTTGAGCAATCACAGGTATCTTGGAGTCACAGCACACTTGAGTGATGCTGCATGGATTCTGCAGTTGTTTGCTTTAACAGTAACACATACTGAAGAGAGACACTATGCTGAAACAGGTTCAGAGTGTTTCTTGAATGTTACAAAAGAATGGAATTTTCAAGAAAAGATAGCACCAATTAGTACTGACAGTGCACGTAATATGAGCACAGCTGCCAGTCATTTGCCTTTTGAACACATGACGTGCATTGCTCAGTCTGCAGCAGTCCATCACAGTAGCACTCAGTGATGGTGGTTTTGAAAACGTACTGACAAAATGTAGAAAAATTGTGGGCCATTTTAAACACAGCCCTGCTAACAGTGCAGAGCTAGAAACACAACAAGCTGCAAATGGACAGAAGCAAGGACCAGATGGAACTCTACATTGGGTATGGTTCATTGCCCACTTAGAAAAAAAGCTGCTGTCACAACCACGTTAGCTCTTCAAAAGTACAATCTATCAGTGCTGATGGGTAGTGATTTTGAAAAACTGCAAAAGCTAGAAACTCTACTTGAGCCCTGCAGGTTTGTGACTGAATTCCTTGGAGAAGAATTGTACATCTCCTGCTCCTTGATTTTACCAACACTCTGCCATGTATTTTGTGGTATGGCAGTTTTGGATGACAACCCAGCATATGTTGCTCCATTTAAGAACACTTTCACTGCAGATTAACAAAACACAAAGAGGGTACCAATATGAGATTTCTAAAAACAGCTACAGCACTCAACTCAAGGTTTAAGAATCTGAATGGCCTTCCAAAATCTGAGAGGGATGAGGTATGGAACATGCTGCCAGAAGTCAGCACTCTGATGTCGAAACTACAGAACTTAAACCCACCACAAAAGAAAAATCAGCCTTCTGTTCATGGCATCTGACTCAGATTATGAAAATGAAGATGTGTTGGTCTGCACTGCTTCGGATTGTTATTAAGCAGAACCCATCATCACCATGGAGTCATGTCCTCTGGATTGGTGTTCGAAGCATGAAGGGGCTTACAAAAGTTTAGCACATCTGGCATGCAAATACCTTGCAACACCGGCTACAATAGTGCCATGTGAATGACTGTTTTTACTTTCAGGTGACATTGTAAATAAGAAGTGTTCAGCATCATTTCCTGAGAATGAAAACAAACTTGTTTGTCTAAGTGATTGGCTGAAATGCAGTGAGGTGCATTGAAAAATACTATTGTTTTGTTTACCATTTTTACAGTGCAATTATTAATAGTCAAAAATAATAATAAGGGGTACACTGATAGAGATTTTTTGGGCCAATACCAAATGCCGATTTTTAAACACACCATATCAGCCAATACCAATCCAATTGCCAATATGCATCCTGGCAGCATGGAGATCAGCATCCAGCTGGTAAGTCTGTTGAAGGGGAAGGGGGGAGAGAATGGGCATGGGGAGCAGATTAAGGCTCACAAAGTGAGGAAGGAGTGGGTTGGGGGCAGGGGGGGGGGGGGGGGGGGGGGGGGGGGGGGGGGGGGGGGGGGGGGGGGTGGGGGGGGGGACAAGTGCTACACAACTGGGGCAGGGAGGGGCATGGGATGGAGCTGTGAGTGGCTCATCTGAGGGAAATGGGGATGGGGGGGCGGCACAGGGGACATGTGCCTGCAGATCTGCATGCGGGTTGAGGACAAGCTGCTGCTGCGGCCTGGAGCCAGGGTGATGCTGGTGGTGGCCTGGGCCAGGTTGCACTCAGCGTGGGTGGCGTAGGTGCTGGGAACAGGCCTATGGCAAATTTTGGGGTGCCTGGCTGCCTACATGCTGCACTGCAGCTGCACACATACATGGAGCATTTAAAAAAAAAAAAATCATCCACGTCTGCCAAAAAAAGCTGATCGCTGATACTGTCAATTTTCCTTATATTGGTGCCAATCCAATACTGCACCTCTATTAATAATATAAAGTGAGTATTGTACAGTTTGAATTCTGTGTTGTAATTGAAATCAATATATTTGAAAATAAGAGAAAACATCAAAATATTTATAATAAATTGGTATTCTATTATTGTTTAACTGTGCAATCAAAATTGCAATTAATTGAAGCTTTTAAAAAAATTAATTGCAATTAATTGCGAGGTTAAATCTCATCAGCCCTAGTTCCATCTTAAATTGAATAATTCAGTTCCAGGGCCATCATTTATTAGTAAAGGTTCTAGTTTCTTTTTAGCTGGAGAAAAATGTGCTGTGTTCTGTGATGATGCACTACATCATCTTCACCCCCCTTTGTAAAATCTTAGATCCATCCATGGATTCATCATTCAAAACTTAGATTCAAGAAGAAAAGACTGATACTTATTTCCACCAGAACCTTGTAGGATGTACATGTATCCAAGGGGAGAACTAACCCTAGATGATCTGTTTATCAAGCCCTCTATAGAAGACACTGGTATATTAAGGCATATTTTAGCATTCCTTGGGGAACAGATTGTGTGACACAATTACAGAGTAATTTATCCCAGATTTTTCTCTATGAGAGAGCCAGTTGTGTTTCAGCTCCTTAAGCTGGCTGCCCTCACTAGGTACTATTGCAGTTCCTGGTTACTTGTTGGCAAGAGCCAGTTTGCATTGGGTAATGGGTTAACCCTGGATGAAAAAAAAAAAAAGCCAGCTATGGGAGGGGTGTAAGACCAGAATTACACAAGTTATACTTGTGTAACTTACACTGTTTTATAGTTACTTCTCACTTTATGGGGCAACTTTACTCTAGATTGGAGTGTTCTATGGTGATATAAGGCTGTTTGTCACACGCCCATTCTACTTTTATTACAGTAAAGTAAATGAACTCTATAAGAAAATGTGTTAACACCCTATAAGATCTGACAGCCTCAAAAGCCTGAGGATTGGCTGACATTTCCTTTTTCATTACTTCAGCCTCATTAACTCTCTCTCTCTCAAATATTACACACCTTGCCAACTTCTCCAAAACTCCCAAAGAAAATTAAAATAGCTAACATTGCCTGCTTTCCCTTATAGCTCCTCTTCCATGCAGTCTGGACTTTTAACTCTGCTTTACATCCTGCTGGTTCCCATGCCAAAATGTTGGAAGCAGGCAGCTGGAGGGCATATTATCACAAGAATGATGGAAGAAGTCCCTAGGCAATACAGAAATGACACAGGAAGATTCACAGTCTCGTTATGTCTTATGGCCATCCAGAAACCACAGACTCTTTTCCCAGCTGGCCTCCCAAAAGCTAGGATAGTAGCCAATGCGTAGTTAACATATACCTTAGAATTTCAAAAGCTTTCTAAAAGTAAAGACAGGATTATGGGCAGATCCAGGATTTCTTAAATGGGGGTGCAGCATACTGCCCTTCAAACCATGGGGTGATGAGGTCAAGGTATGACTGGTCACAACACTGGGAACACAGGCAGGAAGCAGGTGCACAAGGAGATGGGGGGGAGGGGGGGAAACCAGCCCTCTACTTGCTTATGAAAGAACTGCCACTAATCCTGGCTGACTGGGAATAGGGGATGGCCAGAGCCACTCCTGCCCTGCTCTGGCCAGGAGCCATGGGGAGCCAGGCTCCACTAGGGACAGCAGCAGTGGCATACAGTTTTCTCTTTCCAGCCCCTGCTCCCTGCCTGCTCTCCCTCCCTTCCATCATCGCCTGCTGGCCAGGTGCAGACACTAGAAAGAGAAAATTGTGCACCACTGTCTCTGCCTAGCTGCTCTTTGCAGCTCTGATCAGGAGTAACTCTGTGATTCCCCCCATGCCTGTATCATCTTGGGGGTGCCACACAGCAGCACACAGGTTACTCCTTCAAATGCATTATCTATGCCTGCCTTTACCCACTCCCCCATCCCTCACAGTTGTACCCCTCTGGCTGGGAGCAGGCACTAAAAGAGAAACCTGTGCACTGCTGCTGCCACTGTCTCCTGCTGAGCCTGCTGCACCACAGAGTTGCAGCCCATGGCTGTATCAGGGCAGGAGTGGTTCTGCACCGAGGTCAGCTAAGGACAGAGAAACAGAGGTATATCCTCTCTGCTGCACACCCCTCCTCCCCCCCCCACCCCTCCCAGATCCACATTGAGGTACTCAAACAAAAGACCTGATTTTCAAAGACAGCCATGCAGAGACCCTATCCCACCACAACAATTGTAATAGACTTCCCTTGTACGAGTAAACCCATGAAGTTTTCGTTTTTTTAGAACTCATATTCATGGCTGTCCAGCCCTAATAGTTGTACTTGCCAGCATTAGAACTTCTGCTGTTCAATTCAGATATACTGCAATCAAACATTTGACTACCCACCCTGTGTGATCTTTCACTCATTTTTGTCTGGGAGGGGGATTCTTTTTTTGTTTGTTTGTTTGTTTTTGTTTTGTTTTGTTTTGTTTTTGTTTTTTTGGGGGTGGTTACTAATGGCACAATTCCCTCTTGCTCTTGGATAAATTGTCTTAATGGGCAAAGCAAGGATCTTAGTATTTCCCAAATTTGGTACTTTTCTATAATTAGAATGACCCTTGTTAATGAAATCTGACTCCTGATCATGATTTGTTCTCTGTACCATTAGCGCAGTGTTGTTCCATTCTGCAAAAATGCACCATTTATCATTAGTTGTAGCTAATTGTAGGTTTGCTTCCTTTCTACAAAAGGCATTACAGTACTGTCATTACAGAAGAGGGTTCAGCACATTCACTTACTATCATTGTCAACAGACAATTAACCTGAGTCATTTAAGTCTAATTGGAGACTGTTGTTTAAACAGGTAGTTTCACAATACCATCATGGCTTGACTCAACAGCACGTCTGGGAACTCTTAAACTACATGTTTTTAGCTGCAAAACTTGCTGCGTTCCAGGATGACTACTAAAATTTTCTAATTTTATGTGCAAAATTAACAACTAGCACACCCACGCAAGTTATTCAATTGTACAGGAAACGAAGAGATTCCAGATTTTACCTTGTCTTCATGACTTACCTTCCTGTAAAAATCTATGCAAATATTCCCCGGCCATGTCAAAACAAATGCACCAATTATAAAATCTATTTTAAAACGTTGTCAAGAATCCATTACTTGATCAGGACCTTAGACACAAACTAATCTTACATGCCTAAAACCAGATTTTTACTCGCATTGAGAAGTATATTACCCTTTGAGTAGATCCACTAAAATCAATGGGAGCAATGGCATTATCTTGCAAAAACTTCCTCACCTGGAACAATTCTTACTCACAAGTACAATATGCTTAAAATTACCTAAGTGCATAATTGTTTGAATGATTGGGGCCTAAATTGGCACTTAATATGTAATTGGGTACCACAATCTAGCACTTAATGGACTAAAAGAAACTGCTTTCAGTACTAGCTTTCCCTGGAATTAACTATAATGTTAAAAAAGGCCTTATAATTTTTTAAAAAGCAAAAACTTTTCTAGTCTTCTATTAATAGACACGTTCTGGTCTATTCACAATGGTAATTGACTTAATAGCTCATTACATTTACTAATATTCTTATACATCAATATTTTAAAACACACAATATTTAAAAGATACATTTATCTATCTACATTTATCTTCACAGGCACTATTTGCCCTTTCAGAAGCACTAAATTTGAAAGAGAATAAAAAATGTATTTGTGACAAGGGCACACTCCCAGGCCCAGTCCCAGTCCCAGCCCACCATCTGTCTAAGGGCAAACCGCTTGCTTACCTTGCCTGTAACTTGTTAAATAAGTTCATAAATGATACTAGGTGGGAAGTTGCCTTTCAAGCACCCTGATGTCAAAGGTGGTTCTTACACAACTCCAACCTCCACTTTACCGTGTCCCATGCCTTGCAGATGTCATACTGTTTGTTAGCACTCCAGCTTAAAGCCGGGCCGAACTCAGAACATAGCTAGGCCTCTTACATACCGGCCTATTCTGGGCTTTACACCCTCTGCCCCCTCTCACAGGGGTCTCTAACACTCTACCCATTCCTGGGCCACACACACCTCCCGCTCCTTTAAGCAACCATGTAGGCCATCAGGCTTACCTCTATATTCCTTGGCCAGCCCTGGTGCAGCCTTTTGGGTCCCTCCCGTGACCCTCATCTGCACTGTGGCTAGGCAGTTAGCCAAACTGTGGGCTGACTTCACCCCTAACCCCTCCCTGGGCAACTCAATCTCACCCCCCTTTGAGCCAACACCCCACTCCTTACACTGGGGCCACAGGGTCTTCCACCCCTATAGGCTCAGGTGCCTCTACTCAGCATACCTGGCCCACTACTCAGCCCTCTCAATTAGGGCCGAGGCAGAGATGTGGGTTTTCTGGAAAATTTTTAATTGGAAAATTTTCCACTGCCCTAAATAGAATGTGATCTGATTTAGCATGTTTGTTTACTACATATAAGTCAAATAAAACTAAAAAAGTACCCCCATGTTAATTTTATGTCCCAATAGCCATAAGTATTTGAACTTAAATATTTAATTGGAAAAAAAAATAAATACAACACACTTAATGTGGTTTAAATGTTATATTCAAACAAATTCAAAGCTTTATGTGGAAAGAAATTATTTATATTGGAATACTTGTAAAAATGTAAAAACAATACACAATAGCATGTACTTCCCTTACTTTGTTTGTTTAAATTTAAGGGAAAAAATTGAAGGCACCAGAAACTGTTGACACACTAATTTTAGCACACCCAAAGAACTGTGCATGATAGGCCACGGTTGTCCACTTATCCACTTCAACAGAGTTTAACTCTCTTCCACTGACGTCATTGCAGCACCTCCAGTTTCACTGTCACTATCTGTAGACAGACTTGCACTACTTACTAGTTCTATTTCAGAATGAGATTGAGGCAAATCTGATTGAGAACTACTTGAACCACATTCTCTTTTGCTAAAGGCAGAGATGTGGGGTGGAAAATTTTCCACAATAAAATAAAGCACTGGAACATTTTCCATCCCACATCTCTGGCCCGGGGTCTTATACCCCTGTAGGCTCAGGTGCCTCTACCCAGCGTGCCTAGCCCAACACCCCAGGGTCCAACACCCCTATAGGGCTCAGTGTTTCTGTAAGTTTACCTGGCCTACCCTGTTCTCTCAGTAACCCACCAAATGGTGGGGGCTGTGGTTAAGGCACCCCTACCCACCTTTCACTGGGGAGGCAACTGGCCTGGCATTTCTTGAGGACTCCCACGCCACAGGGAGTCCCACCAGGCCACCCTTCCCTGGCAGGGTGCAGTTTCAGGTCATGCCCAGGACCAGGTACCTCCTGCCCTTACCTCCAAGTTGTTCCTAGAGCAGCAGCTAATCCAGGCATTGTTACTCCCTCAACAGCTAGCTGCAAACTGCTTCCCCAGCCCTGAGAGCTGGGCTCTAAAATGGCCACCCTCATAAAGCACCTGCCAGCTGCCTGCTCCCAACCCTTAAAGTGACAGACACCCAAATGTGCTCTGTCACAGATTTAAGGAGGAAAAGGAATACAGTATTTATTTGGGAATCAGAGACTGACCAGTTGCAGGTTTTCCTCGCTTTATGCTGTACATGCATTCCTGGAAAATGGCACATAACTTGAATTTGCATAAAGGGAACCCACTTTAAAATGTTAGAAATAGGGCTACGTTCCAAGACCTCGACTGTACTAAACCCCAGATCCATTTCTATGACTTTTAAAAGACAATTTTGGTACTCACCAACAGCAGACAGTACAGACAAGCACCCAGTGGTGGGGAATGTTACCTTAATAGGGGTGGCAACTACAAAAATGTGTGTCACAGACAATGAGCAAGGAGCACAGATCCACACAGGAGACTATTTTTTAGTGTGCGCATCACTCCCACAATACACTGTACAAAGCAGCTGACTGCAGGCTTCCACCACACCAATCACAAAAGTGAATTTACCTTCCATATGAATAATTCTTGGTATAAATGGAGTCATTGCATAAGAGCAAATTTGCACATACAGAAGCTGCATAAAGTGAGGGAAACCTGTGTTTATAAAAATAGACAATAAAATACCCACCTGACAGAATTTTGGTCAGTAGCCATTTGCCAGAGTGAACATTCAATGGACAAATACCCTTTAAGACCCTATTTCCCTGCTCTCTCTCCTGCTGTATTTCTTATGCAAGAAATATTACATGTAGGTTGTTGCTCTATAGTCCAAAATAAGGGAAAAATATTTAATTGCCTACATCTCCGACACCTACATTAGCAACACAGCATGGGCTATAATAATCTAGTCTCTGGAAAAACAATTCTTCAAGAGCACATGATATTCATGTATGTATAAAGATCCTTTATCTTTTTATATTATTTTTTGTTTACCTATTTGGACTCCCTAATTTTTCATAAGGAACTTTATAACAAAGGAGATTTGGCTAAATATAGCTTAAGTTTGAGTCACATACTCATCTTAAGAATGGGTCTCTCAAATTATTGACACAAAATACTCTTATTGTAAAAGGGGTATAGGTTGTAGCTGTGTTGGTCTAAAGACAGACAAGGTTCTTTAGATAAATCTGATATCTTTTATTAAACCAACTCAAATAGTTGGGAAATTTCTTCTTAGCAAGCTTTTGGGTATAAATACCTTTTGTCAGGCTGAGGAAGCATCAGGCTTCATCAGGCTGAAGTGGGGACTGGATCTTACAGCTGCACCTCCAGAAATGTAATATATCTTATCCAATGCACCAAATGCCCTGATGGAAAATATGTAGCAGAGACCAAACAACAACTGCGTACCAGAATGAATTCACACCAGAAATCTACTGAAGACAAGAATACCCAATTACCTGTGGGGGCACATTTCTCACAAGAAAACCACTCTCTCTCCAAACTCTGAGTTCTAATTGTCAAAGGGAATTTACAAAACACCTTTCACAGTCAAGCCTATGAACTTCATCAACCTCCTTGATACAAAAAATCATGGACTAAATATATACATTGTATTTATGACATGTTATAACCTGTCTAACATGTGGCTTCCTGAGTACCTCTCCACTATTTACCAGCTACTTTCACTTCACCCCTCTCCTCCCCAGCCTGTCTCTCACCCACTGACTCCTCAATTTACATCTTCATTGAATGCCTTTCTTGCATGCATACCAGCCTCTGGCTTTTTTACTATTCATTCCATCCAGGAAGAGAGCACACCAACTGCAGATTCTTCCTCAGCCTGACAAAGGGTATTTATACCTGAAAGCTTGCTAAGAAGAATTTTTCCAACTATTTGAGTTGCTCTTATTGTAACTGTATTTCAATTGTAATGCTGCCCTACCTTTTAAAAAAGTATAATTCAAATACAAAGCTTTATAGTACATCTGCTGTCTCATAGATATTGTAAATATTCTAATTTTAGGAGAAATCAGAGAAATTTAAGCTGAAAATCCTAAATGTAGCCAGTGGTTTGAGAGGTACATTTTTTCCTGTTCTTAACTTAAGATATCGGGAGGCCAATCGTTCAGAACTCCTCAGCATATCACTGATGCCCATTTCCTTCAACTGTAGTTGTGGGACCTCTGCCAATATTGATGCCCACCTCCTTCAACTGTAGCTATAGGAGGTCTGCCAATTTTAGGCATGTCATCCCTCAAGTCCTTTTGGTTGCTCCATAACTGAGCAACTGAAAATAAATTGCTGCTTTGAAAATTTGGCCTTAAAAACTTGTTCAAAGATATACGCTGAATCATGTCAGAATGCAGATTAGAATCCAAGAGTTTCTACTGGACCATATGGCTAATGTTCACTTTTAAACATCATTATTGCCTGCCATCTAAAATCTGCATGAAAACCTTTGAATGTGGATCTAACAATAAATTAAGAAAACTACCATAACTAACAAGTGTGTCAAGAAAACACAATCATTTGCCTGCAGTTAAATATGAAATGCTAATAAATTGGAAAAGTGCCTATTACTTCATTTATTAGATCAATTTGTTCTTTAGCTTGAGTAAGTTTTGTAATAATATTCACTTGCATTTTTGTCCACCTTTCCAGAGGCATTAAGGGTTGAACACGATTTTTATTGTTAATCTTATTCAGGAGCCAATTTTCAAAATTGGCTGTTCTCATTTGTTATAACCATGGTTGCTATAGCTACAAATATGTGAATATAGAATTGCATGAGAGGGGGAAAAGTCTTTCCAATCAGCTTTAACATGAGAAACCATTACAATTCCATTATTATATGGATGACAGAAGAACATCTGACCAGCTCCTGCTCCTTTTGATGTCACTGGGAAAAAACAGACTGTATTACCTTTGTTGTCCCTCAAAGGCTATGCAAGTTGGTACTGACCAACTGTTGCTATACCAAAGCATCCCAGTAACTCAAAGTTTGGAGATGAGAATACACGAGTGCTTGTTGACTCTTTGTTGTGCAGACTGCCCTGTATTAAGGTAGTTTTCAAAGTCTAAGACTGCTCTTGGTCAATGCTATTAACACCACTAAACTCCCCAAACAAATGGAAAGCATCTAACTCAGAAGTGTAATCTTATTCTACCCAGAGAGATACACAGCTCTCCCATTTTTTTTTACAAGGGGCTACCTAATGTGTCCCAGTACCAGATCCTGTTTCATCTTGCAAGGTCACAGGGCCAGGGGCAGATCGGGGGGGGGGGGGGGGGCCGTACAGCTGCACCCTTTCCCTCACCCTCCACCCTTTTTGATTTCTTGTCCACCCAAATTTTAAAACAAACATCCTGGCACTGGCAGCAGTATTTCCAGTCAGGCCACAGCAAGGAGGGTCAATTGATTTCATGGCTCATTATATAATCTACTTGATTCCTTCTGAACTCATCATTAGGCAGGTGTTAACAACCCTCTTTCCTTTTTTATTGGTTTTTAATAGTTCCACTGCTCAAGCTATGCTTTCTTGTACAATTCTGCTGTCTGTTAGCTGCTCCTAGTTACTTAGCTCCTATATAGCCTGTGCGCTGTAGCCAGGTAACTAGGTCAGCAACATTCACAACACCCGTGCCGCCCCCCCACCCAAGCAGAACCAGCTGAGCCCTAGCCTGCTAATTAGTTCTAGAGATGCTTTTAAGGGGCTCTTTCAGCATTTAGCCCTTGCTGTGCAACAAACTCTGGCTTGGTGCATGAACTCCAGCTGATCCTTGACTTGCCCCCTGATTATGGTTGCTGGTAACACCCCACAGCTCTAAACACTTGGCCTAATGCCTCTACTGACCCTGACAGGTCCAATTTCACAACCCTGCAAACCGTTTTTCAACTCTAGCTAGAGACATTAACTCAGGTGTGGAAATCTTAAATCAGGTGAACATTAGCTCAGGTGTGACAGTAACTTGCAGTAAAGCACTGATGCACT
Source organism: Alligator mississippiensis (assembly GCF_030867095.1). NCBI lineage: Eukaryota > Metazoa > Chordata > Crocodylia > Alligatoridae > Alligator > Alligator mississippiensis. Next base: position 90,931,983 of record NC_081824.1, read on the forward strand.
GTCAAGATGCTAGAGAAGGCTAGATTTTGTTTTATGATTGAAAAAAGAGGGATGTACATTTGACTATAATGACTACAGAACTAATGAAACAATATCTTTTGATTATTTTTACCTAGTTTGTTGTGATATATAATGATATAGGAAATTGATGCTATATTCCAATAAAGTTTTTGGATTTTTTTATTTCCATCTTGAATAATACAGCTCTAGACCCTTAACTTAATAAAGCTTCTAGTTTCTTTTTAACTGGAGATGATGCACCACACCATCTGCACACCCCCCACACCTTCAAAATCCTAGAACCCTCCCCATTCATAGGACACTTCCATTTTGGCAATGCACATAGCTCACCATTCTTTCATTGGGCAACCTTAGCACAGAATTAACTGACTCAGCTGTTGGGGTCAAGCTGGATTCCAACATGATAAGTGGAGACACTGATGTGAACCAGCATGTTCAACTACAGGCAATTGCCTTGATCTTGGAGTAAGAAATCGAAGGGAAGGCATGCCTACTTCTTGCCCCACCGTCTAGCAGTTAAGACTTTTGCCCAGGAAGGAAGAAAGGCCTGGGTTCTAAGACCCAATCAGCCTCAGAGAATGGTTAACCTATATCTCCTGCTTTCCAGAAGAATGTCCTATCTACCAAGTCATGGATAGGCAGAACTAAGAACATCCTCTACCCTCCAAACAAAGCAATCGGACCATGAACACAAAGTTGCATAGGGTCAGAAGAAGAGTGAGCAAAAGGAAGTCTGTTTCTGTGGCTCATGAAAGCAGGAATCCTTAGTTCTGATTCCATTCCTGTTTATGCATTTTGTATTAAATAGTCATGGAATAAAATGTATAAGCAGAATTAATAGCAGGATTTTTCAAATGGTGCTCCACCTGCCTGGAATTCTTGCAAGTCTGTCTTGAACTTAGAAGTAGAACAAGAATGAATGAGTATGCTACTAGTCAGTCTTGCCTTCAGCTGCTAATGAATTGCACAGAAGAGTATAAAATTGGAATTTCCTGTCTTACATGGAGGGCTTTCACTATATATTTCAGGAAAAGTCCATTTTTGTTCCCATATCATCATGAACATTCATACAAAAAGATTATGGTTAATGTGAGTCTGCTAATAATTTATAAATAGGAAAAAGGGTTATTGATAATAAATCAGTGATGGAAAAGAGCTGCATCCTTTTTAATCTTATTAAAGGATCTTGTTTTGATTGAAAATTACCTATAGTAATTCAAACAAAGTGATTTTGAGCTTGAACAACAAAGAACCATTGCACATTAATTAAAATACTGGTATGCACATCGAGGCTTAGATATATCAATTTGCATTTGTTTCTTCTCGTACAGTGCATGTTAAGTGAAGGTATTTAGGGTGTGTCCCAGTCTTGAATGTTTGTTCAGTCCATTGACAAAGCTCTCTCATTGGTCTTAGATTCAAGAGAAAAACCATGTTGATATTTTTAAAATATTCTGTTAGTCATGACAGCAAAATGAGGTTGACGTAATACAAACTGTGTTTGATTATTACCAATCTATCATGTCTGTTGACAAGAAGAAAAGGAATACTTCAATTGATTTCAAATGATCCACTGTGACAAACGAGTTCCAGCAATGTTTGGGCAAAATCTTGCATTGTGGCCCTGATAAATTTTGTCTATAAGCATTCCAAAACCTTTGACTTTTTTCCACCCCTTTTTCATACGCAACACACCATTTAACAACTGCCTTTCTAGAGCAGTCACACAACTGCACTCTGGAATGTTTTTCTGACCTTATATTTAATTTTTATATCCATAAACTCAAGTGCCATAGCAGTGTGCATTTAATTCTATATGGAATATTTCCACTGGTGACATATTTGAATAAATTACCTGCAGTTAATATATTATATTGTATCTTTGCGTCAGAGGAAATTAAGGTTTACTTTCCACAAAATTAACTTCAAAAGAGACAGTGGACTGTAGGAGCCTACCAAAGGCATAATAAACATGAAAGCCATACTCTTAGGGCATGTATATAGTTACCTCATCTCTTCCAGATGGAAGAACAGGTAAGCCACTTCTGCCTACAATATTCCACAAAGACACTGATAACCCAGCTCCACTGGACCTCCACGATCAAGGAACCCTGAAGAACCAAGCAAAGTGAAGTAGGATGGGATGGCCAAAGGGTGCTTCTACTTTGTGAGTCGAAGTTTGTCCAATTATGGTATAATTAAGAAAGCAAAGGAATGGAATCTGGGTGTTTGTGGGATTTCTCTGTGTCACAACAGAAGACTAAGAGCAAGACATTATTTTAAAATAAAGCACACACTATCATGTTTCTTTCCCATTAGCACCGATGGTCAGGGCAATCAATAGAAGGAGAGGAGGTGCCACCCCTTCTGCTAATGTGACTAATGATTAACTAAGTCTGTCTGGTGTTGAGGGAACTATTCCAACAATTAATGGGGAAAGTGTGAAATCTAATCTCCTGACTTCTTTGTTAACTGAGAAACTTGAGAACAAAGTTAAGTTGAACAATAATTGATGTGGGCTGATCTAATGGGAAAAAAATAGGAGTATTAATCCTGTGGTTCAAATTCTTCACTAAGATACAATGATGTAATTGTAAGGAAATATATTAGACTTTAAGAAAGATTACCATACTCTACATGTCCATTAGGGTAATGATAACAGCAGGAAAGATACCAAATTAAAGAGCAAATATGTTAATATTGAATAACTCTAAATAAAGTTAACTCTCCATACTGAACAAAGGGAGGCTGAGGAAACTCTTACAAAAAGCACAAGTTCCAGATGTGACTTTGAGAACAGTGTTTGGTAAAGCAAACAAGAAGATGTGTGTGACAGCTAATTATTTTCCTTTTTTTGAAGGAACTTGTGTTCAATTAATTCCAAAAAAAAATGGTATTTTTCCATAGCTTCTGACCATTTCATTGAGCCTAGGCCTAAGTATTTGAATTGTAAAAGCTGATTCTAGGCTTTCCATCAAATCAGTCTCATTACAGACATCTCCTTTGCCTTTATATTGTGCTGATAACATCTCACAGGTAGTAAAGCCCTAGTTTGCCTAATACCTCAGTGATGTGAAGACCACAATCTTTAATAATGATGAGCTGACCTGATGCTGGACACAATTTGTGATGGTCTACTAGGGCCATAAAAATATAAAGGTTGGCTGAATCAGACCTCCTACGGTTGGTTGCTAGCATCCCTTTAAAGTAAAAGGAACTATAAAAAGACATTTTTTGCCAATCAACTTAAACTGTACACTCATGTCAGGATAATTATTTTGCACCTTTCATAAGAACATAAAATTACTCTTGGATATAAAACCTTGTGAGACAAGTTCCAGTCCATTTTCTAAAACTCCTGGCATATGGAGTTTCTAATAGGCAGTCACTTCTGACTGGCTCCATTAAAACCATGCCACTATAATCTGGCACACTTCATCAGCACTGCCTGAAGATGTTCCTACATATTTGCTTTACAGAACATGTGTATGATGGGAAAGAGGCACAAACAGGATTGGAGCAGGCTGACACCAGGAGTGGGCTTTACTGTCTAACACCATTTATTGAAAAATGCACTTTTGAAGTTAATCACGTTACTTTCACCTCACTAACCAATGTAGACCCTAACTGTTTAATTATGCTACTGGTTTTATACCCAATCAATCTTTTTCATTAAAATCCAGTGAAGCAGACAACTGAGATAATTACTGAAGAATCATCTTAATTAAAAATTTTAGCTTCTAATTAAGAGTCATTGTTTACCTCATCAGAAAGCCATTAGGATTCAGGACAGGGTTGCCCTGTTCATTACTTTTTTTAAAAAAAAACTAAACCCTTTCTGAGCTCTGGGCAAAGTGAATGATATAGGTTTATATATTTAAAGAGAGTTGTTATAGTTGTACCAGAGAGAGAAAGGATGCATGCAAGCCAGTGTTACCATCTGTCAGTGGCCTGATCTTATGTCCTGAGTAATTGGTGAATATTTTTCCATATAGATTAAAGGCTCTCTTGCTCCTTTAATGGAAAAAGCCATATCAATAGTTAAGATGGATCAGATCTCTTTAAAATGTGCTTATCACTTTGCAACTAAAATGAGAAATGTTTAAAAGTTCTTCAACTCTCCTTTCCAACATTCATGAGCAGAGTGCAGTCATCTCATTTGAGTAGACAGTAGGAAATATGTACTAATTGCAAACCAATGAAATAACTAGTTATGGTACCCTAAAGTGAAAGAATATTGTGTCACAGAATTAGACATATGAGATGCATAATTAAGTAAGTGTCTTCTAAGATTTTCTCTGTGATGAATTTCCAAGAAACAAAAACAGACAAGTGTATACAATTCACCATGGAAGTTTGGGGAGGGGGAGGAGGGGTCACAACCACAAACAAAACTGTATCTTAAGTAGTGCTTTTCTTTTTTAACTGGTTTTACGGCATTAGGACTTAGTGAGGAAGAAAATGTGGATCTTCGTTCACCTCCTCAATTTTCCTGCTCTTTCACTTTACAATAAATTCTCTATTAGCTTGCAGCCAAGGCAATTGTGTAATGCCTTAAAGAGAGATGACCAGTCTAGAGAGGCCTGGGAAGATCCACACAAAGAAGACTCAATACTCTGACTGGTCATAAGTGTTACCATTCAAAAGGCAAGAGCTATAATAAATAGTTTATATGAAGACTTAGATAAATCAGAAACAAACACTTGCCACCATCTATATGCATTATCTGTAGGTTGCCATGATATCCTTCTAAGGATTCTGTGGGGTGCCACACAATATTAGCAATGTTAGGTATGTGAACACCTATATATGATTCACAAGATGAACCCAGGGGTTTCAAATGTCAAAAACAGTCTTCTCTGCTGTGGTCTTTCTGAGTTTGTTGCAACACAAGAATTGCTCTATTATTTTTCTGTAGTCAAAAAAAAAAAAGAGTGAAAACTAAGAGCAAGCATTTTCTGAGGGGTGCCTTAAGTCTAACAAGTTTGAAGAAAAGTTGGTATTTAAAAGAAAAAGTAAACATAAGAGTAAACAACATTAGTTTCCATTCTTTTGTAGACTCAGAACTCTGCTTTGCTCGCCAGTGCCATCACTTCTCAATCAGTCATGCTTGCTCTAACTAACCTATAATAAAGTCTGATTACAAGCAGATTTTGATTCTGATTCTGAAGCAGCCCTTGTTCCATTGCTGGTTACTTAAGCATGAATAATTTGAATGGTAGATGAGTACCTGTGGTACGACAGAGCACTGCACAGAATGTCAACAAAAAGAAGTCTAGAGGTCACAAGTATTTAAAGTACCGGTACAATAATGAAGATCTATGTCTGAGATCTGCTAAAGTAGAGAAAAACAGAATGAGGCCTATATCTAGAACTGTGCCACTTTAGGCACCTTGAATCTGAATTTTATACCCTCAAAACACCCCTTCAGCTGCAGCAGGAGGCGCCTGAATTTGTTAGGCAAGTAAATTTCTATTGGCAAAGTCCCCTCATTTTTTAGTACCAGTTCTGCACAGAACCATTAAATCCTGATGCCACTGAGCAACTCAGTGTTTGCTCCAAATCAGGTACAGTTAGGATTTGCACCCAATCTTCTGCAGCCCAAATGAATGCTTTAACCACTAGGAGTGTGATTGGGGTGGTGCCCATTATACTCTTTTTATTTTTTTGAGAAAGAACTCCTATGATTAAGCAGCTAGAGTAAGATTTGCAGTTGTGAATCCTGCATGGAGTGAGGTGCCTTCTTCCAGCCCAGAGGTTGATACTTTACTTATCTTTGAGGGACAGCACTTAAGGTGAACTCTTTTTCTTGGAATTTCCTATCGACTAGCTGGGATAGTTCATTGCTCAGTGTTATGAAACCTCCATTCTTAGATTACCCATCTCTTCCAGTGCATTGCTCAGGGAGCCTAGGCACCTATTTTGGGGGCAAGGATTCCACTAGACTGCAGGGTTCCTGAAAAGTTGGAATTGGTAATGCTGAATCCAAATCTCATAGATTTTGCACAGAACAGGGTCTGTTTTTTCCCTCCTTAGTAGGCATGCTCATACACAAAGCCCTCATTGTAGTCATTAATGGAAAACACATGCTAGAGCTGTTACTTATTGCAGCTGTATGAAAACTAATGATATGAAACAGCCCAGCGACTCTCCGCTGACCCCTTATAAAATTTCAGGCCTGTCTTTTTAATTTGCAGAACTAAATCAATTTATCACTTAATTATGTGTCATTTATAAAGAAGAGTGGCTTTTGATTTGTCTAAAATGATTGGAGCTGCAATGACTAGTGCATTCAGATTTAAAAATAAGGAATAGCGTTCCTACATTTCTACTCATTTTTAAAGTTTGCTTGACAAAAGAAATTTCTGTCCCTTTATTTGAGAAACACAATCCTAAAGCCTTATAAATGCCCTGAGAAGTAAGGATTTGTTGTAGATGATCGTGAGGTAAATGTAAGGTTTCTCTACAGTAGGAAAATGAGTCACATTTAGGGGATGTGAGGAGAAGCTAAAACGAGTTAACTAAGCATTTTTCTTAGTCTAGACCAGGGGTGGCTATAGTACAAGTACCACAAGTGGCATGGGTAGCCTCTATATGTGACATGTCAAATCAGGGAGGGACATGTAGCAGATAGGGCAGGAAGCAGAAGGCAGAGCAGGAGATCAGGTAGGGAGCACAAGGTGGGAAGCAGAAAGCAGAACAATAGATTAGGTAGAGGAAGGAGGTCCAGGTTTCAATTGGGGAGGTTGCAGGTCTAATTTTTAGCATGCCTGCCAAAGAGATTGGCCCTCACTGGTCTGCACAAACATTCAGGGTGCAGCAACACCTAACAATTGAACTGTTCCCAGTTACCACTGACTGGGAGGGAACTGGTTCACAACTGTTGTGAGTCAGAAGTGCCCACAAGTACAGTGCCATAGTATTCCAGGCACAGCAGTCACCTTTGGAATTAAAGCACTGTGGTTTTGACACCTGGGGTGAGGTGAGCACCCAGTCCAGCATGCCTCACAGTCAGGGGTGGTGCTTGTATCCATGCTTTGGGAACTCCAGAAGTGTTTTTACTGTGGCTGGCTTTTTCCTATGCTTGCTCTCTTCCTTCAGCTGATCTTTTATTAAGAAATGTTAAGAACAATGCTAAGGATAAAATAAAGGGGAAATAGTTTAGACTGTGCAGATCCCCTATCTAACTCATGGCACTTCACATAAAGCACAATGAGTTAAACCAACCCTCCTGAGTCAACAGACATTTGCTGTTGGATCAGGAGGGTGGGTGATCGAGCTTCACTTTGGAGCTGATCCAGGGAAAAAGACTACATGTTTGCAGCATTTGTCCCCTAGCCCCACTCCCCTCTCCAAGCTCCCATGCTCTCTCAGGATGGAAGAAGGAGGAAAGCAGGGAGAAAGATCCATTCTTTCCCCTGCCTGCTCTGGTGGGGGAGAGGGTGGTTTGGAACCCTCCAGTTTATGGGGAAGGGGCTCCAATCCACTTTCCCCACCCTCCAGCACTGGCTGGGGAACCACCAGACTGAACTCACTCCCCTCCCTTGTCCCCCTCCCATTTGGAAGATAGTGCCTGAAGCAGAGCTGGGCTGTATCAGCCCAGCTGTGTTCCCAGCAAGTGCTGATAGATGTTAATGAAGGCGTTGCGCTTCGGACTGCCTTCATCTGAACCTTCATGCAATGAGGGCTCAGCTTGTCACCTGATCAGGAATTTTTAAAGTGTTCTGCAGCCATGCACTTCTGTCAGTGCGTGGCTATAGGGCACTTTCAGTGGCTGATTGTGCAACAAACCATCACGTCGCTCAGCACCCTATATCACCCCATCTGCAGGCTCTTTCAGGGGAAAAAAAATAAGGTGGTCTAATATCTCAAAGGAGTTTGGAATAAGACTCTGAGATTTAGAAATGGGATAGAAGCACTACCAATACTCACTGATCCCCACTGCAGGAGGCAACTGATATTGTTATTGCAAGGGATTTGTTGAAAGGCAACTATTCTTAAAGCAATAGCTGGCTCTGTTGTTGATGGTAGTTTTGAAAAAGAAATGTGTTCACACTAATGCAAGGGGGGAGAGTGCTAAATATCCTCCTCTTAGTAGTACTTTAAGGCCATGTCCACACGTACGTATTCATTTGGTTCCCCAGGCACAACTAGCAGCAGCGCACTTTGTGCCGCCGCTAGTTGTCCCAGGGAATGCCTGTGCTACGTGCAATCTGGCGTGTGGCAAGTTACCCTGGGTGTGATAGGGGAGGATGGGGCCAGCACTAGGCTTGCCCCAGAAGCCTTATCTGGGGCCCTGGGGGGCCTCCTGAGGCTGCAATAGCAGCGATCCTGCTGCATAGATCCTGCGGCTGAAGTGCAGCAGCCGGAGTGTGGCTCTGGGGAAGCAGGACACTACCAGTGAAAATATGGAAGGGATTCTTGCTAACATGGAGAGATTTTCAGAGTATGAACAGAGGAGCTTGCATTTCTGCACCCATTTTGTATCCATTTCAGGGTTTATTTCTAACTTGCAAAACACCTACCACTTAAAGTAGGTGTACTGTATTCATGCACAATTAAGTAATTCCGTCTACCAGGGATACAAAGCAACTCAAAGATCTTACTTCTTGGTCACACTTTGTGCATGCTAAAAGCACAGCACTCTTTGGAACTCAGATGCCTCAACTCTGCCTAAATTCTGCCTACCCCAGAAGGCCTGTCAATAAAGCTGTTTAGTTTTACCCTTATCCTCTGCGGGTTTCCATTGCTATGAGTAAGCTAAACCATGTCATCAGAACCCAAAATAACAACCTAGGAATTTCATAAGGAATAATTCAAGAAATATGCAGCCTTTGGACAACAACTAGATGAGGTGGAAGAAGCTAGGGGAGTTGATTTTTTGCAGGAACTGAGTCAGGTAAGTTTGTGAGCCCATATATCCTTGAGCAGAAAGATGTGGATATCTGGAGAATAGGAGTCTCTCGTGGCAAGCTCGCTGAGGAAGACTGGGATTATCCTGACAGGCTGCTAGAGTTATATCAACCTAGAGCATAATATCCTCATACAATAACAAAGGAATTTACTTAGGCAATGAAAAGGTAATTAGCAGCGGTGAGTAAATATGATCCCATCTTGGAAAAGACAGGCATCTGATGGATCCAAACAAGGTAAGTGACAAGTAGTTGAAAGCACACACTTTCCTAAAAGAACAGGAAATGTTCACAATAGATGCTTTATGTGAACACGAAATGTGTGCTTCACAACAAGCAGCAGCTGCATGATGGATCTCCAGAGCGAGGACATTGTGATAACCACATGCTTGAATAGAAAGGAAATGATTTATATCTTTATTGCCAAGATACCATCACATGATCGTGAAGCCAAAAGGTACAATTTCAAAGTTAAAGTAAAGCCCTGAAAAAGAGACTTCTGTAACAGTTTTGCTTACCCATATCTACCCATGCTCTCATGCTTACCCATATCCACAAATAAAGTAATGAAACAATGAGAGAAACAGGGAAATGACGCTATGGATTTTTTTTTTAAGAAAAAATAATCTGAGGATAACCCACCCCCAAAAAATCAGACAATTCCCTATCAGACACTTGTGAATGAAAGTATATATTAGAGTTGACCACAGAAGATGGACTAGTGGTAATATGCACACACGCATGCACGCACATATATGGGCTTCTGAGAACAGGAAAGGAGATACCCAAGCAGGTATGTACTGCAGCAGGAGTGGGGCAGGTACAGCCATGTGGTGCAACAGGGCGGGAAACCAACGGAAGTAACTCAAGGTGGAGAGGGGCAGAAAGGATCAGGGGACAGGTATTTAGCCAAAACAGCAGAGACCTGATAACTTCTCCTGTTAGTCCAACCTAGAATAGTGATGCTGAAATAGCAAGTGAGGAGATCACTTACTACAATGAGAACAAATCTTAAGAATGAAAGACTTCTAGACAGAAAAAAGAACACAACTTCATCCAACAGAAGCACAATCATGAGATTACATGATTCTACTGAGAAATACAACAATCATCCTAGATATGGGAAAAGATGCATACCAACATCTGGAAGGATTATGATAGATAGATAGATAGATAGATAGATAGATAGATAGATAGATAGATAGATAGATAGATAGATAGATAGATAGATAGATAGATAGATAGATAGATAGATAGATAGATGAAGGAGCATTAGTAATGGCATCTTCATGCTTCTTTTGTTTCTTTGTTCTCCGTGTTTCTTTAGGTAAGCTGTGGTTCAGTCCCTGTGAACTCAGAGAGTTTAAAAGTCTATTATGTATGGATGGATGTGTATGTTTAAAAGTCTATTAGTAAAACCTGTTTAGTTTCTGCTACTCTGTGGCTCTCCATTGCCTTTGTCAAAATATGGCAGTTAAAAAAAAATAAGATCAGCCTATCTAAAATAGGAAGACCTATCATGGTTTTTGACTTCTTCCTTTTTGCCATAGTAGTGCTAGAGACTTTCTCATGTATTTTTAAATACAACACACTTTGAATAAGATATAAACCACTGAAGGACAATAAAAATGATTAGGGGCATAGGAGATGAGATTTATGAGGAAAGACTGAAAGAACTAGGGTTATTTAACCTGAAAAAGAGAAGGCTGAGAGGGGATTTGATAACAGTTTTCAAATACCTGATCGGTGATTATAGAAAAGATGGAGATGGACTTTTCCCTGTGTGTGTGTGTTGGCGGGGGGGGGTGGCACAGGACTAGAGGCAACCAATTCAACGTGTAGCAGAGGACATCTAGGCTGGAGATTAGGAGGAACTTTTGGACTATGAGGGTGGCCAGGCATTGGAACAGGGTATCTAAAGAAGTTGTGGAATCTCCATCCTTAGAAACTTTCAAAAGCAGGTTAGATAGACACTTTGTTGGAATAGTTTAGTTGGGGATCATCCTAACTTGTGCAGGGGCTGGATTAGATGACCTCACAAGGTCCTGTCCAGCCATATATTCCTGTGAACCTATGATCTGGTAGTACTTAGATTTTTTAGGAGCAACTCTCTATCTGCACCATGCATCCTTCCAGGAACCACTGTGTTTCCTAAAGCCACCATACAAACCATATCTAAAGTAGCTGCTATTACTAGTTTCTCCCATTAAAGCATGCTTTTGCCTAGGGCTAGGGTCTTTAAGGGTATGAGTTTGTCTGATTTTTTTTCCTACTGACTGCTGCAAACTCTATGCTTAAGAGTTTTCTTTGAAAAGGACTTCATAATTCTCTTGTAGAAGGGAGACAAGTATTACACACACTTTACATATAACAATTGCACAAGATCACTTCTGGAAGAGCTGGGAATGAGACACAGACATGGATGGATCCAGGATCAAAGCAACCGGGGTGCAACCGGGTGTGTAGTCAGAGGTGGGCCACATGGTCAATTGAGAGCCAATTGTGCACATGCCATACACCCAACGGGGCTGTGGCCCCAGCCACTCTCTGTGATTTTGGATGCCAGTGAGCTCCACACGCACTGTGAGCTCCGAGCACAGTCTGCCCTGCTTTCAAGCAGCTCCAGAGCCAGCTGCTCTTTGCTCTTCCCCTCCCTCCTCCTCCTCCTCCTCTTTACCTTATCCTGAAAATTCAGAAGCAGGGAAAGAAGGAGACAGGACAATCCTGGAACCTCCAGAGCTGCACAAAAGCAAAGGCTGCATCTCACCTCCTTGGCAACCATGCCACCGCACCACCCCTGGACACAGATCTCCCTACAGCTGCACGGTAGACCAATAATCTGCACGGTAGACCTGTTTCTCAGGCACACTGCCTACCAAAGAGAACCTATGAGAACTTTGCGCTTCAGTAGTCTGACCATAAAATAAGACTCTTGATGCACATTACTGAACTGTTTCATTCTGTTATGTGCCTCCCTCCTTGGGCAGGTTGGGATAACAACTTGCTGCTGCTATCAGCTAATGCTCTTAAGTTGAAGTGCTGGAAGTCTTTCCTGCATGTCTGGTAACCCTTGTAACCTCTGACATTCTCTCTAAGATTATATATAAAATCTTAGAGAGAATAGACAGACAGACAGACAGACAGAGCTAAGCAACATTGCATTTGCAGAGTCACATGCTCAGTTAGAGTTAGCCATGTTACTCCATCATCAAGCAGAAGGCAGGGCAGGGTAAGGATGGCACCGTAAAAATCTAACTTATTAACCAGCTAGTCTCTTAAGGTGCCACCCTGCCCTGCCTTATGCTCAGTCAAGGACTGCCAGAATTAATTTTATTCATATGCCCTTGTGCATGTGCAAAATGAAGAAGTTGAATTTTTCACCCAAACCTAACCCTAGCTCAATCTCTGAAGAAAACAGACAGACAGAAGTACAATTAGAACACCAGTGAGGTTCTGGGGTCCTAGACTTGAGTTCACTTCACTTTGAGTATACTCAAAGCTCCAGTGCACTAGTCACTCTCCACACAGCTAGCTGCAAGATGTTTCTGACCCCATAGAGCTTCCAAACTCAACAGACAAGACAAATGAGACTGGAAGGGAAACAAGGCACAGAGAGGGAAAGGAATTATCTGAGGTTACACAGCATGACAGCCACCAAGCTGGGACTAGACTGGGACTCATGAGACTGTGCTGAATCATGTAAAAGCACATGGGTGCTTGTGGGACTCTGTGTGTGTTCAGGTGTGCCCTTCCTGTTGCTGGGGCCTCTGCACAACATGGCAGTGTGCCCCCATGAGGCTTCCTTCTCCCCTACAGCCTCAGCTTGGTCCACCACTGTAAACAACTGCAGGTCAAAATAACTTAGCTGGCTCAACACCAACAGCACCAGCAGCATCAAAGGGGTGGGAAAGGGGGATGTAACAGTGCAGGTAAAAGTGCAGAGGTGCCTGGGGAGTCAGATGTCCGGCAGGTTGTAGTGTGTCAGAATTCCACTGTGAGTCCATGAGTTTCTGTACCTAGCAGGCTGATGAAGTGCAGTTCATAGGCCCAGCTGTGAAAAGTGATTTGTAATTTGTTCCCTCTCAGGATCAGGCCTGAGAGACTGGAGGCAGAGTATTTTTTTGGTGAGGAATGTGCTCCCACAGGTAGTTGGGTATTGTTGTCTTTGATAGATCTGACTCCCCAGGTACCTCTACACTTTACCTATGCTGCTACATCCCCCTTCCCCCCCTCCCCCAGCCTGTCCCTCACCCCATGACACCTCCATTTCCATTTTCACTGACAGGCTTTCTTGTCTGCATTGCATGCCAGGCCAGCCTCTGACTTCTTTACTATTCCTTCCATCCAGGACCAGGAGACACACCAACTGCACATACTTCATCAGCCTGACAAAGGGTTTTTCAACCCAAAAGCTTCCTCAGATATATTTTTCTAACTATTTTGGGTTTTTTTCATAATAAACATATAAACATAAAAACATAAGATAAGCCATGACAGCTTGACAACTGGCAGGCTTTGTGGCTGCAGCAGGCCCTAGCTGGCCTTCAGTTTTCACCCCATTGTGGCTTAACACATACACGTGACATGAGTTTTGCTTTCAGGAATTTGAGGTGCAGTTTCCCAGAAACACCTGCATCTATCACCTTGAAATTTGGCAGACTTTATGCCAGCAGCAGCAGCTATGACCCCTGCAAGTGTCATCTGAATCAGCCAAAAAACAACAGTTATAGATATTTCATTGACTCCCCATTATACCCTATAGCTGAATCTCTCCGAATCTTTTCTGAACTGATTCGGCTGAATCAAATCAGAAAAGGGATTCAAATCCCCAAATTGAATTGACTGAATCTGAATGAGCCAAATCCAAATCTGAATCAAATAGTTGCCTATTCACACAGGCCTACTAAACAGTGCGTCTGTAGGATAGACCACTGAAATAGAACTGTGTCTGTCACCCCAACATGGGGTAGGAGTTTAAGTTGAGGACTCCTTCTGCTTACTTTTTGTTCGATGGACACCCAGCGTACCAGAAGCAACTATAAGGAAATGTGAAGGCCACAGGCTAGGATGTTTCAGCACCCTGCCTAACTTACTTCCCGCGAGGAAGGTGAGAGTGGCCAGCACAACAGCCCAAGACCCTGCTGTGATCATGCAAGGCATGGAGTAAAGTGGCTTCAAATCCTAAAGTCTTGGGCTTTAGCCCCAGGGGGGCAGAAACCTGGGAGTGGCCCAGAGCCTGAGGCAACTGAGCTGACACAGAGACTAAGAATAAGAATGGAGAAAAAGAGGAAGCTGACCAGGAAACCCAGGAACCATCCAACACTGATAGCTCCACCAGGTGGTGAGATTGCAGACAGACCTGGACAGGTTACAAAAGTGGGTAGTACACAATAGGATGCAGTTTCCCAGAAACGCCTGCATCTATCACCTTGAAATTTGGCAGACTTTATGCCAGCAGCAGCAGCTACAACCCCTGCAAGTGTCATCTGAATCAGCCAAAAAACAACAGTTATAGATATTTCATTGATTCCCCATCATACCCTATAGCTGAATCTCTCCGAATCTTTTCTGAACCGATTCGGCTGAACCCTGACAAGTGCAGAGTGCAGCACCTAGGGCACAAAAATATCCAGCACACCTACTGACTGGGAAGTGACCCTCTCAGCAGCACAGAAGTGGAAAGGGATCTCGGAGTCCTAGTGGACTCCAAGATGAACATGAGTCGTCAGTGTGACGAAATCATCAGCAAAGTTAACCGCACTTTATCATGCATCAGCAAATGCATGACAAATAGATCCAAGGAGGTGATACTTCCCCTCTATGCAGTATTGGTCAGACCACAGTTGGAGTACTACATCCAGTTTTGGGCGCTGTACTTCAAGAAGGATGTTGATAGACTTGAGAGGCTCCAGAGGAGGGCCACTCTTATGGTTCGGGGCTTACAGGACAAGCCCTATGAAGAGAGACTGAGGGACCTGGACCTCTTCAGCCTCCACAAGAGAAGGCTGAGAGGTGATCTTGTGACTGCCTACAAATTCATTAGGGAAACGCAGCAAGGGATCAGAGATGCTCTGTTCACCAGGGCACCTCTTGGGGTAACAAGGAACAATGGTCACAAACTGACAGAGAGTAGATTTAGGCTAGATATCAGGAGAAACTTCTTTGCAGTAAGGGTGGCCAAAATTTGAAATGGGCTTCCAAGAGATATGGTGCTCTCCCTTACCTTGGGGGTCTTTACAAGAAAGCTGGATAGGCATCTGACTAGGGTCATCTGACCCCAGCACTCTTTCCTGCCTAGGCAGGGGGTCGGACTTGATGATCTGTTGAGGCCCCTTCCAGGCCTAGCATCTATGAATCTATGAATCCCATTTTAGAGTTCCTCCCATTTTTTGCATCAGGCAGGAGCAAGACACCTTCCAGATTAACTCTTTTTCCAACAAGGCATGGCATTTGAGTGGGACTGGGTGGTCTCTGAGCGAGTAGTGGTGACAGGATGGACTATAATGGGGTGGAGGGACCCCTGTGTCCCAGGGCCTGCCACAAGCTCAAACAGCCCCATGGGTCCCTGGAGCCAGTTGATGATCAGCTGATTGTCAGGCACCCAACTTGCCAGTGCAGGAGGAGCCTAGAATCATGATCCCAGGCTGCCCCTGCACAAGTAATATGGCATGATTGTGATCTGGCTCCTGATCCAACAATTGCACTTCCTGTCATGCATGTGTGCTATGGTAGAAGACATTATTTTTGGGATCTGGGATCTAATCCCTTTGTGCCTTTAGATGATCATCTGTCAGAGCCTGAATATTCCAGCAGCTACATCAGTATGAAACACATTAAGAATAAGCTGATAGACATGTTTAGAGAAGGATCCTAACTACCCAACATAATCTGAAAAAAAATAATATGTAATTATGGGGCTGGCAGCAGGCTACAGGCTTTTTTTTAAATGTATGCCCCATATCGATCACTAAAATATTGGAGATAATATGAAAGTATGTACTTGTGTAAATTCCAGCAGTAGTAATATAGCAAAATAGAGCAAAAAAAAAAAAAAAGACAGGCCTCAAACTGTGCATGGGGGCTCTGGTAATTGGAAGAGTCAATGGCTACATGATTCAAGAAAATAGCTTCCCTTGAGAAGGAGACTGATTGTCCTGCATTTATATAGCAGCTAACCAACACTAAGCAGGCTTTCCTTTGCATATTATTGGTGCCAGCCCAATGAGGCAGAAAATTGCATCATGTCATTTAATTTCCCAATCTTTGTTTTCATTGTATTAATCTTTTGGCTTTGCTTCACTTTATAATTTGAAGGCTCAGCAAGAAGCAAACCAAATGGAAATTCAGCTTACTTTCATGTCTAGCTGAATGTGTTCGTTGCAGTTTTGGAAACTTTAATTCTGCGTAATCCCACCCATGAATAATAATCATCTGTTTTTGTATGCAGACATATTAGTGTTTATTAAAGACTGCCTTAAAAATTCTTGGGAATCTGCCCAAAAGCCAGTCACCAAAACATGATTAACAAATAGGTTACAGGAAGAGAGCAGAAAGGTTTTTAAAATGGGACTACATGGCTTGCAGTTAAAGTTTAAAAGCTCTGCAAACTAACTGAAGCTGACTAATTATTATAAAGTTTAAAAAATGTATTTAGTGAAAAATGGAAAATCAGATGCTGAGGATTCAGGGAAGGAGGGGTTCTCTCTAGTATAGCACAAATAGTGGTCGCATCTACACAAGACACTGACTTTGCAGTAGCCAGAGACTAATGCACAGTAGTGTCGCATGCCAGCAACCATAACACCATGCTACTGCACAGTAGTCTCGGGCTACTGCTCATTCAGCATCACGAAAAAGCCATTTGTCAGTGCTACTGTGCAGTAACACGGGTTACTGCGCAGTCATTTAGCACTTGTTTTTAACATACAATTCCCAAAAAAATTTACGTAAACAAGAACTAAATGACTGCTCAGTAACCCACATTACTGTGCAGTAACACCGATGAATGGCTTTTTCATGATACTGAATGCGTAGTAGCCTAAGACTATTGTGCAGTTTATACATAAACAGGACTAAATGACTGCACAATAATGACTGCGCAGTCAGTGTCTTGTGTAGATGCTCTCAGTAAGTCTTAAAGCTGATGCTAGGAGGAGGGAAGGAAGAAAAGAAAAATCACACTAGCTCTCTAGGTAGTTTTGTATTTAATTACAAGAGACTGGGCTGGAGATGGGGCTCCAGCATGCTAGGAACTCTTCAGACAAACAGCCCCTCCCAGAAGAGATTCTATTGTAATTCATCAAGGATAAGAGTAAAGAATGTGACAGAGGAACAACTTCTTCCCAAGTTGGTGATGACCAGGACTAGATCCCAAGTCTCTTCATTCCCACTCAAATATTCTTTCCATTGGGTCACATCAACTGCTGACAGAATATGACAAAGCTTCCTGAATTACTATTTTATGTCCCAGGTATCCAGGTTGTAGCTGTACTGGTCTAGAGGAAAAGGCAATCAAGACTCATAGTAGAAATGATATCTTTTATTAGACCAACAAGATTTTTGCAAAAAAATGTCTTTAATTGAAAGTTTTCAAGCACCAACACCATTCATCAGGCATTGGACAAAAGATCGTAAAAGGTCTCCTGGGTAGAAATGAAAGTTCATATTTCATAGGATTTCACAGAGGAGTCAATAGATGGAAAACTCCTCTGGGCAGTCAGTTCATAGCTGGTATGAAGCCTCTCACCTCCTGTGAGGATCTGTGATGATGCAAATTACCTTGAAACAAAGGCAGGAGCAGGATCTCAGGTTTCCTCTAGACCAATATGGCTACAACCTGGATATCTGACACATGGAAGATATCAAATTTTAGCTGATTTTTTAAATAAAATCTTCATATTTTCCCAAGCAAGAAGCAACTGTGACCACCTGAAACCTGAGATCCTGCTCCTGCCTTTGTTTCAAGGTAATTTGCATCATCACAGATCCTCACAGGAGGTGAGTGGCTCCATACCAGCTATGAACTGACTGCCCAGAGGAGTTTTCCATCTATTGACTCCTCTGTGAAATCCTATGAAATATGAACTTTCATTTCTACCCAGGAGACCTTTTACAGTCTCTTCTCCAATGCATGATGAAGGGTGTTTGTGCTCAAAAGCTTCAATTTAGGACATTTTTTTGCAAAAATTTGCTTGGTCTAATGAAATATATCATCTCTATTACGAGTCCTGATTGATTATTTTATGTCTCTGTTTGTTTCCTTATTCCAAATGGAAATAAACAACTGAACCATTATCTTTTGTTGTATTTACAGGATTCTAGTACATGCAATTGAAATTATTAAACAAATTCAAAGAGTAGAACTGGTTAAACATAGGTTGAAGCTTTCCCACTTTTCTCTTTTTCTTGTCCTGGTCAAAAAACGGCTGTGGATTTTTTTAACCAGCTTTTTTCACAAGTTCTCAGGAATTTCTTCCGTTAAGAAGAGTTCAGAGCTAAATGATCTTTGGATCATTTAGCAGGACAGGAAGGATAGGCCAATGGACCAGCTAGTAGTTGCTTTTTATTCCCTAACTGTACAGTTCATAAGACAGCTGCTCTTGTTGTCACCAGGGCTGCAAACAGATATCACCTTTGTGCTGCCATAAAAAAATTATGGTGAAACAAAACCCAAATAAGTAGACATCCTTGCCCCTCGTTGCACCACAAGTGCCCAAAATTATGAGTATGACAATTCCTGGTAACAGTTTGTGCCTTCTGTTTGCAGCAGACTTCTGTTTCTTTACCCATGCTCTACATCCATCCTGGGCAGGGACCCCTGTGTTTCCAGGGACCCAATCCTGTGGGACATTGGCCCTGGGCAACATCTGTTTCTGCCTACCTACTAGATCAGCTATGCTGGGTTACATTAACACTGCTCATTCTGGCACAAAGACAAAATATGTTTGTAGCCCAAGAGGACAATGAGATATTGCCAGTGGCCTCTCTGGTTCTCAGTAGATGGACAGACTGCCTTCTGTTGTTCCTTGGCAGAACATGGGCACTCTCCGTGCAATTGCAAGATTCACATGACCATAAAATTGACCATAGAGATATGATATCATAGAACTATATTAAATATTTAAGTCATTACTCTTGTATTTGTATTCAAATGCATAATATGGGCAAGATATTTATAACATTACCGTATTTAAAAAGCTATAATAACTGACTAAATCAACACTGATATCTACATTTCTGGCTTTATAACTAATGGCTGCTTGTACACATGATGAAATCACCCTTGTTAGCAGTTTAATTGGCCTTTTATAGCAGTTTAATTGTGTCACACATTACACATGTGGTAGTCTATTGCAATTTAATTTTGTCACACTGTACATGTCTGGTGGCATATTGCGATGTAAATGACTTTGTTACATAGCAAACTAAAACACATCCCAATGTATTCTAGTTTGCTACCTAATAAACTGCAGTGACACATGCATCCCCAAAATCTCCTGGGTTTCCAGTGCCCTGTGCACTGTCCCTGCTACCTTCTCTGGCCACCAGCACACCCAGCTTGCCCCTGGGGCTGCAGGGGGTGGTGACGGGAGGGTGCCTGGGTGTACTGGAGAAGGTGGCAGGGACAGTGCTCAGGGCATTGGAAGCCTGGGCACGCTCAGGGAAGCTCGGGCTTGGTGGGCTTCCATCACCCCATGCACTATCCCCACCATGAATGGCTAGTGCCTCCCGAGACTGGGGTGGCACCATTTGTAAGCAGCAGCATCGGCGGCGAGTGGAGACCAACCACAGACACCAGTGCCAGCGTTGGCAGTGGGGGGCGGTGGTGAGCAGTGAGTGGTGAGTGGTGATTGCCCACAGGTGTCGGCATCAGCAGCAACCACCCACGGATGCCAGCATTGGCGTCAGCAGCAAGGTTGGGGGGGGGCGAGCAGCGAGCAGGGACTGCCCACAGACACCGGAGGAAAGGGGAAGGCAGGTGGTAAGCAGTGACTACCCACAGAAGCTGGTGGTGGCCAATCTCGGGGGGGGGCACATGTCCCCCTGCGCCCCCCCTACAAGTCACCTATGATCCCCATCACCTTCTCCCGCCACCAGCACATCCAATCACCTTCCTGCACTGCTCCAGGGGCAAGCCAGCCCATTCCTGGGCAAGGTTCCCGCCAAGCTGCGCATGTGCATGGCCGCACACAATTTAATACCATGCCGTGCACTGACTTATTAACACCACACACCCATGCAGAGAGGAACTGGGCTGCAGCATGGCAAGGCGAGGCAGAGGCTGGGGCTGGCACGGGCTCTGCTAGTGCCGGGGAACTGCTCTGCTGGATCGGTGCCGCTCCCTGCCTTTCAGCTACTTTTACATTGTGGAGCTGGAGCTGCCCCCACCGGTCCGGGCTGTGCCTGCTCCTGCCCCTGCCCCTGCCCCTGCCCCGTGCACCCACCTGCACTGCCTTCTCTGGCAGTGCCCCCTGGTGGCCACAGTGAGTGGTGCAGGCAGAGCTGGAGGAGGGGCTGGGCCAAGCAGCCAGGAGCAGCCATGTTCTTCTGCGCCTTCTTCAGCAGGGAGCACTACAGGTGCCACTTTGAGCCAGGTGAGTGGGGGGGTTCTGCCTGTAGGACCCTGCTTCCCATAGGGGCTTAACATAGTCCAGATCTAGGCTTAGCAAAAGGGGGAGGCGGGACCAAAGCAGCACGCTCACAGACCAAAATGGCATGCTTATGGACCAAAGCAGCATGCTTATGGATCACTACACCTTAGAGGGAACATTGTTCCTGGGTGGTCCCAGGTGGCAGGAAGGTGGCACAGACCTTCCTGGAGGGAAAAAACTAAAGAAGTGGCAAGGGGCCTGTCAGCGTGCCCGTCCTGGGTACCTGCTTCTCCTGTAGCTCCCACAATTCCCACCTGCCATGACTTGATCTAAATGCAAATTCTGGGGAGGAAGAGTTGTTGCACGCCAGTACCGCGGTAAGAAACACACTGGCCAGATCTTTGTCCAGAGTGCTTTATTATCATTAGCCTGTTAAGCTCTCCAGGCACAACAGGCAACAAAAAAAAAAGGAGCTCGCTACATGGGTCCTCGCCGTCTGTTTCAGACTGTAAACACTACTTGTTATCTTGAAGATCAGCCGCTAATTGACTTGTTAGCGGCTGTTTAACGCCGACATCGGGATTCCCCGTCTGCGGCTTGTGCTGGTATGCGAAGTGCGGCTCAGTCACAGTTTTCCTTTTACTTTCTCTTTCTGTCTCCTCACCTCCCTTCACTCTCCTCTTCAGGGCAGGATTGGGTGCTCCCCCGCCCTCTCTCTCTCTTTCTTTCTTTTTTTTCTCCCATTCAGAGAATCCCGCCACATCATGACCCAGATCCGCGGTTTTTCCCCACGCCGCTGATCCATTCCTATGACTCACAGCAGAGGCTGTCTTACCAGGTAAGACGTGAGCTGTGGGGCATATCGATCCTCCAAATCTCTGTCTCCTGGACTTTCTCCAAATTACTCGTCGCAGGACTCCTCACCCACTTCTCTGGTCTGTAGGTGCCCGAAGACAACTTTGGGAAATTTCCTCCCTCTCTTTATTTCTCTTTCTGGGTCCTCATTGGCTGCTTGGGTATTACGTTCCCCATTTCCTGGATGTTCTAATCTCCGGCAGCTGCTACCCCATCTTAGTAACAGAGTCGCGGCTGCAACGCTGTTACAGGGCCCAATCCATTTTTTCACCCCCGGTAGAGCCTGCCCCTGGTCATGGGGCAAGATGCTGGTGGGTCAAGCAACCCCTGAGCTACAGGAGGCCCCAGTCCTTCTCTCCATGGTGGTGGCTTCCCAGGCAGGGTCTTAGCAGGCGGGGTGCTGCCCCAGTGCAGAGCCAGCACCTGGCCCACCAGCAGCCCATGCAGGCAGCCCCAGGGAGCATTGCCACCATGGCAGGAAAGACCAGGGCCCCCTGCAGTTCAGGGCCTGCCGGCAGGCTCTACCAAAAAAATAAATAAATTTCGGCCCCTCTCCATAACAGTGATAGAAGCCTCTAAATTGAAATGGTGGGTTTTTAATCATCACAATTAAAAACAAACCAGTTAAAAACCCACTGTTTCAATTTAGGGGAACTAAACCCCATGACTTGTACAAGGAGTCAATGTAACCAAATGTTCTGGTTTTTAGATGGTTGGTCTATACTGAAATTTGATAGCTTAAAAAGATCACTTAGTGTCTCTTTTATACCCAATAGCTTCTTTGTGTCTATCCTCCACTAAGGGAGATCTGGTTTGGGAAGAGGCTACAGTTTGTTAACAGTACCAGGATCCAGGACTCAGGAGATATCACAGGCATTTTCTAGCCAGCAGCAGTAGCACAAACCTAAGAGACAAGGCAGGAAAGGTACTACAAGTAGTGTTGTCTCTGCTGGGCTCCATGTTTTATCATTTAGATAACCTCCTCAGTATAACAAATGTCCTTTGCCTGGATTAAGTACATCACCGTACATTTAGACTGACACAGTTTAGGAGCTCCAGCATGCAAGAAGCAAAAGAAATTGCAAAAATGGCAGCTTAAAATGGAGAAAAACACATATCAGCCATCTGTCATCTGAGAAACAAAAGGAGGATCAAGGACCAAAAGAAGGATTTTTTGTAAACATATATATTTATATACCCACATGCACACACACATCCATGTCTATATATTCCAGACAAATGTAGCAGAAGGTGTGTCAGTGTATGCATGCGTACCTGTTACTAGATGGAAGGCAAGCTAGAGATGCACCTTATCTCTACCCCACCTTCTGCCTGACATCAAGCTAGTATAGCTGCTTCTCTCTGCTCATGAATGTTACTAGATACAGATAGTAAAACAGTCAATGATGCAAAAATGGGCAAAAGTCTTCTATAAATATTTCTGCTCTGAATTTGGGAAGAAGATAGATGATCTATTCATAGTTCACAGTGATAATGGAATACTCTCTATCCCAACATGACTCTTTAATCTATCAGACAAAAGCATATCAAGATCTACTGGGTGAATTTGTCTAGCCTAATCTTCCAGCCTAGAGAAAAGGCGCAATTACTTTTATCCTGAGAGCAATTTAACTGTTGGAACAAGAGTGAAAGTGGTAGTTCACTGTGCTAGTCTGAAGTCAGGCAGAAATGAGGTGCATCTTTACCTTGCCTTCTGTGTTGTAATTAGTACTCACAGGCACATGTGCACACATCCCTTGCTATATTTGTACATATATGAGAGAAAGATCAATGTATACTTTTAAAAAACTCATTTTTATTCTCCTTGACCATCCTTTTGTGTCTGACTTGGAACTAAAGTTAGTTTCTCTGATCTTCCTCTTAGTTTTGGCATATTTGTAGAATCCCTTTTTATTGCCTTTTTTGTCCTTTGCCAGCTGCAAGAGAGATTGCAGAAAGGCATCTTTAAAGGGCAAAGAGCACTTACTATTTACCATGGTAAGGGTGGGTTAAAGGGGAGGTTTGGAGCCCCACAAAGACACCCACAGGGTTGAGACCCTTCCGGGCCTCCCAACAGGGAACTGCCTCCTCAACAACACCAAAGACATGGCAGGCGAGAAAAGGGGCAGTGCCCAGACCATCTACGGGGCACCGGAATAGAGTTTCACCCTGACATCGCTGGGGGGAGGCAGGGCACCTTGAAGAGGTCCCCAAAGCTGTATAACACCTACCAGTGACACTGGAGTGCTGTGTCCAGTTTTGGGCCCTAAACTTTAAGAAGAAAGGTGACAAACTGGGAAGTGTCCAGCGCAGAGCAACAAAAATTATTAGTAGACTTGGAGGTGAGACTTACAAAGAAAGACTGAATGGTAGTTTAATCTGGAAAAAAGAAGACTGAAGAGGGAGATTTGATAACAGTCTTCAAATACCTGAAAGATGATTATAAAGAGGATGGAGATGGACTTTTTTCTGTGACTGTAGGGGATGTGACCAGAAGAAATGGCCTCAAGCTGCAGCACAGGAAATTTAGTACAGAAATTAGGAGGAACTTTCTGACTATGAGGGTAGTTAGGCATTGGAACATGCTGCCTAAACAAGATGTGTAATCTCCATCCTTGGAATTTTTCAAAAGCATGTTGGACAGACACTTGGCTAGGGTGGTTTAGTCAAGGATGATCCTCCCTTGAGCAGGGGGCTGGACTAGATGACCTTGTGAGGTCCCTTGTAATTCTACTTTCCTATCGAGCTATGATCTCATAGTTTAAAGAGGATTCTATAACAAAAATCTTCTGTCATCATACATAACTTGGCCTATCAGCAACTTGCTTCATAACTTTCCCTTTTGATAAAGCAAGATCAGCTCTCACTGTAATGCGAGCCTTTTACATTCCACGTCACTCTTGCAGCATTTTCCTGAACCCTGCCCAACTTGTCAACACCTTATTAGCTGCATTAATAAACAAAAGGCTTAGGTATCAATATTCAAACCAAGAATAAACTTCTTAAAAAAAAAATAAAATGCCAATCTAGATTGACATTCTGTAAACTAACAGTGCTATCTACACTGTGAAAAAGACTGGGTAGCACCTTCCCAAAGGTGGTTTACTTCACTATGAAGTTTTATTGAAATCTATGGGACCACTCATGGAATAAGGTGCTAATCAACCAGGATGGATCTAGTTTATTTATGCCTGAGCATATGTGTGTTAGCGTTGAATGTGTGTTAGAGTTTACATAGCGACATGCTAGTTCTTCCTACTATAGAAGAAACATGCACCTATTTAAAACAGTCTGAAAATGCTCTGGGTTGGCTCAAGAATCCTGAAATACTTTCACATAAATTCAAACAATCCAGAGCCTTGTTAAATCAAGATATTCTTTAAAGCTTGTAACCTTTCAAGCTTTGCACACTATAGCAGAATGTCACTCAGTTCACCAAACAATTTTATTGTCCTTGGGGAAAACTTGTCCTTATAGGAAGCAACATAAACAATAAAACCTGTGGCACTTTTTCAGACCCTGAGAAAGCAAAACTGGCTCTGCGCTGCCTCCTCAGCACCACAGCCACCCCCCTCACCTCACGTACCCTCCTTGGGAGCTTTTAATTTCCCCTAGGGTGAGCTAATCATCCCTGTCATCCCTGGCAGCTGGTCCCATGCCCTTAGGCAGGCAAGCTATTACCCTTTAACTCCCTGTAGCTTAGCTCCAGTCCCCGATCCATGCACTCTGTTACACATACCTATTGGGTTGGCTTCCACATGTCAAGCATTAAGTGAGTACTACTTACATAAGGAATGAGAATTGTATTCATACTCCATCTGGGCTACTCAGATTTTCTAAGGAATTCAACATTTTCCTATCAGTAATTGCATTCAAACAAACAAAAATTTGACCTTGTTAAGTCATTTGACCGGAGTTCATTTACAGTTTAATTTTTGCATGAGGATAGATGTATCCCTGGAAGTAAATTGTTATACTTGTACAAACTGACAGGCACACTCCTTAGCCAGGAGCTGGCATGAATACTCAACTGATATTTAATCACAGAGCTAGGAAAGATAAGTGGGAATATGCATTAAGACAACCAAATTATAAATGACAATCAGGAGGCCTAAAGTTAGTATTTAAGTTTTCTGTTTTAGAAAAATTCCCCAATTTTTAATTGACTGTATGTTCTCTCTAACAATTGTTTATGGTTCAATTTTTTTCCTAAATGTATAGTATTTCCCATTTTTATTGTGAAATAACAGTTTATGGAAAGGTGGCTTATATATGGAATTAACTTTAAGAAAAGCAAGATCTGTATCTCCAAGAGTGGAAATTCAGAAGCAAAGAGAGACATTCATTTGGCAGGTGCTGCACAGAACCAAATCTATTTTGTTTTTAAAATCAGGAATCCTTTTTATCATTCATTTGAAGGCATCTAGCTAGCACTGGTTCTTCCTTCATGGTACAGTGTTTTTAAATCCAAGTGGCTATTAGATACTGCAGGGTGAAATGTCTGTGCTGCCTGAAAAGCTCAGATTCAGTTCTGGCAGATATATGCAAAAGTATTAGTGGTTCGGGGTGGGCTGTCTGGCAAACTTTTGTCTTCATTATTGTCATCACAGAAGAATGAACAAAAGCATTATATTAACAAAAGCAATTTATGCAAACCATGGAAAGTGATAGTACTATTCTATTTGACATTGGTTTGACATCAGAGTGGGTACTGTGTCCAGTTCTGGACACTGCATTTTAATAAGGATCTAGAGGAACTGGAGATGGCCCAGACATGAGTGACAAAGGTAATAAAAGGGATTAGAAAGCAAGCCATAAGAAAAAAGACTGAAGGAAATAAGCATGATTAGTTTGGAGAAAAGGATATTAAGGGCTCGGGGCATATTTGAAAATTTTTATTATCTGAAAGGCTGCCATAAAAGAAGATTGAGGATAAATGTTCTCCCTTCCCACAATGTGTAGGACATAAGGCAATGGTTTTAAAACTGCAGCAAAGCAGAACTAAGTTAAATCTCAGAAAAACCTGTAAGAACAACAGGGCAATGCAACAAGCTAATGCAACAAGTTAATGGAAGTAGTGGAATCTCTTTCATTGGAGGTTTCGAAGAAAAGCCTAGATGGACATCCAGCTGGGATGGTTCAGAAATAGTGAATCCTTCAGCTGTACAGGGATTTGGACTAGACAGCACCTGAATTCCCTTCCAACCCTATGATTCCATTATTAGTCTTCCTGATGCCCACATTCATGAGAAGAGACAGACATCTCTTAGGTAGAGAGGGCCAACCTTTTTAGCAGGCATGCCACAAATTAACCCCATGTACACTCCCCTAGTACCACTCCCATCCCCTACCCCTACCCCCTTACTGCTCTGCTTTCTGCCTTGGGTTCCCTGACTGATCTGTTGCTCTTTTATGCTCTCTGCCCTGTCTGCCACAATGCTACCCTTCCCCTCCTTGGCCTAGCATATGCCAAACACAGAAACTGCCTGTGCCACACATACGATAGGTTGGTCACTCCTGTCTTAGGGCATGGACTGATGAATGAGCAACTGTGAGGTTAAAATCAGTCACAGTTTACCATACGCCCATACTAGCTCCTATTTCATTGAGGGCTAATTTACCACAGGGTTATTTTTGTTTGCTATGGGCAAAAGTCTGCACATAGGTACTTTCCAAAGAACGGTGGGTGTTCAGTAAAACCCTGCATCCTTCTGTCTTTCAAGTAACTAGTTTATCTGCTTATAGTCTTGCTTTTGCCAAGTCAATGCTTAGTCTCATTATCTGAAATGAATGTGACCAATAGGATGATCATCTTAGACGCAGCCTGGACATTTTTAAGGTAGATATTTTTAAGAGTGTGAGCAATTCAGGTTTGGGAAAACAGAAGAACCACATTTTCTTTTTCTTTTACTCTGTCCCTGAACATGCAACATTGTATCCCATATGTCCCACCCACCTGTCCTCCCATTACATTCACAAAGCTGCAAAAATCCATCACACATTCCAAATAGAGCGCCAATTCTCAACCAGGGTGCCACAGCATCCTGGGTACCTTTAGACCCTTTCAAGGATGTTACAGGGTGCTAGCAGTATTAGGTGTGCAAACACAATTCACAATCTAAATCCAGAAATTTCAAAAGGAATTCATTGTGTTAAACACACTATGACTAGTTGGGATCTTTCTGAGCTCTTTGCAACAGAAGAACTGCTCCAATATTTTTTTTCTGTAGTCAAAAAATGAGTAAAAACTAAGAGCTAGCATTTTCTGAGGGCTGCCTTGAATCCAGCAAGAGATATTTTGATTCTAAAGATGGATACCTTGAATCTACAAAGGTTGAGAACCATTTGCAATAGACATTCCTATAAGTGACAAAAATGCTTTCAAGTAGGAGACATTTTCAAAACTGGACCACAGAAATTACCAAAATGAATTGTATCCATTCCCACCTGATCAGACATCTCAGTTTTGATAATGGTCAGTATTAACCATTGAGATGAAAAGTGCAAGAAATTCCAACACAGATGGTTAAGGAGCAACCTCCTAGAGAGGACATCTCTTCCAAAATATATCAGTTAATAGGTCACTTACGCCCTGATTAATAAAAATGTGCACCCACATCATAAAATGTCCCTTTATCAATTGTTCTCAGGTTATGCCTCCAATCTGATCTCATTTCTTGTGATAATATCACACCATCTGGAACCTTATTTTGTTCTATCAATTTTAATCAGTTGCCTTTGAATTTCCCCAATTTTCTTTTCATTATTATATTGCCAAGAGATGTTATTTTTTCCTCTGTGTTCACTCTGATGTTGTGATTTTGCAGATTGGATGTTAATAATTTCCCCCATTCAGATCACTTGGGCTCTGTGCAGCAATCTGGATCCCTCCACTAATAGCAGATCAGATTGCAGGATCTCACCTTAGTAGATTAGTGAAGGTAAGTCTAACCCTGACTGTATGGATTACAGGAGGGAGTTTCAAAAATCAACTGATCAATGCCATTGTAACATGCTGTAACACAGTGTTTAAAATGTACCCTTTATACTATTTTTAGAATGCATACAATAAATAATAAAAAGAGTATCATGCTATCATAAAATATTTGGCCATTCCATTTACCAGAAGTAATAATGCTGAAGAACCAGAAATTATATCAGAGCCTTGAGTCTGAGTTAAGTGCCTTGACCGAAGTCACCTTCCTCTCAAGAAAGTTATAAAGATCCTGAGGAAACATATTCAGTCATCTGTCTTTCCCAAAGTCCATATGTAAAGATGAGAAAAGATGCAATTAAAAGATCCAGGACAATCAAGATGCATTGCACTCCCCCTTAACATGAGTCTAAATAAGATCACTAATCTGGATTTATCCTTTAGGAAGAGCCAGATCCTTAGATCTAGTAATGTACTCAATCCATGTGCTATACTCCAGAGAGGAGCAGTACTTTCAAGCACATTTCACCAAAGGCCACACCAGAAAGACAGGTCTATCCCATGGGCTAGGGATAGAAGTTACACACAAACCAGTTTCTGTGATCAGAAACTGGTTGAAAACTCTAATAGAACAGAAGTTCAGTGTTCTTAAACCATTTTCAGAATGTCCCAACCTGATTTAAGATAAAGCTGGTTGGATGTAGTATCAGGGTGATTCAGGTCAAACTGGTTTATGGAATTTCTGTCCCAGATTCCTTCCCCATTCAAGTTAACACATAGTCCCCCAGCATCCCAGGATGCTTTGCAGCACTGGGCTGTGCTGTCTGCTCCGGCAAAGCAGGGTCTTCCCTGCTCCTCTGCTCCCTAGTTGGAGCATTATCACTGCCCTGGCTGGCAAAGAAGGGGTTGGGGGGAAAACCCCAGCACCAACCCCACCCATGGTCTGCCTGGCAAGAAGAGAGGAGGGAAGCCCCTGGAGGCTTTTCCCCACTCAAGCTGAGGGGGATGTGGCTAAGCCCTGGCCCACTGGGCCAGCTGACAAGTATAAGGGAGGATGTTGAGCTGGGAGTGGGGAAAACCTCCAGGTGCTTCTCCCTGTTCTACCAGGCACACCCAGGCCAATCCCAGGCAGACGCTAATCCATACCCTCCTCCCAGGCTGGGATCGGGGGGCATGGCTAAGGGAATTGCTCCTGGCTTCAGGCCAGAATAGGGAGTAAAATCCCTGCTGCAGACTTTCCCTCTTCCCCCTCTCCCCCCATGCATATGGGGCAACTACTGGTTGGGGGTCCAATGGAGTGGTGTGTTTTTTTCCTCCCACTCTAAATTCTAATAAGTCTTCTTACAACGGGGGGGATCTCTTCTCTACACCAGGGCCAAGGCTGGGGGGATCCTGCCAGGGCTAGGGAACACCCTTTGAGGCTGGAGGATCAAGGCAGCCCTGGACTAGGGGACTGTTATCCTGGGGGGTGACTGAAAGGGTTTGGGCAGGCATGTGCTCACTAGCCAATCAAGGATGAGCCCTGCTTGGCTTCATTCCAGTACCTTCAGCAATGGCCTCAGGCTGGGAGGCATGCTCTAGCACCCACTGGCTACTGGTATGAGCCACTGCAGAGGTCTGACTGCCTTTCTGCTTTCAAAAGTGAATGTCTGTTCAATTGATTATCACTTCAATCTATGCAGTTTAGGCTAACCTGCAAAGTTTGAATCGATTCAGCCTGGGGCTTTTTGACTGTCTGTACTTAACCTTAGTGAGAAGGGAAGCAGGAAATGATAAGTACCATGGACTGAAAGAAGATTAAGAGATGTAAATTAGAAAGGTAATATTTTAAGATTGAGTTTACTCATTGGGGTTGGGCATAGATAAGCACCCAGTTTTTATGCAGAGAATCTGGACAAACATTTAGAAAAAACATTTCAAGTCTGTATTTAAAAGTTAAATGGGAAGAGTGAACAGCTAATAAGAAACAGTGCAGACAGATAAAAGAAGTTCTTTGTGTAAATATTTTAAATACCAACATAGCTAATAAATGCAAATGAAGTTCAGTGCAGATAAGCAGAGAATTATGAGTCTGAAAGCAAAGAATAAAAAGAGGAAGTATCTGTTTAGTGGCAATCAGCTGCACTATAATGACCAAGAATGAGATCAGGGGAATTATTGTAGAAAAAATTCATAAAGCTTTCGGCCCAGTGAGAACCTGATGGAAACACACAAGATGATAGGCTATACTAAACCACAGGGATATCACATGTAGTGTTTAAACCTTGTAAAAGGTTTGAGTAAAATGCAGCAAAGCAAGGAGATTAAAACCCAAAAAGAAGGATTCTCTCCTTTGATTTTAGCTCTGACCCTGAATCTTCTTGATCACACCTCTCCTTGTTACTCTAATGTCCTTTTTTATTATTTAATTTTCTTTTATTATGTTTTTAATCTGCCATATAACTTTATGAGTACTTGTACAAGAAAGGACAACTTCTCCTTCACAACCATGCCAGTCTGTCAGAATTTTGGAATACATAAAACCAGATCCTGCCTTTGAATGTCTGGTTAGGTCTACAAGATAACCCTGAGTGGTAAGTGTAGAAACAAAAATAAACTATCTTATTGTATTATGTGTAGTGGGACCCAGAAGGGTCACACCATGGTGGGGCCCAAGTACCACATTCTCAACAGGTGTTTAGTCCCCTTATCTATATCCCACCTGCCATGACTTGTTAATGAGAAGGTTATGAGGAAGTGGCACCTGGCTGTACTGGGGTACACTGAGATGAGTGTAGGTCTCAGTGTCTGGGCATCTTCTGTGGGGCTCTACCCACATGCACCCCACCCCTTTCCACTTGGGTGTTCTTGTGATGCTATCAGGATAGGCACCTGGTCCCCTAGACACCTGCCTTCATGTGAAAAAAGAAAGATCCAATGTGGAAAAAAACAAAACAATCTGGGACTGACATGAGTTGGCTGGGCCCTGCTACTCCAGCAAGGGTTTACCACAAATGGTGTCTGTACCATATAAAAATTAATAAAGCAATATAACATAAACAGTCATGTCCCTCATTAATTCACAGGCCTACCATCAGCCTTGAAGTATATGTCCACCTTCTTCTAAGGTTGCTAAGGCCCTTCAGGGCTTGCCCTCAGTCTGAACCTGATTCACAGGGCTGGCCTGTATCTGGCCAACCCCTATAAGTGATTAGGAGCCACAGGTTATATGAACTCCCATGAAGCCTTGGCATTGATTGATGCATGTCAGAGTATTATTTGCCCTACTGGCTACAGCATCACACTGCCAGCTCATATACATACTCTGGTTTATTATTACACCCAGGTCCCTTTCATTCATGGTGCTAGTCAGCTTGGTGCTCTCTTTTGTCCAGGTGGTGAGTTACCTGGTCATAGAATGAGATGAGGTTGGTACGGCAAGACCTGCCTGTGATGAAGCCATGCTGGCTGTCATTCAAAATCTTACTTTCTGCAAGCTTATCGCAAATAGACTCCTCAATGAACTTTTCTAGGATTTTCCCTAGGATGGAAGTTAGACTGATTGGCCTGTAGTTATCGGGGTCCTCCCTCCTGCCCTTCTTGTGAATGGGCACAACATTGGCCCTCTTCCAGTTCTCAGAGACTTCTCCAGAGCACTACAAGTTGTGGAAGAGTCTCACCAGGGGTTCTGCAATGACTTTGGCCAGCTCCTTCAGCACTCTCGGATAAAGATCATCCAGTCCCACTGACTTGTATATGTCTAATTTTTTTAATTGGTCATATACCAATTCTACAGCAATAGTAGGAAGGTGATTATTCCTACTGTACTCATCCTGTACTCTACCTGGTGTTGTTTTCCCCTTTTTCCAGTGAAAGACCAAAGCAAAGTAATCATTCCATTCAGGAGTTCAGCTTTCTCCTGGGTGCTGGTAACCAGCTCTCCTGAGTTGTTGAGCAGTGGCTCCACACTCCCATTTGTTTTCCTCCTGTTCCCCATGTTCCTAAAGAAGGACTTCTTGCTGTCCTTGATTCCCGTTGCTAATCTAAGTTTGGTCACTGCTTTGTCCTTGATTCCCATTGCTAATCTAAGTTCGGTCACCACTTTAGCCTTTCTTATCTGTTCCCTGCCAATGCCGTTCTCAGGTTCCTGTCATGGGAGCAAAGGTCAGGCTAGCCTCCAGCAGGGTGCCCTCAGCTCTGTGGAGAGATGCAGTGCAGTCCCCATGTGCCCTCCTGCTGCCGCTGGGATTAGAGAGCCCCTGCTGGCTCATCATTGCCTGCAGCTGTGGCTCCTGGGTTTTAGGTAGTGTTGGGCACTCCAGCTGCCTTTTCTCAGCCCTGCCCAGGCTCCGGGCCTGTGTGGAACCCTGCATCCTGCTCCCAGCCCTGCCCAGTAGACAGGCACACAGGGAGTGCATCACTCTCTGTTTCCCTGCCCTGCCAGGGGGCAAGCATGCAGGGAAGGTGTGCTGCCTGCCTGCAGGCCAACTGTTTGCCAGCAGGACAGCCTGGTATCCTGCTGCCTGCAGAGCACACTGGCAGCCATCATCCCAGTAAGTGCAGGGCCAGGACGATTCCTACTACCTGTGGCAATGCTCAAAGTGTGCATGATCAAACCCATAGAAAGGCAGGATTTACCTCAAAGAACTCACTAACTTTCAAAGCCCCAGCAAAAAGCAAGAAAGGGATATAGCAGACAAGCAGATGTGCTCTAGCAAGGGTGGCTTGTTTTGTTTAGAATGAGAAAACATATTCTATAAATTATATAGTTGACTCATTTATTGTAGGTGTCACAATTTAAGTGGGATTTAATTCAACACGAGGAAACTTAATCTAACATTTTCAAGCTATCAAAAAGGTAGATACCTATCAACCATAAAGAGAGACTTTAGTTTATGGTTGATTACAAGCTGTTTGGGATGCAGCAGGACTGCTGATAATATGTATTAGGCCCCCTGAGCATAGCCATTACGTTAACTTATAAGAGTAATAATAATGATCACAATGCTGATGAAAGCTTCTGCCAGATGCTTTGCCCCGGTGAAGCTGCTTTGCACTGCTTCATTACCCTAAAAACTGCCTAAAACCAAGTAGAAGTGAATGGCTAAAAATTCCCAGGTAACCAGATCTTTTTCATCCACTGTGCATAGGACGCCTGCTTGGAAAACATAGAAAATAAAGCAGTACAAACTGTGCTTCAGGAATCCTTGATAGGTATAATAGCACCTTGGGAGACTTTGGAGCTCGTACAAGTTGGCATTATTTAGACCCTTAAGCTGCTCTAATTTACTTTCTAGAGCAAGTTGTTCCCTAGTAGCCATCATATAGCAATACAAAGGTTTGAATGGTATCACCTTGGCTCCTCCTTGAGTCCTATTCTGTATCCAAGAATCAGGTAGGCTTAGGGCCTATTCTTACCTCCAAGATGCACTATTGCCTATGATTTGGTCTTTTTTCTAATTAGCATCAAAGAGAAATATTGTTGGAAGGGACCTCAGGTGGTCACATAGCGCAACTGTCTGTTCAATGTAGAGTCATCTCTGTCTAAATACCCTGTGAGTCCACTGATGCAAGGCAGTATTAAATCCAAAGGACCTCCTTTTTTGAGATGTAATTCCTACAGCATTACCCTCCCTCTCAACTACCAGCATGATTTGGGCCCACCTGCACCCCTCAAAGTCCCCAAAAGCCTCAGGTCATTGATGTGCAGCATAGGTTAAAAAATCTTGAGGATCAGGAATGGAAAAGGGCTCTGTTTTGCTCCACATCCCAGCTGTGCTTTAATGCCCCTCAGCCACAGTTCAGCCTCTGGCCTCTGACTTTGTGACTCTTTCAACCTGAAGAGAAACAGTGGGTTATGATAAAACCTGACTACTCAAGCATATTCTTCCAGCTGCTTCAGCTGGTAGATAAATTCAGAAACCTTTTTTGCCAAGCTCCATGAATGTGTCACAAGGTCTCATTTTATCTCTGCTTCCTGGATTTATTGCAGGAGTGCCCTCTCCCACCTTCCACTCCATCAGCATTCCCATTATCAACCTCCCCTTTTTCAAAGCTGATTTGAACTCATCTCTTAATTTGCATGAAGCTGAAACTTGGCACACAAATCCTGAGCCCAGATGTGATTTAAAAAAATGGCTAGCAGCAGTTTTGCAGCTTTTGATTTACAGATACAGAAAGACTATAAAATTCACACTTTGCAGATATTTTCCAGCTCTTTAGAGCACACATGACTGAAACTTGAAAAATAAAGCTTTCCTGGCTATGATGGTCTTATTTGTTTGAAAGCTTGAGTATTTTATCTTAAAACTCATTTTCAGGGTATGCAGGGCTAAAGGAAGGGAGGTAGAGGAACATTGCAGAGATGCTGCATGTAATATGGAAAGCCAGGAAGAAACAGCTCTGGAGCACACAAAAGTTCTGCCCTCCATGTAATACAAAGAGTGGACTAGGGCTGTGCAAATTTGCCGGCTGTTTCGATTTGACATGGTTTTGACTCGTTTCAAGCTCGAAACAGTGAAATTGAATTGAAATGAAGGGCTTTGAAATAGCCTCAAAACAAAACAAGGCTAGTCAAAACGTTTCAAAAGTTTCAAAACATTTCGAGTTTTGAAGCAGCCAGCACTGAGGTGGTGAAAGACAGGGGAAAACCAGGGCTGTGCTCCCAGCAGCAGCCAGGAGTGCAGCCCTGGCTCTCCCCATCTCCCACCACTGGGCTGTAGGAAGCCGATAACAGTGCAGGGGAAAGGAACTGAGCCCAGGCTCAGTTCCCCTCCTCAGTACTGAGATCAGGCTGGGGAAAGGAACCGAGCCCAATCACTCAGTTCCCCTCCCCAGCACTAGATTGGACTGGGGAGGGGAAGTCATCCCACCTGGACTGACTTCCCATCCCCAGTGCTAGATCGGGCTGGGGACAGGGAGTCGACCCAGCTGGGCTGAGTTCCCATCCCCCACACTAGACAGCATATACAGACACCAGAAGCAAATGACCAGAGAAATGGAGGTGCACAGAAGACTGACATTAAACCCCATGGCACAGTAAGTCACTTCTAAACAGAAGAATCTTGGGGCCTGGAGTTCTGTGGAAAGGCAAGGTGCTCTGAGGCAGTCTCAGATTGGATCAGTCAGGTACAACTGCCCCAAAACATTGGGCACCCAAGAAAGCCACTTCCATTAGTCAAGCTTTTATCATGGCAAAGATGCAGCGAGAAAAACAGAGGATAATATAAATATTAAAGAAAGAACAAATATTGACATTTAGTCACCTAAATAAGATTTTGGGTGAAATAATATCTGTAACCAGAATAATATTACCAATGTGGCAGGCTTGCTGGCAGCAGCCCAGCTCAGCAGCTTTAAAAGGCTTTAAATGATTGGTAGGGCATTTCCCACCAATCAGAGGAGGTTAGGGAAGAGGCTTGCCCCACCCCTACCCAGGGGCAAGATGAAAAGATGGACCAGAGGGGGGAACTAACCCCACCTCTCTCTAATTGGTCCATCTTCAATCTGTGGGCAGAGCCTCCAGGGAGGATAAAAAGGCAGCGTGCCCGGCACATGGGTGGCTGCATGAGGGATGGAGAAGATGGCAAACAAGAGCTGGCAGAGCTGGCCAACGGGGAGGAGTGGTTGCCCAAAAAGAGCCCAGAAGAGGATCGTCGGATAGGCAGCAGCAATTGGCTGCATCACCCAGCCCTGCCATGAAGGGTCCAGGGCCAAACCAAAACCCCAGAGCTGCAGGTAGCAGCCTGGGCCTCTAACCTCCTGCATGAGGCA
Organism: Alligator mississippiensis; assembly: GCF_030867095.1. NCBI lineage: Eukaryota > Metazoa > Chordata > Crocodylia > Alligatoridae > Alligator > Alligator mississippiensis. The sequence goes on from NC_081824.1 coordinate 90,968,048, forward strand.
TGGTGCCTAGCACATAGGTTGGTGCACTGACAGTCTGGGAGCAGATCAAGACCCCAGAGCTGTACATAGCAGCTCGGGTCTCCCACCCTGGCACAAGACCAGGCATGCAGTGTACAGCTCTGTACACAGAGGGCTGAGGCCTATGGTGCATGGGATGGTGTATGGGGCCAACAGCAGGCCAATGGCCAGGAGAGCCCCAAAGCAGCTGAAAGCTCTCGGCAGAAGGAGGAGACAGTTCATCCCAGGAGATGGGTGCAGCCTCATCAGTCCCCAGAGTCGTCATGAGTTGCCTAGGAAGGGATTTCCACAGAGGAGGTGGATTGTTTCCCCCGGCAAGCAGCTGGGTATTTAAGTTGGTTAAAGGGGCAGCTGGGGTATCTGAGAATTCCTACTCCCCTCCTCTCATCTGAGGCCCCCCTTTTCCTGGAGCGTTGATACAGTTTTATTATAGCTTATTACTTTTCCTTCCTTTCCCCCTGAACTCTGCACCTCAAGCTTTGCAAACTCTGTGCCTCAAGCTTTGTAACCTCTGTGCCCTATTAGAGTGTAAGACTGTGTAATGTTTATTGTGACTACCTTTTCTGACTACCTGAACCCTCACCTGTGTATATAGAGTATTTGCATAGATTCGTACATATACTGCCTATAGTTCCTATGGCCTCTGTATATATGTTATATTTTAACTGTTTTATCTCCTATTAAATTGTATGTAGTTAAGCCTGAATTCATGTCCTGACTCTGCTCCATAGGGAAGAAGGAAAGCTGCACACAACTAGGCAGTCACGCCTCCCCAGTGCTTTAGCCCTGCTAATATTCCCTTCATTTGGAGAAGGGGTACATAACTGAATACCACCTGGGTTACACCAACGTAAGATTTTGGTAATATTTGTGTGTCCTGGACATGATACCCAGAAACATGATCTATTTTTATGTTAGTCAAAAGCGAGTTCTTTAAAAAGCCCAGTAATGTGTATATCTGTTACAGTCCATTAGACTGGGATTCAAAGGTTACTGTGCACACTATCAAGCAAGAGATGCCAGGCATTGCTTTCCCTCAGCCTCCTGCTTGAGTTTGTCATTAACCTTTTTTAATAAACAGGCAAAACATCAGTTAATAAATTAGATTACAGCAAAAAAGATAATGGTAGAGCAAGACCCTTAGTTTTCATTGGATGCATCTACATGAGACAATACTGCACAGTGGTTACTGTGCATTTATTTAGTACTTGTATAAATAAATGCACTGTAACTTGACTACACAAGTACTAAATAAATGCACAGTAACCTAAGTTACTGTGCAGTCACACCAGTGAACGTCTTTTAAGTGACGTTACTGCACAGTAGCCTACTAAAACTGTGCAGTAGCATATTAGCACTGTCCATGCTGTTAGTATTCCTAAGCAGCAGGCTTCTCAGGAAGTTGTTTGCCATGTCTTGCATTTTATGTATCTGCATGTATACATATATACAGACATACCTACATTTGCAAGAGGTATATATACATGTATGTACACACACAGCTATATACACACTCTGGGCATGTCTACACATGTGTTTGATCCAGCCTAAATTTACTCTGGTGTAAACTACTCTGGAGTAAGTACACTCAGGCAGGTGTCTACACATGCGGGGATTCGAGAGCAGATTTGCTGCTCTTTGCACCAAGTTTCCTGCAGCCCCGCAACAGGCCGCTGCTGGTACTGGGGGCAGCTCCAGGCTCCAACTGCAGCTGCCAGCACCTGGAAGCCCTCTTTAAAAGCCAGCACCATTTGCTGCTCTCTAGCCAGCCTAGCTCAGGAGGAGCATGCTAAGCACAGGGGCAGTACACAGCAGCTCTTTCCTTGGTCATGCTGACTCCCCGCATTATAGCTGTTCCAGCCTGCCCCTGGCAGTAACAACCAGTGCCCTGGCCTCCTGCTGGCCACCTCACTGGCACTGCTAGCCTGCCACACTGACCACCACCTGGTCCATGGCTGTCTCACACCACCTGGTTCCCTCCGCACAGCAACTGCCTGCCTGGCCACAGCATGCTGACCCAGGGCTACTGCCACTGCCATGTAGCTACCACCAGCAGCAACACTGATGAGGGGCTCCAGGATGCCACCACCAGGGCTGCCACTTCCCTCCTGGGCCTTCAGCCTCACCACCTCTGGGCTCACTGTGCCTTCTAGGACTGGTGGTGGCACATCATTCGGCACACCAAAGACAACAAACAGTCGCTGGACATATTCCGGCTGGCCCAGGCCACCTTCCAGCCCACCTTCTCCTCCAGCAGCTCCAGCCCCACCTGGAGGAGCAAGACACCAGCACATCCCTGGCTCTCCCTGAGGACACCCAGCTGGCCTTCACCCTTCTCAAGCTAGCCACACCCATGCCCATGCCCACCAACCTCTGGTATGTCAGACACCTGTTCGGCATGGTCAAGGCCACCACCAGGGAGGCTGATCTGGAGGTGTGTGGCACATGCTGGTACATGCTGGGGTACACTGTGCTCCATGTGTATGACCCCCTGGTGGTGGTGGCAGGGTTACATGTCCTCAGATTCCCCCAGTGCACTGGGGCCCTGGATGGGACCCACATCCCCATCACCTACCCACCCCACAGACAGCCCCTATTACAGCCAGAGAGGATTTCACTCCATGGTCCTGCAGGCCTGTAGACCACTGTGGCACATTCATGCACATGAGCACTGGCTGGGAAGGCTGTGCCCATGACAACCACATGTTTTGAAACTCCAGCCTAGAGGAACTGATAGAGAGTGGGTGCTTTGCACCAGGGGTGCCGGACCTGCAGCTGGGCACCATCGTGGTCCCACTCCTGCTCATTGGGGACCCTGTCTACCCACTCCTTCCCTGTTTGATGCAGCCCTACACCAGCAACATGGACCCCCCCACCAGGCCCACTTTAACCACTTCCTTGGCCAAACCAGCAACCAGGTGGAGTGTGCCTTTGACCTCCTGAAGGGCTGCTGGTATACCCTCACTACCCACCTCGTGTTCACCAAGGACAACGTCCGCTGGGTTACCATAATAGCGTGTGTGCTACATAACATCCACGAGGCCTGGGGGGAGCCTGGGTGGAGGAGGTGCAGCAAGGAGAGGACACCTGGCAGGAGAAGCACCACCTGAAGTGGCAGCAGCAGCCACCCCTGCCCCCAACCAAGTCCCTAGGAAAACCATGCACCCACCAGTGGGGATCTGGGCACTGGGTGCAGGAGGGGCTGACCAACCACCTCCTCCAGTACTCCCTACTCTAGATCCCCTGCACCATCCACAGACCCCTCCACACCCATGGACCCCTCCATCCACCCCCGAAACCACACTCACTGCAAACACATCAGAAGAACAAGTCTTTATTCCCCTCACATCACACAGACTCCCCTGCCCACTCCCTCCCCAACAAACAAAGACCCTCCACTGCCCACCCCACCCACTAACAATAAAAACACTCTTCTCCACACAAACTATGTACAAAGTGCTTTTTGTGGTGTCCCAGAGTAGGGGGCTGTGGGGTAGGATGTCTAAGGGAAAGAACCTGGGGACAAACAGCTAGCACCATGGCCTCTGGCCCTTCCCCCAGAGGTGTGGATGCTGCAGCAAGTGTGGTGGATGGGAGGCTTGCCCAGGGGTGATGGTGTTCATTGGTCCCATGGCATGGGCAGCTCCCCCTCTGCCAGGCACTGTTCAGGGCCAGCAGGGCTGGTGTGAAGTCCTATCCCCACTGCAGGCTGCTCTGGCTCTGTACCCACATAGAGCCAGGATGAGAAGCTGGCCTGGGCCCAGGGAGGGGGGCTGGGTGGTGGTGGACTCAGGACAGGGGCCAGTTAAGGGGCTTCTGGTGGCTGGAGGCACCGCAGAACCTCCTCCCAGGCCTGGGCAGGGGCCTGCGGGTGGCTTTCAGGAGGTAGATGGGGTTAGGGTTGGGGGTCAGGCAGCACAAAGGTGACCACCAGGGCCAGAACAGTGTCTAACATCTGGTGGTCATCATCTGTGGCCTGCATTGTCCAGTTCAGGATGGCATTCTGCTCCCTGAGCAAGGCTAGCTGCTTGCACTCCAGGGCCAGAACTCCCTACACACCTGGTCCCATGTCAGCTTGGACTGGGCCCACATGTCCTTGCAGGCAACATCCTCCACCTGCCCGGACAAACAGTCCTCCACACACTCCTCTGACACTGCTAGCAGTGACTGCAGGAGGACAGTGCAGTCCATTGTGCACCTCCGGCAGAGCTGGCACATCCAGTGCCCTGGCTGTGAGTGGCAGTGACCCTGAGCACACATTCCCACTGCCAAGTGTGGCCTCTCCCCCCATCCAGCTTCAGGACCTACAGAGCCATGAGACAGAAGCTTTCTGTGACAGTTTGCAACTTTTCAGAGATCAGATGCTCTGTACCAGAGACAGTGCACTGCCCAGACTCAGATTGGGGGTTGGGCATGCACAAGTGCCCAGGAACCATGGTAAGTTGGGTGGGCAGGTCTGAGCTGACTGTAAGCTGAGCCCCCCCATCTCTACACACTTCCCTGGAGCCAGTGGGCCACTGGGTGCTGGCCACAGGCAAGCCTGCTTTCCGTGTGCTGTTCCCAGGGTGGGACAAGCCAGGCTCCTGGCAGCACTTGCTGCTATGGCTCCAGACTCCAATCCCCCTTCTCCTGCAGGCTGACTGCTCTGTTGTGTTGCTGTTCAGCCTATGGCACCTGTGCTTGGGGGGCATGGGTTCCTGGATAGCTGAAATTAGGACCTGTCTACACCTGCGCCCTCCCTGCAGGGGGCCTTTCTGGAGAAGCATCCCAGGGCTGGCCCCCCACCATGCCAGTGTTGCACTCTGAGTATGCCCCTGCTGCATGTGCCCTAGGCAGTGTGTGATGAGCTGTTTGTGTGGACCAAGGGGTGCCCAACCCATTATGCCCTGATGATGATGATCCTCATAGTGCCCTGGCAACATCTGCTATGAGCTATGACACCACAGGGGGCAAGCCCAGGCTGCTCTGCAACCTCTGCCACCACCTGGAGGGCTACTGGTGGCTCCACTACATGTCTCTTCCCCCCACTGCGAAGGAAAACATTGCTGCCAGCACCAACACATTCCCCAGTGTGTGAGAGGCCCATGCCCACCTAACTGCAGAGGCACAGGCTGCTCAATAAAGTTCTACACTGTGTCCCACAAGTTCTACACTTGTGCCCTGGGGGGCAAACCAGGGGCCAGGGGAGTGCAGGCAGGCTGGGTGGGGAGGAGGGGAAGGAGCAGGGACTGGGGCTGGGAGGGCCCTCCCTACAGTATAGGGCTTACCACTTAGACAGGGTTGGCAACCCTCCAGGGATGAGATAGTGCTGCTGGTGGCTGGTGGTGTCATGGCTGGCCCTAAGGCTGTGGAGCTGGCAAGGCAGGCACTGGCCAGGCCTCCCTGAGCTGCTGGTGGAAACTGCAGTCAGAGAGCTTGGTGAGACATGTTGCTAGGTACCCGAGGGGCCCTCCCAAAGTGACATGTCACCAGGGGTGCCAAGCTGGGGTGAGCAGGCTGCCCATGCTGCTGTATACAGCATGGCCACAGCATGGGCCCTGGGGCACAAGAATGCCCATCAGTTGCCATATAAGGGATATGGTCTTTCAGGCACAGCTGGATAGACAATTGTGGTCAGTCACAGCAACCCACTGTGCCCACAAGGCCTTGAACTTTATGTGGTACTGCTGTGTTGTCCCACATCTGGCCTGACAGTGCCTCATATATGTGCACATTGGAACAGCTGCCACGCTCAAACTGGCACTGCACTTTTGCCTCACCCCACAGCACCATGATATTTCCAGTTTCCTCCTTGGTCCAGTTGGAGCCCCAGATGGAGGGCAGAGGCATAGGCATGGCTGCAGATGGGTAGGAGGCCATCATGGGTCCCATGTTGGCTCTCTGGGTCCCTGTGCAGCTGACCCTGAGCTACTGGGCCTAGACAGCTGCCTGCAGTGCCCAGAGTGGGGGCACAGTGGGGGCACAGCAGGGGACAGGCAGCTGCATAGCAGAGGCAATGCCCCAGAGTACCCACAGGCTCTGGGCAGTTTATGCTGCAAGCTGGTGGAACTGGCACTGCCAGCCAGAAGCTCCCTGCAGCTGGCCCTGTGGGCCGATAGGCCTGGTCAGCAGCTAGGGCAGCCTGCAGTACCCTGCAGCCCTGGACATGGTGGTCTAGGCAGCTACGTGACAGTGCAGAGGGAGGCAGTGGTGCTGGGGTGCGGGCAGGCTGGTGAGGCTAGCTTGTGGCCTACCCAGGGGGGCACACAGTGCCTGGAGTGCCTCAGGCTCCCTGTTTGTTTGCCCCAGGGCTCAAAATATCTTCAGGCTTTTAAAGCCTGAGCCAGGAGCTGCCATAAAGGCAGCCCAGCCCTGGGGCAAGGGAGGCTCCCAGCCCAGAGTCTTCAGGCTGGCCTCAGGCTGGCCCCCTATTGGCTGGCCCAAACTTACTCCTAGGTCAGGCCTACATGTTTGTTACTGCATAGTAACTAATCCCACAGGTAGCAAATTTAGGCAGGATTCAGGGTTTTTACTACATAGTAAGAGCACACACATATAGATGTGCACACTTACTGCGTGGTATGCTATGCTAATGCACAGTAATGCATCTCATGCAGATGAGCACACATACATACTATATCAAGAAAGAGAGAGATCAAATCAGATGTTCCTTTTCATGTTCAGCAAGTCATCAAGATATGAACCATGCTTTCATCTTATACTGGTAGCTTACACTACCAACAGTAGTGGAAATACAGTAGACTATGAATAGGTGTTTATGAGACAAGAAACATTTTTGGTGATATCTTTCTTTGAGCTAACTGTATAAACTGGGAGAGATGATAGACAAGCTTTGGGGCTCAAAAAGCTTGCTCAAAGAAGGACACTTGGGGCCCAAAAACATGTCCCACAGCTCTCCCAACTCTACAGTTTGTCCAATAATATCCTGGACCATCACAACATCAACAAATTGTCCAAACTATGAATGGATTTTTAAGCAGTAGAATCTATTTTTATCCTTCTATGATGCATGGAGTTTCACCCAATAATTCATACATCACTCCTGCATAGGCCGGCAATCGAATATAAGCCTTCTGGGGACACTGTTATTAAAATCATGGTGCAGTATCTTACTGCTTCAGTAACCCATTCTAGCTGCAACCCTCACCTTCATTTGTTATGCAGGCACACGTAAGGAATGCCTACCTCAACGATTTTAACATCATGGTACATGAACATATTACAAAAGGTGAACCAAAAAAGATCACTTAAAAAAATAATCTTTCCATGAACATGTGCATGGCAGAATGTTAGAAATAGCCAAGGGAGCAAAATGCACTCTTCTGAAAGCTTTCAAACAGAATTTCATATGCCACTCATTAGCTATACCAGCAGAGGGGCAGTTTGAGTAATGTTCTGCGCCGGAGCTATACAGTAGGGGTGTGTGAAACAGGCCAAATTCAATTCGGATTCGGACTGAATCAGGAACAGTGATTTGATTCGTTGACTCGGATCACTGTCCCTGATTCAATTTGGCCAAACCCAAATCTGGAGATTTGATGCTGATTTGGAGAATCAGTGATTCGGCCATAGACATAGCTTTAAATGTTTTTCTTCATACCTCAAGGTACCACACACGGCTCATGAACACTGCAATGGCAGGGCACATGCAGTGTCCCACAGAAGTGCCGGGGGGGGGGGAGGGGGGGAGAGTCCTGCATGCTTGGCAGCGAACCTAGAAGTGGACTGGAAGTACTTCTAATCCACTTCCATGTCTGCCGCCAAGTGTGGGGGGGGAGCCCCCGGGCCCCCCCCCCCCCCCCGTCTCAGTGATCAGCCATGGGGGGACCCCAGGTGCCCCCCCAGACCCAGGAGGCACTAGTCGCCAAGCCTGGTTTCGGGGAGGCGGGGCCAGCACGCTCCCCGGCTGACCTGGCAGTGGACCAGAAGTTCTTCTGGTCGACTTCCAGGTCTGCTGCCGAGCGCGTTGGGGCCCCCCACACTCCTGTGGGACACTCCATCCACCCCAGCATCTCAGTATTCACAAGCCGCCTGGTACCTTGAGATATGTAGAAAAAACATTTAAAGCTGTGTCTATGTCTGAATTGTCGAATCTTTCAGAACCTCTCCAAATTGATTCAGAAGGTTCTGATTCAATTCAGAGAGATTAAAGGGTCTCCTGATTTGATTCAGATTCAGAGATTCGGCCACCGAATTGGGCTGAATCTCTGCCAAATCGAATCAGTGACTGAAGCTTCACACAGCCCTATTATACAGGTGGGCATTACACTCATGGCTGGCACATAGCTGGCTGGCCTTCTGCTGGGCCTCACTGCATCCAACCACAAGAGATACCAATAGAAACCAATTCCATTTCATGCCATCAGAGCACTTTTTGTCCAAAAAGAGGCTTTACAGGGCCAGTTCAAAGCAGCTGTAAGATCTGAAGTTGCGGGGAGTGAAGAGATCAAATGAGCCTGCACCCAAGAAGTCAATTCAGGCCATCTGTGCTCCCTGACCAGTAGAATCTGCAGCCGCACTCATGTGGAGCTGGGAGCCTGGGAGGGGAAAACAGGGGGACAGGTACTTGCCTTTTGTTTTATCAGAGAAGAGTAAGCCAAGTAGGCTTGTTAAGTGCAGCAGGTAAAAACTTGAATATCACACTAAGGAGATTTTCTTGGCCATTGCATAATAACATGTGATTGGTTGTAACAAGTGCTGCCTTCCTCTTTACCCTTCTTCACTGAGCTCTCCCTCCCTTTGACACACATCCTTCTTATTAATGGCACCTTTTCATTTGTCTCTAACAGCTATTCAGAATATTTTGAATTATACTTGATTTATCCAGAAATGACCTGGATAAAAGTTAGCAGTATCTTTCAGACTTAAAGAGTCATATCATTGGAAGTTGTTCAACCGCAAACCAAATAAAAGCAAGACACCACTGCTTCTGCAACACACAACAATGGCTACTTCCTTGTGTTCTTTTTAACTGACTGTCACAACTGAAACCAGACTCCAGCCTGATGAATGGAAACCCTATATTAGTAAAGGTGCAGTTTTTGGATAACACCAATATCCCGTATTTTATAAAATCCTATGAAACATTTCTCCAGTATCTGGCTCAATTTTATCTCCTATCATCATCTGCTCACCTCAGTTCCCCTTGTAATTTCAATCGGATATAGCATTTTTCACTCTCTGCCCTAAATAAAAATGATACATTTTCATGGAACACAGCATCAGATACTCCAAGGGGTGACAAAACAAAATAGTCCACATGAGTTTCAGTTCCAGTTAGTTTTGCTGTCCTAGCACTGTGCCACAACTTGGCAAGTTAGCTGCAGATGAGAAGCAGTCTAGCTGCATTCACACAGTGCCAGGCAACATTGTGCCAATTCCTCTCAGCAGATACACCAGGACATTGCCTGACCCCATGGGAATATTTGGAGGGATGAAGGTAGAAAGGGGAAGAGCATGGCAGGACAGTCACTTTTCAAAGACTGTCTAGAGACACCAGGATACGGCCTTGATTTTTGGAACAGTCCTGGAAAATTCAGGATGAACGGTTGCTTCTTTACCTTAAAGAGTTGCATAGGATGAATAGTTGCATTTGTCATCTACTATAACTATGGATGACATGATTCTTCTATAGCCCTCAGAGAGATGCTGTGAGGTTCAATTGCTTTTTGTTTAAGTGTGTTGTGATCTTTTCATGAAAAAGCATTATTGAAGCTCCTTTGAGTCAAAGGGGCTGCTTTTATTATTGAGTCAAAGGGGCAGTTTAAATTTTTCAAAATATATGGATCAAAGCACTTGAAAACAGGACCATCTAAAACCTAATCCAGGTACTAGACATTTCCTACTGCATTTATCATTTAGTCCTATTGAGAAGCTTCTGCTATAAACAGGAACTTTTCCCTGATAGCCACAAATACTGCAACATAACTGAAGTACATTTATTATCACTCATAAATTGTCACAGATGGAAAAAAAGACTCCTAAAATGTTTCTATATTCTCTTTATCAAAACTACTTATATAAAAATAGAATACAGGTTTAAAGAGAGCTTCAAATAATACATTGCTCTACCACTATAAAGCAGTTTGTCTGAGGAGTGAATGCTACACTACTTTGGCATTACTACCAAGCTTCAGAGACCTGCAGTGCAGTAAATGTTTGATAGTAAAATGAAATGAAAGGGATAAGAAATGAAAGGGCCACAAGGGTTTTCATTTCCTTCACTTGTATTAGAGCATATTTATAAATACAGGCTTGTTTTAAGCTTTTAGAAAAGCAAGCACAGTTTACTACTAAATGCCTCCTGTCTACAAGTGACAATTCTAGCTAGCAGCCTGTAATTTGTCAGGGACAGATAACAGAATGCTGTTATACTCTATCTGGTTAATCCAAACTCAGTTTATCTTTCACATATGTCTGGGTAGCCCAGAGATGTAAGAAGTGACAAATCTCATGGCGCACATATACGCTGTTGCCTTGTTCATCTGGGGCTTTTTTTTTTAAATCTATATAAGAATGTCCTGCCATGGTCTGATATCTATAAAATGAACCTTTGAACTCTGGGAAAACTGAAACTTAATGGAAAACTCAGCTTTCATTCAGCTGTTTTGAGAAAGGTAATGAGAAAGAGAGACAGATTTTCTAAACAAGCGAGTTTTCATATTGAAAATAAGCTACTTTATGTTTTAATGTTTCATGGTGGAACATTAAAGTGCATGCTATTTAGACTTTTTAAAGGGAAAATATTATGATTTGTGGTTAGTCATCATCTATGGCACATTATTTGGAGGAAAATATTATCCCCTAATGGCACTGCATAGGAAATTGGTCCCTTGATAGAAGTGGTTTGCCACAGCTAGGAAACATCTTTGGAACGGGGATGAACTAATAGCTTTACCTATGCTTTACAACTTTTTATATTCTTGGTTTTCACTGAACAGTTGATTCTTTAATGGGATTGTGCCTTTATCAGAAGTATTAGTCACTCATATAGCCCAGGCTGTAAGTGGTGCAAATAAATCACTATCAACTGAAAATATTCTTAAAGGCCATGCAAAGCATTCTTTTAAAATGGGTCCATTAGGTAGAATTATTTTATTTATTTCTAGCTGTACATTTTCCAATTTGTATCTTGTTCTCTTGTCCTCAGGACTAACTTGTAATTTGTCTTTTCAGTATGAGCAAGCTTAGTCTAAGGTTAAAATTTACAGGAAAACAACCAATAACATTACAGTTCATTTTGTGGTAAATATGAGATAAATACAGTAAGCACAGACTATTAAACTATCAAGGGTTTAGACAAAATAGATTAATCTAGCATTAAATCTAAGTACTGCATCAGTTATTCCATCAGTGGACACTATAATATGCAGAGATTTCAGTAAAACTATCCTTTAGATTAAGATTTAGCTGTATAGCTCACTTTTTTTTAACATATCTTGGTATTAATAATGTTTTACCTTTCCATAGTGTCTTTCTTCTGATAATCTGAAATAGCTTTACAAAGTATTAAGGCAGGCTCACAATGCCTGTCTGAAATAAAACAGGTAAGAGCTATATAAGCAAATACATGCATGCTGGTAAAGCAACAATGCCCAACTCTTCTAAACAGGAAACAGAAGAATACCATTTTCAGACAAAAATGAAGGTATAAGTTAGGGATGTAGTATGTAGTGATCAGAATATGACATTTGGTGAGGACAATCAAATTAATATTCCAGGCCTTACAAAAAGCAACACAATTCAATGAGATTAATAAAAGGAACCTGGATAGGGATTCCATCTCTATATATAATCCAAAAGTCAGTAGTAGGACAGAGACTGAAACAATAAATCTGGAATACTGACCCTCTGCTGTTCACCATCTATGGAATTACTACTATCACTACTTCTTGAAGCCCTTTGGACTTTCATAAATATATCTTTGTTCAAAATTCTACTTATCTTTTGGAGGTCTGTTGCATCACAGCACTGAATAACAAAGGTGTAGTAGGTAGCTTACATTTATACTTAATACCAGTTACAAATACATTCTTCTGTTACAAAAGGCAGTCATAACTAGGGACCTACCTAAATCAATGTTTCACAGATTTTAAGGAAACCAAGAAAAATAGCATTGTCTGTGATTGCTGGGCAATCTGGTATTGGCTACAATTTCCTATTAAATCAACCAAAAAAAAAAAGTGGTAGTGATGTGTAGACTGAGTGAAGACACCCTCCACCAATCAGCAGCAAGAGGCAGGGACACCACAAAATGCCCATGAAATCCACTCTGAATGTTGCAAGAGGGCCTGAAAAACCCTTTTATCTCACCATGATTTGGGTAAGTCCCTAATCATAACAGAGCCCACACATGAGCTATTTATACAGCTCCCCAGAAAACAAAAATCCCATGTTGTTACTTAGGGTTCAGAATTTCTTTAAATAGTTTATTTCAGCCAGAAGGGCCTTAAAAACATTTTCCAATTGTTCTCAAAAGCATTAGCATTTCCAACTATGAGTTGTATTTTACTAAACAATCCAAAATACAGAAGAGTATGTAGATGCACAGTAAAGGTCACATCAAAAGCCTTAACTCTGCTCGCATAGTACCATTAACTGTTTACCCTCCACTCTAATATTAAACGTGAAGACCTTTCTAGTATGCATTTTGAGAAGAATGTTGAAAAGGCAAATAGGAATATTAGTTTTATAAACATTTTCATATGTACAGGTCTTCAATGCCAAGACAGATACTTTGTTGCCCAGGAAATAAAAGAAAGTTTCAGAGAATATGGTCAGTGAATTTCTGAATATTCTATAAGTTTCAGCACCCAACACCATCTGTGTAGATGCTCACATTTCAAAAGAGGACCCTGCCACTAGAATTTTCTTAAGATGACAAGAATCTATTCTTTACCAGACACTGCTTTTCTCCCTTCTTTTAAATATCATTGTCTCCCGAGCATTAGTGGGAGCTTTACTATGATATCCTCCTGTGCCATCTCCTATTCACTAGCCCTGGAGTCACTCCCTTCCTTTATAAACAAGTGGGTTCAACTATTTCCATCACCTTCACTGCATCTCTCCTGGCCCCTACTCTATTCCTGACTTTCCTTCTCCTGGGTGTTTGAGGAGGTCTTTATTCTTTCTACTATGTGATCTCAAGAGGCAACAGACTGCAAAGCAGCCAGTGAAGAGATATTGTTTGAATACCTTTTAATGTCTTATTTTTGAGCACCCCTTGCATGCAATGGGGAAATTCTAACACATTCTGTGGGCTGCACTATTCCTATCTCATCTCCTTTCACTAACCAAACCACTAGGGAGTCACAGAAATAAAGTATTTGATAACACATTTGAAGTCTTCTTGTTGCCTAGCTGTCACTTGATAATTATATATACCCAGAGATGTAGGGAGCTCATTCAGCATCTGGGATGGCAGGGGGGGGTGGGGGAGGTGGCTAACCACCTTAGATGAGGGGTGGAAAAGGGGAAGGGAAGTCTTACCTGGCAGGGCTCTCTGCACACTGAAAGCAATTACTGCTACTGATGATGGGGATGCTACTGTAGCAACACTGGCCCTTACAGCAGCAGCCCCATGACATGGGCTCCCTGGGAACCATGCCTAAGCCCTGTTCTCTCTCCATCACCCCAGATAACTGTGCACAGCTACATCTGCTATGACAGAGTCTCCAGGGGAGAAAGCAGCATTCAGCTCACCCATTCTTCCCCCACTCCCCAGATATGCTTCTGGGTTCAGGGCTTCACTGCCCATCTCCTACAGCAGGGCAGCACAGGGCTGCCAATACCTTGACAAAGACTGCCGGGGCAAATTCTGACACACTATCATAAGCAGCATCCAGGGGTACTGCCCTACTCACCTTCTTCCCACCCCCCTGGCCCCAGTTCCTAGTTACACTACTGTATATACCTGCCCAAACTATTGAAAAAGTATATTTTAAAAGACCAGGGAGTCTGTGTTGAATTAAGCATCATTTCATGCAGTGAGTCCATAAAGGGCACGTCTACATGTGCAATTAATGTGCCTGGGGATGCACCTGAATGTGAGCCCATCAGGAACAAATTTGCTCCTGACAGGAGCAGTTCAATTGGGGGCTGCTCCTGCCCTGCTCTTTCCACATGCAGCTACCAGGGGGAGCTCCAGGCTCCCCAAGGTGCCAACCTCAGGCTGGCAGAAGGCATGGGAGCCAGTCCCAATCTCTGCAGGGTGGGAGGGAGTTGTCCCGGCTCTGGGGGCAGCTGTCTCCCAAACACATCCTGATCTCCACACAGGGAGCCAGGACAGCTCCCCTCACCCCACTGGGATTGGGATTTAGCCAGGCAGCAACTGTGGCCCTCTGCTGCCTGGGCATATGGAGCAATTTGTTCCCAGTCAGAGTCTCCATGTGTGCTTTGGCACATTAGTTACTGTGCTATTTTTTGTAGTACCTGTGTGTACTGGTATTAGCAAACAGTGCATTAGATTAATTCAATGCTCAGTAATTGCCACATGCATGTGGATGGTGATGATTTACTGTGCATTAAATTAGGCTACCCAAAGGGTACCATCCCTATTCTAGACAACAGGAAGTAGAAGCAAAGGAAGATGCTTATGTGCTACAGTTCACACAGCAAATCAAAGGCAGAATTAGGAATAGAACTCAGAACTTCTGACTCCTTGTCCCCTGCTTAGACCACAGTCATTCCCACACAATCCCCACAATAAAAGACATTTTCAAGAGAGACTACCAACATATACAAGGCACTTCTTATTTCTCAAATACCAGGTATTCAACAGCCTCTCTGAGCATTTTGAAGAAACCACAAGGAACAGTAGACACAGACAGCTTCACTCTATATGCAAATCCCAGCCCATCAGGAAGATCATTACACGTGATCGAGACAAGCAATTTAATTTTCATTTTCTTGGAAGATAAACAATACTTCACATTGATCTGATGTGTTTCACTTGTTGTTGCTGTTGTCATTGTTGTTCTACAACAAAAGTTGCCTCTGGCCATATGTTTTGTGAACACAAACATGAACTTGTAGATGGACATATCAACAATAGAGTGAAAAATCTCATTTGATTGGATAGTGACCATATTTCTTCCTTTTCTGTCAAGAAAAATGTAGGATGGCAATGGAGAGAAAGAAAAAAACCCAGAAAATTAAGCCATCAAAAAGAAAAAAAACTAAGTTAAACTACACTGTACTTCAAGTAGCCAAGTCACACAGGACCCCACATAGTAAGCGGCTGAATCACTTCAACTCAACTAGGATTCATCGGAGAATAGATGCACCTTCCAAGTTGGACCTGTGCTTGTCATTGTACTGGTACACTCAGGTATGGTTTCTATAACAACCAAATGGGTACATACATTTAAAATACTGAAAATTAAAAACAGAAAGAAAAGTATTCCAGTATGCTTTACAGTCTGTCAAACAGCAGCTAGATAAAATAGGAAGTGGCTAGTGGGGAGGTTGCTGCCTTACCCTGTAGGAGTCCCTGTTCTCCCACAACCTTCCTGTGCCACTTTGAATGAGTTGCATAGGATAACACCAAACTTTGGGGTAAAGCGTCCACACATGAGGACAGGATGGTGATCCAGGCCAACCTTGACAGGCTCAGAAAATGGGCGGATGAAAACCTGATGGCGTTCAACACAGAAAAATGCAAGGTACTCCACCTTGGGAAGAAAAACCCACAGCATGCTTATAGGCTCAGCAGTGCTATGCTTGCTAGCACCACAGCCAAAAGGGACTTGGGGGTCATGATTGACCACAAGATGAATATGAGCCACCAGTGTGATGTTGCAGCTGGTAAAGTGAGCAAAACTCTGGCTTGCATCCATAGATGCTCCTCTAGCAAATCCCAGGATGTCATCCTCCCGCTGTACTCAGCCTTCATGAGGCCATAGCTGGAGTACTGCATCCAATTCTGGGCTCCACAATTTAAAAAGGATGTGGAGAAGCTTGAGAGAATCCAGAAGAGAGCCACGTGCATGATCAGAGGTCAGGAGAACAGGCCTTATGATGAGAGGCTGAGAGCCATGGGACTCCTCAGCCTGGAAAAGCGCAGGCTCATGGGGGACCTGGTGGCTGCCTATAAGTATATAAGGGGTGTACATCAGGATCTGGGGAAATGCCTGTTCACCAGAGTGCCCCAAGAGATGACAAGGTCCAGTGGTCACAAACTCCTCCAAGACCATTTTAGGCTGGACATAAGGAAAAATTTCTTTACTGTCCGAGCCCCCACAGCCTGGAACAGACTGCCGCACCTACTCTGGACATTTAAGAGACATTTGGACATTTATCTTGCTGGGATCCTTTGACCCCAGCTGACTTCCTGCCCCTGGGCCAGGGGGCTGGACTCGATCTTCTGAGGTCCCTTCCATCCATAATGTCTATGAAATCAATGAAATCTATTAAATCTATATATGACAGAGCTGCTCAACCTTGTGCCCCCATGGACCAGATGAGTGGTGTGGAGCCAGATCACAGGCTACATCTGACCTGCAGAGTTGGCATGTGGAGTTGGACTGCACATGTCGGACCTCATCCCACAAAACTTCCCACAGGTCTGGAATGTGGCAGCAGGGGATCTGCAATTAACACTGCCACCACTTCCCCACCACCAAATTTTTAGATCTCTGAAAAGACCCACAACCTGGATGACATGGCCTTATAGGTTCAATCTGGTCCATGGGCCAGCGGTTGAGCATCCCTGGTCTAAACTGCAAACTGCAGTATTGTGTAGAGCAGTGGCTCTTAAGTGAGGTACAGTTGGATACCTCAGGAGTGGCAGCCAGGTAACAGTCCCCACAAGCAGGACTGTACCACACACACGTTTTCCTCCTGTTAACCTTAAGGCTAACCCTAACGCAGGCAGGAGAGCCAGCTTGTGCTGCAGCCCTACTCATGCTTCTCTAGGAAACAGTGGCACATGGGACAGTTTCACCTACCCCATGTGCCACTGCTTCCAGTAGATGCTTTGCAGTATCAGACAGACCAGGAAGGGCTGCAGCAAGTTGCCCTGCCTGGCTTAGGCAAAACAGAACCTTAATGCAGGAAGGCCATGCATGTGCTGTAGCCCTTCCCAGTCTGACTGTGCAGCAGGCACATAAGAGTTTCACCTGGCAGCAGTGACACAGAACCACAGAGGTAAGTTAGACACAATGGTGGTTCTCAACTGAGAGTGCTGCCACATTCAAAGTTGTGGACTCTGAAAATGTTGAGAATTAGAGGAAGATAAATTATGCTACCTGAAACTGGACACAGACTGCTTCTGATAGCTGAGCTAGCTTGGGTATCTTTACACCATACCTCAATGTACAGTGTACAGGTACATGCCTTCAGTCTCTCTATACCTCAGTCCCCCTTCTACAAAAACAGGATAGTCCTGCTTCTGAAGGATGTAGTGAGTACAGATGAAAAAATTGGTAGCTACAGTACTGAAGAGGTATATAAAAGTAGACAGACAGAACGGTAGTCAGGAACTATTTTATGAAAGAAGGATGAATGTTTTTGTGTGCTGCCTCTATGAATAACTCAAATATCACTTTGATAGCAATACTTTTCATTCTAGTTTTGTACGGTTCCTACCAAGCCAGCTTTCAATTCCATGGCTGATGCTTCTAGGTGTTTAAAAAAATAACAATAAATAAAAATCCTTGGAAACTTCAAGAGCTGACATTTTCTAGAATTGGTAAAAGTTCTGGCATACATTAAAATACAGCAGGAAAACGTGTGCCCTTTCTTTCCCAAAAAGGGTTGACTGAAGATCAACTGAGTGGACACAGAATGCCTGTAATCAGACAAATAATATTAATTGATGACTATAATTAAACTTTTACTTACACATTAGTCTGATCCTGAAAACTTATTTATATGAACAATCCTTATTTCTGTACAGAGGATCAATGACACATAATTATGACTATGCATGCAAGTAAGAACTGCTGACTTAAATAAAGGCATGCAGGATCATGTATAAAGGCTTGTTACACATGTTGCACTTTGAACTGCTCAAATGTTGATTGGTGTTAGTACTAGCTCAAGTTTGGTGCAGACATACCTAAAGGCTAAAAACCTTCTCTGACTATCCCACAACTTCACAAGTGTTACTTGCCACTAGACAGATGGTGAGCAGGGGCCTGGCTAGGAGCTACAGGTTGCCACTACATGTCTAGCGAGGCAGGGCAGGCTTCTATTTCTGCTCTAGATGGGAGTATGTGAGAGATGAGTTGTGGAAATGGGAACATGAAGCTGGGAGCTAGAGAGTTAATGGGATGGAGGTGGAAAGGAAATGGGGACTGGGAAGGGTGGTGAAATGAAGGAAGTCAGCCACGGAGGGATAAAAAAAAAAAGAACCAAGAAATAAAATAATTTAAAAAAAAAAGAGGAAGGAAATTAAAGAAAGTCTCTAATACATAAAGATTTGGGATTGGGTTGTGGGGGGTACTGGTCATGGTTCTCAGTGTGGCAGAGATGTGGAAGTGGTGAGGGAAGGTGCTTTTGGGGAGCTACTGCCCCTGCCCCAGGAAGAAAGCCCCAGCTCATGGGGATCCAATTCAGTTTCTTACCTTGTTGCCTCTCTAGACCCCACTCCTGGACCCAGCTGTGCTCTGTGATCTGACTAGCTGGCAGGTACACTGCAGGCTGTTTGCACAGGGTTGCATCTCTGGGAGTAGGGCAACTGCCAGGGGTTGGGAGGGGGGATTGGCTTGGTGCCAGAACTGCTCTCTGGGTAGTGGAGTTCGAGGAGTGGAAAGTTTGTCAGCACAGAACAAGAGAGTGGAGAAGGGGACCCTGCATCCTGTGGGGAGTGGCCACACAATATAACACAAACTGGGTAACATGGATCAGAAATAAACCTACCCTGGAGTGTCATAATTTTAAGCTGCCTAAAGTGTGCTTAAGATTAGTTTCATGAGTTAATGTGTGGACAATCCAGGGGTTAAGAACTCCAGGAGTCACCTGAAATTATAGGTGTTTATACAAGTTACATTTTTCACACAATCTGGCCCCTGAAAGTGCTCTACACGCATGACAACACATGTTCATGGTTGCAGAGCTCTTTTTAAATGGCCAATCGTGTGGAAAATTAGCCCTCAATAAATCAGCTATTAGCTGAAGGTGCTCTAGAGCAGAGTGCCTTAGAGAACTTCTGTTCAGGTTCCCTCAAGGGTAAATTATTCACATGCGGGGCTGGGCTGGTGGTCCTGCTGGTAAACACCATCCCCACCCCCTCCCCAGGGCTGTCACAGAGAAAACGGCATCTCCTCCCTGTGCAGCAGGGAAGGGGCGGGGAGAAGAGGGGACAGCACACAGTTGCCAGGTGGGCTTTCTTATGGCTGGAGCTTGGAGCAGTGGGGTGAAACAGAGCCCCTTCACTTCATGCCCCCTACCCCAGCTACCCTGGCTAGAGTACTGTGGAGAGCCAGGCTGGGCCCACAAGGCAAGGGGGCTCTTTTCCACATACCCCAGCTCCAGCTATGGCAAGGTCCAGCCAGCAGCTGTGAGTCAGCAGCTGCGCACTGGCCCTGTCAAGAGGCTCAGGACAGGAGTTGGGGAAGGGAGCTTCCCCTTCCCCCACCCCACACCTGAGCCTCTTGACAGGGGCAGCACACAGCTGTGGCAGGCTTGAACCCCCCTGACCCAACAGGCAAACACCTGTTGGGTGGGGTGGGGGAAGGCTCTAAACTCATGGCGCTTTGTATAAAGCACCATGAGTTACAGCAAGTCCTCTAAGCATCGGTAGGTACCCAGTGTGTAACAAGGCCCTTCGAGCTGTTCAATTTAATTTGCCCTTCAATTTAATATGCCACTGGTTAGAATGATGCTAACTTTAGAATAGAAGTCTATCACCAGTCTAGCTGCTAAAATAAGATAGTACAAAATAAACCAATCCATATTTGGGACCCTGAGGAGTAATCTAGTGCTTTTTCTAAGTCCTACAGCCAAAGTACTTTTTCTTGGCTCTTTCTGGCCATCTTTAACTCCTTAACCTGACATCAAAAGAAACATAGAGGGGGTGTCCAGACAAGTGCACACGTGCTTTTGAGGTGCTGCAAGGTTCTCCACACTACATGCAGAATGGAGCCAAAATTAGATACCAGGAAATCCCAGTATCTAAAAAAAAGAACTAAAAAAAAATGGCATGGTACATGTAGCTGCAGTACATGCCCAGATCACCACCACTGCAACCCTGAGAGGCCCAAGGTAAGGCTCAGGTAAGGCTTTTGGAGCAAGCCCGGCCTCCCCTACCCCACCCAGGGCAATTTGCCATGCACCAGAGCACACGTGTAGGGGCATTCCCTGGGGACAAGTAGCAGAAGCACAACAACTATATGCCACTGTTATTTGTCCATGAGGAAATGCACGTGTTCTTTTGTCTGGACAAACCCAGAAGGTTTAAATGTAAAGGCAAAGTGGCAAGCTGCATAACTAGCTTGTCCCCTTTTCCTGAAAAAGACATTAGCTGGGTGATAAGCAAAACCTTGGGCACTAATGTACAAAATGGTTACTGTGGTTGTGTGTGTCATTCATGTGCATGGAGTAATATCTATTTAGGATTGCCAAGCCAGAATTACTTCTATATGGAAAATTATAGATGTTCTGCCACTTATCTGTGTAGTCACTTCCTATTTTAGAAAATAAATGATGACTATAATCTTACATATATGAAAAAATGAATGCTAGCTCATTTGAATCTTGCACGGGAACAAACAAGCACAACAGTACTATGCCTTCACAAAGCCACACTGTCTGCAATGGAGGGGCACCACAATGCAGTCAGTTGCAAAATCAAAGCCACGTTGATCAATACTGCAAACAGGCGAGTACCCTTATCTCCCACCGGAGACAGGAGAAATAGGAGGCTGAGCACCTCCAACAATAAATTCTCAAGACATTGCAGGATGAAGCCATTAGCTGTCTAAGCAAGTTATCCTCACAATCTGTAAAATAAGGAGATTCTTCCTGTCCAGACTTTCCTTCCTTCTTTAATATATTGTAATAGTTGGAAATAATTCAGTTGCTAGAGATTAAATCTGCAATTCAGAAGCTCAAGCACTTCATAGATAAATTAAACAGTTATTGTTTGAATTTTGTCTAATAAGCATTTCAGCACAAAACAGAATGGAAAAAAGCTATTTAATTTATGATGTCATGTTTTCTTTGGATCTCAGATCTTACTCTTACTGCAGATTAATTTGTGTGGGCTACACACAGTCATAGATTTATAAAATAATGTCATGAAAAGGTTATGAAATGAGGTTGATGCAGGAAGGAGATTTCCAGAAGGCATGGTCTTTTTTGTAGAGTAGGTTACTTGAAACTTTCAGAATTATTTGATAAGGTTTCAGCCTAAGTTGGTACAGAACAACTTCAGTTCTTTCAGCTGCTCCTAAGAGTGGTATATTTTCATTACATAGCCTTGGTTTACATTAAACCCAAGTCTGAGAAACTAAATTCATTCAAGAAACCTAATACGCTCAGCAGCAAAAGGCATTCCAAGCAGCACCTGCAGCACTTAGGAGTGGAGCATATTACTTCAGTTTTATTTAAAATACCTTCATTATGAAGGCATGTCTTGCATATTAATTCTCATGTCCAACAACAGCTGTCTGTGAGTTTAAATGCCAAAGTTTTATAGTATTGTATGATAAGCAGTTTCACATTGTTTCTCCTCATCTCATGGAGGGGTATATAAAAATATGCTCATCCTCTGAGGTCTAGTTCACTACTGCTCACCACAATAGTCTGAAAAGTCATTTCCATCAGGGAAAGAGTGAGTATAAAAAGCTATTGTCACAGTTTGTTGCCACTCCACGTTTACTTTTGCAGTGCTGTAAACATAACCAACTTGTTATTTTCTGCATCTAGTCCACTAAAGAGAAGGAGCATTTTGCTCAAGAGGTCCTCAGTTTATTGGCTAAGACGTCAGCAATAATCATGACCAAGTTCTGCTAAGCAGAATCATGAACAAAAATATATTTCCTTCTAGCATGTTTCCCATTTTCCTTCTATTCAAAGGTAATTTTATCAGCTATAAAGCCACATACACAGACAAATCAATAGTTAACCCTGAAAGATTCTATTATTTTAATATATTTCAAGTACAAAATGTTGGAGCAGGTGTGTATCGTGGTCAAATTAATACATTGCTTCA
The DNA here is from genome assembly GCF_030867095.1 of Alligator mississippiensis. NCBI lineage: Eukaryota > Metazoa > Chordata > Crocodylia > Alligatoridae > Alligator > Alligator mississippiensis. The sequence goes on from NC_081824.1 coordinate 90,990,222, forward strand.
GCACTTTGCCAGGCATCAGGAATCTAACTCAACACTTTACATAACAGAAGTTGCCAACACACCGTAGAAGTCCAATTTGCTGTGTATCAAGAGACATCAGCAATGATAAGGCCAGATGTTTGACAGAAAAAGGGAACCATCTATTCTAATCTCCAGAGTCCAGTTCCATAAAGGAATATTGCATGACCAGGGAGCAGCAGGGAGCCAGAAATAATACTGAAGGCCCCACAGAATAGTAATGGGAATAATAACAGAGATAAGAGGCAGTGGGGTAGCAGAAAAAATGACTTGGGCAACATTCATACTGCAATAAAACCCCAGTTCTTGGTTAATACTGAAAAGGAGATGCCATACGAGCAATAACCACCAGCAAGGATTATATCACTTTTCACCTCAAAGGAGTCTCTTGTGTTTTACAGATTGCAGAATTGCTCATTCACTGAAGAATCAAAGCTAGCTATAGCAGCCATTCTGTGGTACCACATAAGAGCTATTATGAAGGAAGTAAAGATCCTATTGATCCAACCAGGGGAGTTTTCAATAGGAAAAATGTAATTGCATAGTTGAAACACTGGAAGACAGAGCAAAAGAAGGGCCAAGAAAGTGGCAGAGCTCGTATAAAGAGTACCAATAAAATTGGGATCCTTTAAAAAAAAATCACCGAAGAATCTTTGAAAGAGTTTATAGAGGAGACAGGGGGCAAATAGCAGAAAAGTTCCCATGCCTCATCTAATAGCCGCAGAAGAATGGAGTCAAAAGGACAAGAAAATGATAAGAAAAATCCAGTGAAACCAGCCATATTGCCCAGAACTATTCAAATGGACTCATCAACCCAAAAATTTGGCAGCTGAATATGTGGAAGGAAACATTTTCATTAGTAAAATGAAAGAGAAAAAAAATTGTCTACACACATTGTTTCTCTTCATCTCCTGGTTGTACTGTTAGCATATAAAAAATTATGCTTTCCCCAGTTTCTGAAAGATAAATCCTGTCTCCACTACTTGTTTTTTTTTTCTCTGTTCCCCCGATAGCAATGTTGTGCTTGCTATATTATTTGTTTCTACCACCATTGCAACAATTATTTTTACTACTAATGAGCAGCAAAGCACCAATTCTATTCTCTGTTTTTAGATATCTATTTACTCTCAACTGTAACCGTCTTTTCACCTCATCTCCCAATAGGCTATGTGCATCCACAGCTATTGACAATGCATATTTATATTAAATTCCATTTTTGTTTGTTTTTTTACTGAGTTTGCTTTTACTTTCTTTTACAACAATTATAAAATATTCTTGTGGATTTTTCTCTGACCTTTCCTAGCATCCCTCAGAAAGATTAAGGGATTTCTCATCCCTTTCCATCTGTTGCAAAATGTTGCAACACAGACATCACTAAATAAGACATTAAGAGCTCCATATCCCCCTACATGATAATAACCGATATGTGGGGGTGGGGAGGGGGGGAGAACTCCAAAGAGATGAAACCTATTGAGCATTCTGTTGGAGGGCACAGGAGCAATAGCTGGGAACTCTGGTCTTACTGCTTCTGGATCATGAAAGACCTAAGGCTTACCTAAGGCATTGACATAATCTTAACATAGTGAGTTAACGACCCCTAGCAAATACAAGGGCCACACTTCCTGGCTCTTCTATAACTGTGACTGTGTCAGGACACTCAAGAACAGGAGTTACTGAAATGTAACAACCTTCACGCCCCATATCCACCAAGCCCACAAGTAGGAGACTTCACAGCATGCTACCTAGGAAGAATGTGCACACCCATAGCAAAAACTTCCAGCATAGTGCTGTAGTTTAGGATGGAGCATACTCCTTATATTTATAAGCAGATACACATCAAGCCAGATTAGGGACATAAAACCAGATCCTTAAGAAAATTAGGGAGTCCTGTGTGTCCACAATTCATATTGGATATAAGAAAAGCTTGAGAAAAAAAATTGAGAGAGCGCGTGCGCTCTAAGAACAAACCCAAATTTTGAAAGCACATCTTATAGAATGAGAATAATCGGGGGGGGGGGGGGTTTAAGAGAACATTTGGAAGTTGTAGCAAAACCCCCACTTTTTCTTTTTTTTCTTTTTTTGTTGCATTCGCTCTCCTTCCCCAACCATTTCTGACTTTTTCTCTCTCTCTCTCTATTCCCTATAGATAAGTATAAGTAAGCTAAGATGTAGGATAAGCTTTAAACATTTTTATTTTGGTAGTAAGTTTTTGGTTTTGGATATCCACTGTTTTATATTATATTATTATTAGGTTTATATTGATTTTTACTGTTGTATATTGTATTATTATCATTTTTGTATTGATTTTTATTGTTTCATATGGATATTGTATGGTTTAGGCCTGTGTTTGTAAGTGAACCAAAGTCATGTCAAGTTTCCATTTTATATGTCAAGTCTCCATCTTGTGTCCTCTGCCCGGGCATCCCCTGTGTCGCAACTGTATGAGTCACGTATCCCTCCCATGTAAATTGGTTCCTGGATGAATGAGTATGATTGGGAATGATTGAAATACAATAGTAGCAGGCCTCTACTGAACGGCCTGTAATGACTGGGCCATCAGCTCGCATTGATTCATCCAGGAACCACAGACCTCACCCAGGAACAGAAACAAGACCAGCATTTGAAAGACAAAAGACCCTGCAGAACCAGCAACTCTCACCATTACAGACACAAGAAACTGCACATCCCTGCATGGAGCACACATGTTCAGTATGCCAGGGGCTGACCCTTGCCTGGGCATGCCTTCTGTCACTAGGGTCACACAATGTCTGCCCCTATAAAAAGGGGAAGTGAAGACAGACCCAGTGGGATGCCCTGTCCATCTGGACCAGCACCATGCCACACCACCTATCCACCCAGAGGCCCTGCCAGCGACCCCCCTCTGGACAACACCTACTGGACAAGGACCCCTTTCCAGCCTGGATAGGTCGATATTACCTGCATACCTCCTCCTACAATTTGGACTCTATCTCTCTTGTCACGGGGCACCTCGGTGCTCCTGCTCCTAGAGAGGAGAAACTGCCAGGGAGAGAGAGAGAGCCCTGGCATGACATAACGAGCCCAGCTGAGGGTTGCCAGGGTAACGAGCACAGCTGCGAGTTGCCGGGGTAACTAAGGAGAGCCAGCTGCCTGTAGGAGGCAAAGCCCAGCCCTTATAAAGCCCAGGGCTAAGGCCAGGCTGGCAGTTCCTTGCCAGCAGCCAGAGGGGCAGGAGCTCCTGCAGTTAGGATGGGAGGAAAAGCCTAACAGCAAGTATAGCTTGTGAGAGCTCCAGAGGCTGGAGCAATGATATTGGGTTACAGCCAGGAGGCTTATGTTGTTATGGCCCAGTGCCTTATGTTTGAGTTATAGCCAGGAGGCCCGAGTTTATGTTCAGGCTTTGATATTACATCAGTGGTTTGGGTGAGACTGTAGGGGTTGGAGGAGGCCTCATAGGGGGGCTCATGGTAAAGTGGGGCCCCCGGCACCAGTGAGGGCGCACTAGGCCCTGAGAGTTGCAGGGCAGAGTCGTGGGATCAGTTAAGCTCAGAGAGGAGCGGCTGAACCTCAAAGCCACCCACAGGGGGTGGGACCCTAGCGCCAGTAAGGGTGCAACTTACGGGGTGCGTAGACCCCAGTCCTGGAGAGGGGCGTTTTGAGAAGCCCCAGCATGGGCACAATGAGCCCCAGGAGGGGGCACCACCAGGAAGCCCGAGCGTGGGTGTGGCGAGCCCCAGGAAGGGGGAGCACACTTTAGAGAAGCCCAGCGTGGGCACAGCGAGCCCCAGAGAGGGGGCGGCACTTTAGAGGAGCCCAGCGTGGGCATAATGAGTCCCCAAGAAAAGGGGGGGACTATTGAAAAGCCCAAGGTGGGCACGGCAAGCCCTTAAGAGGGGGAGCGCCTTATTGCGAAGCCCGGGACGGGCGTAGTGAGCCCGGTCACAGGCTAGTACGGCAATAGACCTCAGGCAGAGGCAAGGTGCTGTGGTTGTCCGAGGAGAGGGGATAGCAGTGCGGTGAGCCTGGGTCAGAGAGGGTAGCCGTGCAGTGGGCCTAAGGGACCGGAGGCTCGGCCGGAAGTCCCGTAGCGGGCCAGGTTGTTTTAGAGAAGGCCCAGGGAATTTAGACCCGGGGAGAGAGTGATGAGGGCGTGGGGCTGCGGTTGTCCCTGAGGAGAGGGGATCGCAGTGTGGTGAGCCCAAGGAGAGAGCCTGGAGTGGGCTAGATCACAGAGGAGGCCCGGGAGAGCGGGCACGTATTTTGACGGACCAACGTCCGGGACATCTGCGAGGCTTGGGGCATGGTATTAGGGGTTGGTAGGAGCCACGCGTAGCCCATAAGGCTAGGATGCCTGGGGAGCACCCATGATACCGGGAGACCCCCAGGGGGTCTGGGAACACACAGGGACAGAGGTCCCAGCCAACCGTGCCCAGGGAGTCGTAAGGCAGCCTCTCAACTTTATCTAGTCATCAAAGACGTGGCGGGTGAGAATTTGAGGATGCCCTTGGGCCGACTTGGCACGGTGAGGGGGCCGTAAGAAGATCACGGCCCTCCTGAAGGACCCCGCTGTGACATCTCTCTTTGCCTCTCTCTCTCCTCCTGGACTTCAGTGAACTTAGGCCCCTGCATCAAGCCTCTCTAACCCCTGCTGCCATTGTGTGTGCATGCATGTGTGGGTGCAAGGGAACCAATTAGACATCGTGTCACCATCTCCCCTGTTCAGTAAAACCACTGTCATTTGCAACCCCAAGTTGGGTCATGTTTACTGAATCCCAGTCCCTTCCTTATCTTAAATTCCAGCCCCACTCTCTCTCTTTCAGCTCTAGCCCCCACCCCTATCCACTAGTTTCCTGATCTCCTCTCATTTCCTACTGCCTTTTCCCTGTGATTTTCTGCTGTCTTTCTCTGCTTTCCTGCTGCCTGCAGCTTTTCCTGTGATTTTCTTCTGTTTTCGGCCTTCCCCGGCACCTTCTGTAGTCATCCCCACCCCCCACCCTGCAGCTTCCCAGCTCCTCATTGCTGTCCTGCAGTTTTCTCCAACAGCTGGAGCCTTTTTCCAGCTCCCAGCACCTACTGCCATTCCCTGCAACTTCTCTAGCTGCCCTGGAACCATCCTCTGGCTCCCCACATCCAGAGCCCCTCTTTAACACCCACATTTTCCCTTAGTCCCATTTTTCCCTCTCCCTACCTACTTTTTCAGCTCCCCAGTAGCTCTGGCTCCAGTCCAGCATTGCTCCCTTTCTGTAGGCTTTGGGAGTTGTCTTTTAATCAATTAAGATCTATTAACTTAAAGATCAATTTGCCTCAGTTCTCCAGCCCAGGCCCCTGTAGTCTACTGGTTCTAATCCCGGTCCCGGTAACTTTCACTCCCTACACTTCTACTTTCTTACCTTAACCTTTCCCCAGGTATCCCAAGTACACCAAGCACATACATACATACACATCACAACACTCAACTTAGGAACTCACTTGTGTGTAGGGTGTAGGTGGGTTGTATGTGTGTAAATTAGTGAATACATATATATAGATATCATTGTGTGTGTGTGTGGTATATGAATTAGTAATCCACATGTGTATTGAATGTGCGGGTGTTGGTAACTGGTAACTGATTCTGTCTACATTTGGTATGTGTAGTGTGTATGGGCTTAAACTGGTGATAGGTGTGCATGAACCTAAACTAGTTATTTTGAATGTGCGTGTATCTGAGTTGCTAGTGTGTGTGTGTGTGTGTGTGTGTGTGTGTGTGCGCGCGCGCATGTGTGCGTGCATGATATACGAATTAGTGATCTGTGTTTAACTTCTGGGGTGTATAGTGTACGTGCTTGAATTGGTAATATGTATGCATGTGCCTAGGCTGGTTTGAATGTGTATGTGTCTGAGTTGGTAGTGTGTGTGTGTGTGTGTGTGTATGCACCTAATTGATTTGTATGTTTGTATACGTGCAATTGTATACCACGCCCTCCTGTCTAACAGCACAATATTGAGATCCTGAGCATTGGCCTGACCCCTCAGGACAACAAAGTGACTTGATCACACTCTACATTTACCTACATGGTAAGAAATTTCTATTATTTGATGGTTCTTTGACATAAGAAATAAGGAGATCCGATGCTTAAAAGCTAAAACTAGAGATACCTAGAATACAAATAGGGGATGTATTTATAACAAAAGACAACTAAGTATCAAATTTGATTAAGGACACTGGATCTCCTATCACTTGTGAGTCTTTAAATCAAGATTGTATATCCTTCTAAAAACTGTAGTTGAAGCTTAAATTTGGGCCTTAATGGAGAACTTACTGGGCAAATGTCTTTGACCTGTGTTATGCAGGAGGTCAAAGTAGGTTATCATAATAGATTTTTAAGGCCAGAAGAGACTAAGACCGTTAAAATACGGAGTTTGCCAACTCCTAAACCAAACATGGTATAAACAACTGCTAGATGCATGTATCATAGATTACCCACTTCAGGAGGGTTGATGAATGGTCAATTTAAATGTAAAAATCTATTAAGTAGTACAGCCCCTCTGTACTCTTGGGTTCCAGTCCTGCTCCACAGAAGTTAATAGCTCAGCAACTGAACTTGAAACAGAAATTTATACAGGGAAGTCCTGTGGCCTGCTTTATGCAGAAGGTCAGACTAGATAAAGACAATTCACCCTGCTGGCTGTAAAATCAGCTGACTTCAGTGCAGCACTCTATATCCCTGGCTTCCTTTCTGCTCTGGATCTTCTTCACAGGACAGAAATAGTGAAAGGTAAAAGACTGCTGAAAGAGACACAATATATAACTTGACTAATAACATACCACTGAGTAAGGTAGGCAATAAAGTTAAAATATTTAGCAATTTATTAAAGTACTAAACAGAATAATGAAAGGAGTTCCAATTTAGCCAGAGAAAGAAATACTGAAGATGAGCAGTTTAAAATTACTTTGATGTGCTACTGAAGAGATTACATCTTCATAATATTGTTTAGACATGGATAAAACCTACACTGTACATAAACATCTTAAGAGTCATTAATACAGGCTTCAGAGTACTAATTCAGATTTTTCTTTACATAGTAATCATAAATGTTTGGGTAAATTATTCAAGTCCTTAATATTCCTTCTTTTTTTACCCCCTTTTCCCCATTGCCTACCAATCCTTTTAAAAGGTGATAAATCATGTAAATGTCTGTCAAGGGGAGCTCTGCAGTTTACTTTTAATCCAGGCAATAATAGAGGATCACTCAGCCATATACTTTCACCACCCTCTCCTTCCTAACAACCATCTTTTGAAACAAACAAATGCTGACAAGTTTTCTTAAATGGATGAGCTGAGATAACTGAGGTATCAAACACAGTGATGAGAATATTGATCATGGGAAAAATCTTTATTTTCACTATTTTTTCATCTCTTCTCTGCATCCCCCCAAAAAGCTGACCTCAACAGTATGTGTTGTGCATGTGTGAATTCCTTTTCAGCTTACTGAAGTCAAGTCCCTACTTCATCCTCTAGCAAGACAGTAGAATTTAGAGCAGAGATGGCCATCCTGTGGCAGAAATACCACAAGTAGCCCAGGTAGCCCCTGCATGGCATGCAACAACTTGGAGAAGGAGCAGTGAACACAGTGGCAGATAGAGCAGGGATCAGAAAGCAGAGCAATAGGTTGAGCAAGGAGCACATGGCAGGGAGCAGAAAATAGAGCAACAGGTCAGGAAGGGGAATAGGATCAAGTGGTGAGGGACCTACTTTGTGGCACACCTGGCAATAAAACTGACCCCCACTAATTTAGATTGAGAGAGAAATGAGTGCCAGAGAGGCCTGCATTTTGGTCCTGGTTCTTCCACTGACTTTGCTAGTTAGCCTTGGAAAAGCCATTTCCATTTCAGTCCATAACTAATGGATATGATCAAAGATTTCTAAAACTCCAAATTTCTGGAAAAAATTGCATGGTTTTAAAGTGATTTCTACCTTTTTTTTGAAGGTAGAAATCAGCTGTCCTACTGTATCACCATCTCCACTGAGCAAGGTTGCCTAGCATTTTCCAAAACCCATGTAAAATCCAAATCAGAAAACTAATTCTGAAAGTATTTTTATCCTAATTTTTCATGAGGTTTTACAGTTTTCCCCAGTAGCATAACTAAGATGGGGGTGGAGGGTGATCGGTTAAGTAGTCCTGGGCACTACCTTTATGGCTGTGGCAGGATGGGCCCTGAGGGCTGCCATGATGCCCCCTGTGGGCACTCTATTTCTGCCCCTACTCCAGTTCTCCCCTTCTATCTTTCCTGGCATGCCATGATATTCCTTTTATCTTGATTAGGAGGCCACCCCAACATCCTGGAGTGATCTCTTTGGTGCCTAGCAGACTCACTCAGTCTCTGGTCAAGGGGCCCTCTGTCCACTAACAGGACCTTATCCATTTTTTGTGGGAGGCTCATGTGCCCAGTTAAAACTACTCATGCCCTCCAAGCACAACTCAAACTTGGCAGTCACAACTCATGACTAGTGGCTATAATCAAGCCTTAAGGGCTCTAATCTAGTCACTTGCCTCCCTCTTTCCCTAGCTCTCTCTATCCATAGCACCCTGCCACTGGCAGGTCCAAACCTGGAGTGCTTCTCCAGCACCTCTGTGTGGCCTCCTAACCACCGCTACAGCCACCATCTAGTTGTCTGGTATTTGCTATCTCTACTACAGCAAAACAAGAGACATCACCTGTCTGGATACTCACAAAACAAAAAATAAACTTAATTCAAAGTCTTCCCCATCCTGGGCAAACTTAAAACAAAAAGGAGGCTTCCCAACCTGCACGTCAGGGCTCCCCTACCACCACTCAAGGCTCCTCCAGAAGCATGCCTAGGAGGTCCACATCCTTCCCCAGACAGGGCTAGAGTGAGCCTGCTGGCCTGAGGGTGAGTCTCTTATACTGGTAAGTCCCTCCCCCTTTTTGTTGAATCCTATAATGCAGTGTGAGCCCAGTTCTCTCATTGGTCCATTCAGCCCTGCTTGATTTCAGGGCACTCATAGCAGGTCTGTTGTGGACTGCTGAAAACCTGTCTCCTTTTCTGGTATTGTTTTTGTCTGTGTTCCCCTTCTTATAAGCCACAAAGACTCTACTCTTAACAGGCCCTGCTTGTCCACCAGCCTTTTCTCAGTAACAGGGCAAAGGTTCCCCATTACAGGATGGGAGGATGCAAAACCAAGCAATCAGCATGGAAGGAGTCATCACTGCCCCAGGCTTTGCTTGGCAGCCTTGGGAAACTTCCAATAGGAAAAATGTAATTGCATAGTTGAAACACTGGAAGACAGAGCAAAAGAAGGGCCAAGAAAGCAGCAGAGCTCATATAAAAAGTACCAATAAAATTGGAATCCTTTAAAAAAAAAATCACCAAAGAATCTTTGGAAGAGCTTATAAGAGGAGACAGGGGGCAAATAGCTGAAAAGTTCCCATGCCTCATCTGATAGCCATGGGAGAAAGGAGTCAAAAGGCCAAGAAAATTATAAGAAAAATCCAGTGAGAACAGCCATATTGTCCAGAACTATTCAAATGGCCTCATCACCCCAAAAATTTGGCAGTTGAATATGTGGAAGGAAATATTTTCATTAGTAAAATGAAAGGGAAAAAAAATTGTCTACACACATATGTAGTTACACCTCTGGCTTTCCCCCAACACATTTAGGACATATTTAATAGATTTTACAAAAGTCCCCAAACATTTTTCTACATGCTGAAGTCACAGAATGATGTTTTTAAAGAACCAGGCCCAAAACCTATACAAGTCAGTGGTAGGCTATTTACTTAGATGGCCCAAGCTCTCATTGCCTAGCCCAATGCTTGCCAAGACCAATTTAAAAATGTTAAGTATTAGGAGACAAGGATGATCATTAAGAGCACTTACACACATGCAGGGAGACTGCTCCAACATGCTATAAATCCAGTTCAAGCACATAAACTGACGCATGCTAGCAGCTTCGTGCGTCATGTGTATTAGTGGAGCAGCATGCGTCAGTGCTGAGAAAATGATGGTGGTGCATTTTGAACTAGTGCAGGACTGAAGTGAACTAAAATTCATTTCAAGTGCTTTAGTTCAAAGCGCACCACTGCCATTTTCTCAATGCTGATGTGCACTGCACCATTGATATACCTGCTCCTGATGCAACACCAGGCATTTTTAATTACGTGGCTCCCTAATTAAAAGCACCCGGCACTGTGTCAGAAACACAGGTAAAAATGCCCTAAGAGATTACTTTGATGCAGTACCACATAGGCTTAAAATAATAGTGTGAAATAACTAGGGCTGTCAATTAATTGCTGTTAACATGTGCAATCAACATGTTAATTGGTGTCTACATTAATTTTTTTAATGTGTTAATTACGCATGTGGTTTTGGAGCCCATGCCTGGGCTCTACTCTACCACTATCACCACTGGTTCCTGGCCACCCAGCAGGACAACAGTGACCATGCAGAGAACTGCAGGGCAGCCTGGGCAATGGGCTCTGGGCTGCTGAAGCAGGAAGGTGGGGCAGGGGGAGGACATACAGACACACACATGAGCAACTGCAGCATGCATCTGGCTAGGAATGCAGCCCAGTGGTGAGTAGAGTAGCAGCCAGCGCGGTGGTGGGGCCAGATTGAGTCCACCATGGTGACAGAGGGTGTGAGGCAGGGGCAGGGGCCAGAGTGAATGGGACCCCAGGGCCAGGGCAGGCCATGCACTGGAGCCACAGGAGGCTTTTCCAGGGGGGGGGGGGAGTATGGCTCCCTGCTTCTGTGCATACCCCCAAGGGAGGTATGGGTGTCATGTGCTGCCCAGATTTGTGCAAGAGGCAGAGGCAGGCTTTCCACTGCAGGCTGGGTCTCAGTGCCCTGCTGCTTTTGCCCTGGGAGCCACATAGGACATGCTGTGCCTCCCACCCCCAGAGCCAGTGCACAGCTCCTGGGGCAAAGGTAGCACAATGCAGAGCCCCAGCCCACAAAGGGCAGCCTGCCCCCGCCACCCATATAAATCTGGGGGGCACATGTCCCCCATGCCTCCCTTAGGGATACACACAGCAGAGAGGAGCTGCCCTCCCCCACCATGTCCCTGGACAAGCCTCCCATGGCTCCATCCCAAAACCTGCCCCAGGCCCATGGTCCCATTCACCTCAGCCCCTGCCCCTGCCCTTTTCCCAATCCCTCCCTTACCATGGGGGACTTGATCTGCCCTCCCACCCCCCACCGCTTCCCTCCCCCTCCACAGTCTTACCTGCTGGGCACTGCTCTAGACACTGACAGGCTGCATTCCTATAGGGTTACCATATTTCCAGTTTTAAAAAAAAGAAGACACCTGTGGCAGGGAGGGAGAGAGGAATAATATTATTGTGGGGGGCCTGTGCCCTGCCCCAGCCCCTCACTCCCAAGACACAGCCCCCTTCTCCCAGCCCTGCTGCTGCCCCTCACTCCTGACCCACCATACCTCACATCCTGCCAAGGCATGTGGGGGTCCCCCCCTCCCCAGGCTCCAAACCACACACACACCCACAAACCCCCACTCTTTCACAAAGTCCCCACCACACACACACCCTACATCAACCCCCCCAGACATACAATGTACATGCATAATTTTTCATAATTTTGAGTTTTTCTGCAAATAATTTGGAGTTTTTAGCTGTGCAATTAAAATCATAATTGCGGCTATTTTTTTTAATTGCTCAACTAATCACAATCAAGTTTTTTAATCATTTGACAGCCCTAGAAAGAATTATTCCTAGAAAAATATGGGTACAATGTTTTGCAGATATGAATAATAAAATTGGTAGTTTCTAAGCAAGACCGCATTAAGTCCTGAGTAAAAAACTACCATAACAAGTCTTGCATCATTTACTGAAAATAAATACCTTTGGTGTTATCTGAGAAGGCTCAGGCAGATGACAAGATTGACATCTGAGCCAGAGGATGTCAAGTGTTTGGTGTCAATAAGTACTAAACTACTTTTTTCAGAACACTGATAAAAATGGTTGTTTCTGCCTACCAAATCAAAATAGAGTCCAAACAAGGCCATTTTCCCAGAGCTTGACAAATTGCAGAAAGGGACATAATTATGTCTTTGATATAATTAATTTGCATAAGCTACAATCTATCTGCACTAATTTCATTTTCCCTGGTAATTGCACTTGAAGTTATTGTGCTATAGCATTCTTGTAATAATCAGAGGTGGACAAGTCCCATCAGCCCACAATACTCCCATTAGTAATAGCTCAAATCATAAATTCCTTAAGTCCTATCCTAACATTCCCTATTACAATGGGGGATGCAAACAGCTGTTGTCACAGCAGCAGCAGTGAACAGAGGTTGCTAGAAACCCAAAAGAGGTAGAATAGGTTGCCCTACTCTGTGTCAGCAATGTCATACTGCTGCAAATAAGACAATATTCTGGGAGACATTGACAAGTGTTTCATATGTTAAAACATGGGGAGTTATTACTTGATGCTGTTCAGTCCTAATGAGGTCTGAGTTGAAGTAATGTCCTATTTTGAACACACTTGAAGAAGATGTAGGCAGATCAGATGGAGGTCAGAGAGAAACAACAATGTTAAAAGGTTTACAAAAACACCATATACGAAGAGTTAGGTTTCTTTAGTGTGGGAAAGGACACAAAGGAGGTAAATAACCTTTTTCACATTTACATACTTATGAGGATAGTGATCAATGGCTCTCCATTGGCTTTGATGGTAGTGAAGTAGCAATCATCTAAATTTGCAGCAAAAGAGACTTAATTAGACATTAGGGGGGAAAATAACTATAAGATAATAGTTAAGTGATGGAGCATAGGTTAGCTAGGGAAATTGCAGTATTCCCGATCACGAAACTTGAACAAAACCAAGAAAGTTGTTTGTACAGGAGACAGTTCTTGTATTTGTTGTAGAAGGTTCCAATGTGGTTAAAGGAACAAAGCTGTTTACCATGGTAATTCAGATATCCTGAATCCAGGCCATTTAGTTTCATGAAGACAAGGGTAGGTAGACCCTGAAATTGATCTAATATTCTATTGGAAGTCAGTATAAGGAGTAGACAAGTTTGACGTGTTCATAGTAGTGTGTTTTGCTAGAGACATACTGCAGCATTCTGTATTAGCTAAAATGTCTAAAGTACCAAAAACCTCACATCAAGTTATAATGCATTTTCGTAATCGTAATCCAGTCAAAAGGGAATGAAGGCATGAACAGCTAAGGACAGGACATCATCTATCAGGTAGGATCGAATCTCCTAGCCACTAGTGATGATAGAAAGTAGTGCTTGTGAATGCTGCTGTGCCAGTTTAGTGAGACAGCTGCTATGACAGCTGCTGTGACAGCTTCCTTCTGGAAAGGCTCAAACTATATTAGATCATTACCCTGTTCCTCAGGCATCTGTTTTAGGTAAGATATCAGTATCTCATGGTCTGTGATACAGAATTTTGTAGAGAGGTGAAGGAGGATGAGAAGGGATTTCTCCCTAATCTTCAGTGAATGGAGGGCAACAGTCTGTGCTACTAAACCAGTTTCCGATCTGTGTCCCTGAATCCATTGTGCTGGTTCTTATATTAACTTCAGTTAAAAGAATCTTGTTCTAGGGCAGGGGTGCTCAACTCCTGGTCTGTGGGCCAGTTCCAGTCCATGGACCCATGTAATCCAGTTTGCAGGGCTCCCCATGGGTTCAGAAATTTGAAGGCAGTATAATGGTTGCGATTACTGCCATCATTCCCTGGCACCAAATTTCCAAGCCCCACATGGCAGGATCAGGCCCCAGCCACATCAGCCCTCTGTGAGGGGGATCAGGCCCCATTCCCACGTGGCTGGATCAAATGGGAGTCCAATGCAGCTGCACAAGGCTGACCAGGGCAGAGGTCCAATTCAGCTACATGGGGCTGGCTGGGCTGGTATCTGGCCCCACATGGCTGCATCAAGCTCCAGCTGTGCCATTTCCACACAGCTATATCAGATCCTCAGTCCCATGTGCTGAATCAGGCCTGGACCATACCATTTCTTCACAGCTATATCAGGCCCCAGCTGGACCACTACTGCATGCCAGATCAGGCCCACAGATGGAATCCAGCTCACAGATGAACCTGGAAATGCTCATCCAGCCTGCAGGCCAAAAAATTGGTCACCACTGTTCTAGGCTTCTCTACAACCAAGCTAGCTTCTCTATGACTTTGTTAGGTAATAGGAGGTTTGATACTAGGCAGCAGTTACTGTATTTAGAATCATAGAAAATTAGTGTTGGAAGGGACCTCAGGAGATCAACAAAGCAGGACCATTCCCAACTATATCATCCCAGCCAAGGCTTTGTCTAGCTAGGTCTTAAAAACCTCCAAGGATTGAGTTTAGTAGCACAGCCTCTCTGGGTAACTTGTTCCAGTGCTTTACTACCCTCCTAGTGAGAAAGTTCTTCCTACTATGTAAGTTCTTCCCTTGGTGCAACTTGAGACCATTGCTCCTTGTTCTGTCATCTCCCACCACTAAGAACAGTCTAGCTTCATCCTCTTTGGAGACACCCTTCAGGTAGTTTGAAAGCTGGTATTAAATCCTGCCTCTGTCTTCTCTTTTCCAGACTAAATAAGCCCAGTTCCCTCAGCCTCTCCTCATAAGTCATGTGCCCCAGCCCCCTCACCATTTTCGTTGCTCTCTGCAGGATTCTCTCCAATTTGTCCACATCCTTTCCATAGTGGAAGGGCCCAGAACTCAACACAGTACAGGCAGTCCTCATACTTATGACACAATTGGTTCCTGAAAACTGCATCTTAAGTTGAAACGTCGTAACTCAAAACCGATTTTCCCATAGGAACAATGTTATAAATGTGGGATTGGTTCCTGAACCAAGGCCCAATACCCTATTTTCACCAAAAATAACCCAGAATTTTGTAATCAACCAATTATAGATGAGTAATATAGCTAAATTAATGTATTTATATTGTAAATAGCAATCATATTGATTTGGAAAAACTTCTTTGAGGTGACTTTGCTGGACTTTTTGAAGGGTTCTTGCCTGGACTCTTCTCAGGAGTCTTGGCTGCAGGTTTTTCTCGAGTCTTGTCTGCTTTCTTAAAGAAAGTGTCCAAGAAGTCTGGACAGATGTTCTCCAGGGAGATGCATGACAGCAAACCTGCTCACTAGCATGATGTCACGTCAGATCAAGCATCGTAAAGTCAAAACTGATCTCAGAAAGTTGAAACAGGTGTCCATTTATAAATGTCATAAGTGCCGTTCGTTGTAACTTGAAACATCTTAAGTCGAGGACTGCCTGTACTGCAAATTTGGCCTCACCGGCGCTGAATAGAGGGAAATAATCACTTCCCCTTATTTTCTGCTGACAACACTTCTGCCAATGCAGTCCAGTATGCCATTAGCCTTCTTAACAACAAGAGCACACTGTTAGCTCATGTTTGGCTTACGATCCACAGTAACCCTCAGGTCTTTTTCTGCAGAGCTGCTGCTTAGGCAGTCAGTCCCCCGCCTGTACACGTGGGATTGTTCCATCCTAAGTGAAGGACTTTGCTCTTGTCCTTATTGACCCTTATGAGATTTTTTTTTGGTCCAATCCTCCAATTTGTCTAGGCCTCTCTGAATCTTAGCCCTACCCTCTAGATTATCCACTACTCATCCAAGTTTGTTATCATCTGCAAACAGGGAGAGCAAACAGGTCAGTTTGCAAGCAATCACTAGGAGCAAGGGGAGGAATGGGAAGAGGAGGAGAAGCCAAGCACCAGATCCTGCTCTGGGGAGGTAAATGAGTTAGAGATTCTGCTACATATTTTTCGACTATCAAAAGCTGCTTCACAAGCCACCAGAGAGACATGGGACCCACTAATTCATACATTAACCAAGATCATGAGTAATCTGTGTTACATAATAACATAAGGACTCAGACCATACACAGGGGTGATGCTGAGAACTTAAACTCTGAAGCCCAGGCTTTAAAAATTTGCAATTTCCATGATAAGCCAGCCAGATCCGTGTGTGTGTGTGTGTGTGTGTGTGTGTGTTCAGGGTGAGTTTCTACAGATGAGAATCATTAGAAACTCTTAGATACTGATGCCAATACCAAATCACATTCTAGATTGAGAAATGCAACCAAGCCTAGTAAAAGACATTGCAATTGCACAGAAAATAATAGTAATGAAGGAGCAGGATAGAAAACAACACTTCTGCAATTACATGGTGCTAAGCAGAAAGCTGTCTGTCAACAATAACTGACCTCTTGAAGTTGTCAAGTCAAATATCTGATTGTGCAGTTTATCATCTATTGCACTAAAAGGAGACAGTTGTCAAGCATCATTTTTTATTATCATATTTCTTTGCTGTGGATTTAAATGCTCTTTGAAGTGAATAGAGATAAACAAACAGAGTTGGTATACCCTATCCGTCTATGAAGATTAACACAATTGTGTCCTTGATGAAACCTTGCTGTTCAATGCTGTTGACAGCTGTGTAGTAAAAAGTAAACTAACAAAACTCTTATACGAGTAAGTGTCTATACCAACTGCTCTGAGTATTATTGAATCATAGAAAAATAGATCTCAGGAGGTCATTTTATCTAACCCATTAGTTTTAGACAAGGGTGATGCGCTTGGATCCAGTCTCAGATAAAGGCTTGTGGAACGTGTCACTGGAAGTTTTCAAGCATAGTTTAGATACTTTCACTCTGTAATCTGTTACAGTGCTTAACCACCCTCTAAGATGAGTTATGCTTAATATTCACCTTATGGGGGTTCATTCATAGATTCATAGAAGTTAGGGGCTGGAAGGGACTTCACAAGATCATCAGGTCCAGCCCCCCCTGCTCTAAGGCAAGAAAGACTGCTGAGGTCAGATGACCCCAGCAAGGTGTGCATCTAGTCATCTTTGGAAGATCTCCAGGAAGGATGACTGTACCACCTGTGAGGGGAGTCTAGTCCAGACTCTGGGGACACAAACTGTAAAGAAGTTTTTCCTTATGTCTAACCTGAAACAATCTTCTATCAGTTTATGACCATTATTCCTAGTCTTCCCCTGGGGTGCCTTGGGAAACAGATGTTCTCCTAGCCCTTGATGTTCGTATATATTTAAAGGCTGCCACCAAGTCCCCCCTGAGTCTTCTCTTTTCCAGGCTGAACAGACTTATGTCCTTCAGCCTCTCTTTGTATGGTCTGTTCTCTAGACCTCTAATCATTCATGTGATCCTCCTTTGGACTCTTTCCAACTTCTCTACATCCCCCTTCAAGTGTGGTGCCCAGACCTGGATGCAATGCTCCAGCTGCAGCCTCACCAAAGCTGAGTAGAATGGGAGGATGACATTCTTAGCCTTACTTGTGATGCATCAGTTGATGCATGCCAGAGTGATGTTCGCTTTCCCAACTATAGCATCACATTGGTGGATCATGTTCATTTTGTGGTCGGTCATGACCCCCAAGTCTCTTTCAATTGTGGTGCTGGCTAGTGTAGCACCACCAAGCCTGTAAGTATGTTGTAGATTATTTCTCTCCAGATGGAGCACTTTACATTTCTTGGTGTTCAACATCATCAGATTTAGATCCACCCATTTTACAAGCCTGTCCAAGTCAGCCTGTATCCTCAGCCTGTCTCTGCTCCCCCATAACTTGGTGTCATCTGTGAACTTTGCCAGTACTCTTTCCACACCCATATCCAAATGATGATAGTCAATTGTTTTCTAATCATTCTGTTTGTATTAGAAGACTTATTAAATCCCCTTTACTCTTCGTCTTCTCTTCTCAAGACTAAATTACTCCAGTTCTGACAACCTTTCATAGATCAATCCAGCCACATTTTTGTCAAGCCAAGCTTTAAAAACCTCCAAGGATGGAGACACCATCACCTGTCTAAGTAAATTCCATCACCTCTCTAGTGCAGTTCCTTTTATGTCATCATTAGGGACCTACCGAAATTGAAATTTCACAATTTTTGCAGAAGCCATGATTTCAGGCAGGCTGCATGAAAAAGCACAGGCTCACTGGGGGTCAGGGCATGTGGAAGGAAAAAAAATCTGCAAGAACAGAAAAGGGAAGGAAGCTCTGGCATCTTGAAGCACAGGGGGAGGAAGAGAAGAAGAGAGGGAGCAAATCAGTCAGGAGCCAGTCCAGGGCCAGCCAGGGAAGTGGAAGGGTTTTGGCTCCAGCATTTAAAGCACCCACATGCATGCTCCTGCAGAATGTATCCTCCTGCCTAAGGAAGAACAGAGATTATGAACACTAAGAAATCTTCAAAGATGGCCACTTATGCTTCATCACTGGACCATGCAAAATAATATCCTTGCAGGGACCTTGCGTGCAGATGAAGGCATACTCTTCTGTACCTCCTGCAGTGCAACTCCGGATGTGTTCAGGAAAACCACCATAGACTGGTATCTGGAGTCTGAAACAGACATAAAGCAGATGGCTACTGCAGAGGCTGAAGGTCAGAGCAAGAAGTGAGTGATGATGTCCTCCCTTTTTAAAAGGGCCACAAAAAGCAGCTTGGCAAGGTGAGAGGTGGCATTTTCCCTTGTGGAGGCTTTCACATCAGCAAACATCCCACTGGAGAAACTTGATCACTTCAGGTCAAGGGACTACCTGAACCAAAACTTGCCAGATGCTCACAGTTTCCCATGTGCCAACATACTTTGCTAAGACTATCTCCCTGCAGTTTATATGTTTCATATGTACAGTCCACAAAGTTTGCCTTGGAAGAGTATTATGCCTTCTCCATTGTGGCTGATGAAGCCACTGACCCTCAAGCTAACTACATGCTGCACATTATATTTGTACTGGGGAGCTAGAAGCCTGCAGAAGCCATTAATGGCCACTTAAATTGCTTAACAACACATCAATTAATGGCTTCCATGGGCTTAATCAGGGGATTAAATCTGCAGAGGCCATCTATTGATGCAATCTCAGTGGCAGTTTTGGGCCATCTAGAAATCTGCGGGGAGGGGCCGGACTCCTAGGGCACCTCACACAGTCAGAGGTGTGGAGGGCCCACTGGTCTTGGCCTGCAAAAATGGCTGCCAACCCCACAGTCTGCCCAGGAAATGGGCCAGAAGGTGCCTCAAGTTTGGAAGACCCCTAGTCATCATGTTTTCTAAACATCTAAAACCTCTTTGTTGCTGTCCACTGGACTCCTTCTAGTTGCCTATATTTTTCTTGGAACAGGACTACAAAAAAAAGCCAGAAAGTAGCAGTGTAGGGTACAACTGCATGTGTGGTGTGTGGCACTGCAGATGGGTCTGCCACACACTGCATATCTGTGCTCATTTGGATGTGGCCTCAGAGGTTATTAGTTAGGTTTCACCTCCTGGCAGTGGAAATGAGTTTCATTTACTTTGTTTGTGTTACTTAAGTGCTTTTCTTCACAAATCAGAAAAAAACCATTGAATCTGGCTTTGAAAACCTATTGCTATACTAGGTTACCCAGAGTGTGTTCCAACCTTTATATAATGAAGGATGTATTCAAGATGGAGGCACTTAATGCAAGGCATCTAATATGTTACTTAAAATATACCTTGACCATCGAGGCTTTTGACACTGTCTCTCACAACATTCTCATTAACAAACTAAGGAAAGACTAGCAAGTATGGCAGAAGACCAGCTTGACTTTGCAGGGAACTCTTCAATTAACCAAATCATAAAAAGGAAGCTTATAAGAAATGGAAACTTGGACAAACAATTAGGGAAGAGTATTGCTTGGGCAGACAGGAATGAAATCAGGGGATGCGTACAGACGAGCACGGCCATGTGGTATGTGGTACCGTAAACACATCTTCAGCACTCAGATGTGGCCTCATCTGAAGTATTGTGTCCAGTTGCCAGCCCAGACTTCAAAAAGGATGTAGACAATTTAAAAAGAGTCCAGCACAGAGCAACAAAAAAAATATTAGGGGCCTGGGAGGCAAGACTTATGAGGAAAGGCAGAAACAGCTGGGATTATTTAGTGTGGAGAAGAGAAGACTGAGTGGGGATTTTATAACAGCCTTCAAATACCAGAAGGGCAATTACAGAGAACATGGAAATGGACTACAGGGGACTGGACTAGGAGAAATGTCTTGAAGCTCTGGAAGGGAAAATTTAGTTCAGAGATTAAGAGGAACTTTTTGACTATGACGGTGATCAAGATTTGGAACAGGCTACCTAGAAAAAGTGTAGTATCTCCATCCTTTGAATTTTTCAAGAGCAGGTTAGACAAGCACTTGGCTGAGATGGTTTATTCAGGAATGATCCTATCTTATAGATTCATAAATTCATAGATGCTAGGGTCAGAAGGGACCTTAGCACATCATCAAGTCTGACCCCCTGCCCTTGGCAGGAAAGAGTGCTGGGGTCAGATTACCCTAGCCAGGTGCATGTCTAGCCTCCTCTTAAAGACCCCCAAGGTAGGGGAGAGCACCACTCCCTTCAGAAGCCCATTGCAGATTTTGGCAACCCTTACCATAAAGAAGTTCTTCCTAAATAGCTCTCCATCAGTTTGTGGTTGTTGTTCCTAGTGACTCCAAGGGGTGCCCTGGTAAATAGAGCATCTCCTATTCCTTGCTTTCTCCCCCTGATGAATTTGTAGGTGGCCACAAGATCACCACTCAGCCTTCTCTTCTGGAGGCTGAAGAGATCCAGGGCCCTCAATCTCTCCTTGTAGGGCTTTGCCTGCAGGCCCCTAGCCGTATGAGTGGCCCTCCTCTGAACCCTCTGAAAGTTGTCCACACCCCTCTTGAAGTGTGGCTCCCAAAACTGGACACAGTACTCCAACTGCGGCCTGACCAATGCCACATAAAGGGGAAGTATCAGCTCCTTGGACCTGTTTGTCATTCATCTGTTAATGCATGATACATTGCAGTTAGCTTGATCACTTGGTTACATTGAGGACTTATGTTCATCTTGGAGTCAACAGTGACTCCAAGATCCCTTTCCACTGCTGTGCTACTGAGACAGTCCTCCCCTAGCCTGTAAGCGTGCTGGTGATTCCTTCTTCTTAGGTGCAGCACCTTGCATTTGTCCTTAGTGCACTGCATCCTATTCTGTTCCACCCATTTTTCCAACCTGTCCAGATCCACCTGGATTTGTTCCCTATGCTCTGGTGTGTTAACTTTACCCCATAATTTGGTATCATCTGCAAATTTGGACAGAGTGCTTTCCACACTCTCATCCAAGTCACTGATGAAAACACTGAACAACACCAGTCCAAAGACCAAGCCTTGTTGGACTCTACTGCCCACATCTTTCCAGGTTGATACTGACCCATCCACCACCACTCTCTGGGTGTAACCCCAAAGCCAATTCACCACCCACCTGACCATGTAATCATCTACATCACAGTTGATTTATGTCAGTTTATCTATGAGAATATAATGAGATACTGTATCAAAGGCATTCTTAAAATCCAAGTAGATGACATCCACCTCGATTCTTGTGTCTAAGGATTTTGTGACCTTGTCATAAACAGAAACAAAATTGTTCATGCAGGAACTACCTCCTATGAATCCATGCTGCAATGGCAATGTATAGGGGGTGCACATGGGTGCCTGTGCACCCCCTGTGATTGGCCGCTGCCAGTGACACCTATGGGCGATCGCTTCTCGCCATCCCCCCCCCTCGCTGTCAACACCGCCAGTGGTGTTGGCGGGTGGTTGCCAACCGCTAGTTGGTGCTCGCCACCCCCTCCCCCGCCACAACTGCCTGTGGGAGCTGCCCACTCACTACCACCACACCCCCACCACCTGCAGACTGTCGCCATGCCCCCCCAGTCTCCAGGGATACACATTGTTCATGCTGTGCTGGTTTCCCTTTAGCATTGCTTTCCCCGCTAGACTCCCACAAATGTGATCCTTAATTTTTTCAAAGGTTTTTCCAAGGATAGAGGTGAGACTAACCAGTCTATAGTTGCCCGGATCCTCCTTCCTCCCCTTCTTGAAAATAGGGACCACACTGGCCCTTTTCTAGTCCTCTGGGACCTGACCTGAGCACCAAAAGTGCTCCAACAACTGTGCCAGTGGCTCTGCTATGACACTGTCCAATTCCTTCAGCACCCTGGGATGAAGATCAACCGGGCCTGCTGACTTAAACACATCCAGCTCCTCCAAGTGTCCCTTCACTAAGTTGGCACTAATAGTTGGTGGGCTGGTTTCCCCTTTGTGCCTGTTTACGATCCAATTGGGAGATTTGTCCTGATCCAAGTTCAGGAATACCGAGGCCAAAAACTCATTGAAGAGCTCAGCCTTGTACCCCCTATCTGTCACTAATTGCCCTAGTTTGTCTTGTAGGGGGCCTATGCTACCCTGCGCCTTCCTTTTGCTCCCTATATACCTGAAAAAGGACTTTTTGTTGTCTTTAATTTTTGTTGCCAGCCTAAGTTCCATTTCTGCTTTGGCCATTCTGACTACCTCCCTGCAAGTGTAGGCCAAGTAGGTATACTCCGCCTTGGTAGTTCCCCCCTGCTTCCACAACCTATATGCTTCTTTTTTTGCCCCTAGGCTTTCCTGGACTTCCCTGTTCAGCCAAGAGGGTTTCTTGACCTCTTTGCCCTCTTTCCTGCACAAAAGGATTGTCTCCTTCTGGGCCTGTAGAATTGCTCCCTTTAGAAACGTCCACCCTTCCTGAACTACTGTCTCACCAGTTCTCCTGTTCTTCTGTGCCTCACTAACTAGTCTCCTGAGCACACTGAAGTCAGCCTTTCTGCAGTCTAGCACTTCTGCCCTACTGGTTATCTTTTCCGCCCTATGCCAGATAGTGAATTCAATCAAGTGATCATCGCTGTCCCCAAGGTTACCTTGTGTCAGTAGATCCCCCACCAAATCATCCCCTGTAGCCAGGACCAAGTCCTGTAAGGCATTTCCCCCAGTGGGACCATATACCTCCTGTGTAAAGTGAAGGTCCTGTATGCAGGTTAAGAACCTATGTGAACAGTTGGATCTATCTGACTGCTCCTCCCAACAAATATCTGGGTAGTTTAGGTCACCCATGACAACCATGTCCCTTGATCTTACAGCCTCTGAGAGCTGTCTGGAGAATTCCAGATCCAACTCCTCCTCCTGATGTGGTGGCCTGTAGTAGACCCCCCACTATCAAGTCCCTTTCCTCCCAACCCCCTTGCATTCTGACCCACAGTACCTCAATTTGCCCCTCCTCTGGTCCCATCTTGATTATGGAAGATGTATGTTGCTCCATTACATAGAGAGCAAGACCTCCCCCTTTTCTCCCTACTCTCTCTCATCTGTACAGCCTATAACCCTTAATTGCTTACTGCCCAATCATGGGTAGGGTCCCACCAAGTTTCAGTTAGCCTAACTATATCCAAGTTTTTGTTTGCAAGCATGAATGCAAGTTCCTCCTGCTTGTTCCCAATGCTCCTAGCATTAGTGTAGAAACATTTGAGCCCCCAATGGATGCCCTTGGTTTCCCCCCTGTCCTGAAGCCCATTGGGCCCCTTAGTACTTATGTGGGCTGTTCCAGCACATGGCTTATGGTTTCCTGATCCTAGGTTCTCACTGTTGTTTGCATCCCTGTCCCCTGATGAACCTAGTTTAAAGCCAGACAAGTTTAATACCTAGTTTAATACCAGACAAGAAAGCTGATATTTTTAACAGTTTCTTTGCCTCTGTTTTCCTGAACAGGGACCAGGATATCCCACCCTCCAGAGGTAGGGACAATCTTGGGGATAGCTCTATCAAGCCTTTAGTCAGTGCAGATATAGTTCAGGATCTTCTGGAAGAGCTAGACATTTTTAAATCTGCAGGTC
The DNA here is from genome assembly GCF_030867095.1 of Alligator mississippiensis. Classification (NCBI taxonomy): domain Eukaryota; kingdom Metazoa; phylum Chordata; order Crocodylia; family Alligatoridae; genus Alligator; species Alligator mississippiensis. The sequence goes on from NC_081824.1 coordinate 91,013,917, forward strand.
CAGATGCCCTCCACCCAAGGGTGTTGAGGGAGCTGGCAGGGGTCATCGTGGAGCCTTTGGCCTGGCTGTATGAGCATTCGTGGTCATCTGGCCAGGTGCCGAGGGATTGGAAACTGGCTAATGTGGTCCCTATTTTTAAGAAGGGGAGGAAGGAGGACCCAAGTAATTATAGGCCTGTAAGCCTCACCTCGGTGCTCGGGAAGCTCTTGGAGAGGATCATCAAGGAGCATATCTGTGGGGGGCCTGCAGGGGAGATCATGTTCAGGGGCAATCAGCATGGCTTCACCAAAGGCAGGTCCTGCCAGACCAACCTGGTTGCCTTTTACGACCAAAAACTAAATCCTTGGATGATGGTATCGCTGTGGACGTAGTCTTTCTAGACTTTAAGAAGGCCTTTGACACTGTCTCTCACCCCATCCTCATCAACAAATTAAGTGACTGCAGCATTGATGCCTGCACACTTGGATGGGTAAAAAACTGGCTGATGGGGCGCACCCAGAGAGTAGTGGTGGATGGGTTGTACTCAACCTGGTGAGATGTGAGCAGTGGGGTATACCAGGGCTCGGTCCTCGGGCCCGTGCTGTTTAACATCTTCATCAGTGACTTGGACAAGGGGGTGGAAAGCACGCTGTCCAAGTTTGCTGATGACACTAAGATGTGGGGCGAGGTGGACACACTTGAAGGGAGAGAGAGGCTGCAACTAGATTTAGACAAACTACAAAAGTGGGCAGATGAGAATAGGATGGGTAGACAAATGCAGGGTGCTGCACCTTGGGAGAAGGAATCCACAGCATACATACAGGCTGGGGAGTTCCCTTCTTGAAAGCACAGAGGCGGAAAGGGATCTCGGAGTCATTATTGACTCCAAGATTAACATGAACCGCCAATACCAGACCGCAGCCAGCAAGGCCAGTCATACCTTGTCATGCATCCAAAGGTGCATTTCAAGCACGTCCAGAGAGGTGATACTCCCCCTCTATGCAACTTTGGTCAGGCTGCAGTTGGAGTACTGCGTCCAGTACTGGACACCATACCTTGTCATGCATCCAAAGATGGATTTCAAGCCAGTCCAGAGAGATGATGCTCCCCCTCTAAGCGACATTGGTCAGGCCGCAATTGGCCTGTGTCCAGTACTGGGAACCGCACTTTAAAAAGGATGTGGCCAGCCTGGAGAGGGTTGGTGAGAGGGCAGCAGGACAGGCCTTATGAGGAGAGACTGAGGGACCTGAACCTGTTCAGCCTCAGCAAGAGGAGGCTGAGGGGGGACCTGGTGGCTGCCTACAAGCTCATCAGGGGAGATCAACAGCAAATAGGCAGAGCTCTTTTCTCCCCAGCACCACCTGGGGTGATGAGGAACAATGGTCATAAACTGATGGAGAATAGGTTTAGGTTGGAGATCAGAAGGCAATATTTTACAGTTAGGGTGGCCAAGATCTGGAACCAACTTCCCAGGGAAGTGGCCCTCGCTCCTACCTTGGGTAAATTCAAGAGGAGGTTGGACGATCACCTGGCTAGGGTCTTGTGAACCCAGCATTCATTCCTGCCTGTGGCAGGAGGTCAGGCTAGATGATCTGTTCAGGTCCCTCCTGACCCTAGCTACTATGAAACTATGAAACTTTTGAAGAGAGATGAAGGCCATCACATCCCAGGTTGCCCCTTTCGTGGAAGTGCAGATTGTGGTTGAAAAAACCAAAACCGGCTTGATGACACCAACTCCGGAGCTGCAGGTTGACTTCTCTGATGTGGTGTTGTGATGCTGACCATGACCACTGACCAGGAGGATCAACAAGAAGACCACCCTCATATGTGCCCTCATATTCCTAAGCCTTGCCCCCAGATCCCTATAGTCACTCATGATATGGTTTGGACTACTCCTGGCTGCATTATTTGTGCCCACATGGATGAGAACAATGGGATAGTAGCTGGAGGGCGAGATGAGGTCAGGAATCCTCACAGTGATGTTCCAGATCTGGGCTTCTGGCAAGCAGCACACCTGTCATGACCTGGGATCTGGGCAACAGATGGATCCCTCTGTTCCTCTCAGGAGGGAGTCGCCCACCATGATGACTCAGCATCTCTTCCTTCAGCTGCCTGGCTGACCCTCAGTCTGCATGGTGGCGGCTGTGGCTTTCTCCATTGCACTCTCCTCCAGTGCTGCCAGGGCCTCATATCTGTTCCCTAGTTGCACTGGAGAAGCTGTCTCAGCAACACAATGTCTGGCTCTGGTGGTGACCATCTTCCATTCCTCTGCATCAGGCCCCTCCTGTGTAGGCTGTCCACCAGATGACTGATCCTGCAGAGAATGAAAGTACCCATTAATCTCATCCTTTGCAGCCCTGATCCCCCACAGCCTGCTAACTTCTGCCTGGAGTTCCCTTACCTGCCACTCCAGGGCCTCAAGCAGGGCACATGTGGGACAGGTAAGGGGACTCCTGCCCCCACATCACCTCCAGGCCACAGAGGTCCTACCAGACAACCCCCACAGACAGGGAGGCAGGGTGCCGCCAACCCATCCAAGGGCCCTGTCTGTGTGGAGGCCTCAGCAGAGCCCCAGGTAGGAGGCGACGCTGGGGCAGGTTCCCCGGCTGTGCACCATGTCATAAACCCCATTTAAAGGCTCCTCCTCTTTTACTCACCTGAGGTCTTCATCCAAAGCTGCCACCTCTTAGAGTTCAGGCCCCTCCTGTGCACCATCCTGCATAAACTCCCATGCAAACTCTGGCACACCCCTGAAGAGTGCGCCTGTTTGCCCGGCCTGTTCGCATGGCTTCTGTCCGGCTCAGCTATATGGGGACAGGAGGATGAAAAAAAAAACCCTTCCCAATCCCCGGTTCCTCACCCCTCCCCCTCACTCTCCCCAGCTTACCTGATCAATGCTTCTGCATCCGTCAGTCAGGCTGCTCCACTCCACTCCGGTATGGTCAGGAGGAGCTGAAAGCATGTGTGCACTGGTGCACATGTGTGGACGCTTTGGCTTTTGGGGGTTAGGGGGGCTGAACTAAATTACTTCATGAGGCTCCTTCTACCCCTACTGCCCTATAATTCTATGATCCTAGTTTTATCTTATAAAAGATTACCTACCAGAAGAAATTAATGCCTTGCAAACCATGGGCCATTGCTGAACTATAAATCACTGACAGTTCAAGGGCTGCCACACATCCTAGCTTCAACATGTTTAAAAAGTATAGAGGGCTGGACTGGAGTTGGAGTACTCTAAAAAAAGCTGTAAACCAAGAGGAGCTGCCAGCATACTAGGCAAGCACTGTAGTAAAGAAGGAAGAATGATAATAAGGACTGCTCTCAGGGACTGGTACCCCCAACAAAACTGGTACAAATAATTACATATGCTCTCTCCTAAACTTACACATTCATGGAAAATAATGAAGTTGAGCTATTGTGAAACTACTTTATACACATCATATGTAGGAGGAAAAGTGAGATCACCTTGGCATGCCAAAGAATGTTCAGGCACCCTAGGACAGAAATTTGTTTTGTTAGCACCTCTTACAAACTTGGGTTCTTTCTCATGCTCAGTTTGTTGTTAGTCTGGATGGCAAGAGTAGTTTTGAGATGTCACTCCTGGGCCCATATTCTGTCCAGTGGCAGAAACTGATTCTGCTCAATTGCAGAAGCTTGATTTACACTTCTTTAAATCTAGTATCATGAAATCTCTCAAAATAATTTTGGGAGGTAAAAATAAGACCTTCTAAAAATCATGCTTGGGAAATTGTGCTTATCACACACACATGCACGCATACTTTGAAAATTAATGGTCCAGTTAAAAACAGTTCTAAGTTAGGAAATTGAAGCTTATTACAAAAATAACTTTACAATGTTCTTTTAATCAGCACCAGGTATAATATTTTTTTCTGTTCTGGTTACCTAGAGCCTTGTTGTCTAAATCCTATGGGGCTGAGTCAAACAAACTCCTACAGACACCAGCATGCAACTCAGAAGTTAACCCATTGGGCACTGACAGATGTGCCGCTCCCCAATCTAACTCGATGCTTCACAGAAAGCATCATGAATTAGACCAACCCTCCCAATTCAACAGACATTTCCTGTTAAATCAGGAGGGTATGTGATCCTTTGGATCTGCTCAGGGGAGAGAGGCTGTGTGTCTGCAGCATCTGCCCCCTAGCCCCACCCCCTCTTCAAGCTCCCATGCTCTCAGGATGGGAGCGGGGAAGGCTGGGAACTGAGCTTAGCATAGGGTTTCCCCAGCTGTGCTGGAGTCGGGGCGGGGGGGGGGGAGCGTATTGGAGCCCACCTCCTCAAAGGGCTCCAGTCCACTCATGCCACCCTCCAGCACTGGCTGGGGAACCCCCAGACTGAATTCACTCCACTGCCTTCTTCCCCTCCCATTCTGAAGACAGCTCGGGAAGCAGAGCTCAGTTGCATCAGCCCAACCCTGCTCCTAGCCACAGTGACAGACATTAATGAAATGTTCAGATTGAGGGTTCAGATGGTTGCCTGATTGGGCATTTTTAAAGCACTCTGCAGCCATGCACTTCTGTCAGTGCACAGCTGTAGAGTGCTTGCAATGGCCAACAGCATGACAAGCTGTCATGTCTGTCACCATCACTGTCACATCCATTAGCTCCAGGTTTTCTCTTTGCCAAAGTTCACTAGTTACATGCAATCACATAAGCAATCTCTCATGGAATAGGATTATATTGAAATGATATATGGTGATTCAAATTCTTGGAGTTCCAGTTGGTTTCTTTTTGTAGGACATATTATGCCATGCATATTATTTGCATAATAATTACATTTTTTCCACTTTTCCTCTTTTTTTGCATTTGGGGAGAAATATGCATAACTAACTTTGAAGACAACTCCATCAGCAGCCATGGTCACAGGCTCACCTAGAAGCATTGAGAAGTGTGCTATCAAAGGAAATCAAAAACCAGAGGTCACTGAGACCTCTGGGAGAGTCTTCTCAATGGACCCCTTCATATTTAGGGAGTGGAGTCCCAGGACTCTTCTATGTAGAAAAATAAACCACATGATTTGGAAGGAATAGTTACCACAAAACTCTATGCTTCTATATGAAAATAACCCATGTAGGGGAGATTTTGGCCTATTATAATGTTTTAAAGGCCAAAAATGGTATATTGGAAGTGTTATATCCTCAGGGAGTTTTTTAAATAAATAAAAAATAAAGCAGAGATAAGAGACATTGACTTCTTAATACAAGTGTTCTTAAAACAATTTACTGGAAACCAGGAAAATATTTATGGGTTTTTTCTTGATAAGAACATCCATTTGGGAGCTTTCACTCACAATTGTGAAGCGTCACATTTAATGTAGCTTTCTTCTCCAAAATGCCATCTCTCAAGTGACACTGATTAGATTTTCTTGTGCAATAATTCAGATATTATCCTGATTTTCCTTCTCTCCACTATCTCATGATTGCTCTTACTACTTGCCTTTTGTTGTTATCATGCAGGCTACTAGGTTAAAAAATGTTATCTAAGCATTTTCATTCTTGTTGATCATAAATGCTTCTTGCATTTCTGCTTCTTTTGATTTTAGGGTGGTGAGCAGATGGGCCTTTGCTTATTCATGTGCGTCATCTCCAACAAGCTGCAGTGCCAGTTCATTGTATCTTAATTACAGCTAAAGATTATTTCCTTGTTTCTCTAGAGTTATAAGGAAAACAAAATCACTGCTTATCGCCATTTAGGCTTCACACTTCTTGGGACAAGGAAAGACTTTTAATAGTTGCTTGTACCCCAATCCTGAATGGGGTTTCTAGGTACTGCTACCAGGATGCAAAGGAGTATTTTTCCTACAGTATTCACAGGATCATTCACATGAATTATATGGCTAATAAGATGCCATCCAAACTGTATCATCTCCAGGTATCACACACACCTTAAAATTCTGTTCAATTCAAGAATAACTGAAATCCAAAATCAGTTCCCCTGGTATAAATGGAAAGTTCTCTTTTGTAGAATCAATAGACTGGGCCCACCTTAAAGGGAAGAAAGGAAATGAATACAAAGCCATTCTAAGGAAATTACCATTAAAATTGTCCTCCTTTTGGTCCATGTAAGGTTTGTCTAGCCCTACATGTGTGTTTCAGGTTTTCCAAGAAACATGAAACAAATAGTTAAGATAACTGGAAATTTCCCATCTATGTTCCATTCTCTGCCCCCCAAAATTTCCATCACAAAAATCAAAATTAACATCTCTTGCTTTAGTTTGGCTCACCCCATTCAAAATCATGATGCTATCCTAAACCTATAATGAAATATTTAGCTTAGTATTAGGTTGATATTGATTGATGGGAGCTATAGACCGGGGCTCTCATTCTGGATCGGTCAAGATTCCAGACAAGAATTCATCCCACATGATGTGCCCCAGTTCAACATTAAATTGAGCCAAAACCCAGCACATTTTAATTTAACATTTGAGTTTCATCGAAGGTATGTATGTACAAGTATTAGTCACTTGTCTTGCCTTAGAATAAAGGCCCTATTTTGCTAAATATGTGGCCCAAGACCTAGAAATGTTGTAATCCCAAAAGAAATGTGGCATATGAGGGTAGTTAGAAAGGGACCTGATGAAAGAATGGTTTAAAAAAAACCCAAGTTTGTAAAAGAAGTTTATCAACTATCTCCATTTTTCCTATCAACCTAGCCATTAGAGAGTTTCTATGAACAGTTAATGGGCAATAGCCCAGTGGGACTTGAATAAAATTTGAGAATAAAGCTGTTGCTGGTTTAATAGTCAAATTTCAGACCTGCAGGAGCTGATGCTTAAAATGCCAAGTGATCCCATCACTGCTTCATTTTTGTCCCAGAACTTGTTTCCATGGCTTCCTATAAAATGCTCATTTTGCAGAGTCAGATTAACATGCATTTGACTCATATGAATACTAAGGAGTCATTAAATGTCTGCTTTTTTGCTCCTGGTATCAGAAGCAATGGCCTTTATCTGTGGCCCTATCTTCATTTCAAGTTCTGCTTTTCCAAAGTGGCCCAATACTCCACTGTAAGCCAGGATCTCTGGTACATGAGCTACACAGTAGCATTGCTATAAGAGGTCCACCACCAGGGAAAGGTCTTCTGACCTATAGGCTTACATTCTACATGTGTTTTGCTGTACAACTTCCTTTCAAATTTCAGAAGTAATTATTCTGCAGGTGGTATCAAAGCACAGCAATGTAGCCACCTCAAAAACATTTTCTTTTCCTCTCTGAGGTGTGATCTCTCATTAGCAGTATGCATTCATGCGTTACTGTTTATAGGCTGAATTGCATTTATCACTCTGCAAGTGGAAACAGCTTGGCTGTATTTCTATATCTGAAACATGTAATTCATTGATTTCTATTGCTGTACATTTATCATATGTGTTAGCTGTGGTTTACTTAGCAGTTCCCTGTGCAGAACAATGTAGTTTAAAATATGGTCATTAAAAGGAAGAAATTAGAGACTTTTCACATACCACAGCTGTCTCTGCCAGGGGAATGTGGTATTATTTATTCACTACAAGGTTCCCAACATCTCCAGCAACTGTGGTCGTGTTCTTATGGAGGGCTTAAAGATCTAATTGCAAAAACAACAGAAAATAGTTCAAGCCTGATCCACATAAATGTTACTCCTGGCCAGCTACAATCCCCTCTCGTCATTGAAAAAGGAACAATTTCTGTTTGTTTGCTAGTCTAGACGCTATGTTTTTACATCTGACAATTCACCAACCTGTTTGGCGAAAACATTGTGACAGTTGTCTCAAGTTTTGGGTTGGTTTCATTTGAGTTAGCCCCTAGAAACTGAAGTGACCTGTTTCAGGGGATATTAAAACAGTCTTAGACTCCCTCCTCAAATTTTCAACCCTAAATATGAAGATTTTAAGTATAACTACTGGGTACCCTAATGAACACACAGAACTTCCTCAAAAAATCTTCTTACCCAGCTCTCTACATCTTAATTTAATATTTGCCAAAATGGACCTTTAAATGAAGCTTTTAAAACTTAATTGTTTTTCCTCCACCACTAAATATTGTTCAAAGTCAACATCCATTTTTAATGGCAATAAGATCAGCATTACAAATGTGACAGAAGACTGCATTATGGTTTTTAGCTTTTAACGTGAGTTGGTTATAAAGGGTCATATAACATTGTGTATGGTTTTGACTTCTTCTCTGGAGTGGAATTTGATGGCTCTTTACTGCAGTGGGGGGAGGGAGGGAATGTCAAGAGTGCAACTTGTACCTCCTTTTCCAGAATATCAAGGCTAGGGAGGCATGACTGAGGAAAAACACTGTATCATCCTAAGATGTGGACAGAAAAGAAGCAGGACCACCCACCTTAATCTTTCCTTACACAGCAACATGCCCCTTTATAAATCCATGGTGCTTCCACACCTTGAATACTGTGTCCAGTTCTGGTCCCCACACCTCAGAAAGGATACAGAAGAACTAGAGAAGGTCCAGAGAAGGGCAACAAGTATGGAGGGGCTTCCATATGAGGAGAAACTAAAGAAACGAAGCCTATTCCGTTTAGAAGAGATGCTTCAGGGGGGGCATGATGAGGGTTTACAAAATACTAAATGGCAAAAAGGGAGTAAATAGGCATTTATTTTTTACTCTCTCTCACACAATATGACAACCAGGGCTCACAAAATGAAACTAGTAAGTAGTAAGTTTAAAACTAATAAAAGGAAGTTCTTTTTCACACAGCACATAATTAAAGTATGGGACTCCCTGCTACCACACGTTGTGGAAGCTGGTAGTTTAGCCAGATTCAAAAAGAGATTGGACAGATTCTTGAAGGAAAGGGGTAGCAGTTAGGGCTGTGCGAAGCTTCAGTCACTGATTTGATTCGGTGGAGATTCAGCCCGATTTGGTGGCCAAATCTCCAAATCCAAACTGAATCAGAGGATGCTTTAATCTCTCCGAATCAAGTCAGAACCCTCCAAATTGATTTGGAGAGATTCAGACATAGAGACAGCTTTAAATTTTTTTTCTACACACCTCTAGGTACCAGGCGGCTTGTGAATGCTGCAATGCTGGGGTGCATGAAGTATCCCACAGAATGCGGGGGGCTCCCCAGTGTGCTTGGCAGCAGACCCAGAAGTGGACCAGAAGCACTTCCGGTCCACTTCCAGGTCCGCTGGCAAGCACTCAGGGGGGGCCCCCTTCTCCTCCCCCTGGTTCAGTGACTGGTGCCTCCTGGGTCGGGGGGGGGACCTGGGATCCCCCTGTGGCTGAGTACCAAGCCAGGGGGCGCAGGAGACCCCCCATGTCCTCCCTGGTGGACCCAGAAGTGAACTGGAAGTATTTCCAGTCCACTTCCAAGTTTGCCACCGAGCATGCAGAGCCCCCCCCCCGCTCCTGTGGGATGCTCTATGCGTCCCAACATGCATCCCAGCAATCACGAGCCACGCCTATTACCTCATGGTATGTAGAAAAAACATTTAACACTGTGTCTACGGCTGAATTGCTGATTGTCTGAATCAGCATCAAATCTTCAGGTTCAGATTTGGCAGAATTGAATCAGGAACAGTGATCCAAATCAGCTAATCAAATCACTGTCCCTGATTTGGGCTGAATCCAAATCCAAATTGAATAGGGCCCATTTTGCACACCCCTAGTAGCAGTAGCTATCAAGCAATGGAGCTAAATATACAGCCTATGAATTAGCATTTCATAGACCTTAAATGCTGGAGGCTACAAGTAAGAATTGAAGAGTGGAAAAAACCCTGGTCAGACCCAGTCTGCTCTCCCTTTCAGCATCCACTCTGCCACTGTGCCAGGATTCTGGGCAAGATGTACCTATGGTCTGACCCAGTAAATGGCAATGCTTATGTTCTTATGTCCTAACATAGACACTGTAAGAGAAGATTTTGGACAACGGTTCTATATCTTTATTGCTCCAATTTCTGTGATTACTTGCCTTAATTCAAACAGCAGATTGTCCAATTTCTTTCAGTTTTTACAACCATTTCCCAAGACCAGATAGTCTTAGGCTCTGATCTGCTAAAGTAGACCCTTATACTTATATGAAACCCTATTTTAATCAATGGGGCTCCATGGAGACACAATGGTCTGCCCAAACCAATCAAGTTGCAAGAATGGAGCCCAAATTGAGTATTAGCATTAGACCGATAGTAAGCAGTATAGTTTCCCGAGTACTCCAGTGATTAGTTAAAGCTCCTGAAGATCCAACCAAAAGGTGCCATGCAGCAAATTTCCGGCAACCTTCGTCTAACAAGAGCATTTGACTCACATGGCTGTCTGACAGTGGTATATAGTCTGATTTCTTGCTTACTTTAATGACAACTGGGTTGGTGAGCAATAATTAAGAGCACTGCAGAGACTGAGAGCATTGCATTTCATTTTACCATGTGTATTAAAATATGTAAATATTTATTGCATGTGTGACTGCTTGCATAAGGACACTTTTACATGACTAAGAACTTGCAAGTTTGGGCCCAAAGCACAATACCAGCATGCTATTTCTTTATTATCCTTTGCACCAGTATCAGCAATGGGATGCTTGAAGAGTGCTCATAACGTATAGTGAGGCCCTTGGGTGAAATGCACTATGCAAAACTAGTAATGCATGCAAGTTATATAAAACTGTAACAGTAATGCACATGTCTTCTCTGGCTTAAAAATGTAGCTTTAATAGCTGGTAAATGTCAATTCATTATAACAAGGTAGCAGTCTGCAGACATATCTTAAATACATATTTAAAGATCATCCATGTACACAAAAGCACAAGTATTACAGAGAATGATGTTTTAAATCCTGTTTGTATCACAACCTTAAAAGCAAGAAGCACAAAAAGCTATTTGATCACTTGGCCTAACTCAATTTACAAGAAGCTTGTGTTATTTTTTACATCCATATACATTTTCTTCCATTTGACTAAAAATATCGATACGTGCAGAAAGCTTTCTTTTCCATTAAGTGCAGGCACACATTGGATTCTCAGCACTAGCAATCAATTTAGTAACTACGGCTTCTGATACCACTTTCAGATTTTTCACATCTGCCAAGTCATGCAAACTGTATAGATGACTATTGGACAAGCTTTCAGACCTGAGAAAGGGCACTTGATGCCTGAAAACATGTCCAAGAACTCTATATAGTTCAGAGGATCATATACTGTTGCTCCAATAAAAGATATCACAGAAAATCCTTACCTCTCATACACTTCCTGGACCATCACAATGACAATGCTCCAACCCTACTAAGTCATACAAAGGAATGGATTTGCCTTCTTATGCATTTAAGTATGTTGTGTTTTCTTTGTGCACTAAATAACCTCTAATGTCAAGATAAGTGAGGTAAATTCAACCACTTAAATTCACATAACTGGTATGAAAATAAAGTACTACAATGCTACAGTAGACTGGAGTTGGGTTGAGGCCTCATACCATTTGTTCGGCTTGCTGTTTTCAGTGCACATCTGTGGACATATCAAACTGTCAGACCAGATTTCTGGACTGCTTTAATGTGTTCCAAAAGATAAACACTCTTATACTTAGAAGAGGAAATTAAGGCCTTCTTTTGCTGATAAAAATATGATTTACAACTGAGGTTATGGACAGAAGCTTTGCAATTAAAAATGCCGTTTAAACATTTTTCCCCTAACTATCAATGAAACCAGAGTGTCAGCATAATGCCATGTGTTAATTTTAACTTGATTTACTAGGAATAATCCCCTTGAGTCAGTAGCTGACCTCCAAAACATTGTAGCTTCCTGTGGGATAACAAGGAATAATAAGAAACATGTTACTGTAAAATAAGCGAGCCTGGTGTTGTGTGAAGTTTGTTCCTGTGTTGTCAGATAGACAAGCTGGTAGCAAGTACTCAGCAATAATCAAATAAATGTCCAGAGACCTTTTCCTAACAGACAACTCAGCAACTTCAAACAGATTTTTGAGCTAATTCACTGGCGGTATGGGCCGATAAAGCAGTATTAATCTCCTGCTTTAAATCAAGTTTGTCATAAGGCTCCATTAATCTCTCCCACATTATCAAGAGTCTCAGTGGCAGGAAATTATATTTCTAAATTGAATTTTGTTCTGTTTCAGCATAGTAAGAAATATTTTCCAAACTGTTAATAGGATGTGTAAGAGCTGAGACTCTGACAATATCTTTGAATAAATAAAAGCCATAAATTAAAGCCACTTGCTTCCAAGTATCTATGTTATAACAAAATAAGGGTCACTGATTATCTAGGAAGGAGTAATCAAATACAGGATTTTAAATAAAGAGTGAGGCAGTAGATGGTTAACCTCGTAATTTACCTCTTTATAGCAATTGGTTGAATTGTTTTTTGGGTTTTTTTAAATCAAAAAACAAAAAACTTTATAACCAATCTTCCGGCACTAATAAAACACTTATCGATTCTTAGTGCATATGCTTACTCTACAAAATGTTCTAACTTGCAGTCACTACCAATGATAGAAACTGATACTGTTTATTGGAGCCTAGGCCCCTTTATTTCAGGGAAGACTAATTTACAGTAAGTAAATGTCTGAGTTAAATGTATTGTTCTAGGACTAAAATGTATAACTACACACAACAGAACAACTTTGTTTTGAGACAAGTAATAGGGCAACGGTGAGGATGTCAGTATTCAGCAGAATGCACTGGAATCTACAGCAGCCCTGATAAATTGTGTACCTCCCTACCAACCCCTGGAAAACATTTCAGCAATTTCAAATGTTTAAATAGATTTACCCTACAGAATTCTTTGGATCTTATCTATTATACAACATTACCATCTTGCTGAGTGTTACTAAACTAGGGTTACCATACATCCAGGTTTTCCCAGACATGTCTTCTTTTCTGGACCCCTATCTTCTTTCCAGGTGGGTTTTCAAAAATGCAAGCAAATATCTGGGTTTTTGCTTTGCCTCTGCTTTTTCTTGGAGGTGGGGGCAGCAGGGAAGCTGATTAGCTGTTGGGAGATCAGGTGTTCTGCCTGCAAGCCCCAGCAAGTGTATGTCTGTGTTGGCCTGTGACCAAACTGCATGGGCAGCAGGGCTGAGAGGGAGCACGGGGCTGTGGGTCGGGAGTGCGGGACACTGGCAGGGCTGGCAGGGGCAGGGGCCTCCTGGCCAGGAGTGAGGGGGAGCCAGGGAGCTGAGGGTCAGGAGTGAGGAACACCAGCAGGGCTAGGGGGTACAGGGGGCATATCACTGCCCCCCCCACAAACATATAACCCTTCCCTCTTCCCCCACAGATGTCCTCTTTTTTAGAATTGGAAATATAACCCTAACTAAAAAGTATCAGTCAGAGTGATGTCAAATACAAGTGTAGCACACCCAAAATGTACAAGTCATTCTGTGCTATAAAGTGTGTTTCATGTTGCTGTGCATCGTGTTTGGCTGTAAAGCATGATCTGTGTGTATTTTGTGTAACATAATTGTTGTATATTGTGCCTCCTCTAGGAGTGAGAGGACCAGCTCCCCTCTCCCTCATTGTGTCCAGATTCCTCAACAGAATCTGTTAAACCAGTTTAACAGGCCTTCTAGCCTAGCCCCACTGTTAAACCAGTTTAGTCACTCTGGCCAAATCCTGGAGGGATGACCACCTTTGAATTGATTGGTCTGCATTAGCAGTGTTCCAGTGACGCTGTGATGAGGTCAGAAAAGTTATTTAGGGTTCAGGCCACCTGGGCTGGTGGGCTCTCTGTTTTTTCCCTGGGTCCCCTCTGCGGAGGGGACGGGGAAGGCTGGAATGCTTGCTAGAGCCTGAGGCCAGGTAGTATAGAGAATCAGGGTTTCAAGTCAAGTAGCTGTGTGGGTTTTGGACTAGGAGTCCAGGGCAGGAGCTGGTAGCTCACCCCCACAACCACTCAAGCAGGAACAGAGATCAGCGCTCCCCAGCAGCTCGGTGGAGTCACATCAGCAGGAATCCAGGGCAGGAGCAGAGATCAGCACTCCCCAGAAACTCGGCAGAATTACGTCAACTCACCGAAGGGCCCTTCACAATGCAGAGGGAACCGGTCCCCCCAGAGGACAGCAACGGTGAGGAAGACTACACACCAAATTCCCAGGGACTAACCTCTTTTGGGTCAAGACTCCCCCACTCTCAGACTGCCAAGCCTGGAGTCAAAGGCTCCCCAATAGGGGTAGGGGTGATATAGGGTATACTTTGAACCAGGACTGTTTTTGTTTTCCTTGACTGTATGTTGTATTCCGGTGTTTGCCTCTGTAATAAATCAGGGGTTTGTGTCCATATTGCTTGCAAGGGAAAGGTTGTTGGCTTTATTGAACACCCTAGCAATTCATTTAGTGTTTCCCAGGGTGCTCAAGCCAAGATGAAATATATTTAGTGCCCCAAAATTGAACCCAGCCCTTGTTGCAGCTGACAGGTGCTTGGCAGAAGGGTTACACACATTTAAAGCAAAGGCAGCTTCTACAGGATGCCATAATGGTAGCCACAAAGTACAAATATGTACCTTTGAGTGAGAAATCATTTTGATTTCCATTGCTGAATTAACTAAATCGTTCTGACTTTTGTTATGGATGCTGGTACATGCATGCAACAGATTAGGGCCAGATGCAAAGCCAACTGAAATGAATGAAAAGATACATTTACTTTATTAGCTTTGGATTGTATCCAACTGAAATTAATTTTTCATAAGAGTTAGATTCCCCATCTACTAGTAGCAGAGAGGTATTTTATAGACAAGTGACTATATAATCATTGCCACAAAGAACTTTCAAATCTAAATTTAGCTGTGACGTGATATGATGAAAGAAACAATAGGTAAGGAATGAAGTGTTAAGCAAGGTAATTACACTCTGACTCAGTTTGGTGCTCCTATTTGCTATTCCAGTAAAGTAATAATCGTGACTGACTTGCTTTGTAGGTATTATAGAAATTTAAATAGGCAAGCTCTTGCTATTAAATCAATGACCTTGAGAGTCTATCATAGCTACTGTTATGGCTTTTGTTATTGTAGTATTGGAGCACTTCACAATTGTTAATGCATTTAACATCACTACAAAATAACAAAAGTTTTTTGATCAAACATTTTTGTTAAAGATACATTGAAAAGATTTCTCAATTCAGGATAAGGTACGTGCGACAGAGTGCATTGGGTGCAGCCTGCCCAGTAGTACAATAGGTACAGTACTCACCAAGACATGAGACACTCTAATTGAAGCTCCTTCTCCATATCAGGGATTTTAAGGATTACAACCTGGGTCTCCTACTTCCCAAGTAACTGTCTTAACTAGCCAACTATTTTGGACTAGCACACACTTTTCATCTTTCAGAAGATAGGAATGTTTAATTCTAATGCAGAACCACAATTCCTCCATTTTCCACAAAACAACATTCCTGTTTTCTGGCCAAGATATTCACAGTAACTTTGAGAGGAAGAGAAGTACTATTCTCCCTTTTAAAACTGGAAAGCTGAACCACAGAATGAAATGGAGAGCATCTTTATATAGGCTCTGAGAGTGGGAGGCTTCTTTAATTAAAACGCCTTCAATGTCTCGCATATTCAGTGGTCTGCACTTCAAAATGGTGGTGGGGGTGCTTTAACTAAAGCTTGTTCACCGAGCTTTAGTTAAAGCACCCCCACCATAATTTGGAAGTGTGGGGATGCTGAATACACAAGATGCCAAGGCTGCTGAAACATGCTAATTAGCATGCTCCAGCAGACTCGATTCATCAATAAAATCAAGTCTGCTCTGATGTGCTGTAATTACAGTGTACCAGAGCACGTGTCCCACATGTCTACAGGCACCCTGAATCACTTGCCCAAGGAAGTCTGGGAAGGAACAAGGAATGGAAACCAGGTCTTTTAAGTCCTAGGCTAGCATCCTAAGCATCAGGCCACCTTTTCTGTAGGCAAAGAGTAATCAAAAGAAACATTTTCTTTCCAGAGAATTTGAAAGCAACTATTATGGTCTTTTTACTTGCCTTTTTGGCTACTTATTCACTGTAGCAATCACAGCCATCACCTTCCACCAAAGAAAGCACTTTAAGGAGGAGTTTGCAGTCCAACCACCAATGTCAATGTATTATATACTCTGCCCATTCAGGAGGTTGTATCACATTTCTGTGGTACCCCCTCCTCAGCTGGGTAGTTTGCAATAGGTACTTCTCACTTAATGAGAGGAAACTCCATTCAAAATGTTTTACACTTTTCTTTTAAGACCTCAGATTGGCATCTTTTTCTATACTAACCAATGTCTACAAATAAGAAAAGAAGTATCTTCTTAGACCATGTACTCCTCTGGAAGTTGCAACTGAAGGAGCCACTCCATCATGCCTTTTAAATTATATTGCCTCAGGTACATTTTCTGGTTTTTCAAAGCTCCTTTCTAAATGCGATAGTGTTCAAAGAGACTCTAGCATGTTTACAAAAACCCATATGACAAGTAATGGTCAAAACAATGGTATGCCAATTTAAATATAAAACACTAAGCTACATCTCTTTCTTAGGATATATTAATGAGAAAGTAGGAAACAAATGCTGGAATACTTTGGACAAAACATGAAGCATTTGCTAGAACTAGTTTAAACGTTTCTCAAGGGGAAACATGCTCTAAGGCAGAAATATTGTTTGTAACCATTTCTTTGTTACCTTGTGCTTCCCTCACCTGCCTGATCTATGGATTATTGTCACTCTTCTGACTCGGGCTAAACTCATTTGAGTGAGGACTATGTTCTTCAGATCTATACAGTACTTAAGACAACCAGACTCTGATGAAAGTCCCTTAGTGTGAATGCAATATAGTGTGCCAGAATTCTCCAACTGACATGTACTCCTATAAGAAAAAAACCTCACCTACATCTTCCATTCCAGTGACTCTCGTTCTGATTGCCAGTATAGGGGCACTTTCCTACACAAGTTAGTGGGCATAAGCATTCCCAAAATTAAACTTCATAAGAAACCTTCCTGTCAGGAAGGTTCCTAGTTCCCATCATCCATCTAGTTACACTGGTTTGTGGCGTAGGATGTCTAGTATTAGTCCTGCCCTGTAGCAGTGACAGGTTTAAGGCTTGACATCCTGAGAGGATAGAAATCAGAGCTTTATGCCACTGGCAAGCAAGAGGTAGCAGCAAATAATTCATGATAATTATACTTAAATGCATTCTCATGGCCTGACAACTCTGCATAAAACCAGACAGAAAAGCAAAACCAGATGTTTATCCCTCCACTGACTTTGCACTCCAAGAATTGCTTTCAATTTGAGAGCAACACAAAATATTTCAAAAACTATTATAACAGCTTTGTTGCATCTTCCCACCTGGAAAGCCTAGGGTTTTCGTATCAGAATCCCAACGCTCTTAGACTCTAAGAAAGCATTTTTTCTTAGGTAATAGTGGTGTCTGTTTAAAATAACATGAGCTTTCTATGCATATAACTCTTGCCTTTGGAGCCTGGTATTTTGAAGCTCTTTCCTGTATTCCATTAGAAATGCTCCAGGATGGAAAGGATCCTTTCACTTAACAAAGAAGCATACTTTTATTTACAGTAAAGATTTGATAATTCTGTGTCCTGACATACAGGTTAAACCAAATTTCGCAGACATCCAAAATGCTTGGTAAAACTGTAGTTCCAGATAATCAGACTCTTCCCTGCTATACCAGGTTTGGGTTCCAAGGACAGCCATTGCTCAGGTTACCACATGGTAATCACACAATCCTTGCCCTGATCCAGCTCTAGGGTAACCTCTCCTTCTCATTTGCCTGCCATGCTTTGATGTACTTATCTGATTGAAAGGGAGGGTGTTACTGTACAATTACTTCCTTGTCAAGACCTTGGCCCTCTTAGCCTCTGCTCCCTTCCTTTAGCTGGGCCTTCTAGCCTAGTCCCACTGTGCTGGACCTGGCTTCTGGGCTCCAATTTGTCTCGATCACTTTGGTTTTCAGCTTCTTGCCCTACCTTGTGCAGTGAGCCAAAGCAGGCTCTCCCCCTGGCCCCGTCACAACCCTGCTCTGGGCAGTGAGCCCACTTTGGCTCTGCCTGGACCCCTGGCCCTGTCTCCACCCTACTCTGGGCACTAATCCTGTTTTTGCTCCATCTACTCCATGCCTTGGACCCCCAGCCCTTTTGGCAGTGCTCAAAATGCTCTCATGCCCTCAGGCATTATTGGAATCTCCTTAACTCCTAATAATCCCAACCCAAAAAGCCAGTATGAACTGTAACAAAAAAAAATAAACCTGATGGCTATAACACAAATTAAATTCTAAACCCAAACATTAATAGGAACTCACTATCAGGGCAGCAAGTCTTCCCCTTATCCTAGGTTGTCTCTCTCTGCATGTGATCAGTGCTTTACTGGCAGTCCTTAGGGCAGCTCAGAAGTCAGCTAGGTGGCCTCCTACAATGCTCCTGACCAGAAGCTCCCCTCCTTGTGGCTTGCAGAGAACAGACTGCCTGACCTGGCTCAGGCCCTAGGCTTATATGCTGTCTAAGCCCTGCCACTTCTGGTCAGGTAGTTGTTCCAGGGCAGTTAACGAGTGGCACTGCCCCTCTAGCAGCCTCCCTGCTACCCAAGATAGGCTCTACCCTTCTGGACTAGTAGCTAACTTTTGTCCTAAACTGCTTATTTCTTAGCAGCTAACTTGCCTTAGGCAGAGTTTTCCTGAACAAGCAGCAGATGTGTCCCTTTAATGAGCAGCTCCCTAACTAGCAAGCAGTTTGCTTTGCCGCTTTCCCTTTAGCTGGTCTGTATTCAGTAGGGCTGTGCGAAGCTTCGGTTCCCGATTTGATTTGGTCTGATTCAGTGGCTGAATCTCAGAATCCAAATTGAATCAGAGGACCCTTTAATTTCTCCAAGTTGAATAGGAACCCTCTGAATCGATTCAGAGAGATTCAGAAAGATTTGGAGATTCAAACATAGAGCCAGCTTTAAATGTTTTTTCTACACACCTCTAGGTAGCAGGGGCTTGTGAGCACTGTGATGCTGAGGTGCATGAAGCATCCCACAGGAGTGCGGAGGGCTCCCCGGTGCTCTCAGAAACAGACCCAGAAGTGGACCAGAAGCACTTCTGGTGCACTCCCAGGTCTGGGGGGGCACCTGGGGTCCCCCACAGCCAATTGCCGAGCCAAGGGGACATGAGGGGGGGCCCCCGGCGTGCTCCTCAGCAGACCCAGAAGCAGACCAGAAGTACTTCTGGTCCACTTCCTGGTTCACCACCAAGACGTGGAGCTCCATGTGCCCCAGCATCACAGCAATCATGAGCCACGACTGCTACCTCAAGGTATGTATAACAAACTTTTAAAGCTGTGTCTGTGTCCAAATCGCTGATTCTCTGAATCGGCATCGAATCTTCAGATTTGGATTTGACCAAGTCAAATCAGGGACAGTGATCTGAATCAACTAATCAAATCATTGTCCTTGATTCAGGCCGAATCCGAAACTGAATTGAATAGGGCCCGCTTTGCACAGACCTGGCATTCAGCTGCTTGGACTCTATTGGTTGTAGTTTCTCTCCTTAAAGTAACAGGAGACCCAGTCACCTCATTATACCTACTATGGAGTCCCCAAACACACCTGACAAAATTAATACTATATTTACATAAGACATTTAAGCTGCCGCGTGGAGAGCAGTGCAAGAACATGGTAATGTTGCGGTGATGTTGCAGCTATGATGGTCCAGGCCAGTACATGGATATTTACCCCCATATTTATTTTTACTTTTTTATGGCCCTGGAAAATTTACAGTTTTAAACAGTGAACAAATTGTTTCATTTTCTATATGATAAATAGCCAAAAGTCCAGAATACTTGCTTTCAGAGTATTTACAATGACTCTCCCTGAGTAATTCCAACACAAGTGACCAAGTTTTGCAAAAGCCTCAATTGTCTTGTATTGCATTTAGGTCCATCATTCTGGAAAAACAGACAAAGATCCAAGACTTTCGTAGTCATAGATTGTATCAGTAGCAGATATTCACACACCTAAAAAGTATCGAAAAATATTATCCAGTTTGATCATAATTTCTTGGTCTCCGTGCAGGAATTACTGAATGAAATGCTATGGTCTGAGTCATAGAGGTGGCTAGACAAGACACTATATGAAAGAACGCTTGAATTTTGTGTCAAATACAAAATGAGTTTAGTGGAAAGTAAGATAAAAAAGGTCCATTAATTGCATCCAGAAAGGGAAACAGGACAGAGTGCTATGGACATTGATTCACTTGCCAATTAAGTAGTGTCCTTTTCTTTTGGGTGGGAAGCTCAGCATTGTTATCCATCTCTGTCACCTTGAGGTCAGATTATTGCAGTGTGCTCCACATGGAGCTAAACCTTCAGGCAATGTGGAAAGTGTAGATAATACAAATGCAGCTGACTGCTTATCAGGTAATATTTCCTCACAGAAGCACATTACACCTGTGACCTGAAAGTTAAGGCCTCAGTTTTAACCCATAAAACCCTATATACCTTGGAATTTACTGACTTAAAATCATGAAGACAGAGGCATTTTTATATTTCAACTATAGCTCCTGAAGTACTGTTATTAGGCACCTCCAAGAAATAAAGGATAGGAACTGTCGACAGGGTGCTCTCCATGGAGCAAATGAAAATGTCCAAGTTACATCTACCTTATCCTTCCCTGTTCGCAAAAGAGAGGGATGGAAGAAACTCAAGTTTATCTAGTCCATGGCCCTACACCCGAGGCAGGATCAACTCAGACACATAAGACAGCTCCTGCCCAACACACGTCTTGCCATCAAACTTCATAGCGAGGGTTCGAAGGAAAGGGACACAGAAAGGTGAATTTGGTCATGGGGCAACACAGCAGAACCATAGCAGAGCTAAATACAGGACCCAGATTCTGAGTATGGTGGAGCTCCCCTACCCAGGAACCATACTGCCCCTCAAAGCATGAAGGTACATGAGAGAGCACAAGAGTAAGGCTACCATATGTCTGGGTTTTCCCAGACATGTCCTCTTTCTGGATCCTCCCATCTCCTTCTGGGCTGTTTTTTGATATATGATCAAATGTCCAGGATTTTGCTCTGCTCAGCTTCAACGTTTTCCCCAGCACTTCCTGGCTTGCCCTAGCAAGAAACTGCTGGGGGGGAGGAGAGGGAGGACAATTGGAGGCAAGGTGCACATGCACATGGCTGGCATGTAGCCAGGCAGGGTGGTGGGAGCAGCCCTAGCTGCTAGATGCAGGCAAGTCTGTGGGGGGCGGGGGTTGGAGGGGCAGGACTTGGGGACTGTTGCGGGGGGTGCATGCACATGCATGTGTGTGCATCAGGGATGTGTGAAGGGATAGGTGTATGGTGGAAGGGGGAAAGGGTGCCTGCTGGTTCTGGGGGAAGATGTCCGGATACTGAAGCTACAGAAAATGTTGGGGGAAGGGGGAAGGTGCCTGCCCTTCCAGAAGGAGAAGGGGGCAGGAGGGACCTACAGGAGCAGTGCAGAGCTGCCTGGCTGGGTTGGCAGCACCAGGGCCAGTGCCCTTGTTTGCAAGGGCAGGGCAGCCAGGAGATGCTGCAAGGCTGCAGGGAGCAGGGGCCTACGGTTTGGGAGTTAGGGGCACCGGCAGGGCTGAGGGGGCTGTGGCTTACACAAGAGGCCTTACTGTATTTGACAGGACAAAAACATTAGGAGTTATGCAACCAGAGCATTCAGTTCTGGAGGCAAATCAACCTGTGGGGGCTGATTTCAAGTACAAGCATAATCCACAGCTTTGCATTGCAAGACAAAGCCAGGAATGGCTTCTGCGGAAATGAAACCATGCTGAGAACAATAATTTATTTTTATACTGTTAATATAAAGTGCACTAAGCTAAAAGCTGTAACTTAAGTAGTTTAATGATCTCTTGAACAGTTGAAATCAAAATAAATTATGAATACAAAATACTACGACATATTGGGAAAGCATGACTTTGTACATTAAAAGGGCTATCAAGCTTCCTTAGCCTGACGAAGGGTTTTTGAAACCAAAAGTTTGCTTAATAACCATTCTCCAACCATTTGGGTTGGTCTACTAAAAGATATCAAATTCACCCAAGGAACCTTGTCTGCCTATCACAATTATTAATGCACTTTTTCATTTTCTCAGTCCACCTTTCCTTTGAGAAGGAGTTGCAGCACATCAAATAGTAAAAGAAGTCTTAATGAAAGAAAAATGTAAGTATGTTTGTGCAGTCTTTCAAATGTAATTCTTAAGTCAGTAGAACCCATTCAAGGAGACAGGTTACAACTCTTAAAATTTCAAGAAGGAAGAGCTATATGCAATTCAGTTACCTTAAGTCATTGAACAGAAATTACTTTAGAGTAAGGTCATAATAGAGACTTTCTTCTTTAAAAGAAAATAAGTGTAACTACTGTTTTAAAATAGGTTTAAAACAAAGCACATATAGGTAAAGCTCTTGGAAACTTTCAGCTTAAGTTGGGAAGATAGGTTAGGTTTGGTTTGAGAAGGGCCAAGGGCGTAAGTGTTGTAATGAGCTATGTAAGATCGTTTAAGATAACATTTGAGTTACCTTATATGACTAAGTAATTTTTTATAAAATATCCCTATCCAAACAGAGAGCATCTTGCCTTCGCTAAGAAACAGAGCTCTTTCTTCCATACAACCCATCAGAAGAAGCCCAAAAGGAATCAAGCACATTCTGTAAAGAAAACACACCTTGGAGTGGAGGGTAGGGAGAAGACATTAAGCAGTAAAAACACTGAACCAAAGGCTTGCTGTGAATTAGAGTCAAATATAAAAGGAACAAAAGATGCTTATGTACCAACCATAATTTATGGCCTTCGCTCTCTCAGTGAAATTAAGGACATGGATACACATAACCAGTTTAATGTGGTTTAAACCTTACACTGAGGTCCCTGACAGATGTTAAAATAAAGGTGTAATGGGATCTAATGCGGGATCCCAACCATCACACTTCCTGCCATGCTACACGTGCATGGTAGGAGATGCAATTGTGGGATCTCAGATCAGATCCCCATTATGCCATATTGCTGATGCAGACAGAGACAATCCTGGGCTTCTCTCCACCAGCAAGTAGCAAACTTGGCTCCCATCTGGGGAAGCATACAATGCACTACAGGTGACCCTCGCCATTCGCAGGGGATACGTTCTTGAGATCCCTGTGAATGGCGAAATCTGCAAACATGGCACTGCATTCATGAACACAGTGCCCACGGCAGCTTGGGGGTGGGGGGGACGGCTGCACTGGTGGTGGTGGGAGCCCAGCGGTGGAAAGCACAGAGCTCCCAAGGATCTCCTGTAAGTGTATTTAAGATGTGGGTTTGGCATCCACTAATATTTGAAACTGCGAATACTGAACCCGCAAATAGCAAGGGTTTCCTGTACTGTGACTGGGCTCCCTGTCAGCTGGCTGGAGTTCCCAGCCAAGACAGCATACCATGCACTCCCATGGCTGGGAGCCCCACCTGCTGATTGGACCTCCCAGTGGGGAAACGTATCTCTTTAATCAGGTTTTAAGTGTAATGTCCATCAGAGGCCTAACAAACACCACATAGGTGGTGGAATCTCTATCCTTGGAGGTTTTTAAGGCCCAACTTAACAAAGCCCTGGTTGGAATGATCTAGTTGGAGATGGTCCTGCTTTGAATACAGGGTTAGATTAGATGACCTCCTGAGGTCCCTTCCAACCCTAATTTTCTATGATTCCAAACATAGAAGTCTATTAAATGGGTTAAAAGTCACCTTGCATGGTTTAAAAACGTACCTGGAAAATCAAATACTCTTTTGAGCTGGTTCACAGTGCACTAGTTCAGTGTTATGTATGGATAGTGTTCTGTGCAGTGAATCTAGTCAGTGCTCCAGGAATTGCATACTGCATCAATCCTCCCTCCTCCCACAAACACATGCACGCACCAACAGGCTGCTCTGCTACACAGGCAGAACTCAACTGCTCCCCTTATTTTCCTTTTGTTTGAACTTTTAAAAAATCAATTAGCTCCTTTGCACTGCTTGTTCAATAAAAGCCATCTTTCTAACAACCATTATATGTCCTTATTCGCTACTTGACCATGGCTCTTCATCAAAATCCTCATGGAAACTCCCTTCCCCTGCTCCCCCATGGAGGCCACCCCAGGTCATACCAGCCTACTTCAGATTTGGTCACCCACCCCCAGAGGCCCTCCACAGCATGGGTACAAGCACTCTCCTGCTCCCATACACTAACCCATTGCCAGGCATACTGGACTGGATGTTTTCTCTCAGCCCTTAGGAGCAGAGCCACACTTCACACACCATTGTGAACCAGTTCTCAACCCGTGATATTTGGGAATGGTTCAATTATTCTGTGTATCCACACCCTTGGAGGCTTTGTGGCTGCAAACAATTTGAAAATAAGATGAACCCCTAAATTCTTCAGTGTTTACTTATCTCAGAAAAACCTGTTTTTTCCATGTATCAACTGAATGTAGTTCCCATGCCTTAAAACTGGGCTTAAATAAATGCTTCTGGACACCAGTTGACACTACATCAAACAGCCTTCTAAACTTTGCTTCCTTCCTTTTATTTCTTGATCATGTCTTCTGTTAAACCTCAACTCCATGAGGCCCAATGACTAGGGAGCGACGAACCAATTGCTCATGGAATCACGAGCATGACCACTCGTGGAACAAACACAAGCACACACTGCGCTCAACAACTTTATTGAAGTGGAGGCAACTTCAGGTAGGTCCCCACCAAACTGAGGAGCGGCCCAGAACATCATTGCATTCATACCTTCCAGTTTACACTCATTAGCATTAAACCATGCCTAGTTTCCTCCCATTATGCCCATGGCTCTGCCCCTGCATTTACATGGAATTGGCTATGCATTAGCCAATTACCATGAAAATTTCCACTCTATGCCTACATGAGGTTGTCACACCTACTACCTTTGGTTACTTGCAGTTAATCATCTTAAAAGCCCACTTTTGCATTTTCCCTCTTGATATACCACTGGTATCCTCCCTTGTCTGGTTTGAATTCCTCTATGCCACACTAAACAAACAGTCAAATGATTAGACAAATGATGAACCATTTAAAGCCCTACATTCCACTAAGTAAACATGTCATTTTGCTGATGTTAGTTAGAATAAGCATTACACTTCTGCTAACTTTAGTGTCGTAAGCCTTATGCCCAGTCAAATCTAACTTGGGCATAGGTAAGCAATGTATCAGCTGCAAGACCAAGTCTTTCAGTGTCCAGGCTCACTGCAAATTAGCAGGGGAAAAAAGCAAGGGAAAAGGGCAGGAAAATGCAAGGGTTTACCATCCTAACATCTTCCACCTGGAGGATTACTGGCAGGTACAGTCAAGGTGGAGCTAATTGCAGTGTTGTGAAATGTGTGGGTCAGGCTCATTAATATATTTCAGCTCACCCTCAGCCTATACTCCCATTCTGCACTGGCTTGGTTATATGCTTCTGGATCTCAGATGTACAGTAGCACAAAATATATAGAATGAGTCCCAATCGTTGTGAACCTGTATTTATTGGCTTTACTTTCAGTAAGGGCAAGTCATGGGCTAGGCTTTTTGTTTCATTTTTATTATAAACTCATATAATATAGAGTGCATCCCAGAACAGCTAACATTAAAAGCAGAGACAGTCATGTTAGATGCTTGTGCATTTGCCAAAACCTTTGCACAGACAGCCCACAGTACCCTCTTCACATATTCATAGCTCTTTTTCTCATCCGTGTAATTTGTAAACTAAGGTCTCTTTATATACTGGACACTGCTAGGATTTTGGTTCCTGTCACCAAAGTGTTTAAATTTGACTAGGCAGTAGCAATTGCTTTTTAATACAAGCAAACTGATCTGTCAAAGGCAATCAGTATAGTGAAGTTATCCCATGAGAATCCTAATAATCCAGATGAATCATTCTGCTCTGTATGAAACTCAACAGTTGAACTCTTGGCACAGAATGCCACAAGCACTTAATGCAGTAAGTATATATGGCTGTACCATGTTTCTACACAAAACTGTACACTCGCTTGTGCCTAACACACTAGTTTCTGCTTAAACAAATGCACCTCTTTGGTATTTGTCATTAATTGTATTAAGATAAGGCTCCTCAAGAATTTCTTAGGGAAAATTCAGTGTACATATTTAATAGCAAGATATTACTTATTTATATCCAAACACACGCATCATCTAACCTGGTTAATGTTCAAAAAGAATTTGAGGGCATTTTTATTGGGAGTGAGAATTTGGAAACTAATCAATTTGATGGGCAGGAAGACAAAATGGATGGATAACTGGTTTCAGGGAGGAAACATCTTTTGATGGATCATCATAATACTCTACAGGTAAGTCCAAGTTGTGCAAAAAACCCACAAAAAACAAACACCCCCCCCCCCCAAAAAAAAACTTTTGCACACATTTCACTCTAAGGACTTTACAAAATTCTTGAAAATGAATGCTTATTATATGGTTCCAAGAGACAGATTGGTGGTAATGGGCATCCACTGACTATTTTAATTCAAAGCAGAATGTAAAAATGTTGACCTTCAAGCCAAATTTGCCCAGAAGTTTAGAACAGAGTATAAATTACATGCTAAACTTCCACAAGCACAAACAGAAATCTGTTTCAGCCATTTGAGCAAGCAGCTTAACTTTACTGAGCTATTTTTAAGTAAAACAAAAGAATCACAAAATACATGATGAATCATTTTTAACAATTTATACTCCCTCCCCCCATCATGCGTTGGATCCTATTGCCTGTAGACTGTGCACAGATGATACCAAAGTCAGTTCTTAATTTAAATTGTCTTATTGTTGACAGAGAAACTGGAAAGAATGTGTTCAATTGGTATAGGGGTGCATGTACTTTATGCCTAGAAAATGTATATCACAGTCTCTAGCCTATATGCTGTGCGATTACCTGTCCTGTGTATGGGTACAAATAGATGTGCTAAACTGAAGAGAGTACTTTTATTTTTACAGCTTAAGAACCTCTGAGAAAGTTTAATTCATTTGATTTAAAGGTTGACTCCCAACATCAATAAACAGTTGTAGGTGACTAATTTTATTTTTAACTGGACAACTGACTCTGCTGGGTCTATGCTCAAAATTCTTTGTACCAACTCATGCATAAATAAATTGCTCTAGGGCTTACAAAAGTGCCAGTGATTTTAAAGGGATCATTAAAAGTCTATCTAATTTCTAGTTTCAAAACAAGCTAAACAAAGGCATAAAATCATTGCAAAAATCTTTTAGTCCATGCTTAAAACTGAAAGCCTCCTTTCCTTTGTGCAAAAATAGCTCAATTAGAAGCAATAAGAAGACTGGAGCCCCCACAGGGTAGAACAAAACAAAAACAAATTTACAGTATTTTGCTATAGTAATACCAACAATATTTTATATTATTAACATATGTCAGTCTAACAGTAGAAACCTATCTTAAAAGACACAGAACAGGCTGCCCCTTTGTAAAGCTACTTAGGGCTCTGGATCAATTTAAAACACTCAAAAAAAGTCACAAGCTACCAGTCATCTAGCCTGCCACAAAGACAGGGACACACAATGGTCTTTCCTCTTTGATTCATATTGATCAGCCTATTGATTCACTTTGGAAAGAACTACACAACTTTTTTTCTCCAAACATTTTTCTGAAACATAAGGAAAGTTCTTTGTAAGACTGAGTCGCCTTTGGAGTAATTAGAAAGAGAAAATATAGAGGACCTGAGTACTCATCAGCTAGAAAAGAAGATACCAAAACCATTTGATAATTGCAAAGTTACTTTTCACGTACCTCAGTGGCATACATGTAGCCATGTACCTACACTTTCTGGATTTTACATTTAGGGATTCTATTTCTGTGGCATAATAAGATCACCCTACTCATGTATTTGCCAGAAGTAAAATGGAAAAGTGGAAAAAGAAGATCATAGAAAAGTAGGAATGGAAAAGACCTCTAGGATGCATCCAGATGCGAGTAGACATTTGGTTCCACAGGGAAAAGTAGCAGTGATGCACCTTGTGCCACAGCTACTTGTCCCCAGGAATGCATGTGCCACACGTGCTTTGGCGCACAGCAAGTTGCCCTAGATGGGGGTAGGGGAGGCTGGGGCCAGCACTCTGCTGGCTCCAGAAGCCTTACCTGGGGTCCCGAGGGCCTCCCAGGGCTGCAGCCATGGCGATTCTGTCGCGCGGAGCCTGTCCAGCAGCCGCAGCACAACTCTGGGCAGCCTGGTTCCACTTTTCAGCAGCACACACTGCTCAAGCATGCACTGAGCCAGTTTATCCCCCACCCTCCCCTTTTTTTTGACCCCTGGATATCTCCTAGAGATCATCTAATCCAACCCCCTGTCTCAGGCAGGATCACCCCTATCCATGCCAGCCTATACAAATCCATTGTCTAATCTTTTAGCAAAACTATAATCAACCCTAACACAAAACCCAAGACATAAAACCCTAACCTGCCATAGGTAAAGCAGGGGAACCATGACAGCCAACACCTTGCTGCTGCAAAGGTTGTTAATATGCACTCAAGAGATCCTGGGAAGGCTACCTGCCTCCACTTGCCTGCTAGAGAAATAGGCAAAAACCCCCACAGCCCATACCAATCTGAACATGGAGTAAAATTCCTTCCTGACCCAAATATGGCAATCAATCAGTCTGAGACTGAGTGAAGGGCAAGACCTTATAACCTAGAACCTCCAGCTTTAATTCCCAACAGGATCATTGGCGCACTCCAATCAAAACCCCCAGGCTTGGCTGTAGCCCACACCTGATGCCTCTAAGGAAGGCTTTAAAAAAACCCCAACAAACAAAATCCCTATAGCAGCAGGGAGGAAAAACAATTCCATCTTGGCCCTATGCAGCAACCAGCAAAGCCCAGAAGCATAGGAAATACCCATTGAAGAATTTAGGCATAGCTACACCTAGATCTTCATCATGGTAATGACAGCCCTCTCGCCTGTTGGGTAACCTAATGGGTACATTCTATGCTCTCCACAAACAGCAGAGTTCCAGGCCATGGGCAAAGCACTGCCCAGAGAACTATCCAGGTCTCTCACTGAAGCTCACTCACTGGGCAGCCAAGAAGGAAAGATATGTGGGGCCAGGCAAGGAAGCCAGGGGAGGAGGGGCTCAGTGAGATGGGTACTAGGGCTGTGTGAAATTTCGATGGGTATTTTATTTCAAGGCTGTTTTGACATGCTTTGAGCTCAAAACAGAGAAATCAAAACAAAACAAAAGGCTTTGAAATTAAACAAGGGCACTTGAAACATTTCAAGTTTCGAAGCCAGGCTTGCTTGCAACTAAATAGAAAGTAAAGGGGGGGGGGGGGAGAGGGGGGGAAGACTGCTCTGATATTGACATGTGTAGCTGACCAGTGACTGTGATCCTTCTCTGAGATCCCTTCCAATCCCAGTGCTCTGGGGCAGGGATGGAAAAACAGCATAAAAAACATTGTTTGAACTGAGCTTTCTCTGTGCCGTCACACTTACAAGGGACATAAGTTTTGCTCTGAACAGTTTGAGGTGCAGTTTCCCAGAAACACCTGCACCTATCTCCTTGCAACTTGACAGGTTATGTGGCCTCAGGAGGGGCTACCATCTCAGCTCTTTCCATTCGAATCAGGAAAGAAATGACAAAGGTATAGGAATTTTCGTGATTCCCCATTATAAGCCTATAGGTGAAACTTTGAACCGCATCGAAACAGTTTCAATGAAACTAAATGGAACAGTGCTTCCAAAACAGTTAAATGAAACACTGACCCTTCGAAATGGTGAAATGGAAGTCAAAACTAAATGGTGCTGTTTCACACAGCCCTAATGGATACTGCCTTGGAAGGGAGTCCCTAGATTTTAGCTTTTGCCCCTGCTCCTAATGGGGTAGAAAATATCCCAAATTTAGTTGTCCAAGAACTATCAAATGCAAGATGCAGTGGATCAGCTTCAAGTGGAGGACTGGAGAGCACTCTGGCAAATGACTAGCCTATGGTCAGGGACTCAAAGAACTTTGAAGGAATCAGAAAACTTAGGGTCAAATCTCTGCTAAGGGGGAGCTAGGACCCTAGCAAATACCCTAGCCATGAGGCCATTCTAATAAAACCTCTAAAAAAAGCATGGAAAGACCTTCCCTCCAATCTCTAACACTTTGTAGTTTTTTTTCTTCAATTAAAAGTTCAGGATCTTGTGGCATTACGTGAATGCCTGGAAATTGTTTGCCAACTATGCTGCCATAGTGCAGCCTTCTGAGCATGTTTATAAGGGGAACACAGGTTTACTATTTCTACGCTGAATGCCAAACTGTGCGTCAGTGCCAAAAACTGCAGTTATGTAGCTATGTAAGTGTCACTTAAGCATATAAAGGAAATAGGATTAGGCCCTTGTCCCAGCCACAAGCAGTAGGGTTCATGATTAAGAGAGTGGTCGGGAGTAAAAAGCTAAGAAAGGTTTATTGACTTAACGAACACACAACTATGTGTAATATAACAAGACAACAATGATAGACGATAACAATTCATGTTGGCAACTTATTGGCAGTCCCCTCTGATGCCTGATTATGACAAGTTCCTCTTCTATAAAGCTCCATGAAGTCAGGCATCCCCGATTTGCACTGTCCAAGAGGTACCGGGAAGGACCCTGGTATTCAGTCCTCCGGCTCCTCGAGATCCATTGGTCCACAGAACTCAGGTCAGCAACTGATCTTTAAATTAGTAGCTTCTCTCACAATGCTGCATCTTCCTTCTGCTGATTTCCAGATGTGCTAGCCAATTTATAACTTCTGAGCTACGCTGTTGACTCACAGCCACTCACTCTTACACTACGAACTTTCCTTATGACTGACCAATAGCAGTACAAGCCTTTGCATTTTCCTGATAAGGTTAATTTTAACTGAGTCACTACATACAAGGCCTCACTACTTACAAGGCCTCACTATTCTTCTACTTTAATTAAATTCTTAGCAGCAACATACAGCTCACAATGCATGAACAAACAACAAGAAATACCTGGTCTAATCCTTACAAAGTGTTCAGCAATGACCTTCACCACACAGAAACAACTCTCAGCTGTCACAGCCCCTAAAATAGCCTTGTTAAGAGCCAAGCACCTACAGCCCTATCACAGGTAAAGATCCTGATCCAGAAAGGCTTACTGAGGTAAAAAGTTTGTATCAAAGGACAACTTCACAATGCTGAAGGTTAGCAGGGACCAAACAGTGAAAGGAAAATACTCTTAGACAAAGAGTTATTTTGTGCATGTCACTGGCCACCACTGTATCAACCTTTTTTTGATTTCTTTGGTAAATTTTACAGGTTTGGTGGTTTCTCTCAGGCCATATCAGGCCAAGGTCTGCATAAGTTGATAAGTGGCTGAAGTTAGCATCCTTACTGAACCAACAACTTTCATTTTGTATATATTAGGAAGGAAGGAAGGGTCCTGCCCTTGATCTATCACTACAGCATTGGTGAAACTGGACATCTGACTTTCTAGAAGAGGCCTCACTTTTTTAACCATTGTATGTAGAAAATCTTTATATGTATGCCTAAAAAATGGAAGATCCTTATATCAACCACTTAAACCATTTGGAGAGCTCCCCTGGGAAACTTAAAATTGTGTAGTCTATAGCAGAGAAATTAATTAATGGAACTCTAGCAGCTAGAGTCTAGCCAATGGACCCATCTTTTCTGACATTGCCTAGAGCAGTGGTTCACAACCTTTTCTGTGCTGCAGACTGGCACGGGAGCAGCAGAGCCGGCTGCCTTCCTCCTGGGATTGACCTGCCCCCCAGCTTTAATCCCGCATGTCAGCGCCAGCAGCAGAAGCCACTTACCCAGACAGACAAATGGGGGACCAAAAGGGGGGGCTTATGCCATGACCCAGTAGCCAACCCACTGTGGTCTGGTACCAGGCCGTGGCCTGGTGGTTGTGAACCTCTGGCCTAGAGCTTCTAACCAGCTAAATTCTGCTACACAGCCTGCAGAAAAGCCATCCAGAGCACTTTCTTTCTCAAAACATAATCAAACCGGAAGCTATGAAGAACCATAACATGTCTTGTAGTTTTGATGTTTTCTTTCTACATCCCTTTATTTTTTTTTTGTTTTATAAAGACCACTAGCAAGATCTGGTCCAGATTGTTCTAGTATCTGCATAAATACATAGTAAGAGAACCCCTGAAGACATTTAACCTGTTTTGAATCAGGAGACAATCCATAAAAGTCAAGATAAAGCTAGATTAGGATAATAATTTTAAAAGTCATGGTTTCAATTAGAGGTATGGTATACTGAAATGGTCAAAGTCCTTTAAATCTTCAGAGTCCCTTGAACTTTCAGAGTCAACAGATCTTCATAGTTGGTAGGGTCGAAAGGGACCTGAGCAGATCAAGTCCGACCCCCTGCCATGGGCAGGAAAGAATGCTGGGGTCAAACGACCCTGGCTAGGTGATTGTCTAGCCTCCTTTTGAAGACCCCCAGGGTAGGAGCAAGTACCACTTCCCTTGGAAGTTGGTTCCAGATCCTAGCGGCCCTGACTGTGAAGTAGTGCCTCCTGATGTCTAGCCTGAACCTCCTCTCAGTCAACTTCTGGCCATTATTCCTAGTTACTCCTGGTAGTGCTCAGGCGAACAAGGTCTCTCCCATTCCCTGCATGTCCCCCTTCGTAAGTTTATAGACAGCCACCAGATCCCCTCTCAGCCTTCTCTTGTAGAAGCTGAACAGGTTCAGGTCCCGTAGCCACCCCTCATAAGACCTGCACTGCTGAGCCCTGATCATGCGAATGGCCCTCCTTTGGACCCTTCTCAATGCTATCCACATCCCTCCTGAAGTGCGGCACCCAGAACTGGATGCAGCACTCCAACATTGGCCACAATGTTGCATTGAGGGGGAGGATCACCTCGTTGGACCTGCTCCTGATGTATCTGCGGATGCATGGCAAGGTGCGATTGGCCTTACCGACCGCGTTCTCACATGGGCAGCCCATGTTCATCTTGGAATCAATGACTCCAAGATCCTTTTCTGCCTCTGTGCTGATGAGAAGGGAGTTCCCCAGCCTATAGGTGTGCTGCTGGTTCTTCCTCCCTAGGTACAGTACCCTGCACTTGTTAGTATTGAATCCCATCCTAGTCTCATCCACCCACCCCTGTAACCTGTCCAGATCTAGTTCTAGCCTGTGCCTCCCTTCTAACGTGCCCACCTCTCCCCACATCTTAAGCATCATCCGTGAACTTGAACAAGGTGCTTTTCACCCCCTCATCCAAGTAGCTGATGAAGATGTTGAACAGTGCAGGCCCAAGGACCAAGCCCTGGGGAACCCTACTGCCCACATGCTTCTGGGTCGAAAATGACCCGTCCACCACCACTGCCTGGGTGCAGTCCTCCAGCCAATTTGTGACCCATCTGACTGTGTAGGCATCAATGCCACAGTTGCTTAATTTTTTGATGAGAATGGGGTGAGAAATGGTGTCGAAGGCCTTCCTAAAGTCCAGAAAGACTACATCCACCGCGACACCTGCATCCAAGGATTTTGTGACCTGGTCATAGAAGGCAACCAGGTTGGTCTGACAGGACCTGCCTCTAATGAACCCATGCTGATTGCCCCTAAGCATAGGGGTCCCTCGCAGATGTGTTTTTGGATAATTTTCTCAAAGAGCTTCCCCAGGACCAAGATAAGACTAATGGGCCTACAGTTTCATGGGTCCTCATTCCTCCCTTTTTTGAAAATGGGGACCACACTGGCCCTTTTCCAATCCTCAGGCACCTCACCAGAGCACCACAAGTGCTCGTACAGCTTTGCCAGGGGTCCCGCAATGGCTTCTGCCAATTTCCTCAACACCCTTGGATGGAGATAATCTGGACCTGCTGATTTGAAGACCTCCAGTCCCACCAGAAGTTCCCTGACCAGGTCGTCTCTGATGCTGGGCCCGGCTGTGCCTCTTCTGAGTTCATCCGGGATCCCGGGGGGGCGGGGGGGGGATGTCCCTGCTCAGAAATATGGAGGCAAAGAATTTGTTAAAGAGGTCAGCTTTATCATCTGGTGCAACTACCAGATTGCCAAGCATGTCCTGAAGGGGACCCATGTCACCCGGTGCCTTCTTTTTACTCCCTATGCATTTAAAAAAGGACTTCTTGTTGTCTTTGATCCGAGTTGCTAGTCCCAGTTCTGTCTCCACCTTAGCCTTCCTAACAGTCCCGCTGGTATAATCCTCCTTGGCGATGGCCCCTCCCTTCTATTGGGTGTATGCCTCCTTTTTAGCTTTCAGGAAATCCTGAATGCCTTTGGTGAGCCATGGAGGCTTTTAAGCACTCTTGCCCCCTTTGACTCGCGTTGGGACTGTCACCCTTTGGGCTTGGAAGACCGTCTCCTTAAGAAACCACCACTCATCTTGGATTCTCAACTCCCGTCCCCTCTGTGACCTCAGTGCCTCCCCAACTAATCTCCTTGCCCAATATATTGTAGAGTGTGTAAGTTTTGCACTGCCCAAGCAGGATGAGTTTGTTTACCATTCCCAGCAACAGAATCCTGGTCTTTAGTTCATACTTCAAGAGCTTATATTTTCAGCTCTGTAAGTTCCTACTTTAATCATTGACCAAGATAGTAGTCATCTGCTACCATGGTGCTTATAACATTTTGGCAACATATGTGGTTTCTTATCTGACCATACAACCTAAGAATACATTAGCTACTAATAGAGGACTGAACGTTACTAGCAACAAGGACCTACTTACTACATTTTCTGTTTGCTGACGTAGCAAACTAAACTGATGCAACTCTAAATATAAGAAGCTGAAACTGCCTGAAGTTCAAAGGAAAAAGAATGTGAATCCATTAAAAGATAAATGTAATTTTGAAGTTCTGTCTTGGGATGCAGGTACTATAAATTTCATTCCATCATTACAGCAGCAGAATTTGGAGACTGACAGAAAGAACATATAAATTTACTTTTAATTTTTTGTTTATACAAAAGTTTTAGACTATTTTAAATATTAACGTATTAAAACTAAATATATACAAAGTAGCTGTTTAGCACACTCTTTAAGAAATGACTTGGAGCTTTTAGAAGAAGTGACTTGGAGCTTTTAGACATACAGTCAAGTTTTTTAATACATAATGCTAGGGTTTAACTGTATTCTTCAGAAATGTGCAGAAAACTGAACTTAGGCTAATGCTGTGAAGAGGGGAATGTTAAAGGAATTTGATCAGAATCTGTCATGGTGTGTTCTGAAAGTAAATCAATAAATTAAACACAGAATCTATTGAAGCCAAAACTTAAAAGAGCCCAGCAATTCTATTTAAATAAAACCTGAATAATGTTTAGCTCTCACAAGTGAGAAGGCCATATTAAGACATGAATTCAGTTCAATTTTAAAAAAGCAAAATCATGGTTGTTTAGAAATTTCACAAATTCAATCTTAGGCTGCAGAGTGAAAAGTTAAAAATTTAAAGCTCTTGTGGGAGCCAGGTGAGGAAGCATTGCAGTAAAAGGCTTCAAACTATGTGGACAGCAAGCAATAAAAGATTGTCTAAGTATAGTCAGCAGAAACACAAAGGTTCATTTTGGTAAGACTGAGCAAACACAACACAGATATGCAAGATGGACATTTATGCTAGTGTTTGAGAGCAAGGAACATCTGATTCAGATCCTACAAATGATTACGTTGCCATCAAAAATTCTGACTTAACAATTCTACAATAATATTAAGAATCTACTGGGAGGGAAGAGATAAGGGGCACATAGTTCCATATTTGGGCACCATATTTCCATATGCATATATGGTGATATGGTGGAGGCAAATGATATTTCAAGTTTTCAACCAGTTCCCTTGTGAAAGCAACCCCATCCCACTTCCTTGTCCATGCTGTACATGCTACAGTATCATCGGGCACAATGTTTTCCATTTCTGCTTACTCTGTTCTGGTAAATAGGGGGACAGAACTAAAGCTGCAGTCTGTTTTAAACAGAAATAACCACATTTTAAAGCAGAGCTTGCATTAATATTTTTGTATTTGAACACTGGAATCTCTAAAGTTAAGCCTGCAGAAGATTTAATTTCCTATCCTCCTTTATCTATGGACTGCTTTAATTCATATGGGATATACAGTAGTAGTCATTAGGTTACATCGCACAGGTCATGGTTTTACTAGTTTTGCAACATTTGATGTCTGAAAATATGTTGTGCATCTAAAGCTAGGGTCTTGCTATCTAACATTTTTATAAAGATAATAAAAGTTAATGAGCTCTCATGATCTATGCAGTGACGAGACATCTGCTCTTTTCTGCTCAAGAGAAACACCCACCCTGCCTTGTTCTGGCATAGTGGGAGAGAACAGATACAATCCAATTAATCATTCTAAACTATAAGCTATATTAAGGTATGGCTTCTCAACAGATTTGTCATACACTGCTCTTAATAGGGTGCAGGTGTTCTAAAGTAGTCTTTTTAGTATGATTATTAAATCCTGTTTTCATCACATGATCAGCTTCAGCAGGTAATCCTGTTTATGTCTATTAAAGACAACTCCTTCCCCACCCCCAGTTAATGTGTATTTAAGGCTGAATGTTGAAAGCTACAAAAGCAAGGATATGGAGTTCTTGGTATAACAAAAACAAAAGCTCCGCTCCCTAATGCATGTATACATTGATATGGTTTTCATTAAATTCACACACACTTGGCAATGACATACTATTGGCAAATATTTTTTAAATGCAAATAAATTAAAGCGGAAGCATAGACAATTTCCAGGAGACCTGGCTCATAGGCTTGTGCAAAGCAGCAAGTATTTGATTCGGATTCAGATTTGGCCGATTCGGAGAGACAGTGATTCGATTCGGTGATTCAAATCACTGTCCTGATTCAATTCGGCCAATTCAGACCCAAAGATTCGGCGCCGATTTGGAGATTCGGCCATTGACTAACAGGCAGCAGAACTCAAGGACACTGGACACAGCTGCCTCCAGCTGGTAAGTCTATTGTGGTGAGCAGAGGGGGGAGGAAAGGGACATGGGGGGCAGATCAAGAGTCCTAAGAGTGGGGACTATGCCCTTCTACTGCTCACTCAGCCAGGGCGGGGAGGCACTCAGACAAGTGGCGCGCAGCAGCAGAACCTGCTCCAGCCTCCCCGTGCCTCCCAGACAAGCTGTGGCTTCGCCCTGCCGAGACCTGGCTGGGCAAGCAGCGGTAGGGCATGGCAGCAGGTGCATGTAGCCAGATCAGGGAGGGGCTGGCAGCAGGGGCTATGGAGAATTGTAGGGTGGCTGCAGCCCTACCATAGCCCTTGCTGCACTGTGCTCTGCAGGGCAGGCAGCACCAGGGCTGCGCTTTGAACTGCAGCTGGGGCTAGCCCCACAGAGCACAGCCTAGCCCACCCTGCACAAATCCAGGGGCACATGCCCACTTCCATGCCCCCCTGGACTAGTGGTGTGCAGTGGTGGGAGCCCTCCTCTCCAAGTCCCACACCCCCCACCCCGGCTGGGCATCTTGTCCCAGCCCCAATCCCTCCCTTGCTGTGGGGATGTTAATCTGCCCATTCCCCTGTGCATCTTCCCTCCACCCTTTGCCCACAACAGAGTTACCAGCTGGAGGCAGCTGTGTCCAGCATCCTCAAGGACTGGTGCCTGCTTAGTCTATGGCTGGAATCTCCAAATTGGCGCTGAAGCTCTCCAAATCAATTTGGAGGCTTCTGATTCGATTTGGAGTTTTTAATGGGTCTCCCAATTCAGAGTTTCAGTCGCTGAATCAGGTTGAATCTCCTCCAAATCGAATTGGCTACCAAAGCTTCGCACAGCCCTACTGGCTCATGTCAATGGTGATTTTTTTTTGTTTCCCACCATTCATTTGTTTCTGCAATGGTAGTACAGTAAAAGATCTGTTATCCAGCATCCCCCGGGAATGGGGGATGCCAGATAACAAAATATGCTGGTTAATTAAGCGGCCCCAGCCGCCACTTCTGGGGCATCCCTCCACCCCTCCTGCCGCATTGCCACTGCTCCCGTGGGCCCCACAGGACAAGGAGGCGGGCCCCACACAGCCCAGTATGCCCCCAGGCTGTGGGGGCTCAGAGAAACCAGAAGTGCCACAGTGGGCACTTCTAGTTTCACTTTATCTTACAAGCTGGCATGCCACTTAGTGGAGCACGCCAGTTTGTAAGATGCCGGATAACAGAAGTTTTACTTTATTAGTAACAAAAAAACTCAAAACTATGTACTACAACAAACTCTTTCCATTTAAAACTCATTATACATATATACCACCTTCCAAATATTTTAGGAATGTTGATCCACGAAGAGTATTTGTTCAATTTAGCTGAAGTAATTCTAGTCTAAAATATAAAATATTGTTGATAAACACCAGTAACTCTAAGCTTAAAGGTGCTGGGGCTGCCAACTTTGGAAGTAAAATATGATAATCTAATCATAATCTTATTAAACAAGATATTTAAGTGAGTATCAGCAAGAGAAAAATACAATGGAAAATATAGTCTGTCTTTGGTAAATAAAATTGCATCAGCTGTCCAGTCACCTACAAGACATACAAGAAAATCTATATACAACTCAATTATTTTAAAACAGAATCTACTATTCTACATATCATTATTATGCCAGGTAGTAAAATACCTTTAATAAATAGCTCTGCACAGGGCTATATTTTGTACAAAATGGTTAGATATTTCTATGCACCAAAGTATTTAATTACTTCGAAGCAAAATTGACTTCTTAAAAAAAAATGGGGGGAAAGGTTGTTTTGTTTTGTTTTGACTTTGCATGAGCTTCTGTCCCTCCTTTCTTACCTACCTAAATTCCTTTCTTTTTAAGAACACATCTTACTACTAGGATTTAGACAATGTAAAAATGTATTTGAAGGTCTGTCAGTCCTCTCTCCATGTACTTCACTATAAGCTTCTACAGAAGCAGACTACAACAATCCTTCATGGGAATGGACAAGCCAAGTAAAAATACAAGTTTGAAACGTCTTATGCCATTTGACAGTTCATGTTTTGGATATTATCTTTTAGTAGGAAGGTTTGATGTTCTTTGTAAAAGACTGTAGAGCTTACAATGAAACAAAAGACATGTGAAGTACTTGAAGGAAATTGTCTATGTCAGGGATCAGCAACCTACAGCCCATGAAACTGGGGCTTCAGCTGCGTTTGATGGGAGGGAGGTTTTCTGTGCTGCACTGAAGCTAGGCAGTGGGGAGAAGGTCCTAGTGCAAGCAAGGCCCTAGTGGCAGTGGCAGCAAGGTCCTAGTGACAGCCCACCCAGGACCTAAGCTGGGTTGTTCTGGCCTGCTGCTACCAAATGTTGCTAATCACTAGCATGGGCAGTTCAGAAGAAAAGCATTTACAAGTAAACATCCTCAACTGAAGCAAAAAGAATCCCAACTAAACAAAAAGGCAGACTGAGGAAGTAATGATTACATTACTCAAAATGCTTTCCTTCTAACATTAGGTAGGAAGAAATGAAAAAAAAAACAAAAACAAGTAATATCATAAGTTTACTGAACACTATTAGACTCTATATGCAAACAGGGAAATAATTTTTAAACTATGTTCCTGTTCGTAGCTGTTAGCAATCTTCTCCATGAGTATCTTAGGGCAGAGGAGGGGAAAGCAAGCAAGTAGGTGAGTTCCAATAATTTCATTAAGCTCTTTTTCAAGGTGTTGCATTTCGGGAATGGTGGGTTTTTTGCTAATACACTAAAATCCCTGATATCTGGCACAAGTGGGGAATGGGTAGTGCCAGTAATGTAAAAATGCTGATTACCCGAGGGCACAAGGTTACTGGCCAGATGCAGAGTGGGGATAGAAGAGGGGTGGCGCTGGCCACTCATGGAGCAGGAGGGGAGGGCGGTGGCTGGTCGCACAGTGGCAACAGTACAGTGTGGTGGTGGCCACATGCGAGCCTTCCCCCCCTGCCCCACCATGTCCGGCCAGTTGGCTGGAAATTCTGGTTACTAGAGTATGCCAGTTAGTAAAATCCGAGATAACAGGGATTTTACCGTACTCCACAAGATGCCACTCAGGATTTCCATCAATTACAGTCCTCTCAGTTTACTTAACCAACTTGAGTTTCTTGCCCATGTATTGTTGATGTCTACTAAATGCAAATAACCTGTCAACATACTAGATGCATGTCCATTCAGATAATTTTCACTACAACTGTTGAGACAATTAACATTTACATTTAGTCTTGACAAAATAACCCGTCAATCATGGATTCTGGTAAAATATTAAAATTTAATTATATCCTCTTCACATATAACTATATGAAAGCATGAGAAAAAGTATTCAAACAAACTGATATACGTCTAAAACTATATATACAAATTCTAACTGCAAACTGACCATGAAGTCACGAATACTTAAATATTTGGTACAATAGTGTAAATTTTAATATAAATTAGATATTAAATTCCATTTGCTTACTTTAGTGATAATAGTCTATTCTTTACATGTTATATACATTAAAATACTAAAAAGTTAAAAAAATCTTTTTGATATAGGTACTATGCAATATATGGGAAAATACATCAGATTTGCTATTTTATACACTATCTAAATTAAACTTTCTACACTGTTCTTTGAAAAAATAAATGGCACTCTTACATGCATCAAGGCATATACTATGAGTCTGTATGTTACCAGTATACCATTTCAGTGAAAGGTAAACTAAAACGCAAATGTCCGTTCAACCACATAGTTGAAAATCTAAAATGAAGACTGGTGTAAACAGATTCTGACAAACCCTCTGATTAAGATTAAACTAACATGAAGAAGAAAGTACACTATTTTTCATATAAAGCTACCAATAAACCAATGAAAATAGAACATACTATGAAATTTAAGTCATGTAACATCACAAACTTACTTAAACAACATATAATGGAGAAGAAAAAACTGATCTTTTATGAATTTTAAAAGTCAGCCTCTCCTATGGACTGCAGCATCTAGGCTGCTTTTCTGTTGACAGTTTCCTAAATTACTTCTGCCACTCTGAATTGCACATCGGTAGTCAGATGAGTTTTCTAGACTTCATTATGCCATTGTGTAACCATAGCTTCCACAGTGTAACGCTACAAGAAGCCTGTCCTTAAGGATTTCTTTACTTGGGTATTCAGGTAACTTGAGCATGTTGATACTGAAAAGAAGGGAAGAAAGCAACACAATTAAATATGAAATCTAAGAATAAAAATTTCTGATTGTTTTGTATTAAGTAATTAACGTGAAATTGTCCTCCCAGATTTGCATTAGAATCAGAAAACCCCAAAGATGTCATATTTATAAAAAAACGCACTGCTGCATTGCAGTACCTTTCAGCATTCAAATGTACTGCAGGAAAATAAGTTCCCTTTTGGCTTAAAATAAAAAGCAATACAGTAATTTAGCTTCAAGTGTCCCTTAGTGATATTGTACTGCCTTCCATTAAAATACAATAGAATAGGTAGAATTTTTTCCTTCAACAACAGGGAAGAAAAATATAACAACCTATTGTTTGTAATAACTAGTTTTCTACTAGAGAGCAGATACATTGCAAACTGACCAGAGGGTCTCCTTTTAATGAGATGATACCAAACCTTCCAGTTTTGGGGGTGTAAAAAAGTTAATGAAAACAATGAAAGGAATGCGTTCATTTTCTTAATGCATTTAAATGAGGCTATTTAACATACCACGTGCTTGATGTTGGGAGCAGATTTGGAGTATATGGCACAGCAGCAATTGTAAAATTTTGCAGTCCACTGCCACCCATTATATGAGCAAAGCCACCATGAGGCACCCTGGAACTGAAAATGTTCACAGATTATACAAACATGAAAAGGGCAATTACAATCCAAAAACATAGCTCGTACAGAAAAATCTGTCACATATAGTATCCAATTCCTAATGGCTTTGCAAGTCCCATTGTAAAATGCAATTATACTATTACATTAAAAGTGGGTTTCTCTCATTAACATTAGTTGTTAAACTATTTAGCTACTATTAAGAGAGGCTTTGTAATTTCTCGACTCATTCTTAGCAACTGGTCATTTTCTTGGTGCAGATTAAATTTGGTATTATTTAATAGTTAAGAAATACTGTAGGCTAAAACTTCCCTTCCCATGACTTGTTATGAGTCTGATCAAAATGTTCTTGATGTCTCTGTATCATTTAAAAGACTCAAAATTAAACACTGTGGTACTTCTTATAATGAAGTAAAATATATTAAAGGAAGGTGATTTAATACAGTAATTATCTTTTGCAATATTGTGAAATGTTAAATACCTAAGAATGACTATAAACTTATCTATAAAAGATATTCTTGTAATAATCTAAAAAACACAGTATCTACACTGTAAGTGACCATATTTACATTTTTCAGGACATTTTTTTTTTGTAAATGACAACCTCCTATGAAGAATTCAAAGACAATTTACAGGATGGTCAACTATAGTAAAGTACAAACCATTTATTTTAACAACATCAACTTATACTTTCATTTTAGCCTATAACATACAGGAAGATGTTAAAGCAGGGATGGGCAAAATATGGCTCGCAAGCCAGATCTGGCCCTCCAACTGACTGGATCTGGCTCGCAGATGGGCACCCATGAATTGACTGGATCTGGCCCTTGGCTTCCCCCATGGTAAAACTTCCTAGCAAAGCTGCAGCCATCTGGATACTGCTTAGTTCCCCCTGCCTCCAAAGGTTCCTCCTGCCCCTGCTGCTTCGCTCCAGGTACTGGGGAAGCTGCAGTTGGGTGGCGGCTCCTGCCCCAGCACACAGGGCTCCTAGCCAACTTCCACTCACTCAGCCACCTGCAAGCAACTGTTTATCGAGCCAGGCAGGCGGAGCGGGTGGAAGGCAGCCAGAAGCTGGAGCTGGAGCCCCTCATGCTGGCATAGGAGCCACCCAGCTGCAGCTTCTCCCTGCCTGGAGTGGCACAGCAGAGCA
Organism: Alligator mississippiensis; assembly: GCF_030867095.1. Classification (NCBI taxonomy): domain Eukaryota; kingdom Metazoa; phylum Chordata; order Crocodylia; family Alligatoridae; genus Alligator; species Alligator mississippiensis. The sequence continues at coordinate 91,056,716 of NC_081824.1, forward strand.
GGAGGAGAATGAGCCACTGGATGCAGGGTGAGCCAACCAGTACCCAGGCAACTGCAGCTGCAACAAGAGCAGCCCTCCCAGGAAGCCATGCACAGTGGCTGGAGTGGGGGCCATGGACTGCCCTGGGCAGGGCTGGGCAGATTCAAACTGGAAGTTTAAGAACTGAAATATCAAAATGCTTAACTATTTAATAGCCTTAATAGAAATTTAGTTGTTTCTTGTGGAAAGATCTAGTAAAACAGGTTAAGCCATGCCTCTCACTTTTAATGAAACATTTCAAAAAGGACATGCATACAATACAGTAACGTGGGGGTGTCAAACTCATCAGCCCCAGGGGACAAGACTGGGCCCACAGACCAGCCCTGTGCACTGGATCCAGCATGAAAGGCTAGTTCAGCGTGGCGCCTCATGCAGTGCATGTCCCAAGCTGGCTACATGCACCACCTGCAGCATAGAGCATGTTGTATACTGGCCAATCCAGGGCACTCTGCATGCAGTGCACAGGTCCAGTCTGAGACCCATGGGTAGTACTGTGGACCAAATGACAGGGCTCTGTAGGCCAGACATAGTCCATGGGCTGCATTTTGACACTTTTACATTAAACCAGGACATGGAATTTCCCTACACCAAAAGGCCTTTAAGTTTGTCTGTTGCTAACCGAATATGTTGCTTCTCAAGAGGTTAAACATTTAAAACCAGGACACTCGGCATGCCACACTTCAAAATCCTGGTGCCAGCAGAGACCTCAGTAATTCATATTTGCCCAGGAAGAAACCAATATGAACTTTTCAACTATTAACTAAAATAGTCAAAAGATGCCAACTGGCAAAATGCACTAAATTAACACTAATGTATACAATAAAGTTGATATCCAAGAGAAATGCCCAGCAATATGGATACTGGGATTGCTCTCGAATACGGGCATTCAAGGTCACATGTGATCCCAAAAGAAACTGCAGGCCGAAAGATGTTCATTTTCAGAATGCGAGCTGCTTACTGAAGTAAGAGTGCAGTATATATATGGACAAGCACCTGAATTTCCAGTCTGCAACAGCCAAACAGAAAAGCAGACAAAGGGCCCTGCCACAGAATTTAGACCAGGACTGTCACAGAAATGAAAGGGTACCAAGCAGGCCAGGAACCAACCACCCACCTTTTGTTGAATGCATTCACCTGGAGATTTCTGCACAAATCTGGGAAACTCATGTTACAGAACTTATGAAAAGCACCATATAAAAATGCCTTTTCTAATGTATTTAACACTACTCTGTTTTAAACATGCTGAAATCATCATGAGTTAGGTTTTCATGACACCTGAGAGAACACAAAATTGCAAGGGGGAAAAGACAGTTAAGATAATGCTTAAAAGACTTCAAAGAAACAGTAATGCCACCATCATAAATGTATTTGTTTTACTCGATCCATTAAATTAATTTTATGGTCCTTGGTTGGAAAAAAGAATATTTGATTTTTCAGAGAAGTGGCACTAAAGGTATATTCAGGCTGGAATGAGAAGAATGAAAAGATATCATGTAAATTCTGAACACAGAGTACCAACCAGCACATGCAGAACCTTAACACACATTAAGGAAAATGCAAAGCATTCAGTTGAGAAAAAAAAAAAAATGTTAAGAGTTTGTTTATAGGCATGCTTTATAAATACAGAATTATACTTCAGTACTCATTTCCACTTTGCATATTCTGACAAATACAGATACTTTTCACTAACAGATCATAGAAAAGTAGGGTTGGAAGGGACCTCAGGAGGACATCTAGTCCAACCCCCTGCCCAAAGCAGGACTAACCACAACTAGATCATCCCAGCCAAGGTTTTGTCTAGCCAAGTCTTAAAAACCTCCAAGGATGGAGCTTCTACCACCTCTCTGGGTAACCTGTTACAGTGTTTTACTACCCTCCTAGTGAGAAAGTTCTTCCTAACATCTAACCTGAACTTCCCTCGCTGCAACTTGAGATTTGTCACCACTGAGAACAGTCTAGCTTCATCTTCTTTCAAACCCCTCTTCAGGTAATTGAAGGTTGTTATTAAATCCTCTCTGTCTTCTCTTCTCTACACTAAAGCACAGTTCCCTCAACCTCTCTTCATAAGTCATGTGCCCCAGCCCCCTCACCACTTACACTGCCCTCCGCTGGACTCTCTCCAATTTGTTCACATTCTTTCTGTAGTGGGGGGCCCAATACTGAACACAGTATTCCAGATGTGGCTTCACCCATGCTGAATAGAGGGGAAGAATCACTTCCTCTGCCCTACTGGCAACACTCCTACAAATGCAGCCTATTATGTCATTAGCCTTCTTGGCAATGAGGGCACACTGCTGGCTCATATTACTGTCCACTGTAATCCCCAGGACATTTTCTGCAGAGCTGCTGCCCAGCCAGTCAGCCCCAGCCTGTACTGTGCATGGGATTGTTCCATCCTAAGTGCAGGACTTTGCACTTGTCCCTGTTGAACCTCATGAGATTTCTTTTGGTCCAATCCTCCAATTTGTCTAGGTCTCTCTGAGTGCTAGCCCTACCCTCCAGCATATCTACTACTCCCCCCAGCTTGGTCTCATAGGCAAACTTGCAGAGGGTACACTCTATGCCATCTTCCAGGTCATTCTAGAAGACGACATTGAACAAAACCGGCCCCAGAACCAACCCATGAGGCACTCCACTTGATACTGGCTGCCAACTAGACATCAAGCTATTGACTACTACCCTCTGAGCCCAATGCTCCAACCAGTTTTCTATCCACCTTAGGGTCCATTCATCCAGTCTGTACTTCCTTAGCTTGTCAGCGAGAATGTTGTGGGAGACCATATCAAAAGCCTAGCTAAAATCAAGGTAAAATCAAGACATCCACCAGTCTCCCCACACCCACACAGCCAGTCATCTTATTAGAGAAGGCAATCAGGTAGGGGTGTGTGAAATGGGCCCTATTCAATTTGGATTCAGATTCAGCTCAAATCAGGGCTGAATCATTGATTCAGATCAGTCCCTGATTCGATCAGGCCGAATCCGAATCTTCGATGCCAATTCGGAGAATCAGCAGTTCAGACATAGAACCAGCTTAAAATCTTTTTTCTACATACCTCATGGAACCAGGCATTACTCGTGAATGCTGCGATGCTGAGACAAATGGAGTGTCCCACGGGAGTGCAGTGGGGCCCCCCACGTGCTCGGCAGCAAACCCGGAAATATTTCCAGTCCACTTCCGGATCCTCTGGGGAGCCTGCAGGCACCCCCCCCCCCACACCCTCCTCGGCTCGGTGATTGGCTGTGGGGGGGACCCCGGGTGCCCCCCCCAGACCCAGAAAGCACCAGTCACCAAGCCTGGGGGACACAGGGCCCGCCCCCCCCCACACACACACACACACACACACACACACTCCCCAACAGACGTGGAAGTGGACCAGAAGTGCTTGGAAAGAAGCACTTCTGGTCCACTTCCGGGTCTGCTGCCGAGCATGCTGGGGAGCCACCCACGCTCCTGTGGGATGCTCCATCCGCCCCAGTATCACAGCATTCATGAGCCACCTGCTACCTTGAGGTATGTAGAAAAAACATTGAAAGCTGTGTCTATGTCTGAACATCTGAATCTTTCCAAATCAATTCGGAGGGTTCAGATTTGATTCGGAGAGATTAAAGGGTCTCCTGATTCAATTCAGATTCGGCCACCAAATCAGGCCAAATCTCCACTGAATCAAACCTGCGACTGAAGCTTTGTACAGCCCTACAATCAGGTTGGTCAGGCATGACTTGTCCTTGGTGAATCCATGTCAACTGTTCCTAAAAACCTTCTTCTCCTCCAAGTGCTTAGAAATGGATTCCTTGAGGATCTGCTCCATGATTTTTCCAGGGACTGAGCTGAGGCTGACTGATCTGTAGTTTCCTGGATCCGCCTTTTTCCCTTTCTTCAATACGGGGACTTTTCCAGTAATCTGAGAATCTTCTAATCGCCATGAGTTTTCAGAGATGATGGCCAGTGGCTCTGCAATCACATCAGCCAACCCCCTCAGCACCCTGGGTGCATCCCATCCAGCCCCACGGACTTGTACACATTCAGCTTTTCTAAATAGTCCCTAACCTGTTCTTTTGCCAGTGTTGGCTGCTCACCTCCTCCGCAAACTGTGCTGCCCGGTGCAGTAGTCTGGAAGCTGACCTTACCTGTGAAAACCAAGGTGAAAAAGGCACCAAGCACTTCAGCCTTTTCTGCCTCCTCTATCACAAAGTTGCCTCCCCCATTCAGTAAGGGACCCACACTTTCCCTGATCCTCCTCTTGCCATGGACATACTTGTAGAAACTTATAGATCTCAACCCAACTCTATTTTTTGTGCTAAGAGAACCAGATTTCCAAGGATGTCACTGCAGTTACATGTGTACATGCAATGGATTTACATGCATGTACTCATAGCTACATGCAAATGTAGAGGATGAAGTAGTTTGAAAAACTATAATGCTCAAAGTAACAGATCTATTCCTAACTGAAAAACAAAAAACTTTTCTGCCATGAGATACAGCTGAGGCAAAACTTCAGTCATAACTAGATGCATTAGAGGCGATAAGTAACAATAATTTAATTCATTTCTACCAAGTTCCAGTACAGAGCTTTAAAAGGTACCGATGAAAAGAATGCAATTCCTGTTGCAAACAGCATATATCAGTATGTTCACACATGAGTCTCATGCAAGATAGTCAAAGAATCTTGCTGAGGGTCAACAGTTCATTAAGAATGCTCCGAATGAAGCGGATCCCTGTAACAGGGAGCCAAAATGCTCTTGTTACTTCAAGAGAGAAACAACAGCAGATACAGCTCAGGCACCTGAACAGGGACCGGCTGCAAGAAGGAAGGTAACAAGGAAACACTGCTGCCTAGGCAGCGAGCTTCTCATTTAGGTTAAAGGGCACACCTGCAGCCAGCCAAGGGAAGCCTCATGACTGGAAGGCAGCAGGGGTTAGGGAGCATATAAGCCTGGACAGGCAGTCTGGCCCTGAAGACTGCAAAGGAAAGAGTTCCTGCAGAAGAGTGCCTAGCTGACTGCTGAAGTGCCCTGGGAATTCAAGTAAGGTGCTGGAGGCAAGCAGAAGATTATGACCCAGGGCAGGGGGTTAAGTTTGATTATATAACTGGTGGGCTAAGGGTTTTAGTTACAGCAACTGTTTGTTTTCATTTTGGAATTTATACCAGCAGATTAAATTGGGACTATCAGGGGTGGAGGAGGTCCCAGTAGCACCCAAGCAGGGCAGAGATAGGACTGGGGGCAGGGGGTGCAGCACGTAAGCAGGGCAGAGATGGGGCTGAGGGAAGGGGGCCCAGCACCCAAGCAGGGCAGAGATGGGGCCAGGGGGAAGCGCCTGAGCAGGCCAGAGATACTGAGGCCAAGGGCCCTGAGCCAAAGCAGGTGTGACAAGGGCTAGAAGGCCCAGAAAAAGGGAAGGGGCAGAAACCAGGAAAGCCAAGGTCCCAACAAGGAAAATGAAAGGATAGCACCATCTGTGAGGCATGGACATGGCTGCAGCGGAGGATGAAGGCTACAAAAATTTGCCCTTGAAGCACTTAATGTGCTAGAGCAGAGCTTGTTAGTGGACAAGGGCTCGCTCTGGGACCCCTGGGCAGCCTCCCTTTTCCAAGTTAAATAATTACACCAGGGCATGGCAGGCAAGAAGGGGAGGGGAGGTACTCAGAGAGCCAGGGTGAAGCAGATGCTGCGTGGCTAGCAGGGGGCATCATGGCCATCCCTAGGGCCCAGTGCTTGCTACAATCCAACTTTGAATGTATTTTGGTGACGTGTTCTGTGGAGTGTTTGAAACATGACCCTGTAACTTAAAAGAACTTTGTCTGCCATCTGGACTGAGAAATAGCAAACTGAACTAAGATAAGAAAGCAGATTTCCTTAAGAAGCTGAGAAACCAAGTCATGAAAAAGTACAGTTAAAATTACATTACCCAATTCTGCAAGCCTTGGAGAAATAGATCAAAATTCACATATAAACTCAAACTGCTATGTTCTTCAGGGACAAAATTCTTAACAGATTAGAAGTCGGAGGCAAAGCCATTCTGGTATTTTGTTCGTACTGTGAAATTATTTGCTACAAGAAAAAGGGTGGCCAAAAACCTCTATGCCATTTCTTGCTCATTAAAGTAAAAGAAAAGAAAAAATTGCCAAATTTTGCCATTCCCAAAATAAGAGAAAAGACAGAAAGAAAGGAACAAGTAGAATAAATTGTATCCGCTCCAAAAAAGAGCAACAAGAGAGAAAAATTAAATCTACAAAGACCACATTATTTTGTAATAAAATTTTATACTGCCATATCCCGCAAATAGGCATATGGAAATCCTGATCGACTCACTAATTCATGCTGTTCATAATGGCAAGCATGGCTAAGTAAGCCCATCTTGAATATGGGTAAAGAAAAACAGCTTTTAAGACAATGAGAACCAGAAGTTGGGACAGACATCTTGGAAGGATAACCTTAAGAACTGCCTAGCTTGATGATAAATTCTAAGGCTTAACTTTATGTTGCTTTATGCTTATTTTAAATGCCAATCAAAGAAACAATTTAAGAAGAAAGATGAGTTTGGGCACTCAAGTGTGTTATGGGCTGGAGCAGCATAATGACTATGCCCATTCAGGTATGGATTCACATGCATATTTTCAAAGCTTTCAGATACATCAGTAAATTGGTGCAGAATTGAGTATCTATGATAGCCAGATAACTATTCAGTCAATATCAAAAACCTCTTGTTGTAACAAGTTCTAAAAAAAAATAAAATAAAATAAAAAATAAAATAAAAAATGAAAGAAGTAAAATTATTTGTTTTGTGACTTGATCTTCAAACTTAGCCTTGTTAAATAACTGGAACTAAAGATTAACTACAGATAACATAGGAGAGAGTAGTGAAATCACAGCAGTAAGCGAGTACCAAAACGCACCATATTTACTCATATCCAAGATGTGGTTTCTTCCCCATTCAGCATGGGGGGGAAAAAAGCCCTTCATCTTTGGATTCAAATACAAGGTGGGGGGAGGGGAAACCGAGGGCTGCTGCAGCTCCGATTCTTGCCCCAAGCCTGCATCAGGGTCAGTCAGAGCCGCAGCAGACACCTGCTCCCTCTAACCTCCGCCCCCCTACTCAGGATTAGTTTGGCTCCAGCTCCATTCCTTCCCAGAGCATGGAACTCTGTTCCTTGCCTGGACAAACAGCAGTGGCACCCCTGAGATGCTGCTGAGTGGCTGGGCCACATTTCTGTGCGCTCCATGACCCAGGAGTGAACCGAGTCAGAGCTCAGCCATGCCAGAGGCTGTGGGGTGGTAAATAGTGGTGCAGAAGCTGCCAGGAGCAGGCAAGCTGCAGGGCAAAGAAATGGGGGCAAAGGCAGAGAGCCACCTGATCCCCTTCTACCCACTTGTCCCTCTGCTTTCCCAACTGTAGAAGTGGGGGGAACAATTTTAAGATGACCCTTCAATAATTAGATTCTATACCTGCAAATTATAACAAACTTGGACATTTTTCCATCAGCATGGCTGGAAATATATAGAATCTAATTTCGGGGGGGGGGGGGGGGGGAGAGCATCTTAAATTCGGGTAAATACTGACAAGTAGCATACTGTTGGCAATATAAATGTTAGCAAAACATGTTACTTTAGTACTATATGACTATATAGGTTACCCAATTGAATAAAACAGCTCTTGTTCCAGTTATTCCTTACAACAATTTCCTACCTAGTTAGGGCAAGTTTTAGGCCGCTTACAGATATTGGGAAGAGGGGGGAAACAGGCACTTTAAGCTCAGGGCACCCCAGCACCAAGCAGTGTATGCCCAGAAGAGGCATCGCATTAGTTGGACCCAGCTGACCCAACATCTATATAGATCAGGTGCTTCCGTGTGACTTTTTGGCATTTGTATCTAATAGCTGATTCAAACAATAAAAGCACCAAAAAGTCCCACGGAAGCACCTGATCCATTCAGATGCTGCAGAGCAGGGTCAAAATTAAGGTGCTACCTCTTCCAGTAAATCACTGGTTTTTTTCCATGTCTGTCAGCACCCTTAGATAACTACTTAATATATATATGGTACATGAAACACCTCTCACCTGCCAGTAACAAACTGTAACAACAGCACTCTCTCCTCCTGAGATAGTTCTTCTACCACATCCCAAAACCACTAAAAAAAAAAAAAAACCAAAGAAAGTTAGTTTACATTTCCCAATAATCTTTTTGAAACCAAAAAAGTGAATACAAAAATGGCATATTTGCTTATCTGTAGTTTAAACTATGGAAGTTACTACCTCTGGCACATTACCTGTGGGGGCACATTTCTCACAAGAAAACCACTCTCTCTCCAATCTCTCAGTTCTGATCCTCAAAGGAAACTTACAAAACACTTCCCAGAGATGAGCATATGAACTCCACTTCATCAACCTCCTGGATACTAAAAATCATGGACTAAATATAGACACTGGATTTATGACACATCATAACCTGCCTGACATCTGACTCCCCAGGTAGCTCTCTACTTGCATCCCCCTTCTCTCTCTCCCCCCCACTTGTCTCTCACCCATTGACTCCTCAATCTACATGTTCACTGACTACCTGTCTCGTATGCATACCAGCCCAGCCGCTGGCCTCTTTACTTTTCATTCCATCCAGGAAGAGCACACACCAACTGCTGAAACTTCCTTAGCCTGACGAAGGGCTTTTGAACCCAAAAGCTTGCTTAATAACTATTCTCCAAATATCTGGGTTGGTCTAATAAAAGATATCAGATTCACCCAAGGAACCTTGTCTACCTCTGGCACAAAATCCACAGACAGCTTTCCTACGCTCCATGCCTACATGAAATAATTTACAGCAAAACTTTGGTTAACCTAAGTTTTTACCAAAGGATGGCAAAAAAAAAAAACACTCTGAGGGATTAAAATGCAATATTTTACATCCATTCAGAAGAGACTTTACCTGAATAACTTGGTCTCCTCTTTCATAACCACTTGTGTATTCTGTATTTTTTAGCCAATCATTCACATCTATTTCTGGCATACCAGAGAGCAAAAGTTCCTTCAGGAGAAAAAAAAAGAAAAAAAAACCTTGATTAGTCTTCCAAACTGTTAATTTTAAAAGTTTATTTACCTTGATTAAAAAATAATCCTGTATAAAGCCAAAATACCTTTTCTGTTCAGTTTCAACCTGCTTCAATATTGTATTCTTAATAACAAAAAAAAGATTAAATCTTACAATAAGTCTCCCATATTTAAAAAAGGAGAGTTCACAAAAGTATGCTTACGTCCAACTGTGAGTTATCAAAAGTAAAAATAATAATGATCAAGTATACTGTGAAACAAACAACACTGAATTTTAACTGAATATAACAACTCTTCAAATTGTAAAGCGTCTCAGCTATGAAACTTACAGTTTCTTTGCCAAGGACGACAGGCATGGCCTCCCCTTTTAAAATACAAAAAACTAAAAAGCCATTTTAGGCTAAAACTCTGTTTTTTACTCCCTTGTGGACTTCTGAGTAAATATATTAAGAGCAAAGTTAAGATTTTTAAACTAAAAAATATCCTACTGCAGTCTACCACCTTTCATACTGCACACATTTATCAAAAGAGACCTGAAGGGGCTGCCTATAAGTTCATCACAGGGCACAGAAGGGAATTGGTGAGGTTTTATTCACCAAGGTGCCCCCAGGGGTTACAAGAAATAATAGCCGCAAGCTAGCAGAGAGCAGATTTAGACTAGACACTAGGAGGAACTTCTTCACAGTTAGAGTGGCCAAGGTCTGGAACGAGCTCCCAAGGGAGGTGGTGCTCTCCCCTACCCTGGGGGTCTTCAAGAGGAGGTTAGATAAGTATCTAGCTGGGGTCATCTGAACCCAGCACTCTTTCCTGCCTATGCAGGGGGTCAGACTCGATGATCTATTGAGGTCCCTTTCGACCCTAGCATCTATGTATCTATAAACAGGTTTTGGGGAAAAGGAGTTTCTCTCCAATGGTAAGCTTATGGGTTCACACTAAAAGGCTCAGGGTGGCATTTCTCTTCATCTTAGAGCAGAGGTTTTCAACCTTTTTTAACAAGTGTACCCCTTCTGTCTCAAAGTTTCATCTCATGTACCCCTTTATATTTTTTTCTTGTTTTTAAGGGGAGGTGGGCAGCTTGAGGCTCCACATAGCTGGGGTAGGGAGTGGGATGGAGCCACCAGCAGCTCGTCTGGGGGGACATGGAGGTGGCTGCTGACGCTACGCATACCCCGGGAAGGCATGGTGGGCATGTGCCCTTGGATCTGCGCACAGGGCTATCTGCATGCAGATCAATCCCCCCCGCACACAACTCAGTCCTGTGCCCCACCCTGGCTAGGCAGTCCCTGCCCCGGCCCCAGCCCCACTCCCTCCCCCACAACAGACTTACCAGCCAGACCTGGCTGCTCTCCATGGGGCCAGGCAACGCTCCTGGCCACCCATGAGCTGCATTGCAGCTGCACACACACGTAGCAATTAAAATCGGCCATATCAGTTCTGCGTAGCCCCTACAACCCTTTTAAGTACCCCTAAGGGTCCACATACCCCCAGCTGACAACCATTGGGTTAGAGGAAATTGTTACTGACCAGTTTTTCCTTCCTGCTATATCTCTCATTCATTGTTTTAGGATTCTTGAGATTTTTTATTTGTATTTTTTTTAAATAAGATATAGTAGATCCTCCCCGACAAAATATTTAACTCTGATAGATAGAACTTTCAACCTTATTTTGGGAATTAGCTGAGCACTTAGAATAGAAAACTGAGAATGATATTACTTATATAAAAGTAATGATGTTACTTTTATATAAGTACCAGGTATTAATGAGGTCAAAAAAGACGTGTTCTTAAAACCTTAAAAATATTTTCTGTGCTTTTATTATTTTACAGATCTTTGAAACAGGAAGAGTTCTCCAAAGTACTTCTGGATACTTAAAACAAAACTACACGAGTGGAAGACACCAACCCTTTAAGCTTTCCCTAATATTTGTTCTAAAAGGGAAATAACCTTGTATCTCCACAATAAAGCTGGCTACAAATTTGGTAGGTAAAAACTTTAAGCACTGAAGTGAGCAGCTGAAATGACAATTTTTCCTTTTAAAAAATAAAGCATTTCTTGTTTGTTGAGGTGATTTAATATATTTAAGGTTAGTTATCACACAAGCTATTTACTGATAACTTCAAAGTATAGCAGATGTACAGCATTTCTTAGTGCTTTTCTGCATCCTATCATAAAAGAAATCAATGAAAATATTGTACTAGTCCAATCCACTTTGTATCATCTACATCAGTCACTGGCCTGATACCACAGTCTAAGACTTCTGATGCTTTCTTTCGACATATCATGTTTAAAGAGCCTACCAAGACATCAACTGAATTTCCTGATGTGATAATTATAATATAGGCGCTTTTGTCATGCTAATATATGCAATATATTATAAATGCATTAGTCTAAGTACTGGTCAAGTACTTTGAGATTTATTTCAATTCTAAATGCACTTTATTTGAAGAAGCTGATTAATTTTAAATACAAAATGGAAACACTACATTAAATTTTAAATGTTGAGACGTACCATCTAGTACAGTGGTCTCCAACCTTTTTAAGTAGGAGATCACCTTTGGCATTTAAAAGCAACCTAAGATCTACTATGCGCTGCTGCCCCCCCCACCCCCTGCCCAGCAGGTAAATCGGGGGGGGGGGGGGGGAAGTGGGGTAGGGGGGCAGGCGGGAAGGCAGATTAAGACAAAGGGAGAAAAAAAATATTTGCAGGTGCGCCTCCCCAGCAGGTAAGTCCCACCCAGCCAGGGCCATACTCAATTTACCCTGCTCCTGCCTCTACGACACTGTCCCTCACCACAGGGGCCATGATCAGCCCTGCCCCTTCCCCCATGAACTGACTTGCTGGGCTGGGCTGCGCACGTGCATGCACACTTGCATGCACACTGGCACTCAGCCCCCCCACCCCAACCTCAGATTGACCGCAAGAGGCTCCAAGATCTACTGGTGGATCAAGATCCACTGGTTGGTGACCACTGATCGAGTGGTTGCACCACAAACCCCTACTCAGGAAGTCATAATCTGAGTTTGAAGTTTAAAGCTCTGTTTTGTTCCTTGTCTAAAAGGAAGCTAATATAATATGGAGAACAGGCTGGCTTTGGAAAGGAAGAACAGAAGGTAAAGTTACCTTAATATTGCACTGATAGGCCTTGTTGACAATTCCTGAATGGCAGATCAGGTTCTAGATTTACATTTATCCCCTTAATCAGGGTATAATAGCAGATTGTGTGGGGGAAAGGATGAATTTAGTGAAGATCAAAAAAGCACTGGCTGGCAGTCAGGGGGTTAACACAAAAGCTACCATGTGCATGGACCCTCTCACTGCCCCCTGGTTGCTCTCACCTGTGGCTATGACAGGAAGCTTTTTAACCGCCTGGCTACCGGCTATGCTGACACTTTCCCACGTTACAGCAGCATCTCCTGAGGAGCATGAGGGGACCTGGACTTAAGAGTGAACAAGGGACACAAGCCACTAACAGCCCTACTGGCAAGACTGGCCCTAGCCCCCCACTACTGCTGATTCAAGCTACCAATGACAAGGGACAACCATGGATTTGGCAGCAGCATAGGACACCTGGAGATCAAGCCCTGGTTATACAACACTACTCACACTACTGGATAGGAACCACAGAGTGGACATATGACTATTCTGTTTGACAGAAGAGATTAAATTATAAGTTTACATATTTCTTGCAGGACAATCTCAAAGAGCAAGAAAAGAAACAACAGATACAGGGTTACTTCTGAGCTCTTTATCTGATGGCACTACCCTTTTGTGCAGAAATGTACTTTGAAGAAAAAGTGCAAAAGGCACATTCCTATGCTACACTTCACCAGTAAAACATTTTTTTAAAGTTAATACATTTTATATCTGCATACATCAAACTGTTTCAGTCAGTGTTTCTCAAACTTTTTATAGACCCCTAGCACCCCTGGGAAAATGCCAGCTCTTAGTTTTCACTCTTTGTTTGACTAACAATAGAACAGTTCTTCTATTGCAAAGAACTTAAATCCCAACTAGGGATTCACATTTGAAATCTCTGGGTTTATCCAATGAATCACGTTTGCACACCTAATAGAGATAACATTGTGTGGCACCCTGCAGCACCCTCAAAAGGAACTCAAGTGCCCCCAGTGCTGTGACACCAAGACTGAGAATCACTGACTTAAACGTGTATACAGAAGTGGAGTCTGAAGTTCAGACCTGCTAGTAAAAGTAAACGGGTAGGGACATTTTATAGAGCTTCTACTCTTTGTTTTCTGGTTTTATGATAAGGTGTTCTATTAAGCTACTCTGCTCCAGAGAGGGGTTTTGTTGAGTCAGATTTCCCATTTTCACAATTTTTTGAGATAAACAGGATGATATGGATCTATCTTTTACTTTCAATAACACAGACAGCATCTATACTGTCTCATTGCCATTCCTGGGAATGCCACCAAGAAGCACGTCCTGCACACTTGCATCTGCCAAAATCTCATAAATGAAGCAATATAGCTGCCTTAAAGCAGCACTATACCATGCACTCAAGTACTATGCTTCAGCTGTCTCAGACATACTAACTGGCCTATGCTCTGCGACAATAAGGAAGCTACCATGTCTTATTTCTAGGATTGAAACCTGGAAGGAGAGCAAGTGGGCTTTGCAACATTACTAGGCACACTAAAAAGGCAACGTATACATCCCTATGTTCTTATTTGCCTATGTCTTTTTGAAGTTGGGGACTTTTAAAAATCCTACTCAAGTACCCATATCTCAGGAAGACAGAAAAACCATGAAAAACCCAGGGGAAAAGAGGCGAAGCACAGTTGCTCTCTCTCACTTCCAGGTTCAAACCCAGTGCTGTTTTGCATTTTATCCAGCAACTTCAGTGAAAAAGGATAGGTAGCCATGGAAGCAGAGAGCAGAACTCCAGAAGGGCTCCCTTCTCACAGGGACTTCAGAACCAGGCTCTCTCCTGCTTGCTGCCCTTCTTGCCCCATGAATTTTGGACCCTTGGCTGCCAGTGGGCCATCTTCAAAGAAGAACGGAAGGAACCTTCAGCCAAACCAAAAAGTGTAGCACTGCCCTGGCACCTGGAAAATGTGAAAATCCCATCATGCTGATGAAACTAAAGCAGGGGTGGGCAAAATACGGCCCACAGGCCAGATCCAGTCCGTGAGGCCATTCTATTTTGGCCCATGGGGAACCTAAAAAAATGTAGAAAATTAATATTTCTCTGCCCTTGGTTCCTGTCAAAACTGACAGGCACCAAGGGCAGTAGGACCCAGGGGAAGCCCAGCAGACTCCAACAACAGCAGGCCTGCCCAGCCCTGCCCCCTAGCTGGGGTTTCTGGGCTGTGAGCACCATGGCTGCCCTGGCACAGGAAGCTCAGGTAGGTGGGGGGCAGGGGGGACCCCAGGCAAAGAAAGACCACAGTGGGGGGGGAAGTGGACCCTCCCCACCCCATGCCCTGTGCCCCACACTGCAGCTGCTTGCAGCCTGCATGGGGCTGCCTGTGCCCACTCTGGACAGCCCCACGCAGGCTGCGAGTGCCTGCAGTGCAGGGCACAGGCTGTGGGGCGGGGGAGGGGCCACTTCCCCCTCCCCCCCCTCAGCTTTTCCCTAGGCTCCTTCCCTGCATGAAGAAAAGCGGCCCCTCGCCCACCCCATGGCTGGTGCTCCCTGCTGCAGGTGCTCACAGCCCACATAGGGCTGTCCAGAGCAGGCACAGGCAGTCCCAGGCAGGCATGGGCAGGGAGGGGCTGCTTTCCCCACCCCACTGCGCTCAGCACCACCTTGTAACCTGGCCCCACTGCCAGGCTGGCAGTGGGGCAGGTTACAAGCTGGTGCTGAGTGTGGGGAAAAGTGGCCCCTCGCCCACCCCATGGCCAGAGCCCCGTGCTGCAGCCACCTGCAGCCTGCCTGGGCCTGCTCCAAACAGCCCCACACAGGCTGCGAGCAGCTGCAGCAGGGAGCACTGGCCATGGGGCAGGCAAGGGGCCACTTTTCCCCATGCTCAGCAGCAGCTTCTCCCCTGCTGGTGAGCAGGGGGTCGGGGCTGAGAGCTGCCCCCTGCCTGTATGGCAGGGCACTGAGTGTGAGCAGGCAGGGAGCCAGCAGGAACACGGATGTCCCGGGGCCAGCGCCAGTGGGGCCCAGAGCAGGGCGGCAGGAGTGTGGGGTCCCAGTTGGCAGGGGCTCTATGGAGCCGGGCCAGCTCCCCCCTCCCTGCTGGTGCAGCCCAGCCTGGCTCCACAGACCCTTGCCAGCCTGTGCCCTGCTCTGGGCCCCACCGGTGCTGGCCCTGGGACATTGGTCCCAAGACATTGGAACATTGACACCTGTCAAGGGGTGGGGCACCTGTCACGGGGTGGGACTACCCGTGCGGCCCTCAACAGCCTGCCAACACTGGGTAAGCGGCCCTGCACCCAAAATAGTTGCCTGCCCCTGGACTAAAGCCTGGAAAAGTCCCATCATGCTGATGAGATTAAAACTCATTTCCCACTTCTTGGGCAAGTGCTCTAACTGGCAGGCAGTGGACTCCTGCTCCCACTGCCCATCTGCAGTTCAAAAGGCACAGACTTAAGCAGTTAAGCCCAGGCAGAGCAGAGTATTTCAGTGTGGATTCCACATCAAAAGAAACATCTAATTAACGGATGCAGGACTGTCACCTGTCTGGTAGGGAGTAGGATTGTGTTAATATCATATTGAAAGTGGAAGAGGGAAGCAGAAGAAGAGAAAATTGGTACTCCTTTCCCTTACAAGCTGCACCAAAGATGAATCTAGGGTTCGGTGTGTCATGACCCAAAGGTCTGATTTTTTTTTGTGTGTGCTTCGGCACTAAGAATTATCCCCATGGGTATACAGCTTCGTTGCAAGGAGGAGTTCTGCTGCGCAGAGAACCCGCGCGCAGGGAAGTGTTCCCGCCACTTTGCAGCGATCTTTGCAGGGTGCATTTCCTTTGCAGCACAGAAATGCACGGTGCAAAGGTTTCCCGCTCGTCGTATGCAAATTCGTGCCCCGCAATTGGCTAGTTCTAAATTATTCACACATGGCGGCTAGTGATTGGCCTGCTAGCCGTATAAGAGGCTTGAGCAGTTTCCGCCCAAGCCGAAGAGGACTCCGCATCCATCTCGTGGGGACTCTGGGTGTGCGCGGCTGGGTAATAGAAACCCTGTGTGTCGCTCAGAGGGGTTTGGCGGCCTGATCCACCGCCCACCTCTTCCCGTCTTCGAACGGTCCCTACTATAAGACGTAACAACGAGTTTAATGCGCGCTTGTCCTGGACATCCGGAGTTTGTCTGCGTGGAGCCTAGCAACCTCCACGTGTGTTCGTGTTTTTTCTTGTAACTGCAACTCAAGCAAGTTCTCAGCCTACACCACGACCATCTCGGTGTAAGTAAAATAATCTTAAAATCAACCGTTACGTGTCTGTGCCTAATTCTAGCTCGGCGCCCGCCCTCTCCGACCCAGCCTGCCTGGGCTGCTGGCCACAGCCCGTGTGCAGAGCGACGAAAGCGACCCGGGGTCAGACCCGGCGCACACAGGGTGGACAGTGCAACTGCTTCAGCTGCTTCCCCCTTCAGCTGAGAAGCTGAATACCACACATCCAGTGAGCTCTATGAACTTACCAACTCATCAGCATGAATGCTACCAGAACCTGTATTGACGCAGCTCTGAAATCCAAGGGGATTTCACTGCCACCTTTTCCGCTCCTGCCGAGTTGTGCCATGGCCAAGGGCAGGGGTGGTGTGCAGTATTAGCATTCAGCGAGGACATTATTGCACTACCAAGGGAATGGAGGGTACCCACATCCCTCCCACACATCTTTCCTTGGATCCACCCATGATTCTAGTTATCCACAAAGTGACATTTCTCTATTCAGTTCATAGATAGACCTATGTGCCTGAGCGCACACACCTGAATTTAACACAAGATGTACTATATCTGGGGCTAGATCTAAAAAAATAAAACCGAAGTCATGGATACCAGATGTTTATCTTCCACAGAACTGAGCCTTTACTTCTGTATCTTACATTAGTGATCTACAACTGTAGCAGAAAGCCCCTTTTCCTCTTGCCTGCATTTGCTCTCCTCTCTTTGGATATGTTTCTCTTTTTCTACCTTTTCTTCCTTCCTCTCTCTTTCACTTTAAGATAAGGAATTGTGTTTTAAAATTTGTATGTGTGCATTTTGCATCTCCCCTTGTATTTTGGTATTTTTATCTATTTGTGTGCCATGGCATTTGTAGCTTATATTTTATACTCCTCACCTTTCAACTTTCAACTAAATGTGTTTTAGTAAGTTATACATTGTAACAATGTTAACAAGGGCAGGAATCAAACTGTCCTTCTCTGTATCAGGCTGGCCCCTGAAAGAGCGAGTGAATCAGTGACTGAATGTGTAACAAGGTAGCACACAGCAATTAACACCTGGGAAGCTGCAGATCAACCAACCGAAGAACTCAATAGAAGACAATGTAACAACCAGAAAATCTCTAAAGTCACTGATCAAGGGCTAGAAGCCCTGGCCTGAGTTAATCAATGCCAGGGACCAATTTTTGGGCTGAGTATCTCCAGATCAACTGCTCCCAGAGCCCTATTCAAAATTCATCAACGGACTCCCAAACCTGCACGTACATGCGGACGACCCCTGGGGCTGACAGATGCCATCCAGTAGCCACCGGGGGGGGGGGGGGGGGAGTCCCACAAGGGTCAACAACCCCTGGATTGGGCAAACCTGAAAACTGGGGAGTCACCAAAGTCTGCTAAGGACAGATAAAAGGCAGTGGAAAGTGACCCTCAGTGGTGCCCTCTTGATCTCCAACTCAACCAGACCTGTCCAGCCAGAAGGACCAGCCGGCGACCTCCTTCTGGAAGATAACACCACGCTGAAAGAAGCCTCAGCGACAGACTCCAGCGCTTGTAGGATAGGTATCTGACTCTGTAGCCTGCTACTGTGTGTGTGTGTGTATGTGTGTGTGTGGGGACCAGCCCCCCAAGGTTTATGATTGCAGTGTTTCAATCTGCCTAATAAACTAGAATTTTAAGGATCCCGAGTTGGACATTTGTAGCCAACACAACAACTGCTGAGTGCTGTCAGTTACAAATAATGCAGGCATACTGCTACTCACCAGTTCATATTCATCAAAAAGTTGTATAAGAGAAGGTGGTATGAACATATGAAAACCTTGTAAAAAAGCATTTATCTGAGGTTGAATAGCTCTTGTCATTCGAAGTTCAGTAACCAGTTGGACATACTCTGCCTAAAATGAAAGAAGTTTATGAGATTACAACATGAGACACTATATAGTATAAATACATGAATTCAGGATTATGTGCATTATTATTATAATTCCAGGTAAGTTCTCACTAAGGCTTTCAGTGCATTCTTTCCTCACCTAAGTAAGTCTATGCCCTGCTCCAGCACACAGGGCACTCAACAACCATTTTCCTTTTTGTCCTCACTTGTTTAACAAAGATATATTCTGGAGGCTGTTTTGGGGAGTAGCAAACAAGGGCAGTCAGAGCATGGGTTATGATTAAGACTGAGGATGCAACCTTAATTTTTTCCCCCCCCGTTACCTGTCAGTAAAAACACAACTTCAACATTCCTAAAAAAACGCTGTATGGAATTTCCTTTTCTTGCTTTTTAAAAATGGGAGGAAAAACTTTTTTTTTTAAAGAATAAAAAAACTACAATATTTGATTAAACATCACTAAAATGCAGTACCACATACTTTGAAATGTTTAAGTGGAAGGTTCTTTGTCCACTTTAGAAGATACGTAGTGAATGAAGGAAGGTCTTACCTCATTCTTTTCTATCATTCAAAATCTTATTCCCATGACCAATCAGAAATGAAAAAGGCTACCAACTGAGACAGAAAAGCATCTCTCCTGGCATTAAGCTGCCGGGATAAAACTGGCCTCATATGTGCCAATGTGCTCCAACTCACCATTATGCACACTACAAAATTCTAATGCATTCTCTTTACTCAAGGCTGACAGCCTTCGAACTTAGGAATTGGATCTTATGCCAAGACTACTTTAAAGCTAAGGATATTAAATCAGGTTAGACTCCCAATGATGCATGATTTCTAATTATGAAATGATAGGTTGTGCTTTCATGCTAACATACTGAACAGATTAACTCAGTCACTGTTTCGCTTCAAGACAATGGGTTTTGATTCATATTAGACCTAATTTTTTAATACAATACCCAGTGTCCTATCTAATCACTGGTTGGGGGCAAATCAATTAGCTTTGTGCCACTACTTCTCCATAATCGCATGCTATGTAGTTATGTTTAAAGTTTTGTGGGTTTTTTGTTTTGTTTTGTTTTAAGATTCCACTAATTTGAAGGAAAAAAAAAAAATCATAGGAAGAGACATTTTCATTGAAACCAGAAAACAATATTTTTGTGTGTTACTACTGCTTATAACAGCAAAAAAAAGGTTATGTTTATGAAACATCTTCAGCTAAGATCTCTGTGTTTTGGGAAGAGACAATGATTTTAAAAGACACTATCTTTAACCTAATATTTCTAACAGAACTATTTTTCTCTTTGATCTTTAGATCAACACTTGATCTCAGCCTTCAAGGGGCCGAGAAGCCTCTTGTTTTCCGAAGCCTCGAAAAAAGACCTGTTGTGTACCTTCAGCCAGTAGGAAATATGGCTTGTAAGGGCTAAAGAGTTGAACTGTCCTATGAAAAAAATGCAAACAGAAAATGTTGACTAGACAACAATTATCTAACTTCCCCTTTATGAAGGTTGTAAGCTGCTTAAACTTATTTAAATCTAGCCTATTATAAGAATAGAAGGTGCTTGTAACTATCATTACAGTGAGTTTAGTGTTATAAGCCTTCAAACTCTAGAGACCCAAATTCTAATACAAAGTTGGTAAACAGTAAAAGTATTTAATAGTGTAACTGTAGCAACTGGCATGGAGACCTCTACTCTAAGAAAAAAAAAGTAAAAATCTTGCTACATGGCAAAACTGAAAACCTTTCATTAACAGCCTAGAATAACAGACAATAACGAGACCTTAACAGAGAATAAGAGACCTGTACATAAGAATGTACACAGTACGTCAGTATAAGAAATGACTGTTTTTTCCTCCCCTTCCCCCCCCCACACAGCGCCCTGCCAATCCACGCTACACCCATGCCATGGGGCAGCTGCTGCGCAGGTGCCAGGCAGGGGGGCAATACCTGCTGCCCCCCACTGCACAGAGGGGCTCTGCCACGAGCCATCAGAGGCCCCGATTGCCGCTGCTACAGCCAGCGAGTGCAGGCCGTAAAAAAAAAAAAAGTGCTGGGAGTCTGGGGCCGGGCAGCCATGGGGGCTTCTCTCACAGCTCCCTCTGCCCCCAGAGAGGCAGGCACAGCCAGAGGAGCCACGGGAGAACCTGCAGTCACTCGGCTGTCCCTGCCTCTCCCCAGCTGATCCGAAACTCCAAATCAGCACCAAAACAGATTTGGCCGAACCGAATCAAAACAGCAATCTGAAACACCAAAACGAATCACTGTCCCTCCGAAATGACCGAATCCAAAACCGAAATGAAACATACCCGTTTCGCACAGCCCTAGTCTGTACCATAACAGAACAGAACAGAACAGCACACAGACTGGTTTAAAGAATGGCAGAACCTGGTCTAAGATTTGCCCCCATCATCAATGAGCAAATGTGTTTCCTGTTCACTAGTGAGCTAAGCTACACTGCTTACAGAAAAATCACGTAACTTAGATTGATTCCGCCTATGGCTTTTTGAATATCTGTACCTAGCCTTAGTTTATAAGGCGTCACCCTGCCCTGCCTTCTGCCTAACTTCAGACTAATATAGGTACCTATCTCTCTATATTATAGAGGTACCTTGACTGGTGACAGGAACACAATAGGGGAAGCACAATATATTCAGATATGATGGCTTTGATGGGGAAAATTAGAAATGAAGTTTACCTCTCTCTACATTCATATGCTCTCTCTCTCAGAAGCCTGAAGTACATCATGCAAAACAAACAGCCTTACCACAAACAGAGATTTACATCTACATTGCACAAGAGAATAAACAACACCTTTTATAAGGAAAGGTTTGCTTAGACATATAGGTAACTTTACATATGGCTAAATTAAACCTTTTTGCTTTGATGTAAAATCAAATAAAAAAAATGACCTTGCTAAATCAAAATATGACTTCCCTGATTTCACACCGCACATGTTGCAAGACAAGAATCTATGTTTGTTATGACGTTTACATTTGGAAGACAGCTGTATTTTAAGCTGTTTGAAAAAATAAAGTTTAGATTCAAATAGCATGGCAGTCACACTAAATATTTAATAGAAAAAAAAAATTAAAGGGAAAATTTCCTGGGGGACAGAGATAAACTTCACTGAAGAGTTGAGCTCCTGGACTATGTTAATGATAGCTCATGGTCAAAGTTTGTTCTTTCCATAGTTTTTGAATTAAGGTCATGAGAAGTAACAGCTATTCAGAAAACATAACAAGAAAAAAATGCTGAGGCTAATGGCAAAGTTGTAATGCATGAAAGATGTTTTCCTGTTTCAACCGCTTAATTATAACAATAGCCCATTTCACTATCACACTGTGGATCAGACACTACAATTCAAGCCATGTGGGCAAAGGCCCTATTTTCATCTTCTGTCACACAAACTAGTCACCTACTGTACTATTTGAGTATAAGGGGACATTTTTCTTCCACTAGTTTATGAGCAGGTGTCATTATATATCTTTTGTGGAACATCTACTCCTTTGCCTGTATAGAAAAAAAAGTATTTAAACCAGGAGTAGAGTCACTTAGGTATTCTCCAAGAGTTTACAAATTATATTTACATATGCAACACAATCTAGACAGCTTTTTTGCTTTTAGCTCCCAAGTCAACTTTGTTTTAAATACTTAGGTGGCATTTCCAATTGGCAATGCTTTTCTGCTAGACTGAATTAGCATGTGATTTTTCCCATTGTTCTCCATGACTTTTGAGTTGGTTGGGCTGGTTGTGCACGTTGCCTTTTTATATGTACACCCAACAAGATGGAAACTTTAGAAGATAAAATTTCTCCTACCACAAATGTAGTAGATACAATGAATTTTATTAGATGGTGGTTTGTTCTTCAATTAAAAAGTTTCTCTATAACTACTGGGGCAGAGACTGCACTGCAAAAAACAAAGTCACATATTTAAAGTCCTTTCTTAAAAGGTATTTTTAAATCTACTGGAGCTATTAAATTATACGCTTTAAATATTTTCTTAACTTTTGTTTAATAGTTCACAGATATCTTCAAAAACTCACATCATGATATATACCTTTACTTCTCAATCACTGAACTGTCTCTAGCCCTGAACATTAATAAAAGAAAGTAATCTAAAAGCTGTCCTTTAGACAGTCATGGTTTGACAATCTCTTTCTTCCTAATGGATTAAAGTTCATACTTCAAAGGAGCCAATTAGTCTTTTTATTATCACCCCCAAAATGCTAAGGAGCAAATGGAAATAGAGTCTATATAAAACTCTAGATGTCATCCCGTCATATTAGAACTGAAGCATGTTGCTGAGCTAGTGTGGAAACATGATTCAGAAGTGTACATCAACACTTGTAACAACAAGAATTTTGACCTTTGGAGATGTCCTAGTAACCCTGTGTCACTAATAAGATCTGCTTTAAGTGTTCAAACTGGGAAGGATTTAGCTTGAATTCCTTAGTAATATACCCAAGAACACACATATACATAAACATTTAAATAATATTAAAGTTGACATTATATTAGCAAATTTCTAACTTCATGAAAACTGAAAAAAACACCATAGACCCTCAGCAGTAAGTTTTTTAATGGCAACACTGAAATAAAAAAAATATTGCAACATACATATATTTCAAAACAAGAAAAACTGAGAGACTGGAAACAAGCAATAGTATTGTGGCTCCCCTCCAATGTAAAAACTGACATTGGATTGATTCCCTATTGCCCTGCACTCCA
This sequence comes from Alligator mississippiensis, assembly GCF_030867095.1. NCBI lineage: Eukaryota > Metazoa > Chordata > Crocodylia > Alligatoridae > Alligator > Alligator mississippiensis. The sequence goes on from NC_081824.1 coordinate 91,079,765, forward strand.
TAGTCCCTTATAACACTACATATTAACTGAAAAGAACAAATATGAACAGTACAAGATGGCAGGGGAATCAAGGTTATATTATATATGGTAGTTATTTGAATGACATTTCTGCCTTAATAAAAATGAGGATTAGGCATATGAAGACTCACAGTCAAAGTCTTCAAGGCTGTCTAAGAAAATTTTAAAATAAATGATGACACCAAGTGGATATCTGCCAGTATAACAGCCTAGTATTTCACCAGCAAGAAGCTGAATTACTATTGTATATACACCGTACACTACTAAAGTCAAACCAGAGCAAATATGCTTCAACATATTAACATAGTTCTAAAACAACATCTATTGTTTATACTTTTAACCAAAGTCTAGTACGCACATTTGTTTGGGTTTTTTGTAATCCCAGTTATAACTTTGGCATCTTCTACTACATTAGACCAAAATGTTATACTGTTAAACTCCAGTCTTGACTGTTGTTAATTTAAGATTTCAACAATTACCTGTTTTAAATCAATTTGTTTAAAATCTTATTCCTTTCCCTTAGCAAATAAATTTATACCATATTTTTCTGTACTAATGCAAGGCCGCCATTCACATAGATCTTGATTTCTAATGAGGTTTCTGGTGCTTTGCACTTGTAAATATCATATACCTATATACCTTAATTATTCCATTATTTAGTGAAATTTGTGCATTTTGGAACACTTAAATGTTCCAGACACTTAAATGTTACACAGTATTATCTGCATCTGTGGCAATGATTGCTGTTTTCTCCTGCTAGTATCCTCCAGGACAGCTTAATTATATGCCATAAATATATACTGTCACTTTTAGAAATCTTCATTTGATTTTAAAAAAAAATTCACTGAACCCATGAGCTCCTTATAGAACTTTCCTCACAGCAGTGGTTGAATCTGGGGATCATTTTGCCAGGTACCTTTTAGAAATTATGGCCATAGTTTGCTTTAAGTACTGTATATAATTGATGCTTCTAGTTACTTATATTTCAACCTAACTTTTTTTTCAATAAATTTTGGGTAGATCTCACTCACTTTGTTTTCCTGAGTAACAAGAATACTTGCTCCCCCTGGTTTCAGTGGCACTTCTTCCATTGCTCCAAACACATCAGTCTCAACCGAGAAAGTCAGCTCTAGACCCAGATCACTGATATCATTATCTAAAATCCACTGCAAGTTCTTGGCATACTCTGGATCAATAGACGCTACATCCTGATAATTTACCGGAATACCTGGAAAAAATAAAACCAAAATCCACATATAAAGTTATTTGCTCTATCCTGCTTGTTCCGTGGTAGAAGACTGCCCTCTAGAGATAGCCTAAAATAATGCAGTGATAAAAGAAAAAAACCCCAGAGTCCTGATCCACAACACAATGTAATTTACATCTTCAGCATTTGGAAAGAATCCACAGAGAGTTATTTCTAATATTTGGTCTCCTGGTGGACCAAAGCCACCAGAAGCTTTGCCTTTCTGTTACATTGATTCAAGCCTTGAGTTCATCATGAGGGCAAAGAAATTAATCACCCTGCTCCTTCAGTCTCCTAAAACAATAAGCCTATGCTGCAGGAATTTGCATTCTGTAACACTTCACAGGTACAACTGTTTCTGTGATATACACCATCTCTGGCCACTAAAAAACAGTTTGCAATTGGAAGAAAATACCAATGAAGTGATTACAAAGATTTTTTCTATACTTGAAATACATGTTAATGTCCTTGGCTTTTTAAATTTCTCCTTTTTTCCTCATGATCCTTATGAGACTTGTTATCCTTTCAGCAGCAATCTGTTTCACCTATGCTAACTAACTTCTAATACAAAAACTAGATTGTGAAACTTTTAAGCAACTTCCAAATTAACTTTCATAACGTAATGTAAAGAGGCTGAAGGGCACATAAAATTGCTAGATGCTCAGCCAAGCATAGAAAGCAATTTTAAAACTGCTTATTTTCATCCATCTCTACAAACAAGTATCCCCTTTGTAGCTTTTATATTATGCAAACACTACTGATAACCAGACCTGCCCCTGTTTTCCCCACTATGAACAAGAGGAGGTAAGAAAGGCCCTCCAACCTCTTCTTTGCCTTTCAACCAGCCAAAGCCATAAAGACCTCTTCCATTTCTAGGAACAACTTTCTTCTCCTTGTGTTCTATAACAGGAAAGGCACCTTATTCTCTGTTATTCTTAGTCATTTCTGTCCATTCACACACCTAAAATGTGCATTCCTTCACGCTGGCCACTTGAGCACACTGCAAAACAGAGTATAATGTCCTAGACTCAAGCTGCTGCTTTGCATCTCAACACCATGGGAACCTATCTATGGGTTCCTGCTATACCCACACTGTGCTGTGAAGAAAGACTTCTATATTGTAAGGTACTTTTTTTCTAGATAAGATGCAGCAATGGTCCATACATCTCCCAATACATCTTGAAAGTCTATCCCAGGGGTCAGCAACCCCTGGCATGCATGCCCAGAGTGGCACGCGAGGCCATTTTGCTTGGCACACTGTGGCCGGCCCCGGCTCCGGATAGCTGCTGCCAGCGACGGAGCCTGGGCTGCTCCCAGCAGGACTTGCAGCATCCCAGCGGCCTGCTGGGAGCAGCCTGGGATCCTGACTGGCAGCAGCCGGGAGGCTCTAAACAGCTGTGCCGGGCTCCGGGATCAGCTCTGCACCAGCGCAAGCAGGCGTGCCTCGAAGCAGGCAGTGGGGGAGGGGCCCGAGGCAGTGCAGCCCTGGTCTCTCCCCCGCTCCCGGCACGGAGGTGATGAACCCAGCACAGCTGTTTGTAGCCAGCCCAGGCTCTGGGCAGCTGCAGCAAGCAGCGGGCAGAGTGCAAACAGCTGCACAGGGCTCCACAACTCTGGCATCAGCTCCATGCTGACAGTGACTGCACGGGCACCTTGGGCAGACAGCAGGGTGCAATAGGACTCCTGCAATAGGAGCACTATTTGAGAATCACTGGACACATCTCCACATCTATTTAGTACTTGTACATGGCAGGAGTTACTGTGCAGTAGCATCAACAAATATCTTTTAAGTGACGCTACTGCACAGTAGCCTAATACTGCACAGTACCATGCTGTGACACACTATTGCACAGTAATATTTGGCTACTGAACAATCAGCATCTCGTGTAGACATGCCAAATGAAACATATGGCATCAGAGAATAACTTGTAACTTAATGCCACTTCAGAATCACTAGCGCCAATTTATTTAACAACATGGGACCAAAGAAATCCTGGTTTCAAGCTCATGAAAGAAGGCAATGTGGTTGTCAAAGCAGTAGCATACATCTGATCCTGTTTAAGAGAATCTTGGTATCACCACGAGGCTTGTGCGAATAGGGAAGTATTTGATTTGGATTTGGCCGATTTGGAGGACAGCGATTCGATTCGGCGATTCAGATTACTGCCTTTAATCAATTCAGCCAAATTGGCTTCAAAAGATTCGGCGCTGGTTCTGAGAGATTCGGTAATTTGGCCATAGACTATAACGGGGAATCACTGAAATACCTATAAACTGTCATTTTTTGGCAGATTTGAATGAAAACAGCAGGGATAGTAGCCCACTCTGAGGGCACAAAGCCTGTCAAGTTTCAAGTAGATAGGTGCATTGGTTTTTGGGAAACTGCACCTCAAACTGCTGAAAGCAAAACTTGTGTCACTTGTGTGTCTTAAGGCAGATTTGGATGAAAACAGCAAGGATGGTAGCCTGTAACAGGGGGGGCTTCCCGATACCAGTTAGATCTCTGCCTGCCCACCTGTTTCTGGGCCACCCGCTTGCCCCTATCTTGCTCAGGCAGAAACACCTCACAAAAGGGACAAAAGGCTGCAGACAGAGGCGTATGCGCTGTTTCTACGTCCCTCCCCCAGAGCACTGTGATTGGAAGGGGACTCAAGAAAAGATCACGATCACTGACTAGCTACAGATGTCAGTTTTTCCCCCCCCTGCTTCCCCTCCCTCTTCTCAGTTTCTGTTCCCCTGAAAGACTGCTTTCCGAACCTCCAAAACTTTTTCCAAATCTTTTCCGAATCAATTCAGAGGGTTTATTTGGTCTCCCAATTTGATTTGGATTCGGTGATTCAGCCTCTGAATCGGGCCAAATCTTTTCTGAATCAAATCGGCGACCGAAGCTTTGCACACCCCTAATCACCATGTTGTTAATAAGCCTGGGCAGCATAAGCTTGGAACCTCAAAACTCTCCCCCCCCCACTTCTAGATCATGAAAGAAAAGAAACAAATTGTATACTGAGTTACTGAGTGCATCATGCTCTGACATAGCAGGGGCCCGATAGGAGTGTCTTTGTAGTACAATTGCTGGGCAAAAAGCTCATCTCTCAAAGCAAGGGTATGAGGGCTCTCAGGGCAGGGAAACTGCAGCCTATATATTTTCCCTAAATTTAGGAATAGGATAGCCCTGAAAACACATAAGCAAACTACCACAGGACTAACAAAGAAATGGAGGTGACGGGCAAGAAGATAAGGTCCCTTGTAGAATAGGACAATACGATTATCTTTAAGCAAGAACTAGCATGAGTTTCCTACAGTGGACACCAATTTTCATGATAGTTCTGCAGCTTTGCACCCAGAGGTATCATGTTTCGTAAGCAGAAGTATACAGAGGTCTTCAAAGAACAGAATTTATTTTCACTTTCCCCTCCCAAGAGGAAATACCAGCAGCTCTTGGTGGCCCTGTTCCCAAGCAAAGGCAAGCAGACCACTCTGTGATTACTGGATAGCATCTCTGCACATGAAACAGAGGTGAAGTTTCTGCCATCAAGGAAAGACTTAATTTTCTAGATATGGTGCGAAGAGAAAGTATGGCAACCATAAAGAATTTGCAGGAATAACCCAATTATTTTAAGGGAAGATTAAAACAACGGACTTCTAAAGAAATTATACCAAATTTTAGAAGCAATGTTCATAATTTAAGAAGTAATTTTAACCTCAGGAGTATTTTTTACATTTTTGAATATAGGTAGGCTTGGCAGGATTCAATTTTTATCAGTTAACATTGATAAACATCAATTTCATCTCTCTCGCACAGATAGGGTAGCCATTGGTCCTGTTTTATACCAGGGGTTTTTAAGCCCCTTGTCCCCTGTCCATTTCTAAATGAGGAACAGACTGCAAAAAGTCCTATTTTTCAGTTCATTGGTGGAAATATATGTCAATCATTTGTCCTCACAATTCTATTGGCTGTGCCAAGAGAAGCAGGGGTCCAAGCCAGCCAGATACAGAGGGAAAAAAGGAGGTGGCCTTTTTGTGGTGGCCTCACCCTTTGCTGCTAATTGGCTGAGGGGATGTCCTGTATTCTGGGGATGCATCAGTGCTCACCCTACTCACAGACCACCAAAACACTTTCCACCGTTAATAATCAAAATGTATAGAAAGGGGATACAAGAAAAATGATGGCTTGTGGAGTGTGTGACAACAGGGGAGCAGTCCTAGAGAACTGTGCTGACTGTAGTTTCTGCAACTCCTAGAAACCCCAAGGGCCTGGGAACAAGGGAAAAGTGACAAATAGGGAAGTAAATATCATTTAAAAAACTATTCATTTAACCTCCTCTAATTATATCCATTAAATGGTTAATGATAATATGATAATATAGCAGCTGGGACGGCTGCTGCTGGGAGCTGTTCCCAGGGCTTTGATGGAGGTGGGGGGAAAGAGGCAGTGGCAAGCCCCACCAGACCACACAGCCCATGCAAAGTCACAAACAGCAGCAGCAGGTGAGGGATTTTCCCAGCCTACTGCAGCCACCAGCACACTAGGAAGAAGGGAGTACCTGCAAATGAGTACCTAACTGCTTAACTGACAAGTCATTAGGTCACCTGTTTTCCTCTTTAACCTCATAAGCTATGGGTACTAGTCCCTGCTTTCCTACCTACCTGCCCTGCCTCCTCCTTGTTCCTGAGGCACCATGCTGTTTTCCCCTCCCCGCTGGACTGCACCCAGTGCTAAATGTTAAATAGTAATGCGTTACCATATAAATGTACTTATTGTTTAAACATTTAACCTTTCATATCCCTAATCACAAAACGGACAAGGGAGCTATGGACAAGTGGAGCTGGGACTGATGGCAACTGTGCTGCTCAGCTTGTGGCAGTCCTACAGTAGTTACAATTGTCACTAATAAACTTAGCCTCCCACGCCCTTAATTTAATGCAATCCTGAAAATTGAAAAAAAAAAAAAGATAAATAAATGCTTAAAAATAAAACATTAATATTATCAGTCAAAATTACTTAAAAAATAAAAAATAAAAATCGAATTCTACCAAACCTAAGTATAGGTCACCAAAGATGAAAGATTAGCACACAAGCAACTGCACCACCCAGCTACACTTACTGGTGCAAACTAAATTATCTAACTCTCCAAAATAGGAATTTAATTACTATACCAAGAATATGCTTGTAGAAAGACCTTGTGAAGTAAATGTTCACCAACTGCCTGTGGTTCAGAGCTAAACCCAAGATCTGTCCAGCAAACCGAAAGTAGTTCAAGTGATCAGGATTCACAGAAGAGTTACTGTTTGGCTGGAAAGTTGTTCCTGTAAAACAAAGGATTTATTACATTTTTGTTGTTAGCCTGGACTTTGCCACTGCTGTTTATTTTTTTGTTTTTAACTCTAACTTGTACTTCTCAAATATACTGAATAGTCACAATTTTCTTGTAGAAAACTAAGAGTAGCAACCATTTAGTAGACTCCCCTGGTCTGGCCAATATGAGAATGAGAGAAGTTAAAACTCAATTTTTAAAAGTTTGAAAAGCTGATTTTTTTTCAAGGGGGGAGGAGGGGGTTGTACACATGTTCTTATCATTTAAAAAAAATAGACCTTACTTATATTTTCAAGTCATTTTGGATTAACATTGAGTGAATTTAAAGAATGGCTATTTCAGAATAACTCTGTGCATAGACAAACTTGTTCTGGAAGAGAAGGATTGAAATTTATGAAGTGGATTAAGTTAAACCAGAAAAAAAGGTGCTCCTGTTCTGAAATAAGCATCCGTAAAGGGAATTATTCAGGAACAGCTAGCCCTCAATAGCTCCACTAGCAGACAAGTCCTTTCAGTTCAGGGCCACCAACCTGTAGTTACCTCCTTTACTATTATCAACTGAGCAAAGAGATATTGTATTTAATCTTGACTCGCATTAAGTGAGATGCAGAATAGAGTCTATTCTAATAGAGAATATTTTATAGACACAGGCTTGAATGGCAATGATTCCAGTTAATCCTGACTGTCCTAGGGCAAAATTTTAATTCAGTTACTTCAAGAACTTAACATGGGACAAAAGGTTTGGCCATCTGTAGGATCCCTGGATAAAAGACTTCATCTTGGGAGAAATCCAATGCCTGTGTTTAGCCTTGGAATTTCCTTCTTAAAAGAAAGAAGTGAGAAGTGTAATGGTTTTAAAATACAAGTTAAGGGCCTTCCTGGGTGGTGCACATAAGTGCACATCATCAAAACTTAAGACGCAACTTGTAATGGGCAAGATCTGACATTACAAAAGAACAGAAGGAAATGCTTCTCTATATAATTAAGGTGAATTATGTAGCTTCAAGCTTTCAACTGTATGTTACAGACTGAGTGAATTTATATAATGTTCACTGTTCAGAGTACTATAACAAGAACCAAACAATTTTCTTCAACATAGTTATACTTTTATCTGTGGTCCACTTCAAAGCTATTTTCTCCTGTTCTTCTACTTTGAAAAAGCAATTAGCTAGCTGCAGATTCTGAAACACCAAAGCATGTGCAAAATTTGACAAGTTTCCTTTTTCTTTTAACTTAGGTTGTAATTTTTTCCTTCTGAACAACATTTCAAAGAGGCTTAACAAAGAATCAAGTTAAAATGGTATACTAAGACCCTCCCCAGAGACCACTAACTTATACCTTCAGTATGATGCTAATATGGTTAGAACTGGGATCATCCTGGGATCATTCCCGGGATTCAACCGGGAACCATCACCTTTGGATGGTTCACAACCAATTTAATTTGCAGTGAATGGCCAAATTAATAGCTAACCATGCAACTGTTTTCTCCAGTTATTATTTCAATGGGTGCCCTATCTCCACATAGCTGGAACTCAGCAGCAGTGTTCTTTGAAATAAAAGGTCAGCAAAAAGTTGAAACACATCAGTGGCCCCACAGAGCTGTTAGCTGTGGCTCTGCATCTTCACCTCCAGCTAGTTCACAAATCCTTATCTTTTCAAGGAGGTACACAACATAACCTTGCGAAGTATCCAGGTTTTACTAGGTTCTGTGTTCATGGTAATATAGGCCCTAGTCTTGCAGTATTTGGGTATATACATAAGGGGTACCAAAACTTTAACTGGCTACTCACAGACTTGAACTATGACCATACAAAAGTGTTCGTTTAATTAGGGCCTACCCACTTCTACCCCATAGGTGGCTGTAGTAGAGACATTTCAGTTTCGGTCTTTTTAAACAGTCTACAGAATCCTCCACACACCCAGAACTTTTTCTTTTAATTATCAAAAAGTAACTCCAGACTGCTCCTGTTGATAGAGTTATCTGCAGACCCCTAAGAAAGGGGGGTTAAAATAGAAAGGGATAGGGAGGTAGAAAGCTTTGCATCTAGAAGGTTTCTTCAGCGGTTTCTAGGACATAAAATATAAATACACCCTAGCAACCAGAAGCCACTTACAGAAGAGCTGTTCCATGGCGAATACCAGCTGGTTTTACTTTAGAGTAGTTGTTCTCAACATTTTAACACTCAAAGCACCCCTGAGAAAATGCCAACACTTAGTTTTCATTCTTTTTTTGACTGGAAAAATAGTGTGATTTTTCTGTTGCAAAGAATTCAGAAAGAATACAACAGGTGAGCATGTTTTTAACATAATGGACTTGTATTTGAAGTCTCTGGCTTTATTTTGTGAACACTGTTTGCACACCTAATAGTACTAACATTGTGGGTCACTCCACAACACCCTTGAAAGGATTTTATGGCACAATGATTAAGAATCATTGCTGCAGAGTCTACTTACAATATAAGACTACTTGGATTATGAATATTTGAATATTGAATATATATATGAATATTTGAAAAATATATATATATTTTTTTTTTCATTCATATATGAATATTATGAATATTTGCTAACCCTTTTTTTAAGTTTGGAATAATACGAAATACAAACATACCGTCTGCCGACTGGGTAAATAATGCATAATCTGGGTTAACTATCTCACTGGATAAGATATCAAACCATTCGCGTACCACACCTTGACCCTGCATGTCAAATGGATAACATATAGTATGGTAAGCAGAACAATCAATCATATAAATAGCTTAACAATTGAGTTTAAGTGTACTATTAAATTGCAAGTTAAATTTAATAATAGTTCCATTACTGTAACAATATTATTTATGTGTATATTTTAAAGCATTTTCTAAGGCAGTTTGCAATATTTTACCCACCATGCCTTCTTCTCCATGGAAACGTACAGCAATCCCCTGCTTTAACTTTGCACAATTTGCTTTAGAGACAACTTCACAGCTACTCCTAAAAATAGAATCTAAATATGAAATATTAATTAATTTTGTAGTCTTAATCTCATAACAACAAAAATTGTATACATTTGTAGGTGCATTTTCTCCTGGTCATGCGATACCTCTGTGAACCAAGAGGATGTCATTTTCATTGACTGGCCTGTGTACCATGTCTGAATCCGGCTGTCCCGAATGCAAGTGTTCATAGAACCATTCACAGCGATCTTTAAATGGCTGCAAAAGAGATGACATGTGCAATGTATTAGTCATTCTTGAGGCTGATAATGAACCATTAAGTTAAATGCACTTTAAATATTAAGCTCCAATGAGGGACTCTAATAATAAGCAATTAGTAGCCAATATGCATGCATTTTAACAAGATTTCACAAAGGGAGTAAGAGTAAAACCAAGCACATATCTTACTAATAAAAATACTCAAAGCACATTTTCTATAGCTCATTTTTGCATTTGGAAAAGAAGACCCTTGACAATTTAAAGCTTATGTCCAGACACTTTGAATGTTATATCTGTAATTGAATACATTTGCAACCAATTAGTTCACTTTCAAGTTCAACAAAGCTTACAATAATGGATTCTTATGAACAAAGTTTTCTTTGAAGCAACCCTTCACATCCTCACTTAGCATATTACACACAAACATCCTTCTGTCATTTTTCATCCCCAATTTCATAACCAATAGTATCTGACAATTAGAGGACCTCACTGAATAAGCAATTAAAAAGATATTTGTAAACAAAAACTGCTAACAAAAAAGCCTTATTTTATTCTACTTTCAAGTGTGAACAATTTAATATGTTTGATTTTTGATCCAAAACTGACCTTGTTCAAACTAAAAGCACAGATATGTTTCTGTAACTAGGTCATGACACATGCATACAGGTTTGCCTTTTCTATATTCTTTCTGCCTCATGACCAGAGCTGAAAAATATTTATGCATATGCATCAGTGCATCCTAGGAAACATAGGCTATTCTCCTACATCAGTGGTTTTTAACCTATGGTCTGCAAGAAAGGACTACGATCAATCAAAAGTATAAGAATATCCACACTTACAATTCAAAGGGGTCTGCACCTCCATTCCAAATTTTTTAGGGGTCCACAAATGAAAAAAGGTTGAAAACCACTAACATACATCATCTCAACAAATGCCTCAAATACAAGAGCACCAAAAAGGTAAAAATGTCACAGGAGCACTAGATGGTATAAATTCTAAGATGCTGGGACGTTAGTTAAACTAGTTATGCAGAGATTACTGAAAAAGGTTACTGGGATCCAGTTCCTGGCATCCAGTCTCCGGAAGGGAAAAAAGGAGTACAGAACAGGTTACAGGAAGAAACTGAGACACAGAGTAAATAACTGGTACGGTGACACTGCTGATTACTGCAAACATGGCAGCTGAATATGAAGCACAAGTTATGTAGATAAAACAAGTTTACAGCCAAGCATGCCACTATTTGGTTATAAAAGCAGTTAAACAAGCCAATTCATGGCATCTGAAAAAGTAGGCTATTGCCTACAAAAGCTTATGCTTCCCTAAACCAGTTAGTCTTTCAGGTGTCACCCTGCCCGGCCTTCTGCCTGACTTCACACTAACATAGCTAACTACCTCTCTGTAGTGCACAGAGGAATTTAATCTAGAACTTTCAAGATTTAAGATGTTTAATGAAAGAGCATTAGCCCACTGATTTTTTTAAATGTCTCCTTCAGGCAGCCATCCAATAAAGGAATGTCTCAAGAACTCACCCTTCGTCCCAAATCCCCCACTGAAAGCTCCATTTACATCACAGACTATCATGAGAATCACTGGCTTTGAAATTCAGATTTGATGTTTTAAATCCTTAGTCAGCTGATGCTTTGTTCACTATCATAAGCATGTTTTAACACTAGAAGTGGAAGGTTTTTCCTGTAAAATGCGGAAACCAAAACAATTTTTAAAATGCAAGGCCCTGGATAAAAATTATCTGACCACAGCATCGTCAAAATGATAGCAACAACAAAACATATAATTTACTGCACTTTAAAGTACTTTTGAGAGCTCTAATTCAATAACAAATAAGACCTACAAAAAGATTAGAATTCCCTAGAAATCTATACCAAAACACAACCCTTTTTCAGCAGGCACTAGTTGAACTGATCAGATGGTTTCCTCTTTTTGACTATGAATATTTAATTTAATATAATCTCAGTATTTTAGAAGATTTTGCTGAGAGCAAAACCTGACACACAGGTCTGCTTTTCCTTTACTGATCATCCATCAGGCTGAATACAATACACCTTTACTTCATACATAGGACAAAATATGGAGCTTTGCTAAATAAAATCTGGAATGGATTGAAAATCAACCAATGAATGAAAAAATCCTCAGAAATTTATCCCACCCTGAAAAATTACTTGAATAACTAGAAAAAAGGGTTAAACATTCTCTTCAAGTCTACATACAAACTGCCTAATACTGTGGACAGTAGAGGACAGGGGGAGTCCTCTATACCTATAAACCCTCCATATATGAATTTTTTCAACAAGACTACAAATTAGCAGGTCTCAGGGACACCATCCACTGCTTCTTCAGATTTCATAGATTCATAGACATTAGGGCTGGAAGGGACCTTGAAGATCATCAAGTCCAGCCCTCTGTCCCAGGGGCAGGAAGTCAGCTAGGGTCCAAGGATCCCAGCAAGATAAGCATCCAAATGTTTCCTGAATGAGTCCAGAGTAGTTGCCTGCACCACTTCTGGAGGGAGTCTATTCCAGTCCCTGGGGGCTCAGACAGTAAAGGATTTTTTCCTTATGTTCAGCCTAAAATGGTCAGATTTCAGAAAATCTTTACAAAGAAACTTGTCTCAAAAGACGAACAATTAATTTTGTTTTTTTAAATGTAGGAGGTATTTCCAATGAGGAAGAAGCAAAGCTATGACTACTACTGGTGATAAGTGAAAGGCTTCCTAATAAAGATGTCCCTTGTTCAAATTTGTTTCTATTTGCTGAAGAACAAAATTCTCTCCATAAGCCACCTGTTGCCCACCAGCAATCCTTGGATAATAATGACCATTTTGCAGCAGATGCTCATTTACGCATGGGCATTATGTCAACATGGGAAGTTATTACCGGATAGTTATTCAGCTTTAAATTGGAATCCTATCTTAATTAGATCCTACCTTAATCGCTTCTCAGCCTTTTGTGGCTTAAGATCAAGTGTTTACTTCCCTCTTTAGCCAAACCCTCAGAGAATTTTACCTTCAAATGGCATTTGACAGTTAGCAGGAAACAAATACAGAGAACATGCAAGATTCCTGAAAGTATGAATAAGGCAAGCTGCAAGAGAATTATAATTCAAAGACGAATGCAAAGTATTGCACAGCTCTGTACCACAGATATTTGGCCACAATTCTCCTAAAATACAAATCAATAAGGTATATGTATAAGGTCAAAGGCAGAGCTGTACAGAGATCCCCCAAACTAGTTCTGTGCATTGGAAGCAAAAGTAATATAACTATGTTAGTGTGATACTGTCAACTGATACCCAAGAAGCAAAACATGGCTGTACTGCTACTGGTTCTGGAAGGAGAGCTAGCTTGGGATGTGCACCTGCAGGAAGCTGCCTTGCATCATATAGAAATGCCTTAGCTTTAAAAAGGAAAGAAACAGAATTTTAAAACTCCACTTTATCAAATAATATCACGATGTATTTCTTTAAAGCTCCAACGCAGAGGTTTTCAAACTTCCTAAAGCCACAGAACCTTTTTATAGCACTTCTGCTGCTGCAGAACCCTTACCCACATCCATGGAGCCAGGAAATGCAGCCTGGCATTGGGGATGCACTGCCTTCAGGCCTGCTCCATTACCCCAAATCTCTTTGCAAAATCCCTGAATAACCTATTGCAGAACCCCAGGGTTTCCCAGAACAGAGTGTGAACACCACTGCTCTAATACAATTCTTACACATAACTAAATTTTATTCTACTGATACAGAGCAAAAGAAAATGAATGTTTCATTAAAGGTTTAACTAAGCTGTGCTTAACATTTACCTGGGCTTTTATAATGTGCATAAATCTGGACATCAGTTCAGGACACTCAAGAAGAAAATGGAAGTGGTCAAAAATGATTTTAGGATTTCTGAAAGAAAAAAAAAGTGTTTTAAAATTAGAATGTCATTGGTAAAAAATATAAACAACTAATGAAACATTCTAGTGACAGAACTGAACATACCTAAAATACATTTTAAAAAATGGCACAGTGAGTACAGAACATTTTAAAAAAAACTCAAAAACACCACCATAGCGTAAAGTGTGTTTTCTTGACACACTGCCCCAAATAGTGAATTTTACCTCATCTTTTATTTTAGAGAAGCAAGAGGGGTTCTCTAAAGAATATGTAAGGTTGTGAGCTGAGTAGTCCTTGGAGGATTCCGTGGGAAGAGCCAAATGCTGGCATAATGCTTAAGCTAGATTTTGCATTTCTTTTAAAGTTCCTTTTGTGAGAAAAACAAACTTCAGAAAGGGGGTAAATTTTGACCTCTAGCCTCTGTTTGGAAGAGTAAGGAAAAAGACCTGCTCACAAACCAAAAGCCTGATTTCCATCTTAACATATTTGGAGATCTGAAACATAAACCATACTTGTTTACATAAAGAGAACAGCCTCATGTAAGCCTCAGTCCTGTACCTGCTTACATTCAAACATACATTGCTTAGGAGCAGGAGTAGTTCGACGGGGCTCAGTGGGACCACTGGCATGGGGAAACTGAAACAAAGTGCGAGTACCTGCCAAGATAGCACGCAGCCACATATCTCTGAATGACCATTAAATATGGTTTTCAGAGTAACGTTTGAAATAAAAACATTTAACATTTGAAGGCCTACCGGTTAACAAAACACTTCAGAACATCATCATGTTTGCAGACAAATTCTATGAAACGAGGTGAAGTCATCCTGTAATACAAGTAAATGTATGTTTCATAAAGTAGTTTTCTTCAGTTAAAGAACAAAAACAAGCAAAAACAGATGTCATATAACAAATCTAGATATGGTATAAAAATTAATATCCATAAATTTATGTAAATCAGTCCCAAAAGAGTCCAGAAATAATGGCAAGAACAAGACATATAACCTGACTGGTAACTGCTCTTCAACTTAAGAAAGCATATGATTGTGAATGGACTGCATGAGAAACCTTCTGCAGGACTTTTGCCTCTTTCAGAATGCAGGTATACACATGCATGTCCCTGTGACGTAGGCTGTAAACAGTTTTCTGTCCAATGAATGGAACATGGACTCATTCACCTCGCGCTTTTTTAAGTTGCATATGGAATGAGGAAATAACTATTAAAAAAAACCAGTACTGAAACCCTAATTAGTTTAATTTATGATTTTTTTTTTTAATAAAAGGAGGGTGGGAAAAAGACTGAAAAAAAGGAATCCCTTATATAGAATGATAGTGCTATTTAGCAAATTTATTATCCTGCATACTTGCATAATGAGCGACCAAATTTTCTAACCTGTCTAGCAGCAAACCAAAATCTTGACAACAAACGTTTTCAATATAAGTGCCTCAGAATCAATGATCTATCCACAGTGCCCACTGCAAATAATAACTAGGAATGACTTTCTTCTGGAGCCACTTTTAAACTGCCTAGAAGCCACATGCGACTTGCAAGCCACTATGTGGCCATCCCAATATATAGTGGGGCAAAACATGCTGCAGAGCCAGGTTTTATTCCAAAGGACTTGTGTTCATCAAGCACTGAATTAGCTCATATGGCTCTCAAAGCGTGCAGGAGCTCCTAAAAGTTTTGACAATGCTCTTTTCTGTGATTTTTCAGACCACTAGGAGGCACAAGTCTAACAAATTACTCCTGTTACTACACTGATTGAGACAGAAGTTTATATATTACACAAATTACTAAAATAGAGATCCAATTATACATGTGTCTTTTTTTGACAAAAGATACTAAACGCTCCCCACCCAACTCATCAAAAATGTTAAGATTTTAATTTATATCTCCAAAAGCAAAGCTATTTAACACAGAAGGTGAATTAAATATTTACTGAAATATAAGTCTGATGCAATGCCATTGGCATGATTTATTTCCTCCCAACTAAATT
The DNA here is from genome assembly GCF_030867095.1 of Alligator mississippiensis. NCBI lineage: Eukaryota > Metazoa > Chordata > Crocodylia > Alligatoridae > Alligator > Alligator mississippiensis. Next base: position 91,095,423 of record NC_081824.1, read on the forward strand.
CAGAAATGTATTTTCCTTCCAAAAGCAGGTGACAGTAAATGTCTAAAGCTGGATATGGAACTGTGTTCTTTATACTATTTTAGATGTCTATCAGCTCTTACAGAGAAAAACTAAATCCTGCATTCTCAATTTGCCAAGTAAGGAAATGTATTTAAATGAATGTTTTTAAAGATAAGTCTATACCATTTGCATATTCAGTAATTTATTAACAATGGGGACCAGTTACACTTTCCTGTAATCATAATTTTCATTTACAGCTGGAACACCATCTTTAAAGCAACCTAGGAAGGAAGTTAAATATATTTTCCAAAATAAACTGAATATATTATAAGGGTGGGAAACTAAAGATTAGTTGTTGTTGTACGTAAAAGGACATTATGCCTAGTAAGTATCTGGGTGCCAAATAACCAAATGTGCCTGTTATCCAAGAGGCATCTTTGCCTGGGTGGGCAAAGACGCACCTCCTGTCGCATCCACATCTCAGATTAACCATGCCACCCCTCCCCTCGTGTCAGTGTGCCAGGGGAAAAGGGAGGGGGGGGCTCCGCGCAGGCTGCTTTACCTCATGCAGGCTGCTTTCCCCCGGACTGTGGGATTCGACAAAACCGGAAGTCCCACTTTCAGCTTCCCTTTTGCCACGTCAACCGGTGTCAACCATCATGCCACTTAATAGAGCATGTCGGTTAATAAAGTGCTGGTTAACGCGGCTTTTACTGTACTTGCATCTGAAATTTGATCAGACTTTTAATTTGCTGGGAATATCCCTAAATTCAATTCTTGAGTTACATCAATTGCTTTTTTCACTGTTACTACTGTGTATATTTCTATGAAAGTGGAAACATTTTTAAACTGTTTTGTGTGCATGTCAAGCACTTTTCATAAAGCTATAAAACCTATACACGATAACTTTGCAGGGGGGACTGGGGAGGAAATCAAAGCAGCCCTAGTTCAAGCTCTCCTATATCATCCTAATGTACAACACCCTCCAAGGTTCTGCTTCTTGGTGGAATCAAGTAGCATATTTTTCAGGAAAGTTCAAATCTGGAGACCCATGAAAATTTAATTACAGTGGAGATACTTATTTATGGAGGTACTGGATTGGTACCATCAACGTGGTTTCCATGAACTACTGGAATGGATGTCACATGCTACAAACTTGTATCTGCCAATTTAAGACTGAATTCAAAGTGACTGCACTCCAGTGACCTACAGTTGAAAAGCATCATATCTTATTACAATACTCAGCAATAATAGTCAGGTGAGTTTGGCTTCCACTATCTATTTTTAAATTAAATGACAGTTCTACATGTGGTTTTCTAGATATCACAGTTACTATGGTAGTTGGAGAAAATGTCAAATTAGGCACAACTTCAGCTGCTTTGGCTGCTTATTCTTCACATGAATTCCAAGACGTCAAATTAGTATTTTTCTGCAAACATCCCATGTGGTTAAGACAAACCGAAAGAAAAAAAAAACCCTAGACAGTCAATATGAACAGAACTGCAATCACATGATTAAGGAAAATAGGCTGCATTGTCTAGAGGTAGGTGTCATTAGAGCAGGGGAAAAAAAAAACATTCCAATAATTGAACTAGTGAAAGCACTAGGAAGTGATCTCTTGGTTGTCATTAGTTTAAGCTGGTCAGCATTAATGTTTTCCCAGGAAAGTATAGATGTTTAAAAAAAAATAATAGTTCAGGTAACAAGCAGAATTCTTCTTACCCCTGAGGCATCTGACAGGAGCAGCACATATAAAATGCCTGAATGACAGCACTTAGCCTGTTTGCTGTCATGGAGATAACATCCTGGCAATCAGCACAAGCTTCCTGCTTCCCGGCAGCATCATATGCTTTAGAATCCCTTGCGTCAATGGATAGCTTTTCTCCACTCTCAGTTCCAGCAGTGTCAAAGGAAGGCGTAGGCGTAGCATCCTGCTGCTCTGGCCCTTTTTGCTTTAGTAAGATGGAAGTAATGTTGGTAGAGTCTCTTTTGTTCTTCATCAATTCTGTAGCGATCAGAACAAGCCATTCATCTAATGAGTGCCACAGTAATTCCAGGGGCTGCAATGAACAAAGAGGTAACAAAAACATAATTGGGCATTTTTATGAATGTTTGCAATGGGGATAGCATGCAACTGATAAAATACATAAATACAACATTAGTTCCATGCACGTAATTAAACTGCTACATCAAATTCTAATAAGTCATCTTAGAAATGAGAACAAGTATATGTTCATGTAAATTATTTTTATATATCCAAAAGGCATTTAGAAAATTACATAAAATTAAATAAAAAGTGAAGTACAATCTATCAATTCAGCACAGTAAACAAAAGCCTTTTTTTTTTAATCTCTGCTTTTAGTGAAGTGGTTCTCAACCAGGGTGCCATGACACTGTAGGGTGCCATAAAATACTTTTAAGGGTGCTGCAGGGTGTTGTGCAATATTAACAGTATTAGGCATACAAACACCTCCAAAATTCACAAGATAAATCCAGATTTCAGAGAAGAATCCATAGTGTCAAAAACATTCAGACCTGCTGTGGTGTTTCTGAGTTCTTAGCAACAGAAGAATTATTCTACTGTCCCTGTCTTCCCCCTCACCCCCTTCTCCCTGCAGCCTTGGGCCCGCATCTCCCTTCCCCATCTGCCCCCCAATCTCCCTCCTACCCCACTATTCCCCGACTCAGGATCTGCCCTCCTCCCCACACTTGTGTAGCCTCTGCCTACTCCAGCAGGCTCCAGCCGGAGGCACAAAGCACAGCCCCAGCCTGGTCCAGTAGCAGCAAGTGCTGACAGTACATTGCTGCTACAGAGTTGGGCTGGGGATGTTCTTTATGCCCCAGGCTGGAGCACAGGCAAGCAAAGATATGCTGAGGAGGGGCAAGAGCCGGGGGTGAAGTTGAGGATAGGGCAAAGGGACACAAGGCCATTGGGGACAGAAAGATGCAGGGGGTGCAGAGGTGGCGAGACACAGGCAGCAGCCTAGAGTCAGAGCCAGGGCTGCAGTAGTTACCCGCCACTTCCCCTACCCCTCTCCCCGCCTGGCCACTTCGTACTCAATTTCAAGACAAGGGAGTTTTTACGTGCTGTGTTAAACTAGACCATCAGTTAACAGGAATACCTTAAGCTTAACAAGTTCTGTAAATTCAGTCCACAACTAACATATATATGCAACTCATATTAAATACTTAGTAATTAGGGGTGCACCGACAGATTTTTGGGGCCAATACCGATATCCAATACTGAAGGAGGCATGTTGGCTGATACCAATCCGATTTCCAATACAGCTGCCTCCAGCTGGTAAATCCAGTGTGCTGGAAAGGGAGGTAAGGGGTGTGGGGGGAGCAGATCAACATCCCCCCACAGTGAGGGAGGGGGCAGGCACTGCCCAGGTGGGGCAGCAGGGGCAGAGCTGCAGCTTGGGAGGGCATGGAGGGGGTGCTCCCAGACCTGCACAGGGCAGGGCAGGCGGTGAGAGGATTCTGCATCCACCCCGAATTTCACCACAGCTCAGCTCCCAGCACTGCCACTGCCAACCACCCAGAACTGCTCCAGCTCAATGCCCTGTCTCTACTCACGCGCCAGGAAGAGCCAGGGCTGTGCTGGGCAGCTGGCTGTGGCACTACTGGAAGCAGAGGCGAAATTTGGGGTGGATGCAGCATCCTCCCAGGGCTGCTGGAGCCCACTCCAAGCCCAGCCCGCACCGAGAAGAGCCCCACGCAGCCCCGGCTGCAGCCCACCCCTCCCCACACAGATCTGGTGGCACAAGCCACCCCCCCGCAGGGTGCAAGCAGTGGTGGGAGCTGCCCCCCCCCACGCCCACCCTGCCCAGGCAGCGCCTGTCCCTGCACCCTCCCTCACCGCAGGGGGCGTTGATCTGCTCCCCAACCCACACGCCTTCCTCCACACCAGACTTACCAGCTGGAGGCAGCTCTCCACGCTGCCTGACTGCTGCTGCGCACAGCACACGCATTTTATCAGCCAAATTATCAGCGCCATCAGGCTGATATCCGACACAGCCAGTTTTTATTTTGGTATCGATCCAATATCGGACCAATGTATCGGTACACCTCTAGTACATGGGGTACAAACCTCCTTCCAGCTATGAACACAGCACATAATACAAGTCTACCCCTTTAGAATGTTAAATCTTTATTCTGCACCCTGATACTCAAGAAATTACGGAGGTTACTTCCCAACAGAAATTTACCACAGGTTTGGCAGAAGTCCAGGCTGGGCCTCAAAAGCTGATAGAGGGTTTACTTAACAGACACTATGATTTGAGAACTGAACTCCTAATGAACGATAGACACCTCTTGAATACAAACATGTTATCACATGTATCAGGTCATTCCCACACTTTAAAGCATTATTTATAGGAGTATTTAAAGAATGGATGTGGACTCAGATTTCCCTCCCTGAATTTTTTTAGTACTCCATTTCTAAAGCTTGCTCTTCTTCCTCCTGTTTCCCTACTTATCACACCAGTAACTGGATGGTGCTTCTTTGGGGTTACCTCAACTGAGTGTGCCAACGTAGGTACCATTTTCTCCCCAGCTGCATCTGACATAAGATCAAAAAAGGTTGGCTTCCCTACAAAGATGCACAATCAAACTTTACCACAACATAATGTAAACAAAGGTTCTAATTTAAAACAAGATGTATTGAATGTACAAAAAAAATATGAAAAAAACCCAGATTCACCAAGACTAAGACAGGCATTTCCTGGAATACCCTTATTTTTTTCTCATGTCTTCCTCTAAACCTTTCAGATGTTAAGCTTGTGAGACTCCTTTCTCTGCTGGTGTCTGAGTACTCTTCTTTTAATTCCCACTATGCCTTATAGATATATGCATCTGACTTGCCATACTAAATGATTTCCATTTTTCAACTCAGTATCTCTCAGGATCTTAATTAAATTCAAGGGATGTACTCAATGTCATGATTAGACAGTTTCAATTATTGTTTTGCTAGTATAGCTTTTTAACTTGGCATTTTATATACATATTCCTGCCATCCTCATTCAATGCTGTCCATATTTTATTCTAGCAACAATGAGCACGCCTAGGCAGGTTAGCTGTCTGGACATCTTCAACCAAGACAAAGCTAAGGTACCAGCTTAGTAAAAATGAAGGCTGTCATATTTTTTTAAATTATTCTAATGGTTAATTTGATTTCAGTAAAGGTTCCTTTTCCCCTTTGTTATACCATCTAAAAACAACTTTCCTTGATTCAGGCATCAATGTTATTAAATGCCAAAGACAGCCCACTATTGTGTATATTTCTATTAAATATATTCACCTTCACTCTCCACTAGTCTAGGAAAAAAGTGGTGCACAGCCTAGGCACCAACAATCAAATTTATGTCCCCAACTTCAGCACACAACAACACATACTTTGTATTGACTGTGAAATACAACATGGCATAAGATACCTGTTTTTTCCCAAATAGAAGTTTCTACAACTACCTTTCCCAGAGGGCAGTTAACTGCTTTATCCTATGAAGAATGTATCTGCTATAAAATGAATCTTACAAAGAATGAAGTAGGCTGTTGTAACACCCATGATCAAAGCTCTTCGCAGGTCCTAAAAGGAGCACAACATTCAAGTCTTTTGCATTTGTTCCCTCTTCTTCTGTGTTTTGTATTTGCAAAGCCCCAATTGGTCTGCAAATCAACTACTTAAGAGACTACTATCAACTACTTAAGAAACTACTAATACTTCTGTAACAAAGTCAGAACATTTTGGCCTCTATCCCTTAGAACCGAACTCTAAGATCAATGGCAGCACTTTAAGCTAAGGATAAGGAAGAGTCAAAATCAATTCATAGGGAGAACCCAAAAGTTTCTTGGGATTCCAGTAACACAAATACTCCAAGTCCAAAAGGGACAGACACACTGTTTGCAACATATAACCTTAGGATTTTTAATTCAGCACTCTCTCTTGCTAGGGCAGACTAAACCCTTTCCTCTAATTTATATTTAACCCCTTGAAAAGTGGAGGTCAGTTAATCTTAAAGTACTAAAGAGACCAAGCAAAATCCAAGGAAGAATTATTCCTTCTAATTTTAAGATTTTAATTATAGATAAATTTCATTAAACCCCCAAGCAAAAAAAAAAAATCATGAACATTCGGAGTTGTCGATTAATCAAAAACCTATGACATCATCTACTTAAATATATTTTGATCATTTCTTTGGAAAGTGTAGATTGGTCGTACATCCTTTATAAAGCGTGTATCAGTGTACTTTCAGAAAATAGTGTCAACTGTGTAATATAAGCTTTACATATTACACACTGCTACTAAATTTAGCTGAAAAGAATGGTAATTGAGTGTGTAAAACAAATATGGGATGAAATGTTTAGCAACATTCAGCTACATATCAAAATATTCAACTGAAGTAGGATTTCATTTAAGAAGAGAGTATAATAGCATTAGCAATATTTTTGCAAAAAAAATCTCATATTTTCCAACACAGCTCATAAAGAAAAAAGGATGGAGATCAAGCTAAGTAAAAATTTAATCAGCAATTTCTGAAACACCACATTTATGGATTTTAAATGAATGCCTGTCTCCATCCAAATGAGCCTGAAAAAAATCACAAGTAAAAATAGTAATGATCACCTAGTAAAAGATATGTACTACTCTCAGTTCCAAACATTAAAAAAAGTAAAAATTAAAAATGTCTCTGAAAAGTTGTCTGTCTAACTACTTAAATAGATGTGCATGGGTAAATGTTTGTCTCCTTTCAGTTAGTAAAAGCTGCCAATTTAATGTAAAAACTACCAAGGTGTTTTAGTAGTTACCAATTAATGAAAATTTAAAGTAGTAGAAAGGTAAAGCAAAATTAAAGTATATAATTTGGTTTTTGACAATTGTTGATTTAATTCATGACAAAAGTCATGATTCACCCTGCTTCTAACTATATTACTATCAAGAATTAAATAACCTATTTTAAAACCAGGTTTTAAAATATTACCAAGAAATATCTTTTTAAATTATAGAATTTATTTCCTTGTTTCAGCAGAAGCTGTTCAACAAAATAAAATAAACTAATACTTAACCCTTACAAAGTGTGAGACTGAATATCCAGTTTTGGGACTGCTGTATCCCTGTTAATGTATTAATCTTGCATCATACATATACTACTTAATGCTAAAATGACATGCACATCAAAGAAAATACAACTGACAGACTTTTTTTTTAAAACAGCTGTTTTAAAAGGAAGGCACTGAGTCAACAGCAAATTGAAATGCTGTACAAAACAAACTATCATACATGTAGCATGCATGTAATAATATACCTTCAAAGTGTTTTTGTTTGTTTGTTTGTTTTTTTACAAACCAGTAGCTACAGCAAAGGTTTAAAGGCAGCAGTGAAGCTAATTAATTAATTGAATATGAATATTCTTAAATAATACTGCCTCTGGAAAATGATTAAAAGTAAAAATAACTCATAGATTAAGAACTGACTTAAAACCGCAACTACTTCAAGAAGTTAGATCAAATAAAACAATAAAACTTGAATTGCTTCCAAATATTAACTTAGAATTACAGATACTGAATCTACCGTGTTTCTTATTTTAGAGCATGGCTGTCCAACTGCCAGCCCACGTGCCACAAGAGGCCTGCAAGGGGTTAAACTGTAGCCCTGGGTTCCCTCCCACACAGCTTCTGTTGCCCTCTATTGCTCCACCTGTAGCAGCAGGCAGGAACTCCAGGCTCCCCATCCCTCTGGTTTTCCCATCCTCCCACTACCCCTGCTCCAGGGAGCAGGACAGTACAGCATGGCAGTCTTCAGGGTGCCCGTGGTCAAGGGTGCCCAAGTGGTGAGCGTACGGAAACTTGCTTCAGAAGGGCTAAGAATGAGTTGGGGTGCACGGTGCAGTGGGGAGATATAGGGAGCAGCAGAGAGGAGGGTGCCTGGTGCAGTGGGTGGGCAGCAGCAGGGAGGCATGTGGTACAGCAGAGGGGCCAAGAAGGCGGTGCAGTGGGAAGGTTCCTAGGCAAGGAGTGCAACAGGGGAGAAAGGAGGCAGGAAGGAAGAGGAGAAGGTGGTAGAACATGAGGTCCCCAAGACCCATGGTCCCCACCACACTGGTGCAGCCTTTACTATGGATTCAGGGAAATGTGGCCCCCAGTCACTTAGAAGTTGGACAGCTCTGTTTTAAAACACTGAGAATACTCATAAATACTACTAAAACAGAAAGAAAAGCTATTATTCCACAAAAATAGCTTGGTAATTATAGAATCATAGAAAACTTGAGCTGGAAAGGACCTCAGGAGGACATCTAGTCCAACCCCCTGCTCAAAGCAGGACCATCCCCAACTAAAGACTTTTGTCATCCCAAACAATGCTTTGTGTAGCTGGGTCTTAAAAACTTCTAAGGACGGAGATTCCACCACCTCTCTGGGTAACCTGTTCCAGTGCTTTACTACCCTCCTCATGAGGAAGTTTTTCTTAATATCTAACCTAAACTTCCCTTGCTCCCACTTGAGACAATTACTCCTTGTTCTGTTATCTTCCACCACTGAGAACAGTCTAGAGTTCTATCCTCTTTGCAACCACTCTTCAGGTAGTTAAAGGCTGCTATTAAATCCCCTCTCACTCTTTTCCTCTCCAGATTAAATAAGCCCAGTTCCCTCAGCCTCTCCTCATAAGTCATGGACCCCAGCCCTCTAACCATTTTTGTTGCTCTCTGCTGGACTCTCTCCAATTTGTCCATATCCTTTCTGTAGTAGGGGGCCCAAAACTATTTAGCCTCACCAGCGCCAAGTAGAGGGGAAGAAACTCTTCCCTCAATCTGCTGACAATGCTCCTACTAATGCAGTTCATTTTGCCCTTAGCCTGTTTCAAGAGGCACACCATTGGTTCATATTCAGCTTATTGTCCACTGTAACCCCCCCAGGTCCTTTTCTGCAGAGCTGCTCTTAGCCAGTCAGTCGCAGCCTGGACCAGTGCATGGGATTGTTCCGTCCTAAGAGCAGGACTTTTTTGCACTTGACCTTATTAAACTTCATGAGATTTCTTTTGGTCCAATCCTCCAATTTGTCTAGGTCTCTCTGAACGCATGCCCTACCCTTCAACATATCTGCTATTCCACCCAGCTTGGTGTCAACCACAAACTTGTTGAGGGTCCCATCTTCCTGATCACTGATGAAGACATTGAACAAAACTGGCCACATGACTGAACCCTACAGCACTCAGGCTGGCAACTAGATCAGGCCATTGATTAATACCCTGCGAGCCCAACGATCCATCCATTCTATCTTACAGTCCATTCATCCAACCGATACTTCCTTAGCTTGCTTAAGAGAATGTTGCAGGAGACCATATCAAAGTCTTGCTAAAGCCAAGGTATAAAAGCATTTATATGCCTTATAAATGATATATTAGAGAATATAAAGAACAAGAAGAATGAGATGAGATGTAAGCCATGGTTAAACAGAGCTCATGTAAAAATCATTAGACAAAAAGCAAAGAGATGCATATAACTTAAAAATGAGTAGTGTAATCAAATAAACTTACTTCCTGTTCATGAGATGTCTGATTAATGAATAAATGCTTTGTGAAATTTATCACTTTCATGTCTATCTTCCTAACAACATCATATACTTTTCTGACCTTGAACACCTGACTTCTTGGAGTTTTATTTCCATTGTAGCCCATGTCATTTCCATTATTGGGAGAGGATGGGCCAATGCGAAAGACATGACAAAATATCCTCACGATCCTTAAGAGACTCTTCATTTGAGCTTCATAATTACTTGACAAGCTGGGGGAAAAAATGGAATATTTAAGTATTCTTTCAACATTTTTTTTTAAATGATGCTATTTAAAGACACTTTTCTTTACATGTTAGGATTCAGATCACCAAGGGTTACATCTCTCTGATGTACATTGACAAGAAAAAAACTATGTGCCTAACAAACATGAATATACCCCTTATCCACACACCCACCCACAAGATTAAGCACACAGGCTATAGGCTTTATTGCACAGGTCTACACATATTTAGCATGAGTAATTGAATGCAAAATAGTAAACAGAAGTTCTTTTGTGTTCATCTCTAATGAATCATAAGAAATTAAATTTGTAGACAATACAGGAGTAGTTCTACAACAAGGCCTTAAAACACCACTAACCATAGATCAGGATGACTCAGAGACATTTTCTCATCCAAAAATGAAAATACCTTTCAGTCTGCTGCTAGAACTGTGATAAATATATATCTTACTAGAGTCTAGTACAGTGGTTCTCAGCTGGTTACCATGGTGCTGTTACTGCCATGGCCAGGTGGAATGGCCCCACAAGCTTGTGCACAGCCAGAACAAGAAGGGCTGCCACAAAAGCAAATGCTCTTGCCTGTATTAGGGTTATCTGATAAACCTATACCAGAAGGGAACGCTCAGTCCTGCTACAGCCCTTCCTGGTCGAAGGTCTCTTTCTCTTCCTGGAAACGGTCATGCAGGGCAGGTGGAACTGTTCCATGCACCTACGTTTCCACGAGAAACATGGGGGTCTTGCAGACAATGAAGAGCTGTGGCAAGAGTAGGAACTTCTGCCTGGTTTAGGCTTATCTGACTGTGCATGAGACACAAGGGGCAGCAGTATCCCAGACAGGAACTACTAAGGTAAACAGAAACATCACAGCAGGGATTCTCAACTGGGGTGCCAAATTTTAGAAGTTATGGAGTGGTGCCCTGAATCTAAAAAGGATGAGAACCAAAAAATAAATAATACCATGTGCTAAATACATTTGTCTATCAATTTTTATACCTGCTGGATAATCCAAATTATTCTTATGTCTGAACACGTTGGATAATTATTTCTATTGCTGAAGCAGCCAGCAAATGGTTCTTTAAATAAATAAAAAGGAAACCTCCTCCCCCCAAAAACTCTAGTACCATCCTCAGTACATTCATTAAGAGCCATCTGCCTTCTTCAACTCATTAAAATGATAGAAATTATACCATGTCTTCAAAAAATAAATAAATAAATGTGTTGCATAGCATACTAAGTCACGTATACTGTCCCACGCAGTATTACTGGTAAATGTAAAAGTTATTAATTATAACTCTTACTGAATAAAAATAGTTTAATACCCGTGTATCTAAATGAGACAGCACTCATCTAGACTCACCATCTAGGTGCAGTAAGTGTCCCTGCAACATCTGGAAAATTAATGTAAAATCTAGATGGTCATAACTTAATTAATTAATTGACAAGTAGCACTGACTAGAGGTCTGCAATGTGATCAGGACGCTACCAGATGCAATGGAACCTGCTGACATGCTAATGCAGGGACAGGCAATTATTTGGGTGGAGGGCCACTTACTGAGTTTTAGCAAGCCATTGAGGGCCACATGATAGGCAGTCAGAGGCAGACAAATAATAAATTTTCTAAATTTTTTAGGGGCCCCGTGGGCCAAATAGGATGGCCTAGCGGGCCGCATCCGGCGCCCGGGCTGTATTTTGCCCACCCCTGTGCTAATGGGAAGTAGAAAAGTATATTCTGTTGTAAGCAAAGCAGAATCAGATACAAAAAAATTTCAACTTGCGAAAATTAGTAGGAATAGACTTCATAGACTTATTTATGACAACCAAAGTATGCCCCAGAATAGTATTAAGTTGGATTCTGGTTGTAGCAGGTAGGAATAGAATAAAATGCAAGGAAGAAAGAACACACACATGCGCACCCTCAAAAAAAGATTTGTATAAGCCAGTTCAGAAGAGGTATAAAATACCCTGCCATGGCAATAGCCTTGCTATACAAAACTCTAGTACGAAGTCAGTCAAGTTCAGCCCGTTTTCTGTGAAAGGGTCTTTCATCCAAAAGTTCTCAAAGTCTGATAAAAGAGTTGAAAACTGAAGAGCCTGTAAGTCACTAATCTTAAGCAACTGCAAGACGTTATTATTTTACCACTATTGATAAGTTTCAAATCTGACATTACAGGCTGTGAATTATGCATGCCCAGTACAGAAGTTCTTCACTCTGAAAAGCCTTGGAGGGTATTGCACAATTAAGTTATTGAACTGTTTATTAACAGGGTTATAACACAGTCAGATTCCACCTATGCAGGTGAGACCAAATAATGCCGTGCAACAATAATGCCCCCACAAAAATATAATATTCTTTCAAGCAGATTTGCAGAAGCATCCCAAATTTATGCTTTAGCAGAATGCTAAACTGTTTGTGATTTTTTTCATTGTAGAGGCACTGGCTGGCATTTTGCATATTTGGAGACTTGGAGACCTAAAATATGGCTAGCAATTGTATGCTTAATTTGGCATTCAGCCAAGTCTAGGATTTTTTAAATACTTAGATTCATATTTGTCTGCAATACAAAACACAAAATCAATGCATAAATGTGCTATATTTAAACTGGTTCCAATTTGTGCTAAAACTTGATTTCCCTGCGTACTTTGAAAGCAAAAGGTTCCAGACATGACAGTCAACAGTATGGGCAATTTGTACGTTTTCTTTAAGAAAGGAACCATAAAAGAAACTTCACTTCTTAGACTGCCTTTTAAAATAAAATAAGTATTTAAAGTACTTTGGAAATATGTAAGTAGGTTTTAAATTTGCACCTTATTAGATGAGCTCACATCTTCCTTCCTCTTATTTACCTCTCGCAAACATAAGAAACTAATTGAATTTTTTGAGAAAAACATAATATCAAATGTTGATTACACTGTAGTTTTTAGTTCCAATCTCTTTATGTTCCAGGTTGAGAATGCTTTTAGAAAGAATATGATCAATTCTCAGGAAGAATTAATGCTGGGATAATGCCAGCTTAATGGACTCAAAACTAGAGTTCCAGCTAGTCCTCACTCTGTACCCCATTACTATGAAACATTTCTTTAACACAAGTGATAAAGAAAAGCAGTTTTTACGCAACTTGAATTTTTAAAACATCAATGCTTTCTGCAGTGCTCCAACAGCAAAACAACCTCTCTTTTACAAGAAGTCCAATTATACTAGTATAAGTAAGCTCTACATACCTATAAGCTCCCAATACTTCACTCAAATATGGAAGGGTCAAAACTCCATCCAAAGCCTAGGTGATTCATCATATTAGCATGGTTAAGGCATCAAAACCAGCCATCTTTGACCCTCCCCCCACTCAGTCTGAATGACCAGATACCCATTTGCAGCTGACTTCAGACTTCCACTAAAAATTGCCTCAAGTGATGCCTGAACTAACAACTTTGGATCTGTGGTAGGACATCATAACCACTCCTCTACTACACCCCCTATTATAAGCAAGTACTGTACTCCACATTTTATTCTCAATCCCTTTGTGAGGTTAAGACAATTAATCATTTTACATAACAGGATGAAAACACAGAGGCCACATCCAGACAAGCGCAGCCATGCAGTACGTGATGCCACAGACCTGTCTGAAGCACCACACATTCAGGTATTTGGGAGGCGTGACCTTGGAAAATCCCAGGTTCAAAAAAAATAAAATAACTCCCATGCAGAAAAAGCAGCAGCATGCACTGCCCAAAACCAGAGCCTGGCCTGCCAGAGCCATGTTCTGGCTACTGGCCAGGCTCCTAGCTGCAGGAGCAACACAGCTTCAGCACCCCGAGGCCCCCAGAATTCCAGAGAGGGCTGCTGGGGCCAGCACAGTTGCTGGTCCCAGCCTCCCCTACCCCACCTAATCTACTGCGCAACAGAGGGCATATGGCGCAGGTGTTCCCCAGGGACAAGAAGCAGCCACACAAAGTGTGCGGCTGCTTCTTGTCCCCGGGGAAATAAACTTCTGCACTCATGTGGACACAGCAAGAGTGAATAAACAATTTGCCCAGGTCACACAAAAAGACTGTGGCCAAAAACTGTATCCATATATAACCACTAACAAACTTTACTGAAGGATAGAGATGGACTACAACGAAGAAAAGTAGGAAGCTGAGCTTTTGAATCTATTTACAGCATTATAGCAAGTTTGAGATATAAAACTTAAGATCTAAAATTAATTTTATGAAACTATAGGAGTATAAAAGAAAACCTTGTATCCTTTGTTACCTTAGCAGAAATCTGATCCATCTGTGATTTTACCATTTTACATATTGGAGTATTTGTGAGCATCCCACAAGTTTGGAGACCTAATCCTATCCTAAACCGAGGACATGGATACATGTACATTTGGAACCCTTTCAAAAGGGAAATGTTCCAAAAGAGCATCAGCTTGTACATACCGGGCACATCTATACCTGCAATTAATGTGCATGAATAAACCCCAGAGCTTATTACTTTAGAGTTTTTTTGCTCCTGGGCACAACATTTAAACATGCACCCGTGAGCAAAAAAAACCAAACTTGAATATATTGCTCCGGAGTGCATTCATGCTCAGCACATTGAGGCTGGCTGGAGCAGCTTCAGCTGGCAGTAGCCAAGGACTGCTCTGACTGGGCTCAATGTGCTGCAGAGGGGCTGCCGGGGGCATGACGGTGCTTCAGCACAGGGTAGGTGGCCCGTGCACTGAAGCAATGTAGTGCCTCAGCCAGCTGCTGCACACACAAAAAAAATTTCCAAAGCAGGCTAGCACTTGTTTTTTTACAAGTACTAGCTTGCTCCGGAGTTTATTAGTTTTGCGCACCCTAATAGGGGCATACATGTAGACATGAAAACGTTTACTGTGAAGCTAATTAGGCAGCTCTGCAGTAAACATTTCATGTAGACACCCTAATTGCTGTGTGTGAAGGCGGCAAGAATGATTCAAATGTAGCAAAACTGTTCCGACATTAAACTGGATGAAGCAACATTAAAGTTAAAGCAATGTTATTACATGTGAATTGTTCCCTGCTTGTTCACACATAACAGCTGCGGCCCTTCTGAAAACTTTCCCCTTTTGAAAGAGTTGCAAATGTACAAGTATCCAACCCTAACAGTGATGGTTTCTTCTATGCTCATGTTAGAAGGCTAGGAGGTTGGAGGTTTTGTTTCATTTTTCAAAAAAGCTTTATCTTTGCAATACAAAACACAAAATTAAAATTTATTTCATTTAAATCTGAGATTTTTTTTAAACAATATTAATATTTATCTATTAAAGCAAAACCATGTCAAAAGAGAAGACAACAAATAAGTCTGTGGAAGAATGAGTTACATGGGGAGTTCTGACAAGCTACCTGGAAGTTGGATCTATACTCAACATAACTGGCATAAAGTCATTTTGCTGGGTGTGAGCTTATCCCAGACTGTCAGAGAAATACTCAAGAATTTCTTTCCTTTTCTTGAGACTGATAATCTCTCCAATTAACACCCTGTCACTAAACCTTCCCTTCTCTTTTCCAGAAAGCTATCATGAAGCAATTCTATCCGTTAGCATCTTCTACGTCTCCAAAATGATTCAAGGAAACTGTCTCACTATCATCTAAATTAGTAGATTCTGATACTGAAAGGAGTAATACCTATTTAATTTTCTCAGATACCCTAGGAGAGGCGTTTCATACCACAAATGAAGAAATTGTATGAAATGATGGTCAGTCAGTGACAAAACTTACAAGTGGGAGACGAGGTCTAAGGTATCCCAGTTACTTACAGGTATATCCCAAAATACATTACATATAAAGATTAAAAGATTTAGAATAGTAGAAAAAAAGGAATGAAATGCTGAACAGTGAAGGAAAGATCTTACAAATAGCTATAGCTACAGAAAGAAACAAAATGTACTATATCTACTCCCTGCTTCATGGTAACAACAGATACATGGAATAGGACAAGAGTCTCCAAAAAGTTCCATGTAGGCTTCTAAAGACCAAATCCACTTGGAATCAAGTCCAGTATCAAGAAGCTCGAATAACATGACAAATGAGTACACTTCTTTATGCAAGATGGCTGCACATACCAGTTTGAGCAGCACAGATGTCAGAAATGCTTTCAGGGCTGCTATAAACAAGAGAAAATGAGAGTATGAATGAGGACTTCCAGAGAAGTGGAAGTGAAACGGTGACATATCCAAAGAATAGCTATACAAGATCTAATCTGAGGTCAATCTACTCCAGTAGGAAATTGGGTTTTTTTAGCTTTTTTAAAGAGACTTAAGAGGCAAATCCCAGTGGCTGAGGCTTTCTCCAAACATAAAAAGCATGAATAACTGACATTATGTCTTCAGTCCAGTGTGACTAGAAATCTAGACTGGATAAATAAGTGGAACCAAACACATTAGTAAAAACATTTTTTTCACTATTGACTTATTTACATTTTGACACTTACCTAAGCAGTTTATGACCATTTGTTGTAGCAACTTCAGCAAGGCTTGTTAGGATCTTAAGGTATTGGCTTTCACTCTGCTGGGACAAGTGTTCTAGAACCTGCCGCAACTAGTTACATTAAAATACAGGAAATAACATGTAACCTTATTAAGTGTTACACTCTACCTAATCTATAATATATAGTTAGCAAAACTGGTAACTTCACAGAAACCGTCATTCATGGTTATATAATTTAAATGTATATAACTTCATAGGGGTGTAGGTTGTAGCTGTGTTGGTCTAAGAACATAGGCAGACAAGGTTCTTTAGGGGAATCAGATTCACCCAAAGAACCTTGTCTGCCTATGCCCTTAGACTTTTTTTTTAGTTATGAGAAAGTAAAATAAAACTAGTTTGCTATGAGAAAGTCGTGCAATGGCATCAGAAGCCTTTTTAAACTTGAGGTGTATCACATCCATTGCTTCCCATTCCAAAAAGACTGGTCACCTTGGTTAGGCATGACTTGTTTTTAATGAATCCATGTTGGCAGTCACTTATCACTTATGAATAAATACTATATTATAGGCAGACACGGTTTTTTGGGTGAATCTGATATGTTTTATTAGATCAACTTAAACAGTTCGAAAAAATCCGAAGCTTGCTTAAAATTTTTTTCCAACTATTTAAGTTGGTCATATGCTCCTTTTTACTCTGTCTTGGCTTCCACAATTGGGTTCTCTTGTTTTTCCCTTCTACTAGCTAAACTCCCCTAAAGTAGCTCCTTATCCTTCTATTAAGTACCTTTCTCAGCATTTGTATTTACAAAACCTCTTCCTTTCCCAGGATTATGACTACCTTATGCAGATCTACAAGTCCTCAAACTTGTTTCCTCTGTCTAGTTCTGCACCTCCCATACAATTTAAACATCTCATATTTAATAAGCCAGACTCAGTGAAGTTGCACCCACATATTACAATATGTGCTTTTTGTAGACATTTTGTCTTAAAATACAGAATCTCAGGAAGATTTACAGCTACTACCTAATGATTAAATCATGATCAAGACAAACGTGGATAGGCATCTCATTGTACAATGAGATGGCAAAAATCTTTTTGAAGGAAAAACTACATTAACTAGCTAAATGCCAAAGGAAACAAAGAAAAGGCTAATCACTGAGAAGTGAATGGGCTATATAGAATTTCAAGACCCATGACAACTTGAAGAAATAGAATACAGGTAGTTGTGGTCTCTATATTGTAATACAAAATGTGAATTATAGAGGGAAAAATGCATGAAGGCATGCAAGTAACTGTCTTCCAAGAAAGTCAAGGTTCCTAGCAGACAGCCTACAGTGGATATCTGCAGAAGCCAGTACTGAAGCAGAATAGCCTTTTTTCTGTAATGTCACTGTATGTTTACAGTACTTTGTAGTGATTTTGTTAAAAGCTTGCAACAATTTGTTCTTCCAGCTCTCATGATGCTCAGACCTATCTGCCAAAATTGCTAAGTTCTGACAACACTAACAGGGTTTCAGCTAAAACTCAAACCCATTTAATGATGCCTACACATCTAATTTTACACCCTCTCTCCATGGTAGAAACTGGTTCATATTTAATAACCATTGTGAAACCCTATGCTACATTTTATACTAATCAGAATATACTCAATGGGCTACAATGTTCATCGATATAATCAAATCAGAGCATAGATCCTAAAATATCAGGGACATTTTGCAAAAAATATAATACCATGTTTTCCCGTAGATCTTCATTCTGTGTCATCTGAATAATTGTCTGAAATAGTCTAGGATGATGCTGTATTAAAACTTCACAAGTCTCTCCATACCCACCCTGTAAGAAAGCATTTTAAAACAATTATTAATTTATGTAGCACCCTTCCCAACAAAAGTTCAGGGCCTTTAAAACAGGAATGGCCAACTTGCAGAATGTGTGACATTAGTGGCATACAGCAGATCAAGAAAGAAGCTCAGAACAGAGCAACAAATAGGGTAGGAAGTAGAGCAACAGATCTGGCATGGAAAGGGCATCTGCATGGCCTGTGGAAAGGATGCGAGGTTCAATTTGTGGCACACCTACCCAAAAGGTTAGCCCCCACTGCATTAAAAAGAGTGGCCTGGAAGTTAATGTTTCAGAAGTACCATAAAATAAAAGGATCAGCAGCAAATAAAGTTCTCTTGAACACATTCCGTCAGGGAAAGCACATTAGCCTAAGTAACGGGGAAAAATGAATTACTCTTATCTAGAGGCCCTTACATCTTTACTGTTTTAGCAGTTTCACACAAATGCCTGAGAGAATTAGTTATAACTAGACAATGTAAGTCATTGTATGAATAAATGTGGCCTTCGAAAGGGCACTTAAGGTCTTGGAAAAAACAGAGCAACCATAATCTTTCAAACAGTTATTTTGTTTTAGAAGAAGCTTCAAACTGGTAGGCATTCACATTAAGAAGAACGCCTTGGCTGCTATCCATTGTTGTAATTATGGTGGGGGAGGGGAAGGGAGCAGAAATTGTTATTCTAAATACATACTAAACAAAAATAGGGAAAGCTGCGCTAAACTGAACTACCTCAAGAAATAAAACCCATGTGGATGGACTTATATTTAAAAGGACAGGAAACTAGAGGAATAAGAAAAAACTGTTTCCTTGAACCCCCTATAAAAGTAGTTCACAGTTCTCTCACTCTTATAAATAAGGTCATAGTTTTCAAATAGTAAAAGCAATCAAAGACAATACAATTCATTTCAAATCATTGTAGGCTATTTTAATTTAACATAAATAAAATGTATACCTGGACACAGAGATCCAGTGGGGTAACTCCATTTTTGTCTGGTAAATATTTGGCTCCTCTCATCAAAAGGATTTGTGCTGTGTCTCTCTGACCATGGCTGTACAGAGCGTAGGGGGGGAGGGGGGAAATGTTTACAAACATTTAGTTCATGAGAGTTACAACAGTTTAAATGAAACAGCTAATCAGCAGAACGGTAGGTATTCTTCCCAAACTGATTCCAACAGCAAGATCCCATAAAAATCTTTAAAGAGGAAGAAAGGCTAGAAGAGAGCTCCATTTCTTGTTCTTTTGACACTACTGAGAATCTGCATTCCGAGCCTATTGGAATAAGCTTGAAATAACAAGAGGTGAACTAAAATGACAGGCCTAGATCAGTGTTTCCCAACCAGTGTGCTGTCAAGCACGTCCAGGTGTGCCACAGCATTCTAGGCTGAAGCCACGCCCCCTGCCTGGCTGGAGCCAAGCCCCCACCTGCTGCTGCTGTGGGCACACACAGACAGAGAGACAGGGAGCATTGCTCCAGCCAGGCAGGGGGTGTGGCTCCAGCCCAAAATGCCATATGGCTGGCCGTGTAAAATAGTTTCCAAGAAATACTGAGCTTGGAAGTATAAATAGGATCTTCATAGTACTTCTTTAACAGACTACAGACATTCTTCCATGTAATTTTGAGTCTGTCTACCTAGCAAAGGAGGGTATGCTATGAAACTGGAAGCAGAGTAACATACTTTGTACTTACTGCAAGGAATTAGTGCAGAGTGATTAGTGCATTATAAATTCACACCATGGATTACTCCACAGTAACTTTCACAGGACAAAGATTATACTTGTTGAATGAGATATTATGGTTGCTTCCAGTGCCTAGGAGCTACCCCAATTACCTGTTATCATGCATTCTTACTTAATGTTCTAGCTATCCATAACTCATGTGGATGGGTTTACAATAGATTTAAAAGGATAAGGAAATAGAAATGATCATTAATAAATGCATGTCATACACATTATTTCTGTATTACTGAGGTTGTGAAGATAAAAAAGAATTCTGTCATTCAGCATATTACTCTGGCAATATTATTTTTGTACAGTAAGTTTTTCTGTTTTGTCTAATCTAGGATTTAAATGTGCAGAGTGGAAATCTTAGGGTCCCTAGGGCAGCAGTCAAGCTCTCCCCCAATCTAATTGTCAAATATAATTGCTTCATGCAATGTACAGTTAGCTATTTTAATGGGTCAACGCTAGCTGAAACAAAATGACACCAAAAAGTGAAATACCAATAATATGCCACAAATTCCAATAACCACTTAAGAAAACTAAATTTTTAAAACTAAAAAAAGGCAAAAAATAGACAGGCATGCTTCTATGAAACATACAGTTTGAGGCCTATAGTCACTAGAATACATATACTGCTGTGGGGTGTATGTACACATATATACACTAGTATTTTACAAATATTGCTTATCTGCACATACCATAACTTGCAAGACAGAAAAGATGAAATTTAGCTCTTGAAGGACTAACACAAAAGTTTCTGCACAACTTAAACGGCAATTTTATTCTCCCCTCTGTAAATGGAGCAGTCATACAGGGCAGGAGTTACTGGACAGCCCACTACCCAGATCCAATCCCCATGACACTAAGGCTGCTGCTACGACTCCAGCAATACAAAACATATGCTGCATTACCATGCTCTGATCCCACACAAAACCCCAGGTAATCTGATTTATGTACATTATATGAATTTCGTTGAAATAATATATTTTTCTTAAGCCCTATAAATCTATAAACAATGAAAATCTTATTTCAAGGCTATCTTGGGAAGATGAACATTAATATAGAACTAGTTTCTAGAATTAGCACCTGGGGTTCTCTCCTTGCCTTTCTGAGTCCCAAACAAGAACTATTCATTTCAAGAAATTACCATTCTGCCCCCTGTGCATTATTTTCTTTTCTAAAAACCTGCCTCCAGTCTGGAGCAAGCCACTTCTTCTAAAGGTAGTGCCAATACCAGTGCCTAAACTAAGTGTCAAGAGATGTTCAATTAACTAGTAGTTATCTATTGTTCTCTCCTTCTTCTCTCCTCAACTGTTGAGTCAGAGTATGTAAGCTCAAACAGACTTGGTCTCCTACAACACAGCCTTGTCAGGCCACCAGGTAAACCCATTCTCTCTTTGTTTACATTAATATTTTAATCACAGATGAACTGTTTAACCTGTAACCAAAACACTGGCATTATACTATTGTAAATGTTCTAACAAATAGCTGAAATGCTCTAATTAAAAACAAAAAGTTATTCATCATATGTGATTAATTTAGAAATAAAAGTAAACAATAAATAAAACAGAATTGACTAAACAACAACATCATTTCATTCCAATATTAAGTCTTTACGTCCTACATGCACATCTTACATGATAGATTACTTAAAGCCAATCTACATTACATTTGCCAGTTTATAGTAGTGCAAAATCATGTTTGACCACATTATATGCTAGCACCCCTCATAGTTATGGTTCACAAAACATTTCCATTTAACCTTTTTGCAAGAAAAATTAAAAGATTTTTTAAAAAAGTAGAACAAAATTAGTGATATCAAAACTTGGAAAGAATATAACCTGCCTATATTCCTGGCAAACTATTACTTTCAGATGGTTTGAACATTTCTTTGTCCTTAATATTGGTTATGGAGAGCTGTATACGAAGAAAACTGAGCTCACAAACAGCTGGTTATGTGATTACTTTAATAATCCAGTTTAAAACATTCATAGAACAAAAGATTAATTTAGTCAAATCTGGGCCAGTTTCATAGTTTTTGCTTTGACAAAAAAAAAAAAGCTATAATTTAAGACATTTAATTAGTTTTCAATTCAACAGTTTTCAAGTTATGACTCGCATATTAATAGAAGCACAGGTACATATTAGTTTGCAGTATCGGACTTGTATATAGTATGCATTACTCAGATGGGGAAAAACCACATGCACACACCGATAATATCACATTCAAGAGAAAGATTAAATGCAAAGTAAGGTTTCATACTTCCCAACGTAAGTACTTTGCTATGCACTGGATTCCTGTAGTTTTGTATGCTTATAAATTATTTTTTGTTTAGCGTTTGGAAGTCAAATATGCCATACCTGCAAGCAAAATAGAGTGGAGTTGCTCCCG
This sequence comes from Alligator mississippiensis, assembly GCF_030867095.1. Classification (NCBI taxonomy): domain Eukaryota; kingdom Metazoa; phylum Chordata; order Crocodylia; family Alligatoridae; genus Alligator; species Alligator mississippiensis. Next base: position 91,117,597 of record NC_081824.1, read on the forward strand.
ACACATTGGGTCTGTTAATATCTGCACCACTGTCTAGCAAACATTGTACCGTCTTTTGGGAAGAGAGAAAAAAAAAAGTCAAATATGAAAGAAGTCAAAATGTCACTAAGCTTGAAACTGTTTAGTTTATCCATCTGTTTAGTCATGCAAAAGGATTTCATTTCCAGTAGTGAATCTCAAAAACAAAATTCCCAAGCACTTGGAAAATGACTGTAATTGTTATACCTCATAAAGCTTTCACATGCTCAATTTCTCAAGAGTTAGTGTTTTAATACAAAGGCCTTTTATAGGACATTAGTCATTTGGTAAGACCCCTGAAATCAGATCCTAGATAAGCTTATACCAAAGTTAAAGCTGTACATATTTGTCAGTAACTTGAGGTTAACACATTCTGAAGTTTTAATTACATTTTCATTCTTAATGTGTTCTTTTGTGTATACGTAAAGTGAAAAGCTACTGGTTTCAAGGGACATGAGCTTTCAAAGGCAACAATCTATGTTGTCAGACAATCTATTTTGTCAGGCCTTAGCATCAGATGAAGTTGGTTGTTACCTAGGAAAGCTCGTGCTTCTCTGAATCAGCTAGTCTCTAATGTGCCACCCTGCCTTACCTTCTGCCAAATTCAAACTAACATAGCTAACAACCTCTCTGAATATTTAACATTAAAAAAAGGGAATTAGCATCCCACACTACTTTATCCCATTCATCTGAGGTTGCTGGGACTATAATAATCAGTCAAAGGGCTTGTTGCTATCTTGAAACCTGTTTCTTGCATCTTCAGAATCCTTCTTGATGGTTCATTCTTTACCACCAGTAGAATGGACTTGTACAAGCACACTGTACACGAGATACCATTTCATATTCAAAGTGGTCACTATAAAACTCTAAATGAATCTCATAAATCTATCCAAATACAATTCAAACAAATAATCTATAATTGTTCATATTTATTCCAAAGCAGCATGCTTAGTCCTTATGCAAGATCAGTTTCAAAGACTGTACACACACACACACGAATATCTGATAAGAAGCAATCATGCTTCTAGGCTTCCTAATTTAAGTAACTATGTTGTGCACTGGCACAGTCCACAGCCTCATTTGATTTTTTGAATTATTAAGAATTTATCAATTTAGATTTTATTTCAAACACATCCTAATAAAAAAATATTGTAAAAGTTATAAATGTGAATCCAAACACGTTATAATGAGTAATGGATGAAAAAAACATTAAACATGACATCGAAACCTGCAATCAACTATGTAATAACAATACACATTAATCAACTACAGAAACAGCTGCAGGGCATACATTAAATCATTTAAACCCCTCCAGAAAACTGCAAGATCAATCATCCCCACAGGAATAAACCACTTATTCCCATACAAGTATATCCAGTTGAGATCATTTACTAAGATAAATGATAGATTCTTAGCATTCCTAACCTTTGTAAAAGTGCATGACTAGCCTGAACTGTTTTTTGGAAGGGTAAGTTTTCTGAAACACTAAAGAGTTTTGCCAACTTTTTAATTACAATAAATTCAAATTATTTTTAAGAACTTACAGTCTTGTGGCCATTTTGGCATGCCACATGAAGTGCTGTCTGTCCCATGGCATCTTCAACATCTACATTACTGACATGTTGTACGAGATCATGAAGCAATTCTGTTCTCCCATTGACAGCAAGCCAGTGAATCTAAATAAAAGACATACAATTATATATACCATCACAATGACTATGAAAAATATTAGTATTTCATGAACAAATATAAAAGCCTGATGCTCTACTAACATTTTTATGAACAGAAGCACAAAACTGGACTTCTAAGTGAACATTTAGACAACTAGATAACATGGCCTGATATTCAAAGACACTGGGTGCAGAACAACTCCCTCTGATCTCTGGTAGATGGGTTAAGAAAAACACCCTCCACCTCTTTGTATCTGCCAAAAAACACATTAAGTAGATTGCCTGAATACCTTAGTGATAGGAACAGCAACCAGGGGACAGACAAGTAAAAAAGGATTTGGTGCTCCAACAAGTGTACAAGAAGAATGGGATTATTATAGGAAGAGCCCTATCTTGCTCAGCTCTGGCCAATATAGATATTAGTCACAAATATACTATAATTTAATACCACAAATGTACCCTCACTGATTTGAGGTCAATGCAGTTTGATAGAACTATGCAGACCATAGGGAAGTAAATCAAAATCCTACTTCAAAACATGAAAATCTGTCAGACTGTCCTAGCAAATCAAAGAAGTCACTTTGAGAATGGAAAGCTGAGTTTTTGAAACAATGTGTTATTTGAATTACAGATTTTACTGCTTTAAAAAAATAGAAATTGGTTTTGTCACCGAAATGAAATTTTGCTTTTTTTTTTTTTTTTTAAATAAACTTCAAACTACGATAGTTTTGCCAATGGCAGGCTGGCCAAGTACTCTGTAGGCAAAACTGACTGTCACTTCTACTAAATTCAGCATGTCATTAAATTATTCATTTCAAGAGCAGCACTGAAATTTAGAGCACTTACTGCAGTCAGACCTTCATTATTACAAATGTTGACATCTGCACTGTATTCTAACAGCTTGCTCATACATTTCTTCTGACTGTAAAGGGAAGAACATATTAAATTCCAGCCATGCAAAATGAGAAAGGACCTGTAAATAGCTTGCTCTAGCCACTTGTACAGGGTATTTAATAACATGCATAAACTACAGCAAGTAAACTTGATTCATTTCAAAGTAACCCTGATATATTTTTTAAAAAGCAAATGGTAACCAACAGCATAGAAAACTTATAAAGCTTAGAGGTTTATCTTAGGGCACAGAGAGGGAAAATGATGGGTTGTACAGACAGGTTTCTGTGTTACAGGTATCACAGTACTTAAGTGTCTTAGTCTTATATATAGTCCATGCTGTCATGTTAACTATATCTAAGAGAACTGGCCAGCCCTTCTGTTGATGTAAACTGATAAAGCTCCATTGGTTTCAATAGATGTATATCAGCTTACACCACTGACCCATTGTTTAAAATACCACGTACTTTCGCAATCACATAACTATATGGCAAACACAGCAATTACTTTCATAGAAAAGTACTAGAAAAAGTTTTTAAAGACTCTTTAAGTAATTTTTAATACTGTAAGGATTTTCCTGTTCATAAAAAATGATAAATCACACTTCTTTTCCATTTAGCTTGTTTGTCCAGAGTCTCCTGTTTCCTGTCATGTGAAGCAGCAAATGATCCTAGAGGCAATTAAGTTACCTTTACCTCTTCCCCAGTACTTTTCACAGACTTCTATCCTTGATAACACCACAAAAACCAAGAAAAGCCAGCGTTATGACCAGTTCTCTTTCCTTGCGTACAATGCTGCCAAACCTTGCCAAAAAAGGAACGCAGCTTACCAAAGAACAGCTTTGCTGAAGTTCACACAAGGCGGGAGGGGGGAGACACCAATGTTTTTAAATGTGGCAACTTGGTAAAACTAAAATGGACACTTTTTATTGATGTAGTTAAAATGACCAAACCGGGAGTTTGAGTTTACTCAGATTTCATAGATTTAGGGTCGGAAGGGACCTAAGTAGACCTTCTAGTCCGACCCCCTCCCCTAGGCAGGAGAGAAAACTGGGCTCAAATGACCCCAGCCAGGTAAATGTCAAGCCGCCTCTTAAAGACCCCCAGGGTAGGAGCCATGACCACTTCCCTTGGAAGTTGGTTCCAGATCCTAGCCGCCTGTAGTAGTGCCTCCTGATGTCTGGTCTAAACCTATTCTCTAGCAACTTATGGCTGTTATTCCTTGTTACTCCAGGAGGCACTCGGGGGAACAAGGTCTCTCCCAAACCCTGATGGTCCCCCCCCCAGTAATTCGTCGCCCCTCAGCCTTCTCTTATGAAGGCTGAACAGGTTAAGGTCCCATAGCCTCTCCTCGTAGGGTCTGCCCTACTGTCCCCGGATCACGCGAGTGGCCCTCCTTTAGACCCTCTCAATGCTGTCCAGATCCCTCCTGAAGAGCAGCGCCCAGAACTAGATGCAGTACTCCAGCTGCGGCCTGACCAGTGTCGCATAGAGAGGGAGGATCACCTCCTTGGCCCTGCTTGTGATGCATCTGCGGATGCAGGACAAGGTACAGTTAGCCCTACTGACCGTGTTCTCGCATTGTCCGCCCATGTTCATCTTGGAGTCAATAATGACTCCAAAATCTCCTTCTGCCACCATGCTCTTGAGAAGGGAGTTCCCTAGCCTATAGGTATGCTGCTGGTTCCTACTGCCCAAGTGCAGCACCCTGCACTTGTCAGTATTGAATCCCATCCTATTTTCATTTGTCCACCCCTGTAACCTGTCCAGGTTCTGCTATAATCTGTCCTTCCCTTCTAGCGTACCCGCCTCACCCCAAATCTTGATGTCACCTGCAAATTTAAACAGGCTGCTCTTCACTCTATCGTCCAAGTCGCTAATAAAGAAATTGAACAGTGCGGGCTCAAGGACCAAGCCCTGGGGGACCCCACTGCCCACTTCCCTCCAGGTCGAAAATGACCCGTCCACCACCACCCTCTGAGTATGACCCCTCAGCCAATTTGCAATCCATCCGATTGTGTAGGCATCAGTGCCACAGTCACCTAGCTTTTTAATGAGAATGGGGTGGGAGACAGTGTCAAAGGCTTCCTGAAGTCCAGAAAGACTACATGCACCGCAACATCTGTGTCCAGTGATTTTGTGACCTGATCATAGAAGGCAATCAGTTTGGTCTGACAGGACCTGCCCCTAATGAAACCATGCTGGTTGTCCTTGAGCATCATCCCCGCAGCTGGCCCATCACAGATATGGTCCTTGATAATCTTCTCAAAGAGCCTCCCCAGGATTGAAGTAAGACTAACGGGACTATACTTGCCCGGGTCCTCCCTCTTCCCTTTTTTAAAGACGGGGGACCACATTGGCCCTCTTCCAGTCATCCGGCACCTGGCCAGAGCACCACAAGTGCTTGTAAAGCCGTGCCAGGGCCCCATGATAACCCCTGCCAATTCCCTCAATGCCCTGGGGTGTTAAGGGAGATTTAAGCTACTTCCTTTCATCAGAAACTGAAACAAGCCAAACCACCTGAAAATCAAGAGTTTTCTTGTGCCTTCCTTCAATTCCTCCAGCACACTCAGAAGTGCAGACATGTTCCCTCACAAGTCACTGGGAAAGGATGAGAATAGCTCAATTTGCTGCTGCACAAGACCCCTTGTATATTTCCCCAGAGACATGCAATGCAAGCAGGTGACTGCAGCATGGCTCTGCACATTTGATAGGTTAATCCATGTGTTTAATTTAATGTCAACTCACCTGGGGAAGCTAAACTGCCAATTTAAACATACTGCTAACTGGACATTTAAATTTCCATTTGACAATACTTATGGTCCCTCAAGTGACAATGCCATTGTATTTTTAACTAGAAAAATCTAGGGGTAATAAAAATTTAGGACTTCCTTTTTTCTCCTTTTCCAGTAAAGAATTTCACCAGTGTTAACTGGAACTAGAGACTGACACCTTTCAAGACCCCCAGCACTTGAAAGCTTTTTGGTAATGTACTCACTGCTATGATTTATATAAGGAGTAGCATCCAAGATGTAATACACAGAATAGACACCAGGGTGGGTGGATAAAAACCAATTATTTTTAAAAATATATAAAAATGGATTTTTTTGTAATTACATAAAAAATACGATTAAAATATTTTTTAGTCTTTAAGATGCTTTAAAAAAATAAACTTTATATATAGATGGTTTTAACTTAAAATACACTAAAGCTCAAAGATATCAAGGAACAGAGATTATAACTTCTAGTTATATACTATTTGAGACATTATATTCATGTAAGCTTTTTAAAAGTTTTATAAATAGGTCACAACAGGCCATGGAATATATTAGGGGCCCAAACTGCTGGGGTTCCTAGAGGCTCCTCTATAGATTAGTAAAGATTAAATAAAACCACTCTATCCAATCGGACTCAGTGCTCAGTTTAGAAGATCCCATTAAGCATGTGATGCAAATCCACAATTTGAGAACTGAAAGGAAGCATCTCCAGAGATATCATAGGCAGATAAAGTTCTTTGGCATAAATGTGATATCTTTTATTAGACCAACTAAATAGTTTGAAAATGTGTTCTTTGCAAGCTTTTGGGCACAAACACCCTTCTTCAGGCATAGGGAGAGTCTGTTGTCTCCAGAGATAACATCCTTGTTAACAGCAGTATAAGGAGATGAGAGATAATAGACCCGATTACCCACCCATCAGCCCTATTGTCTCTCTGCAAGTTTGTGTACACACAGTCAAGCCTTTACCAAACAACAAGAATGCACTTTTTGTAGAAAACAATGATTAAATCAAAGCTTCCTGACCAGCGAGTTAAAATGTTATTTAAATCATGATTTAATCGACTTGATTTAAATCAAATCCACCCTGATAGGGACATGGACAATCCACTTCCTGAACAACTTACAGCATACAAAAACAAAAGAGGGATGGGGACAGGACTGATGACAGAAGAGAAGTCAGGCACATCAGATAATTTCACGGGAATTTTAGTAATAGTGTCATTATTAACAACTATAACACATTTTAAAATAGAACCCAACTCTAGGATTGCTGCTAATATTACAGCTATGTTTAAAGACACAACCTGAAAAGTCACATTCCATTATGAAAATAATACAGTTATTACAACAGACCCCTCCAGATTTCTTTCTGTTCATGTTATGTATATTTAGTCTCACTTCTCTGCTGAGCAACTGTAATATGCACTTGCATATTACTAACAGCCACCGTTTTAGGGCAATTATGCTCAAATCAGGACACAGTACCATGGGGTCCTATGATATCCTTTTATGGTGTGCGGGCCGGGAGCGGTCCGAGGCCCTCGGGGGAGGGGGGGGGGGGAGGGGGGTTTTCGCGCGGCAGCCTGTAGCCAGCAGCCCGGACATGCCGGGTCGGGGAAGGCAGGCGGCACGCTAGAATTAGGCACGGACGCTTAGCGGTTGATTTAAGATTATTTTACTTACACCGAAGATGGTCGCGGTGCAGGCAGGAAAACTTTCTTGAGTTGCAGTTACAGACAGAAAAGAAGAGAGGCGGACTAGAGTTCCTTCCCGTGAACCTTCTAGCCCAATCCGGTTGAAAGCTCTAAACTGCGAGCCCGTCGTGTCAACTGAAGAAAGTAACTCGAAGCAAAGAGCTCTGAATAGACTCACACGAAGTTTGCTAGGCTCCGTGGAACTTGCGCGCAGGGAAGGGTACGTCGAGGGATCAGGCGGCGACGGGGAGAGGCCAGAGGCCGATCAGACCCCTACAACCAGCACTAAGGTACACACTGGGTCCAATAGGCTCCACAGCACACCTAGAGTTCTCCTCAAGATGTTTACGGAGTCCTCCCTTGCAGGGTTCTCCTCCGGAGATCTCCAACTTGGGCGGAAACCACTCAAGCCTCTTATACGGCTAGCAGGCCAATCACTAGCCACCACGTGGGAATAATTTAGAACTGGCCAAAAGTGGGACACAAATCTGTATACGAATGGCGGGAACTCCTTGCACCGTGCATTTCTCTTTTGCAACCTAGAAATGCACCCTGCAAAGAAAGCTACGAGTGGCGAGAAATAATTTAGCAGTGCCGAAGCACACACAAACAAAAATCACACCTTTGGGTTGTGACATATGGATGCAAAGGGGTGCTGCGCAATATTACCACTCTTGGTTGAGCAAACACCTATATATGATTCACAAAATACTGAAAGCTGTCAAAGAGGAATCCCTGGTATCAAAAACATTCTGACCTGTGGTAGTCTGAGTTCTGTTCAACAGAAAAATTACTCTATTGTTTCACCAGGGTAAAAAAAAAAAAAAAAAAAAAAGAGTGAAAGCTAAGAGCTGGCATGTTCCAAGGGATGCCCTGAATCCAAAAAGGTTGAGAACAACCGAGAGACTTCATGCATATTTTTCCTTTTGCAATTATAGAAGAAATCTATCAGTCATGAGAGCCAGAAAAAGGTGACATAGAAGAGGCACCAAGGCAGCATGTATAGAGAGGACAAACAGATCAAGTGGAAAGGTATAAGTCAACATTCTAGAGCTCTACTGCTCCCAAGCAGGCCAAATATACACGTTCAGCCATTAACAGAATTACCAGAGAAGTCCAATACCAGATATTAAGAGCAGCAGCAAGCCAAAGCCTTGTTTTATACTGTTAATGCACACTCACATGCACACACACACGTGTAATATTAGTCTTTCTTGCCCTGAAGACAATTCCTATGGAGAACACAGTTAGCTTAGTAGCCATCTCCAATGTGAAACCACTTCAACTTCCTTTTCCAGATCCTGAATAAGCCAATTCACACTTTACTCCTTCAGTTCATTAACCTGGTTTATTAAGAGCATCACAAACTATTACAGTAGTGAACACCTGTGATTCTTTGCAAGACCTGTTAACAATTTCTTCAACTGTTAAACTGGTAACTAGAAAAAAAGTGCTTAAATGGTTATAGCAATTCACACATATTACTTATATTTACATAGCAATTAATATTTAATGTTATCTTCTTTCAAATACAAATTTACACACACAAGATCAAGGTAAATACACTTTCTATGGTTTTGCTTTCAAAATTGAAAAGCAAAAAAAACAATTTAACTTGCATGAAAAAAGAATAGTATTAACTAGGTCTGTGATGCCTTTCAGAAGGTAATTATTTTCCTTACCCATTTCTTGCAGCTAAATGAAGTGGTGTGCATCCAGAGATATCTTGATAGTTGGGATTTGCCCCTTTCTTTAACAACAGAACTAGACATTCAACTGACCCACAGCTGATAAGAGATAGAGAAAAGAAAGACAGAAAGAAAAAAAGTTATATACATATATACATATACATACATTACACGCACAAAAATCTCAATCAAATGAATTTACAGCGAGACATAGCAAGCAGACAAGAGGCTTAAAAGCCAAACTAGCCCTAATACACATTTGCATGCAACTTCACTCATTTCCATAAATTAAAGCCAGGACAAAATGCAGACTTTATCTTTTTTTCCCCTTGATTTAAAACAAACAAAGAAAAGACACTGCACTGAAGTGTTTTGATTAAATTTACAGAAGAAAACTTACTAAGCTTAATGTAACTGTTGGGGCCTTTCAAATGCAAGTACCATATTTACTCAGCTACAAGACTAGGTTTCCCCCCCCCCACCCCCCAATTGTCATGGGGGGGGAAAAGCCCCTCATCTTGTAACTGCATACAAGGAAATTCTGCTAAATACACTGTCTATGATTACACTGCTGTCAAAAGCAGTATGTGCTCAGCAATAGAAACCAACTATGAAGTTGATGAAATGCAGCCAACACACAGCATGACTGTAAAACACTTGGCCAAACTTACTTTTTTTTTATTTTAAAAGAAAATTTTTCGTGTCCCATGTCAAATTAACCAGATCAGATCTAAATCCATTTGAATCATCCAAGAACCATATCTAGCCCTGCTACCAGCAAGTATCTTCCACCCCAGCCTGGGGCTTCACATACTTCCAAATCCTTTGGCAGGCATCCTACGTGCAGGCCCAAGCCTGGAGACTTGGGGTTCGGATGCCCCCAAGTTTCACTTGCCCTCAGCCATATGGCCACAAAAACAAGCTAGGGAAGAACTGAACCTACCACAAGAATAGACTAGCATAGCCCATCTGAATAAGACATATGGTACTGCCCTCTAAGCACAGCTGCCCTCAGTGCCAACTCATTTTCAAATCCTGGTCAGCCACAGCACTGCATATATTTTTACTTCCTCTTTGTTTCCACAGCTGGGCTGTACCTTTCTTTCACTTTTCCAATGATTCCTGTTTTTTCACCAGTCTTAAATGCTAACAGGGCCCCAAACAGTTCACCCTGAATCCCTCTGTTGCCCCTCCTCTCAACCAAACACACATGATTAGTTGTGGCCCTACCCTCCATGAGGTAAAGCTGAACCAGGATGCCCTGAGCTTTATCTGCATATATATTTTTGGACAATCCCAGGACTTGTGACAAGAACACCCAGTTCCAGTCATGAGTGGGGGCTAATTAACACAGGGATTCTTTGGGGTGGGGGTGTAATCTGGAGTTCATGCATGTACCAAGCAGTGCTGACCCATGGGGTCACCATGGCTTGAAATGCTGTCAACTCTGCTGGGGCCCAGCCCAATACACTATGCAATAAATCACGAGTCTTTGGCTTTGGATTAATATTGTTTGGCGTTTATGCTACATATAAGTAAATCAGAAGTATGTTTAGGTGATAGAACGTGCATCAGTTTTTGGGTTTTTTAAGGTAATATCAGTTATGGATAAAATAAGTGCAGGGATACTATGTGCATCAAATTGCTACAGCCGTGTTTAATTTCAAGGTTATTGTTTACAAATGTGCGCCTCGTTTCTGTGCTCAGGGGCAGCAGGGTCTGACAGTAAGGAGAGGGGGAAGGGGCTGTCAAGGGAAAAAGCTGGGGGTAAGCAGAGAGCAAGGGGCTATCTGACCCCTGCAGATTTATTTTCTCTGCTATAGCAGTGAAGGGGGACAAATTCAATACCTCCAGTAATTAGATTTAATACCTGGAAAGTTATAACAAATGTATAAATTTTCATATATAGACACTCATTATGGGGAGGTCATCTCATAATCAAAGTCATCTTCTACTTAAGTAAATACAATAGTTTTGGTTAAGTACAGAGAAGTATCAAACTGCTTAATTTGCTCTTCCTTGACATTATGCTTATTTTTCCCCCATCCAACTTGCCCTTTCACAGCACCAGACTAGGCAGCAGATATCTAAACCATTTTTATTATAATATTATTTTTATCAAAAGTTTAAGAGGTTTCGTTTTCCCAAGAAGGGTAAGCACATGAAATTAAGCAAGGCCAAAAAGAGGAATAGTTACATGACTCATCCAAATACTTGACTTTACTACTAGTTTTGTTAGCATATAACACATAGTCCTCAAATTAGCCAGTGCTATCTGAAAGCTGTCCGGAATTGTAACTGCCATCAAGAAAATTCTAAACAGAACAGGAAGGAGTAAACACTGAATAAGTTTCTGGTTTCTATTTTCTCTCTCTCATCTAATATTATTAAAGGAATAGTCCATTTATCCACAACACTAAATATATTCCTGAATTCAGTAACATTCAGTTACCGTTTAATACTTTAGTAATGGGTTTGTCTGATTATTTGTTGACAACAGTTAAGGTAGTTAGGAAGAAAAAAATATTAGAGATCTATCCCAGGTAAGGCAAGGAAAATCACTTTTCCAGGTACGGAATACAAAATACATTAAAAAACAAATTCTATTTTATACAATTAAACTAAATTATTTATTTTCATCAATAAGTTATACAAGATTCTGAGAAATGTGTCAACACAGCTTCTGAAAGCTATTTATACTTTCTCTTACAAGACAAGCTTTATAAAAAAAAATATTCTGAAAAATTCAATTTTCAATGATTAAATACAATTTTACTGAAAAGATTTGCTTCTGAATATTCTATTTTCATAGTGCACAAATGGCTCCTGTTGCAGAAGTTAGCCAAGTATAAATCTCCTCCAAGATCTAGATTTAGGCTTTTTTTGAGAGTCTAAAAGTAGTCACTATCTTGGAATTATTCCTAAAGCAAATTAAAAAGAATGTTTATCCATTTAAGGTTTAATTTTCTGTAAGGCAATTCCAACAACTTTCTCTCCTACTAAATATGTTAGTAAGCTTGTTTCTCAAAATGGAGATTTACCTGATGGGAAATAAACAGAAATATGCATCTATTAACATATTTCTTAGATTGACTATTAGAAAAACATGTCAAATGATTCATTTAGTATATACAGGCAGGCACTTCAGCCTGGATATAAAAAGTTTAGATTATTAAAAATAATCAGTACCCAACCTCAATGTTTTCCCTGCCCAATTAAGAGCTGACAAGGGAGCACCTCTCCCTACCATGACAAAAAACAAATATCTGAATGTTTCCCACACACTTTATATTATGACAATTAGACAAAATGGCTGTGAGAACTACCAAAATAAGCAGAGCTTCAAATACTTTGGAACAAACTTTGACAGCTAGTAGTGATTAAGATAATGTCTGTCTAGGCAGCTAACTGCATACCCAACATTCCCATTTCTGAGAAAGTACAAAGCAATAAACAGCAGCCAACATTTTCTTTCATTAGGGTATGGAAGACAGACACTACACTAAAATTGTGCATTTAGTCTGGCCAGTTCTATGTTACAATCAACTTTAATTATATCAGTAAATTATTTAAGAAAACTTTAGAAGAAACACGTAATAGTAAAATACATTGAAACTAAGGAAAGATAAGTCTAGAAACCAGGTGTATTTTTTTTCCAATGTCATCTCTTAGACACAAACACCGCATTAAATCTTACTTTGCTGCAATATGAAGCAAGCTCCTCTTCACCCTTCCAAAAGCATAATTAACATCAAATTTTGAATTTGACAGTAGCTCTGAAACAGACCTTAAACAGAAATGAGGAAAGAAAGTAAAAAAAGAATTTTGTCAACTTTCACACACATTGCAATACAGGCTATTTTGTGATCAGGTATATTTCTATTTTATCATCATCAAAAAGACCACTCTTTTTCCCTTACTGGTTATAAGAGGCAGGATTCCACAGCTCCTAGGATGCCTGCCTTGCTCTTCCACTTCTGAGTTCAATATGGCATGGACAAGTATACCATACTGTGTGGTTGTTTTGTACATATGTAACTGAGGAGAATGGGGACAAGATATCCAAAGCATTTCCTTACTGCAGACTAAGGCCACCATTATAATGGCTTTCTTTAGACAACCGCAAGTTTCATCTAAACCAATTCCTCCTTTTCTCACACTTCTATTCATATATCTGGCAAATTTCTTAAACATATGCCAAATTTAGATAACAGAGCACTAATGTAACAAAATTAGGAAGGAATATTATTCTGAATTGCAATTTTAATGCAAGACATCTGAAGCATGAATAATATGTGAAACTTTACTAGGATCCTACAGTCCTTGACAGATCATGGAATTAATTGAGATACAACTGTTCAAACTGAGTTTCATATATAATATCAGACAAAAAAAAAAAGATATTGTACAGAAGGACGCACATCTATTCAAGTAACAAATCGAAAAATTTGAACATGGTAAGAAGATGCTTCTTAGTTGCCTTCAAAACTCAACAGGGACGGAGGAGAGGCATGAAACTGGTTATGTGTATCTGTCATATCAATCCCAAAGCATCATAATGAATAGCTCTGCTTTCTCACCAACAGCCGTCATATACAGCAGGGGTGTCAAACTCATCTAACCCATGAAGGACTCGCTGGGGACTGGATGAATAGCAGTCACTTTCCAGCCTGGACATAAGAGTGTGGAGTCATGTCATCCAGCCTGTGGGGCTGGAAATTTGGTAATAAGGCAAGTGGCAGTAGTAGTAATTGGCGTGGGCCACTGTTCATCCTGCCACCAAATTCTCAGCCCTATGGGCCAGACGACATGGTTCCACGGTCCAAATATGGCCTGCAGGCCACATTATTAACACTCCTGATCTACAGAATCCTAAAGCATCAATCTTGTTGCCCAACTCTTAGCTTACATGCACTAGGGGAGACTGTTCAAGCACTTATTTCAGGGGTAGGAAAAATGTGGCCCGCCAGGACCATCCGGCCCACGGGGCCCCTAAAAATTTAGAAAATTAATATTAATCTGCCCCTGGTTGCTTGTCATGAGGCCCTCAATGGCTTGCCAAAACTCAGTAAGCGATCCTCCACCCAAAATAATTGCCCACCCCTGACCTATTCCATCTCTCATATTTATTTATACATATATATTTATATATAGTATTGTCATTTGTGCTGGGCAGAATAAACGGCATGGTTTCTCTCTCTCTCATATATATGTATCTATACATAGCATTGTCTCTCTCTCAACAGAGACAGAATGCCATGCCATTACTCTGCCAAGCACAAATGGCATACTGGTCCCCTTTCCCTCAGCAGATTCTGGTCTTATGTACGTACATAGACCACACATAAGCCTGAATTCTATAAGGCTACTTGGATATACTAAGACGGGCCAGCCCACGAAAACAGTGCCATCCTAAAACAGACTCTATGACCCAGCATGGTAGCAACAGAACCTCTGACAGATAATTACACCCTACAAGACACACTGCTGCCTATATCCTTAAACAAAGAAAGTTACAGAATGTGCTATGTGGAGTGTTTGCAGTACTAATTTAACATTTTAATGTTTATACAACATATTAGTGATTGCAACCTTACACGTAAGGAAATTTAAGAAGTATCTTCTCAGTGGCATACCGTGGGTCTCCAGTGCCCAGAGGCCCATGCCTAAATTTGTGCCCCTGGGAATGAGCTGAGCACGGTGCAGTGCCCCCTCTCCCACCCCACCCCACTTCCACGGGGCAATTAAGATCACAGCACACCGGACACCAGGGGAGGGGTGGTGGCCAGAATTATGGCCAGAACAGGTCAAAAATGTAGAGCCTGCCAGGCAGGTGGGTGGACCATACATCAAATGCAGGAAGCGTCATGATCTCTCTGGCTGGCACCCCCCCCACCCAGGCTGGCGCCTAGGGGCCATGGCCCCCTCCCCTCCATCAGTACACCACTGTACCTTACACAGACTTGCAGAAGGCTCACCTGTGCTGGTCAGCCATAACCATTGGCATTAAGGTGTAGACAGCAGTTTCGTTATCTGTGTAGAAATTAAAATGAGCTAGTCACTATAAAAGCTTCTTCATGCATTAAGTTTATCCATCAGTAAGTACCCAATTTTTAAAGTTTCTATGATAGAAAAAAAACACGCAAATTGTCTAATTCAGGGATGTCAAACACTTTGTGCCCCAGGCTGGATCTGGGCCACAGAGGTCCTTTTGGGACAGATTCAGGCCAGGGCACGCATCAGGAGCAGCTCTGGCTCCACATACCCAGAACTGGAGCTAAAGCTGCTGTGGCTGCCGCATGCATCATTGTGCCATGGCACCTCTAGCTCCAGCACAGGACACACAGCAATAGCAGCAGTGGCTCCAGCACAGGGTGGCAACAGACCAGCAACCAAAGACATGGGACTGCAGCACTGGCAAAGAGTGAAGCAGTTAGAGGGTGACCAGGGCTGTAACAGCCCTTCCTTGCCCTCCTCCTGCCAATCAACATGTACCTGGGAGTCCAAGTATCCCAGATTCTATACCAGGCCACACCCCCAATTTCTGGTGTCCCAGTAGTCTGGCAGGCCAAATATAGTGACTCCACAGCCTGGATATGGCCTGCATACTTGATACTTCTGCTCTTATCTAAGAGTTTAAATTAAATTCAAGGGGGAAAGTTACCACTGTTAATGTGGAAGATATGTTTAAAGGGATACAGTCTAGCAATTGGGGGCTAATAGAAATAATGAATTTAAACTAGAATGGTGCAAAGGAGAGCCACTTAAAATCAGTGGAATTTCATAGATTTCATAGACATTAGGGCTGGAAGGGACCTCGGAAGATCATCAAGTCCAGCCCCCTGCCCAAAGGGCAGGAAGTCAGCTGGGGTCATAGGATCCCAGCAAGATAAGCGTCCAATAGAGAACAGAGAAGCAATCTTATGTGAGAACATTAAAAGTGCTTAGCTTGTTTATTAACAAAGAAAAGGTGTCAAGGTAGAAAGTTTCTACCCATTAGAGGAGTGAGGCTGGGGAATGATCTTCCAAACATAGTCAGGGAGAAGAATCTGAGTTGACGGATCCTGAGGAGTTTTGGAAGGGATAGTATGATAGGGTATCATCAGAATAGTAATCAATGTGATATATAGCTTCAAGTGTTTCATGTTTCCACATATGGGACATGTACTATTATCCTTGTATCGAGGGACTGCCACTGCATGCCAGCGATATGGGATGTGTTAGGTACGAAGCATCAAACGCACCTGGGCCATGGAGCTTCTCCTGGGCCAGACTGGGCATCGGGCCCGGGGGGGGGGGGGGGGGGGAGATGTCTGATGCCCTTAAAATTGAATAATCTGCTAGTAGCCTGTTAGGGGCCCAAATAATTCTTTCCCCTCCCCAAGGATATTATTTGCCTTTGGGGGGTTGTTTTTCACCTCTCTAAAGTATTTGGTTGCACTGATATTCCTAAGAATATCAAGAGATCTCTCAGGTGCCTGACTGAAGATCTTCCTTATATGCTCAGAGTCTAACCAACTGCCAGATTTTAGATAAGGGAGGAATATCATACAGACAGCGGCAATATATACTTATCATGTAAGACAGAGGAGACCATAAATCGAGACGTGGAGAAACAGAGAGGGGAGAGGGAGAGGAAAGAGCAGAAGTGGCTGCTCTTCATTTTTTTATTTTTTTTTTAATCAATCAATTTAATTTGGTTACTACAAGATATGAAGTAATCAGAATTAACACCTTCAGAACAAGTAGATGTTAATGTTTCTTATTCTGAATATTCTTGTGCAAGTGCACTGGCACTTCAACTAAAGCATAAAACAGATGCACTACAGTCTTGGGCAAGCAATTACATAAAAGTTATGAATGGAAAAGAAAAAATATAAATCTAAATTGCATTACAACCATGCTACTCATCAATCGTGCTTTTTACATAGTTTCATAATCCATTTTCTGCTTCTACGTGCACCAGAATTCTGTAACGCAATATCTTGCAAATATGAACAATTAATTAAAGCCATAAATAAACATCACTTTTAGAACTTTATAAAGTAGATGACTCAAAGTGGTTGCTTACAACACTAGTATGTGGAGGGGCGGGGGAATTAGAAGCATCTCATAGAGAGCAGTGAAGAATGACTTCGCTCAATTCAAAACTACAGTGAATCTTTAGCCACCAGCACATTCAAAACAAAATCAGATTTTTCAAAGCTTGCTGGTTTTCTACTGTTTCTTCCTTATAGCAAAGCTCAGAATGCACTGACTGATTTCTAACTTCTTGCATACCTTGAAGATGGAATTGAAAGGTTGAAAACAGAATTCAAAATCATGATACTAAATTAGAAGTATCAATTCAAGACAAGTTCCTATCATATTTTTGAAAAAATGAGTCCAGGATCATTTTCTAATTTAAAGGCAGACTAGCAAAATAAGAGTGTAAAGACCTGAAAAAAAGATTCTGTTTCTTGCTCTTCCCTCCTGGTAAGCAGAGGAGAAAAAAACTGGAGTATAAATTAAGTCTCCAAGACAAATTTTAAGCATCTTCACAACAGCTCCCTATAAAAGAACCCAGGAGTAACAAGCAGAAAAAAAGGGAGCGAGGAAAAAGCATGAAATGGACCAGTACCAGTGCTTTTCAGCAAGCATTTAAATTTAGCTCAACAGTTAACACTTACCTATACCCACAGTTCTTAATCCAGATTCCCAATATAGGCAGACATGCACACTGCCCCGTAATACACATGCAGCTACAGTTACAGTTACATACACACACACACACACATTTTATCTATCTTTATACCTATATCTATTAATTTGTGTGCATGTATCTCTATATAGGTACCTCTACACAGATATATTTGCCTGCAGAACTTGAGAGACAGGAAAGAACATGAAACCGTTCAGGCATATCCCTCGATTGCAAAGCATCAAGATGGATGGCTCCTCTTCCTCACCAGCAGCTTCAATCTATGGGGTGCCAAACTCACATGACCCATACAGAGCAAAATGAATAGCAGAGCCACTTCATGAGTTGGTTGGTGTGGAGACATGGCATCTGTTAGAGGATATGACTTATATATACATATCTATATATAAGTGTGTGAGCGCACACACACAAGCTTTTGTGAACTCGAGTTCACTGCATCAGACACATCTCATCAAATGAACTCCAGTGGAGAAGCGAGTTTGGGGGATGTACCCAATGAAGTGAATTTCAACCTCACCAAAGCCTATACTCTCTCTCTCTGGCCTTGTACAGACATTCATTTTCTCCTGGGAGAGTAACTGCTCTCTCAGGAGAAACCATAAGTGTACAGATGTTCAGGCTTTTTCTCCCAGGGTCAAAAAGGAAGAAAAATAACCTGGGCACAACCAGAGTTAAATCACTCCCAGGGGAGCTTCTCCTGGGACAGCAAACACCTGTCCATGCTGAGACTTCAGTCAGAGGAGAACAGTCCCCCAGCCTTTCCCCTTCTCCCTGCCCCCAGGAGAGTGTCACTTGCTGGACTCTGCTGCTCCAGAGCACTCCCCTTCACCAACCCCTCACTGCACTGCAGGGAAACCCATGTTGACTTCAGGCAGTCAGGGTCAGCCAATCAGGGCTGCCCTATGCACCGCCACCATCTGTCACCAGCAAGACTAATGGAGCCTGCAGAGCACCCCGAGAGGCGCATGCCAGCTGCACAGTCAGCTCCCCACTCCTTGCCACCCGCATGCCTGCACAGAGGCTCTGGGTACATTTCCCTACCCGGACAACAACTCTGCACGTGCTTCCCTCTCTCCCACGTGTGAGGTTAGCTCACTGTGGCCTCAGTCTCATTGAGTTACCCCACAAAGCTGCCTCTTTATTCTGCCTTCTTCCCTAACACGCCTACCAACCTCTCTTTAAAAAAAAAAAAAAAAAAGTGGGGGGGTGGGAAAGGGTAGGAAGGCACAAACATATAGTCCTTAGCGACCGAGTCCTGCCAGGCGGCTGGCAGACAGACAAATGGGTCCTGGGCTGAACTCGCCACTGGCACTCAAAACTGTGACTTCCCTGTATGATGTAAGCGTTTTGTATTACTGTGATTATTACCCTGCATTATTTCACCCCCGCACACGTGCACAAGCCCCGGCCCCGCACACTTGCAGGTGCCGCCCGCCGGGCTGACCCGACGCAGAGACCCCCGCCCCGGCGCCAGCGGCTCCTACCGTCGGGCAGCTCCACGGTGCGGGCGCGGCGCAGGGACCTGGTGAGCCGATTCAGCTGCTCCATGGCTCTCTCCATCCTCGGGGCGCTCGCCCCCGCGCCACGGCCCCTCAGCCCATGGCGGCGGCGGCAGCGTGAACCCCGCGCCCGGCCTCAGCCCACTACCCCGCCCGCGCCCATGCTAGAGGGCCCACGGCGCGCATGCACCACCCAGCGCGCATGCTCAGTAGAGGGACATGGCGCCGCCGCCAGCCCGCTTTGCCCTCAGTGTTGGGGGCGGGGCCTGATGAGGCTGGGTGTTGGGGCGGGGGGTTCTGCTCCCCCTGGGGCTGTGCTGGGTGCCGGGGGTGGGGCTGGCTGATGGGTAGGGAGCACTCTGGGGCTGAAACCAGGCGGGGTAGATCCACTTTGTAGACCAAGCCGTCAGCGGGGTGGAGGTGCTGTTTTGTATTCCATAAGGTTCTAGTGATAAGATTAGAATAATTTTTGGTTCAGCTGTCTACACTTTTACATTGCTAGTCTGGCTATGAACTAGAAAATGGTCCTGGACTCAAATATAATAAGACCTTGTCTTAAATGGATACTTCTAACTCGGTATCATGATTTGAATTATGTTAAAAGATACCCCCTTGAGCCCACTATTAAAAGACAGCGCCATATTATTAGACAAACTAGACAGCTGGAAAAAAAAATTCTTGATTTGCAAGGTTTCGGGTACACGTGGCCTTCCTGGGGCATAGGAGAGGGCAAAGGACTTTCCCAGCCAGGAGAAGTTATACTGCCCTCCAGCACTTGTGTGCAATACGCATTTTTACTTCTATCTGGGAGAAATTTTACAATTTACAGTTTTTACAATTTCTCCAATGTCTGAGGAAGGGCGTGTGTGCCTGGAAGCTTGCAAATAAAAGATTTTTTTCAAATGCCTAGTTGGTCTAATAAAAGATCTCACCTCCAGCACACTGACTGCTTGTACTTTTAGACCAACACGGCTATAACTTTTGCCCCGTCTAGGAAACTAATTCAAAGAGGCCTCAGCTTTCCTGAGCAGAAGGCTCCTGAGTTGGGCAGTTGGGTGACAGGACAGGAAGAACAGGGTGGACAGGACAAGGCAGCCAGCAAAGGGCCACAGGACAGGAGCCCTCCAGGTGCAGCAGGAGGAAGGGAAGATGTGGAGCCTCCCAGTCTGGTGTGTCCAGGCTTGACCTTCGGGGAGGGAACCACAGAATCAATAAACCAGTTTGACTTCTGAGGTTATTTCTTTTAATGAAACCCCAAATCTATATTCTTTCTCCCAACAGACTTGTTTTTCCTGACCTCATCCTTCTCTCTCTCCCCCCCAGCCCCCAATTTCTTCCCTGTTTTCCATGGGAAAATATGAGGAAAGGGAAGCCAGGGAAACAAAAAAAAAGTACGGGGAACATGACAGTAGAGCACTAAAAGATTCATATAATAATAACCTTCCCTCAGACCTCACAGCTTGAGTACCGAAATCTCCAAACCGGAAAGATTCTCTGTTGAAATCTGTGGGATAAAACTACTTCAAATGTTGAATCTGTTTGCAAAATCTCCTGCCCGTTTTTTAAAGCAGATCTGGATAGCGGGCATCAGCATGCCGACCCAAGGATTTGAGTAGTGGCTGAATGGCAGCTCAGAGTTTGAGTTTTGTTCTAAGGAAATATGGGGATCTGTCAGCTTGGAAAGGTTTAAAATAGGTGTTTCTTTCAGCCTGCAGCATTCCCGGTGGGGCCAGGCATTCAAGGGGTGCCAGGCATCCAAGGGGTGCAGGCAGGGCCCAACACCAAAATCCAGAGTATGGAGCCAAGGCTAGGGGTGGGAGGGCTGTGATTGCTGTATTAAGCCCTGAATTAAAACTCAACAAAACCATCAAATCATTTCCATCAAGACTACACGAAAAACTACAGACCTTGATCCCCACACTACCTAACCCGGGGACTTTTTACATGCTTCCTAAAATCCACAGACAAGGGAAACCTGGCAGACCCATCATATCCAACCATGGGACCCTAATTGAGGAAATATCAGGTTTCATTGAATCAATCCTAAAACAGCTTGTCACCCAGAGAGCAAGTTTTGTACAAGACACTACAGACTTCCTACGGAAACTTAAAAACATAGACCACCTTCCCAGCAACACACTCCTAGCCACCATGGATGTTACCAGCCTATATACCAACATCCCACACCAAAATGACATCCAAGCCTGCCTTATATATCTACAGGAACAAGATTACAACTCAGAATACAGACCCAAAGATATTACTGACCTTATACACCTCATCCTCACACACAACAATTTCACTTTTAATAATCAACACTTCTTCCAAATGATGGGAACAGTTATGGGCACTAAAATGGCCCCACAGTATGCCACCCTTTTTATGAGCCACCTGGAAGAAGACTTCCTCAAGAACTGCACCATCAAACCCTTGCTATACTTAAGATATATCGATGACATCTTCATTATTTGGACTGAAAACCTACAATCTCTGATTGAGTTCCATCAGAAATTCAACAATCACCATCCCTCCATCCAACTTTCTCTAGAATACTCCAGCACCAGCATCTCCTTTTTAGACACGATGATCAGTATCCAGAATGATAAAATACAGACCACATTATACAAGAAACCCACAGACCAACATACATATCTGCACAGAACCAGCAATCACCCTAAACACGCCAAAAAAGCTGTGATATACAGCCAAGCCCTCAGATACCGCCGCATTTGCACTGAAGAGAACACCCGGAATTGCCACCTCACCAATCTTAAAAAGGCTTTCACCCAACAAGGACACTCCTCCAGAGAGATAGGTTGCACGTTTGAAAGAGCCATCTGGATACCACGTGAAGAACTGCTGCAGTACAGAAGAAAACCCCCCACAAATCGCATACTGCTGGTTATGACATATCACCCCTCCCTTGAACCTGTACGGAAAATCCTCAAAAATTGCAACCCATACTAGCAAGAGACCCTATTCTTAAAAAGATCTTCCCAGAGCCACCCATCCTAGCCTTCAAACAAGCACCAAACCTCGCTAACCTCATCACCAGACGCAAACTTCCTCAGGCCCAGAACACACCAAATGGACCCAGACCGTGCCACGACAAGAAATGCAAAACCTGCCAACACATCTCCACCACCCCCACTATTACTACACCCCACAACAGAGCCATCAGCATTCCTAGATCTTACAGCTGCACCTCCAGAAATGTAATATATCTCATCCAATGCACCAAATGCCCTGATAGAAAATACATAGGCGAGACTAAACAACAACTGCGCACCAGAATGAATGCACACCGGAAATCTATCAAAGACAGAAACACCCAATTACCTGTGGGGGCACATTTCTCTCAAGAAAACCACTCTCTCTCCAATCTCTCAGTCCTGATCCTCAAAGGAAACTTATAAAACACTTCCCAGAGATGAGCCTATAAACTCCACTTCATCAACCTCCTGGATGCTAAAAATCATGGACTAAATATAGACATTGGATTTATGACACATTATAACCTGCCTGACATCTGACTCCCCAGGTATCTCTCCACTTTCATCCCCCTTCTCTCTCTCCACCCCCCCCCCCCCCCCGTACCCCCACAAGCCTGGCTCTCACACATTGACTCCTCTATCTACATGTTCACTGACTACCTGTCTCGTATGCATACCAGCCCAGCCTCTGGCTTCTTTACTTTTCATTCCATCCAGGAAGAGCACACACCAACTGCTGAAACTTCCTTAGCCTGACGAAGGGTTTTTGAGCCCGAAAGCTTGCTTAATAATTATTTTCCAACTATTTGGGTTGGTCTAATAAAAGATATCGTATTCACCCAAGGAACCTTGTCTGCCTAAGTCCTTAGACCAACACGGCTACAACCTACACACCTGTACTAAATATAGACATGGGATTTATGACACATTATAACCTGCCTAACATCTGATTCCCCAGGTATCTCTCCACTATTCATCCCCCTTCTCTTTCTCCACCCTCCCACACAGCCCACAGCCTGTCTCTCACCCTTTGACTCCTCAATCTACATTTTCACTGACTACCTGTCTTGTATGCATACCAGACCAACCTCTGGCTTCTTTACTTTTCATTCCATCTAGGAAGAGCACACACCAACTGCTGAAACTTCCTTAGCCTGACAAAGGGTTTTTGAACCAAAAGCTTGCCTAATAATTGTTTTCCAACTATTTAAGTTGGTCTAATAAAAGATATCAGATTCGCTCTAAAGATCTGAGGAGTATGTGTTTAAGAATTATAGAAGTAATGAGGGAATACACATGTTGTCATATGGTAGTAAAGCACATAATGTCATTTTTCAAAAGAATAAGTTGTAATAGCAATGGAAAAAATCTCTTCTGTTTTTCAATAAATCAAAAATTCACAGCATTGTAAAAAAGTATTTAATACATTTGTAGTCAATCAGTTGTACATGAGCTATTTTGAAAATGTTAAGCTTAATAATGGATGTAGCCAGATAATCATGGATATACATGTAATAGCTGCGAACAAGGCATAATCATAGTTGACTCAGGAAAATTAGTTATTACACAGATAGACTATCAGTTCCTTAGCTAGATGTATATAGCTAATTAGAATGTTTGCAGTGAATATTTTAATAAGTTAGGAGTAATCAGCTGTCCCTCCAGAACTGCTTTGTGAGGCTAATTTTAAAATCTACTTAAATTAAGTTTACATTTTTGATCAGCCTGAATAAAAGGAAAGATTACAGTATCCTGTGTCAATCAGATCCTGTCTCAAATGAATACCTGTTACTGATATGGTGGCCAGACTCCAGTCTACTCTTAGAAATTATCAGATAGCTTCCAGTTCTAGTATCAAATGTATTTTTTCACAATGTTTTTAAAAGGTAATTGAGATGTTGATTGTGCAGGCAGGACTTTACACTTAATACCCCACTGATGATGAATAAGGGAAGTTTGCACTTCCTAGAGCTCAGTCTTGGTTTACAGATAACAGATAAAAAATAGAGTAGTTGTTTAAATTCTGAAGACTGCCTTCCACAAGAGAAAAACAGTAGAAATCAGATGAAGGATCAGAGTTGCTGAAAAGGAAAGCAAACTTGCCAACATACCTAAAAATACAATAATACTTCCTAATCCTCAAAAAGCTTCTATCTACCTTAGAGACAGCCTCTCTTCCCACCGGACAGTCATTGACGTATGTCATCTGAAAGTCCCTTGATTAAAATGATTGTGGTGTGCACAGTGGAAGATTTTCAGCGCTAGCATTCACTATCCTAATTGGAATGACAGCCTGAATCTTGATATTCAAGGCATGGTGCATATGCCATCCGTTTTCTCGAGCATTTGCCTGATAGGCAATAGGAGTGTTTGATTTAGTTTTATTTATGGTTTAATAGATGAGGGCATGTTCCCTCAAACATGAAAAGTGGGTATTTTTGTACACTAAAATGTTCAGTTAAGGGTGTCCTCTTTCAGTCTCTAATCTTGCAAGCACAAATATATGCTTACTCGTTTCTCTTGAGAAACTTAGGGAAATATTACCTTTGTAAGCAATGTGTGGTTTCTGTATTCTCTTGTCCAGTTATTTATTTTCCTATTCATTTGATTTATATGTCACCGTTCCCAACAAAGGTTTAGTACAGTAAGAGGATAAAACAACTTTCAAGAGGAGGACAGAATAACTCATAAAACAGAAGTTTGACAAGAAAACAAAACAACATGGAAACTAGAATATCCACATAAAGCTGAGCCCCCCAAACAATATCTTAGCTTAGTTTTGTTTGCTTAATGCTTGCCCAAATAAGAAGGTCTAACATTACTTCCAAAAGATATCCAGGCTTGGGCTCTGGCGGGCCTCAAGAAGACCTCCAGAGCTAAAGAGGTGTGGTACAGCTGTGTATTAGTTTTTCTGTACATTAAGCAACATAGACCTATTTATACATTGTGCCAAATTCATCCCTGATATTAACAGTCGTGATTTCAGCAGAGCTGTTGTAGAGTACTAGCCTGTCATTTGGGACAGAATGATTCAATTACATGTTGCACCCCAGATGTCCTGGCTGTCCTTGGGCAAGTCCCTCTATACCTCAGTTCTACACCTCTGTCTGGAAGGACTGTCAGGCTAGATACACCGAGGATGCTCAAAAACTGTGTAAATAAGGATAATTTATTCCACCTCAGGGGCAAATAGCTCTATGACTTTTAGGACTCCTTTGGAAACAACCAAAAAAATCAGCAATTAAAAATAATAGGGCTTTGTTGTTATACATTCAACTGATATTGTTAGTTGTATTTCATTTGAGCAATCATTACACAGAATCCTTACAAATATTTGACCAACTGTGTAATATAAATATATTAAAATCAATATAAAATATATTGCAATAACAGAAAAAAGCCCAGGTGTTTTATCCACTCTAAGTACTTTAATATTTTAGATTTCTTGAGCTGAATTTGAAGTTTAAATTTACACTTTATTCTAGAGTTATCCAAATGACAGGAATCCAAAACAAGGATTAGATATTTTGAAGCTCTTAAGTGAAATGAGTATCTCTTGAAAGCCTGAATATTTTAAACAGGAAAAGAGAAGGAACTTTAATTGCACCAAATCTTACTGTTTTATTTTTTACTTGAATTCAATTAATGAATGTCACAATGCTGAAAGGATTGTCTAACTCAGTGAAAAGCAGCAAGATTTATCAAGTGGTGTTGCTAGATGGTCTGGTCTGTCAAGCCAAAACATCCAGAGAATTATTTTTTACTAGAGAACTTTGTTATTTTCAATACCACAGAAACTCTCAAGCATTGTAACAAAATGTAGCCGCACAAAAGTGGTTGCAGTGGAGCACACGCATTCATAGCACTGCTACAGCAGGACTTGCTCTGAGTGTCATCTATGCCTTACTGCTTGTGTAGATATGAAGTACTGGAACTGGCATAGCAGTTGCATCAGTTCAAATGGATGTCCCACAGTACCCCAGATTTCACTTAGGTGGCACTTCACCTTACGTTTATGGACCTTGATGCCTAATGCTATATTTTATTGCAAACAACACACAACTTTTTCCAAAAATACAGTAATAGCAGCCAGTACCTTAAACATCTACCGGGGGAAGTGGGGGAGGGAATGGAAATAAGGGAATGAAAGTAATATTGCACTACATGGAGCTGCACAAAGACCATGCTAGGCTGCTTAGCTGCTTCTTTTCAGTTACTTACTGCTATTTACCAATATTTTCAAGAAAAGATTGTCTGTCTTTCATTCTGTCTTTCAAAAATAATATGCATATCTTATTTGGGATGGCACATTGTATGTGAGCAAATACAATATTCAGGTTTTCAGAAAGTTCCTCACATATGCAAAGTGGGCTACACATGGCCATCTTTGTGTTCTCATTTTCTATTGCAAGCTTTTTCAGTCATGCTTCATCACTCCTCAAAAAAAGCAGGTCAGAGCTAGAGGACAGTTTCTGGGTGACAGAAAGATTCAGACCAGAAGCAGATCCAGATAAGAAATAGTTTTGTTTATGACTCAATGTCTGAGCATCTGGCCTAGATAAGTATGATGCACTCTGGGATACAGCTCAGGAGAAAATATATAAGGCTTGTACATGTACTATATAAAATCCTGAGGCTTAAACAATTAACCAAGGAGCCAGGAGAAAAACTTGCCCTTTTTACAGTGAATTTGAGAAGAGTTTCAACACTTGGCCAGCCATAGAATCAAATTGTGGACAACACCAGGTTTCCAGCAACATGCAAAAAAGAAGAAGAAAAATGTATCGTAACCACTGTGACCCCAGAACCTTGAAGGCAGAAGCTGTGGAGATGGCAACCAATGAAACTCAGGAGGACGACAATTGGAAATGAAGCTAAAAGACTTGTCTAGATGCTCAAGTCTGGATCTATATGGATGTCTGTGCAGTCTCCTAGGAGGCCAGAAGTCCCCTTCCTTAGAAACACAGTAAATACAGCAGCAGCACCTTTGCTAATCCATCTGGTTCATTCACCTGAACTTTATCATATTTGCCAGCTCCCACTCTCCTTCCATATGATTATGGTCTCTTGTTCATAGTAAGAGTCAAAATATCCAGCAAACATTTTTACCTGAGACAACATCACATACCAAAGAAAATGTTGCAATCTTCTTCTCAGCTGAAAATGGGAAGAGGCATTTCTGGCTACTGCTGTTATGATGGTGTTAAGGAGCAGTATTAATTTTTAGCACCCATATCTTACCTCAGCTTAGCTTTAGCCAACTGCTTTTTGTCTAAATGTCTTTTTCTCTAGGTTCTGAATAGGAAATGACATTGTCTGCAACCAGTTTGTAAAGAATTAGTATGACACCCAGTATGAATCTGGGTATCATCATTATAGTCTTAGAATTTAAGACTATCACAATCCACCTTAATGGTCCAAGAGACAGACAAAAAAAGGAAGGAATGAGCCCTGCAGAACAGACAGCTCTTTAGAAAGATAAAGTATCTCAATCCTCCAGGTTCGTTTTAAGAAAAATAAGCAATGCAGTACAACTCCACCCACCCTGAACTGGGCATATAGAAATGTCAGTAGTACCTAATGTTCAATTTTGCTGCTGCTCTTAAAATTAAATAGTATTCTACAAAACAGAGGTGATTCACCAACACTCCAGTGCTGTTTTTATTTTATTCCCTGATCTAAAGCTCAGTTTGAAGGGTCAAGGACAGTAAGGGTTGTGAGAACTGCTGCTGCTTGTTCATTGCCAACTTCTTGATGACCTTGCTAACAAGGGAAGGTTGGAGACAACACGTATATGCAGGAACTACAACATGTATAAGCAGCGGAACTCTTGATTTCCATTTTTCATAATAATCATTACAGAAGAGAGGAGCAAAATTAATGCATTTTCAAAGGTTTTCATCCATGGGCACACTGCCAGAAGTGGTCCTAGGAAGTGCAATCTTTTGAAAGCAAAACAAAGTAAAAATCTGAGGTGAAATTGATTCAATTCTTCTATGGAAGCCTAAAGATTTCAATTTTTTTTTTTTAATCACATGGGTAAGTGATTTTTTTACCCTGCATTTTGCTGAAAGCTCTTAAATATTCAGTTTGAGATAATGCCATGCCAAAGGTATAAACCTTTCAAAAGTAGAGGAGGACATGTTTTTAAATGAATGTAACATTTGAGATGCATTTAGAATTCTAGCATTGTCACAGCAATGATATAAAATCCTTAGTTAACTCCATTTTAAACGGAGGATGTTTTATACTCAAACATAGGTGCACTGTGACCTGCAGTCAGGCAGGCAGAAAGGTCACTGGAGGTAGAGTAGTCAGTGGAGAAATAACAAAACAGCTTGTTCACTCTCACTGCAGTATTACAGACACAGCTAGGATGTTGATTAACTGCCAGAGCTTCGCAGAAGAGTGGCATGGAGCAATTTGTTTGGATTTAATTTAAGATTTACTTGGCTCTTCCTAGAACATTAATTTGACATGATTTCCACAGATTCACTCCATTAGAGGTAAATATTTTGCTTAGGAAGTTAATCAGCCCTGAGTTAAGAAAGCTTCTAAAGATAAATTAGTGCGTACTTTTTCAGTTTAAAGTAAGGAATCTGGCAACTAAAATATGCTGTTGAACTATGTTCATCACCGCTGGTTTACAAAATCTTTTAACAATGAATCCCTGATAATATAATCATGTCAGACAATGGTATCATAAGGATCTATGACAGTTCTATAGTTCTAAAATTGTTTCAGAAAATACTGCATTGTAGGGATGAACTGGACACCTGCGTTTCCCCAAGATAAGCTCTTTGGCCACTGCAACTCCATCTGACTGCCAGTCAGCTTGACCTCCTAGCTAACTGAAAGCTAAGAGCTGGCAGCTCCTAAGGGTTGTCTTGAATCTATTGAAGTTGAGAATCACTGTCTTAATGGAAGAATCCATTGCACAAAACTCAGTATTTCATGAATAGATTGTATGTAATGTGAATTTTCCCTAGTCCAGTTAACCCACCCATTCACCTTCTGCGCCTATCAGTGAGGACTGTGCTAGAGCTGGGAAGGGGAAAAATGCTGCTGCAGGGAGATAGCTTTTCCTGTTTCCTTTATCATGTGGGCATAGGGCAGTTACAGAAAGGATCCCCTCCACATAAGGACCTAAGGGGAAATAATCTGAGTTTGGCTGCTTATGCTTGGTACCAAAGCTTACTCAAACTGATGACATTTCATGAGGTTTACTTTCAAGTGATTTTTTTTATAGAATTAGCAGTAATGTTAGTCATACTGTATAAAGCTTTCCTTGAACAGTCTACATATTTTTAAATACATTCAATCAGAACAAAAAAGCAAAGAAGTAGTCACATGCCCTGACCCCAGATGTGGCCAGGTACACCTCTGACACACTGCCAGGGTGCTTTCACACCTTCAGGGTTGCCCTTCTGCCCCAAACCCCACCCTCCTGTCTGCTGCTTGAGCACTGAGAAAGAGCTGAAATGTGCCAGGGGCCAACTCCCAGGTCCGTGGAACTTCAGCCTTACCCATCTTCAGCACAATGGGGACCCAGGGGCAGCCATGACACCCTCTGGTGGCTCCACGATCATGCCCTGCTCCGCCCCTAGAGTGCCTTCTCTTCTCACCCATCATGCCTTGATGGAATAAGAAAATTATTAACAGGGAGGCTGCCCACAGGCCTTGGGCCCCAGCCTAGAAGAACACCCCACTGGGGCTCCATGGCACCCTACTGATCCCAGGTGGCTCGCTGGGTCTCGCTAGACAGTGCCAGTGTGGTGCACCTACAGCCTTAAGGGCTAACTGCAAAGCTCCATTCCTTCCCTGCACCATACCCCGAGCCACACAGGCATTACTGTAGTATTGCTCTCCCCTGCCGAGGCTTTGGCCTCCTTCCCTTTACTCTGGCTAGGCCCCACTGTACCAGACCTGGCTTTGAGGCACTAGCTCTGGTTTGGCCCTCTTGGGTGCCAGGCCCCTGGACCCATCTGGTCATGCCCCTCTTGGGCAGTGGGCCCCTGTAGCCTTGCACTCTGCCTCTCTGTAGGCTCAACAGTCACTCAAGGCAATCAATCGCATGCCCCTCAGGCATGAATGGGACCTCCAAATACTACCCCTACAGTCCCAACCCAAACCTCCAGTGTAAACTGCAACGTAAGCCATAAGCTCCCAGGCTATAACATAAACAAGAGAAGAGGAAGCAGCCCTCTTCCCCTTTAAGACAGAAAACTTTCCCTCACTGCTCAGCTAGCAGAACCTCCCAACCCTAGGCTACATCCCATAGCTTCCCCAGGGAGTCATAAGCAACAGCACCATAGTCCCTCCAGGAACTCTTCACCCTGTGGCTGCTAGGAAAAGACTAGCTCTCTAGCCTGAGCCTCAGGCTTATATCCTCCCAGGGCCCACCCCCTTCCGGTGAGCAGATTCCCCCAGCTGCCTGCAGTACCTGCTAATTGGCCTAAGTGCCCTGTTGCCATGGTGACCTGCAGCTGATGCACCCTGCCTGGCCTGCAAAGCTCCATGGCTGCCCTGTTTCTGCCTTAAATGAACAGAGAGCCCCAGGCTCTCTGTTATACCATCTCATCCAGGACCCGCCAGCTCCTAGTAGAGGGGATTTTTCCAGCTAGAAGAATCACATCCTTGTCTGGCCGTGCGCTCAGAAAAGATAGACCACTCCCCCTCCCTTCCTTAGAAGAGGCTCGTCCATCTGGTCAAACGCTCTGTAATCACAGTGATCACTGACACTAAGTGGTTATGAAAGGTGACAAAGTGATTTATTATAAAAATAAGAACAAGCAGAAGCAATCACAACCATATGTTGAAATGGCATAAGAATATATAAGAGGTATAAGAATAAACAAAGAAACTATCAGAACAATACCCTGTTCTTACCCTGCAACTTCAATCCAGGACTGCCGTTCTTACCCAGCTCAACATATTAGAAAGCAGCCTCCCCTGGCAGCTTGCTTTACTCAGCCCCTGGCTGAAGGCCAACATACCCAAGAAGACTAGAGACAATACCCTGCTCTCAAGGCAAGGCTGAAATATAGTTTCTTATCTGTCCATTAACATACCTCCCCCACTAGATTCTAAGGAATCCATGCATATTACTTTCTGCCCCCACAAAGGGTGCAGGTATTTACTGGACTAAAAGTTTTTTCCTGATATCAGGAAAGTTTTCTCCTGACTGGGAGAATGTGGGTAGCCTTTCAGAGATGTGAAATACTAATCCGATATACTGTCTCTCTTCCCCCAGTAGTCTGAATGGTCAGGTGTTATTCTTACAACCCCTTCTTTTAGAAAGTAAATTCACCATTGTCTGTAAGGGTCTGGATCCTGTCCCTTACAGCCCATCCACAAGGGAGATGACACATGAGTAACTGACTCATGTCAAATGCTGATTTTAAGGAATTGCTTCTTTCAAATATGAATAGGTAAGGACCACTTAAGTTAATCACTGCCCCACTAAAGCACTTTTGGCTGTAATATCAAGATATATCCAGATTATACTGATATCAAATACCACAAGCCATGTGGGCATAAGGGCTGTGTAACAGGGAACCCTAATCCTGTTACTAGATAATCCTGTTACTAGAAAGCAGGATGACCCCTTTAAGGACTGAGTCTTCAGGGCACAGCCTGCCAGCAGAGCAGGGGTTAAAGGGTAGCCCTGCAGGCCAGTCAGCTGACTGGGGGCTGTCACATGACCAGGAGACAGCTCAGGCTAGAGCTATATAAACCCTGGATGGATCCAATGTGAGTAGCCAGCCCAGGTGGAGGTAGAGTGTGGGTTCCTGAATGCCTGGGAGACTGGAAGAAAACAGCTCTGCAAGTACAGGACAGAGTGACCTAGGAAGAAGGAGCCATGGGGAAAGCAGGCATGCTGCCTCTATCATTTTTCTTTGTTATAGCCCAGTGGCTTAGTGTTTATGTTGTACTTTAAACCAGAGGTTTGGGATGAGGTTTGAGGGGAAGGTTTGGAGGCCTCATTAGTGCCCAGAGGCACATAACTGCCTTGAGCCATGCCAGGGGCAGGCTCAAGGCTCCAGTGAGTATTGAGCCATAGTGGAGCCTGGCAAATAGTGCAAGGGACAGGGACCAGAGAGCCTGGTGCCAGAGGGGTGCAGAGGGCCAGAGGTCAGGGGCTCAGCAACAGGAAAGGAAGGAGCAGAGCTAGTACCTCAAAACCAGGTCCAACACAGTGGACCTAGGCTAGAAGGCCTAGCCACATTAAAGGGCCAGTGGCTAAACAGGCTGAGGCCCCAACAGAGGTGACAACAGTTGAGTAACATCTGTGAGGCATGGGGCACAGTGTAGGGATGGTATGGAACTGTGCAATTAGCTCTTAAGGCAGGAGCTCCTCGCCTGCAGGAGTGAAGACCCAATCTGGGAAGCCCTGGGGCAGCCTCCCCTTTGTGAAACAAAAAGAAACATCAAGACATGGAAGGTGAGTGAAGAGGAGACTGTTCCCAGAAGTGGATTGAAATAAAGGGGACTCTAGGGGCACCTCCAGGGGTTCTCGACCACCCTTGGGATGGCACCCTGTTACAGTGTGTTTGTACATAAGCACAAAGGCTGTTCCAATGCCCTGTAATTACAGTGCATTGGAGCAGAGCCTCCTGTGTCTTGTGTATCAGTATCCCCACACTTAAAAATGGCAGCGGGGTCTCTTGAACTAAAACTTGTCGAATGAGCTTTAGCTCAAGTGCCTCCACTGCCATTTTTAAGCATGGGGATGCTAATACACAAGGCACAAAAGCGCTTTAAGCCACTGTAAAGCACTACCTGCCCCACCTCCAGAGCACATGTAAAAGTGCCCAAGAACAATAAGACTGAACCCAAATTGACACTGCCTATCTGAAGAGGCTACATATGCCATATTAATAAAATAACCTCAGGAAACCATGCAAGACACCTTGTGAACCCCTCAGTTTCATGGCAGAAGTCTTTGACCACGTGTATCCTTACAAAGAATTTATGCCAAGGTGCATACATAGAGTTGCTCATGGCTGATTCTTGTGCCAATCTGGTGTGAGAACTCTTCTACTTTAACAGGGGCTATGTCACTGCTGCGATAAACCACTTGCAACCAGTAATCTGCAAGAACCCTTGCTGATCAAGGTGGATCAGAAGAGGAGGAGCATGGCATGGCCTGAACTCACCAACTTTATCCTGATGTTAATGTTGATATGTCTAAAATGAGGGCTTCAATGAGCCATAGAACATCAAATGAATGGTCACTTGTATTTAATGTACACTCAGTATAAGAATAAGAAGACCTCTAAATCACCCTTTTAAGGAGGAAGAATGGAATATTAATTGAACATTATGTTAAACTCGTTTTTGTTAAGACCTGAATACAAAAATTAGATTGGATTAAGCTGCTGACAGACTGAACTGTGTATGTCTTTCTGCAGAGTACAAATAATAAACATCAAATGCAAATTTTATTAATACTGTGTCAGAATCTCATACACTTCCCAGTGTTAGAGCAAAAAGATGTTTTATCAATGAAAGATCAAGATTCCCAGCAGAAGCATAAATTAGCAGGGTTTGTGCCCTGGACAAATATTGCTGGAGAGTTAGGAGAGGGGAAGAAAGAACAGGAGGTGAGGTGTTACTAGGTAGAGGGAAGGGGCTGCTGAGAGTCTGGAAGTTCAAGTCCCCAGATACTTTTGCCACATGGTCTGCCCACTCTAGTTGGGGCAAGTACAGCAGCAGCATGGTGTCCATGTATCTGGTTGCTTGCAGCAGGAGTAGCATGGGGCTGCTGCTGTTGCCATAATGTCAACTCCCCAGGGGAGCCACCATTTTCGTGCCGGTAAGACAGCACCCAGGGCCAGTGGCCCATTTGCCAACTCCACATTATGCTATTGATTCCCAGCTTATCAAAAGCTTTTATGTATTTTACTCTTTGAATGCAATTGAGGAGTTCTCTTCAACACTGAGCTACACAGATGTTATTATATCTATGCAACCTGCCAGGATAACTGAAGATGTCATATCCAAACACAAAAGGACTGGTTGAAGTTTGTCTTTCATAATAAATGAAGTCAAGTTGGTTTTTAGTGTGCAAGAAATATTGTTCTTAGATTTTCCAGTAAATTCATTGGCTGTGACCTTCCATATAACTGGAGAGGGGATTACATTTATCTGCAAAAAGATAATATCAGGACAATTATAACAAAGGAGCTTGTTGAACTTTTTATTCCAACCTTTATTTCAGAGAGAATTTTTTAAAGAAAAATTGAAATAATCATTGGTATTATTCCAGACAGATTTGGAAGACGGCTTGTTGTCAGAGAAGGAATTTAAAAAAAACACCAAACCCTAGCACTTTGACTTAGCTTTTTCTCAGTGCCTTCCTAACACAGGCAGACAACATTATAAACTCATTAAGCCATTTATCCTACAGACAGGGAAGGAAGAAGGAAATAAATTGATATTGTTATTTCTGTTTTTAGATAGAAGGTGCTCAGATACTTATGTGATGGGGGGCCATATGGACAGGAAGACTTCTGTGGGCTTTATATCAGACTGTTATTGCATCTTGTCTTTTATTAGATTGTAGCTCTTCAGGCAGGGGTCATGTTTATACAGTGCTTCATGCAAAGGGTGCCAATTCTAATTGAGGCCTTTGGATACTTCAGTAATATAAACATAGTAACCAATTGAATGTGTTGGAAATGTTTTTTTTCAACTCCTACCTGACATATACCTTTTAGAGACATATGTTTCACAAAGTTGGAATGGCTCATTAAAACAAAAAGCAGTAATTGAACCAAGGATTGACTATAAGAAATGTTGCAGACTATCAGCAGATTAATTTCAGTTATTTGGAAATATCTTCCAAGTTTCTGGCTCAAAGCAGTAACCTGTATCCAAGCACTGACAGACAATAAAACAGGAAGGAGTCTTCTTTGAAAGGAAAGAAAAACCAAGTCTCCTTGAATGACAAAAATATCATTGAGAGTTTTAAAATGGGTAAAATAGGATAGCTTTCTTTTGGTCTGCCATTTTATAATGAGGGAAGAAAGAAGGTTGCCAGTGCCTCTTCAAGATTTACAGTGATGATTCTCAGCCAGGGTGCCACAATACCCAGGGCTATCTTAAGATCCTTTCAAGGGTGCTCTTAACAATGTTAACATGGTTATGTTTGCGAACATGATTGATAAAATAAACCCAGAGATATCAAGTGGAAATTCATTGTTGTGGTCTTTCTGAGCTCTTTGCAACAAAGAAACTGCTCTATTTTTCTGTAGCCAAAAAAAGGAAAAACTAAAACTTTTCCCAGAGGCTGACGAAAGGACTTTGATCCTGAAAGCTTGCAGAAAAGGACATTTTTCTTGCCATTTTCCAGCTGGTCTAAATAAAGGTATCATTTTGGAACCAAGAGTTCTAGTTTTTCGTAAAACTAAGAGCTGGCATTTTCCAAGGGGTGCCTCCAAGCTATCCAGCAGTGCCTCAAGTCTATTCAGGGGTGCCTGCTGTCTAAAAAGGTTGAGAAATCTAAAGTTTTCATTACTGGAATTTTTATGAGTTACTGGAATTAGATTAATTGAACCAACTCTATCAGAGTTCATTTACCTCCCCAGGCCCAGGGTGTATATGTGCCACTTGTAAATACAAATCCTATCCTGCTGCAGAGTTAAAAAATGATACAGCAGTGCATGTGTAGATACTGGCTGAGGCACAACAGTGCTTCAGTGTAGGACCTGCCTGCTGGCTAAGCCTGCACTGAAGCGCCCTCGTGCCCCAGCCAGCCCATCCACTGCACACTGAGTCAGGGGAGTAGCCCCAGGCTGGCAGGCTAACCTCCCTGTACCCCTGCCTGCTGGGGCTGCTCTAACCTAGCTCAACATGCTGCATTCCTGGGCATGTGTTCAAACGGCATTAAACTCCAGAGTTCCTTGCTTCTCATTAATGGCATGTGTTGACACGCCCATTGTGTATCAGGTAAGTCTTAGGACAGCTCTAAAAGAGATGGTTTTCCAGATACCTATTTCAAGTGAGGGATGTCTCATGGCTTCTACTAGTCAAACACATCAACGCATTAACAAAGAATACGACTAAACAGAACTCAATCAGTAACTTTTGTCTCTTTTGGCTATTAAGATACTACATATTTGTTTTACTGGCTAGATTTTTCTTGGAATTGAGGAAACATGATCAAATCTTTCCAGAAAGAGAACCATGCATAATCCCAAAGAAAAGAGTAATGATGATCATATGTGTATTATTGGGAAGTTCAACACTGTAATAAATTTGTGTATGTATACAATGCACATATTCATGTTGTCATACTTCAGTGCATCTGGCAGTGTAAAACATTACCAGTGTTCACTATAGGGTAACCTTCTCAAATTATACTGCTTGGTTATTATAACAACTTGATAAATTGACTTACACGTATAATTCCTTGTTATTCCAGATGCTTTTCATTCTGCTCCAAAATCTACCTTTAATCTTGCTGTCAATAATTTTAATGACATGAAAATTTAACATTCAGCTGTTTCAGTGTTCTCTGTGGTTCTGACTAAGAATCAGTTACTTAATTTACATATCCATCTTAAATAAAATCAATGAAATCTTACTCGATTGTCAGTGGGACATTTAACAAAATTAACTGTTAATATGAGCTATGTATGCCCTTGTTCAGTTATACTGTTAAGAGAAATCTGATCTATTCTCAGACTTAAGCTCTTGTTCTTATTACTGTATTTGTGATATAAATGCCAATGTTATTATGTGTTGCTGCTAGCTAACAATAGTGTATTTATTAGGGCTGTGCGAAGCTATGGTCCCTGATTCGATCTGGCAGAGATCTGGCCCATTTCGGTGACTGACTCTCTGAATCTGAATGGAATCAGAAGACCTGTTAATCTCTCTAAATCAAATTGGAACCCTCCGAATCGATTCGAAAAGACTCAGTAATTCAGATAGACAGCTTTACATGATTTTTCTACATACCTCAAGGTAGCAGGCAGCTCATGAATGCTGTGATGGTGGGGCAGATGGAGCATCCTACAGGAGCACGGGGGGTGGGGGGTCCCTAGTGCACTCAGCAGTGAACCTGAAAGTGGACCAGAAGCACTTCTGGTCCACTCCCAGGTCCACCAGGGAGTGCAGGAGGAGTGCCCCCCATGTCCCCCGGCTCAGTGACTGGTGCCTCTTGGGTCTGGGGGGAACCCAGGGTTCCCCCATGGCCTATTGCTGAGCCAGGGTGGAGCAGGGGGGGCCCCCACATGCTCCCCAGTGGACCTGAAAGTGGACTGGAAGTACTTCTGGTCCACTTTTGGGTTCGCTGCTGAGCACACAGGGCCCCCCCAACACTCCTGTAGGACGGTCCATCCACCCCACCATTGCAACATTCATGAGCCATGCTTAGTACCTTGAGGTATGTAGAAAAAACATTTAAAGCTGTGTCTATTACCAAATTACTGATTCTCCAAATTGGCATCAAATCTTCAGATTCGGATTTGGCTGAATTGAATTGGGGACAGTGATCCAAATCAACTAATCGAATCACTGCCCGCAATTCAGGCTGAATCCTAATTGAATACGGACCATTTCGCATGCTCCTAGTATTTATATCTCTGGCCATATTGTTGAGGAAAATGATATCTGAAAAGTGTAATTTTTGTATTTTGAACAAATTTGATTTCATAAGCTGATTTTAATGCCCTCTGCTAAATGGACAAATCTAGTTACTACATTAGTATTAAAGTCTAGTTGGAAGCAAAGTACACCTATTGGGATTTGATTTCAATCAGAAGGAGTGAAACTCACTCCAAGTTTGGGATTAGCTAGAGCCCTCAGGACAATAGAATTGCTAGGATTTCAGCAACTGTGGGTGAGTGGTTTTGAACTAATACAAGAGGAAGTCTCACCAACTGCTTCTCGGACTCTTGAAGGCTCAGGACAAGCGTGGTGGTTTCTTAACCTGGCAGGGGAAATACAATGTATCTGTGTCCATGAAGGCAGTTTTTCTGAAGCATGCCTCAGGAGAACTGCTCTTCCGGCATGGTTCAGTACCCGCTGAGGTGTAGCAGCTTTAAGTCCACTTTATGGAAATGGAAGTCTCCTCCCTAGCTTGCTCCAAGGGCCTTATGGCTAAGGGCAAGCAAAACTTGGGGGCATATGACCCCCAAGCCTCCGGGCTTGGGCCTGCAAGTAGGATGCCCGCCAAAGGATTTGGAAACATCTGAAACTCCAGGTGTGGGTGGAGGATGTTTGCCAGTAGTAGGGCCACTTATGGTTCTGCGCTCTTGGATTTGGAATTAGTTTTGGCTAATTTGACCTCAGATACAAATTTAAAAAAACAAACAAACAAAAGTCTCACAAACTGAATACCGCAAGGACAGCTCCACATAGACTAGTGCAGAGAAGAATGTAGGGGCTTGGCAGGGAGAAAGACAAGTTTGCAATTATTCATATCCTCTGCTATAAAACCCCAGGCAAAGGCTGCAGAATATCCCTATTCACAGACCAGGAGGTAGATAACACATCTCCTGTATTTCCCCATTCAAAACCTCATGCTCTGCGCAGAAAATAAATTTCATGTAGGAAACAGAAGTGAAGAGCTATGAAAATATCTTGAGAAATTTTAGTGGATTGAATTTTTACGCATCTTTTGACAACTTATTATAAAAGGCATTTTTACAAAAAATAAGAAGGAAAAAGTAATGAGAGGCTGAAAAAGATGCTTGAGACAAGGAACCAGACAGTGTTGAGCAGAGAAAGAGGTTGAAACCCTGTCTCTGAGCACAGCTCCCTTAGGCCCTGTCTTTTAAGCCAGCAACTATCCCACTGAGCCACATACCTTGAACTTTCTGTTTTCCTCCTGGTCCCATGTATCTTTCTATTGAGACTGCCTACTGGGTCAGCTCCAAGTGACCATCTGGATAATGCCTAATCTATAGCCTGGCAACTGGAGCACTGCACTGGGAGGTCAGAGAAATGATGTTAACACCCCACATGGGTGTAAGAGTGGGTCTAGAACCCGAGTTTTCTCCTTCCTGCACAAGTGCCCCAACCACCAGGCTCCTGGCCTAAAACACAAGACAGCCCTCTTCTGCCCATCTTGGCTTTTTGCTTGGCTACATTTTGGGGTCTTGCAGTCATCCAGGTACACATGTACAGAACTGCCCAGTGTCATGACCCAAAGGGTATGATTTTGTGTGTGCGCTTCGGCACTGCAGAATTATTTCCCGCCACTTGGAGCTTTCTTTGCACGGTGCAATTCTCAGTTGCATAGAGAAAACCCCAGTGCAAAGGAGTTCCCGCCACCTGTATGTAAATTTGTTTCCCACTATTGGCTGTTTCTAAATTATTCCCACGTGGCAGCTAGCGATTGGCTTGCTAGCCGTATAAGAGGCTTGAGCAGTTTCCGCCCAAGTTGGAGGAGGAGAACTTCACATCCATCTCGTGAAGAACTCTAAGCACACTGTGGAGCCTAACAAACTCCGTGTGTGCCTTAAAAGAGGATACAGGGGCCTGATCAACCTCTAGCCTCTCCCTGTCGCAGCCTGATCCCTCGACGTACCCCACCCTGCGCACTCGTGGAGAGTCACCTTTTGGACTCTCATTTTGGTTGGTCCACAGAGCCTAGCAAACTTCGTGTGTGTGTGTATCCAGAGCTCTGTCCAGGTTGTTTCAAGAGGCTCGAGTTTTCTGCGGGTCTTGTTCGAGTTTTGTTTTCGTTTTGTAACTGCAACTTGAGAAAGTTTTCCTGCCTGCACCGCGACCACCTACAGTGTAAGTAAAATAATCTTTAATCAACCTCTACGCGTCAGTGCCTAATTCTAGTTCGCCGTGCTGACCTTTTCCCCGGCCCACGTGCCCGGGCTGCTGGCCACAGCCCCTCGGCCCCGACATGGCGACGAGGATGGGATACGGGGAAAGCACGATAGAACTAGAATTAGTTGAGAACTGCCCTTGGCGAAGTGGGAAACGCGATGTAGCAAGCATCGTGGAACTGGAGGCGCATATCGCTTACCACCAGGCAGGCGGAACAGGTGAAAGGTTTATCAGCGGACGCCTTTCGCTGAAGGGAGAAGAGGGAGCTTCCGAAGATGGAGCCCCAAGAGAGAGAGAAGTGTTTCTTCACCCCACAGCATTCGGGTGTATAATGAGTGATGAACGGGTCCTGTTTAGGCCCCTCGACACTGTGTCCCTCGCCAGAGTCAGCCCGGCAGGCGCAGTAAACCTGACCCTCACCCGGGAGTGTGCGCATTGCCTAAGATGTGCTCGGGAGAGTGAAGAACCGGTGCCAATCGACCGGTTTGCCCCCTTTATAGTGGCGTCTAGATTGAGGGGTCGCAAGCTTCCATCCGAGCTCCGCGAAGATCTGGAGATGGAGGAACGCGCCGCAGATGAGAGGGTAACCCCGAGATACGACAAGGGGGGAGTGTTAACTGCAACTTTCCGTACAGTAACTGATTTAATGCAGAAAAATTTAAGTTTGAAAGCCCAGCTGCGTATGGCCGTTCAAGCGGTCAAAGAAGCGGCTGCGAAAGAAAATCTTGAGACGCCACGCCAAGATGGCGCTGAGCAAGAGGGAGACCGCGTGGAAGAACTGGAAGAGAAGGGTGGAGCTTCGGAGGAACCCACGAGAGTTCGGCCGGCGACCCTGCCCACCGACGCAGCGTCGCTTCCGGCGACCACGCCTTCTTGCCGACGGAAGGGAGAATTGAGCGGAGGAGTGCATCTGCCCCTCCTGCCTGAAGCAATAACAGCAGCAATGATTCCCGAAGTAACAGATCAGCCTGTAGCAACAACCAGCCGAGTTGCTACTACCTATTACGCTCGCACCAGAACTGAACTACAGGATTTGTGCAGAGAATCAAGAATCCAACCTGAAGAAACTCTAGCTGTGTGGTTGGGATGTTTGGTCGTCGAACTTGGGTCCAACCTGCTGAACCAGGAAGAAGCAAGCTTCTTGGTCAGACAAGCTTCGTGGAGTAGAGGACATGTCACTGACATCGACATGGTGGCGTTTAATGTTCACTGGCCTATTCCACTGCCAGCGCTTGTTGCAGTACTGATCGGTCAAAAAGCCCACGCATGGCATGACGGACGGCCAGAACATACCGGCGCAGAACAACTCATGCTAGAGATTATTGGAGTCTCGTACTGTGCCTGGAACCCCAGGGCATGTGCACTAGGACTGACATCACTCCAGCAAATAAGACCATGGCCTCACCGTCATCTACGAAATCCTGGAACCATTACAGTGACCATTCACAGCATAGATAGTTGTCTTGAGGTTTATGGACAAAAGAACATCGCTGTCCTCTGGATTCTGCTTAACCCAATGGTGAACCAACCTGTGAGTAATCTTCTTCGTCAGTTGTCACGACTGCGTATCCTGATGGAGCCAAGAATATCCAGCGATCGGGAACATCGACACCTGACCGAGGCTCAAAGCGCAAGACATTGCGAATCCGATCTTCCATCGTTGCCACAGAGAACGCCAGAGGAGCGATACATGTTTGGATTTCTCCTACAGCCTTCTGGACTCAATAAGCGGCAACTTCAGATTTTAGGGGACGTGGGCCAATGGCAACTGGCCTATGAGTTAGGTTTTCATTATTTGGAAGAGCTAGACGACGGCTCCTCAACGATTTCATCCAGTTGATCATGCAAGAGAGAGTTGGCTCCACTCTAGCCATGTTTAAACACCTGTATTATATGTTTTGGGGAAGTGGTAGTGCGTTTAACTAACCGCCCTATTGTGTGCGGGTTTTTGTAAATATTAGTGAAATAACTGTTTTAAGAGAATTCTTTTCACAGATCCAGAATTCAGAGTGCGTGGCGGAGAGAAGCCCCAAGAAGGATAACATCATCGGCAGAAGTGAGGGCTTGACGCGCGACTTCGCCATGACGCCCACTGAAGCCCTGATTGTGCAATTTTTTGTTATGAATCTGGTTATGTGTGTATGTATTTGTGCCGGCTATTATTTAATTCGATCCCTGGAGGATGAACTTCTTATGTTAGCTGATTTTGTGTTTACCCGTTTAGTTCAACGACCCGTTATAAGAGCTACTGGCGACCCGAGTGACAAGCATGTGGTATAATTCAGCTGTGCCTCCAGCAAGGGGGGATGTCATGACCCAAAGGGTATGATTTTGTGTGTGCACTTCGGCACTGCAGAATTATTTCCCGCCACTTGGAGCTTTCTTTGCACGGTGCAATTCTCAGTTGCATAGAGAAAACCCCAGGGCAAAGGAGTTCCCGCCACCTGTATGTAAATTTGCTTCCAACTATTGGCTGTTTCTAAATTATTCCCATGTGGCGGCTAGCTATTGGCTTGCTAGCCGTATAAGAGGCTTGAGCAGTTTCCGCCCAAGTTGGAGGAGGAGAACTTCACATCCATCTCATGAAGAACTCTAAGCGCGCTGTGGAGCCTAACGAACTCCGTGTGTGCCTTAAAAGAGGATACAGGGGCCTGATCAACCTCTAGCCTCTCCCTGTCACCGCCTGATCCCTCGACGTACCCCACCCTGCGCACTCGTGGAGAGTCACCTTTTGGACTCTCATTTTGGTCGGTCCACGGAACCTAGCAAACTTCATGTGTGTATCCAGAGCTCTGTCCGGGTTGTTTCAAAAGGCTCGAGTTTTCTGCGGGTCTTGTTCGAGTTTTGTTTTCATTTTGTAACTGCAACTCAAGAAAGTTTTCCTGCCTGCACCGCGACCACCTACGGGATAAGTAAAATAATCTTTAATCAACCTCTACGCGTCAGTGCCTAATTCTAGTTCGCCGTGCCGACCTTTTCCCTGGCCCACGTGCCCGGGCTGCTGGCCACAGCCCCTCGGCCCCTACACCCAGTACTTGTCCCACTAGTGCTAGGCCTACCACACATACTTAGTAGCCATGTAAACTCTTGCATGTCCATGCTGTATGTACAATAAGATGGAAAACTTTGTACAAGTGCCAAAAACAGCAGTTACATGGCTAAATGCCATTTGAACGCAAAGTGAAATTGGATTCTGCCATGTGTCCCCTTGTTCGTGTATTATGGCACGGTGAGAACAGATGCCACCACCTATCTTTGCAAAATCAGATTTAGAGTATATAGAGATTAACTAAACGATCTAGCTTGTTTGCTCAGTAAGAAATTATCTTACTTCCAGGTACTAAATAACATTTTCAGTTTGGCAATCTGACGCACATAGTGATTCTCTCCCTAGTGACTTTGGCTATAATAATAGTGATATTGATTATGATAATTCTGTTTTCACTAATTTATAATTTAATACTAGTTATCTCCTTTCCCCATGTTTAGTTTAGTTTTCACATTTTTCCCCATGTCCATAGAAATACAGTAATCTCAGATGTTTCCAAGTTCATTTTGGCAATTGCTCTATATTATATGTTTTGACTCTGCTGTGGTGTTAAGCATACTTAAATTGTATTTACTTTGGACTATTTAGCCATAAGGCAAAGTAAATTTGCACCTTATCAACTAAATCAGAGATGCAGGGCACATCTACATGTGTAATTAATGCAAAGCAAACTGTGGAGTTTATTGCGCTGGAGTTTATTGCTCCCAGGCATACCATTTCAATGTGCCCCCTGGAAACACAGTATGTAAGATGGGTTGGAGCAGCCTCAGCTGGCAAGGGGTCCAAAGGATCAGCCTGCCAGCCCAGGGTTGCTCCCCACCCGGCTCAGTGTACTGCGGAGGGCTTGGCTGGGGTATAACGGTGCTTCAGCATGGGGCTAGCCCAGGGGTGGCCAAAATGTGGCCTGCAGACCAGATGCAGCCCTCCAGGCCATTCTATCTGGCCCGTGGGGCCTCTAAAAAATGTAGAAAAATAATATTTATGTACCCCTGGCTGCCTGTCATGTGCCCTCAATGGCTTGCCAAAATTCATTAAGTGGCCCTCCACCCAAAATAATTGCCCACCCCTAGGCTAGCCACTAGCCAGCAGGCAGCCCCCACGCTGAAGCACCCTCATGCCCCAGCCAGCCAAGGCAACATCTACACATGCACTGCTGTGGAGTTTGTTTGGTTTTTGGTTTTTGTTTGTTTTTACTCTACAGCAGGATAGTACTATCCTACTGCAGAGTAAATTAGTTTACTCCAGCCTAATAGGGGCACACGTGTAGATGTCAAGACATTTACTATCTAATTAGTCTACTGTGCAGTAAATGTCCTGTTTAGACACACCCGCATAAAATAAGTATTGTTTAGGTTTGTAATTCACTATCATTGCACTTCCACAGAGGTAGCAATCAGGAAAGCTGCAAAATGAACAAGGCACAAGTATTAATTTTATTTTCAATTTTGGAGAACGACCTTAATACTTTAAAAATTAAAATAATAATTTTACAAGCACCGTTCCAT
Organism: Alligator mississippiensis; assembly: GCF_030867095.1. NCBI lineage: Eukaryota > Metazoa > Chordata > Crocodylia > Alligatoridae > Alligator > Alligator mississippiensis. The sequence goes on from NC_081824.1 coordinate 91,161,880, forward strand.
TGAGACTTTAATTACAAACCCCTATTTTAGGGCTAATTAACTTATTAAAATACCAGATTTGGGCTGATGGGGCTTTCTGTCATTCCATACATAATTTTTATTTTGAAATCCTGAGCAGAATCCATTCCTTCATTACTGAGTTACTAATTTCCCTCTTTGAAAATGGATTGCAATTAGGCTAATAATAGGATAAGGAGGATTCTCTAATTGAATGAATGCTACCAAAAAGACAATCACCATTTTATAAATTAAAATTATATGTCCCAAAATATTGCCTACCCCTGCTCTAGGCAGAGATTGAGTCAATATTTTTTGGCTGGAGTGCTGAAAAAACTAGAATGTCTACCTTGGAAAGTGCTGGAGTGCTAACATGCTGAAGCCCGGAGCACCTGTTTGCAGCCTCCCAACTGCAGCTGGCCCACAGGGCCCAGTCTGCTTGCAAAAGGGCTTGCAGCCTCACAGCCACCTGTTGGGAGCACCCTGGGCTCCATGGCTGGCAGCAGCTGCTTAGAACCTGGGCTGGCGGTGGTGTGCCAAGCAAAATGGCCTTGTGTGCCATGCTCAGCATGCATGCCAAGGGTTGCTGACCCCTGGCCTAAAGGATATTAGCTGAAAATAGTATACTTTATTTACTGTATTCTTCTAGCACTGATCAGTGCTACCTTCCAAATGGACTCCCTCTGCTCTCCTAATCCTGCTATTAGATATTTCTCTAGAACCTGAAGTGACTAATAGTATTACTAGAAGGTGAATATGAGCCTTGAGAGTGGTGTCCAGTCAAGCTATATAGCTACAGCTAATGACTGTATTACTGTCAGGGAGAGGAAATTTGCTCCATCAGGCTTCAGCAAAGTGTAAAAATATAACTCCATTGCATTAAACCAGCCCTGGGATTAGAAAAGGTGTAACAATTTCTGTTCAATTTGTTCTAAGATAGTATTCCATGCTCTGAAATAGATCCCATTTTGCAAACATTAGTGGTTTGTTATAAATTGTACTCTTTTAACACCAGCAAAGAATACAAAGAAACCTAGGAGCCACAGCTGGGTCTCGACTAACTGTAGATACTAAAAAAATCCAAACATGGGAGGCCTAGTTTCCTACCTGCCGCTCTTACTGGATTGTGTTCTAAAATATAGTATCTTTGAAGGGTTCACAAACTATGTAAAAACATACTGCCCTGCTCCTTTACACTATACTATTACAGTTTGTTTTGGATCCCTTAAAATAATGTTTTTAAACATATTTAAGTGGATACATATCTACATCTAAAACATTGTTACAGAGCTGAGTATTTGAAATAGTAAGAATGAGCAGATGTTCCAGTTTGGAAAGCAAATAGAGCTTTGAAGAAAAATATAAATGAGTATTGAAAATGATTTAAAGTTTTCTTCTCAGCCCCCTTTTGAAACAGCTCAAATTGGAGATATTAAACAGATTTTTAAATCATTGGGATCAATACACTGTCAATTACATAGATAACTGCATGTTGTAAAATTCTTGCTTTTTATAACAATACAATGGCTTAAGTCAAATGATAACTTCAGAGTTGTATCAGAAAAAGAATTTGGAGATTGCCTGTAAAAACCACAAGGTGTCATCACTAATGAATTACGTAAGTTATTCTGATTGACTCGTGCTTACTAAAAAGTAAAGAGGAAAACAGGAAGATAGTATATGCCATACTACATATTATAAATATATGGCAAAAGCGCTCTAAAATGTCATCTGCCTAGTTGGTCATAAACAAATACAGAAAATATACTAACTACACAGTAAATATCTGATCAGGTTGAATTTAAGCCACTATAATCATTTATTTCCACTTGAAAAACTACAGCATTGGCCTCAGTAAAAGATCTGTACTCACCAGCTTATCTGCCATTCAACCAGTAATGACCACTTTAAAAAAAAATGTTTTGTAGGGCATCTTTCTATGTGAAGTAAGCAAACTGAGCATGTAAATAATTCCATTGTACAGATAAAAGGACAGACTACAGTCTGAGTTGTTGGCCTTAGAGACAGGAAGTCTACATGAAGCCAGGCACAGTAGGGCAGCTGGCTAATGGTGCTCATGCAATGGGCAGAGATAGCCAAGACATCTGTGAAACCAGAGCACTTAGTAGATGGGCTGTTATGTAATCACAGGGAGACTAAATCTGTTTCCCTGGGAAGAAACCATTGAGAAAGTTGGCTGGTATAGATGTTCCTGCTGTTTTTGTGCAAATCCTATCATGGCCTTGTGCCTGCTGAGGTGAATCAAGCTCTACCAGCTCTAGCATGGTCTGAGAAATGCAGTGGGTGAAGTTTTGTCTTTACTGAATAGAATTGTTTTCAGGGACATCAAGTCTTGTCAAGGTAGGGTATCTGAAATTTGGGATGGAGAGAAGTTTTGGCACATTCAGGCCTTTGTCTCAGTGGACCCCTCACTGAGACAGCATCTTTTATGAGATGGAAATGATCATTTGAAGATAAAAGAAGAAATTTAACAGCTTTTGTTTCTCATTCCTCTGTCTACTTGTCAGTTTATCTGTAGGTTGCGAGCTCCTTGGCACAAGGTCAGCTGTTTCTCTGTTTTCTTCTCTAGAAAGCATTTATGCATAGAAAGCACTAGAACAGTCCCATGGTATGTACCATTTTGTACTTAGAATGCCGTGTTAACATGTCATCAATTCATCAGCACTTGTCAGATTTTTAACAGTGATTACCACTGTACAAATTCAGAATAGAAGGCAAGGCAAGAATTGCAGAGCCAACAAAATAACATCAAACAGTGACTCCAGCAAGTCTATCTAAAAATACATACAATCCAAGACTTTGAAAAAAAAATCCAAGCATCCTGGAAAAACAACCTTTCCAGACCAATCAATTAATTCTGTGAACATTTTCCAACACTTTCAACTAAATTCAGTTAAAATAAAGAATTTGACTACACTGGAAGAGTTATCATGGAGCCATCATGTAATAGAATTCACATAATCCATGGAATGCTCCACAATAGCTATTCTGCAGTAGATCCCTGTCTGGACACTATTATTTCAGAATTTAAAAAAACTAATGCTCTTGTACCCGTAGGTAACTTTACATGGCCAATATGATTTCTACTAAGACAATTAAAAGAGATTTTGCTTTTCATAAAAAGGAATTGGGTGCTTAGGATCTCTATACAGTCATGGGGAAAGTTGGCTGCCTCTAAAGATGACCCAGTGTGCCCAGGCTCTTGGTAGGCAGGTGCCTAGAAGGAGTCAGAAGGAGAGGGATATATCTGAACCCCCTTTCTCTGAGCCCAGGCATCTCACTCAGGGCTAGGGGAGGCATGTCCCTACTATCTCAGACTTCAGATAGGCAGGGACCTTAACCTCTTCAGCCTCTCCAAGAGAAGGCTGAGAGGGAAGCTTGTGGCGGCGTACGAATTCATAAGGGGAGAGCAACATGAAGTAGGCGATCATCTGTTTACCAGGGCACCCCCTGGAACAACAAGGAACAATGTCCATAAGCTATTGGAGAGTAGGTTTAGACTGGACGCTAGAAAAAAGTTCTTCACCGTCAGGGTTGCCAAGATCTGGAATGGGCTTCCAAGGGAGGTGGTGCTCGTCACATACTTGGGGGTCTTCAAGAGGAGACTGGACAGGCACCTGACTGGGATCACATGATCCCAGGTTTGGTGACCCTTTTCTTGCCTGCCAGGGGCAGGGAGTTGGACTAGATGGCCCACTGAGGTCCCTTCTGACCCTAGAATCTATGAATCTATGAATGTCTAATTCAGACTTGAAGCAGTTGTGAGTTCAGTGCAAAATGCAATGCTCACAGCAACTTTCACACTCAACACCGTGGGAGTAACAGTTCCTACTTTTATCCAATAGCTTGGTGGTTACAGCTTATCCAGGGCCTGGGAGACCTGTTCTCAGATTTCTTTCTGTCTTCAGTGATCAGCACCCCATAACACACAATACTTGTACTCTAGTTTTGCAGTCACTGGAGAACAGCCACTGTAGGAAGGAGTCTAATGCCTTTATTTTTGCTTAGGCAAGCTTGTTTTTGGATAAATTATACTGATCAGAAACCACCTATAATTGCCCTACACCCAATATTTAACCTACTCCACAGAACCCACAAGATATCTACTGAATTTTACATCTTCATTTTTGCATAAAGGATGTCATTTAATACTTTTATCTATTTTTCAATAAACCAACAAACCATTGTTACCCCATCTCAGTTGGACAGTCTCCATCTCATTAGGACAGTAAAAGGCCCATGTGTGTCACCACAGGCACAGATTTCAAAATATGAGGCATACTGTAACTCTGTAGGTATGCATTCACTTTTTTCCTTCGATAGCGTACATGGGGTACAGGGAGAGGGACTCAGAAACTCTTCCAAAGGGAAAAGGACATTTCATGTACCCATATCCCAATCAAAGCTCTGTCAAACTGTTCTAATTAATCCCTACATCACTCAGTCCAACAAGTCCTAACACCACAAATGCAGTTTCCCAGTGGCCATTGCCAGCTCCAGGGGACCTACATGAAGGGCCATTTAAAGTATAATTCTACATTCTCTATTGAACCTATTCCATTCCACCTATTAAGCATCTAAGTGCAATACTGTTCCACCCTGTTCAATTGCTGCAAATCCATTAATGCATGTATGTTTTTAAAAGACTACCATCTGACTTTTAAGATTCATTCATAAAAAAGCAGTGAGAATGAGAAAATGTTACCAGCTTCTTGTATTAATAGCTTTTAAGGCACTTGAGCAGGTTGGAATAGGATTGCACTTAAGGTGCTTGTACACATGATGGGGGTTTCATTCCCTAAACTGGAATGGCAGGGTTTTGTGATGATTAAAAACCCACTGTTTCAATTTAGGAGCTTCTGTCACTTTTATGACGGGGGGCCCGATCCTTTCTTTTTCTTCAAAGTCTGCCCGTGTCTCCTGTGGCCATGGGGCAAGCTGCTGGCAGGCTGAGCAGTCCCTGATCTGTGGGGGGGCTGGTCCTTCCCTCCATGGTGGCAGCACTCCCTGGGGCTGCCCAGACGGCCTGCTAGCAGGCCAAGGGCTGCACCAGCTTGAGCTCAGGGAACAGTTGGATTGAACTGGATGCTGTCTACAAGCTGGAGCAGCCCCCAGGCCACTAGCAGCCTGCTCAGCTGGGGCAGCACACATGGGGAGGCTCTGTCCCCACCCCCCACTCCCCTCCCCCGCCCCCAAAAAGCAACAAGGGTCCTGATCCTTTTTTTTTTCTTCCAAGGAGCCTGCTTGCAGCCAGGGGGGGAAAGCTGCAGAGAGACCCTGGCCCTTCCCTCCACAGAAGTGGTACCCCCCAGGGCCACCTGGGTGGGCTGCTTCAGTTCAGAGGCAACACCCAGCCTGATTCAACTGTTCCTTGAGCCCAAGCTGGGGCAGCCCACAGCCTGCTAGCAGCCATCCAGGTGGCCCTGGGGGGCAGTGCCACCATGGAGGGAAGGACTGGGGCCCCCCACAGCTCTGGGGCTGCTCAGTCTGCTGGCAGATCACCCCCTGGCCATGGGAGACGTGGGCAGGGTCTGCTAAAAAATAAATAAATAAATAGATAAATAAGGATTGGGCCCCTTGCTGCTTCTGCCTTCAGCCCACCTCTCCCGTGGCCAGGGGGGTGAGCTGTCAGATTAAAGGCTGCAGTGCTAGAAGTAGCTACATTGCAAACTGAACTACATGAGGATGTGATTTAGTTTGCAATATAACAAGCTCATTTAAATTACAAAAAAATCCCATACATGTAAAGTATGACATAATTAAACCGCAAAAACAGGCAATTTTCGCCACATGTATAAGCACCCTTAGGCATCATATCTACTTAAATGCCTAATAGATGAAATAGGCAGACAAGGTTCCTTGGGTGAATTTGATATCTTTTATTAGACCAACCCAAATAGTTGGAGAATAGTTATTAAGCAAGCTTTCGGGTTCAAAAACCCTTCGTCAGGCTAAGGAAGTTTCAGCAGTTTGTGTGTGCTCTTCCTGGATGGGATGAAAAGTAAAGAAGCCAGAGGCTGGGCTGGGGAGTCAGTTGCCAGGCAGATTATAATGTATCAAAAATCCAATGTCTATGTTTAGTCCATGATCTCTGGTATCCAGGAGGTTGATGAAATGGAGCTCATAGGCTTGTCTCTGGGAAGTGCTGTGTAAGTTTCCCTTGAGGATCTGGACTGAGACATGGGAGAGAGAGTGGCCCTCCTGTGAGAAATGTGCCCCCACTGGTAATTGGGTATTTCTGTCTTTGATAGATTTCCGGTGTGCATTCATTCTGGTGCACAGTTGTTGTTTGGTCTCTCCTACATATTTTCCATCAGGGCATTTGGTGCATTGGATGAGGTATATTACATTTCTGGAGGTGCAGCTGTAAGATCCTGGGATGCTGATGGCTCTGTTTTGGGGTGTAGTAATTGTGGGGGTGGTGGAGATGTGTTGGCAGGTTTTGCATTTCTTGTCATGGCGCAGTCTGGATCCTTTCGGTGTGTTCTGGGCCCGAGGAAGTTTGCTTCTGGTGATGAGGTTGGCGAGGTTTGGTGCTTGTTTGAAGGCTAGGATAGGTGGCTCTGGGAAGATCTTTTTAAGAATAGGGTCTCTTTCTAGTGTGGGTTGCAATTTTTTGAGGATTTTCTGTACAGGTTCAAGGGAGGGGTGATATGTCATAACCAGCGGTGTGCCATTTGTGGGGGGTTTTCTTCTGTACTGAAGCAGTTCTTCATGTGATATCCAGGTGGTTCTTTCAAACGTGCAATCTACCCCTCTGGACGAGTGTCCTTGTTGGGTGAAAGCCTTTTTAAGATTGGTGAGGTGGCAATCCCAGGTGTTCTCTTCAGTAAAAATGCGGTGGTATCTAATAGATGAAATATAATTTGACCCTAAGTTCCTTAGATTTCAGGAATTTATATTTGAAATACCTTAACTCTTTATTCTTGATTTTCAGAAGTTCAAATTTTGCTGAGCTTGGTGTTCAAGGAAGGCATGAGGTACCATGAGGCATTTTATCAGGCAATTAATACATATTGAACGTAACAGGAAAAGTATAAAAAGCATGGCCTTCCTTTTAGAAGAAAAAATATAATGTAAATACAAAATAAACTGTATTGCAAGAAAAGTTGTCCCCGTAAAGAAAGCTTAAAATGTGAAATACAAATATATAATAAACTGCTGTAAGAACAAAAAATATGACTCATAATTTAAATTGCGTTAAATAACAAGCTTTACAGATGTTAAAATGGTATTTTAAAATATGGACTAGAGTAAGCTCTAGATATGCTGACCATGGAATAACGGAAATTGTGGATAGGCGCAAAGGTATTATTTTATGTAATGAAATATAGCATATAAAATGTTATTGACTTAAACAAACCTGCTTCAGATTGCACAGAGCCTTTAGATTTCAACTCAAGTGTTCAGGAAGCTCATGAGAAATTGAGTTCTGCTTCACACTTGCCCACCTCAAGGGTCATTAATAAATCCCAATAATTGTCTCAATTTTTCATTAACAATATATTATCAGTACATTATAAATACACTTTGAAATATGACAAGATAGTATAATGTTTTCAGTGCTTATGATGACTTAAGTTGTCTCTTTTGTTAATTAACTGAAATTATCTATTTTAAACTGAAACTTTGATTTCCGTGAAATACACCTGAATAATTAATATGCCTACTAAATAATTATTTATATGTATTAAATGTAGTAGATATGCACAAATACACAACCACATACAGAGAGGTAAATATCTCCATCTATCACTCTCCATATGTTTTTAATAAAATCTCCCATTCAATATATAAATTCAAATTCTGACAGCTTAATCTTCAAGTTTCTATTGAAATCAAAGGGACCACTTTTCGAGTGCAGTATTACTCAACGTGAGTAAGGAAATCAAAATCTGGCCCTCAGAAGGTAAATATGCATCAGTTAATATAGAAAGTGTTATCTAATATCCTGCTAAGCACAACTTTGATTTCTGTAGGTGCTGCTAACTCTCTAGGAGTTGTGTACTTAAAATAAGAATTAATATTAAGACTATACTTCTTACTGCAGTATATTTAGGATTAGATACAAACACTAAACTTTTTAACTAAAAAGAAAAAAAATCCTTTCTCTGTCACCATTCTCATACTCCTGGTATACATATATTTCACTACTTTCAAGAATGACAGCATTCCTCCTTTATAAGCATATACAAAGAATAGTTCTCATTTTAAAGTTATACTCCGTGTCCTTTTTGTCCTAGGGTGCATACAAGCACCAGAATTCTACCCCTAGAATTGCAGTACTCCCTGTAGAGTGTACAATCATGCACAAAGTTTCTATAGGACCAAAAATGGTGAATCTGGTAGACAAACCAATTCCAGCGAGGTAGAAGCAGCCCCGATAGAGTTTCTACTAGGAGAGCAAATGTTTGTACACTTACCCTATCTATAGAAGCCACAGCAGTGTCCTCCAGCATGGCTTGTTCCTGCCCTTCCACCAACAGCTCCAGGGAGATAGTCTGTGACATGGGCAAACCACTGACTCTGACAGCTTCAGGGCCAGGAAAGCCCAGCCCCTCTGCATCCCCAGAGCTGTGCATGTGTGTGTCCTGCCACACGAGCAGGCAGGGAAATCCAACCCAGCCAAGCCCAAGTTAACCTGACCTACCAGCATCCAACCCTAACCCAGCAACACCCAACCTGGCAACACTCAACTTGGCAGCACCTGACCTGACCTGTCAACACCTAACCCAACCTACCAGCACTCAAGCCTCACCCAGAAACACCCACATGCTTCTGACTTTCTCTCTAGAGCTGACCCCAACCAGACTCACCTGACTCTGGCACCTGGGTCCACTGGCTGGTGTTGGAGGGGAAGGGATCAGTGCAGGCTGCTGGAAGGAAACTGACAGGCTTCTAAAAACAGCAGATGTGCTCTGGGCTTCCTTTCTCAAAGCCTGACAACTGGAATTAAGTGTATATATACAAATGCCAGAAGCATGGGTAACAAGCAGGAGGATCTAGAACTCTTGCTTGTGAGCAATAACTTTGAGCTAGTGGGACTAACTAAAACCTGGTGGGACTCTACTCATGACTGGGTGGTAGGAATAGAGGGCTATAGGTTGTACAGGAGAGATAGAGAAGGGAAAAAAGGAGGGGGTGTTGAGATAGGGTGTCCCACCAGGAAGACAAGGTAAACGAGGAATTTTCCAAGCAGGTCTCAGAGGCTGTGTGGTCTAGAGACATGATAGTCATGGGGGACCTTAACTACCCAGACATCTGCTGGGAGGAACAGTCAGCTAGATCTAACCACTCACACAGGTTCTTAACCTGTATTCAGGACCTCCACCTAACACAGGAGGTAAGGAGTCCCACCAGGGGCAATGCTTTGCTCCACTTGGTGTTGGCCACAGGGGATGACCTGGTGGGGGACCTGCAGATTCAAGGCAACTTAGTGGACAGCAATCACCAAATGATAAAATTCACTATCCAAAGAAGGGCGGGCACTATACCTAGCAGGACACAGGTGCTAAACTTTAAAAAGGCTGACTTTAATAGGCTCAGGGGTTTGGTTAGCAGGATACTAGGAACCAAGAGCCTACATGTTTTTGGGGTCCAGAATGGGTGGTCATTCCTCTCTATGGGCTCAGAATGGTCATACCATTCTATGGGCTCAGAGTGAGACAATCCCATAGCAGAGGAGAGGGAGCCAAGGGGCCAGGAAGCCCCTTTGGCTAACCAGGGTCATCCAGGGTACCTTAAGGGCAAAAAAAAGAAGTATACAGGAAGTGGAAGCAGGGGGTAGCTAGCAAGGAGGAGTACACTTCCTAGGCCCACACCTGCAGGGAGTCAGGAACGCCAAGGCAGCTTTAGAACTCAGGCTAGTGGCAGGGATTAAGGACAATAAAAAGTCCTTCTTTAAGTACATTGGGAGCAAAAAGAGGGTGCAGGGTAACATAGAACCCCTACAGGGAAGGCAGTGGGGCTTAGTGACAGATAGCAGAGGCAAGGCAGAGCTCTTCAATGAGTTTTTTGCCTCTGTCTTCTTAAATAGGAATCTAGATGAACCCTCAATATGCATCACAGACACCAACAAGGGGAACATCAGCTGACCAACAGTCATTGCTGACATGGTAAAAGGACACTTGGAGGGACTGGACGTGTTTAAAATCACTGGGACCAGAGGGACTCCACGCATGAGTAATGAAGGAATTAGCGAGTGTCATAGCTGAACCACTAGCAAGGTTATATGAGTACTCATGGTGCTTGGGTCAGGTCCTGGAGGATTGAAAGAGGGACAATGTCACCCCAATCTTTAAGAAGGCAAGGAAGGAGGATCTGGAGAACAATAGATCAGTCGGCTTTACCTCTATCCCTGGGAAAATCCTTGAAAAAATGATCAAGGCGCACATCTATGGGAGCCCTCTGGCTAATGTGATGCGGAGGGGTAACCAACATGGGTTTATAGCATGCAGGTCCTGCCTGACCAACCTAATTTCTTCTTACAACAAGGCCACCAAATGTTTAGATGCAGGAGTCGAAGTGGATGTTATCTATCTGGACTTCAAGAAGGCCTTTGACACAGTATCCTATGCCATCCTTATAAATAAACTGAGGAGATTTGCCTTCAATGATTATACGGTAGACTGGGTAGCAAACTGGCTTAAGGGTTGCACTCAGAGAGTGGTGGTGGATGGGTCGTTGTCAACCTGGAAAGATGTGTGCAGTGGGGTCCCTCAGGGTTCAGTTCTGGGGCTGGTGCTGTTCAACATCTTCATCAGTGATCTGGATGAGGGGGTGGGAAGCACCCTGTCCAAATTCGGGGATGACACAAAATATGGGGTGAAGCTTACACCCTGGAGAGGAGGAACTAGATTCAGGCTGACCTGGACAGGCTGGAGAAGTGGGCAGAGAGCAACAGGATGCAATTCAATAAGGACAAGTATAAGGTGCTGCATCTAGGGAGAAAAAACTGCCATTATACCTATAGGCTGGGGGGCAACCTTCTCAGCACCACCGAGGCAGAAAGAGATCTTGGAGTCACTGTTGACTCCAGGATGAACATGGGTCGTCAATGTGATGAAGTAGTTGGTAGAGCCAATTGCACCTTGTCATGCATCTGTAGGTGCTTCACAAACAGGTCCAGGGAGGTGATTCTCCCTTTCTATGTGGCACTGGTCAGGCTGCAGCTGGAGTACTGTGTCTAGTTCTGAATGCCGCAGTTCAAGCGGGATGTGGACAACCTGGAGAAGGTCCAAAGAAGAGCCACTCGTCTGATTGGAGGCCTGCAGAGAAGGCCCTATGAGGAAAGGCTAAGGGACCTTAACCTCTTCAGCCTCTCCAAGAGAAGGCTGAGAGGGGACCTTGTGGCAGCATACAAATTCATAAGGGGAAAGCAACATGAAGTTGGTGACGATCTGTTTACCAGGGCACCCCCTGGAACAACAAGGAACAATGGCCATAAGCTATTGGAGAGTAGGTTTAGACTGGACATTAGAAAAAAGTTCTTCACACTGAGGGTTGCCAGGATCTGGAATAGGCTTCCAAGGGAGGTGGTGCTCACAGTATCCTTGGGGGTTTTCAAGAGGAGATTGGACAGGCACCTGGCTGGGATCACATGATCCCAGGGTTGGTGACCCTTTTCTTGTCTGCCAGGAGCAGGGAGTCAGACTAGATGGCCCACTGAGGTCCCTTCTGACCCTGGAATTTATGAAACTATGAAGGAAGGAGGGAGGGGGTGTTGTGGGTAGTAGTTCCTTGCTGGCCTTGGTTGCTTAGCCAGTCTGTGCAGACCTGTGTTTCCAGTAGCCAGGGAGCCTGTAAAGCAGAGGTCAGCAATGTTTTTGGGCAAAGTGCCAAAAACACCCACAACCTAAACTTGTAAGATATTGGTGTGCCAGGGGTGGATGGCAGGGAAGCTGTAAAGGGCCTGATCTTTGTTGTGGCAGTTCAGCCCTGGTCCCTTCCTCGCCATCCACCCCAAAACTGAGTTTTGATAAATAATAAACACATAATGAAAAGAAAGGTTAAAACATTATAAAATGTTTTTTTCTTTTTTTTTGGCAACAGATATTTAATTATATGTGATCATATTACCATATTTACTTGAACATAAGATGAGGTTTCCCACCCCCCGCCCCCGCAAATAAACATGGGGGGGAAAGCCCCTTGTCTTACATTTGCATACAAAGAAATCTTGTTAAATACATTGTCTAGCATTAAATTGCTGCCAAAAGCAGCATGTGTTCAGTAATGGAGACCAACTATAAAGTAAATTTAAATGCAGCCAACACTAAGCATGACTATAAACCACTTTTTTTGTTTTTTGTAAAGAAGGATTTGTACACTGAGTCAAATGAATCTTTCTTTTATGGTTCAGAAAAATTGCTTAGGATTGGTGGAGTTTGGGGTTTTTTTGTTTTGTTTTGGGGTTGTTTTGGTTAGTCTGTTTGGTTTGGCTTTTGTTGAGAAAGGATTGAGAGGGTGTTTGAAATAACAGGAGGAGATTAAAACTGTCAGTATCACATAAAGTAAAAAGGTTTTCTCAAAGAAGATTTGTCAGCGTTTCCTAAACATTGTCAGGTTTTGGATTCTTCTTATCTTTTCTGGATGAATGCTTTGTCATAAGCTTTATCTTCAGCTTTCCCTTATCTCAGAGGACTGAATCTCTTGTAATGGTTCACAGGTCAGAATCTAAGCTTTGAGGTAAGTGTGTTAAGCATTAATTGTTTTGAAAGCCAATGAACAATGATTGTTTATACCAACTAAGGTCTACCCCATGTATCTGAAAGCAAAGCTGGACACAAAGTTGTCTCATGTCCCATTTCCCTTCAGCTTTTATCCAAGTTTCAATGGAAGCAGAAGAATGGATGTGCTTTCTGGTCCTCTTTTTGAATAATAGATGTCTTCGGACCAAAATTAACTGGTAGACCTTGCTTACTTATTTATATGGTGTTTGTGCTAGTGCTTGTCAGGTTTTTTTCAAAGAATCACCAACTAATAAGCAAGTTACTGTGGGAGGAAGTTGATTAGAAGGGGTTGTATTTCACACAGGGATAGAGAATATAGATAGACAAGTAAAACATTGTTTTTCTGCTCAGCTTTCTAGATACTTAGGGTACCTATATACATATACATTAAGGCTGCTCCAATGCACTGTAATTACAACACATCGGAGCAGACTCGATCAATCAAGTCTGTTGGAGCATGGTAATTACTGTGCTCCAGCAGACTCCAGCATCACGTGTATCAGCATCCCCCTGCTTAAAAATGGTGGTAGAAATGCTTTAACTAGAGCTAATTCAATGAGCTTTAGTTAAAGTACCCCTACCACCATTTTTCAGCGCAGAGATGCTGATACATCTGATGCTCCAGGCACTTTAATTAAAGCAGCTTTCAGAGTCGCTCTAATTAAAGTGTGCCCTCCCCTCCCCCTGCCACCTCCCGCATGTGTATAAACACCCTTTGCTTTGAAATCTCTAGGTAAAACTAATGGAAGACAAAATAATTAAATCTAATTTAATTCCTGGAGGGAAGTGAAGTAATCTCTGACTATTTTCAGAGCATTTCACAGTATTTTGCAGAGGTCGCTAGAGCCTTGTGTGGATGGAGGAAACAGTCTCTCTTCAGAGAGCTTGATTTGCTTTCAGAAGTCTAAAGGCAACATTTACCAGCAGGAATCCAAGAGGGGGCATCCATATAGCTGAGAGAGCAAGTAACAGCACTGCTCCTGTTGAGAGAAGGCATCTTTAAATTGTGTGACTGAGATTTTCATAGGAGCTTCCCCAATTAAGACAGCTTGAGAGATAGATGTCAAGATTTCAGTGCCCATTTTTGAGCAGCTTCATGATGGCAGTTTCTATTACCTATTTGTTGAATTTTCAATCATGTCTGTGCTTGCTGCCTTCATGTTTGGATGAGGCACTGTGCAAATAGGGAACCAAAGGCTGGTCCCTGTTCTAAAGTGCTTAGAGCAAGGTAGTCCAACTGGCAACCTGCAAGTTGCTCCAAGAGCAGGGGTGCCTCATTGTCTCCCTGATCCATCCTTAAAATCCCCTCTATAATGTTATCTCTAGAAAACTGGGAAACAGACATGCTGTTTTTCTGCTGAGTCCACAATCATCTCATTCTTTCTTTCTTCTCTTATACTCCAAATCAAGGTTGTCCAACTTCTAAGTGGCCTGGGGCCACACACCATGCAGGCCACACCAGCAAGGACCACATGCCCTGGGAGCCAGACTAGTGCAAGCCTTGGGCCTCTGAGTTGTATCCCCTTGCCCCCTGCTGCACTGCAGATGCAGAGAACCCCTCTTTCCCCCCCAGCATTACTCTACCATCTGCAGTGCACCATGGTCTACCTCAGCTCTCTCACTAGACTGCACTGCAGACTCCCAGACTGCACTGCGACATCCCCCTAGGGTGGGAGAAGGGAGCAAAAGCTGAGGGAGGGATGGAAGGAGGGCAGAAAGAGAAGTCTAGAGACTGCAGCTTCACAAGCACCTAGAATGATAGAGGGAGGAGCACCCAAGGACCACACATGTGACCTACAGGTTGCCAGTTGGACCACCCTGCTCTAAGCTCTTTAGGACAAAGACCAGCTTTTGGTTTGCTGTTTGCACAGTGCCTAGCACAAGGGTATCTGATACGTAACTTGGGCGCATAGGAGCATATGATGATGCTGGTAGTATCACTGTCAGTAATAATAACAACAAATAATACTACTTCAACTGTTAGAGACTAATTAGTTGGAAAAAGACAAGAGATAAAAGGCCTTTTCTCATCCAAACATTATCTGTTGCTTAAAGGTGCCCAAGTTGCAAATAATACAACGGGGTGGCTTTGCCAAATTCTGTGACTGGTCTTCTTTTATTGAGTTCCAGTTTATGGTTGAATGACAAAGGGATTTATAAATTGAATTAGATATAAGGAACTGGAATGGATTATGATGAAGATAGGAAGTGTTCTATTTTTCTACTAAGTAGAAGAGGCTCATTTTGTTGATATCTGAATGTCTGGTTTTCATTTTGTTGTCCTATAAGAAAATCCATTATAAATTGTTAACTGAAAAGTATGGCCTACCATCAAGTTGAAATCTATGAATATTTCTCATTTAAAGAAGAGAAATTGCACATAAAGGGGTCCTGTACTCCTTTCTGGACTTTTCCTCCTGTACCCCCTTCTGGAGTTGTCCCCAATAGACTGAAGGTTGACTATTTTACAGGAAGGTAATAAGTGCTGAGATGCTAATGGACTTTGCAAAAGCTTCCTAGTTCTCAGCTCTTTTATTAACAAAGTATTCTTTGATGCTGACACTGTAGAAAAAGGTGTTAGAGAGTCTGAGCAGGAGGCTATAGGGCAGGACCAAGTATCAACATTTCTTATACTTAGTATTAACACTGATTTTTCTGAGTGACACTAGTTGAGTAATTTTTCATCTCTATGCATTGATTTCTCCATCTGTAAAACGGGGATGACAGTAATATAGGATGGACAAAAAGTAATTTATAATAGTGAAAAGTATTATTACTATGGATTGGTATGTGTGAAAATAGCAGTTCATCCATTTGGTATCCCTTAGAAATAAACATCTCATCTTGCATGCCGAATGGAATACATGTAACAAATTCAGTATGAATTTGCTGTGATGTGTTTACTTACCCACTTATCTCTGTACAGCCTTCTTGTTTGGAAGTCTTTCCATTTATACATTGCCTTCACCTTTCTTGAGACTGACCAAAGTCTCTTGGCATTGAATATATGTTTTATGTGAGTAATCTGAGATCTGTTCCTGTTCAGTTTAGAATTTTTTTTCTTCAGTACCCTGCAGAATGTTACAGTTTATTATTGTAGTCTTGCTCCTGTGAAATCAGCTAACAACTGATTTCATGTACCCTATCTAGAATCCCAAAGCTCCAGAGCATAGTACCTTCATAGTACATCACATGAATATTGTCTCAAAGGAAAAATGATTAAACATAAACTGGCTACAGAGATGCTGGCAAGCCATCTCATATTTTGGTACTATAGAGCGAGATGTCACAAAGTAAGACTGAGGGACCCAGAGCATTGAGGGAGGATTTGGGGACCTGGAGCACTGCAACAGGTCTTGGGGGCCCAGAACAGGGAGAGGGAGAGACACAGGGTATTGGCTGAAACTAATTTGAGGGACAGACATCCAGCTCAGCGTAGAGAAGTAGAAATCAGGCTAGAGTGAAGCCATCCCATAATGAGCAGGATGGAATGAGGCTTTATCCCAGTGTCTGAGGGCAGCCTCCCTGATTTATATTAATATTCCAGCAAAGCATGGCAGGCAGTATCAGGAGGTGATCTGGTAAGACTGGGTGAGATTAAGTAGGGGTAAGATTAATTTGAGGGGGTGCCACAACTACCCTCTGAGGTGGGCCTTGTCACACCAGGTCAGCCACATACTTCATGTACATCCATAGGTATATGTATATTTTACCTATCCTGTTCCTCACGTTCCTATCTTTTAAACAGAGAAACTACTTTTAATTTCATATGGATTTTGCCATAATAAAAATCCTTTCATAACTGCCTTTCCTGCCTTTTTCAACTGAGATATTCAGATACTTTGAAAGTCATATAAATCCTAGTATAAATTTACCACTCTATGCTAATAATGTGGTGCGAGTCTTTTAGATGGCATATTGGGATCTTCATCAATATGATTTATTATATTTTGATATTATAATGATGCTACTGAATATATCTGAGTAAGATACAGTTTTCTTATCTCACAAAATGTCAAGATTAAAAAAAAGTCCCTGTCCATTTGTTGCCCTGAAGGACCACCTCTAAGCACGAGGTCCTGCTTGGGAAGGCACTGTACATGTGGACAGGCAGAGTGCATACTAAAACTCAAAATGTCCCATATTGACACCAAAAGACTTGTGGCAATAATCATAAAGAAGTCAAATGGAAACTGCTTAGAAACAACAAAATGTTATTTGTGTTTAATAGTGCTGAGACACCTCCATTTCCATTGCACAAACATAGAGCAAGATGCCCCTACAATGAAGTATTTTAGTCAAATGGACAGAAGGAGGAGGAGAGGAAACATACTTGCCCAAGGTCACAAAGCAGGTCATACCTGGGAGTAAAACCAAGATTTCCCTCCCAGTCCTGCTACCTATCCACTATGTCATACTTTCTCCAATGACACATTTCTACTCCTGAAAAACTTTCCATCATGTCCACTTTTAGGCATGTTGATGTCTGCAAAGACTGTTGTAACTGTTCTAAACTTACACTAGGTTTTGGTTCCAGTGGATGTCAATATGGCATCTTTCACTAACATTCAATTTGCCTACTTAGAAAATAAAAGGCAATACAAGCTCCACACAAGCCAGAGAATATCTTTTACTTCCTTTTATGCTCCT
The DNA here is from genome assembly GCF_030867095.1 of Alligator mississippiensis. Classification (NCBI taxonomy): domain Eukaryota; kingdom Metazoa; phylum Chordata; order Crocodylia; family Alligatoridae; genus Alligator; species Alligator mississippiensis. The sequence continues at coordinate 91,179,279 of NC_081824.1, forward strand.
TCTGGTCCTAGTAACTACTTGGTTCTTATCGCTTTATTATTTTAAGCTGTATGTTGGTCAGTTTTAACTAGCTTTATCACTGTTATATATCTTTACTTTTCTCCAGGCTTTTATTGTTTATCAGTGTTTTTTCTACACATTGCTGTAATTCCATTTCTTCCTAAGAAAGCAGACTTGATAGATATTTTAATAGTAATCAAATAATCTCCTGTAAACTGCAATGCATGTATAATCAACAATGGAAGCAAAATGCTGAGTAGACCAAAGGTCATGACAATTTAAACTGATTCCATTAGACAGATTAGTATGTTATTGTTCCCAGTGTAGAAATCCATGTTTAAATGAAAATAATGCATTCATGAAACTGGGCCACAGGAAATGTCCAGTCTTCTGTTTAATATTGGGTCACCTGCAACTATTAGTTTAATTGGGGTCATAAAGTGACACTGCCAATAAATACCACAGGAATGACATAAAAAGTGAACTATGAATGTGTTTTTCTTAAAATAATTTAATTAAGAGTCCATTTCTATCACCATTACTCATTGGGTATGCTTACACGGAACATTTACTGCGCAGTTGACTAATTAGCGATGCAGTAAACATTGCACACCTATACGTGCACCCATATTAGGTTGGAGTAAACTAATTTACTCCGCAGCAGGATAGTACTTGCATTCACAGAGTTTTTTACTCCATGGCAGCACACATGTAGGCACTGCCCCAGCTGGCTGGGGCATGAGGGTGCTTCAATGCAGGGGCTGCCTGCTAGCTAGCCTCATGCTGACATACCCTTGTGCCCCAGCCAGCCCCCCCCACAGCACACTGAGCCAGGGGAAGCAGTCCAAGTCTGGCAGGCTGACCTCAGGGACCCCTTGCCAGCTGGGGCTGCTCTGACCCAGCTCAATGTGCTGTGGTCCCAAACACACATGCAAACAGCATGCCCAGAACAATAAACTACAGTGTAATAAGCACTGGAGTTTTTTGCATTGCTTTAATATACACATGTGACAGTTCCCTGCCTGACTCACCTTCTCACAGCGGCATGGATCCTCGAAGCACGCATGGGAGGGCCAGCACCGCGCTGGCTAGAAGCGTGCTCCCGACTGGCCTGGAGCCCCCAGGCATTGGGCCAAAAGCACACTGGAGACAGGGGCAGGGGGAAACGACAGCCAAGGGACCAGAAATGGGTCCAGCTGTTCTCACCCCCGCCAGAGCACGAGACACTCTCTCCACTGCGGAAGAAGCAAAGGGGGCATGAGCCATTGTTGGACTGGATTAATATCTGATTAAAATGGAGCAATCAGTAGCTGTCGTAATAGCTCAGTCCAATGGGAGTGATTTTTTGCCTCTCCTGCATTTGGCAAACTAGCTAGCTAGCTAGACATATCTATCACTGCCTTAGTAGCCCAGTGATTTGGCCTGAGCCATGGCTAATTAATAAAACTTACAAACAAGGGGAAATGAACTGAAATGAATAAATGGTTTATTAAAACACAGGTAAATTCCAACAGCAATGACAGGGGAGAAGAAAGGAAACATGAATAAGCAAACAGCTCTTAACCTACTAATCCTAACAGACTTATGGACTTCCTAACAACAATGAGTTCCTAATACCAACCTTAACAATCCTAATGAATACATGAATGTATGTATGGAAGGAGTGACCTAGGTGAATTGCACCTGACACTAAAAGAACTGGGTTCCCTATCCCTTCTTGTCCTGAGAAGAGGGGTAATACTTACACAGGAATGTTGTGAGCTGCTACTTCTGTGCAAGGCACATGCAGGGAAAGAAGCCTGGGGAGCTGACTCAAACAACCTTCAGCTGGGGATCATCAGAGGTAGATGATGGAGTTATACTGGAGTTAAATACTGGTGTGGACCTCCATTGGATTGTTCAGTTCAACAGCCTCCACTGAGGTGCTCTCTGTCGCTGGTTGGGTCCCGCAGAACACACTGTAGGCCAAGCAACAACACCAGACAATCACAAGGCACACCACCGCACCAGTCATCCACAGAATGACTTCCACCACTTCCATGTACAAACTCCACACCTTTTCCTTCTCTTGTACCCTCAAGCAATCACTATTCCTCTCTCTACTACACACTCCTGACACATCACTATGACACACAGACACACAGACATGCCCACTCACAAACCTCCTCTCTCTCTCTTTCTCTCAGCAAAAAAACCCAACAGCCTTTATAAGTGCGGTGCACAGGGCACACCAGGGCTCTGCACACAAACCTGAGGTTTGCACTGGGTACCATTTCATAGATTTCATAGACATTAGGGCTGGAAGGGACCTCGGAAGATCATCGAGTCCAGCCCCCCGCCCAAAGGGCAGGAAGTCAGCTGGGGTCATAGGATCCCAGCAAGATAAGCATCCAGTTTCATCTTGAAGGTGTTCAATGAAGGCGCTTGAACCACCTCCGGTGGCAGGCTGTTCCAGACCTTGGGGGCTCGGACAGTAAAGAAATTCTTCCTTATGTCCACCCTGAAATGATCTTGTAGTAGTTTGTGACCATTCGACCTCGTCATCCCTTGGGGCGCTCTGGTGAACAAACGTTCCCCCAGATACTGGTGGTCACCCCTGATAAACTTGTAGGTGGCCATCAGATCACCCCTGAGCCTGCGCTTTTCCAGGCTAAAGAGCCCCAGGGCTCTCAGCCTGTCATCATAGGGTCTGCTTCCCTGACCTCTGATCATGCGCGTGGCTCTTCTCTGGACTCTCTCAAGCTTCTCCATATCCTTTTTGAATTGTGGAGCCCAAAACTGGATGAAGTACTCCAGCTGCAGCCTCACTAAGGCCGAGTACAGGGGGAGAATCACGTCCCGGGATTTGCTTGAGAAGCATCTATGGATGCAAGCCAGCGTTTTGGTCGCTTTACTAGCTGCAGCATTGCATTGCAGGCTCATGTTCATCTTGTGGTCAGTGATGACCCCCAAGTCTCTTTCTTCCATAGTGCTAGCCAACAAAGCACTGCCGAGCCTATAAGGATGCTGCGGGTTTTTTTTCCCAAGGTGGAGAACCTTGCATTTATCGGCGTTGAACACCACCAGATTCTCGTCTGCCCACTTGCTGAGCCTGTCCAGGTCAGCCTGGATCATCTGCCTGTCTTCTGGTGTGGATGCTTTGCCCCAAGTTTGGTGTCATCTGCGAACTTGGCCAGTCCGCTTCTGAATCCAGTGTCCACATCATTAATGAAGATGTTGAACAGTATGGGTCCAAGGACAGAGCCATGGGGGACCCCACTGGTCACCGGACACCACGATGAGTGACTTCCATCAATTACTACCCTCTGGGTCCGACCCCGGAGCCAATTTTCCAGCCAGTGGATCGTGGAGGACCCAAGGCGACAATTGGCCAGTTTCTCCAAGAGACGATCATGGGACACCAGATCAAAGGCTTTTTTGAAGTCAAGATATATGACATCAATCTCATCTCCCTTGTCCAGGTGATAGGTCACCTGGTCGTAGAAGGAAATGAGATTGGCCAAGCAAGACCTACCCGCAACAAACCCATGCTGGCTATCCCTTAAGATGTTGGCGTCGGCCAGTCCATTAAGGATGGCCTCCTTAATAAACTTTTCTAAGATCTTCCCCGGGATAGAAGTCAGGCTGATGGGCCTATAGTTAGCCGGATCCACTTTCCTCCCTTTCTTGAAGATAGGCACCACATTGGCCTTCTTCCAGTCTTCGGGCACTACACCTGAGCGCCAAGAGTTTTCAAAGATCCACGCTAGAGGCTGGGCTATGATGCTCGCCAGCTCCTTGAGTACCCTGGGGTGAAGATTGTCAGGGCCGGCTGACTTGAAGGTATCCAGCTTCTCAAGATGTTCCTTCACGAAGTCAGCATTAATGGAGGGCAGGGGATCACCCTCACCCGGACTTCCCGGCCCTGTAGCGGGCATGGGCGGCCCATGGGGCTGATGAAAGACCGATGCAAAGTACCTATTTAATAGGTTGGCTTTTTCCTGGGTGTCAGTTGTCAGTTGCCCCATCTGGTTCAGCAGGGGTCCAACGTTGCCCCTGCTTTTCTTCCGGCTCCCCACGTATCTGAAAAAGGACTTTTTATTGTCCTTGATGCTCAAAGCTAACTGGAGTTCAGTTGCAGCCTTGGCTTTCCTGGTCTGCTCCCTACAGGACCGGACCAGTGCAGAATAATCCTCCTTGGAGGTGACTCCCATCCTCCATCCTTTGTAGGCCTTTCTTTTTAGCCTCAGGAGGTCTGCTAGGTCCCTGGAGAGCTAGGGGGGCTGCTGTGCCCTATTGCTGCCTTTCCTCTGAGATGGAATAGACTTAGTTTGTGCATTGAGGATCACTCCCTTGAGGAGCAACCACTCTTCTTGAACTCCCCTCTCCCTGTGATCACAGTCCCTTAGGGCCTCACTGACAAGCCTCCTGAGCTTGTCAAAGTCGGCTTTCCTGAAGTCAAGGACTTGCGTGTTGCTGACTGACTTGCCAGCTTTTCAGCAGATGGCGAAGGTGATCAGCTCATGGTCACTGTCACCCAGCTTCCCATCAATCACTAGGTCGCTGACTAGGTCATCCCCAGTAGCCAGTACCAGGTCAAGCAGCGCTTTGCCTCTTGTTGGCCCATAGACTTCTTGAGTCAGGAAGAGGTCATCCATGCACGAGAGGAAGCTCTGCGACCGCTCAGATTTTGCTGAGCAATCCTCCCACGAGATGTCTGGGTAATTGAAGTCACCCATGACAACCATGGTTCTGGAGCATGAGGCCTCAGCCAGTTCCTGGGCAAACTCCTGGTCAAGCTCAGGACTTTGGGTGGGAGGTCTGTAATAGACTCCCACCATTGTGTCCCGTGTGCCGTGTTCCCCATGGATTTTAACCCAGAGGGTCTCCAGCTGTCCACCCTGGTCGCCAATATCGGCTTGCAGGGACGCATAGCTTTCCTTAACAAAGAGAGCTACACCCCCGCCCCTTTTCTGTACACGATCCCTCCTGTACAGGGTATAGCCATCTATCCCCATGGTCCAGTCATGGGTGGAGTCCCACCAGGTCTCCGTTATCCCTATGACATCGTAATTTTTTGCACTGAGCAGGAGAATGAGTTCCTCCTGCTTATTCCCCAGGCTCCTAGCATTAGTGTACAGGCAGGCAAGTGCCCCCTGGGGGGTCCTTCCTTGCCCACAGATTTTACCAGGGCTGGGGCTGGGGTGGGCTCCCTTGAGTGCCGTGATCCGCTGGCTTTGCAAGGATTGCTCAGCGGGCCAGCAGTGGAGGTAGTCCCCCCGTCCCCCAACGGGCTTAGTTTAAAGCCCAGTGGAGCAGGTCAGCCAGTCTGGCTGAGAAGAGCCTCCTCCCTAGGGGAGAGAGGTGGAGACCATCTCTTCCCAGCAGCTCACTGCCTGTCTCGCCAAAGAGCGGGCTGTGGTCATGAAACCCAAAGCCTTCCTGACGACACCAGCGCCGCAGTCTTTGGTTGACCACATAGATCCTCCTGTCCCTTCTCAGCCCATAGCCTGAGACTGGGAGGATCGACGAGAACACCACCTGTGCCCCCAGACCCTTAAGCCCCGCTCCCAAATCCCTGTAGCGCCTCATGACCTGGCTGGGAGTGCTCCGAGCCGCGTCATTGGTGCCCACATGAATAAGGAGCATGGGATAGTGGTCTGTGGGTTTGAGGAGCTTGGGGATCCTCTCTGCAATGTCCCGGATGCGGGCCCCTGGGAAGCAGCAGACTTGCCGGGCTAAGGGGTCGGGGTGGCAGATTGGCCCCTCCGTCCCCCTCAGGAGGGAGTCTCCCACAACAAACACCTTACATTTTGTCTTGGGGAGAGCAGGGGCGGGAGCTGCAGTTAGGCCCATGTTGCCTGTGGGGGCCGGCAACTCAGCAGGCTCTGCTGGGGCAGCAAGAGGTGCATACCTGTTGCTCAATTCTGGTGGGGGAGGGGCCTTGGTGCGGCAGGCCTTAGGGCCCTTGACCACCTTGGTCCGTGCCCCTGGCTGGACACAGCAAGAGGTCCCAGAGTCCTCCTTTGGCGTGGAGGGAGACTGTGATCTACCCTCTGCCTCCTGGGGGAGAAGGGCCTGGCAGTAGGAGTCTATCTCCTGCTCACAGTCCCTGATGGCACGCAGTCTCTGGACTGTGGCCTGGAGCTCCTCCAGCTGGTGCACCAGAGACCCCAAAAGGGAGCAGACCCCGCAAGGGGAGGTCACCATGCTCCCAGGCCCCAGAGCCTGAAAAAGGGACAGGCAGCCCCCGCAGCTGAGAGCCAGGGGCTCCGTCTGCGTGGAGCCCGGAACCAGGGGCTCCGTCTGGGTGGCCGTCTCTGAGGTGCCAGGGGGGGGCCGCGGAGCCCGAGGGGACCCTCGGGGTGCGGCACGTGCCCATCCGTGTCATGCCTCTGGTGGGCTGGCTACGGCTGGGGCTGTCGACCCTGGGGGGTGCGCAGGCAGGGTCCGACGCCCACCCGCACGCCCTCCCACGCGAACTCCGCGCTAACTCACACGCCGGCAGAGAAGCGCGCCTGTTTGCGCAGCCTGTTCGCATGGCTCCGGTCACATGGCTCCCTGGGGGGCTGGGTGAAGTAGGGGCCTGGGCGGGGCTTGACCCGGCCCGGCTCCACTCAGCCGCCACCTCCCACACACACACTAAGGGGTTAGCCCCCTCTCTCCACGGGCCCCGCTTACCCCGGCTGTGCTGGGGGTCAGCGGGGGGCTCTGCGGCTGCTGGAGGGTTTCTGGGGGGCTTCGGGGGAGCAGGGGCGCAGCGAGCTTTCACCCGCGCGCCTCTCGCCACTCCCATGTCTAACTGGGCTTTTTCCCGGTCGGCGGGCCCTTTTAAACTGCGCACATGCACAGTGGGCCTGCCGTCGAGGAAGCTGCTCTTAGGGCAACAAGGGGGCCCCGCCCGGACCCGGGGGACCCCGCCCTACCGAAGGGCGGTGACTTCCAGATACTACTGCACATGCTCTTAGTCTAGAGGTCAAAGAAGATTCATCTTCTGACACACTTAAGATACACATGTGTATGAGGCCATATAGGGGCTAGGTGATGACACCATGGACTCAGGACCAGTTTGGCTCCAACACTGTGTGCCCTACAGGGGTTAGACAGCTGGCCACATCCCACATGGCAGTTGAGGAGCCAGCTGCATCTCACCCAGAGGAAACATCATGGTGCCACAGTGAGTATGGTGCCCACTGGGAGCACCGGAGAAATGCTGCTGACAGGCTCCTTGGCAGGAGACATTGATCTGGGCCCTACCCGTGGCACACCAGGGGCCGAGCACATGCCTAGAGACCCTCACCTGAAGACCCTAGCCCAGAGGAACTGGAAAGAGGTACCCAGGGACTGCCCACAATGAGTAACCAGGGAAGAGTTCCTTGAAGCAGTGCCAAACTGTATGGGCCCACCAGTGACACCCACAGCCTGGGGACGCTCCAGCAGGTGGCTGGGAGGGAGCACTGGCCTTATGGGGGCACAGGAGTGGTCACCCCAAGGTGAAGCCAGACCTGCCTGGCACCAAACCAGGAAGGGTCTGCCCAGAAAGGGCACATACCCAAGGGGCACCAGGGGCCCCATAAGAAGATGAGGGGAGACATAAGGCCCCAAGTAACTCACATCCCAAAAAGGGGGGAAAAGCTTGGGGCAGCGAGGCACCAGTGCCTTGCCTGGCTGCCAAGCTGAGCCATTTTGAGGTTACCTTACCTGTTTAGTTGTCATTCTTTAATGCCTACATTAACACAGGCAGAGGACAGACCCCTAACGATTCAAGCAAGAACCGATCACCATGGGGCAGCCCACGTGAAAAACACCTATGACACCCCAATGAATGGCAATTATACCCAAGCAGAAAAGGGCAGGGTATAGGAGAAGAGGAGCCGGAGCACTGCTATGGTCACATGTGACCTGCAGAGAACCAGTGGATCACCTTCAAGCGACCATAAGGTGATCTTGGAACATCAAGTTATGGTGGGCAAAAAGGTCACAGGGCACGCCCATAACACTGGGGCAGCAGCACCAGGCATGAGCTTGTCACACATGTAGATGTGCCCAGTATCTTCAGAAATGGTCCAAATCAAACACCTTGTGCCTAAAATCTGTTATAGTCTAGAATACAACAGAGATTAAGTGCCTCTACGGAGGTACTTAAGTTCCTGATCCATTAGCATCCACAGAACATGACTGGCCTTCTCAGCATTGTAGTGAACTCAAAGTACAGCACTCACAGCTGCTGGTTGATGTTCTCATAGGCAGCCTATAAACGTGCTCGTTCATGTTCTAATCAGAATGTGAATGAGCAGACTTGTTTAATTGAATCTGCTCTGCGGTCTAATTAGGTCTAATTAGAAATGAGTCACCTCACTGTCACATGTATTAAGCTCCCCCTCCTCCCCCTGCTTTTAAAATGGCTACAGGGGTGCTTTAACTAAAGCTTTTTGAATGGGTTTTAGTTAAAGTGCCCCCATGGCCATTTTAAAATGTGATGGGGCTTAATACACGTGACAGCGAGCTATTTTAATTAGAGCAGCTGTCAGGGAATCACTCTAATTAAAATGGCCCCTGCCCACTCCAAAGTGCCTCCTTTCTGTATAATATACCATTGATTACAGTACTTGCCAAAGAACAGGGAGATCTGTGTTATAGACACTTCTCAGCCTGAAGGGCATCAAACGCACATATCCCATGTCCCAGGCACATTCCATAACCATCAAGCTAAGTATATTCTGGGTGGTTTTCTTGAGTAACCTGCACAGTTCCTTTGATGTTGGGCCACTACATAGCCAAGAGTACAGGAATCCTGAAGCCACAATAGACAACAATAAAGAGAAAACCTGACTGTAACTCAGTGCTGAGAACATTCCCCTACAAAAAGTGAAACCAAGATTTCAATCCCCTTTTTCCCCCAGGTTTCTTTTTTTAATCAATGATTACTGTAAAACATTCCATAAACAGTCCTGGTTGCAGGGACTGGAACCCATATTTCACCACTTTAAATCAGACTTAGGCCTTTCCACAGTCTAGTCCAGAAGCAAGACGTTCTAGGATTATATGAGGTACAGATTTTAGAATAATGCTGGGAAAGGGGATTTTTAGTTGCCTGTGTATATGTATGTTGAATAACACTTCGGAATTCAAATGACTACAATGGGCAAACATGACACTAGCTTTATTTTCATTCATCAAAATGTTCAATCAGCGCACAGTTCTGAATTTCTCAATTTCAAACAATTTTGCCATAAGAGAAAAAGGGCAGTAGTACTGATACAAGTCAACAGGGATGGAATTGATCCACACTTATTCAGAAGCCTACTTACGAAGAAAAGATCTACTCACTGGGTGTACATACATGTGCAATTACAGTGCCTGAACAGACTTTGAAGCTTATTGCTCCAGAGTTAATTGCTCCCAGGCATGCCATTAGAACATGCACCCAGCAGCAATTAACTCTGGAGCAATAAGCTCCTCAGTTTATTCATGTGCAGCACGTGGAGCTGGGGCAGAGAGACCCTAGCTGGCAGTGGGCCGCAGAGGTCAACCTGCCAGCCTGGGACTGCTCCCCCGCAGCCTCCCCACCACACTCGATGTGCTGTGGAAGGACTGCCTGGGACACAAGGGAGCTTCAGTGCAGGGCTAGCCGGCAGGCAGCCCCCACACTGAAATACCTTTATGTCCCAGACAGCTGGGGCAGCATCTACATGTGCACTGCTGCAGAGTAAAAAACTCCATAAATACAAGTACTATCCTGCTCTGGAGTAAATTAGTTTACCCTAGCTGAATGGAAGTGCACCTGTAGATGCTCAGGGGTGTAGGTTGTAGCCGTGTTGGTCTAAGGACATAGGTAAACAAGGTTCCTTGGGTGAATTTGATATCTTTTATTAGACCAACCCAAATAGTTGGAGAATAGTTATTAAGCAAGCTTTCGGGTTCAAAAACCCTTCGTCAGGCTAAGGAAGTTTCAGCAGTTGGTGTGTGCTCTTCCTGGATGGAATGAAAAGTAAAGAAGCCAGAGACTGGCTTAGAAAATATATGTCGCTGTTGAGTTTGGCTTCTTTCTTTTTCATGTTGTACAGTTTCCATTTCAGATGGCTGAATTCGATATCTTCCATGTTGCAGGGGTGTAGGTTGTAGCCGTGTTGGTCTAAGGACATTGCAGATGCGCAACATTTACTGCACAGCTAATTAGTCAACTGTACAGTAAATGTCTCATATAGACATGCCTACCTAGAAGCTGAAGTGTAAAGTGACTAGGAAATGTTTCAGGCCACAAAGGAGGTACCTGTGTGATTTTGAGGACAGTGTAGTGAGTTTGATCTGAATTGCTTTTTCTGACATAGATAGTGCATTTGATGCGGGACCTGTTTACTTGTAAGTAAACTGCTCTCAAGTAAACAGTCCCAGGCAGGTGTCTACACATGCAGGGATGTGGCAGCAGATTTGCTTCTCTTAGTACCAAACTGCTGCCATCTCCTGCTGCCCTGTAACAGGCCCCTGCCACTACTGCGGGAAACTTGAGACTCCAGTTGCAGCTGCCAGCAGCTAGCAGTCATCTGAAAGACAGCCCTGCTCTCTGCTCCCTGGCCAGCCAGTTCTCTGGCCAGGAGCAGCATGAGCAGCACAGGATCAGCACACAGCAGTGCTCTCCTCACTGCCTGTGCCTCCCTGTGCCATGGCTGCTCCAGCCCCTGTGCCTGGCAGCGATGATCAGCACCCCTGTTGGCCCACTGCAATGACCACCATTTGGCCCATGGCCATCTGGGCCCTTGCAGCTTCCCCATGTGCAGTGACTGCTTGCCTGTCTGCTGCATGCCATCTGAGGGCTGCAGCCACCATGGTCCAGCTGGCCAGACCCTGGCAGTGATGTCTGAAACAATGAGCAGTGGCTGGAGGCATTCTGGATGACCCGGGCCACCTTTCAGAATCTCTTGGAGCAGCTTCGGCAACACTTGGAGCAGCAGGACACCAGCATGTGGATGCCCCTCCCCACAGACACCCAGCTGGCCCTTGCCCTGCTGAAGCTGGCCACACCCACCAGCCTGCGGTATGTAGGCCACCTCTTTGACATGGGCAAGGCCACCACTGGGGAGGCCATCCTCAAGGTATGTGGTACCCTCCAGGACAAGCTGAGGGACACAGTGCTCTGTGTGCATAAACCCCTGGTGGTATTCTGAGCCCTGGGATTCCCCCAGTGCATCAGGGCCCTGGACAGGACCCAATCCCTATCACCTGCCCACCCCACAGTGACCACCCCTACTACAGCTAGAGAGGCTTTCACTCCATGGTGCTCCATGCTGTCATAGACCATACATGTGAGTGCAAGCTGCACGGGTAGCACCCACAATGCCCACATCTTCAGCAACTCCACCTTACCAGCCCTGGCGCAGAGTGGCTGCTTCACACTGGAGGTGCCAGACCTCCAGCTGGGTTCCATGGTGGTCCAACCCCTCCTCACTGGAGACCCCACCCACCCACTCCTGCCCTTGCTCATGTGGCCCTACACTGGCCAGCTGGACCCCTGGCAGGCCCACTTTAACTGGTGCCTGGACTGGACCTGCGCCCTGGTGGAGTGTGCCTTTGTTGCCTCAAGGAACACTGGTGCACCCCCACTGTCCACCTCAAGTTCACGGAGGACAAACTCCCTTGGGTCATCATTGCAGCCTGTATGCTGCATAACATCTGAAAGACCTAGGGGCAGCTCTTCTGTGAGACCTGGGCAGAGCAGGGGCAGCAGGCAGAGGGTGTCTGGCAGCAGAAGCACCACCTGTGGTGGCAGCAACAGACACAGCCACCCCCCGCCAAGGCCCCAGGAGAGCCACACACCCACCAGTGGGGGCCAGGGCACTGGGTGGAGGAAGTGCTGGCTGACCCGCTCCTCGTGCACTCCCACTCTAGCCCACTTGGACTGCTGCCCAGAGATCCCCCACCCCAGCACTGTGCTCACTGTAGATGCATCTCACAAGAACAAGTTTTTATTCCCCACACATCAAACAGACCCCCCCTCCTCTTCCTTCCCAACAAGGATAACTCACCTTCCCACCCACCAAACAGAGCCCTTCCACCACCCACCAACAATAAAACACCTTTGTGACAGCTGAAAATTATGTCTGTGTGATAAAGGTGCTTGCTGAAGGCTCTATGAAGATTAGACCAAGTGTTTTTCTGTCATTTGTTCAAATATTAAGCTATATGTCATTGCTAAGAGCCAAATTAAAGTTTAAGATATAGTAAGGCCTTGTATAAAGTAAGGTGTTTTAGAATGAACTACTGGGTTTAGAAGATTTTTTGTGCTTGAATAAAGGACGTACTTACGATTTTTTTTAATTTGGAAAGCTTTATTTAAGGATACTTGTAGAGGCAGGTAATAAGATACAGCAGAGAGGATGATTATTTTACATTGGTTTTAGGTAGCAGCCGTTACTTTGCATAGTTTTCTTGGCCCCGGAGTGTCTCAATTTTGGGGATGCGATAGCTTGCGCCGGGCTCTGTGCAAGTTAGGATTTTCGCTAGAGTTTGAGGAATTGTTGTAATTTAAGAAGGCACAGCTTATATAGTTTGGCGTAAATAACATTATTTCAAACCAGGGATTTGGTTATCTCAAGTTAAGAATTTGGGGATGAGTCGTGATCTAACACACTTGGTGTTTACTACATTTCACTTTATTACAATATTTTACTATTTAGGTTCATGGTTCGGTTACTCTCACAAAGCAAAAAGCTACATTCTATAATACCAACCTACTATAAAGTCAACATACAAAACTCTTACTATAAACATTAAGCAAAGTCCTTACTATTACATAAGGCCTAGTAAATTTAGCAAATCCTTGAAGTAGTAAGGCCCTGTGGTATACTTAAAATTAACTTTATCAGAAGAATGCAAGGCTTGTACTGCTATTGGTCAGTCTAAAGACAGCTGAAGTAAAAATAATCTGAATGGCTGTAAGTTATCAGCACAGTTCAGAAGTTATAAATTGGCTGGCACATACAGAAATTATTCAGAAGGAAGATGTAGCTCTGTAAAAGAAGTACTGATTTAAGATTAGCTGCTGGTCTGGATCAGTGGGCCCGTGGACCTTGAGGAGCCGAAGGACTCAATACCAGGGTCCTTCCCAGTACCCCTCAGACAGTGCTGATTGGGGACGCCTGACTTCGCTGAGCTTTGCAGAAGAGAAACTTGTTGCACATCAGGCATCAGAGGGGACTGCCAATAAGCTGCCAACACAAATTATTATTGTCTGTCATTATCTGTCTTAGCATACTACGCGTAGTCGTGTTTTAGTTAAGTCAATAAACCTTTCTTACCTTTTTATCCACTGACCACACTCTCAATCAATCCTGAACCCTCCGCTGGTGGCTCGGACACACCTTCTTACCTGTGCAAGCTATTTAAACTGTGCTTTGTGCACATTTCCAGCATGGAGGGCTGTGGGGTTGAGGTACCTAAGGGGCAGAGCCTGGGAACAGGTGGTCAGCACCCCGGCCTCTGGCTGTTCCCCTACAGGTGCATACACCACAGAAAGTCTGGTGAGCAGGGGGCTTGCTCAGGGTTGATGGCAGCCGGTGGTCCCCCAGCATGGGTGGCTTCCTCTCTGGTAGACAGTGTCCAGGTCCAAGAAGGCCAGCATGCAGTTCTGGCTCTGCTGCAGGCAGCTTCAGCTCTGCACCCGTATGGAGCTGGTGCAAGCAGCGAGTCTTGACCCATGGTGCCCCAGGTAAACCTACAGATCTGGCACAGGGCCCTGAGCTTCAATGGCACAGGGGACAAGTCTGGGCTGCCCCGCAACCTCTACTGCCACCTGGAGGGCTACCTGTGGCTATGCTGCATGTTCCTGTCTCCCGCTGCTGAGGTGGACATTGCTGCTGTCATCAACACATTCTTCAGCATACAGGCTGCTCAATAAAGCTTTGCACTGTCTCCTGCCTTCCTGCATGCTGTGGGGAAGGGACCTGGGGCCAGGGGAGCATGGCCAGGCTGAGCAGAGAGGGGGGCAGGTGTAGTAGCCAAGGATGGGAAGGCCCTCCCACCTAGTGTGGGGCTTACCACATGCCTGGGGCTGGCATGGATGGTAGCTTGGGTTGGCCTTGGCTGGTGATGACAGCATGTGGCTTCCAGCAGTGTCCTCATGTGGCAGGGTGTGGTATGTGGGCACCCAGGCAGGGCCTCCCAATTTTTATACAGCTGGAACCAGCACAAGTGACCCAGGCTCTAACTTCCTCTGGATGAAGATCTGGGAGGAGCTGGGCAGGGTCAGTTGGCCCCGAGTGGCACAATTTGCCCCACACCAATGTGCATGTTCAGGCACATGTGCTGAAACACAAATCTCCAGCACAAATTTGTGCCACTACTATTTGAGCTGCTGCAAGCACACGTGCCTGCATGTGTGGATGCTCCCATATGGTTTATGATTCTATTATCCAGGCAATGTAGATATGTAATCATGCATGCATGCTGAGCATGCACAGTAGCCTATGCACAGGCAGGTATGTGGTTACATATATGTAGTGTTCTGCATTCTCAGCTTTTACCGATATTCACTGACAAAATTCCCTGATTTTTTTAAATTCATTCAGTTTTTACTGATTTACACCCATTTTTCAGTTCAAATCCCTGTTAACCGGCACTCCCCCTCCCCCCAAACACCAGGGCAACCCAGCAACAGGCAGCTGCAGTAAGGAGTAGGGGCGCGAACACAGCCAGGAAAGGAAGGCAGGGTACAGCACCATGTGCTTCCTGCCACTGATCTGAGGACATGCACCCCCTGGGAAGAACCCAGCACCGGCCCCCCTCAGCCCATAGCCCTCCTGGCGGAGGTGCACAGCACCAACAGCCATGCCCCGCACCCACTGCAAATGCATGCTTTGCTCCCTGCTGCAGCCCCAGGAACAGCTGATGGGCTGCACCGTGCCCCTCCCCCTGCTCATTCCCTAGTCCCAGCCTTATTCCCTCCCTCCTGCACAGCTGATTTTTCCCCAATTTAAACTGATTTTTTCCTTTGCTGCCTTTTATCCTAATTTCATCCAGGTTTTTATGTTTCAAAGATAAACACTGAAAAATTCCCAGATTTTTTTTTAAATAAAAACTGAGAATGTGTAACACTACATATATGTGCCCAGTATACTCATGTACATCACGAAAATGTAGTAGATAAAAACCCTAGGGCTAGGGACAGACATTACACATAAACTGATTTAAGTGATCAAAAACAGGTTTAAACCTGTAACAGATCAGATGTTCAGTGTACATAAACCAGTTTGAAAATGGCTGACACCTGTTTGAATTAAACCTGGTTGAATGTAGTATCAGACTTAACTGTTTTGGGTCAAACCAGTTTATGTAATGTCTGTTCCAGACCCCGTGCTGGTTTAAGATAAACCAGATTTCCCGAGCATCACAGCTTGCTCTCTGGGCTGGGCAGGGCTCTCTTCTCCCCAGCAGAGGTAGCCCCTCCCCTCTGCTTCCTGGCTAGAGCTCCAGTAGAGACTGCAGGTACAGCAGGCTCTGCCTGGCTTCCCCCTGCCCTACCCCCTCCTGCTGCTTGCTGCTTAAGCAGGAATCCCCCTCTTCCTCCCTCCCATCTCCCACAGCACAGACCTCAGCCCCATGGACCCTGGGCATGTGGTAAGCTAGCTATTGCTGACAGGTTACTGTGTGTGTGTGTGTGTGTGTGTGTCTCCAATTTCACTGAGACAGGCAGACAGAACAGTGAGTGCCTAGGGCTTTTTGCAGCTAATCAACAGGTCATTTGGTAAGCTGTTTAGGAAAAGTTTGAACTAATGGAGATAGGCTATTGTTTTGCTGATGGAGTGATAAACACTGTTATCAGCCCCCTGCTGGCTTGCTTGCCTGTCAGTTTGCTGCAGACAGTATAAAGAAGCAGGGCAAGAGATTAAAAAGCTCTATATCATCAACAGATAAATGCACTGTGTTGCCCTGCCCCCACTTGCCTCAGAGTGCTGGCTGGGGGGTGGCAACACTCTTGCCCCTTGAGCAGCAAGCGGGAAAAAGCTTGGGATAATGCAGGCAGACCTCCCTAATGAGAGTGTCCTGTTGGGGCCTGGCCATACCCGCTTCAGCTAAGCGGTATGTAAGGGAAGGGAGGGCTGCTCTTGTGCTCCCTGGCTTCTAGCCTGAGCCTCTGCAGGCACGGGCCTGAATTTCCTCAATCCAGAGAGGATGTCTGTCCATTTATAAATCAATTCAACCTAGCCAGATTAGACTAACCTGCAAAGGTTGAATCAATTCAGGCTCAGGCTTTTTGAATGTCTGTCCCTAGCCCAGAAGAGTTAGATGGAGGCCTTCAGAGGAGCACAGTGGCTAAGATAATCTCCCAAAGAGCAGGGCACTTCAGTTCTGTGTTCCCTCATCCAGAGGATGTTTAAACCTGTGTCTTTCTGACTTCCAAGCACAGTGGACTAATCACTCTGCCACAGGTTGGGCATTGTTGATGAGTTTCTCCAGTTCTTCTTTTGAAGCTGATCTAGGCAGCCAAGTAAGAGAAATACAGCCACATAGCTGCCCAACCGATGTATTGACCAGTACATGCTCAATATAATTGCATGTACTTACATGTCCGCCTTGCATAGGTTACAGAGTTATAAATTGTGCATAAGTGCCAAAAACACTCCTGATGCCTGGGGTGCAGCAACCTTCAGCCCACAAACTAAGTCTAACCTACGTTCTTCAGACTGGAACCATGGCTTTGGTAGCATTCAGCAGTGGGCAGGTGGTGTCTCCCTGCACCATGCTGCATTTGGGCACCTGGAGCTCTGGTGGAAGGGGAACTCTGTCCATGCAATGCCATAGTCAAGTGCACAGGCTTCAGCAAAGGGGAGTTTTAACCATGCTGCACTGCAACTGGGCAGTGGGGAAAAGCAACAGTGGCAGATGGGTCTTAGTGCCTGCCCATCCGCAACTCAAACCAAATACTTTCGGCCCTCTGCAGGAAACATTACTGACCCTTGTGTTTTACTCATGGAGGGGCACAAAGGGTAATACAATTCTATCCTTAAATTCCTCTGAAGTTCTTTTTAGGTACTTACAAGAATTTGGATCTGATCCACATTTACAACCTTTGCTTAGCTTTTGTTCTACACATACCTCACTATCCATTCCATAACAGAGCAGTGGTTCTCAATGTTTTCATTTGCAGACCCCTAAAAATTTTTGAATGGAGGTACAAACCCCTTTGAATTATAAGTATGGGTATTCACATACTTTTGACTGATCATAGCCATCTTTTGCAGACCCCTTAGACATAGTCTACTGACCCCTGGGGGTCTGTGGACCACAGGTTGAAAACCACTGATTTAGAGAATTGGCTCTCATTTCATCTATATTATCTTCCAGATCTTCTGTGAAAAAAAGTACAATGACAATGACACTTTCACTGTCAATTCATCCTTTTTTTTTTTCCTTCAACAGAGCTCTTCTTCAGGCCAGTGGGACTCATTTCTTGTCCCCTCAGTCTTTGTTTTTCAATTCTGGTTTGTTACCTTGACTTTCTATACTCATTCTTAAAAGGTCAAAATATTAGGATCAGATTAAGATTGCCATCCCCTTCTTCCCTCTTCTTTTATGTTTTTTTTATTTCCTTAACACTTAATATTGGACTCTGCCTTTTTCACTTCTGTTGGAAATTAATGGCATAGAATGTACAGCAAGGCTACTTTAGATAAAAGTAACTTGTAAAGACTTGGAAAATTTTCAGGCAATGCCAAATAAAATACTGTGCTTCAGCTGCCATTGTTTTTTCTTAATTAAAATTATATGGAAAAGTACATAGTGCGATCATCAGCACTACCAGGATTTCACACAGCTCAAATTGGAATCTATCCACTGTCTGGCAAAATAATTTATCTTTGCCCTTAATTTAAAATTGAATTTTGATTAACTATAACTAAAGAGTTTCTGGAAGACCTAGGGCAAATCAGACTGTTATTTATTGGGAAAATATTTTTGCAGTGCTTGAAGATCTACTCATTAAATGGTCTTCCTCTTAGGTTCATCGTTAACAATAAAAAGTGATGTTAATTTGCAATCCTTTTGAAATGATTATTCTAATGATAAGATTTTCCAGTCCTGCAAGGGCACATTGAAGACCTCTAAATCTTGTCAGTTTATTATGCTCTTCCATAGAGACTAGAAATGCTGACCTAAATAAGTGTAATTAGTTTTTGTGACTCCAGCAAATGACTTGGGTGGAAAAAACTAAGCAAATGTATCAACCAGCCATAGCATATTACCCACAAGCTTTTAGGAAGATACTTTCTCTCCCACTCTAGGCCAAAAAAATGTTTTATTAATCTCAAAAAAGGGAAGTTCAAGAAAATCTCACTGCCAGCAAATCTGTCCACATGCTGGCATCTTTAATTCTTAAATTTATGTCTTATTTTAAATATCATGGGACTGTTAGGTCAGTGCTGTAGTTGTGTTACTTAGTATTTTTGAGTTACTTGCTCAAAGAATCAGGGCCAAAATGAATTCCACTCTTTTACTTTATTGTCTACTGCTTCATTTTACCTATTTTTGTATCATTATATACTATGTTCTCTTTCAATTTTGTTTAAACTAGTAGACTGTGCAATCTTATTGTATGTTTTTAGCAAAAATGATAAATTATATAAACATGAATATGATATATTGATATATATATATGTATACATGTGTATATATATGTATCTATATAGATATATAATTATTATTGTTCATTTATGGCATTGTTTTAGCAAAACCTATGAACTACTTCTCCTTCTCTCCCACTCCACCCCACCAACCACACATAATCCCTCCCTTCCATACTTTGAAAAATGTTCTGCAATTTTTTCCCTGCCAGCTAGTAATTCTGTTTTTTGAGCCTTGCAATTCCCCAAGAGAACCAGATCAGAGTCCTGAAAGCAGGCTTCTATATGAAGCCACAGAATTTGTGTTGATGAAAACTGCACACACTGTAATGCAATAAAAGTCACAAACCAATCTCAATCATAACCAAATAAAATATATTCCTAATGTTAAACTAGCCTTCTCTAATGGTTATTCAAAGGGTATTCATGTTGACTTTAAATGTACTAATTTTACACTACATGTCATTCAATTTCAGAAAGTATTCAAACACTACCTTGCAAAACAGTTATTTAAGGGGGAAAACTCTTTGCCAGTTAAGACTTGTATTAAGGGCTTAAAGTCAATAGGAGCTTTGCCAGTGACTTCAGAGTGCAGAATCAAGCTCTAAGTGCAATTCTTTCAAGTGACTATGTAAAAATCAGGCAAAGTTCTTTGGGTAGATATTAGACTAAACAGTTGGAAAAGAGTTCTTTGCAAGCTCTTCCAACTATTTAGTTGGTCTAATAAAAGATATCACATCTACCCAAAACACCCTTATCTGCCTATGTCCTTAGACCAACACAGATACAACCAACAACTATGTAAAAATAACGCCTTCTCTCCAAACAGATTTGCTTCCTGTGTAATGGTCGTGGTAATTGATTTAAAAAATGAGGAGGCTTTTTAACTTATCTTTTTACTAGTAAATGGAAACTATTTGATTTAGAAATTGCTGAATGACAAAGAATTCTTTTATACTATTTATATTTATATTTGAGCTTTAACTCAAAACTAATTCATAAAAGCAAAAATTAAATTATATACTTTTTGTTGTTACTTTGCTCAGATGCTTATCTTCTTGTTTACAAAATAAGTGCATAGATATTGGCACCATTGTGGGTGTGTCTACACATGCATTTGATCTGGGATCAGTTTACTTGCAAGTTAACTACTCACGAGTAAATGCTCCAAGGCAGGCATCTACACATGCAGGGACATGGTAACAGATTTGGTGCTCCTAGCAGCAAACTGCTTCCACTGCCTGTGGCCCTGCAATGGGCCCCTGCCATCACCAGGGGGAGCTTGAGGCTCTGGCTGCAGCTACCAGCCCTCTTGAAAAGCCAGCCCTGCTCTGTTAACGTTACCATACATCCAGGTTTTCCTGGACATGTTCTCTTTTTTGGACCTCTGTGCTGCATCTGGATGAGTTTTTTTTAAAAAGAGCTAATATCTAGGTTTTCTGCTGTCCCAGACTGGCTACTTCAGGCTCGGAGCAGTGGGCAAGGTGGTTGGTTGTTGAGGATCACATGCTGAGAGAGAGAGAGAGAAAGAAGAAGGGCTGGGGGAGCAGGAATCTGTAGGCTGGGAGTGAAGGGCACAGGGAACAGGATGAGTGGCTGTGGGTTGGGTGTGCAGGGCACTGGCAGCACCAGGGGGCTGTGGGTTGGGAGTGAGGGGCACCACCACGGCTGGGAGGGAAGCAGGGGGCTGCGGATCAGGGGTGAGGGGCATGGGGAATGGGATGGATGACTGTGGGTTGGGTGTACAGGGCACTGGCAGTACCAGGGAGATGCAGGTTGAAAGTCAGGGGCACCAGCAAGGGGTGGGGGGTAGGGAACTGCTGTTTGGGAGGGGCATTGGCAGGGATTGGGTCAGTAGGTCCAGAGTGAGGGGCAGCAGCAGGGCTGGGTGGGGCATGTGGCTTGTCAGTGAGGAGCAACAGAATGGGCAGGGCACTGCTTCCCCCTCCTCCCCGCCCCCCCCATCCCATCATATTCCCCACTCCGCCATGACAGGTGTCCTTTCTTTTGGACCTGGAAATATGGTAACTCTATGCTCCCTGATCCCTGGCCAGCCACTTCCATGACCAGGATCAGCATGCATAGTGCAGGGGCAGCATACAGCAGCTGTTTTGGTGCTGCCCGTGCCCCAGCAATGCCCATGTTGACACTGGATTTATGACTCAGATACCTTGTTCTGGGTGGACCCAAACCCTTAAATTGACCATGACCTCTCCATTCAATAATAGGTGAATTTTATCGATACACACTAATAGCAGATAAGAATAATGCAAACAATTTTATATCTACCAGTCCCAGGATTCACAGAGTCAAGGTATGTCTCGCTCGTACATGTGTTTCACTCCAAGATTCTCTCTTGAATGTTATATGTCAGCAACCTGGAGGTTGGAGGATGAGGCCCACCCTTATCCAGTGGAGTGTGAGAGACAGGCTGCTGGTATGCCCTCTGTCCATAGTGGCCTTGGGTTCCTTACTCAGGGACTCTTTGCTGCTCTGAAATCACTCCTTTTGTATTCTTTTTCCCCCTTCAAGTCTCTTCAACTTTGGGCATCATTGATTGGTCTCTCTCTGGTCATCATACCCTCCATGTTTTGTCCTGTCAGCATATTCCTTTGTTTCACAAACCCATTACATGCACACATCCTAATTTGGGCTTTTACCAGGCCTCCTACTTTGTTCTGCTCCCCAAAACTAGAAATCCCAAGGGCTCTGCAACTGGGCAATCTGACCTGGCCAACATGGCAGAGTCCCTTATCTCATGTTATGGAACAGTGTGGTACATGTCTTCAATTCCCCAACCTGTGTGTTTGCTTGCTGCTTGCCTGTGTTAGACAGTGGGCTTTTAAAGAAACTTTGTTACAAACAGGCTTTTAGAAATCAAGTAACCCTTGCCATTCCCCTGGTTTATTGTTCTAAGGTTTATTGTTACCTATAGGTTTATTGTTCTAAGGCTGACCACCTCTTCCTACACTCCCTGGTCAAGCCCACCTGGACAGCTGCCCATGGACCCCCCGCCCATGCCTAGCACCACATTCACTGCATACACATCTCAGAACAACAGCTTTTATTTCTCTCACATCAAACAAACCCCATTCTCCCCTTCCTTCCCAACAAATAGACCTCCCTCCCTCCCCAACAAGAGCCCCTCCACCACACACCACACCCACCAACAATAAAGCAACCTCTTCCCCATGCAAACTATTTACAATGTAGTGGTTTGTGTGGGTGCCCTCCTCTAGCAGTGGGTAGCCATGGGGTGGGGTAAGCTAGAGGGGGAGCCCAGGGACAGGCATCCAGAACCCTGGCCTCTGGCCATTCCCCTGTGGATGCACATGCTACAACAAGCCCAGTGGACAGCGAGCTCACCAGGGGCAGCAGCGGCCACTGGTCCCCTGGCGTGGGCAGCTCCCTCTCTATCAGCCAGTGTCCAAGGCCAGCAGGGCTGGTACATGGTCCTGGTCCCATTGCAGGCAGCTCTGGCCCCACACCTGCATGGAGCCGAAGTGAGTGGTGACCTGTGCTCAGCCAGGGGGGCTGGGTGGTGGAGGACCTGGGGAAGAAGTCAGGGCAGGTCCTCCTACCCCAGGGAGGTGGTGCTGGACCTCCACCAAGGCCCACAAGGGGGCCTGCTGTGGGCAGCAGGCAGTTGCCAGGGGCCAGGCGGGGCTATGGTTGGGAGGAGGTCAGCATGTGGCATGAAGGTGACTGTCACCTTAATGATAAGTTTATGTAGTTTATAGGGTATGTAATAAATGCCCATTAGTCAGTTTAGGCCAGAATTAACAATTGACTAGAATTCTGAGAAAGTGAACCCTAAAGGATTTAGACAACTAATCAGAAACTGAGGGCACTAAAGGTTCACCAATGGTATGGAAAGTCCTAGAAACTGAAGGCACTAAGAGTTCACTGCAAAGGAAAATTCTACTTGGTGGCTAAAATCTTCCCGCCAAGAAATTTTCCATGACATAATATCCGAGCCCAAATATGGGAATAGTGATGAGTTTGGGAAGGAGGGGCCCATGATGGCAACTCACCCGCTATATAACCCATAACCTACTGTCCCAATTTGGAGGTAACCTCACTTGCAGAACAACAAAGGAAGAATCGCAAGTGTAGGCCGGATCAGACTGATCACCTGAACAACCCTCTCCGTGAACACGAATCTCTTAGTTCATGCTGAAGCCGCAGAGCGCCCGAGTGGGACTGAAGGAAGGGGACTTAGTCCTATCAGTATTGAGGCCAGCCCACTGAACTGTACTACTGAGGCCAGCCTATTAAATTGTACTACTAAGGAATGAAACCATATTTAGGTGGTTGGCTGCTCTGAATCCTAGGATTGTAAGTATAATATAGTAATAACTTTTCTGGTTCAAATTATACAGTTAGTTGTAATTGTAATTGTTTTAAGGAAGTGCATTTAGAGTATTGTTCCATATATATATAGTTATCGTGTTTTTGATGTTTATGGTACTGAAGTAAAGCAATGTTATATGTTTAGTAAGGAATTTTAAAATAAAATCGTGTTGTATAAATTAAGTGAGTAATCATTTACTCACTTAAGAAATCGTGCAATTAGCTGAAAATTCCCCTAGCCAGTGCATCAAATGAAACAGTAAGTTGTGTGGGATCTTGCCTATTCCATAACCCACTAGAGAACAGTGACTTCCAGGGCCAAGATGGTGTCCAACACTCAGTGGCTCTGGCCTCTCTGGCGTCCACAGGATTGGTCATGAGCATGCTCTGCTCCCACAGGGCCTTCACATGCTCATGCTCAAGGTCCAGGAGGTGCACCCAGACTTCTTGGTCCACCCAATCCCATGCATCCTTTCAGGTAATGTCCTCTACTCGCCAGGCCCATGTGTCCACCAGACAGTCCTCCCCAGCCATCATGAGCCAGTCCAGGAGTAGGGTGCAGTCCTGGGTCCTCCTCCTGAAGAGCTGGTGCATCCGCAGGGCCCTGGGCATAGGCGGTGGTGACCCAGAGCCTGCATCCTGGCTGCCAACTGAGGCCTCTCCCCATAGTGCAGCTGCAGGGCCTGCAGAGCCATTAGAAAAAGAAGCTGTTTGTGAGAGTTTGGAACATTTCTGAGATAAGATGCTCTGTACCAGAAGCCCGTGTGCTGCCTCACCTCAGATCAGGGGTTGGGCATGCATGGGTGCCCAGGGACCATGATTAGTTGGGCAGGCAGGCCTGGGTCCCAGAAGCCACTGGCCAAGCCCCATATCCCCGCTCACTTCTCTGGGGCCAGTGGCCCGCTGGAGGCTAGCTGCAGACAGCCTACCTCCCCTTCCCTGTTCCCAGGACAGGACAGGACAGGCTTCTAGCACACCTGCTGCTGTGACTCCAGACCCTGCTGCTCCCCCTTCTCCTCCTGCAGGCCAAGGACCTGCCCATACCCCCATTCTCCTTGCAGGGGGCTTCCCCATTGAGGCACCCTGGGGCCAACCTTCACCCACACTGGCTCTGTGCCCCAAACATGCCCCTGCTGCTTGTATCCCAGGCTCTGCATGAGGAGCTGTTTGCACAGCTTGAAAGGTGCCCAACCCATTATGCCCTGCTACTGCTGATTGCCATGGTGCCCTGGGTGAACCTGCACACCTGCTACTGAGCTTTGACACTGTGGGGGGGGGGGAGGCAAGCCTGGGCTGCTCTGCAACCTCTGCTGGTGCCTGGAGAGCTACCTGTGACTATGCTACAAGTCTCTGCCCCTCGCAGTCAAGGAGGACATTACCCCTACCACTTCCTCCCAGTGTGGGACTTACCATGTAGGTGGAACAGACATGCATGGAAGCTCTGGTAGTTACGGTGGTGGAGTTATCATGCACAGAAACTCCAGCAGCTCTGGTCCCAGCTGGTGATAGCATACAGCTCCCAGCAGTGTCCTTGGGCAGTGGGTTGCAGTGTGTAGAGGCTCCTGAGAAGCTGGCACTGCTGGGGAGAGGGGTATATGATGTGGGGGCAGAGCCCTGCCTCTGCCCCTCACTCCCAAGCCCCTGCTCCCCCAGCACAGCAGGTGTCCCACACTCCTGATCTGCAACTCCCTGCCCCCCTCAGCCCAGCCAGTGCCCCTCACTCCTGACCCACAGCTCCCTGCCCTGCCCTAGCCCTGCCGGTGTCCCTCATTCCTGACCTGCAGCTCCTTCCCCCCAGCCCTGCTGTCTATGCAGCATGCACATGCGCGCACACACACAGACACACACACAATCTGTTTCTCTTACCCAGGAGCAGTTTGCCAGGGCCTGCACACAGACCATGTGACCCCCCAACAGCCAATCACCTTGCCCACTCCTCCCAGCCCCAAGCAGCCAGCCCAGGAAAGCAGAGGCAAAGCAAAAACCGGGACATTTGCTTGCATTTGAAAACCTTCTCAGACATGAGGACAGGGAGCCAAAAAAGAGGACATGTCTAGCACCCGTCCTACTACTTGGAGGTGGCAATGATGGGTGCAGTGGACAGAAACACCAAGCAACAGGGGGGAAGGAGGAGGGGGAGGGGAGTGGCCCTAGGCCCTGGGCCTGATGCAACAGGGGAAGGGGGAGGGGAGAAGCAGGCCCAGGCCCGATGCAGCAGTGGTCGGGCGGAGGAGAGGAGCAGGCCTGATGTGGTGGCAGCAGCGGGGGGCCGGGGAGGGAAGGAAGGAGTGGTCTGGCAGTGAGGAGGGGAGGAGCAGGCCTGACACAGTGGCGGCACTTGTGGGGGTGAAGGATTGGGCCGGCAGCAGCAGTGGGGGAGAGGAGGAGCAGGCCTGATGCTGTGGCGGCAGCTGCAGTGCTGGGCAGGGGGGAGGGGAGGAGTGGGCCCAGGCCTGATGCGGAGGGGAGAGGGAGAGCAGGGCTGGACCCCAAAGTGGCGGGAGTGAAGGGGGGAAAAGAGGGGAGTGGGCCCTGACAAGGGGGAGGGGCAGACACAGGGCTCCGTCCTTGCCTGTACCCCCACTTGTCATTCTTGATGGCCAATTTGCTAATACATTACATAATGTTTCTTTATAGGAACATCTCGATTCAACCTTTCATCAGTGTTCATAGAAAACTTGATCTAAAGCCAACTGATATAAAAACCTTCGTTTTAAAAATTACTGCATAATTTTAGAAGAAGGAAGCAAAATTCAACACTTTGGGACCTGGAAGCTAACACCCATTGGCGAAGCATAGGGGGTGCACGCAGGTGCACGTGCACCCTGTGAGGTTGGCCGTGCACCCCCTGGAAGTGCCAGCCATGAAACTGGAAGTGCCTGCAGAAGTGCACTTCTGGTTTCACCAGTTTCGCCGCTGGTGGTTCCGGGCTCGTGATTGACTGCAGCCTCCTTCCCCCTTTGGCGATCTGGTGCCCCCCCAGACTCTTGAGGCACCAGTTGCTCATGCTAACACCCCTGTTCCAGCCTTTTGTTTTGAGCCAAATTTGCATACTTGCAGAGCAACCTCAGCACAACAGAAATTCCTTGCCCAGGAGAACCTTCCTATCACCAGTCCTCCTGTGAAATATGAAACATCTTATCAAGGAAGAAGCATAATTCAACATCCTGCTTGCCATCAGACACCTTTGAGGTAGACTGCTCCAACTTTTATCTGAGCCTAATTTGCATAAAATGAACTTTTCCAGCCAGGAGAACTTACTACCCTCCAGCTTTCCTGTGCAATATGAATTTTCATTTCTACCTGGGTGAAATTTTACAATCTTTACATTCTCCTATGCCTGAGGAAGAGCGTGTGTGTCTGAAAGCTTTCAAATAAAGATTTTTTTTTTGCAGCTGATAAAAATTATCACCTCTACCACACTGACTACTGAGTTATTGCTACAGACTCTCTGTTCTTTATATGTTATATAGTAGAAATAGGTTTAAGTGTACTGCTGAGTTACAAGTTAGTTCAATTGTACTGCTTGTCTTGCATTTGTTAAACTATTTACACGCAATTCTACATCTTTGTAATGCAAGCGAAAAGTCCTTTTTTGGCCATTAAAGTTGATCAGTGCACTGAGGAAATTCTCCTATGTGTTCTAGGAAAGAGGATACCTTATTACCAAGCTATACACTAGCACAGGCTTTGCTTTCAGACAAAGCAACTTACAGAGTTGCTTCCCCTATCACAAGACAACATTTACTGTGAAAAGAATACTATTTAAACTACTTTGAAGGGGCTGGAGGAATGGAGGGAAAGATATACATATACACATTTTAAAAATAACTCTTTTTACTATTCTCACAATTTCATATATTGTTACATGTAAGAAGGTCAGCAATATTTAGGAATCTTATTTTTAATATGCAAATTGAATCAAATTTCCTGTTTACAACTGTAGAATAAGAAATAATTGTATAAACGACTTTCCATCAAAAATTTCCTTCAACTGAGAGGATATGAAAGGTCTAATCTGAAGAGATATGTTCATGTTGCAGAATTTCTTCTTGCTCTTAAAATCTCTGAAGGGAAAAGCTACTGTTGTCTTGAATCTGCCACAAATTTAAAAACAAATAAACAAGTAAAAAATGGTTGGTTCCTTTTGTGGTACTCTAGTCTTACACCATACCAGTAAAAACATTTATAATTTTAATGAATTGCTGTAAAACAGGAGCCCGGAACACCTAGAGCAGAAGCAGAGTAGAAGGAAATATAATGCTTTATTGCATCTTTGAGCTCTCAAGGTTTTAGTTTAGCCATCTATCAGGGCCAGCCCTATTGCCTCCTTGCCCACAGCTGAAAAACTGTGCCAGCCAGTGAAAAGTCACTGGTCACTCACCATTAATATGTTTCATAGTTTCATAGTGCTTAGGGTTGGAAGGGACCTAAGCAGAACATCAGGTCTGACCCCCTGCCCTGGGCAGGAATGGGTGCCAGAGTCATAACACCCCAGCCAAATATCTGTCCAGCCTCCTCTTGAAGATCCCCAAGGTAGGAGAGAGTACCACCTCCCCTGGGAGTCCATTCCAGAGCCTGGCAGACCTAACTGTAAAATAATGTCTCTTGATGTCCAGCCTGAACCTTCTCTCTAACAATTTGTAGCTGTTATTCCTAGTAACCCCGAGTGGTGCCCGTGGGAACAGATCTGCACCCAATTCCCACCAAACCATAGTACTGCCAAGTTTAA
Organism: Alligator mississippiensis; assembly: GCF_030867095.1. NCBI lineage: Eukaryota > Metazoa > Chordata > Crocodylia > Alligatoridae > Alligator > Alligator mississippiensis. The sequence continues at coordinate 91,206,957 of NC_081824.1, forward strand.
AACTTGTATTGGTTTGAATGCGGACTGTCCACCTCAGAATCTGGATGGAAAAGGCCATCAGAGCACTTGACAGGCACAGTAATATGACTATGCATGGATGAGGGGGGCATGAAGTTCAAGTGCTGCCTAAAAGGGGGGGCACCAGAATGGAACCAAAGGGGGGGCGTCATGCTCCTAAATCCCCTGCCTCCTGTACCTCTCATGCAGTGGCTCTGGAAAGCAAATGTGGCACTGAGAACAAGAGAGGCAGGAAGGACAGAGTAGCAGCCATGGAGTTGGCACTGATCAGAGGTTGACTCCTTGGAGGGGTGTTCTCACTACCTTTTTTATGCAGAAATCTGGCTTTCAGTCATCACACTCCACACATTTCGGCAGTGGCTTCTGCATTAACCACTGTAGCAACAGCTCGCTCTGTTAATGCCTGTTCAGGCCATTGTCTAACATGCCACTGCAGCCCTGGACACAGAACTGCTCAGTCATACATCTGACCACGCATTTCCTTGCACTCCTCCCACTTTTCATAAAGGTGTGGAAAATATGAGCCAACAGTGTGTCCTTGTTGCCCCCCCCCCCCTTCTCTCCTCCCCTGATTGCAAACTTGCAATCATGGAGAGACTTGTGTGCTACCAATAGCCTCAAGAGCAATGCTTGGAGTTTTGTACTCTTGATAGGGTCATCCATGGCAGCTAAGTCAAAAGTGCAGTTTCCAGGCTAATAATCAAAAAATAAAAATAAAAGTCCTCAATGGCAGAGCAGGTAGATGAAGAAACAATCCTTCACAATGGCTACAAAAGGCAGATGAAGGCTGAAGCAAATACCAGCAGCATTGAAGCCAGGTTTATACGGCACCAGCTCCATTGCACAGGATGTCATACGGATGCCTGAAAATCAGCTCCCGAAACAGGTCCCATACTCCTAACTCACAAACGGTCTCCACTTTAGACATGGGCAAAAGAAGAGATTCAAGGATACCTTGAAGGCCAATTTGAAGAAATGCAATATTAATATCGACATTTGGGAGACTCAAACACTGAAACCCAGTGGTACTGTGATGTATGACAAGGGATTGATCATTTTGAGCAAACTCACCTATGGAAGCAGATAGATCATAGAATCATAGACTCATAGAAAATTTAGGTTGGAAGGGATCTTAGGAGGACATCTAGTCCAACCCCCTGCTCAAAGCAGGACCATCCCCAGCTAGATCATACCAGCCAAGGCTTTCTTTAGCCGGGTCTTAAAAACCTCCAAGGATCAAGATTCTACAACCTCTCTCGGTAACCTGTTCCAGTACTTCTCCTACTGAGAAAGTTTTTCCTAATATCTAATGTCCCTTCCTGCAACTTCAGACCACTGCTCCTTGTTTTGCCATCTGCCACTACTGAGAACAGTCTAGCTCCATCCTCTTTGGAACCACCTTTCAGGTAGTTGAAGGCTCCTATTAAATCCCCTCTCAGTCTTCTCTTCTCCAGACTAAATAAAACCAGTTCCCTCAGCCTCTCCTCATAAGTCCTATGTTCCAGCCCCTTAACCATTTGTGTTACCCTCCACTGGACTCTCTCCAATTTGTCCACACTGTTTTTCTAGTGGGGAGCCCAAAACTGGACACCATACTCCAGATGTGGCTTCACCAGTGCCAAATAGAGTAGAAGAACCATCTGCTGGCAGTGCTCCTACTATTGCAACCCAGCATGCTTTTAGCCTTCTTGGCAACAAGGACACACTGTTGGCTCATATTCAGCTTATTTTCCACTGTAAACCCCAGGTGCTTTTGTGCAGACCTGTTGCTTAGCTTATTGGTCCCCAGGCTGGACCAGTACATGGGATTGTTCCAGCGTAAGTGCAGGACTTTGCATTTGTCCTTATTGAACCTCATGGGATTTCTTTTGTTTACATAGCAGAAATGAGCTGAGAGACAAAGGGAAAAGACAAAGGGAAAGAGCTGTGACCTATCATCACCAGGATCTTCTCCTTCTTCCCAGAACTATTTTCCACATCTGCAGTTGAACGTAAAGATTGGTTTTCTAGGTCATCTATGGACTCACCAATCACTTCCCTTTTTAATGGAAGATTGTCATCCTTGTATCAAGGGACTGCTGCCAATGAAATAGCAGTTAAAGGTGAAGGGGCATGGACAGCAGCACAAAGTGACTGTGAGGGGCACCATACATGCTCCAGATTCCCAGTGTCTGCCAGCTGGCACATTCTATTCCCAGAAATTCTGCCCAGGAGTACCAATGCCCCTGTCTAAGGTGTTCCCTGCCAAAGAATCCTCTACCTCCAGAAGTCTTGGGTGCTTGTACACATGCTGGGAGGCTACTACAACACACTGTAATTCCAGTGCATCAGAGCAGACACAATTAATCAAGTCTGCTACAGCATGCTAATTAGTGTGCTCTAGCAACCTCCATATCTTCTGTGTCAGTGTCCCCACACCAAAATGGAAGTGGAGGTGCTTTAACTAAAGCTCAAGCTTTAGTTAAAGCGCCCCCACTGCCATTTTTAAGTGTGGGATCGCTAATACACAAGATGCTCCGAGTGCTTTAATTAGTGGCTCTCAGAGCTACTCTAATTAAAGTGCTCCCCCCATCCCCGGAGCATGTGTAAAAACACCCTTTCTGCCCCACAACGACTCCTGTATCCTTGTGAAACCAACCTACACTTCTGGAGGGCTCTTTCTCCCAGGAGAACTTGAGCACTGATCACTACTTTTAATTTACCAGCAGCCAAAGCCAGGCAAAAAGTCTATCACTATTCTTTTTACTGCAGTCAGCTGAGCAGGGTTGTTATGACTTTTTCTAAATGTAAAACTAACAACATTTAATTAAATAACTCTTTCATTATTTCAAAACTCTACTTCCAGCCTCATCTGTTTATTCAGCATTCCTGATCTATCCTTGCACATTTGCCTTAGAGTGGCAGATATAATGGCGTGTGCTAAGGACTGCAATAATTACACTGGAAGCAAACAACCAAATAAGGTAACCACACCCTTCCAATTTTAAACAAAGGCACATACACACACTGCTGTTTAAACTGGTACAGAAACTAGGTAAATGGATGTCTGAGAGATTTGCTGTGGTGCCAGCTGATAATCAGAGAAAGAGAAAATCAAAAAGAAATCCTTAACTGCACTTATTTCTGTGTGTGTGTATGCTCAGGTTCCATTAATGTTAGCATATTTTTGCCACTGGCTAAGGACAGAAATCATTTCTAGCTTAAAAGAAAGAACAATTAGCCTTGCAAACATAAGCCTACAAGAGGGATGAGTGTTAACTGACAAAGATTTGGAGGAGTGGACAAGTCCTTGTGTCAGCACAGAAGAGCTTTCAGTTTGCCTGTAATAAAAGGATCTCACTTCAAACCATAAAATGAATCATCTAGAAAGACGGGTATTGTAAAATGTTTTGCTTTTATTGCCATACCAAATGCTCATGTACCTACATAGCTGCTTGGCATTTAGAGCTGGAATGCTTTGAAGATGTTATATTGAAATAAAAATCTGCATTAAATAATATGTATATCTTTCTTAAGGTCACAAAATGGAATACAATGACATATATTTACATAGTCATTCCATACTATTTTTTTTAAATCTCTCATTTTCCTACCTGACATCTCTGACAAAGTAAACTGAAAACAGAATACAAAAATACTTTGATTGCCAATTTAGTAGCAACTTCATTCTTTCATTGGATCATAAAAACAGAACAGACTGATGAGTTTCACCAGCAGAGAGGGTCCACAACTGCATTCAGCCATCACTGGCCAAGAAATAGAAAAGAATGGTGATATTCTTGAAACATGATTGGTAAGGACAAACAGGAAATGAAGAAGGTGGTCCTCACTAGGCTCACAAAGCATTTTACATCAGCTTGTAGCAAAGTCTGCCAGCATGTAGCAAATACTTCAGAGCACTTGACTTTCCAATCTCAATAATGTCATTTTAACCTAATTTGCATGTGTGTGCATGCATGCACATGCACACATGCATGTATGTGTGTCATTTACTAGGTTTTAAAAGAGCTAACTGGAGAAAAAAAATCCCCAAATCCACCATGGGGCATCTATTGACACCCACACGGTTCATCACAAGGTTGGAACCTTTCAATACATGGCACAGATCGATGCCACTAAAGTGTATGGAGTACCTGATATAATATATTGTCACCCTCTGTGGGACCAGCACTAAGGGGGGATGTGACAGACCCCATGTGGATTTTACAGTATTTGCTGACAACAGAAAAATGATGAATAATCTTTAGTCTCTGAAAGGGAGTGGGCTACAGAGTACACAGACTCTTCTGCCAGTCCCTGCTAAGTTTTATCCCTTTTGCTCTGTCCCTGACAACCAGTCTTCATCTCTGGCTCTTTGTCCCAGTCCCATTCTCCTTGCCTACTGACCCATAGTTTCTATTTTGGTCTCAATTTTCTTACCATCCCATTCTTAGTCCTCTTCCAGGCTCACTGGTTGAGCCTCTAGCTCCCTCCCTTTCCAGTTCACAGTCTATTCCTCCCACTCCAACACCTAGTCTCATCTTATTTCCCAACTAGTCTGTTTCCCATCCTTGTAATTGATCTGTCTCTTCTCTCTCCACTGGCTTGTCTTAATCTGGCTCTCTAGGTTCATTATCCATGCATTGGCAGCTCCTTACACAACTCTTTTTTGCCCAGCCAGTCTCATTACTCCTCCCACCCCAGCTCCTGTATAAATCGTTCTCATCTCAAGACCTCCAACCATGGAATTAGTGCCTAATTCCTTTTACCTTCTCCAGATGTTGCCATCTCCCCCCAACAGTTTCAGTATTACCCTAATGTCTCCCAAATTCCACAGTTTCTCTGCTTACTCTCAGTCAATCTCCCCCACACAGATTCCAAGGGCACATCCCAATGAGTGGGAACATGAATTTCCCCAGGGACAAATAGCAGCAGCACATGCACATGTGCGCTCTGGTGCAGAGTAAATTGCCCTAGGTGGGGTAGGGGAAGCTGAGGCCAGCACCTAGGCTGGTCCCAGCAGCCTTACGTGGAGTCCTGGGGGTCTCCCAGGGCTGCAGCAGCAGCAATCCAGCCACTCAGAGCCTGGCTGGCAGATGGAGTGTGGCTCTAGCCAGCCAGGCTCCTGTTTCTGATGCCACAAGCTACAGCCAGATGCACTGTGCTGCTTTTTTTGTGGTTTTGTTAAATAAAAAGATTTCCTGGTATCTAATTTTGCCACCACACTGCAACTATGTAGCGCAGTGAATGGGTCCATATGTGCTGCATGCATAACACAAAGCCTCAAAAGGCTTTGAGGCACCATAAACTTCACATTCCCACTCATGGAGACGTGGCCTAAGTGCCTGTCTCCCTGCCTAACAAACCTCAGTCTCACCTTCCAACTCCCAGTTAGTTTTCCTCCCTTCCTCCAGTCTCACTCTCACTAGATTTCTTTTCCCTTGTTCTACCTGACTCCACTCTTTTCCTTCCCCCCTAGTTTTTTTCTCCTTCTGCATGTAAATCAGACAGTTTTCTCCCCATGCCACGTGGACACCAACAAGGAGGGTAATTGAGAACAGAGGAGTCAGACTCCTTCCCTTCCATTCTAATATCTTGCTCCATTGAGGGATGGAGCAGCTCAGAACAACAATCAGAAAAAAAAGTACTCTATAGCCATGAGCAGACACATGTTCAGTCACTCTTTGGGGATGTCTGCTCCATCTAGTTTGCTGCAAGCAGCTGAAACATATTCAGTTGCTCTAGAGAATCGATCATTTTCAACATTTTCGATGTTAAAAGCTGGAATAGGTTTGTACATATTCACTGAGCATGTACTCTTTGGAGATTTTAGCTGCTAAACTCTAGCAAGTCTCTGAGTATGTGCAAACTTGTAAAAAGACTTATATTTGACCATAGTTGAGCAAATTTTCACAAGGACAGAAAGGGTACATCCTTGTCAAAAAAACTATCTCCTGACCAATTGCAAATCCTTCCTCCAAAAGGTAGAGGCATTAGTGGATTAAAAGATGGTCTCAATAATTTTTAGGATGAGCAAAACAATTTACTTTTTCTACTCTAATTTTTCTAACTTTTTCATTTTTTTAAATTGCTGACTTTTTCCATTATAACAAGAACAAAAAAATCAGTCCAAATAGTTACATTTTGCCAAAGTTAAAAGCAATTGCAAATGTTGTCTTATAATGGGAATTATAAAACAATTTTAATAATGGATGGTGCAACCATTTCCTTCTATAATAAATAACAATTTAAATATTACTAATAAACACACATAAAATCCCATATGTAGTCCTAGTATCTAGTTCAGATGGTTCCCTAAAAGGCATCTTACTTAGAGGAAGAACCTGAGAAATTCATTCCACAAGATCTAGAAAACTTAAGTTTTTCATTTTCATTGTCAAGGGTATGCAGTTTGTGTAATAATGTTTTGCTTGACAGGAGAGACCATTAGAAAATTTTATATAATGGCATTATAAGACCCTTTATTGTAGGTTTCACTTTTTTTTTCACCAGATTGCAAATGCTTCACTAAGAAATTGTCACATTTAAATGATCTGAAAAAGAAAATTCTCATTTTCTTTTGGATTTGATAGCCACACAATATATGTTATCAGAATGTTATTACTCTATCATTTCACTAATGTTAGTGGAAAATATAGGAAAAAAAGCAGCAACATTGATCAATGGTTCTTAAGAATGAAATCCACAGAGGGCGAAAGCTAGGGAATGGGAATAACTACACAACATATTTTCACCCTGTATCAAACATTTGCAGGTATCAGTGCTTTCACATTCAGGTACCTGCTAGAAGAGAAATCAATTATATTGAGCCTGTGCATTTTCTTGTAACTTGCTTTATTTACACCTGCCCTTGAACCGAGGGGGTGAAAGTGGTGTGCAAATAAGCTTGTCTTTCAAAATCTTAGCCTAAATATCAGCTGAAGAAGCAACTCTACCGCACATGTTGTCTACAGATAGATTGAGGTAGAGAACAAACTCTTATAACAGTTTTCCTAAGAAGGAACTGCATCCCAAAACTAACAACAAAACAGGACATTTCTTCATAGGATACACATTTCTTGTATAGAAAGGAAAATAATTTGTAAAACTAAATTGGACTGTGTAATCTGGTAACTCCTTCCATAGTAAATTGAGCCCTGGGATTAGGATCCTATCCACAGGAAGCTAGGAATGCAGCTGAATGGGCAAATGTTTGAATGCTTGAGAATGCTATGGTTTGCTGTGCCCCAGTCAGAGATCTTCATGCATCAGCACCTTGTGCTAAACATTTATCAGGAATTTAAAACTATGCATAGTAAATGCGGGATACCATGACTGTGCCTGTAATGTGCGCAGCAATGTGGAGTAACAGAATTGTAACCAGACAGCTTTTTCAGAGACTCCAGAGAGAATTCCTGAAGATGGATGGGATTACTGGTGACTCAAGAAAGAAATTTAGATTAAATTCTGGATCTAGAATCCTGTAATGTTTTGGGGAAATGGAGCGTCTTGAGAGAGAGAGAACTGGTAGCCTGATACTGCACATTTGCATAAAGATTAGAGCCCTGTAAGAAACACACTTTTTAGGTTCAGGAATGCAAGTGCACTAAAAGTTAGTGAATAAAATACTAACACTAATGAAGACAAGACAAATCAAAGACATGAAATCACGTGACCATGCAGAAATTGCTTAGAGCTTGTAAAGCAGTGGTGCTAAACTCACCTTGTGCCCTGGACCATGGAGGTCCCCAGGGATCCAGCCCAGGGCATGAGGAAGTGGTTGCAGTGGGAGCTCTGGCTCCAATCCAGAGCACATGGGGGCAACAGCTCACACTGTGTGGCCTGTACTGGAGCTGCTACTGGCATGTGCCCTATGCCACAGCAGCAGCTCCACAATGGGGCATGAAGCAAGCCAGCAGCTGGAGCGGTAGGGCCTGGGCCAGGGCAGTGATGATAAATGACACAGCCAGAGAGTGGTTGGGGCTCTGTCAGCCCTCACTTGCCCTCTTGCATCTGATCCCCATGTCCACTAGGGCGGACGGTCCTGGATGCTGCAGCAGTCCATTCCTGCCCGCCCCAACCCCTGCCATGCCCCGAACGTCTGGTGACTAATAGGTAGCCCAGTAGGTTGGATAGTGTCTTCATGGGCTGGATCTGGACCGCAGGCCACACGCTGGGCATTCCTATCGCAAAGGAACCTTTTGGTTGGACACAGCTCCAGGAGACGCACAGCATGGTCCCAAGAGGGTGGGACAGCGCAGCACGTGCAGGCTGTGCACAGGGGGAGGGCAGGCAGTCTCTGTGACAATGCCAGGCATGTTCAGAGGGAGGAAGGAGGGCGTATTTTGGCTCCTGGGAAGGGGACCTCTGAGGTCCTTAGCAGAAGGAGAACTTCTGACTTGCATTATTGGACCTGGAGAGAAGGGCACCCTGGGGCGTACATGCCACAAGTGGCACAGGCAGGCAGCGGGGCCGTGCACCGAGCAGTAGCATGGGCAGAGGAAGAGGAGGGAGCAGCCTGCCACAAAGCGTGGCCCTCAGGCCAGCAGACACTTGGCACCTGAGGCCCAGCAGGAGATCTGGGGGGGTGGGGGGAGAGCTGGTGCTTGACCCCTCGTGAGGCAACTTGTGGCACGGGAAGGATGAAGGGGTCCCCCCAGTCTTAAGCCAGGAAGGGGAACAGAAAGCCGCGGGGCTCGGGGCAGGAAGGGAGCAAGTGGCTCCCTCTGCTGCCAGCTCCCCGGGGCCGGCCGAGGAGGCGGCGCTGGCAGGGGAGGTGCCATCCCCCGCCGGGCCGAGGCCGGGGTAGCTCCCTGTCCCGCCGCCAGCATGGCGCGGGAGGCCGCCGGCTCCGCAGCTGCGCGCGTGCACCGCGGGGGCGTGTGGTGGCTTCCCCCGGCGGACAGCCGCGGCTCCCCCGGGAAAGTTGCGGCTTCCCGCAGGGGGCCGGGCTTGGCTCCTGCTTCCTCCCCTTGCCGCCCGATGTCGCCGCCCGCGGGCCTCGGGGCGGGCGTGCCGGCGATGCGCCCAGGGGACCTGTGGGGGGGGCCGGGCCGGGCCGGGGCGGGGCGGGGGCACCCCGGCCGTCCGGCCATGAGGACAAGCCCGGCGCCGGAGCCGGTGGCGGCGGGACCGAGCACATGGAGCCTCCGCTTCCGCGGCGCGCGCCTCCCTCCACCTGCCCGGGGAGCGGAGGATGCAGCTGCCCGGCCCGGATTTGTGCCCCCCGGGGACTGGTTTTTAATTGCACCTGGGTAACTATTCCTGCCCGTTAGCGCTCTTTCAGGTCGCGGGGGGAGGGGAGGGGAGGGGAGGGGAGGGGAGGGGGGCTGCGGGCTGTCATGCATCAGGATGCGGCTCCGCGCTGGGGGGGGGGGGAGAGGGAGGGGGGTTAAATGTAAGTAATAGTCAGGCCGCCATTTTGAATGGTTTCCTGCCACACAGAAGGAAATCTGAGGTCGGTCCCTGTGTTTCCTTGCATCCCCCCTCCCCATCCGTGCTTGCCTCCCTGCCTCCCCCAGGGGTCTCGAGAGATGGCTCCTGGGTGGGTGGCTGGCTGCCCCGCCAAGTGGTGCACAGGGTGCTGCTGGGCAGTTGTGGGTGCTGGGGGCCATGGCGTGGACGGGCGAGAAAATAAAGTCCAGAAGTGCCTTTCAAAAGGACGGAGTTTCTTTTGTCTGCCTTCAAAGCCCGGCGGGGACAGGGCGCAGCCCGCCGGGCGTGTGCTAGAGGATGCGAAGCGCTGGTTTTCAGACCCGCTTCGATAGCAGGCGGCTGCTGCTAGCCGGGTGGCGACGCGAGCCCGGCTTTTATCCTGGGCAAGGGAGTAGTGGCTGTTTCACTGGGTTTGCAGGCTGTGTTTTTAACCTACCTGGGAACTAAGCACACGGTCATTTCCACACCTGACAGGACGAGGCGGCAGTAAAATCCCTTTGAGCAGAAAAATGTTCCGAATGAGCGCAGGATTGGTGGGAGGATTGTTCTGAGTTCACCGTTGTGTCCCAGCTCTCGGGAAGTAGGGATCTTTAAAATAAATAGCCGTGTCAATCGTAGACTAACTTTAAGCCTCTTTCCTTTAACACATGCATGTTAAACGCATGTGATCCATTTTAACCAGTTAACACCTTCACGGCACTCCATGAAAAGATGACGTTCAGTAATTTGTTGGTCTCTTCTTGATTGTACTCAGTGTAGTTTTAATTGATTGAATACAGAAATAAGAATGAAGTGGTAGTACGCTGTGTTCGCTGGTTAGAGAGATTTGGACTTTTTATTATGCAAGCAACATTAAAGGAAAGCAGGCCATTGAGTGACTAATAAATATTCTTGCTGGGAACTGCACATTATATGCATTCTCCATCAGTATCAATAACCACATCTACAGCAAACCTATGCTATTGTCATCAATATTAACTAATAGTAAAGGTTTGTATTTTCATACTTTTAATTACAGCTGTCTAAATGGGTTTCTGCAGCATTTTAATTGAATGCACCTTCCATCAAATACTATCATTTATATTGAAATGCAAGACAACCTATATACAGCATTGTACAAGGAAGTATACCGGTTAAGAATAGTTTATCTTTAAATACAATAAGAGCTGTAGATGATCTTTATTTGGGAGGAGAGGATGACTGTCGTGTTTATTCGGAAAAAAATGATTTGCAGTACATGCAATTATATTTGTAGTCTTCTGAAATAATTAGTCTCACAGTAGTTAACTGCTTGTTATACTATAAATAGAACACAGATTGGGAAAAATTGTACCATCTTGAATTTAATAAATACACTGAAAATCCAGGTTTCTTTTTCTCTGAGCAAACAATATAGTATTAGGTATTGTAATGGCTACTTCCAGTGCCCACATTGTTTACATATAAAAAGACAGCTGTAGCAGAAAGTATAAGCAAGAGTTCATGAAGAAAGAAGCCATCACACTTCATGCATATAAAATAAACGTGTCACTCAGAACATTCATGCCTCATTAAAAAATAGAAGCAAAACTGAAGCCGAGACATCAGCTGATATTTATTAGAAATATTAGGAAGTAGAGAAGAAATCATGAGAAATCTCATCTCTAGGCCCAAATCTCCACTACTCTTCACTATCTAAACCGTTCCAAAGATACAGTAAGCCACAAGCTGTGTTTTAGATCATCAAAAACAAAGATGAATTTTAAGGCTTAAACAGTTAAAAGGATTTCTTCTTTTTTCATTTGAAATAGTATTTTGCTTGCATCGCAGTTAATGAATGTGATTTGTAATGTGAACTTGGAGAAGGGAGGAAAGATCCAGATAATATTCCTATTACATGTATACTGAAAATATTAGGGCGCATACATTTATGGAGGAGTCCCTCCTATGACATGACATTGTATGATGTCGCTGACCGAAGTGCTGAATCAAGACAGCCATATTGATCATTACTAAATCCAGCTGAAAACATATACCGAACTTTTGTGGAGATTCAAGTACCAGAATAATTATAGTAAGTTGTTTTTTAAATATTTCTATTCCTTAATATCTGCAACATTCATAAAGTGTTTTAGGTAGGTAGTGGTTTTACAAAAAAGCTTTATCCAGTGTATTAATTTGGTATTGAATGATGATAGTAAAGTCAATTACTGCAATACCGTGGGGCTCCCGTGTTTTGTAAATAGTCACTTCCAACCACAAAGAACATTTTAAGTCAACATATAACATAATGAAACCTCCAAAAAATAACATATTGTATCAACAACAATTACTAGACATAAGCTTGCTCTTAGTCAGAGGGTCAGATTATAAAAGGACGTTTGAAAGCTAACATCAAAGCATGTGATCAATGACAAAAACATCAATCAATGATAGTATGGACAAGGTCCAGGTAAAGCTTATACCTATTAATAGTAACAAGGAATATGAATATGAGCATAGTTTAAAAGGTAAAATAGCTAAAATTTGGAAGAGCAAACTGTCTATGGGAAATCTCTACATTTAATTTAATGTGTTCCCATCTATTTTTTTATTAATGGACCAGAGCACATTTTTGTGGAATACATTGTGTGTGTGTGTGTGTGTGTGTGTTATTTCAAACATGGTTGTATAACAAAATACAATTTAAAAGGAATTTGCTACTCTCTTGATACATAAGGGTAAAAACTTAAACATAGGACTTTTGACATCCTGTTTCTAAAAATAGAATGAATTGATATGCGGGATCTTCAAATTAAAGGTCAAAGGTGACAAACCAGGACAAAGGTCATGCAGCTCATTTTCAAGCAATCAGTTTCTAGTTTTTTCATGGCTGAACAAAAGCTTAATTATACAGAAAAGACAGGCCTGTAATATTTAACTGGTCAATTTTTAACAAAGATTTAGAAGTAGTTCAACACAGTCTACCAATTAATTTATGTTTTTAATTATGGCTTTTAATATTGAATTCATGCTGGCTTTTTATTCAAATATGTATGTACTTGTTTGGGCTAAAAACTAAATTTCCTTCCCTAATCTAGCATCTCTAAATAACCTACATTCTAATTGTATGTGTGCTGGGGAATTCATAGGATATAGTGCATTCATATTTTCTACTCTATAATAAAGGTCTTAGGTTGCAAAAAAAGTTCATCCAGAGGTATATATTATTTATCTTCAGAAAAATAAAATTTAGAACCATGCATTTTGACAGTGGTGCATGCAGATTTTCTTCTTTAGAAATAAACACCCACCCCCTCAAAAACAAAACAAAACCCTCTCAAAAAAGCAAACTACCCAGAATACATTGCACTTTGTTTTTTCCTAGTTAGTAATCATGAAATTTTCTAAAATGGATTATTTTATTTTGTTTTATTTTAAAAAAGAACTTTTATCTTGTGCTATTTATTACAATGACATGTTCTGATAGCTTATTATCTTTCAAGAGTTTTTTACATTTTAAAATATTCAGTCTAATGTGCACTTTAACATATATACAATTTAGGACAGTTTTTTGTAATAAATTCACATTTTATATATACCTTTTATATCTGAATCATAGACATTATTGCAGTGTATAATTTTTTTTAACATAATCTATAGGTAGTTTGTTAAACTGGTAATTATACACTCAACAATAATTTTAAAACCTAACACTCAAACTGAATGTGTAATGCTTTATAAAATGTTAGTTACTGTGTTATCTTCAAAATAAGTACTTGTGTGTGTTCATTCTTGTAAGAGGAACGTTAAATCATTGTTTATTTTTAGAAATTAGAAATTGTTTTAGTTGTTTTTCACTGATATTGTTCTTTGTTTTTTTCTATTTTAAATGAATATACTCAGCTAAAATTGATCAGAACTACCATTGCATTATTTTATTTTACTCTCTGATTTATTTTAAACAATTACTCAGCTGGAAGGTTTATCATATAGAAATATTTTCTATTACAAGTAAATAAGCAAAATTTTACATGTTCTCCATTGTTGTGCTACATTACCCATGCTTACCTTAAAATAAAATGTCAAAGTTAGATTAATATTTGTGTTGTAAGCTAATTAGAAATTGTGCCACTTTACTTTCTGTGTTTTCTCCAGCTTGATTGTGTTTTCCCAGTAATTCTTAATGCCTATACCAATTCTTGAGGAGCATGTCATTTCTAGAAAAAGTATACATGCATTGTATAAGGAGCTGAAATTAAGATTGTGAAAATGCTAACCTGCAATTCACTGATTATAACCATAAAACAGAGAGATTAGTGTTCTACAGGTAACTGGCCCTTACAGGAAGAAGAAATATTTCCTGGACAGTATGTAGTAGTGGAAATGCAATATACGTTTCATGAAGAGTAAATATTAAAATGATCTCAAGTACATCAAACTAATTCTTAGCAATGCTTGTTTTGTGTCTACTGCCAAACACATTAAAATTCTTACAGAAGATGATGAAATCATTTCCAAATGCATAGAATATTTTTCAAGCAAAATTTAAGATTATATAAAAGATATAGGAAAGTCACCCACTGAAGTGGTTTTCACATACAGTCACTACGTGCAAATTGTCCAAGTGCTTTTATTACCTAACTGCAAGTTACACATAATGCAGTCTATGGTTACCTTTTCATTTATAGAACAACATACTAATCTTGGCTTCATAATTATATCTAAACTGAGGCTTTGTTAAGAGAAAGGCTATAGATGATTTGAATGATAAAAAAAGACTACTATTGGTACTGTAAATACATGGAATGGAAGGGTTCTGGGTTTTTTTCCCCAAACTAAAGCCTGAATAATACTCAATTTACTGCCAAAAGTTATTTTTAACTTGGCTTTGAAAAACAGCTTTTCAAGATTCATTCAACATTTCATTTATAAATGAATGCTATTCTTAATAGTATATTTAGAATTTGTGGGTTAATTTTATTTATGCTGTATTGAAAAAAAATTACAAAAGTAACTTGAAATGAAGTAAATCTATGATTAAGCTATGCAAAATAATGTTAACAGTTGAGTTATAGTCTTTGAGTCATGAGAGCATTCAAATTATTATGAAAAAGGAATGATATTAACAAGTTCAATAGAAAATCAGTTTAAAAGCTAATTCATTCCAGTTAAAAAAAAGTACTTTCCTTATTTGTCAAGAAAATTAAAAATCCTATAGTGTTGACAAAAATGTTGTTATATGCTGGTTGTAAATTGGAAATAAAATGCTGAAAATAAGATAACTAAAAATGAGAGGTAATAACTTCTCTCAAAATATTTTTAGATGTTTTAGGGGTTTAGCCACACAAAAATTAAATTACTTTAAATCATACAAAAATAAAGGTTTTTTTTAATAATTGCAGAATGTTTTAACTTAAAGCATCTTGTGTATTCTTCTAATTGGACAGTGCCTGAAAATAGGTCATATGCACTTAAAAAAATTAAAAACACTGATGGGGAAAAACAGATGATTTAAGCAAGTTATGTCGTGCTTATAACATGAATCCCAAGCTCTTTCTTTTTAAATAAAGTGAACCTTAGTGCATATCTTTAAACAGATAGCTTGAATGATCTTGGAGCCAATTTACATTATGTAAACGAAATTTAAAAAAACAATATTTTACTTTAAGATTCAAACAGCCCTATTCATGTGACTCACAGTTTCCCATTTGCTCCAATTCTGATCTTACATCATATACACTTCATATAGTTAGAACAAGATTGGATTCTTGACGTGAGCAGGAATAGATTTTGCTGTTATGAGCTCTTGTTTGCACTGACTCAAGTGGGAATCTTGTAACTGGTTTAGAAGTAACAGAATCAATCCTGCTGGTTACCAGAAATTCCTACAGCATTGTTTACAAAGTAATCCCCCTATATTCCTTTCATATATCATATTTATATAGCTAGACAGGATTGCTAATCAATTTATGTTAGCCAGGATTCAATCAAATAGATCATAGATATAAAAATAGTCAAATCAGTAAAGGAAGAGTAAACCTTGGCCAATCTTTTAAATAAAATCCCACACAAATAGGTTTTTTTTTAAATAGCTTAACGATATACTCAAGAGTGCTTCAAGGTGAATTGTAAAAAAAGTTACTTTTCACTTCAAACCCTTTCTGCAATATCATTACAATGTTCATAATATCTGAATTGGAAGGAAACTGAGCAAATGTGAAGTGGTTTGTATAATTACCCAGCAAGATTAAACCTGGTTATGCAATTTCAGCAGATAGTAATCCAAAAGTATCATTTGGATCCTTAGCAAACTGTATAGTTAGTACTAAATAATGAAGCCATTGATCTGGTGATGTGAATCAATTCAAGTGTGCCCTTCTTGGTGTTTTAGAATGTAATTTGACTTGTATTTCCTATATTTTAAAACCAATTTCTGCATTTTTAGAATAGAAAATAAAGTAGCAGTTACAATACCAGATATATTTTAAAGAAACATTTCACAAAGTTGAGCACTTTCATGAAGGATTTTTAAAAAACACTGAAAAATATGTGAAAATAAACAAGTGTCCAGTAATTTGTTTGGGTCAATAATGATCTTCTGCAGCTTTGCAGCCAGTGTTGCAGCATTGTGCTAGTGTACACACTCAGAGTTTGAAGATAACTATAAACAATTGACAAATTACCTCATTTTCATTATTTAAACACTGGGTGTAAGGTAAAAGGTAACTGTATATATTCTAATATGAATTGTCATGATCTTTTAGACAAAGTTGCTATTAACATCTGTCAGAACATTTTGTTTTAATTTTCACTTTGTCCCCTAAAAAGAGGATTTTTAGCATTTGGATATTATTTATTCATGTATATATTTATTAATTTATTTGATTTAGATGTTGCTCTTTCCAACAAAGGCTTAAGGCAGCTTGCAATAAAAGAACAGAATAACTTATACAACAGGAAAATGATCAAGAGAACAAACCAGTTTAAAAGGCAACTATAATATCAACGTAAAACAGAATATATTTCAGCCCCTGTCACTGGTCCATATTAAATCCTTAAACATCTCACATTAAAATCTAAGATAATTTTTTCAGCTTTTTGTACCACTATTAAATATATTTGTTACAAGTAAATGAGTAAACTTTTTGGTGTATATTTTATTTATCATTCTGGTGTTGGCTGGGTTATATGTTTTATTTTAAGCAATATTATGTTACAAATAAATACACATTTGGCCTACTCCTGATCCTAAGTAAAACCAGTGTCCAAATTACAATTGACTTCACTGGAGCTGGAGTAGGCATATTATCTTAAAATTTTAGTTCTGACTTCTCTCAATTTGAACCTGTGGTTTTTCCATATCTATAATTTGCCTGCTTAAAATAATGTTTTAATATTCATTTTTAGGGGTCTAAAACCTCTACCCTAATACACATTATTTTAAAATGGCATTATTAGTGGTTCAGAAGGTTGTAGGATTTTTCTGATCGCTTAGAACTTTGAAAAACAAGAGTGACTAAAGGCACCCTTTGTTGTTCACTACCTAATATGAATAAATCACAGAAGTAAACAAACAGCCTAGCTTGTTCATGAAACCCACACACCTCAGCTAAGTTTTAAAAATATATTTCCTGTTACAAAGCTATCTGATGTATAATTGACAGGTTCCTTTCCACTTGAATTCTCTTTGTATTTGATTTTCTATTTTGTGATAATTCCATGTGACTTAAAATGTCTTGCTGTTATGCCTACAATTAGTTTTCATTCTTACATATAAGTGTTTAAAACCATTATTGTTGTTAAAGTAAAGAATAACTGATTTCTCCACAAACCTGCTACCAAAATTGACTAACGTAATCCTTCAATACAATTTGATAAAGAGTATTAACAATGATACAACCCTCTTTAAAGATGATTGCAACTTCAAAACTATGCAGTTCACAATATACTTAGTCTGTTGCTAATGTTGCAGAAGGAAGTATATCTGAGCTCTTCTCAGTCAATGACTAATTTCTTATTGTATTCAGTAAAATGCATTAAAATGCATAACAATTATTTCCTTATTTTAAATGTGTAGTTTTAATCATTTCACAGGATAAAGATGTTCTGGGGTTGGAAGGTAGTATTTTGTAAGGAAGCATTTCTTAAAATATGCATTCCTATGCTAAGTTAGTATATCCTATTAAAAAAATCTATGTTACCATGTCTTTTAGAACAATTACATCCCATTTACTATCAGTATAATATATGATATTTACAAATAAAGTGGTACAAACTAGAAGCTTGAAAATAATCTAACTTGTAAAATGTGCAGTTCTCTGATTACTGCAATTCTTAAGACTTTTTCTTCCCAAGTACTTTATTTTTAATCCTTCCATACACTGAAGCACATCACATTTGAAAGCCAGGAACAGATCTCTTACTCTATGTTTGCATATTTCATTATGCTGCATAAATAATGTAGGTAAATCCAAAAGAGACAAAAGCCACACAGCCACAGGTTGGTAGAACAGAGAAGGAAACACAGAGATTGCCTGCAATAGTTGAAGATGTAAAATGATGGCTAGGTTTAATGTTAGACAAATATGCACACTGTCCTACTGGAAAAGAAAACTTGAATTAAATGATTACAAAATGACAGAAAAACTGGAGGCCACTTGGTGATAGTCTTCCACTGCAAGGAGAGACAGCCTGGCTATCATCCTCTCCAGCTGCTCTTGTAATGGACTGCACATAAGTAGAGGATAAGAAGTTAGTGAGATTTCATTCTGTCTTGACTGGCTCTTCACTTTCTCACTTTGCTCAGTCCAAATACTTACTGTGTAGAGTATCCCCATGTATAGGAAAGGATTGGCCCCACCAATCAGGACATACTCTGAAATTAGAAAAGTCTCAATTTTCTTTAAAGGAAAAGAAAATTAGGTTCACACACAAAAGGAATGAGAAGACAGTGGCTTATTTCTTTTAGATGGGTTTTAGCTAAAGTAGGGTGTACAAATCAAGTACAGGGAAATAGAAGAACCTAAGCTATTGCAAGGTGAGTTTGTGAATGTTCAAATCTATTCATCTCCCATGCTTTAAACGGTCTGCACAGCCTGGATTACTCACTCGAAATATAGTGGCTTTCCTTGAGTGCATCTTTCCCTCCACTGTATTTTGTAACTGCATGGCATTCCTATTGACATTTTGCTATGAAATGGCTACATCATGTGATCAACAGAAGATAGAGCATACATGCATGTCTCACCTACTTCCGAAGTCATATTCCTGTTATTGTCTCTGCTATTTTGCTAATTTGAAACTATGAAGATTAGTTTTAAATGCAGATAATAAACCAAGGTTTTAACAGTAATAAAAAGGAAAGTATTTGGCCACTGATGCTATGATTACACTGTTTAGTATACAGTAGTTTGACAAAATTGTATTCCAATATGCGTCATTTTTAATATTTTCTGTATGTGAAGCAACAAACCAATTGACTTGCTCTGTACAATTTAACCATAGGAAAGCCAACAATCACCAGTTCTTAAATTACCCATTGTAATTAAATATTGATAAGGGAAAAGAACACCTTTCAGTACCCAACAAATCTGTGTCCTTTGCCTACATCATCATTAACTATATAACTTTTATGAGAGAGCAGTTAAGGGGGTAGTGTCTTTAAAGAACAGGAGAGGTGTCCCTTATGAAGCAGGCTGGTGGTTACACTTCTTGGCTATCATTTTGGTTCTGATGATGAGCTAGGTAAGTCTCAAACAGTTAATAAGTTTACAGGTCACTTCACAGAGTCAAAGCCCTGGCATTTTATGGGCTTCTAATGAGCCGTTAAACTGGAGAAGAGGTAATTAAATAGGGTACTCTGGTACAATTTACATAGTACTGACTCCAGCTCTCTGATTTTAGGTTCCTCAGAAGACGATGAGGTCATTCAAGAAGGTCTCGTCAGGCCCAGGTCAGTCTTTTTTATAACGTCTTACATGGCTGACTCTTCTTATATGACTGAGGAATTGGTATTTCACAAGCACTTTAGGATTCTCCCTTCCAATATCAACTGAAAGTCCCAGGGTAAACTATTCTCCCCATGGAAACCTAGATTTAGACTTGGGGGAAGATTTTTCAATGGTTTTTCCAAAGCTTGACTTTAGATTTCTTGGTTGATCTGCCTGTTCCTAAGTAGAGGTTTACTTCCACTGTAAAAACAAACGCACCCATACACAGTCATAGAGAAAGTTTATTCTCAAAAACTCCTGCACTAAATGTCACTCCCTGTGCCTAAAAATGTATTTAATGAAATCTTGAACTAATATTACAGAAGTACGCTTTGACCTGGTCGTTCGTATCTCATTCATTGACTTGCCATACTGTAGGTTTTTGAACAGGCCAAGTAATCAATGGTTGAAACACGTTACTTTTAAATAGAACTAACTTATGGGCATTGAAGATGACAATTACCATTTTAGCGATACTGAATTTGTTTTTATGCATCTGAAATTGAAATTATTTACTCTGCACCATTCTCATATTCACAGGATACTTTCCTTGTCTCTTTTGGAATCCAAGTACTATCTTCTGCCTCTTGACACCTTAGCCTGCCATTTTAGTCTATTGGCACCTTAAACTGGAAGGAGAAAAAAAAATCATTAAAATACACTAATCTTTGTCAGGATTTTTTTAAAGCAGTAGCTATTGATTTTATTCCCTGGAAGCTGCACTAACAAATCCTGTATTTCACATTGCAAATAGTCACCAGGGAAACTTCCCTGATCAACGTCAACAGCCACAACCAATGTCCCCATTTTTTGCAGTCCTTAGCTTGCTGTATGGCTTCTTACACCACCTGCTGTCTGGGTGTCCTGGAGAGGATGCGATGCATGATGCTAGTGCCTCGTGGTCTCTGCAGTGCTAGATGCCCATTGAAGTTGTGACCTGGCCACATTCCAGTTGCTACTTTGTATGGGGGCACATGCCTGGTGGAGATCTGGAAGTTGTGCCTGACGTCACTCAGACTAGAGTGAAAAAGGGATTTCCTTTAGTGCCCCCGTCCCTGGCACCCAGTTAGAGCCTGCTGCTAATAATGCCAAGAGGCAGGTTCCATCCCTGGTTGCGCTAGGTCAGTATTTCGCAACCTGTGGGTAGGGACCCAAAAGTGGGTTGCAAGAGTATACGAAAGGGTTGCAGACAGACTTTAAAAATGGATCAACAAACTTTAAAAATGGATTCTCTTTTAAAAGAAAAACGTGGGGAAACTGGTTTTTCCCTTGCAAGCTGGCAGAGCTGCAGCCTCCAAGGGGCTGCTTGCATCCCCATAGTCCAACACACTGGGGGCTGGGGCTAAGGGGTGGAGTGAGGGGCACTGCGTGGGGACTGGCCAGGGATGTTTACAAATAGATCCTGACACAAAAAAAGCTTGACAACTACTGCACCAGGTGATCTCCAGAGGTCCCTTCCCGACTTGCTTCTGGATGAAATCCTATGGAAGCATCTTGGCAGGGAGTGAGGTTTATGCAGAACGCTGGGCTAGGACTTCCCCACGCCCGGCTCAGGGGCAGGTGCATGCTGTGTTCGGGGCAAGATGCGGCTGTCGGGGGGAGACCTCTTGGTTCCTGCATTTGCTGGGCATCACACCTCACAGTGTAGCCGGCTCTACACACGCGCATCCACACCCTGCCGCGGGAGCGGGCAGGCGGCACGGGGAGCCTCCTCTCCTACCTGCCCCGCGCGCTGTGCGCGGCCCCGGGCAGGGCGGCAGGCCCCGGGCCACGCGCGCTCAGGGCGGGCTGGCGCCGCCGGGAACCCGGCGTCTCTCGGCTCCCGGCGGGTTAGCGCGCCTGGCCCGCTCCGCCCCGCTGCAAACCCGCTTGCTCCCGGGGCTGCTTTAAAGCGGGCTGTGGGAGTAGGGCAGAGCCCCCGAGCCTGGCCGGGAACCAGACGGGCCCGGGAGGGGGCTGCTGGGCGCTGCCCCTCAGCTGCCCGCGGGTCACCGCCGCCGCCTCCCCTTACTCACAGCCGCCTTCCCTGCACTGCGGGGAATACCGATATCCACGTGCATATGCACGTGTGTGTGTATATGTGTGTATACACTGCAGACACACACACATGCTCCTTTCACTAGACTCCCTGGTTCCTGGGGGGGGGAATGCATACCTACACACACGCCATACATGCATACATATTTATATATACATATACATACACACACACATTTCCCCTCGACTGCACAAAAAATAGACAAGGACAGAACTGGCAAGGAGTGAAAGTATTGCTCTAGTCCTCGCCAATACAGCAGTATGTCTGCAAAGTGTCGCATTGTAGTGGGTTTTTACTGTCGAGTCCACTTGGATCCGAGCGAGGGTTTGCTTGCTTCTCAATCGAGTGTTATTTACGAGTGTTAAAAAGATCATACCCACGTTATAAGGAGTACAGGGTTCAAGAAGCAAAGCAAGAGGAAGTCAGAAAGACAGACAGACAGGAAAGCAAGCAAGCAAAGCAAACAAGCAAGCGAGCAGAAAACTGCTGACGTCCCATATAGGTCTTAACGTTTATCACCGAAACCTCGCCGCCTTTGGTGTGCGTAAGGAGAGGAGCCGCGCGCGGGCTGGCTTAATCTGCAAACTAAAATAAACTCCTGCCTCTGTTGGTGATGAATGAAAAAAAAAGAAAAAAAGGAAGCCAGAAGCGGCCGCGAGCCGCGGCACGCGCGTGGGCAGGCCGGGGAGGAGCGGTGCGGCGAGCGGAGGAGCCGCGCCGGCGGGGGCGGGGCAGGGCCAGCAGTCCTGCCCCGGGCGCGGGGACACGCGGCACCTGAACCGCTGACACGGCGCTTGTGCTGGGCTGGCCTCGAGCCTGTTTTGGCGGGAACAGCCTCGGCTTCAAGAGCGCACTTCTGCCTCGTGCCTTGCTGCTCCGCGGGGCGGGCGCGGGGCAGCCCTGGCCCCTTGCCTAGCGCTGCCCCGAAGCGAGGGGACACCTCAGCCTGTGCCAGCGGGACCTGCCCCCCCCCCTTTCCAGCTGAGGCGCAGGGGGGGGGGGGGCGGGCGGGACGCCTCCTTCGCGGGGCCGCAACTCCACGCGTGAGGGCGTCTTGTGGAGGAGTGGGGCGTCCCCCTCAGCCCAGCGCTGCGGCGCCCGCGTGGGCCCCGTCCGAGGTCGGCGAGCCGGGGCTGGGGTGGGGCCCAGGGCGCCGGCGAGTCTCGCCGGTCCGGAGAGGGCAGGGTGGGTTGCGCGCGCGGCCCCGGGGGCAGGAAACTGGATGAGTGGGAGGATTTGGCCAGGGGCGGTAGCACTGCCCCCCCCGCAGCATCTTGCAGAAGAAATGAGGCAATCGCCTCTGGTGTTAGTGCCCCAAACACCGCGGCGGTGCCGGGTGCTCAGAAATCCCACGAACGCCGCCGATCACCGCGACCCTCGCGCCAGCGCGACCTTTCTATAGGACCAACCCCCCCCCCCCCCCCCCGCGCATCTTCCGCCGGGCAGCCCGCGCTCCTGCTCCTCCCGCCCCGCCGCAGAGCGCGCAGACTGCGGCTGCCTCCGCACGTACCGCACAGCTGCAGCTGGAGCTGCGGGGAACTGTTTTTTTAAAAAGGAAAATCGGAAAAATAGGAGAGGGGGGAAAAAAAAGAATTACAACGCGGGAAGCTTTGGGGGGAAGGTGAGGACTGGAAAAGCAGAGCAAGGGCGCTGTTTGTACCATCGGCATTACCAAGACTGCTCCTGTCCTATAGTTAACCCCCCACACACACTTTAGGTTGTGTGTTGGGGGGGATAAATCTAAGAGCAGCAGCATCTCTTTTCACACATGAAATATAATCGTGATACTCACATTTCTCTACCCTGGTTCTTCTATTTTCCCTTTTATTTTTTTTATTCACCCCCTCCCCCGGTATTTGTGGCTGATTCTTTTTGAATGAATTTTGGAAGGTCGGGTTTTTTTGGGGGTGGGGGGGGCGGGGTTAAAGTTCCAGCTGGCAACAGCTCTACCTTCCCCAGGACTTGAAAGACTGATGTCCCTTGCAGGAAATGAATGAGTCGATAACATCTGACACCAGTGACCAGTCCAGTGACCCCAACCTTAATTCCACTAATACTGGAGGCCTGAAAATTTCAGCAAGGCCCGCTTGCAAGCTCCCCTCCCCCCGCGCACGTACCTTAACACAACCCGCATTTATTTTGTAGTGTAGGAAATCGCTTACAGCTCTCTGGTATCTGCATTCAGCGTTTTTTCCCCTCCTTTTCTTTTGCTACTTACACTCTCCTCCCTCTGTTCTCATAAAAACCTTATACAATATTGAATTTCAAAAAAAAAAAAAAAAGAAAAAGTCAAACTTGCTGGAAACAAAGGACACTGTATCCAAGAAAAAAATTACTTGTTTGCGAGCAAGATCTGCAAGGTATTTTTCAGCTGCATTTCGGTACAGGAATCCAGTCTGACAAAAATAAAACCTGAGAGTCAGATATTGGTTAAAAATAAATAAATTTAAAAAGACAGTTCTCTGTATAGATGTCTTAAATTTTCATAAAGGTATCACATGTGAGACATGGGGTATTTGTATATCCATATTTTGTTACCCAAATTAATTTGGTTTTCAAAAATCTAAATATTCTCCTCTTCAGCCGTCCTGAAGACGATTGTAATTAGTAGTAGCATTATTGCTGTGGTTATCATAATCATTATAACTATTACTACTACTACTATGTTTATAGTGGGATTAAATATATATTCCTCATATATAATCATTACTACTACTATTACTATGTTTATAGTGGGATTAAATATATATTCTTCAAATTTGATCATTATTACTACTACTACTGCCACAATTATTATTATGATGATTATTACTATGTTTATAGTTGGATTAAATATATATTCTTCATATATGAAAAATCTCCCTTATAATCGTTCAGATGCATAAAGTGATGTGGCTACTGATTTCGCCTAGTACAAAAAATCGCAGTCATAACAGAGGGGAAAGGGGGGAAAAAAGTGGTGGTCTATTGCACGAATGTGTAAGGCAGGTCAATGTAGGAAGTCGACCTCCACTGTTGAAATAACCTATAGGAAATTTACGGTTGAAGACTGCAAAGGAATTTCACGATTTAGAGCTTCTGCTCCACTTGCCAGATTGCTTGTATTCTTACACTTTTGCCCACCCCCGCTCCTTTCTACCAAATGTTCAGAACACCTTGGTATTTCAAACAGAAATGAAACGCGATTGAAAGCGATTCGTGCACTTCCCTGGGGGGGGAAAGCAACAGAAGGCGTAAACAGGCCCATCAGAGCAAAGGGGGCTTTCTCAATTGGGCAGACTGATTGACGCCACTTCCAAAACAACAGCAAGTGCCTTGCAATGCCATAAAAACCCATTTCACCAAGATCTGCGTGGATCACACAGTCAGTTGGTTTTTTTGGTTTGTTTTTTTCCATGCATGTATTTTCGGCGTGGATGGGCTCGGAGGGGAGGGGTAAAACGACTTCAATAAGAAAAGAATTTATAGCAGTGCCGGAAGATTTTAACTAAGGCTAAACTGATCTAGTCTAAGCTAAATTTTAAATGGGCAGAGGATATGTAGCGTATGCAGAGTTTCTGTGAATTGGCTGTCTGGTGAAGGGGAGGGGGCGGGGTGGAGAAAAAGACCCATGTTCATACCTACCCAAAACAAGGCAATTTGTCCACGTCCTCCACGCCGAAGGAAAAAGAAGAAAATAGGCACTTTTTAAGATAGTCCTCCCCTCCCCCAGCCTATTAAAACGTATTAATTGGGTAGTGGAGCTGTGGAACTGACGTGTACGTGTACGCGTGTGTATGCTAATGTGCCTGAGTCCCTAGAAAATTCATGAAGGGATGCATAAGCTATCCAGCCCATCATATACACACACATGCACACATACACACACTCACACATAACAGTGTGAGAGTAGGTGTGGGAGTCATATATATCTATATACATATAGATATATATATACACACACACGGTCATATGGGGTGGGAGTGTGTGTGTGTATGTGTATATATATATATATATCTATAGATATATAGATATATAAAACCGGTTATATATATATATATATATCCGGGTCAGCTTGTGTGTTGGACTCCCACACCCACTAGATTTAAAATTGCAGCCTCCAGGCCAACACTATTCCCCTTCCCTTTGTCTTCTTTTTCCAGCTCCCTCTCTCTTCTCATCTTCCTCCTCCCTTCCTTCTCCTCCTTTTCTCTTTTAGCCCTTCCTCCTCCTCCTCCACCATGTTCCTGGGTAACAATCGCTGCTGATTGAGGTTCACTCTAATGTTAGACTTGGAAACTGGGCTCCTATTTAGGAAGTCATTAATCACATCCCCTCCCCCGGAAAGAGATGGCGGAGAAACCTGTGAAGTACAATCCCTCACCCCATCCCCCATAGAAACGTTTTGAAATGCTAAACCCTCAACACATTGTGAAGCATATTAAGGTGAGATCGCGTTTCCGGCATGCTTTTAATCTGAATATGGAATTAAGTCATGTAAAACAAAGGAAGGAACCCCAGCGACCATCTACGTGCTTGCTTAGATCGAGTGTGTAGAGACACTGAATCTAAAGTTTCCCTGGGAAAGTTATTCTGGTGGAAGTTAACATAAAAAGGTGACTACCCTCTGAAACATTGAGAACAAGTCAAATTTTGGCCAGCAGTATGAAAAAATCAATATAATAGACGAAAAACAAAGGGCCAGTTATAATGGAAATGTGCTTAGCTATTGAAATGTGCTCAGCCGCTTTTGTTAAGGAAGTAGCGGCATTAGCGTGGTGAATATTGTGTGTACAAAGTAACTTGCAGTTAGGTGGGCATGTGTACATACATGCTCCATGCCTGACATTGCGTGCACATGAGCATGCTTGATCCTGATCGTAGGTTCGTGGATCCTCCCCCCTGTACATGTATGGTAATAACCTCAGCCGCCTGGTTGTGCGGACACGTGTACAACTCTCGAGAGGTGTACAAGGAGTTACATAGCACTTGGGTGATAGGAAGTGCACTGATCTCTTTGCAGATTTGTCCATTCCCCCGCTCCGCGAAACCCCTCAACCCACGTCATCTTGATTTCCCGTAAAAGAAGTGTGCAAATGAGCTGATAGCCACCGCGTTTGCCATTTCTTGTTCATTCATAAATTATTGCGGTGTGTCAGCCTGGTTGAAATGGCGATTGGCTACTCCTGCCTCTTGCCAACCCCTTAAGGAGCCGATGTGAAATTAGTAGCGAGCGAGCATGTAATTGACCAAGTCACGTGTGCGCAGGGGGCCAGGAACTGAGGGAGCGAGAAGGGGAAAAATCAAAAGAGGGAAAGCACATTAGACCATGCGAGCTAAATTTGTGATCGTTCAACATCAGGATGTTAGATTGATGCAGAAGACCACTTCGATCCAAAGGGAAAGTTTGCATCTCACGAGTTTGGAGTCGAGGGCCCGTGGAGCAACATGGCCGAAGGTTAATTTTCTTTTTCTATTGTTTTACTATGATTTTCTCTGTCGCTTGCTCGCTCCTCCTGCCCCCCCCCCTTTTTTTTTCTTAAACCAACTATGCATTACCCTTTTTGATCAGCTCGCGCAAGGGGGCTTTCTGCAACCCTATTGTTAACGGCTCTCCAAAACTGTTCCGCACCGCCCACCCCGATTCACGACTTGAAAAGCGTTCAGGGGGCTATTGTTTGAATTGTTCCTGTTTGATTAAGCGCAAGTTTCAGCGGCGGGATGAGGGACCGTACACCTGTCCCCCCAACTTTAATCGAAACTTTATTCCGGGCAGGGATGGATGCACGCTGGCAAACAGCAGCGGAGCCCCCGCTGCATGTGCAATAACAAGTTGTTGTGCAATCTCGACCCAATTTTTTTTTTTTTTTGGTGCTCCTCTTCTCTCCCCCCTCCCCACTGGCCCCTCGCCTTTCAAGGAGAGAGCAATTTGGCTGCTAGTCCTCTTGGGAAATGGGATCGGTTTTAAACCAGCAATATTCAAGTAAAGTATCGTGGGTGGCTGGAAGATGGAGTGAAATTAAAAAAAAAAAAAGTCTGTTGAGAAACGTGGATTTCTCCGTGCGGCAGAGAGAGGGAAAAGGGTCTAGAGAGCAAGATCATAAGGCTGCCTTTCCCCCTGTTGCCCCGCAGGGTTTGGGGGGTTTCTGCCCCGGTGGAAAGGCGGTGATCGCCTAGTGCGGGCGTGCTCCGCTCCGCAGCACCCGCACCGGGATGGGCGCTCTTTGCCGGACATCTCGTGTTCTGATTTTCCCCCCTTTTTCTTTGTTTTCGTCCTCAGCAGGGGCGAGTAAAGGTGGAGACGAGCCCGGGAAGCTGCCGGAGCAAGAAGAGGAGGAGGACTCCCAGGTTTGGCGTGGGACAGGCCATTGCAAATGGTTCAACGTGCGCATGGGATTCGGGTTCATCTCCATGATCAGTCGGGAGGGCAGCCCCTTAGAGTCCCCGGTGGATGTCTTTGTACACCAAGTAAGGCTCACTGTTGTCTCCCATCTTCTACCCGGTCCCCCTCACCTCAGGCTCCGTTGTTAGCGGCCCTCTGGCTTCCCAGGGAGGAGGAAGACGAGCTCTCCTGCTAGAGAGATTGTGCTACAGAGGTCATTGTTAC
Source organism: Alligator mississippiensis (assembly GCF_030867095.1). NCBI lineage: Eukaryota > Metazoa > Chordata > Crocodylia > Alligatoridae > Alligator > Alligator mississippiensis. Next base: position 91,234,963 of record NC_081824.1, read on the forward strand.
CAATAAATAGATGCAGGCATTACAGCCTGCCCGATCCGAGCTGCTGATTGCACGTCCCCATTCAAAACTTCAGAGCAGAGCATCTGTGGCGGGCGGGTGGAGACCTGGAGGGTTTTGCTGAAGCACATTGTGGCTCTTAACAGTTTACTCCTGGGCTGGAGCCCTCTTCGCTCTGGCTGCTGCTTCTCCTTCTCTTTCTAATCACATGTCCCATTTTAATAGTGTTCAGCTTTATCATCTGCTCGGGAGCTTCCTAGGTCCTTTTCCTGCAAAGGTCAAGGAAGAAAACAGACATAGAATAAGATACATAAATGCCTTAGATCAGATTCGATAGGATACATACATCCCTTAGAACATCAGATTCAAAATCATTTTAGCAGCCTTCTTCCTTTACAGTTCATTTGAGATATTTTATTTTATTTTTTCTCATTTGTCTCAGATTATTTTTGTGCAAATAAACATGCGATTTAAGAGTTTTATCTTGTACATGTGAAAACAAGCATGGGGTAATTAAGATCTGACTCAACACTGGGTATTGGGGTTTTCTTGTTTTGTTTTTAATTTTTCTCTTCTGGAAAATGTGTGCAGGAGAGAGAGAGAGAACACAAAAGGCGCTATCTCTTTAAAGCCACTTCAGAAAGCATGTGGTCATTGTTTATATCTTTAAACACATGACTGTTGCTTACATGCTAATTTTTGAGTGTCTGCCTCACCTTCCTGCCTTTCTTGGAAGGTGTTTCAGGTGCAATGAATGTTCATCAGGAGGGTCAGAGAACTTTCCCCACGGTTTGTAAGAAAAGAGTATGTGGACCTTCCCCATGCTTGTATTAATCCAAAACTGCAACAGTGTCTTGAATTTTGCTAATCTGCTTGAAAGTGTTGAGCTGTTGTTCAAAGAACTAAAGAGGAAGATTTACAAAGTAACAGAGACCCTTTTGGGGTTCAGCTCTGGCCATGTCAGGAAAGATAAAGGCATTTTCATGTCCATTTTATATGACGTTTTCAGAGAAACGAGGGGAGGTTTTGTTTTATGATTATACAAGGCTTTATTGTTCTGTTTCTGTCTGGATGGCCTAGTTTTGTTCACATCTAGTTGTACATTTGGGCTAATTTCACGATTCACATTTAAGGAATATATTTATGATGAAGCTGATAAGAGGTAACTGAAACCTAGAGAACAATGCCTTGCTGGCACGTTGCCTTGCCCCTTGTGGTGGTGTTTGAGTAGATTTTTGACCTTGTTGTGTTATTTCTACCGCTGCCTCCAGAGCCTAGTCATCAGTATTATCTGTTTACATGTGGAATGAGGTATAAACTGTGAAATCAAATAGAGGTTTTATTGTTAATATAAAAGAAAGGCTACTTGGTTTTAATTTCTTACATTTCCTGCTTTGTGCTGAAAGTGAAGCTGCTCCTTCCTTGCAGCTATTTTTTCTGAGTTTGAATTATTGAAATCCTTATCAAATCTGATTGCAATCAGTCTCTTTGCCCTCTACCCCTGTCTTTGAACCTTCTTTAAGTCATGAAATTGCTCTTTACAAACCCATTACTTTACCTTATAAATGAAGGGAAGAAACAACTTCTAATCATACTTTTCTTACACTTTGTTCTCTTTTCGTTTCTGACATGGAAAACCAAATGTCCAAAGGACAGCAATTTTATTAATAAAATAAATCTACTTGAAACAGGGGTATTCTTATATTTGAGTAACTGCAGGAAGTGTTAAACTATCACTATGGAGAGGAATTAGCTAGTAAAATAAATCATGTTTATTTATTTACATAATGGAAAATATTCATAGAAGAGCAAAAGATAATCTAATAAATTTGTGGGAAATTTGGAAGTCAATTTGTCTTTTGTGTCACTTACAAGATGTGGACATTCAGTAAGCTAAAATGAGTTAGTTGGTCTCTGCAAAGAGGGAAGCATTTGAAATGTAAATGTTTGCAGATGTTGTATTAATATACATGCCATCAATTTTTTATAGATTTTAAGATGTCTGCTGATATGCAGTGCACAAAAGCTTGTGCCTCATAGTGTTAAACTCTGAACTTCAATTATTTTGGCTATTTCTCAGATACATATCTTAATGTACTAATTTATCAGTGATTCACACAGCATCACACTTAAGACAATAAATAAATTAGTTTTCTCTCTTTCATTTACTTTTTCTCCCTTGTGAAATCTTGCATAAGCATAGTGTTTTCATGCTTTCTCCCTTCATTTGGTGAACAGTAACATTTTCTGCTCAAAAAGGTTTAATATAATCAGAAGAAAGCACTATCTTATTATAGTTTAATACAGAATACATTATGATACCTGGCTAAGTTATAGGAAAGTGACTAAGGCAGTCACAAAGCTTAAAACAGAAATATTATGTGAGAATACATTTAATACTTTTACAATAGTGTCTAGCTTCATTTTCTAAAGTTCTACTCATTCAGTTATTTATTAATCATGTGAGTAGCCCCAATGAAGTCAGAAGGATTGCTTATGTGATAAAAGGTTTGAAATCATTTTATGAGTCTGTCATGAAAAATATTAGCGTATCCTATTTCATAACTAGCATGTCTTCTAATGCAACATGCACACACACAGTGGCATGGTGGGCAAACAGCTACCCTGCAACCTTTTTGCTAGTATGTATTGTTGAATTGTACATATTAATGATGTGAAAAAATACATGTCATTTAGGCCAGAACCCTACCAGTGCAGGCTTGCTCTCTACAAAACCATTTTTAGGGCCTTGTTTGCTCAAAGTATCAACTTTCTAAATGATTAAGAATTTTACCCTCTTTGCTTTATTTATTTCAAGCCTAGGAAAAGTCTCTGAAAAGACTTTTCTTATACTTAGTCCTAGTTCTTTTTACTAATTGTATTCATTATACCAAGTTTTATTTACGTGCAATAATAATTTATCTTCTGATCTTAACACCCCTCAATTATTTGTGGACTACAGCTATCCTCTATGTTCAGTCACTGCTCCGCTAAGCTGTTTATATTTAAAATTTTAATTTACAGTCCAGTACTTCTGTGCGCATATCTAAGTCAGTGGAGATTCTGTGCATGGAGTACTTGAAGTAGTGAGCTTTTAACCTTTCCTTCTAAGTCTTTCATTTCAGTATTCTAATCACTGTGATTGATCTTTTGTGAAATACCTTCAGTTTGTTACTATGTTTCTGAAATTTGGTACCTGGGTGGAAACAAGTCTGAGTGATTTGTGTGTGTGTGTAATGCAAATAGGGTATGTTTGTAAATATTTACATTTAAGTCCTTTTCCATTTTTGCTTGCATCTTTCTGCCTATATAACTAACATCTTAAAGTTTAATGACCATGTTTTTCATTCTTTTCTGGAAAATGTAAAAGGCTAACTACTCTTCTTTTAAATTTGACCTTAACTAAATTTCATTAATCTATTTATTTTTTTTGTAAGAGAAACATAGTAAGCCAAATTCAGGCTGGTGGAACTTTGTTGACTTCAGTTAAATTGTAGGTTAGTGGATTTGGTTAATATTAGCATCTACACCAGTGATTCTCAACCAGGGTGCCACACCACCCTGGGATGGTTTGAGATTCTTTCAACAGTGCCAAGGAGTGCCAAGCAATGTTAGCACTGTTGGGTGTGCAAACACAATTCACAGTATATACCCAGAGATTGCCAATAGGAATCCATAGTATTAAAAATACTCTGACCTACTGTCTTTCTGAGTTCTTTACAACAGGAAGATTGCTCTATTTTTCTGAGGTGAAAAAACAAGGGAAAACTAAGAGCTGGCATTTTTAAGGGGTGCCTTGAATCTCAAAAGGTTGAGAGCTACTAATCCACAGTTTATATCAACTGATGTGGAAGTCATAATAGAATATCCCTCCCTTGCTATGAGCTCTTCCACAGATTTTTGCATGACCAGTCCCTATTAACCTTTAGTAGGAGCTGCATATCCTTCTCAAAGGACAAAATTGAGTATAGTGAAAGTGCAATGACATAACCTTCTTGTGACATTGCATATGTTTAAGTGAAGCTGTTTAAAAAGTTCATAGTTTTATAAAATAAGGGTTTTAGGTGGTGGTTGAGTCCCAAGATCAGAGCAAAAAGATTTTCTTTTGTAGTAAGTTTCAATGCATATGTGCTTGAACATAATTTCTGGAAGCTGCTGGGTGGATACAAATTACTTTAGTTTATTCTGGAAAAAATGTTTAAATTCTGTGGTTTGCCTGATAACCCATGTGGCTGCAAAAAGGCATATTGGCTTTAAGTGTAAACAGGCACAATTAATAGGTGTTGATATACATGACAGCTGCATAAGATAATTCTGTTTCCGAATTTCAAGGACAAGCTTAGATACATTATTTTGTTTTAGGGCCTGGTCTTGCAATCCAAAATTCTCATTTTCTTAACTGTGTGTGTGTGTGTATGCATAAAATAAAATGTTTTGAATCAGTATTTAGATCAGAATATTTATTGATGTTCCTATTATTATTGAGCACTATTTAAAAAAAAACTATTTTAAAGTGTATTTTTTTCTAGTATTATTATAGGTTACACTTGAGACTGATGTGACTGGAAGAAGTGACAGGGTTCCCCTCCATCACCTTCATTTAGTTTACTTTATGCATTTCACAGCACTCTATGTACTGTTAATTTCACATTTGTTCCTATTTTAGTTGGTCCTTAAAATGGGTTTAATTGCAAGAGCAGAAACACTGAAATAATAAGGGATGTGAGTGTAAAGCCAAACATTTCACTGGGGAATTTAAGTGCAGATACAATAACAGACTATTAATCTGTTTTTTAATCATTAAATTTCTCCTTAAATTAAGCACCTAATCCTGTATCCTATTGATGTTAACTAAGGAACCTGGAATGTTGTTGGCATAGGAAATATGGGATGCAACAGTATATCTGATTTTAAAATAGGGTTTGAAAAAAGTACTCACTGGAAATATTGAATAAGTGGGATGAATATCAGCCTGTGCTTTGCTGCGTCCTTTTTAAGTATAGTACTTTCCATGTACAGCTTACCCCTCCTAACCTGTGTCCCTTAGTTTGTGCTAGGATCCACACAAGTCCAGTTCCAATCTGAAAGAAAATGGATTGCAGGGATTTCAAGAAGGAAAGCTGAGAAGCCAAAGGGAGGTGGGGGAGGGGGAGAGCCTGCCAGTGAGCAAGTGTGGAGCAAGGGTGTCAGAGAGGAAGTGACAGGAGATCAGACCTGCAGTAAAAATCAGCATGAGGTGCTTAGACGTGCTCAAGGTTCTGGGTTAAGTCACTGGTACTCTGGACTGTCACCTGCATGGGCAGTCTAAGCCTAACTCAGTCATGAACTGGTAACATGGGAGAATGTCAGGACAAGCTAGTAGACTGTTCACTGTATTTGGCATTCTGAGACAGCTCACATCTACCGGAATCAGGAGCACAAATGTTGGGTGTTTTGGAAACAGCTCAAATTGCAGAGAATGTTCAATTTTTGGTGGAGAAGACCCAGAACAAAAATTCTGTGCTATCAGAGTTCTTGGGCGACTGTTATAAAATGAACCTTTCAAGTCCTAACTATGGTGTGGTAAATATGCAACAGACTTTTACAAGGACTTGTAAGTTTAAGATAATTAGCTGAGCCAACTTATCTTTTGGAATTTTAAGTTACGGCGCTCTCATCTGTTATAGATGCCTTTTGAACAGAATCTATTTACATTTAAAACCTGCATCGGAGCACATGTTTAACCTATAGAATGACATGCATGCAATATTGAAGTCGGGGAAAAGACAGCCACTGAAGCCAGCTGGTGCTGGCACAGTGTCTGTCCTGCTCAACAAGTGCACCTAATAAATGTTTCCAAGTACGCACACATTGTATAGGAGGGCACCTGTAATAGATGACTGCTTGTAACCACATACCCCTTCCAAAAGCAGAGGAGAACGTGAACTTGCAGATCATTCTCCAGAACATAAGGAACAAGTTGTGCTGTTTGGAACAATGTGTGCATCTCATCTGAAAAGACATCAGCCATCACCAACTGTTGTTGTCCTAAAGTGGTGCTTAGAGGCTACTGTCAGAGACCAGAAAAGAGAGAGAGAGTATGTGTGTGTGTGTGTGTGTGTGTGCACATGCTCATAGACCAGCAAAAATATCTGGTATATCTAGTGTAGATTCAGCTAAGCTGGCAAAAAATGACGTGCTGTATGCCTTTTTTCTTTTGGGGTACTGCTATTAGTTATTTTGGTGAACGAACTTTTGCCAAAATATGCTGCGTCTCTTCTAGAGGGATTGCCAGTACATCCATACTATACTGGCAAGCCCCTTTCTCTGGTCCCAGGGCCACACCATTGCCCATCTGCCCTTCCTTTTCTTCTCTCCCACTCAAAGCTCCATTTTCAATTAAATGAAGGTTCCTTGCCCTCTGAATGGTGGACATCAGTACAGTCCAGGGGAGGCTGCTTTCTGATCTCCTTCAAGTTCTTTTCACCAAAAAAGGAAGACTTCCAGGAAACTTTGCAAGATTAGCTTCCCAGAGTTTCTTGGACCTCAAAATCAAATTCTATCCATCAGGGATATTGCAAGAAAAGTTAATCCATCCTAAATCTGACATATCTGCCATTGACTATAATATTGGTACTATTTAAGCCATGGAGTTCTAATATTTTTTGTTGTAGTCATAATAAAAATAATACTTTGCTTTTGATTTAAAATATTTTTAGGATTTGATTATTGCAATAACACGAGTGTCTATTTTTTTTCCCAAATAGAAATAAGGCTATTATTAACATACAGTGTCCTAATAATTGCTGTATATTCAGTATTTGTTTAACTATTATTACACAGATGCTTTAAATTCATTGTGGAATATTTAGGTTGATTAGTATGGAGAACATAACTGTAGTTAATAGCTGCATGCATTTCTCTATGTAGTAACTTATCAGGAATTTTATTTCTACTATCAGTATATTAGAATCAGTAAAGAACAGAAAGTCAAGAAACTTAACAATATATATAGAGATTTTTTATTCTCCTTCCTCTCCCCCATTTATAGTGATCTATAGAGAGCTTAGTGAAAGAACTGTTTTTAGTTTTTTTTTCCCTAGTAACTATTAGTGTTACAGTTTATCATAAAACTTGTATTTTTATGAAGTTTTCTTTTTATTAACTTTTGTGTAGAGTTTTCCTTTGAGCTTAGAAACGTCTATTTTAGAAATATCCGTGTTTCACCTATTTCTTAGAACATATTCCAACTATTTTTTTTAATTGAGGTGTTGTCAGAATTATCCTGTTTCCGGTACTCTTTGAAATAAAATATTCCTCAGTAGTTCCTCATATGATGACTATAAATAAACCTGTAGGTTTCTTTTACTATTAAATACAAGCTGGGCAGGAGTGAAAATTGAGTTAATATGTTCTTTAAATAATTGTGTGATCTGTAAGTAAAGTGAGATTGATTCATTTTTAAAATTTTGAATAGAATTACTTAACGTTAGAGTAATTTCAGGTAGTTTTTTCCTTCAGCACTGTAAATATCCTTTGGTGCAAGGGTGGGTATGATACCTTGAGCCAAATCCTGTTGACTGTACACACATGAGCAGTTCCTTTTTCACAAATAATTATCACACTTAATAACTCCTTACAAGCTGCTGTGTACAGTACAAATAAGTATATTAAACATAATATATAGATCCAGTACTGAAGATATTTGACTTGTGGAAGAAACTTGATAAAAGACATAATCCACATTCAATTTGGAGTATATGGAATTGGCTTAAACATACCTGAGAATGCTTTCATGATTATTACAGAATTTGTAAAGCTTTATTAGAAAATTCTTGGTATTGTTGTAAGATTTATAATTATACTCATGAGCATGTACTTTTCCTACATGAAGCTGATAGTGCATTTTCCCATTAAAGAAACTTTTCTTCCAGTAGGTGTTCTTCTGATTAGTCACAATAATTTATATAAGTACATGGTTTTGAGTGTTATCTACAACAGGTTTTCAATAAGGGTCTTAATTTGAGGCCACTTCGAGATTTCTATTATGAGTTCCTATTGTTTATGGGTATACAAATTCACATAAGAAAATTATCCTTGGACTGAAATTTAGTATTAAAATGATCTCTCATACACATTTTAACTGAGTAAGATAAGTGTGAACATAGGTGTTTTTCAAGTATAGGAGTTCTTAAAGTTTCTGGCCCGCATACTCATGCAATAGCTTTACAATTACATTTTGCAAGGTATTAACCAAAAAGTCTTCACTAACTATATAGCATAGTATTAGTGTTATAGTATCTTTTGAAATATGGGGTCTTTGTTAAGCATGTAACTTCTCAAGAATGCTCGGCATTGCAAGTGTAACACTGATATTTCAAATATAAAATTACTTTTGATCTGAAGCCCACTTAAGTAAACGGAAAGATCCTCAATTACTTTGATAGACTTTGGATCAGGCCTGTACATTCCCAGCTTTTCATATTTCAGTATATATTTATATATGTACAGCTAGTTGTCTGGTATAAAACATACAACTTGAGTATTGGAAGAGTTAACACCAATTCATATAAAATTTGAGCAGAAGAATTTATTAAGTATTGGTACACTACTCTTTATTTCTATTTTTAAGCTCCTTTAAACAAAATAGTATATCGCATGGATGTATACTTAAAGGATTGATTTGACCCAGAAGCAGAAGTTTGGGTCCAGTGTACTTAAAGCCATTCCACATTGGTTGTTTTTTTAAGTAGTGGATTGCGGATGGATCATATTCTGTTTATCTTTCTTGGGTGGTTATTAATGATTTGGATGATGACTTAGCAAACCTGTGGATGACACCAAGTTGAGTGGAGTTCTGGATACTCTGGAGGATAGGGGTAGGATCCAGAATGACCTGCAAATGGTCCACAATCAATCAGATAAGATTCAGCAAAGTCCTGCACTGGGGATGGAATAATTGCATGGACAAATACAGACTGGGAAATGATTGGCTAAACTGTAATACAGCAGAGAAGGACCTTGGAGGCTATAATAAGCTAAATATGGCTTACAAGCTGAGCATGAGCCAACCGTGTTCTCTAGTAGAAAAAAAGCCAACAGTGTACTGGGTAGGATCAACAGGAGTTTCTCTTGCAAATCAAGTGATTCTTCCACTCTTTTCAACACTGGTGAGGCCTCACTTGAAGTACTGTGTTGATTATAGAGAGGATGGAGATGGGCTTTTCTCTGTGACTGTAGGAGACAGGACTAGGAGCAATGGCATCAAGCTGTAGCAAAAAAAATTTAGGTTGGAAATTAGAAGCAACTTTTTGACCAGGGGGGTGGTTAAACATTGGAACAGGCAACCTAAAGGAATTGTGGAATCTCCATTCTTGGAAAATTTCAAGAGCAGGTCAGACAGACTCTTGTCTAGGAGATTTAGTCAGGAATGTTCCTGTTTTGAGCTGGGGCAGAACTAGACAACCTTGTGAAATCCCTTCTAACCTTACTGTCCTATGATCCTAAGATTAGTCCAGTTAACTTTCTGATGCCCAGTCAGTACATAGGCCTAGAATAGTTGATTACCAGAGGTTTTTTAAGCCTATCATCTGAATTTTCCTGGGTGCTATGAATTTAGTTCAAACCCTTTGTTATTTAAGCATAACTTTTTTGTATTTTTAAAATTAATGAGTGGTATTTTGCCCAGCTTTATTCCCTGTAGTTGCAGAGAATATAAATTAGCTTTAAATATGGTTCACTGTCTTTTAATTAAAAATTTATATGTAAATCCTTAAAATGATATTTAAAATGATGTACATGCATGAACCAGACTTAATGTGTAACTTCATATCCTGTTTACTATAGATCACTTTCTGTTACTGTAAATGTATAGTATTTAGTGTCTCATACAACAACCTTGTCAGTAGACTACTAATCTGCCAATCTTCTTTAAAGCAAAGCTTTCCTGCTGATAAGGCATTTTTAGATTTTCCTGCTGAAAATGACTTAGTTGCAGATCATCCCCTCCCAAAGGAGGAAAGAAGGGTGGAAGAAATCTATGCAAACATCCTGTAATCCATGGAAAGGCAGGGTCATATACCATATTTACCCAAATACAAGACAACTGTGAATTTAAGATGCTGCCTCCCAATTATTAGATGGAATACATGGAGATTTTATAATATTCTTATAATTTTTCCATGTATATAATCTAATTTTTGGAGGATTGTCTTAAATTCATTCCCCCACTGGTGCATCAAAACAAGCAGTGTCAGGGTGGGCAGATTGGGGGGCAAGTAGCAGGTGAGGCGGTGGAGGATTTAAGTGTCCTGACCCCTGCACATTGCCCCCTTAACCTTGGCACCTGCTCCCTCCCCCTCCCACGTTGCCTGCATTAGGGGTGCACTAATAGAGATTTTGGGGGCTGATACCGATCCAGTTTCCGATACCATCCCAGCAGCTTGGAGAGCTGCGTGCAGCTAGTAAGTCTGGTGTGGTGGAAGGGAGAGGGAGCTGGGGAAAGTACTGCCCAGTCAGGGTGGGGCAGGCACAGGACGGATCCACAGCTCATTCAGGGGGTACAGGGCGGCTCTTGCAGCTGCATGCCAGTTGTGTGGGAGCCACTGGTCGGGCAGCACATGTGGTGCTTTCCTGCTCACCCAGTGGTTCCCGCCGCTCATCCGGAGAACATGGGGAGAGCATGTGGTCCCGGATCTGCATGGGGCAGGCTGGGTTGGGAACAGGGTTGCACAGGGCTGTTCCCAGTCCACCCCACCCTGACCCATGCAGATCTGGGGGCACATGCCCCTCACCTCGCCCCATGCCCTCCTAGACAAGCTGCAGGAGCAGCAACAGGAGCCACTGGATGAGTACCAGAGCAGCAGCTCCCAGACAAGTGGCACGCAGCAGTGAGAGCTGTCCCTCCCCCTTTCCGCCCCCCAGATGAGCTACAGCTCCATCCCGCATCTACTCCACCCCGGCTAGGCAATGCTTGCCCCAGCCCCTGTCCCAGCCTCAGCCCCAGCCCCACTCCTTCCTCACTGCAGCAGCCTTGATCTGGCCCCCCACGTCCCTTCCTCCCCACTCCCTGTCCACCACACCAGACTTACCAGCTGTATGCAGCTCTCCATGCTGCTGGGCTGTGCTCCTCACTGCCTACATGCTGCACTGAGGCTGCACACACACACGGGCATTTATTGGCCAAATTATCAGCCACATTAGGCCAATTTCCAATACGATCAATTTTCTTTATATCAGTGCCGATCCGATATCAGACCAATGTATTGGTGCACCTCTAGTCTGCGCCTTCTGGCACTTGCCCTCACAGTACCCTCCCGCTTCACCTGCTCCCCACTGTCTCTCTCCCACACAACCAGTTCTCCCCGGCCACCATTTCTGCCTCCCCCCCTGCCATATATCCTCTGGCTCCATCCCTGCTCTAGCCCAGAACACAGAACACATGGTTGCTCTGGCCTCAGCTCAGCCCAGGCACAAGGCAGCAGTTGCAGAGAGGGCAGATGTGGTGGGGCTGGGGATAGGCAGTGTCTGCAGCTCCAGCTCTGACTCTGACTCTAAGTCAGGCCTAGAGTCAGAGCCACAACAGCCTGCTGTCATCCCCGCACCCCATGATACACTTGTACTTGAATCCAAAATGAGGGTCTTTCTCCATGTTAACTGGGGGGGAAACCTCATCTTGGACTTGAGTAAATACAATATATGGAGACCCTATGCATCTACATGGTGAACCAGCTGTGAGGTTTGGCAGTGCCTGGCCCCAGGACTAATTGGATCTGGTAAGTATGGGAAACTATGCCAAAAAAATATTGTATAGCAGTTTTGTCTGTATGCAGCTAGGGAGAGAAAGGTTGAAAATCCTCAGTGTTTTATTTTCTGCCCATTTCCTCTTCCCTCAACCTTCATTGTCATTGGCAGTCCCTTGATATATGAGGATAATAGTCCTCCCGTAGATAGGGAAGTCATTGGTGAGCCTGTAGATGACTAAGGAGGGCTGACTTGAAATCCGCCTGTTCAACTGCAGACATGGCAAATAGTTATGGGAGAAAGGAGTAAGTCCTGCTGATGTCAGGTCACAGCTCTTTCCTTTTGTCTCATCTATCTGCCTCCATAGCGAAGTGAGATTTTTTCAAAATGATGCCTTGGCATAGTATCATGGCACCATTAGGGATGATTCAATGACAAGTCATCCCTAGTTATCCCCCAACCAAGACCTAGATCAATGTGTCTCAAGCTGTGGGTCATGACCCAAAAGTGGGTCACAAGAATATATGAAAGGGTCACAAACAAACTTTAAAAATGGATCAACAAACTTTGAAAATGGATTCTCCTTTAAAGAAAAAAAATATGGAGAACCGTGGTTTTCCCTTGCAGGCTGGCAGAGTTCCAGCCTACAAGGGGCTGCTTGTCTGCCTCCCCTCACCCCTCACCCCCCCCGCCCCTGCCCCCCCACACCCCTTGCTTCACCCCCACCCACTATGCCACACACTGGGGGGGCAGGGGGCAGCAGGTCTGGAGTGAGGAGCATTGGGCTGGGACTGGCCAATGATGTTTACAAATGGATCCTGGTACAAAAAAAGTTGAAAACTACTAACCTAGACTATAGGCAGAGCCCTAACCCAGCCCCAGTCTGAGGTGGGAAACATTGGCCCAGAGGTGTCTTGAGTATTCTGATCATGCAGAAAAGGAAATGTATATGCAGAATGGGAAGGCAAACCTGGTCCAGAAATATCCTCCAAATATAGGTTGCCAAGGAGTTGCAGTTTCAGTTTCTATGCTGAGTATCTTCTTTAGAAGACAAATTAGCCTGCAGTTTGGTAGTTGCAAAAAATGATATTTTATTTTCCTTTTCTTGCTTAAAAGAGCCTTACTTCAGGTGAGGCTTTTTAATAAATAGTTTTGCTTATATTAAACCTACATATTTTGAATGTTCACAAGTACTATTTGGCAAATACTTGTTAACAATAGGCAGGTAGGGTCCTTGAATGTATTGTTGTTTTTTGAATCTAGGTCTCTGTGCCTGTAGGATGCACATGAATTTTAACTAACAGGAAGTTCAACAGTGAGCGTGTTCATTGTGTGTGATTTTGTTTTAGAAGATGGAATGCCAATACAATCCAGAAACAAAGACTCACATGATTCATTTTTTAAATAACTTAGTTTAAAAAATTTTGACTGCTTGTAATAATGATTAAAAATCCTCTGACATTGAAATTTAAACTGTTGTACAGTTTGAAGCTCATCAACAAATAACATTAATAGTTCAAGTCTTGAGCGTACACAATGTTGCTTCTCCATTGATTTCAGTGAGACTATAGGCATGGGGGTGAAGGTTTAAAGTGTTGTAGGTAATATAAGGGGAGAAGATTTTACAAGAATATTGTCAAGATGAAATCATATTCAGTCTGAAAATATACCTGTTCTATTTGTAGATAATAACTTAGACTAACTCATTATTTGTTGTTTTAAATTTTGCTTTTGCAAGACATGGCACACAGATCATCCCAGAATCTTTTCTATATAGTCAGGAGTGCTGATAAGATTTTAATAAGCATCAGCAAAATTGGGCTCTGCGATTCCTGCTCATATTGTCTTATAGGGAATAAAAAGCAATTATGATACATATTATATAAAATATGTTCTTCCAAAAAGTGGCATGTTTGAAATAAGTCAAATTAAAAAAGCTCATGTTGACAGTGTTCCTTTAAATCTAATCTATGCATGCATCATCTTCCACTTGAATTGAAATATAACACAATTGTACACAGAATAGTGTGATTTAGTATCAGTAACTTATTTTTAGAAATATATGTGTACGCACATATCTGTATGGTGGATATCTGTTTCTTAATAAGTAATGCAAGTTACTTTCTCAATGGAAGTTATTTCTGCAGAATGAGCTTTAATGAGGTAAAGGAAAATCACTGGTTGTTTTGCAGTTCATCTGAAAATTGCATTAATTGGTACCCTGTTTTTCACCAAAGTGAAAATTCTTCAGGAAAAATGAGTCTTCGTTGGTATATTTTCCTCTAAAAAAAATCTATGTCTAGAAATTGCATATTGTTTTTGAGGGATGATTTTTTTTTAATTTTAATAGTTTACTTTTTAGTTCTAAATTAAAAAAATAACATCTAGAGAAAAAACTGTTTAAAAACTACTATTTTTTAATAGGAACAGGCCTTGCCATTTAATTTTGTCATGCTTGCATTTGAAGGGTCTTAGCTGTTCTTGCTCACTTGAGTAATTCATTCCTTCATGACTGCTCCAATGTTTCCAAGACCAGACTCTGATATGATTTTAAGCAATAGCCTTTTGGAAAAGCAAAAAGCAAATTTTAATAGAAACTTTGACTTTTCAGCACTATGCCTAATATTTTAAATTGCGGACAGATTAATCTGTTTTATCTTGCTTAGAAATCAGTACTGATGTCAATCAAAGACATTAAATACATAATTGTAGTCAAAAGGAAGAAATGCTTGTACATTTGAGTTGTACTGTTATCTATTTAATTTGGTGTATTGTTGGTATGTATGTTCAGTACGAATAAGAGAGAATATAGTGTTGAGCTCAGTATGTCTGTCATGAAGCTCAGCTATGGTATATTATATTAATTTGAGAAATATTGAACTAATTGACATGGAATGATTGCATTCTGGCTTATCCTGGTATCTTTATTTCCAGTTAGATTAATATAGTCCAATTATAAATTATCACAACATTATAAATATTTCTAAAGTATATAAAACTGACTTCTCCTATATTGGTTTTTTTCTTATTAAAGGTTTGTAGTAAAATGTCTAGTACATGTAGTCAGCTTTTTAGGACCTAATTAGAAATCAAAATGGAATGAAATCCTAGCCCAAGTGAAATCAATGATAAGAGTATTCATAGGCACAGGATTTCAGTGAATTTTTGTAGTGACTTCGATGAAGGAGATCAGGCCTTTAAAACTCAAGTTTCCAATCAAATAAGCATTTAAGTTTCTAAGTACATAGGATGACCCTCTTTCTAATGTGAGCTTAGTAGTAATACTTCAGGCTCTTTTACTAGCACAAAGATAAGGAAATTAATTCCATTCACATGAAATAATTTTTGTGTATATGTTTATATACATGGGTAATACATTTAACTGTGGATGTGCATGGAGGGTAACATATGATCTTTTCATGTTTGCATCTTCTGAGAGAAGGTAGGACAAGGAGAAAAATTATGTTGGCTTTCTTTGTTCATTTTCACCCAGTTCCTAAATAAATAGTTTGAATATAGCTTTACCCTTTGTAGATAAGTTTGAAACACTTACAGTTTCTGATAGTAAATAAATATTTGCCAAATAAAGCCAACCTTCTTAAAAATAATCTATAGAAGAATATATATTTATAAAATTATTTTTCAGAGAAAATACGTATTAATATTTTAGTATTTTTATTGTCTGCATTACTTTGTCAAACAAGATGCATTTATTTTAGAATGTATGGCTAATTATTAGGCTGTTCTTATATGCTTGTTTACATCCCACCCAAACTGTAGAAACTGAAAAATAGCAGTAGCTTTCCTGTTATTAAGATTGTCAAGTTATACAAGTACATGAATGCATATCACAGAAGAAGATATGCTGTGAAAGATAAGGCATTTTTCTCCCCAAATTGTGGTTCAGTTTGTTGGGTAAAAATTACCAAATACTAATACAGTAAATTAGTTTGGACATATTTTATAAAAAATATATATTCTTCGTAAAAAATGTGTGTAATTTGCATATCAGTTTTTTAATGGCTAATAGTAACAAATATTAGTAGAAGGGTTTCCATAGCTTTCTAGCCATACTGTATTTATATATTTGTTAGCTTTGAAAAGACACACTTGAGTTTCAAGGGACAAAAGTTAGCATAATAAATCCAAGTACTAGCCAAAATGATGTACTTAACCAGTTTAAATATTTTCATTGAGCTGAGCTGCTCCATTTAAAATTATTTTTAATATACGTTTGGTTTTAAAAGACCATTTTGAATCTTTGCCACTTTCACTCTCCCTGGGCAAACATGTTTAACTATCTTAGCTATTTATAAATTTTAATCGTGCTACATGCTGTGTAAAGTAATTGAAGAGACCACACTTATTTTCTGATGGATATTATATTGGTCAGTGCCCCTCATGACCATTTCTTTTCCAAAGCCATATAATAACCTTTGGCCCATTCTTGGGTGTAAACATTCTGGGAATGATTCTCTGCTCACTTACACGGTTTTTTCACACCAGTCTAGCTGTACAGACTATAGTGGAATTACTTCTCTGCTGGTGTGGAGCATTAGGCCCTCTCCTCAGCTTTCACCAACTGGCCTCTTGCAGAGATCTGTCTACCCTTTCCTCCATCTAAAATGTTTTGTTTGTTCCTCATTGATTATGCAAGGTTCATATTCAAGTCCTAGACACTGATGCAAATAATGTAAAACTTGTTTAGTTTCCACCTTCCTTTACAAAGAAGGTGCTGCACTCCATATTCCAAGTAGGTTAAATGCTGTTAGTAATTCCAGTGGTTCAAAGTGATGTATGAATGAATAACTTCAAAGGCATCTTTGCTTTCACATATTTTTCTCTAAAAATGTCACTTCAAACTGTAAAGAATAGTAGATTGCTGTAGAATGCAGGCACATAATGAACAGGATACCTGAAATCCTCTCCAATTGTTCAGTGTTTAATACAAAAATTAGGTAAAACGGTGTGGTTCATACAAAGGCATAATGGGTCCAGTCCTGCTTCTTTTGGAGTCAGTGGCAAATAAGGGGAAAAACTGGGGTCTCAATAGGATTTTTTAAAATAAAGCATTTAAATATAAAGGCTTTTTTACGTACTGTGGGCCAATTTCTGCCGCTTTTTTTTTTAAGACAACTGTAAACCTTTTGTTGTTCTTAAACAGAGAATATACCAAAAATACTCAGTATCCTAAGTATGATCAGTTGGATTATTTTATTTAAGAACAACCTAATTCGGACTTTGAGCTGAAAACAGAATTGCATGCCATGCAGATGGATTTGTGTGCATGCCCCCTTAACAACCCTCCCTCCCCTCCCCCACTGGCAACTCCATTGAAGAATTCTGAATGGTGAGGAATTTGCACCCTTTTGGCTCAGGTTGCAGGCCCTCTTGATCAAACCAGGGAATCAGGTCAGGGCTATTCATTGCTTATCACTTCCTTGGGCCATTTATAACCTAGTCTTCTGCCTGTAGTTAATAGTGCTGGTGATTGATGTAAAAGATTTTTTTTTAAATCTCTTTTTATTAGTTTTTTAATGTGGTTTAAACTGTTTTAAAAGGCTTGCTAATTTTAACACATAATACAATACTGAAACTGCTTATTTCATAGTAACAGTGAGAATTCAAAACATGATACATCAAATGCAGAGGTTATCTGAGGATCCTACTTGCTTAAATGCAATATTTTTAAGTTAACCAAATTTAACCCCATGCATTTTATTTTGTAAAGTGGCGATTATATTTTTCCCTTTGATTTTGAGGGAAATGTTATCAACCTACCCATGCAGTGACAATGAGCACTGTCTTGTTTTTCCATTGTAAAAACCCATTGTGAACAAAGGTGGGATCTAGTCTGCTGTAAATATGGATTAGAGAATTAACAAAAATGCCAGGATTTGTTTTGAGGATTTGGTTATATTTATGCTGATTTTTAGAACAATAGTAGCATATGTTTATATGAAATACTATTAAAGATATAAACATTTTTAAACTGAACCCAGGTTAAAACAAACACCCAACACTTTGTTCTTATCTCTGTATCCCAAATAAAGTATACAGGCTGAGTTCAAGACTTTAGGACCACCCATCAGCCTGGTCATCTGATACTCCTATTTATTCAAGAAGCTCCTGAAGTGTATATAGTTCTGAGTGGGGGATGGTGTTTTTTAAAAATAAAGATGGCAGCCCTGCGAGAGGTGATTCTCAAAAACAAAGAGCCCCCATTGTTTCTGAATTGTGAATGATGCTCCAGTAGAATTGTTCCCATTGTAGTTCAGCCCTGTATAAAATGCCTGTTGTTTTCATGTATATGCAATTTCAGTAGACCTGGGGGGGGGGGGGGGGGGGATGCCGTTTTCACATTTTTGGTGCATTCAGAAGGTTAAAGTGGGCCCCCATTAAGATTAACCTCAGCCCATTACTGCTTTTTGGCATGCAGGCCCCACCCATGAAAGAGCCCGGACAGCTAATACCAAGCTTTTGTTTCTCTTGCAGAAAGGTTTTTTTTCCTCCTCCATCAGAAAGGAAAGAAAACATTTCTTTCTCTTTCACTGCTTTAGTCATGTGACTTCCCTTTTAGTGAGTCATGGATAGGGTTGAAGGTGAATCAGAGAATGAATCGGACAGTAGAAATCCAATTTTAACATTTCTATCAAATTTGGTCGCAGTGCCTCATGTGGAATTAATAACAGGACACATGCTTACAATAACTGATGTTTATCTTAAAAAGACTGTACCCTGTTTAAAACCTTGCTTTTTATTTTAGTAAGGTTTCAGATGTGTAACACAAGGTAGTAATGCAAAAAAAAAAGCAGTTCTAAATATCCTTTGTATCGTATCTTTCTAAGTTTGCATTGCAGACTTGTGCTGAGCTTAGGAAAAATATTTCCTATCCCATCTTCTCGGTTACCTTTTGAGGTTACTGAATGTTACCACATTTTCTCTGAACGCACATGGTAACTGAGGTGGGGGAGGGGTACCCACCCACCTAGCATCTGTGTGGGGGTTGGGAACCGTTTTTATGTCAAAGAGAAATGATAAACACATTTAACAGCAGTATTGTAGTGCTCCATTTCTGTTTTTCTGTTTATACTTAAAACATACATATGTTAAAAAAACACTTATCTTAAAATTCATTGATCACTCTTACTTGTTTTTCTTCTGCTCCTAAGAAAAAATAACTACACTTTTCTGGCAAAATGTGTGTGGTTGTGGTCAAAAGTTAGAAATGCCAGGATTTCCTTCATTCTTACCTATATAATCAGATTTTTCTCATAATTCAAATGCATTCTGTTAAAGAAACATATTTTAACTTTTGTATTTTTGGTTTTTTTTTTAAGTAGGCTTTACTCATTAAACTTAAAGCATTTACATTTTGGAGCAACAAAATATATTTTGTAAGATGGTTTATTTTATATATCATTATGACATAGTCTTGTGCTTTCTTTCACCCATGTATCCTGTACTTCTTTCATAAAATAATTTGCTAGTTCCTTTCTGGAATTCTACCATAAGATTAGCAAAAAAGCCTTTGCCAGGTACTCGCAGCATTATTTGCTTGTTTATTTTGAAAAATAAAAGTCCTGGATTCAAAAAAGAGGTTTAAGTAGGTTAATGATGGTAGGACCAAATCTAGCAACGTTTTGCTCTTATGAGGTAGAATTACTTGTGTAAATCAGGGGTTCTGATTAGGTGAATGAATATGTAATTTAATTTTAGAGCTAAATAATTATTGGTCATGGGGTCTGCTGCTATAGTCCCTTGTAGGCAAAATCCCCTTTGGGTTCAGTGGTAGCTTTTCTATGTAACAACTAAAGTTTTAAATTCTAAGTGCTTACCCATTTAAAAACCATATGAATTAAAAGAAGGGAGACATAGAATCATTTTGTCTTTTTAAAATGCTCTTCCAGAAAAGTCTGTTACAAAGGAAGTATCATTAAGAAGTCTGGACCTTCATTCATTGATTTTTTTTTTGTGGTGTGCAGGGGGCTTGCATCGGCAGATCCTGATATAGAATTGATGGTATAACTATTTTAACATTAAAAAGTACATTCAGAGTTTCTAGAATTTCTTAGTAGGACAAAAAATAGAGGTTGGTGTGTATATATGTGTGCTTTTGTGCATTTTCAAGTGTGCTGTTACATCTCAAAAAGCAGCAATTATGATTAATCATTCTGGGACAGATTCTCATTTGGTGTAAGACAGCAGAGCTCCACTGGCTTTAATGCAGTTGTGTCTATTTACATTGAGTGTTTAGCCTTCATCATTCTTCGTAATCTTTGTGGGGTTTTTTTTTTAACATTTAATATTTAAGATTGCCTTTAAAATCTCCAAACCGTAGGGAGAGTCTTAAAACCATAGTTGTTCAGTCTTGTTCTGCTTATCAGAATGTTTAATGATATTTTTATTTATATATTTTAAATCAACATGTATAGATTCAAATTCAAATTTGAATCAATGTATTTATTTTTTAAGTAGTCCAAGGCTGTAGTGTACCATCAATTTTGAAGCAAAAACTCCTAGTAACATCAGATGGATTTTTGTACTGCTGGTTTGATAAGGCTCCCAAGTTTTAAAATTTTATAGGCATGATACTTGGCTAGAATAAATTAAATCAACATTAGTTGAAAGTCAGGCAATTATGTACTTTGAATTAAGGACCCAATCCTCTAGACCTTTGAACTGTTCTTTCTATACAAATTTATTGAAGTCCGCTGGTCAGTGTATGTGAGTAAGGAGTGAAATACATAAGCAGGAGTTTGTAGAATCAAGTGTATCAGTGGTGTTATAAACTTTTTTTGTTTTATTAAAATGTTAACACATTGTTTGTAGTCATATTTCAAAATTACAATTTTTTAAAGAAATCAGTATCAACTTATTTTTTTAAAACCAGCTGCCTTAAATTACTCATTTCTAACAGAGCACTTTTAAAAATAATTATACTGACATAGCTTTTTATTTTGAATTAATTTAGAAAAATAATTAGAAGTGTTTTTCTGTCCACCAGTAGCAAAATCCATTTGGGAGCTCATTGCTGCTCTAAGACTAGCAGAGGTAACAGAGCTAGCACCTTTCCCATCATTACCTCATATCCTGGGGAAGTAGCAGAGTAGGATTTTGTGTAAGGATTCGTCACTCACATAAAGTTTCTGAAGAAACTTTAAACCAGTGACTTAAATTAGAGCAGCTCAGTGCATATTCTGATTTGTGCTTCAAGGACCAAGGTAGTGTGCTTTATCAATGAGCCCTAAGTTGCTCCAAAGCAAAGCGTAGACCAGTGATTCTTAACCAGGGTGCTGGGGCACCTAGGGTGCCACCAGATCCTTTGAAGGGTACGATAAATTGTGAGACTAGTGAGGTCTGAAAAAAAGAAACATAAGGACAGGCTCAATCAATCTTGTTCCTGCCTGGATTATCATTTACTTTCACTGTTTGGCCCCTCTGCAATGGGGTAATAAGCACTGTAATACATAATTAGTTTTTGAAATTGATGCCACTCAATTCATGAAAGATATGCAAGAATATTTTGAGTCCAGTGAGAGGTACCTGGAGTCCAAAAAAGTTGAGAACCACTGGGTTAAACACAAGAGAAATGATTTCTGGAGCTGTATTTCTCATCACCTGTTGAGTTCAACCAGCAGTACCAATAATGGAACCAGACCCCTTAGCAAACTTATGGAACTACAGAGGTTGTGAATTACAGTAGTGAAATTAGTTAGCATGCGTGTAGAATACAAGACAGCAGGAAACTTAAATTTTTCAAAGATACTGTTAGAAAAAAGTATTGGGAAATAATCTTTTTGCAGCATGATTTTGAGAAATTGGAATATTTTAAACTAATTATAAAAATATTTAATGTTGGGAGAATTTTAGACAAAATGAGACATCATAAAAATGTCTTTTATTTTATACATATATACACAAATGCAAATTATTAAATAGTGTATGTTTTATCTTGAAAACTTTGAGTAGCCCTTTTGACTTCAGGGGACTAGAATAAGTAAAGATTACTCCAAATACTGATCCTTCAGTGAAGTCTGTATAGACTTCCTTTTTATGATGTTTGTTGCATGAGTGAACTGTTAATTTGTTTTCAAAAGCAGTTTCAGGAACAAATGTTATCCTCTAGTGGAATGCCATTGCAAATAACAGGGTTGCATAAATGTTACTCAAGGCAGATTTGTTCCATCATGTTTGAATGTTGGGGCCTGATACTGTTCTCATGTTTAAACAGATACCAACATGGAGGTCAGTAAAATATTCTGTTTAATGAAAAGGGATGATAGAACATGGTCTTTGTCCTGCAGGCACTACCCTATAGTACGGCACTGAGGCTTGTTTACACTACAACTTCCAACCTCCTTAGATTACTATTACTAGGTGAACAGCACTGTAGGTGAATTGCAATTACTTAATTTTGCTAGAGCAAATTGCTGTTGTCTTTTAAGCTACTTTTAAAGAAGGAAGGAACTGATTGACTAAACAGTAGAAGCATAAAGCTGATATGCAAAGTGCTGATGAAGTACACAAAGGCTGCTTACAGACATAACCCCCCCCCCCAAACCGGTGCTTTACTTTAAACTCATTGCCTGCCTTTGCTAAGCCCAGAAGAGGTATTGCATTAGTTGAACTCAGCTTACCTAATGTCTGTATAGATCAGGTGCTTTAGCAAGGCGTTTTTGGTGCTTTTATCTAATAGCTGATTGAATCAGCTTTGGATACAAGTGCCAAAAAGCTTAGCTGAAGCGCCCAATCTATACAGACACTGCAGAGCTGGGTTGAACTAACATACAGCTTCTTCTAGTAAAGTGCATTTTTTTCATGTCTGTCAGCAGCCAGAACGAACAAAGCAAAAAAGCATATAGAGTTTTTAACTGAATTTATTTCAGTTATAGTAATCTGAATTCTTAAATAGAACTGTAGATAACACAAATAATACAGCTGGCAATATTATTTTCAAAGAGATGGAGTCTCTTTTTAAATGTCCTGTTTAGCTGCCATTTCCTGAGTTGCTCCATGCAGACAAACTAGGACCCCTGCATGGAACTAGACTATGCAAAGTACAGCTTCATGTATAATAATGCTCAAATAAGCTTTTGAAAGTGAAATGATTTTCTTACACATAACATTATTGATTGTTTAGAGTTAAGCTGGGGGGGTTTTCCAGTAGCATCTGGCTATGATTTTAGGGGCAAAACCAACTCTAGTGAAGTTTAATATCTTTTTAATTATATTTTATTTACTGTTTAAAACTTTAATTTATTTAAGTGATGTGGGACTTATTCCTGGAAAGAGTTATGTATATTCTTAGCTTTGTGTACTCATGCTGCAAAAAAACCCAGTGTGTGTGCATGTGTGCATGCAAGATCACAGGCTTTGGTGATGGCTTATAGTGTAAGGTTGAACAAAGTATTTTTACTTCCCTTGTCTGCAGAATAGAAGTAGCCATAACTGCAGTTTCTGGTATATTACCAAAAATTGGAGCATTTGGAATATAATCTATTGAAAACAGAGTTGTGTGAATGAACTACAGTTTGGCTTCAGTGGTATGTTGCTCTTGCGGAGCAGAACAGCACTGATCTCCAAACTCCAAGTAGAATATAGATAGGTAAGCATGATGAGATTAAAAGTTAGTAAGTTCTTTTTGCATCCTAATCAGTTTTGCCCACTCATTTACTGTGCAACTAACTAGAAAATCGTGTACTTCCTTACTTCATGTCTTGAAGTAGCCGCTGTGTTCAGGTAAATATTTACAAAGGCAATAATAGCTACAAAATTAGCGTGGTATTTAAAAAAGTTATAGATATACATTTGATATATTTTTCATTTTAGAAATCATACTATTTATTACAGAAGACTTCACATTTTTCAGAATTAAGCTATTTAAGTTTTTGTGCATGGCTTTTCTCCAGATAAATAGGTTCTGATTGTTTAAACAAGGAACCTAAGTTTCTGACAGTTTTCTTCCTATCAAGCCAAATGATAGAGTTGTGCATATTGTGGGTCATTACTTTAACATCAATTCTTTGTTTACTGAGAATTTATAACTTATGGTAGATAAATCAGTTCAGCATTGCTCCCTTAAAATTTTCATGGGTTGAGCTAGGAAGACTTCTCATGAAATCCTTTTTTGTTCTTCCGTAGTGATAAGGAAATGCTACTTCACTAGAGCTGAACAAAATATGCTGTAGGCATTTCTTTTAGCTTCCCTTCATCTTCTCAGGGTGCCCCCTCCCTTTTGCCCCTCCTCCATTTTGTTTTCCTTTTTCACAAGTCTTCTGGTCATGCTCTCTCTTGACCCCACTCTGTGAACCTTTAACCGTACAGGACACTGGTAAGGTCAGAGAATGCCACTGTTGGATTAAAACATGACTGCAGAAGTCTGTAAGAAAAGAAGGCAAAGCCTAAAGCAGCAGCAAAATGAATACCTGTTTTTTAAAAGATAAATCTAAAACTAGGTTTTGAGATTTCCTGTTGGCACTGTATACAGTATTCAGGGATTGCCAGGTTAGTTTAAAACAGACACCACAGTTTGCCCAAGTTTTCCTTATCTTTATTTTCAAAATAAACAAATACACAAATAAAATCCTCTCAGCTGTAGTACCCTGTAAAGCATGCAGACTTCAGGTAGGGCAATTAAATATGTATTTTTTTTAACTTTCTGAATTTCAGAGGAGCTTTGTTGATGCAGACACTTGAAAAATAGAGCCTGAGTTTAAGATTTTAACCTGTCCTTAAGAAACCTTGATTACTTGCTCATTACTTAATGGCCCCTCATTAATACATAAATTTTTTTCCTTTGTTGATTGAAAGAAAAAGCTCAAGTGAAGGTTAAAACCTACTGACATGTGTGTTTAACTTTAAGTGTTTGCTCCATTTTTCTCAATTCAGAATGCATCTCTTGTCTTCTGGGGCTAGCCTTAAATTATGTTGGTAATTTTAAGATTTTAAAGGTTTGTCTTAATGATACTAACTGACATAGTCTCACTGCTCTGTATCATGGTTTAGTGTTCTGTAGAACAGCTTACCTATTTTAGACACACATCTAATTTGACCAGAAGAAAAAATATATTTCCGTTGCAAAACTATCCTTTTGCCTAGCAATCTTACTAAATCAGCAGCTACTTAGCGTCTCCTTAAGCCAGTGGTTCTCAACCTTTTTAGACTCAGGGAACACCCCAGTAGACTGAAGGCACCTCTCAGAAAATGCCGGCTCTTAGTTTTCACTTGTTTTTTGACTACAGAAAAAGGATAAAGCAATTCTTCTGTTGCAAAGAACTCACAAGGACCACAGCAGGTCAGAATGTTTTAAACACTACAGATTCCAATTTCAAATCTCTGGATTTATCTTCTGAATCATGTTTGCACACCTTACAGTGCTAATATTGCATGGCACCCCACAGCACCCTGCAAGGATATCAAGGTACCCCCCACCCTCTGCCCCAGCGCTCCTACATCCTAAGTCTGTGCGAAGCAGCTACTATTTGTTTCAGATTTGTATTTGGCCAATTCAAGGGACAGTGATTCAATTTGATGATTCGAATCACTGTCCCGAATTGATTTGGTTGAATCTGATTTGGAGATTCAGCTGCCGCTGAATCGTCCATATCTCCGAATCAAACAGGCCCTATCTCCCACCTGCCCTCCCAGCCATGTCAATGGCTGCCCTGCCCAGCCCCAGTGTCCCAGCTCTTTAAAAAAAAAAAAAAAAAAAAAAAGTCCCACATTCACTGGCTCCTGCCAGGTACAGGGGCAATCCCTGCTGCCCCACACTGTGTGGGGTGCTCTGCCATTAGCCTCCAGATGCCCCAATGGCTGCTGCAGCAGCCAGTGAGTGTAGGCTTTTTTCTTCTTCTTTTTTTTTTAAACAACCAGGAACTGTGCCTAGGTGGGGCAGCCATGGGGGGGGGGGGGTTGGGAGAGTGGGTGAGGGCTCATGGCAGAGCCTTCCCAGTTAGAGCAGGCCAGTGTGGGGCAGCAGGGATTGCCCCCCTGCCTGGCAGCAGTCAGTGAGTGCAGGGCTCTTTTATTTAAAGAGCCAGGATGCTGGGGCCAGGCAGAGCAGACATTGACGGGGCTGGGAGAGCAGGAGGGGGTTGGGGGGATGCTCGGGGGGGCTGGGGGAGCAGGCAGGGGATGGGGCCTGGCGGAGCCCCCCCATGGTCCCTCCCCCCACCTCTAGCTCCCCTCCCTCGCCTCCTACTTACTGGCACAGAGTCCAGGTTCAGCTCCCTGCGGCAGTGAGTGGGGACTGCCTGAACCTGCAAAGTTCTCTGAAACTTTTCCAAATCGATTCAGAGAGCTTCAAATCGATTCAGACCTTTTTATTGGTCTGCTGATTCAATTCGGGTTTAGAGATTCAGCTGCCGAATCCGGCCGAATCTCTTCCAAATCGAATCAGCACCCAAAGCTTCATATAGCCCTACTACATCCTTGTTGAGAATTAGTGCCTTAAGCAGTGCCCTAGTAGGCAAATATATGAGACAAGCTCATACCCTTTATTTTGTTAATCCAAAAAAATCATACATAACTGTCATCTACTCAGTTTTAAGACTTACACTTGAGCTAAACACATGTGCTTACTTTTACATTTATTCTTCACTCTTATAATTTTAAATTCCCCTGGGCATCAGTTAGGTTGCCTGCAGGCGGAATGGAGGTGAAATATACTTTACTTTGGCAAGCTTTGTTAATGGTACTGTATATGTTTCTGTATTCTCTTGAAGTCCAGTCAGTGTGTAACAGATGTAAAAGTAAAGTCTATTAAGAGAAATACGTACTTTGATTAGCTTTAGATTACATGCACAGGAAAGACTGAAGTTAATTTTTAAACACTTCTGACTACAGATCCAATTTGTCAATTGTTAATTAAAATGCAGGTATTAGTTACTGTTTATTTAGATTATAGGGGTACATAGAGACCCCCACTATGACTGGGACTTTGCTGTTCCAAGCACTTTGTAAACACACTGTAAGAGACAGCTTGGCCCTGACAAGCTTGCAATCCAAACAGATAAGATGGACAAATGTTGGTGGAGTGAGAGAGAAAAGAGATGAAGCTATTCACTCAGAACACAGAGCAAGTCAGTAGAAGAGCGACTTTTCTGATTGCTAATCCAGTGCTTTATCCACTAGATGACACTTCCAATATCTACTTACCTGTGCTTCATAGTTACATTTTAACAGGAGCTATCGTTATGCATACAGGATTTGTATTAATCAAGTTTTACTTGTAATACCCTAGTACAAATAATTGTTTGATAAGCTCTTCATATAGGTAAAGAAAACAATATTGCAATAGTTTTATTTGGTAAAAAGAAACACAGATGTTATAAAAGGAAGAAAATAGCTTTCCTAGTCAGACATTATCAGATCACATCTTGGAAGAGAATGCAAACTTATCAAACACAAATAATTAATCAGCATTTTGGAGAAAGGAAAATTTACTACAGATTAAAGTCTCTTACTCTTAAACTGTCTTAAACTGAGGCATTAGAGCTCATAATAAACCTCCTCAGAAATATCTAATACGTCTTAAAACAAAACCAAAAGAGAAGTGACATTTCTGAAATGTATTGGCTAAAAATAAAACAAAAAATCATCACTGCTTTAGACATACTTTAACAATATTAAGAATTTCTGCTCTCCACTAAATTGCAGCAAGGGGTATGGGATGAATCCAAAGAATCATGGAATATTTTCAAGGGAAGATTTGTTGGAATTTTTTAAATCTAGGTACCAGGAAGTTTCACAAGTGGCCATTCAAAAACTATCCACATGTGCCACTTTTATTTTAGAAGTAATAGGAGCTCTGAGGTGCATATTCAGAAGATGTATCTGTTAAAGTTAGATTGAGGGTGGCTCTAGATTGCAACAGTACTTCTGGTATGTGCCTGTGCAAATGCCATGTGTAGATGCACTGATTGATGCTAATGTACTTAGCACAATTTTTATTGTGTTAGGCACAACTAACTACCTTAATTCCTCAGTTAAGATGAGACCAGAAGCCTAACAGGTGCCATCATTGTTAATCCCTTGTAATCAAGGCTAACAAATTGCCCACCTTCATAGTCTAGGTAAAAGAGTAAAATAATTTAAATGGGTTTGTAGTCAGATAATTTATATTTAACTGTCAGGATTGCTGTGGGTGAGTTTACACGAGACACTAACTGCACAGTAGCCTAATAACACTGAGCAGTAGCATGCCAAGCACAACCCAGGCTAATATTACTGTGCATTTAGTGTGCAAACCCCCCCCGTGTGCCAGCACTACAGCACAGTAGGGCAAGTTACTGTGCATTGATTTAGTACTTGGTTATCCAAGTACTAAACTGAATGTGCTGTCACTACGGCATATTAATAGGTATGTAGACACACTCTGTTAGAGGAAGCTGAAGCTCATCGTCATAGTATGAGAATTGGAAGAATATGGATTCACCAAGAGCAACCTGACCAACTTATTTCCTTCTGTGATAAAGTGACAGGTTCTGTGAATGTAATATATCTTGACTTCAGCAAGGCTTTTGACACTGTCTGCTGTGATATTCTGATTAACAAGCTAAGGAAATACAGACTAGACTAAGGGTGTCAACTCACCCAAGTCAGCAGTGTGGGTCTGGGCCATGCAGCAGCATAGGTCCAGGCATCCAGCTGTGCGGAGCTGGAGGTATGCAGCCACTAGGAGCCAGAGGTACATGGCAGCACAGAGTTCTGGCTGAGTAGCTGCAGCAAACTGGGGGTGCGCAGTGATGTGGTACAGCATTTGGCCAGAGCTCCAAGCCATTGCATGCCCCTTGTAGATACATGTCCCCAGTTCCATGCTGTCTCAATGTGTCTCTATGCCACTGCACCCCCTCAGCTTTCTGCTGCCGCACACCCCTGACACTGCCAACTAGCCAGAGTATTATGCCACTGCACAGCAGCACGGAGCCAGGGTCATGCAGCTGCATGGAATGACATTCATATAGATGCATGCCCCCAGCTCTGGGCATGCGGCAGCACGGAGCTGAAGGCAGGCACTAGTGGCCCACTAGACTACCAGTGGGCTGGGTAAAATGGTTCCAGGCGCTAAGTGCAGCCATTGGGCCCGTATGTTTGACACCCCTTGGCTAGGGGAAAATATTTTAAGGCATGTAACTAGATGGACAATCATACACAGCAAGTCATCATCAGTGGCTCAGTGTCTAGTTGGGAGGAGGTATCAAGTGGGATTCCCCAGGGGAGTGGTCTTGGTCCAAAATTGTTTAATATCTTCATTAATGATTTGGACAATGAGATTGAGTGCACACTTAGCAAATTTATAGGCCATACCAAACTGGGTGGAGTTGTAGACACCCTGGAGGGCAGTGTTAGGATCTACAATGATCTGGATATACTGGGACAAATGCTCTGTAATCAATTAGATAAGATTCAGCAAGGACAAGTACAAAGTTCTGCACCTGGGATGGAATAACTATATGCACAAATACACACTAGGAAATGATTGGCCAGGCTGCTGTACTGTAGAGGACCTGGGGGTTACAGTAGACAATTAGCTGAATATAAGCCAATAGTGTGCTCTTGTTGAAAAAAAAGCCAACACTACACTGGATTGTATTAACAGGAACGTCACTTGCAAATCAAGGGAAATTATTCTTCTGTTCTGTTCAACACTGATGAGTCCTTCTCTGAAGTACTGTGTCTAGTTTTGGGCCCCACACTTCAGGAAGGATGTGAAAAGTTTGGAAAGAGTTCAATACAGAGCAACAAAAGTGATTAGGGACCAGGGGCATGACTTATGAGGAGAGCCAGAAAGAACTAGGGTTATTTATTCTGGAGAAGAGACAACTGAGGTGGGATTTGATAAGTCTTGAAATACCTGAAGGGATATGGAAAGGATGGAAATGGGCTTTTCTCTGTGGCCATAGGAGAAAGAACTAGGAGCAATAGCTTCAGCAGGGGAAGTTTAGGAAGAATTTTCTGACTATGAGGGTGGTTGAGCATTAGAGCAGATTACCTAGAGAAATTGTGGAATCTACATCCTTGGAACCTGTCCAAGAGCAGGTTGGACAAATACACAACTGGTTCTGCATTGAGGAGGGGGCTGGATAGGATAACTGTGTGGGGTCCCTTCAGTCCTCCTTTACTATGATCAACTTAACTCAACCACTTTTCAAGCTGAACAAAATATCTGCTTAGGAACAGGCCTACATATTATTAAGGGTATCAATGTATGCACTGATATATATACATAAGTGTATCCACACAGGGCATTTATACAGGGACATACTGGACAAATTGTTGTATCCCACATCCATCTCAGTCTAACATTAACTGAAACATCTTTATTTACATATATGACATATGTCGGGACCTACCAGATTCATGATTTCATGATTTTTGTGGAAACTGTGAATTTGGTAGGTCCCCCATGAAAAAGCCTGGTCCTCGCAAAAAAGCGCAGGGACTGTGAAAAAGCTGGATAATAGCCAGCAAGCGGGGGGGCTCGGAGGGGGGAGAAGGGAGCTGCAAACAGAGGCAGGAAGCCCTGGCATCCTGACGTGTGGGGCGGAGGGGCAGAGATTTATGAAGTGGAGCACAGTGGCCCCCCCCCACACCTCTGGTTGGCCTAGGGCCTCCAAAGTCCCACCGCTCCTTGGAACTTGACAGATGGTAGCCTGTCAATCTCGGGGGGGGGAGGTGGGACTTCTGGGGCCCCTTGGCCAATCAGAGATGTGGGGAGGGAGGCCCACCACACTCTACCATACAAAAATGATGAGCAGTGCCACCCTCGGACTGTGAAATTGTGGAGACAGTCCCTGAGAATTAGGTAGGTCCCTACTTATATGGTGTTCCCTAGGCCATGTTTTGTACAGCTTAGAGAGTGGATGTGGGTTAAGTTGAGCATGTTCTTTCTTATTCTTTCCTTTATAAATAGCACCTGGAGAGAGAGAGAGAGTATATTAGCATATTAATGTCATTGTTCTTATACAGAACAGTATTTTTTTCAATCCTGTCATTTGATGAACTATTGTGTGAGAGAGATCTGTTCAACCATCTCATTTCTACAGTAATTGCTAAAAGTTCCTGTTGTGCAGTACTCGGAATACTTCAGTGGACTTGTGGTGTCCATGAGTCAGCATGAGGACAAACTTTGTCCAAAACTTTGATCTGGTAAAAGAAGAATGTCTGAAAGTAGTTTTTTTATCACTATGATAAATAAACACATTTTATAAATTATAAAATACTGCATTGAACATGTGGAAATAGCAGTTATTTTCTCCTTTTATTAGTCTTCTGGACTTCAGGGCAATTATTTGCATAGATCCTCTGCAGTACCTAGCAGTCTAATCTGGTTATTTTTCAGGGATGTTTTTCATTCCTAGTTAATGCTAGTTCCCGGTTACTGAATTAACAGCAC
Organism: Alligator mississippiensis; assembly: GCF_030867095.1. Taxonomy (NCBI): domain Eukaryota; kingdom Metazoa; phylum Chordata; order Crocodylia; family Alligatoridae; genus Alligator; species Alligator mississippiensis. The sequence goes on from NC_081824.1 coordinate 91,266,080, forward strand.
TTGCTGCTTATTTCAACAGTAATAAACTCTGTAATTTCATATGTTAGTGTTTACTAATATATGGTTCTCTCTGGCTGTGGAAGTATCAGCTGTAATAAAAAGGTCATATGAGGTGTAGAGAAGGATTGAAAAATACTCTTATTTTATTCCCTAGTTGGCAAGTGTTTCTTGTCCATTACGGAATAGGGGATATCAACTATATTAAAATATCAACTATATGGCCCATTATAGGATAATCTCAGTGTAATTTTTATTTGTATAATTTATGTAAAGAGTATAAAATCTGCAAATCATACTAATTTCCTTATAATGGGCCAAGTTCTTCCAGGGCTCTCCTTATTCATGTGATGAAACTGTTAACTTGTAAGCAATAATTTTGCTGAACCATATAACATTATCAACTTTAAATTATTAGATATATTTGCTTTCCTGAACAAGTCATTATGTAGAGAGATATTGAACTATTGAAGTAATCTGAGTAATCTCAAAATGTTATTTAGTTTTGCTGGGATATAGTAAACATTAAGTTCTAAAAGAAAGAGTAGTACACATTCTTATTTTTTAAGACTGGGCATCCTTTAGAATATAAAATAATGTTTAGTGGAAGTTATGAAAAAAATGCTAAATTAAGAGCTTAGTCTTTTTATTTCACAAGCAGTTAATCTGTAATGTGAACAAATTTATTTTGGCAGTTATTTGTAAGGGACTTGAATGTATGTATCTGAAAATAACTAAAAGAATACATGCAATAATTTTCTTATTTCCTGTCAAGGGGAAAGGAATTGAAGACAGACAGTATGAGAAAAGTATAAAAGAGAATGAAACAAATATGAGTGAAGCTTGTTGCAGCAAAACACATATTACTATGTTTTATGCCTTTTATTTGCATTTAATTCATGGGGGTTGGGTTTCTAAGCAATTCCTATTAGACACTAAAGGTAAAGTGTAATGGAAAGGTAAAATGTAGCAATGTGTCGGTAAAATATGATAAAGCTAAAAGGATTGCTAATTTATTTTGCTGTTGCAGTTTAATTTCTTTAAATTTAGATACTTCCTATCAAATAGTATTAATGTCCATATTGTCACACATTGCTGCAGGAAATGATAGGCAAAACAGGTGAAACGGGAATCTGTAAAACAGGCTTTAAAAAAATGTTAACACCCTTTTTTGTAAGTTGTCAGTTGTTTGAATAGCACCCATATTTGTAGCACAGGCAAAACCCCTCTTAGGATTAGTGATAAGCTTAGAGAACTTCCAGTACAAGGAATGATTTATAAAGTCAAGGGGCTTGTGCTACATTAGTTGCTCAACCACTGAGGCAAGTCTTTCTGTGTAGAAATAAAACATGTTGAAATAAAATGAACATGGCACTGGGATGTACCCCTTACAGGCGCATCCACACAAGCATGCACATGCCTCTTGCCCCGCCTGAAACCCCTTTGAGGCGAGGCAACAGGCATGTGCGGGAACAAAATAATTAGACCCAGGGGATATCCAGGGGTCTAAAAAAAATGAAGTTTAAAAAGCGGAGCAGGGTACAGTTCTGGACCATGCCCTGAGGCAACCGGAGGCTGGGTCCTCCATGGAGATGCTCTGGCTGGAGATGGGGCTAGCTGGGGCAGCCATTGGAGGGGCTGCAACAGCTGGTGGGGGATGGGGCCAGATGGGGCAGCAATCGGGGGGCTGGGGTGGGGCATATGGGCCTTGCAGGGGGGGTGGTAGCCCCTGTGGGGGCCATTAGGCCCCCATTGGGGGGCCATACCCCTTGTGTGGGAGCCAAATCCTCTGTTGGGGTGCCAAACCCCTTGTGTGGGGGCCGATCCCCCTGTTGGGCCAGACCCCTGTTAGGGGGCTGAATCCCTTGTGTGGGAGGGCAGTAAAATATGTATTAATGAATTCATGAAACCTGTATTTAGAGTTCAGTTTATTACTATGATAAGAGACTTGTTTTAACACTGTAAGATATATCAATAGAACATTGTCTAACTGATTGCTGTCTCTGTCTTGCTCTCTCTCTTTATGGCGGTCTTTTGTTTTACTTGTGGAGGAACATGGATTTGGGGGTATTTTAGAGAGTGACTTTGGGATTTTTTTTATCAGGGATTTTTCAGTTTTCCAATAGGGAACACTAGAATTCCTGCTAGGGAGGCCAGTGGCAGAACCCTGCTTGCTCAGTGCTGGCACCTTGGACCCATCTGGCTGTGGCTGATCTCCTGGCCAAATGGGGCCAGGAGGACATGCTTTGACAGTTCAAAGCAGGCCACCGCACCCAGAACATCTTCCGTGTGATAGCTTCCCAGATGGCTGGACAGGGGGCACAAATGGCAGTCGTGCCGTGCCGTACAAAGGCCAACCCTACAACCACAGCCCACTGGCAGCTGGCCCAGAGGTGTAGATGCCTCTACTGGCTGTGTAGTCCCCATCTGGGTCTGGCAGGTGCGCAGCAGGTCACAGCCAGGCAGCAGCCCCCACTGCCAGACTGCTGCAGTGGTTAGAGGGTGCAGGGAACTCTCAGGGCTGCTTCAGCAGTCCAGCTGGCACAAGGGTTTGTGTCCCCAGGTACCAATTTGCTGGGCCTCAAAAGCTCCTGAGAGCTAGTAGCCCTCAGCTACTTGACCCGGCAGTTTTTTGTACTGATGGGGCCAGGACAGGGCAGCTTTTTATACTGCTGGGGACAGCACAGGTGCTGGCCCCGGGCTCTAGCTCCCCCTAGCTATAGATCCGGGAGGAGCCAGGCAGGGTTATTTTGCCCCAAGTGGCACAACTTGCTGCACACCAAAGTGCATGTCCGAGCACATGTGCTAAAGCAAAAAGCCCCGGCTCAAATTTGTACCGCTTCCATTTAAGCTGCTGCAAGCACACGTGTTTGCATGTGTGGATGTGCCCTACTAGTTTAGGATTACTCCTGACATTGCCCTGAGGGGAGCATAAGAATAGATGTGGGTCCAAGTTGTGCGGGTCGGGCCCCGATCCCATCCTCGTCGCCATGCGCGGCGGTGATTCCGATCCCATTCTGGCCACCATGGGCAAGCCGGGGGCGAACCAGGGTCGTACCGGACCCGTCTTCGGTGCACGCAGGCTGTGGCCAGCAGCCCAGGCACGCGGGGTGGGAGAGAACCGCTTGGCGGTTTAGCGCACGCGAGTTAGAATTAGTTACGGAGGCATAATGGTTGATTGAAAAGATTGTTTACTTGCACCCAAAGATGGTATTGGTGTAGGCTGGACAAGTTTCCAGGCACAGCTCCCGCTTGAACCCTTGTTGGAGGACTCTGACAAATCGATTGCTCCCACGGAGTTTGCTAGGCTCCGCGGGTCCGGTTAAGTTGAGTTCGAAAAGTTTCCCCAGAGTTACTTAGGCTCCGCGGGTCCGAAGTTACGGGAAAGGGATATGTCTAGGATTGTGCTCGGCGACGGGGAGAGGCAAGAAGCAAAAGCTCCGTAGGCTCGGTTCTATTGCCTCTATTGCCTGCTTAGGGGAGGCGCGTCGGGTCCGCGAGGGTCCACAGCGCTTGGAGATCTTCACACAGAATCTCTCTCTCTTCCTCCCTCCTCCGGCTTGGGCGGAAACTACCCAAGCCTTTTGTACGGCTAGCAAGCCAATCGCTAGCCACCACGTGTGCCTAAATTAGGAATCGGCCAATAACATGGCGCGGATCCTAATACAAATGGCAGGAACTTCTTTACAACGTGTATCACTACGGTGCAAGAAGGAGATGCACACTGCAAAGAAGCTGCAATCCGGCGGGAAATCCCCCACTGCACCAGAGTTCTCTCTAGCAGCAGAGAACTCTACCGTGCAAAGAAAGTGACAAATTGGCGGGAAATAATTTAGCGGTGCCGAAGCGCGCACACAAACAAAAAATCACAACTTTGGGTTGTGACACAAGTCAGATTTGCTGAGCGGTTCACAGTTAGTACCCGAGTGTCCAAGAACAAAAAAATGAGAACATGGGGCCCGTGGGCTCCTGCCCAGTCTTTGCTCCCCTCCTTGTTTTTGATGTAGCAGTGGCCATAAGCCATATAGAGCCATAAGAACTACCCCTCTAATTTTCTGCCATAACCTTTCTTTTTCTCTTTAATTTCTTATACTTATCTTTCTACATATTTAGATGCTAAATACCTCTACACTAAGCAGTGGCCCATGCAAGAATAGCCTTCTCTGAAACCAACCTGCTCTTCTCCCAAACTCTTATTTTCAGAAATCCATATCTGACAACAAAAAATTATGTCTCTGAAATATTTTGGTAGGAATAAACTTAAGACTAGAAGGGCATCATTATTTTTAAATATTGAGGTTATTATGTTTCCATTCTAATGTTTTGAATAAATATCTCCAAAAATAATTATATTAATAATTTTGGTCAAAATTGGATATCACCAGCAATCACTTGAAGATTTCTGTGGGAAGAAAATTTAGACCCAGGTGCCTTTCCATTTCTCAGTAAAGCATATATGATGATCTTACTTGAGATTCAGAGGTGAGATAATGATCAGCTTGTAGCTTGACAGATAACATTTTCTTCAGTGAGAAGTCAGCATTTTCTTTACCATCTGCAAGTAAGCTGTTAAAGTTATTTCTAAAAGACTTTGACCCATGATATACACATTAAGAATTAGTCTTTTTTTTTTTTGTCCTTTTGGCACTAACTTGCCAAAAACCGGTTATCATTATTTTTCCTTGTAGCTAGCTATCAGTTCCTCCCATAGTCTTATTTGATATTGTTTCTTTTTTCTTTTTATTAATTTTTATAGTCTATTTTAATCTTCTTGGTCTGTTGGAAGCTACCACAGTCATTTTTATGAATTTAATTTATTTCTAGTTTTAAAATGTACAGAACTCATGAAGAAGGCAACTTCTTAAGAACAATTGCTGGAGTTTTTATTAATGTTAAGTCTACAAGACCTAAACAATATACCAGTACAGGCAAAAAGCAGAACACCAATCAAAAATCAAAAAGTACTATAAGAAAAAGATTTGCTTTAATAAAAATAATGATATTTTTTCCAGGGAAATGTCTAGAAAAAATGTATCCCACCTGAACTGAGGAAAAAATAATAATTAAATAGAAAAATGTGTTTATTTACAGATTTACTGAATATGTGCAAGCTTCCTTGAGCTGTTGCTTAGTGTAAAAAACACAGTCAAGCATTTTTGCACTGAATGAGTCTGAAATTTTTGGAAAAAAAGCACATTTTTTTCTCCCTCTTTGATTATTTTTCACTTTCCCTTTAGCGTAAGGTATAGATTTTTGTCAATAAAATAGTTTAATATTCACTTCTAATCAATTGTTTACTATTCAATTCTAGTCAATAGAAGAGAATTCTGTTAATAGAGTAGAATAAAAATCTCCATGACAGTATTTGACCACAGATAAAAATCTCCATGATGGTGTTTGAAATCTGGATGTTTTGCATATCCAATAAACAGTACCCTATATTGCTATATTACAATATGTATATTTGCTATATGACACATTGCTATATAAAGAGAATACTAATGTGAGCATACATGATTCAAGCAGTTTAAAAAAATCTACCAGATAGTAACTGAATGACATACATGTAATTGTAAAGCTTGATGGGTAAGATGGAAATATTAATGAGTTAAAGGGTTTCAGTTATGAGGAGTCTGCCTTACTTTAATCAACAATAGAAATAGCTGTATATTTTTATGAGTACATATCCACTGTGTTAAGAGCGTAACTTAAACCCACAAAAGCAAGGAAATTCAAAAATAAGGCTGATACTTCTGGATAGTTTCTCCTCCCATTAATGTTAATGGGAGTTATGTAGACTCATTGGAAGGAGAATATATCCCTTTGTCCTTAAGTAACCCCCTTGTGCCTTTGTGTTGCAGCTGATAATTCTCTTTCAAGGAGCCTCGAAGCAACTGAAGGATTTAGACTTAATATGGTAAAATTAGGACAGAGTAATGGGAAACTCAAGTATGAACATCCTAAATATTATTTTAATGTAGTTTGTGTTGCATGTAGTATGAACAAAAACCAACAATATATGATTAGTATTTTGATTAAAACACTGTATTAATTTTATTCCAGTTCTACCATAACCTTCTCAGATAACATATTTATGGCTTGATGGTACTATGGTAGTATTTAGAATATTTTGCAAACAATGCCCTTTATACTACATAATAGTAATACATATTTTTATTTTCTTTTATCTTTTTTAGTTTAGAGGCTTCTCTTCTGAAATTAATGTCTCTCTTTTTTCTTGATTCCAAGCCCTTGTGCTGAAATTGTGTGTTTATATTTAATTTGCATTTCTGATGACAAAATATTAGGGAGAAAATTCTACACCCATTTAAATTTGAACAAAACTACTTCAAATCAGTGGATTTATTTCTGATGTACCCTTTGCTGCAGAACCGTATTCATCCCTTGTTGACAAAAACATCCCTCAGATAGCTTTAATCTATACTAAAGGCAATGTTTAAATATTGCATTTCATACCAGTAAACCCACTTCAGAGTTAGCTTACAAATTAAGCAAACTTAAGTACAGTGGGTTTTTTTTGGATATTATTTTCCAATTTCAAGTTAGGTAAACTAAAGCATTCAAAGCAAAGTGTACAACTCTGTTGTAATAATCAGCCCGGTGTCTTTCTACTACTTTCCATTTCAATTATATAAATATATTAATTCCAGCTCACCCACTCATTTCCTGTTATGTCCAGACAGCATTAGTCATTTATTACTACCTTAGCTGTACTCTAATGCCCGTAGACCATGACATGTTTAGATGATCTGTCATTTCCCTAAAACTGTTATGGGTTAATATATAAAATACCTTTGTTTGCAGTCCAATTTTAGGACATACAGTTGTGGGGGGGTTGGGGCTAGAGATTAATTTTCATTATTTCTGAATAGCTTGACCAGTATTTGTGGTTCTTATAAAATAATTTTATCTAAGTAAAATATCAAATATATGTTTTGTCACCCACCCCTTTAATTTTAAGTGAGTGGACCTGATCATGGTAAGCCACTGAAACAGATTATCATATATTTATTTTTCATGTTTATCTAAAACTGTTATCAGTGGAAGGATAGCCACACACTATTAATCTTAATTAAAGAGTTAATTCATATTACAGACCTGAGATTCCTAACTCTGATATTTTTGATTCAATAGAATTCCTCATTGTTTGTATTTTTGTATAACAGCTTTACTTTTCATGTTATAGACAATGGCATGAAAATAACTGTACTCTTTCTTAAAGAAAAAAGTAATATGTACTGAATCTTTATGTTAGAAGGTTTTTTAAAGGGAGACAGAAGTCCAGACATTGATGCCTATTCACAGATGTGTCCATGAGTTTTGGGTTTAGAATTTTTTTCCTTTCTGGATGTAAAAGAGCTTGTGACATACTTGTTGAGGGGAGTGGGTGGGGGAATACAGCCTGCAACAACATCATCATCATCATTTTTGAGCGGTTTCCATCTTTTTTTTTTTATTTACAGCATTTTTAGGCTTTAGGTATCCAGTGGGGAACTATAAATTATAAAAGGCAGGGTTTCAGTTTTAAAAATATACTGTATTTTAATAAACCTTCTAGTTAACATGGCTCTGTGAATGTTGATGATTTTTTTCTTGATTCGGGTCTTAATCCTGAAGTCTTAACTCATGAATTATTCTGTTCCTGGTTTCTTCCTTCCAGAGTAATTATATCAGAGTAAACTGTAGTATTGAAATGATCCATCAGAGTGAACAGAAGTCAGAAATAAGATGGCATTAATTATACCAGAAATGGACTGAATGGGACTACTCAGAAAAAAAATGTCCATCTGAGTATGGTTTATAGCGAGGAGGGCAAAACCACCTATGCACCTGTGTTTTTTGCCCTGTTGGAATGCATGGCGCTCATCAGTGGTGTCAAGAATACAGTTTCTAGGTCAGAGTCAGCTGTGTGATATATTTATGGGGCTTGTGTAACACATTCTTATTCTCCAGACTCTACAGTTTGATTTTAAGAGGGGAAAATCTTTCTAGCACTTGCAGCTGCAAGGGTACACTTCCAAACACAAACTCAGTATATTCATTCAGTGACATCTTTCTGGATCTGCAGTCAGGCAGAATCAGACAACTCAGTAGTATTATCCCACAAGTGCCCCAGGAATCTGACTAATGGTTCAAGCCCAGTGAGAATGATTCACTATCAAAATTAGCTCTTCAGGATATATCTAAACTATGAAAGCAAGGAGGCCTCAGTGAAGCATAGGGTGCTTGCCTTGCCCACATCAACCCTGGCAGGGTGTAATATAGCTACCCTTGATGCAGTGATGGGCACGCACCATAAAAGTAGGAACCTACATTTGCAATTTCATGATTTTTCCTGAAACTGTAAATTTGGTAGGTCCCCTGTGAAAAAGACTGGTGCCTGCAGAAAAGACGGGAAACGGCCAGCAAATGGGCAAAAGGGGTGGGGAGCTGAAAACAGTGGCAGGAAGCCGTGGTGTCCTGAAGCACAGGGGGGAGGGAGAGGGAAGCAGAGGGGGAGATTTTTGTGGGGGAGCACGGCAGGCCTCCACACACCTCTGATTGCTGAGTCCCCAGAAGTCCCACCCCTCCCCAGAGACTGACAGATTGTCAGACAGCCAAACACCAACCAAATTTTTATAGAACATTTCATGTTCAATGAGTATGAATTTCTGTGACAAACTTAGGTGCCTTAGAATATGGAGGTTTTTACAGAATTTGATCATTGTGATAGCACAGTCACTACAAAACTCTTGCATTTTTAAAATTTGGATTAAGACACTGATTCTACATTAAGAATCATGTAGTTCGGGGTGAGGAGTGAAGCTGGAGTTCTCAAATTTTGAGAATGTTGCATGGGGAATTTTGTTTCCTACCTGTGGGTTGTTTTTCTGTTTATTGAAAGCCACTCTGGTCTTTTGGATAGGGTGAGATACAAATACAATAAATACATAGTCATGGTCCCAGTTTTAATTTATCCTTACATCATCAGTTTTCAATGTGATTCAGAATATATTAGTAGAAAAGCATAATCTAAGAACATTAGATTAGGGGCTATGTTGTTCTTGAATAGGTACCTGACAGATAAAATCTGTCAGTCCTGCCTTTGGACTTTTCATCTACCAGGATGTTGTCATTCCTACTCTGTTGTATGGGTATGAAACTTAGACAACTTATCAGAAACACCTAAAAGCCTTGGAATGTTACCATCAGTGATATCTTTGGAAAATCCACCATATCAATTGCAAGAACAGAAGAACAAACACGAGCAATCCTACTCAAGCAAACACCACCAGCATTGAAGCTCTATTTATACAGCACCAGATCCATTGGACAGGACATGTCATAAGGATGCCTGACAGCTAGCTCCAAAAACAGGTCCTCTAGTCTCAGCTCACCAATGCTTGCTGCTCCAGAGTTGGGCAAAAGAAGATATTCAAGGACGCCTTGAAGGTCAATCTGAAGAAAAGCAATATTAACATCAGTACCTGGGAGACTGAAGCACAGGGAAACCCTTGCTCACTGTGATGTACAACAAGGAATCGATCATTTTGAGAAAACTCGCCTCACTACAAAGGGAAAAAGTGGGACCACTATTCACTAAGCATAGTAAGTAGATGAAAAATAATCTAAAATATAGCCCCCAAACCAAATGAATACTTTACATCAGTCTCAGTAAAGATCGGGACATAATACCTGGGAACACAGGCAGGCAGAGTAATGGGAACTGGGAGTAATAGATATGAAAATTAACAGATCCAAAGTAAAACCCCTGGATTTGAGTTTATGCACTCAGGTCTTGGGGATCAAATAATCTCCATCCCAGAAAAATGAAAGAAGTGGTACATGAAACTGCCAATCTAGTAACAAGAATCTTTAATAAAGTTGTCGTATTAAAGTAGGTACTATATACAGCTCAGTTGTGGGCTTTAAAACAGTATTTTAGACAAGTGCAATGCAGCAGTTCCAGTCTTTTAAAATTTTGCAGCACTTGCTACATAGGAAATCATTAGTTAAAATAGAGATTAGTACAAGAAATGTATAGTGAGTAAAGAACTAGTTAAAAGGGAGGAGACCCTTTTTTCAAAGAACTTTTATATTCTGATTAATAACATTAACACAAAAGGGTGCTAGTGAAAGCTGCTGAGTACATGAAATTAGGAGGTATTGTTTGTATGGAGGAAGATCAAAATATAGGAATAAATGAGGATAAAATTACAGAGTGTACTAATACAAGTGAGATGCAGTTTAACAGCACAAATTGTAAGGTTGTTGTTACAAGCTGAATACTCAGCTGGAAACAACAGGGGGAGAGACCAGGGTGCAGTCAAAGGGTTGGTAACATTTTGCCACTGTGAGCGTCTGCTTGCAACCCAACCCGCACTGCAGACTTCACCCTCAAACTTTGCTGGAGATCAGGAAATGCTGCAAAGGGAATAGAGAGGAAAACACAGGCTCTGAGACCCTGGGGTTGCTGCCTCTGCTGCAGGAGAAAGAATAAACTGAATGGGAGAGCAGGCAATAGGACCCTGGGAGCGCCTACTCTACTACTGTACCTGGAGCCTGCTGCTGATTCCTTGAACTGCCACAGGCTGGATCCAATCTCTTTATCGGGCTGCACCAGGCTTGTGCATGGTAGGTGGCCAGCTCTTTTATTAGTTGATTAGAGGGTGGCTATAAGCAGTGAAAAGGCAAATACAATCATAGGTTACATATCAAGTAATATATTTTCCTTTAGAAATAGAAATATTAATAATAAGTTTCCATTGAATACTCATCTGGAGTATTGAGTACAATTCTAGTCATACATGTTCAAGAAAAATGAATTCAAATTAGAACAAGTGCAGAAAATGCTAGTAAGATCAATGGGTTTAAGAGATTGTAGACCAGAAGTGCTTCTGGTCCACTTCTAGGTCTGCCACTGGGACCTCCCCATGCTCCGTCTGCCCCACCATCTCAGTGTTCACGAGATGCCTGGTACCTTGAGGTATGTAGAAAAAACATTTAAAGCTGTGTCTATGTCTGAATTGTTGAATCTCTCCAAATCAATTTGAAGGTCTCTGATTCAATTCAGACAGATTAAAGGGTCTCTGATTCAATTCGGATTCAGAGATTCGGCTGCTGAATTGGGCCGAATCTCCGCTGAATCGAATCAGTGGCCTATAGCTCAGCCTATAGCTCCACCCAGCTTGGTGTCATCTGCATATTTGCTAATTGTGCACTCAGTCTCATCCTCCAAATCATTGATGAATATATTGTATTTACTTGAATAAGTTTTTTAACATGGGAAGAGAGCCCCTGGTTGTGGAATTGAATACAGGTGCTGGGGTAGGCATTGCTGCCTGCGCCACCACCCACTTTGGATCTACTGCCTGTCCCATGCCTTGCAGCATCAGGCCCCCACAACCCCTCCTCCATCTCCTTCCCACAACTTCCACTCCCCCATACCTCATAAGTTCATCCCCATCACTGTAGTGGGGAGAGCAGGAGCAGGTGGCAGATGATTGGTGGATACTTTGGAAGATAGGACTGGCCTTCAGACATGGTGGATGGTGGGGAGGGGCCCAATATGGGGTGCAGGTACAAAGTGGGGTAAGTGAGGGAGAGGGACAGGCAGCAGGGGGTAAGCTGCATGTCCCCACAACAGTCCATTGCCTGCCCTGCCACCTGCCTCCTCACTGCCTGACCCTTCACTGTCCCCCTATTGCCTGCCCCTTTACTGCCTGACCCTCCACCCACTGCTTTCCCTCATGCAGTGGTGGGGACAAATTTAAGATGATCCTCCAATAATAACCAGTTTATAAATTTTCCATGATTAGAATCTAATTATTGATGGCCTTCTTAAATTCAGGACTGTCTTGGATTCAGTATAAACAGTACTAGACCCAGGACAGACTCCTGGGGAGCCCCACACCATACCTCCTCCCAGTTAAACATCAAGGTGTTGGTGACCACTCAGTGAGCACCATCAAAGAACTAAGCTTCTTAAACAGCTTTCTAGTAGGAATGAAGCAGTAAAATGTGTATCTATTTTTAAGACTGAGTTTGATAGATTTTTTTAATGGGATTAGATGATAATGTTTCCTGAAAGAGCATGCAACTAAAACCAGGAGATCCTTTCTGTTCTACTAAAATAGTCATTAGTAAAATGCAGTGTTTATATTTAGACCCCAATTTAGCAAAATACCTATTTCACATAAAGCAAAATGTCTAACTTTAAGGCTAAGTAGTTTCACTGAAGTTAATAGAGTCAACCACATACTGAAACTCATACACATGCTTTTGGATATTGCTGAATCAATGCCTTAAAATGTAGTTATTTGATGTCAAAATTTAATACAATATTGAGAGATTGTGGTAATTCTCTGTCCCCTAAGAGCTGTTATTTTGTTTTCCTGCGTATGCCAGCTGTCTTAAATACAGACTCCATTCATTCTTGGGTTATATTGAATAGGCTCTTTTACAAGTGTAGAGCTAGAAAATTGTTCTTCATAATTCTTTTATAATGGATGGATTCAAGTTCCATGATATGAATACACAGATCCATATAAACCTATGGAATTAGGACCCCAATCCCACAAAGGCTTGTGCACATGTATAATGTTGCCACCCCAAATAGTTCCATTGATTTCTGGGCGACTCCTCTTTGCAATGCAGTTAACTATACATGTTAATGTTTTCAGTATCAGTGCCCTGTTCACCTATCCACTTTCTTTACTTTGTTGTCAATACAGAATAGATCAAGGACAGATTCATTGCTGGCATAAATGGAAACAAATGTGTTAATGTCGAGTGTTAGTGCCATATATTCATGTGGTATACAGGGTGATTTGCAGTCTGATAAATCAGGGATCCTGGTTGTCCCTGATAAAAAAAAAAAAAAAAAAGAAAAGAAAGTTCTGATTAAAACCCCCAAATCCATGATTAAAATGAAAGGCCATTATATCTGTATCAATTGAACACAATGTTTTCTTGATATATTTACAAGTTTAAAGGAATTTGGAAGCCTACCAGTGCCTCAATCACTACAGTAAAATAAATTCTAAATACCTATAAATTTTGGCATTTGATTTTGGGTTTTTTTCATCATGGAAAATCAGAGCTTCCCCCTACCCCCTTAGCTCACAGAACGCAGGTCCAGGCCTCTCACTCCGAAGCCTTTATGGGCTCTGGACTTTTGCCCTCAGTCTTTTCTCTCTGGCTACAGTCCTTTAGTTGATTACAGTGCTCCCCCCACCTTGTGGAGGATTTAGGACCTGAGGTGCCCCTGGCACCTTTCTCAGCCTCCTCTTCTCCTACAGCCACAGTCCAGTCCTCCAATATCCCACTTAATTGCAAAAAAAGTGCAAGCAACCTGGTTCAAAACTGAAATCCACCCTGCTCTGGGGTCATTGCCTCACCACGGGCTGTAATTCCATTTTAGCTTCCTCTTTCCAGCTCTGGTGGGACAACTCAGCTACTTGGCAATCTGTCTCCTACAGCTATCTTCCTCAGGAGCTCCTCTCCCTGCAGTCTACAAGGCCCAACTGCCCCTTTTGCCTCAGCCCCTGGGCTTATATACCTCTAAGTCCCACCTCTTCTGGTCATGTGGTTCCCTAGCCATATACAGGGGTTTCCTCTTTACCTAGTGGGTAACCTGAGCTTCTTTGCTGCAATCCCGCACACACCAGGCTTGGCTTACTGCACTTTCTGCTCCCCATCACAACTTAGCACAGAGGTGTACTGTCCTTAGTATCTGAGGTTTGTGTTTTATTTTGTTTTGTTTTGTTTTTTTGGGGGGTGGGGGGGGTTGGAAATTTATAGTTGCATATGGTGATTTTAAGTGGAGCATTTAAACTAAAAATAAAACCCCCACAAAACCCCTCCAAAAAATACTTTTTCTCCAGGACCTTTTCAGAATATCAGCTACTGAATTCTTGGATGATTATCTGCAGCTTATCCCACTGATGCCAGATATCCTCACCTCCAGTGACACTGTTGTCTATAAAAAAGGGGAATTAGTCTGGTTTTGGTTTAAGCACAGGTAGGATCATACTAGTAGAGATCCAAGATTTGCTGTGTCCTGTGAGTCTGCACGGGCTCCCACCACTGTTAGCATAGCTGGAGTTGTACTGGTACTATATCCATGGTGGGAAAATTCCTTAACATTTTTAGGCTGCAGTACTTGATTTGGTTGGTGTCTGGGTCTGGTAAACAATTTGAGATGGAAACTGTCTTTCTCTCAGCAAAGTATAGAGCACACTGATTTTACTTGAACATTGTAGTGAACAATTAATACAGGGACAAGTATATACATAAAATATAAACTATTTAAGAGGAATTACCCCTAAACAGAATATTTTTTCAAAGAATTTCCTGGCTGCATCAGCAGGTGTTTCTCTGACTTGAAATCCACAAAAGAAAGGAACTTCTGAATTAGGGCTCATTATAGGAGCCTATTCTCCCCTTCCTACTCCCATGTTAATAGGAGTTACGCACGCATATCAAGAGGAGAATAGATCCTCATAAAGGGCCTTAACTCAGAATTTCCTCCCTTTTGTGGGTTTAAGTGAGAGTTTTCAGCACCCACTGACACCATCAAGAAAACATTCTTTTTTAGGATAATTCTGCTAATAGGGTCTATGTTTGTTGTATATTTCCCTCTCTTTGTTTATATGGTAAGAGAGATTTTTTTCAAGAACATGTTATCTTTGTTATTAAATCTTCTTCTGTTTGTTACTCTCCTGAAATCATAGGGTTTTGCAGCTGATCCATTGTTAGGTTTCAAGATGTATGTGACTTTACAGCATAGGCTATAATGCCAAAGAATAATAGGTGTCTTAAAAGGAATACTGTCAGATTAAAAATTATACTTATGTGTAGTGGCTAACTAGTATAGCAATAATGAAGATTACTGTAATGAAAAGGCAGTATGTGTGAGTTTATGTGGCAGGGAGGGGTTGTTTTTGGTTTGTTTTTTAGTTGTTTCCTTTGTTTGGTTCTCAACCCCTACTTCTGTGACTAGGGATAAATATATTCAAAGCCCCACTGATATCAGTGGGAATTGTCCTTTAGTTCAGAGCTTTGCTTACATTCACAGATATAATTATAGGATGTTATCTTTTAAAATAATGAACTAGTAGGGAAACTATTATATGTATCTTATATTGGAAATGTAAATTTTTTAACCAAATCTCTTAAAAACATTTTAAATGGTTGGCATTTCATCTTTCCTATTTGTTTCTAGACCATTTTCCTTCATCATTCTTCAGAATCATGGCTGCATCCTCTAAGAATCTTATGTCCTGGCTGACAACATAATGAGCATTTATACTATAAATCAGACTGGTGCCATGTCCATCTATATTACTGTGGAGCTGTTGAGATGTATTAAAGCAGGGTACAGTGAGAAGCTAAGTGGGGTTTTTTTTCTCTTCACACAATAAGCAATGAATGTGTGAAAAAATACTACACGTTTAACAGCTGATTATCAGTGTGGTAGCTGTTCCATGGCTTTCTCTTTTAAATGTAATACGTGTTCTTAATAGGTTTTGTGTATTACTTGAAAACAAAAGCCTTGTTAAAGTGGAGAAATGCAAAATGCATTTAAACTATCAGTGCTTCTTTGCTAAATAAAAACATTTATATATTTCTAACAAAACTTTTTTTTCAAAAAAGCAAAATGAAACACCACATTTACCCAAATCCAAGATGACTTCGAATTTAAGATGTTCCCCCAATACTTAGATTCTATACATGGAAAATGTACGCATTTCTTATAATTTTCTATGTATAGAATCTAATTATTGGGGGGACATCTTAAATTCGCCCTCCCCTGCCACTGAAGTGGGGAAAGCCAGTCAGGGTTAGAGTCAGAGCTGCAGCAGCTGCTTCCATTTCCCCCTACCTCCCACACCCCACCCTTTCATCTTGGATTTGAATAGGTACAGTATATAACATTTCAGTCTCTCACAATGTGCTTTCTAAAATATAAGACTTGGAAAAATGTTTAGTATGCTGGCATTATTTTAATTTAAAACTGCATGAATTTATTGTTAAAAATGCACAGAAAGTACTGCTATACCCATCTCCGTAGTCACTAGGAAATAAAGACAGGTGCATACCAGCCTAACTAGTGCCTTTTGTGAACAATACAGTCTGTGGTCCAACAACTCCCCTATTTGGAACACTTGGCTTTATGCCTTTGACTTGGGAAACATGTATATGGTGTTTTGGGTCAAACATCCTGTACTCTTACTGGGGTGTTTCTCAGTACCTGCTGAAAAGCTGAAAGATACTGCTGCCTGTGTGAGTGAATTCATATCCAGGCAAAATAGATTAGTTGTTTCAATCAATGGAGCTGGTAGCCTCCATTGCTCAGCAGCATTTAGGAGATTTGAGATGAGGGATAACTTTATGGCTCCACTGAAATCAGTGCCAAAACCCATTCATATATACCGAAAGATCATCACTATTGCTATTTTCTTTACCATATCCTGGTGATGACTTGCTTTTCTGTGGTTGAAAGAACAATTCCATAGTGAAATTATACTAACCAGACATGTTTTACTAGTATTCTACACAAAGTCTGAGATTCCCTTGAAATGCCTGAATTTCCCTTTGGCAGACAAGGTTCCTTGGGTGAATTTGATATCTTTTATTAGACCAACCCAAATGGTTGGAGAATAGTTATTAAGCAAGCTTTCGAGTTCAAAAACCCTTCGTCAGGCTAAGGACGTTTCATCAGTTGGTGTGTGCTCTTCCTGGATGGAATGAAAAGTAAAGAAGCCAGCGGCTGGGCTGGGGAGTCAGTTGCCAGGCAGATTATAATGTATCAAAGATCCAATGTCTATGTTTAGTAATTCCATTTTTGTTCTTTTTGCTCACTATACTTTAGTTTTATGAGTTTGAAATTTGATCTTTTAGTTTTTCCTGTCTTTTGTGTTTTAGTCATAAACTAGAGTTCATTATCGAGGTTGACTAAGAAGGCAATATTTGCTCATGCTGTTCCTCACATTTTCTGTTAAAAGTGCCTGAAGCTTCAGAGAACTTCTACAAAGAATTGTGTAGAATTACCACTCTTCGAATTTGCTTTTCAGCCTTGTATTCCTATCATTCAGTACAGAAAAGGAAAATATTTTTGGATATTGACAACATTGAAACAAGATAATCTAATTGTTTATTGAGCTTGGAGGAAGTTTTACCCATGTCTGTAATTGTTGCATCTTTTAATGCATCTTGTTAAGGAAACCCCAGCACAAGCAGTAGACTATAGTATCAGCAAAGCAGGATAAAAAGGGGTGTCCTGTTGTTTTTATTGTCAATGCAGTTTTAAGGCAATGGTAACCAAGTATATTTTTCCTTTTTGCAGAGCAGGCTTTACATGGAAGGATTTAGAAGCCTAAAAGAAGGAGAACCAGTGGAATTTACTTTTAAGAAATCTTCCAAAGGCCTTGAATCAATACGGGTAACGGGCCCAGGTGGGAGCCCCTGCTTAGGAAGTGAGAGACGACCCAAAGGGAAGACAGTACAAAAAAGAAAACCAAAGGGAGATAGGTAATTATGTCACTTTGTTCCCTTTACCATTTTCTCATCGTTTTTCCTGAAAATTGTTTTATCAGTACTTATTTATTTGGGAAAGGAGGTCGTTCTGTGCAAATTTGGTTTGCTTGTAGCTAGGTAGTTTGATTAGATGTAGTAATCTGTACCTATACACATATTTCACTGACTTGACCTGTTTTTTTTTAAAAAGCCTTGCATACTGCATTGTGAAGGAATATAAAGCTATTTTGAAAATAGGCTAAAAACAGAGGTCAGCCTTAAAATGAGTGTAGAGATTAATATATGCTGAAAAGGTTGTATGGAGCCTGTTTTGTTGAATGTACATCTGTAGCATTCTGTACGTGAAGTTAATATTTATTTAGTGTTGCTTAGATTGAAAACTTAGTATTAATTAGATGCATAATCAGATATTGTATTTTCACTTTATTAAAAAATTCTGCATACTTCCAAAAGCCTTAATGTCTGAAGGTCTGGAGAACAGTTCTGTAAGTACCTTTTACCCCATTATAGGCTAGATCCTAGAGCTGTATCCACTCATGCTAGATAAGCATCTGTCACTATATCCGTTTGCGTCTACTCCAACTTTGCCTCTAATGATCCAAACACGTTTCATACTATTCTTGACTATTCATCCATAAAGGCTGTCCTTATTCCAAGAGGGCATCTTTCTTCTCAATAGCTATTATAATATATGACTTTTAGTGCTGTGTGAGTCTCCTTGCATCCTATGGCTTTGCCCAGCCAATAAGTACAGTACTAGGGAACAAGGGAAGAGTATTTTGAGGAGTGAATATGCTTACTGTATTCTCTAGTAGCTAGACCTGAGCATCCAAATTATTCAATGGAATATGTAGCTTACCAGGGTAGTATGGCTTATGTGTCTCTTGCTGCAGGTACTAACACAAACAAGTACCATTTGGAAGTAGAAAAGGACCAACAGAAGAACCTAACTGTCTAACTTATCTTCCACCCTCACAAGTAATAAGTCAGATAGCATGACCTCTGGCTATTTGGAGGCAGGATCCCCTGCCTTTCATTTCAAGTGGGAGTAGATGAGTTTCCCATAGTCTCTAACATAGCTAAAAGGTTCATTTTCTTTTTCTTTTTTTTAAGTAAAAATTCAAGGATTGGTACTGATTCAAGTTGTTTCTCTTGCCTTCTGCCTTTTCTCTTAAAGGACCAAGCCATAAAATATAATTTACTGCTGCTCTGTGACCATGGGAAACTTTTTAGGCTTAGGTCAAGTTTTCATTTTGATTGACTGGTATAAGTGTCCTTTCTTGTGTGCTCCAAATGGTTCTTATTTATTTAAAAGAGTCCCATGAGTAGGGACCTACTTAACTCATGGTTTCATGAATTTTGCAGAAACCCTGAAATTCAGGATTGTCTGCAAAATCCACAAAATCAACAATAAAAAAAAACGTAATAAAAATAAAATGCTGGCTCCCCAGGGGAAAAAAAGAGCCCAGTGCAGCCCTGGTCCCAGTCCAGAGCTGCAGCCTGCCCCATGCCCTCCCAGGATGTGCTCAGTGGCAGGATCACCCCCCCAGGGGCAACACGTAGGAGGTGCATGCCAGGGGCATGTGTCGTTCATACCCCGCCCCCGTGCCCCTTGGACATGCCGCAGCTCCATCCCACGCTCTACTCTTTCCCTCACTGTGGGGGGTGTTGATCTACCCCCCGACATGCCCACGCCCCTTCCTTCCTCCTCCCCTTCCACCACAACAGACTTACCAGCTGGACACCTGTGTATTGGAGATCAGATCAGTATCAACCAATATGCTTCCTTAAAAATCAGCTATTGGTATGAGCTCCCAAAATCTCTATCAGTGCACCCCTAATTTATATATTACAGTGCTTACTCCTTTCAAAGGGGCCAGGCAATAGGCAGGGGGAGCTCAACCAGGTAGGGACAAGCTGTAGCACCTTGGTTGAGAATCGCTGAACTGGGGAGTGTGAAAAGGGGGAAAAAACCCCACTTTTTTCTTGTGTTTTGAAAAAAGATAAACTCTATCCCCACCTGTAACAAATGTCTCAAGTTGACATTTGTAACTTCATTCACAATTAGTGGCTTTACTTGGTTTGAAGAACAAATTGTTTTGATTGAACATATGACCATATAATAATTATATTTCAGCATTGCATAGGAGAAAATTTCCTTAATGAGACCTTTGGTATGCCCAGAAGCCTAAATCCATTCTATGTGTACACACAACTGTTTCCCACATTTGTCCCAGTTCAGCTGATCCACTTCATTGGGTGAAACTCACATCAACTTTTTGTTCTGGCCATTAATGCTGCAGGACAACAGACAGTGCATTCTCTTGGGGTTTGAAGGGCCCATTCCTGCACATCCTAGGAATTCTTGTGCAGGATCAGACCCTTCAAGCATGGGGAACACCTGCTTAGCCTTCCCCACTCCCCTGGGAATCTCCAGGGTGTGTCTGTCTAAGCAGGGAATCTTCAACTTTCCCTGCTTATGGAGACACCCTCCTCACCACCCTGGAGATCTGGGGGTACTTCAGTGTATGTAGAGGAAGTTGGGCAGGCACTCCCAGGGCTTAAGGTGCCTGATCCTGTGTGGGAATTGCTGTTGCTTGGGTGCACAGGATTGGGCCCTGCAAGCCCCCAGAGAGCACCTGTCCAGGGTGGCTGGACAGTATGGGCCACTCCGGACTGCTTTTATCTAATTGACTCAGCTTTAGACAAAAGTGCCAAAAAGCCCAGTTGAAGCACCTGATCTATACAGATGCTGGGTAAGCTGGGTCAAAGTAACATGCTGCTGCTTCAGATAAAGTACTTTATTTTATTTTATTTTTTTTAAATGTCTGCAAGTTGTCAATGTGCTTTAAGACTGTTCATACAGCCATTTTGTAAGTTAAGGTGTTAGCTTACAGCATACTGATTTCCCTGTGTACAAAAGCTGACAAAATTACTGTGTCTTAATACTAAAATAAATCAGAATCTGGGCCACAACCTCAATGTGATGTTCCAAAGAGGGAAAAGAAACCAAAATTAAAAATAAGTTTTTATGTTTTTATTTATTTATTTATTGTTATAATTTAGGCCACGTTAAATATTTCTGGGAAGCTTCAGGAAAAGTAATTAAAGGTGTTAAAAGTTTGATATTAAATGATGATGCCTTTTTTCAAGAAAGAATATAGTGCATTTGCCAATCTGTTTAATGCGAGAAAAACAGAAATGGGGAAACTGCTTTGCTAGTTGTAAATCTATTTGCTGTTTTGTTTTACATACTTGCATGCCTGGAGATTGATCCTTTGTCAGAGTGTGTATGTAACTAAGTGTCTCCTGCAGCCCTCCTGGCACTGGACCAGCGAAAATTAACTGGTTATTAGTTAGCAGGCTTCTAGGGTTTTCAGGGTTCAGCAGTCCTATTAGTGCACAAGGCTGGGTGCTTTGAATAGCCTGCTGTGTTGAATCTGCTTTGCAGGGCACATTTCAGTCACAGTATTTTTTTTTTAAACATGGACAACTAACAACAAATAAGAAAAGAAAAAATCTCAGGAGGGAACAGCAAGGAAAAAACAACTGAACTCAGGGCTAGTCTGCAAAAAAAAAAAAAAAAAGTGAGCTCTTTGGGCAGTTTAATTAATCTGAGTTAATTAAATAGTAGTGAAGATAAGGCATTTTGAGTTTTAAACTCAGGTTATCAGCTCAGCATAAAGCCTCTACAGCTGCCTGGGGTTGTATGTGAACTGCTAACTTTAGTTATAACCCACATTGCCTTGTCTTCACTGGTATTTTAACCTGTTATCAAACATGCATTAGCTAGCCTGAGTAGACCCACTGTCAAAGCAATATCAAAAATTAAGTGTAACAAAAAATGTAATATTCTAAATTAGGAATGCATTATTTAGAAAAATTCCTAATGGAATCCAGGAATTTCATTGTAGTAACCCTTGCAGTAGGTTAGAAGGACCGCACTGTCTGTTGCTAAATATAAAAGCTTATCTCTATAAAACTTTATTGCAAATTTAATTCTTGGGGCTGTTGTTCAATAATAGAATACATATAACTGATTATGTGCCACTGGACATTTTTAGCACACACGTATGCAAATCGGAGATTAATTTTAAAAGTGATGGGATACAGAGGAGTAACGAACACATTTTGCACCCTTAGCAAACCAGGGGCAGGATAGCAAATTTTACCTGTGTTAGGGACTCAGCAGCTGCAGCAGTGTTTGCCTGTCTCCAGCTGCTGCTGCTGCTACAGTGGTATGATGTCCAGCCCCCCAGCTGTTACTGCCATGTTGTGGTGCAGCTGCCAGGTGTACAGGGCAGGAAATTAAAACATTACATGATGTAGTGGCTGGTCACTGCAGATTCATCCCCCTGTGTTGATTTGCTAGGGAAGCAGTTTCTCAGATGGTGAAGGATTTTTGTGAGGATGGTATGGAATGGAGCATAGAAGGGAAGAGAGAGAGGAAGAGAGATGAACAAGGGCAGGGGAATAAGAATTGATAAAGAAAGAGGTTATGCTTCAGTGGGAGAAACAGATGGACCCACATATGGAAGCTGAGTAGGGTAAAGACTCTAGAGAAGCCAGAAGAATGAGTTAGGAGGCAAAGCTGGCAGGAGGTCTTAAAAGAGGGGAGAACCCACGTGATAGGGGCAGGTCAGTGTCACAGGAGGGAACAGCTCTCAAGAGAAATGTCTTGGATTAGTTAGGCATAGTATGCTTTGGATATGAGAGGGCAATACATCACTCCCAACAGGTTCAGTTTTCTTATACTCACTTGTGAAGTAGAAAATGTTTACAGTTCTGCTGCTTGACAGAGAAGGAAGCAGACACAGAAGTTAAGTAATTCAGTGATTTGCTGGCTTTCAGTTTTTGCTCAGTCAACTTTAATCACATTGCCTCTCAAAAAAAAATCACATAAAATATACATTCCAAAATGATGAACTTTTATCTTTTTCTTTCCCTTGGTCTAGGAATTTTAGATTTTATGCATTACCACCTTATTTCTACTAGTTCCTCATCCTACCATCTTATTTCTACTAGTTTCTCTTTCCCCATTTTGGTGCCATTTTTGGTGTATTTCTTCTCAATTTTTCAAAAATAATTTTCCAACTCTTCCTTGTCTGCTGTCTCCCAACTTCTGTGTGAGATCTCTCCCCAGTGGAGGAGGTCTCCTACAATTCTCTTGTTTCCCTTTTCTATTTTTTTCCTTGACAACTAACTTCAAAAGATAACTGTAAGATGTAGTGAAAACCATTCTTAAACCTGGAGAGAAATAAATATCCTTTTGGATATTTTTTTGATGCATTACATGAAGTGATGCACAAGACACAGGCTGTCTCTACATGAGATGCTGACTGTGCAGTGGCTCATTACTACTGCACTGTAGCGTTGTGTAGCATAATGCATGATGTGACACTACTGTGCAATAGTAACAAGGTACTGCGCAGTCAGCGTCACCTAAAAGCCATTTGGCAATGCTACTGCGCAGTCATTTAGCACTTTTATAGACAAGTACTAAACGACTGTGATATAACAACTGCACAGTCAGCATCTCATTTAGATGCAGCCAAAGAGTAGGCCAGAAGGGTCACTAAATTCTCAAAACTTTCCGTCTGCACTAAGCATTTCCCAATAACACGGCATTCATACAAGAAAAATGCATGAGCATACTTCCAGGTCTTAGTTTGGTAGGCACAAGACTATAGCTTCACAGGACAGACTCCAAACAGGACAAACTCCTCCCCTCTCTCAGAACCTTTTGTCCCAAAGGCAAGTGGGCTGGGTTGTGAGCCAAGAGACCTTGACTAGTGTTCATAGTCGGTGTAGTTCACAGCTCTTCTTATTGAGCAAGGTCTCATATACTATTTAAGGAAGCAGGCAAATATTCCTTCCTCCACATCCTCACTATTTTGAAAATGGCACAAAGTAAGAAGTCACCCAACATCACTTCTCTGAGAGCTGAGGTCAAAGCCAGGTCTCTAGTATGAAACAATCAAGTCTCACCAGTCATACTGCCTGTGCTACATCATTGTGTTTGCCTGTGCTATCTTAGATCACAGTCCCCTCTGGAACCTGTAATAGGCCACAGGAATTTTGATTTCCAGAATTTTCCTGCTGGTTATCATCCCACAGAAGTAATTTGAACTCTGATGAAGATGGGAGGGCTGCATATCTCTCTAGAGCTTAATTTACAGAACAGTCAAAATAATGATACTGGTTATTCCATGAGCTCAAGGGATAGGAGTTTGTGCTGTTTATAAAGAAGTCCTAGCTTTAGATCCTATTGATGACCCAATGAAGTCATGTGTATTTTTTCTACTTGCTGTGCTTTTAATAAGTGCCTCAGAACCATGTTAAACCTGAAATGTACCCACACTTTACTAAGCTTTTCCCAAACAAATTCTTACTGACTTCACTAGGAGTTTGCATGAATAAGACCAGAGCAGGGGTTGTCTGGTTAACAGTTTTGTTGAGGAGGTATGTGCAAAAATTAACAGATCCCGAATTTCTTAAATTAAATAAGCAATCCAAACCTGTCTCTAAAGTCCAGGGGGATATAATGCATTCAAGGAACAGATGTATTGAGTAGGAAGGTGTCATTTTTATGCAGCATCAAGTAGAATGGAAACATCTATGAAAACAATAATTTTTTTACAAGCAAATGGATCCTTAAATACATAAATTGGTTTCAGAATCCCGTGTGTGTTTTTGAAGTAGGACATTCTCTTAGTTCTGCTATGTTTTTTGAATACTTTAAGGTCCTAGTGTGATTAGCTGAGAATGGGACAGTACTTTTAAGCCATTCAGTTAGATACTGTTATACTTCAATCATCTTATCTTCTTTCTTTTTCATGGTTATAATAATCAAAATTACTTGGCTTTTCCTGTGGACTTCCCTCTTCTTTGTACTTTCCTTTCCTTTTTATGTATAAAAGTCTTGTTTTCTAACTGTCATTTTGTATTGAGCAGTTGAGGTTATAGTTTTTAAAGGGACACTGTCTACTTGGAAGAATGAAATTTTATCTTGAAATGCTATATTCATAAATATTACTATAGCTTGGTGTTACAGAACAGTGCACCAAGGGTGGGTGTGATGCCCCCTGGTGGCCACATGGCTCCTGCCTCATTCATCTCCCTGGGATACCCTCCCTTTTCCTCTCGCCTGCCATGCCTTGATGGAATTATTTCCTGTTATAGAAGGGAGGCTGCCACAGGGTCCCTGAATGAGCCATAGCCTGCCTTGGCCAGTGAGTACCTCCTGTACCCAGCTGGCCCCCAGTCCTATTCTTCAGTGCCTAGACCCCATCAGTGTGTCAGGGCACCAGTTGCCTTCAGGGCTATTCACGGCCTCCTTTCTCCCCTACAGCCATGCCCATGCCTCACATATTACTCTTGATCCATGCACCACCTTGTGTGGGCTTCAATCCTCCTAGCTTTAGCCCACTGGTTACTCTCACTGTTGACTGCCAGCCTTGGCCTACTTCCTGTGGCCCAGCTTCTGAGTCTCAGCCTCGTCTGGCCCATGGCCTGTCTCATTCTGCTTGGGCCCTTGGCCCATTTCACTCTGCTTAGGGCTCAGGCCATGGCCCTCTTGGCTGGAGCTTGCCTCTTTGTCCCTGTTGGGGCTCAGGCCCTGGCCTTTTAGTAGGAGCTCCTCTCCCTGCTGCCTGCAGGGCCAAGTTACCTGCCCTGGCCCAGGCTCTGGGCTTATAGGCCTCAAGGTCCCCACCCCCTTTCTGTCATGTGGCTTCCTAGCCACATACAGGAATTGCCCCTTTTAATGAAGGGCCAGCCTGTGCTTCTGCTGCAGCCCATTTCACTTGGTTTAAGCCTTGTTTAACCATTGATTTTCATTTAGTATAACTGTAAGGGACAGTTAAGCATACGTCCTCTCAAAAGTGAAAGTAAATCCATGGTTGTTTAGCAATCTGAGCTTGGCAGGATTTTATTTGGGCTGGGTTTTTGTTTGAGACAGCTCAGACAAAGGAAAGAGAGAACATAGAAACAAAGGAGAAGGGAATTTTAGCACCGTCTGCACAAGCACTGGTATGTGGAGCATAGAGGGTAGGATACTGGATAAAGGACTTGGGACTGTGAGCAAGGAAAACTTTGATTGCTTGGGCCTTCCTGTGCTTAAGAAAACAGGGCTTTCTTTCTGCATTTAAAGAAAGCACCTGGAATTTTGGGTCAAAGAGAGTAATGTTGCTGTTTATTATTTATGTATAGTGAATGAATCAGGGAACTGTAGGGAAAGAAAAGTTAATTTTGTGGCTGGTGTTGTGCCTACGTCAGCTAAGTACCATCCAGAGGGAAACTAGACTCTGACCCAAACCCACAAAGGAATCCAGTGCCCCAGGTTAGGTATCTAGACTCCCTGTATAATGAGTGTCTACAATTGGATACAACAAATATAGCACATTCAGTGGGTTGTCAGTAGCAAACTTATGAGGACAGAATTATGTCCTCAACCCACTCCAGATTTAGGTGTCATGGTGGTACTGTGAGGTGCCTCTGTACAGGCAGGAATCACAGCCCAGAACCCTTTCCTGAGTCCAGGTTCCTAAGCTCTTTTTTCCAAAAAAGACCAGAATCACCCCTTTTTATTAAAAGAATGACAGTGGCCATAGTGGCCTTTTTTATCCAGGAACTCAATTGCTAGAGAAATTACTTAGGATGTGAGAGGTTGTTCCTTCCTCTGCCTGATTCAAGGCCATACTCCCAGGAGAGTGTCTTAACCACCCAGCTGTAAGATATTGTTCAACATGAGAGGTAAAATGAATTTTTAATCTACTGGTTATAACGTTCATGTGAGAGGGGGTGCTGACATTGGTTCCACTTCCTGCTCCAAGGACAAATTATGTGACAGCTACCTCCCTGGAAAGTGCCCTAACCATTAGGCAATGACATCATGCTTCCTCTTGGATTCAGCTCATGTTTGGTTCTTTGGTTCTTTTATGCAAAGTCAAAAGCTTCAACAGAATGGTGAATCATATCTTCAAACCAGAATTAAAACCTGTAGCTTATTGGTGAGGGTGCTCTCCTAGAAGGAGGCAATGTTAGTTTGAAACTGTTCCATCTGAGGAAGTACCCCGCATTTTGACTTTTTTAGTCTAAGTACCTCTAGCGGCTGGAATGGAACAGAGCAGGCAGGTAGTGTGTGGCCAAATGCTGAGCAGGGGCAGGAGGTAGCGCGCAGTTGGACACTGAATGTCGTTTTGTGTCATCTTAGTTACCTGAATTACCCCTCTACCTCAGTAGATGCCTCAGTAGAAAAAGATCTAGATTCTAGAACAAGGATATGCAGGATGGGAAGGTAATGTTCTTATGGGCTAGTTCAAGGAAGCAGTTGTATACAAGAGAAGCAGCATCAAAATGAAAACCTGTGCCTGTGGGCCAAATCCAGCACTTGACAATTGTGGGGCTTCAGCAGCATTCATTGGTGGAGAAATGCAGAAGCTTATGCTTTCCCCATGATGCAGCAGCAGAAGTTTTCCTCATGACATGGCAAGGAGGAGCAATGGCAGTGGACAAGTCCTAGTGCCCATGGGCCTCTGATCCAAGCTGGATCTTTCCAGCTCATGGTCTGAAAAGATTGCCAACTGCTAAGCTAAAATATTTATTTTCTTTGATCTCCATCCATTCATAATTTTATGGGTACTGGGTCTCATAGTGCTAGATCTTCTATGCTTAATATTTGAAAGCACAAAAAAAATTTGAACTACACCAGTTTTCCACCAAATGGCTTTCCTTAGCCCAGAAATGACTTCAGTTCATAGATTCATAGATGTTAGGGTCGGAAGGGACCTCAATAGATCATCAAGTCCGACCCCCTGCATAAGCAGGAAAGAGTGCTGGGTCTAGATGACCCCAGCTAGATACTCATCTAACCTCCTCTTGAAGACCCCCAGGGTAGGGGAGAGCACCACCTCCCTTGGGAGCCCGTTCCAGACCTTGGCCACTCGAACTGTGAAGAAGTTCTTCCTAATGTCCAGTCTAAATCTGCTCTCTGCTAGCTTGTGGCCATTGTTTCTTGTAACCCCCGGGGGTGCCTTGGTGAATAAATCCTCACCAATTCCCTTCTGTGCCCCCGTGATGAACTTATAGGCAGCCACAAGGTCACCTCTCAACCTTCTCTTGTGGAGGCTGAAGAGGTCCAGGTTCTCTAGTCTCTCCTTGTAGGGCTTGGTCTGCAGGCCCTTGACCATACGAGTTGCCCTTCTCTGTACCCTCTCCAGGTTATCCGCATCCTTCTTGAAGTGTGGCGCCCAGAATTGCACGCAGTACTCCAACTGCGGTCTGACCAACGCCCTATAGAGGGGAAGTATCACCTCCCTGGACCTATTCGTCATGCATCTGCTGATGCACGATAAAGTGCCATTGGCTTTTCTGATGGCTTCGTCACACTGCCGGCTCATGTTCATCTTGGAGTCCACTAGGACTCCAAGATCCCTTTCCACCTCTGTGCCACCCAGCAGGTCATTCCCTAGGCTGTAGGTGTGCTGGACATTTTTCCTCCCTAGGTGCAGCACTTTGCATTTCTCCTTGTTGAACTGCATCCTGTTGTTTTCTGCCCACTTGTCCAACCTATCCAGGTCTGCCTGCAGCTGTTCCCTGCCCTCCGGCGTGTCCACTTCTCCCCATAGCTTTGTGTCATCTGCAAACTTGGACAGAGTACATTTCACTCCCTCGTCCAAGTCGCTGATGAAGACATTAAAGAGTATCGGTCCAAGGACCGAACCCTGCGGGACCCCACTGCCCACACCCTTCCAGGTCAAGACCGACCCATCTACCGTGACTCTTTGGGTGCGACCCTCTAGCCAATTCGCCACCCACCGGACTGTGCAGTCATCCACATCACAGCCTCTTAACTTGTTCACCAGTATGGGGTGGGATACCGTATCGAAGGCCTTCCTGAAGTCTAAGTATACGACATCCACCCCTCCTCCTGTGTCCAGGCGTTTCGTAACCTGGTCATAGAAAGAGACTAGGTTGGTCAGGCACGATCTGCCCGCCACAAACCCATGCTGGTTTCCCCTCAGCATAATTTGCCCTGCCGGGCTCTCACAAATGTGAGCCTTGATAATTTTTTCAAAGACTTTACCAAGGATGGAGGTGAGACTGACCAGCCTATAGTTGCCCGGGTCCTCCTTCCTCCCCTTTTTGAAAATGGGGACCACGTTAGCCCTTTTCCAGTCCTCCGGGACTTGGCCCGTGCGCCACGAGCGTTCGAATATTCCCGCCAGTGGCTCTGCAATAATGTCGGCCAGTGCCTTCAGCACCCTCGGATGGAGCCCATCCGGGCCTGCCGACTTAAAGGCATCCAGTTCTTCCAAGTGACTCTGCACCACCTCAGGATCTACGTATGGAAGTCTGGCGCCTTGCTGCTGCCTCTCTACAACCCCAGTGAGAGACTTGTCGTGCCCCTCACTTAGGAACACTGAGGCAAAGAACTCGTTGAGGAGTTCAGCCTTGTCCCCCCTATCTGTCATCAATTGTTTCTGCCCATTTAGCAGTGGTCCTATTCCTCCCTGGGCCTTCCTTTTACTCCCAATATATCTAAAAAACAATTTCTTGTTGTCCTTTACTTGGGTTGCCATCCTCAGCTCCATGGTAGCTTTGGCCCGCCTAACTGCCTCCCTACAACCACGAGCAGAGGAGGTATATTCATCTTTAGTGATCTCACCCTGTTTCCACTTTTTATGTGCTCCCTTTTTGGCCCTTAGGCTGCCCTGGATTTCTCTGGTCAGCCATGGAAGCCTCCTGGCCCCTTTCCCTCTTGCCTCGCTCGGGGATCGTCTTGCTTTGTGCCCGAAGGATCGTTTCCTTTAGGCACAGCCACCCTTCTTGGGCTCCCATCCCATCAAAACTCCTACTCTGCAGTGCTTCCTTGACTAATCGCCTGAGTGCATTGAGATCAGCTTTCCTAAAGTCTAGCACTTTCACCCTACTAGTTACCTTACCCACTCGCTGTCTTATGTTGAATTCTATTGTAAGGTGATCACTGTCTCCCAAATGGCTACCGATCTGGAGGTCCCCTATCATGTCATCTCCCGTTGCCAATACCAGATCCAGTATGGCATTCCCCCTAGTGGGACCATGCACCTCCTGTGTCAGGTGGAGGTCCTGTACACAGGTTAGAAACCTGCGTGAGCGGTGGGACTTTGCTGTCTGCGTCTCCCAGCAGATGTCCGGGTAGTTTAGGTCCCCCATGACTACCGCCTCTTTAGCTTTTATGGTCTCCGAGAGTTGCCTCAGGAGCCCCGCATCTATTTCTTCCCCTTGGTGTGGGGGTCTGTAGCAGACCCCTACCACCAAATCCCTTTCTCCTTGCCCCCCATGTAGCCTAACCCACAATCCTTCTAGTTGGATTTTACTATTTAGCTTTTGAACAGTTTAAATGCCAAACATCTACTTTACTTCAGGCATGTTGGAGAATAATAGTATACAACAGATTGTTCTCATTTATTGTCTATAATTAATGTTGTACCAGCCTTTATATCAAAGTTTAACCAGATAGCTTTGATTTTCTATATGATCAATGGATATATTTTAACTAATATATGAAAGTTAAATTGGTGCGTATTTTAAATTTACCTTTATTCAAAATTTCTGTGTTAATTTAATTATTAATTTAACATTTAATTATATTAACTCCTAATTGGATAAAAAAAGGATCTGATGTGTGGCAGTCTGTGTGTGTGCATGTGTGTGTGTTGAGGAGGATAATGATTAGGCTCATTAAACACGGAACAGTTAGGTGTGGATTTGTTTTCTTGCCCGTTATATACTTTGAGGGGGTGGACAGGATTATCATTTACTGATGTTTAATGCAGAAATGTGTGCAGTTCAAATTTAAAGAAATGCTATTTATAGAATACCTTAAATTTCAATTGTAGTTGTATTTACGTTAAAACAATGTAGCTGAATACAATACATCTCTTCTTTTCTATTAAGTATAGGATAAAGATAATTGAAATAAGGTTGTGATGATGTTTTTAGGGTCAGTCATACCTATTCAGTTTTTGAACTTGTGATACTTGTTAGGGAAAATATTTTCTTCTTTGTGTGATTGATATGAAGATGTGCCATATATTTTTAATTATACATTTATTTTGGATATTAATTTATACTTCCTCTAATTTGCAGTTTAAATAGCATAGTAGAAAGTATTTTATGAGTATGTGTAACAATGCCTTTGCATTGTTTCATCTTTTGGGTTTTTGCATGTGTAGGCATCATATTTTATCAGAATTTTAAGATGATTTAAGTCAAAAGAGATTGTTTGTGTTTTAATCCCCACATTTCTAACTCACTGGGGCTTCATGACCTCCTTCTCATGGGCTTTTTATTGATGCAATGGCAAGAAATAACTTAAAATATTTTGAAGAGAAAGCTATTTACTTGCTGATCAGGCAGGCAGAAGGAACGCTGTTATGTAGCTGATTGTTACAAAAAAGTAAAAGTAAGAGCAAAACCTTACCAATTATCTGTAAAGTCAGGTACACTTGCATTATTTTCTCTATTTGTTTCACTATGCTTTTACTTACACTAGAAAACAAATGTGTCATGGTTAGAATGTAAAAAAGATTGCTAATAATATTTTAGTAATGTTTAAACATTATTACCTTCAACAGCTTTATAGAAGCTGGTTACAAATTCTCTGCTCTAGTAGAATGGCTTTTCATTATTATTTTTTTCCAATTACACTAATTTTATGTCTACAGTAGAAAATATTATGAATTTATAGTATTTCGGGAAGGTCCTATAAGAGTGTTTATGATTTGTAACATATCAAGAAGTTTCAATAAATGCTACAGTGGGTTTGTACTTTATAAGATTTGTGTAGTCAGATTTTGGAATTTGTGGTTTCCTTTGTGGAAGAGAAATCTTTCAGGCATGAATTGATAGTCCAGCTCTTTTGAGGTCTGTCTGTTCTAACCTATGACCTCTGTTCTTACAAGGTCAACATCTGAGGGCAGGAGATTAAGGCAGTTTAAAGACTGGAATGGGAACTGGAATGGAAAAATTAGCCAGCACATTTTGGGTGCAAAACATCAAAGTCATCAAACAATTTGCTTATTTTAAATTCAGTTTAAGGGAAACAAGCTAATTATGCTGTTCTTGTGGAAGCAAGCAATTTATAATACCCAGAAAAATTAACATGACGGAAATTTCCTATTGGTAAATAATACCATAATGCAGTGTGTTGTATGTTATGTATTTTGTGTATAAGAAAAGTTGTTGTCCAATATCTTGTAATATAGCAACTTGGGATCTGAAGCCTCAAGTGGTATTTGTTTAGTTACCCCTACTCTTTTAAGTTGCATCATTGACACCAGTATGACTAGCTGTATGAGTAAGTGTTGTAGGAGCTCTCCCTGTCTTGGTGACTTGAGTTCCCCCCACAGCCTGTGAAGAATCAGGTCCTCATATTGCACTTGCGCTGCTGTTACAATTTTAGAATTCCCATACCTTAGTGAATAAATGAGTTTGTGATCATTTCTTTTTGTTAAAGCTTTTCAAACAGGCACCCTTCCTGTGCATATTTGTCATTACTGAAGGTCTCTGAATGGGTTACAGGCTGATTTATGAAATTTCATGGATAGAGAACAATGCTTGTTGGGTGATTTTGTCTATATGATATCAACATCATCAGCAATCCCTTGCAGTTGAGGATGATTGTCTTCCTTGACTGTCCTATCTGTGGGTCCAAAGATGGCTGACAAGGCCTGGGATCAACAGACTCTGTTGCAGCTCATGCACATTTCCTTGCAAGTTGGGTGGCTCTGGATTCTTAATTCACTCTGCAACACACTGTTTCTGCCACTCTGGCTCTTCCATCTCCTGTTGTTATTGTAAGGTTTCAAAATACTGAGATACTTGCAGTAGATTCTTCCTCCATTTGGATTGGTCCTGGGCAATAGTCTGCTGCAAATTGATGTCAGTGTTGCATTTTTTCAAGTTGGCCTTGAGGACATCCTTAAAGCACTTTCTCTGCCTTGTTCTTAGGTATATGCCTTGGCTGAGCTGAGAATAAAATTAACATCAGGTGTCTGGAGTTGGACATCTGGATGATGTGTCTAGCCCAGTGAAGTT
Organism: Alligator mississippiensis; assembly: GCF_030867095.1. Classification (NCBI taxonomy): domain Eukaryota; kingdom Metazoa; phylum Chordata; order Crocodylia; family Alligatoridae; genus Alligator; species Alligator mississippiensis. The sequence goes on from NC_081824.1 coordinate 91,298,699, forward strand.
GATGTTGTATCATCATCGCCTCAGTGCTCATGGTGTTTGCTTGTGCAATGAAGCTAACAGTGCATTTATCTTCCCACTGGATTCAAAGGATCTTCTGCAGACAGCACTGATGGTACTTTTCAGTGGGTTACGGTATTTTTGTACATTGTCCATTTCTTAGCTCCATACAGTAAAATGGGAATCACAGTTTCTTGCTACACCACGTGCTTGGTTTCAGATCTAATGCTGCAATCTTTTAACACCCATTTTCTCAGGCATCTGAAGGCTGTGCTTGCACTTTTGAGGCAATATTGGATTTCTTCATCTGTGTCAGCTTTCTGTGAAAGATGGCTTCCAAAGTATGGAAAATACTCAATGTCCTCTACAGTCTCACCATGAATTTGAATTACTGGGAACTTCGGACTGCTCATGAAGAACTTGTTGATGGAAAACCTCAGTCTTCTGAATGTTAAGCCTCAGTCCCGTTTCTTGTATGCCTTAGTAAAGACGCTGACTATTGCCTGAAGGTCTTCTTCCAAGCATCATCAGCATACTGGAACTTAATGATTGAAGCTGGGGTGGTCTTGATTTTAGATAGGGATCAGCTATGATTAAACAACTTACCATCCACTCAGTCGTCTAGCTCCACTCCAGCTGGAAGATTGTTGGTTGTCAGATGTAGCATTGCAGCCAGGCATATCAAGAAAAGTCTTGGAACTATGATGCAGCCTTACTTAACTCCTGTCTTGAAGTCAGAGGGATCTGTGACAGATCCATTACTGAGAACCACTGCTTGCATACCATTATGGAGCAAAGAAAGGTGATGAATTTTGGTGGGTATCCATACTTCAGAAGGATCCTCTACAGCACTTCTTGGCTGACAGTGATGAAGGCTTTCATGAGATCAAAGAAGGCCATGTAGAGAGGTTTATGTTATTCCCAACATTTTTCATGCAAATGGTGGACAGTGAAGATCATGACAGTTGTGCTTCTTCTAAACCCACACTGAAATTCTGGGAGGAGGTCTTCAGCAAGTGAAAGGAGATGGTTCAGGATGGTTCTTGCAATGATCTTTCCTGTGGTGGACAACATGGCAATCTCTCTGTAATTTTCACAGTCAGACATGTCTCCTTTCTTGAAGAGTGTCATGATCGTGTTGTCCTTGAGGCCATCTGGGATTTCCTCATCATTCCAGATCCTTAAAATGAGGGCATGAAGCTGTGATGTGAGCTGCCTCCTGCTTGAAGATTTTGCTGGGGATTCCATCAGCTCCAGATGCTTTGTCATTCTTCATCTGCTTGACAGATTTCCTTACCTCATCAGGTTTTGGAAGGATTCAGGATCATCTTTGACTGGGTGTTGCAGGATGGAATTGAGAACACTTATCAACAACAGTCACAATTGAGAAGGTCTTCGAAATGCTCCTTCCAACAGGTGTTGATGGCTCCCCTTTCCTTGACCAGGTCTTCTCCATCCTTAGGTCTCAAGGGGGTTGGTCTCTGAATGCTTGAACCATAAATGGCTTTGGCGCCACTGAAAAAGCCATGAATATTGTAGACATCAGCAAGATGATGAATCACCTTTGCCTTGTATTTCCACATCTGTTCTTCATGTTATTAGCCTTCCTTTAGACCTCTGTCTTGGCATGTTGGTGACTCAATTGCTTTTGCTCAGAGTTGATGTAATTCTGTCAAGCACCAAAAGTATTGTGCTTTTGGTCCGTCAACTCCTGGTCATTGTCATCAAACCAGTCTTGATGTTTCCTGGTAGAGAATCCAAGTGTCTCTTTGTAAGTGCTGATGACAATGGATTTAAAGGCACCCCTAGCATTGCTGACATTCTCCAACTGTTGTCGATTGGAATACACCAGTTTTCCATTGAGGCACTGGTGAAAGAAGTCTCACTTGATTGGGTCCTTGAGTCCTTTGATGTTGATCTTCCATTGACATTATTGGTGCTGCGGTTGTTGTTTAGGAGCCAGTTTGAATGGTATAACCAAGCAGATGAATTGGTGATCAGTCCAGCAATTGGCACTCCTAGCATAACTTGGGTGATGCGGACATTTTTGCGATCCCAGCCACAAACAATTATATGGTCTGTCATGTGCTAATGCTTGGGTAACAGGTGTTGCTGGGATGCCTTGTGCCTATTTTTCTGGTGAAGTAAGGTGTTGCTGATGGTGAGTCCATATTCTGCACATTTGGTCAAGAGGAAGATGCCTTTTGAGTTGGCCTTTCCTACTTCTTTTTTGCTGATGGTTCTGTTCCAGAGGTTTGAGTACCTTCTGACTCTGGTGTTGAAATCACCAAGAGCATTGAGTCTGTCTCTTTCTGGAATGCCAGAAAGGACTTGGTCAAGGCTGGTATAGAATTCCTCCTTGGTTTCATCAGCGGTGTCAAGAGTTGGGGCATACATGCTGATGATAGTGGCATATTGGTCCCCTGCCAGTTTAAGATGGAGCATCATGAGGTACTCATTAACTGTGATAGGGAACTCTTTGAGTTCATTCTTTATGGAAAAAAAAACCTCTGTTGAGCTGGTGTTCTCCTTCCTGTTTACCCATCCAGAAGAGGGTATAACCACCTCTTTTTCTTTGAGCTGCCCATCTCCTGTTCACTGGGTCTCACTCAGCACAGCGATGTCAATGTTGTCTTGCCTGAGTTCTCAAGCCATGATTACAGTGAGGTGCTTTGGGCAATCACTGTTAGAATTGTCCATGAAAGTCCTGATGCTCCAGGTCCCAAAATTGAATGTGTCCTCACTGATTTCAACCTCTCAGTAAAGGTGGTCCTGCTGAATGCAGTTATCCAGTGAGGAAAAAGGTAGTCAGAATATGTTTAGAGCAGTGGTTCTCAACCCATGGCCTGCAGGCCATATGTGGCCCAGTCAGCACACTGCTGCAGTCCATGTAACATCCTGGTAAAACATTTTTAAAATGGATACACAAGAAGTAAGTTGTGTGCGTGCAGCCCACATAACACATTGAGAGCTGCAAGTGTGGCCCACTATGTCAAATAGGTTGAGAACCACTGGTTTAGGGCACCTTTTCTAGCCCTCTCTCCATGTGGGGTGAGCAGAGCAAATTCTGAAGAGGGCTGCTCAGTTGCAGTTACAGTTGCCGAATCACACTCCTGGTTACCGTGTGCAAGTGGTAGACGACCTTCTTGTAACTGCCACTTGCATGCCAGTTAATGACTAGGACTTAACAGACCTCAAATCTGTAGTGGGCAAACTGAATTATGCTAAGCTTTTTAACCATAGTTCAAGCCTTCCCAGAACTAAGCAACCAAATTGAACAGAGCGCCTTCTGTGGCACTGGGAGACGTGAGTACTGTGATTGGGCACTAGGCGAGCAAAGGACAGCAGTTTCCCTATAAGGAACGCTTGGCACAGAGCCAAAAGCTTGGACACTTTGAGATGAGAGAAGTTACAAAAGTGATGGACAAACAAAGGAACATGTGTGTTCTGTGTTGCCACCCTGGGGAGATAGGAGCAACCTTGTACTTCTTATTTGAACAATGAGGAATCCAGAAACTAACATCCTGCACACCCAGCACAGGATCTGAGGCCGGTACCACTGCAGGTTGCTGCTGTAATGCCTGAAGGAACCACTTGCCAGGTCATATTGCAAGAAAAAGTACTTGTAATAAGCCTAGGGATTACTCTTAAAAGTTCACTTGATACCAAATCAGACGAGGGGCCATGTCAATCCTTGAGGGTCTCTGGTAAAAGGAATCCTAGGGGCAGCAAAATCCTGCTCCCGTCATCACTGGCTGGCCACCAAAGAACTTGAAAAATGTCCTGGAAAAGCCATTTCCATGGAAGATGCCTTTCTGTGAAATCACACTTGAAAAATATCATGTACAGGCATCTATATAATAGATGTATTCACACAAGCATACAATGCATTAGATTTTTTAAAGAGAAAAGATGACTGATTCTCTATCTGCACAATCATTTTAAAAGGCATTATATATGTATTTTTCCATTCCACATAAAAAAATAATGCAAGTGTGAGCATGTTTAAATGTAAGCCATTAGTTATTTTTAAACCCAGAAATAGAAGAATTTTAGCATCATGTGTAAAAGAGAATTTCGTGTTTTAATGTATAGACTTTTCTAGCAAAAACACCTCATCTCTTACAGTTCGGAATCTAATATTCATCTTTGTAGATTCTGGTACTTGTCTGTGTGCATAGATTTAGTACATTTATTCTGGCTCTCCCAACAGTAAAAATGACTTGGGAACTTTCATCTTAAGCCCTTTCTCAAGCTCATTGCTTTTCAAAATATTTTCCTAAGGGCTGAAACACTTCTAGTTTAGTCTCTAAGTGGAGTTTTAGGGAAAGTACTTAAAAATGGTTATTATTACCCATCTATCCTTTTACCTCCCTCCCTTACCACTCCTGGAAGGGAAAGAAGAGAATGCAGGGGCTGCTGCAGGTTTCCATCACCAGGAGACCTGATCCTTCTTTCCAACACTTACACTTAAACAGGTATTTTCTGATTGGCAATTCATTATTCTTTCTCATCTCTCGTACTCAGTCTGGTCTGTGATGTGGAAATATGCAGAGTGAATGCAGGGATTGCTCTGTTTAACATGGTTATTAGGGGTAGAAGAGACAGTGTAATGTGTAGTTTCAGGCACTAAGGGTCTTTGAAAGAGACAGTAGTTTTATATTTTTTTTAAAAAGCAATAGAACTAATAGGTGGGTTTCTAATATAACCTTAAATAACTTGTTTTTATGTCTGTATCTTGTATGCTTGTGCATAAACAGCCTTGTCTGTTTTGAACCGTAAATTCTTCATGTAGAAACTGTTGTCTTGTGTGTCTGTACAATACTTACATTATAGTAATGCAACTCTTCTCAAGATCAGAAATATTGACCATTTGTATTGCAATAGATTTCTTCCAACAAAATTATTCAGTTAAGTAGGTTGCTAATAAACTATTCAGGACTAAATACATAGATAAATAAACTGGAAATTAATAGCATCATTTCTGATTGTAATGTGGTACTACAAAGCCAGTCATTATATAGGTTTTTTGTCAGCTCTTTAAAATCGCTCACATAAACTATTGTCATTTTGGAATGTTTTACTTCAAACAACACAAAGAAAAACAAATACAATGAAATACAATAATAAGCACTGAATAGAGAACCATAGAAAAATAGGGTTGGAAGGGACTGCAGGAGGTCATCTAGTCCAGCCCCTTGCTTAAGGCAGGACTGGATCATCCCAACCAAGGCTTTGTCTAGCCAGGTCTTAAAAACCTCCAAGGAAGGAGTTTCCATCACCTCTCTGAGTAACCTGTTCCAGTGTTTTAGTAACCTCCCTAGTAAGAAAATTCTTCCTAATATCTAATCTAAACTTCCCTTGCTGCAACATGAGGCCATTGCTCCTTGTTCTGTCATCTGCCACCACTGAGAACAGTCTAGCACAGGGGCAGGCAATTATTTTGGCTGGAGGGCTTCTTAACAAGTTTTGGTGAGCTGTTGAGGGCTGCATGGGTAGCCCCACCCCTTGACAGTTGTCCTGCCCCCTGGTCGCCATATTGGGACCAGAAGTCCTACCCCCTAACACCTGACCTTTGCCAGTGGAAGTCCCTCCCCCTTGCTGTGACCACCCTTTCAAAACTTTTGGGAGAGGGGGTTGCCATCTTAGAACTAGAAAAAAAACAAATCATACACTAAAAGTCAAACACCTACTATAACGTATTTTAATTTTATTACCCAAAATATTTTTTTCATGATTTGTGTATGCCTAGTCTATATAGAGGTGATTGCATAATAATTCAAACATAAAGTCTTACTCTTGTATATTGTGTGTGGGGTGTGGTTTGTGTGTGTGTATGGTGGGTTTCTGTGTGTGTGTGTGTGTGTGTGTGTGTGTGTGTGTGGGGAGTGTATGGTGAGGAGTGTGGTTGTGTGTATGGTGGTGGGTGTCTGTGTATGGTGTGTGTGTGTGTATGGTAGGAATGTGTGTATGGTGGGGGTGTATGGGTGGGTTTGTGAGGGGTTGTGGCTGTGTGTGGGGTGGGGTACAGGGTATGTTGGGGGGTGTGTATATGCCAGTAGGGGTTGTCAGAGCAGGGTGTGGGTGTGTGAAGTTTGTGGGGTGTGAGGGAAGCTGGGGTGTGTGAGGACCCCCTACAAACTCCCCCACATGGTGTGCAGCCCCCACTGCCACCAGCAGGAGCAGGTGGGGGCGGGGGGCTCAGGGCGCTTGTACCCAGCACAGGTGCTACACATGGGGGCCAGGAGCACAACCTGCCCAGCTGCCTCTATCATGGGGGCTCTGCACCTGCAGTTCCCACACTCACATTGGGGGAAGCCCCATGCTGGACTCCAGGGGAGGGACTCCCTGCACTCTCAGTGGAATCCAGGGACCTGTGCAACAGGGGGCAGGGAAGGCAGCCAGCTCCACCATGGGGCTTCCCCCAGTGTGAGTTGTGAGTTGCAGGCATGTGGCACAGAGCCTCCTCAGTAGAGGCAGCCAGGCTGGCCTGTGCTCTATTCCCTGCTGGGCATCAGTGCTTGTACTGGGCATGAGTGCCATGAGCCCCCGCCCCACCTGCTGCTGCTGCTGCTGGCAGCAGGTGCTGTGCACCATGTGGGGAATTGTGTGGGTCCCCTGCTCAGCCAAGATCTGCACTCCCGCTACCCCAGTGGGCACAGGCTCCGCACTGCTTTCTGCACTTCCGCTGAACTGCAGCTCCACTACCTCAGCCCCGGCACCAGCACTGGCCCCGGCCACCGCCCCTGCTGATTCCCTACCTGCTGCCTGAAGTGAGCTGGATGCCTAGGAAGTCAAGCAGGCTCCTATGGGCTGCAGAAAGGGCAACAGCAGCCCTGCCTGGCAGCTGTGTGCTGGCAGCTGTGTGCTGGCAGGGTGGGGTGCCTTGCTCCCACCCTTCTGCCCTCAAGGGTGGGAGCAAGGCACAATAGGGTATGTTGGGGTGTATGCCTTACTCCCACCCTTGTGAGTGGAAGGGTTGGGTGAGGCACTATTTGTTAGTGGGTGCCATGGGCTGGATGAAAGTGCCTGGTGGGCTGGATGTGGCCTGTGGGCTGTATTTTGCCTGCCCCTGGTCTAACTCTATCCTTTTCCGAACCCCTATTCAGGTAGCTGAAGGCTGCTATTAAATCCCCTCTCTTAATTTCCTCTTCTCTAAACTAAATGAACCCAGTTCCCTGAGTCTTTCCTCATAAGTCATGTGCCCCAGGCCCCTCACCATTTTTGTTGTCCTCCACTGGACCCTCTCCAGTTTGCCCACAACCTTTCTGTAGTGGGGGGCCCCAAAACTGAACACAGTACTCCAGATATGACCTCATCAGTGCTAAATACAGGGGAATAATCACTTCCCTTGACCTGCTGGTAATGCCCCTACCAATGCAGCCCAACGTGCTGTTAGCCTTCATAGATTTCATAGACATTAGGGGCTGGAAGGGACCTCATGAGATCATTGAGTCCAGCCCACCACTGTAGGAAGTCAACTGGGATCAAGTGACCCCAGGAAGAAATACATCCACCTGTTTTTTTGAAAGAGTAGAGTAGGTGCTTGCACCACCTCTGTGGGGAGTTTGTTCCAGACCCTGGACACTCGCACCATAAAGATCTTTTTTCTTATGTCTAGTCTAAATCGGCCTTCCTGGAGTTTATGACCACTAAGACCTTGTTATCCCTTGCAGAGCTCTGGTGAACAGCTGTTCTCCCAGGTCGTGATGCACCCCTCGTATGTAATTGTAGGCTGCCACCAAGTCCCCTCTGAGCCTTCTCTTTTCCAGACTGAAGAGTCCCAAGTCCCTCAGCCTCTCCTTGTACAGCCTTCCCTCCAAGCCTTGGATCATACGAATGACTCTCCTATGGACTCTCTCAAGCTTCTCCATATCCTTCCTAGCCTTATATGCTGATATATCATACAGCATATAATATGATTTCAAATATGCAGTCTCATGAAAATAAATCTGTTGTTTTTTGTTGACCATCACCTGTTTATTTTCTAAAAACCATTTGTGTGATAATATATGCTAAAGTGTTTGCAGAGATTCTTTTCCATAAATTGGTAAATTGTGTGTTTTATGTGCATCATTCTCTAAAACAGGGACTCGGATATCATCATCTTTGTCAGTATTAGGTGGGGACCCTGTGGATTCCTTGTGTGGCTTTGCACAAGTCATCTTCAGTTGGTATACCATCATGGTTCACAGTGTTTTTTGGAAATATATAGAGTAATTTCTTTCCTCTGTAATTTGGCAGAGTCTAAAGACATTACCTTCATTGTTCATGCAGTCAGGTCCCTAACTTGTATCTGTCTGTATTACAAAACCTGTCTTGGGAAAACAAGCAAGACTATTTTATTTCATGGTTTTCAAGGCTTTGTTGAACATATATAACACTTCTAGAAGGGTGTTATTTTGTGAATTTGTTGGCACTCATGTCTGACTTGGTGTCTGTATCTGAGATAATCTTCTGTACAACATGGTTTTGAAAATGTCCCTTAAGGTTTCAAATGGTTACATGTTTACATGGCTGAATAACTGCTGTAATGTTAGGGTGTAGGAAAACTAATTTTATGTTATCAAGTCTTTCAGCATCATTGGTTGGATGGGCACTGCAGTTATCAAAAAACAGAAGGAAGTTGTATCATTGTTTGAGGTTGTGAGTGAAGTTTCTCAGACAGTTTAGGAAAAACTCCTCAGCCATCTACAATTTATTTGCTGTATAAGTGACCAGTAAGCTGCTTTTTTCTTAAGACAGCTGGGTGCCAGCAGGAAGAAGTTCTTGCCATGTTACAGGCCACTAGCAGAATTGGTCTCTCCTTTGCCTTTTTATAATTACTGGGCATGTCTACACATGTACGTGACTGCGCAGTTGTACTTGCTTCAGTACTCTGCAGTCCCAGTGGCACATGGGTCATTTCCAACCCTACCGTATAGTGGCAATGAGCTACTGTGCAGCTCCCACTGCTGCGCATACCCCAGGAGTGGTGGGGGGGGCATGTGCCCCCAGATCTATGTGAAGCAGGGCAGGCTGACTCTATGGGTTGGGGCCGGGGCTGCGCTGGGCTCTTCCCAGCAGGGTCTGGACTGGGCTACACACAGGGTGGGTGGCAGTGGTGCTGGGAAGGAGGTACACGGGGAGACTGCAGCCACCTCAAAATTTGCCATAGCCCCCCTCGACCCCCTCTCCCAGTGCTACCACCCCCCCCCCCGATCCAAGTGCAGCCCAGCCCAGCCCCCACAGGGAAGAGTCCAGTGCAGCCCCGGCCCCAACCTAGGGCGGCAGCCTGCCCCTCCCCACACAGATCCAGGGGGCACATGCCCTTCCATGCCCTTCTGGGGTGCATGCAGCAATGGGAGCTGCCCCTCCTCCCCTGCACACTCCCTGGACAAGCCATGGCTCTGTTCCATACCCCGTCCTGGCTGGGCAGTGCCTGCCCCAGCCCCAGCTCCACTTCCTTCCTTACCACAGGGGCCTCAATCAGCACCCCTACACCCCTTGCCTCCCCCCTCCCCTTCCACCACAACAGACTTACCAGCTAGATGAAGCTCTCCACACTGTTGGGCTGTGCTCCTCGCTGCCATACGTGCTGTGTGCTGCAGCTGTGCACGTGCATGTGGCATTTATCGGCCACATTGTCAGCCACATCAGGCAAAGAAAGCTGATTTCCGATACAGTCAATTTTCTTTATATCGGTGCCGATCCACTATTGGACCAATATATTGGTGCACCTCTAATTTCAACCCATCTGGCTGAAACTTCCATATATCTGTAATTGAACATCCCAGTCTTACAGCTATCACTATCAGGGTATTTTTGATTAAATAACTTCACAATTTTATACTTTTCTGTGATGGACAGATGTGTTCTCTTTCTCTTACACTTGCCACCCAATGCCTGATCCAGTTTGAGCAAGGTAGTGGCTAACTCTGTAGTGCTTGATCTTTGCAACGTTTTGATTATTATTCCCTTAAATTCTAAACATATATACAAATAACTGGGAAAAATAATTGAAAAGAAAATTAATTGAATTATTTTTGTTCTAGAGACAAGTATGAAAATAACCAAAATATGCAAATAACTAATACTGTATGCAATAAAACAAAATCTAGAAAATAAAAAAATATATTTTCTAAGACTTCCTTTAATTCTGATGCAAAAGACAGTTAAGAAATGCATCTGTGCTTTGCATTCAATTGACAAGAGGGATAAGTAGGCTTCTTGCTATCTTTAAGGAGAAGAGGAATTAAGTTGTCTTATCATTTTCCAGTGACTTCTAAGCATGACTACATAGAATTGGCCTTAGTTATAATTTGGGGGTTCCTAACGAAGCCCCATCACATTTAGCCTCGTCTATGCTCAAGTAATTTTCTGTTACCTATGCTGTAGTGTAGAGACCATCTTGCATCACGCACCTTGTTTGCACATACCTAAGTTGCAGAGTAAGGCCCCTGGCAAATATTCCATTTGTCTCACATTATATGTGAGTACCATACAACAAATCATAGCATTCCAGATGTTAAACCAGTTTATCTTTGGAAAAAAATACCAGATCAGCCTTAAAGAAGTTGATCATTAAAACAACAACTTCTTTGTGGCATGGAAGTATATCTCAATAATTTTAACAAGTGGCCAATTTTTATGATTTGTCATGTAATACTTGCATAAAATGCGCAACAAATATAACATCAACCGGGGGTCAGAATGCACAATCTTCTGTAGAAATAGTGGCACAAATAGACTTAGACCTCTAGCTGCTATCCCAAAATGTCTGTCCCCAGAAAGACTGTTTTATTTGCATCTACTAAGTTATTTAATGTCAGTAAGCTACCATGCAAAGATGATTGCTTCTGTTTGCTTTCCAGTGATATAACCTGCGTGTGTAAATTGGAAATGTTCTCTTTTCTAAAATAAGAACTCATTAGATTGTACCTTTTATAGTACTGCCATCTAGCTCAAACTCTCAAACTGGATCCTTGGAAAGCTTTTTGGTGGTTGCATAGTTATTTTCCCTGAAGAGTCAATTAAAATAAAAATAAATTAAAAGTATCCTCTCTCCCATGTAAGCAGTTATAGTTGCAATGAGACTTTTGCCATCTCGAGTAAGAGCAGAAGTGGTCTGGAAAAAAAAATTGTGTAACATGATCCGGGGCATTATTTCCCATTTTGTTTGGTAGGTAACAAAATTGCTCAGTTTCTATTTAGAACGTAAAATCAACATCATAGAGTGAGTTAGGTAAGCTTAAATGTTTTTGTTTTTTTTTAAGAGTTTGGTGGAATACTTTTATTTTATTGACTTAGAGTATGTTGAGATACATTGCAAAGAAGCTTGACTTTTCTTATGGAAAACAAAATGTCAGCTCTGCTGTACACAGAATGAATCCATTAGAAGGTTGTTTCTAGACTGCACTTCAGGGGGTGGGGGTGTGGGGAAGAATAAGTGAAGAGATTGATTTATTCAGGGGTCAGATCGAGCTGGTACTGGCTGGTATGTTGTACCTAATGACCTCATCAGTTTCTGCAGAATGTAAGCTTTCCTGAATGTAAGCTTTCCTTTAAAAAAGAAATCTAGCTGTTATGGTTGATTTGGTGCTGTCTTCTTGAGACTGTTGAAAAGCAGATGCCCTGCCTATAGTAGAACATGGGCTCATCTACATGAGATGTTTATTGTGCAGCTGACTAATTAACAGCGCAGTAAACATTTCAGCCTCTACACATGCACCCCTGTGAGGGCTCCCAAAACTAATAAAGTCTTCAGTACAAGTACTTCCATACAAATACAAGTACTACCCTGCTGTGGATTTTTTTTCATGCACAGCAGTGCACATGTAGATGCCAGCCTCCTGCGAGCCAGACCTGCTCTGACCTGGCTCAGTGTGCTGCAGTCTGGGCACATGTGCAGATGCAAACCCACAGCAATAAGCTCCAGAGCTTATTGCTCTGCATTGAGACAGTTGTAGACATACCCCATTTAACTTAGTTTGTAACCAGTTTGCATGGCTGGTTTCACATACAGTGTAATTAAGAACACTAGTAAATGCACTAGTGAGCATGTCAATATTTCGTTTTTGTCAGTGGCTGAGAGACTCCATATGGTTGGCTGCTTGTAAGTCAGTGGATACCTGCCTTTTCGCCAGGCATGCCACAAATTAGTTCCATACCCCGCCTGAGTACCACTCCAGTCCCATTCTCTGCCCAATCTGCTGCTTTCCTTTATGCTCCCTGTCCTGTTTCCTGCTTCGCTGTCTGTCTCCTCCCCAATCTGCCATGTACCACACATGCAGGCTGCCCTTGCCACTTGTGGCACTTGTGGTGCAGGTTGGCCACCCTTGATGCTATATGTGTTGTTTTCAAAGCAAACAGGGAACTTCCTCTTACCAATCCCCTGTCTTACCCTCTATACCAGTACAATCTCTTTGATCAGGCCACCTTCCTCACAGTTCTCTGTGTATAAGTATGTTGCAGAATACAGTAACCTACATTCTGCTCAGCACCCTTACACCCTGCCTAGTATGCCAGCCACTCAGCAAAATGAATAGGTGCTTGCATGTGCTAGCAAACATGGTGCTAACTTTACAGGAAGCCTGTGTATGTACCTTGATTGCTACTTCAAACTAAAGTCCATGATGCTGTGGTTTTGCTGGGTTTTTATGATGGTAGCTTGATCAAATTAGCATGGGTATGTTGGCATGTGCCACATCCACACCCTTACTCTGTTGCTTAAGCGTACCTCCAGAGTGCATGTTTTTCTAGCATTTGGTTACTTGCTGGAAGCATATGAGATAAGCAGTCCAGATGTTTCCAGAAATACTGACTCAGACATGGGTAGATAATGTTGATACATGTAAACACAGTGGACAGAGGATTGAAATACTGTATGGATACCACTCAACAGGACTTTCCAGTCCAAACAGCTCAATGCTTCACGAAGTTTGTACAATAGCACTTGGAGCCATAGACAAGGTTTGAAACAAGTGTCATTGTTATTGGCACTGCTCACTGTAGCTAGAACACTCTGCTGCCGTGGGGTTCTTAACCACATTCTAACACAGGGGCATGGCAAAGCCTGGATCCGGCAAGCAGTGAATTTCATTTCCCAGCAGTCCTCGCTTACATGGGTGGGGCTGGTTTCCATTGAGACCCAAGCAGCAGCCATGCTGTGATAGCATGAGGCTGAGGTTTCTGTGGAGACCAGCCCCAGCAGCGCTGGCAGGGTGCGCAGCAGGGCAGGATGCGGCTCCAGGGCTGGGATCAGATCTTGCAGCAGTGACAGCATAGTCTGGAGCCAGGGCAGAGCTGTGATCTGCAGCCTGCATGCTCCAGGCAGGGGCATGCAGGCAGTGGATCACGGCTCTGTCCTGGCTTCTTGCAGTGGTGACAGCATGGTATGGAGCAGAACTGCAATCTGCTGCCTGCACACACCCACCCAAAGCATGCAGGCTGCAAATCATGGCTCTGCCCCGGCTCCGGACCATGCTGTCACTGCTGCAAGATCCCAGCCCAGCCCTGGAGCAGCTCCCGGCACTGCTGTGCACCCTGCCAGTGCTGCTGGGGCTGGGCTCCATGGAAACCCCAGTCCCACCCTATCACAGCCTGGTTGCTGCTGGGGTCTCCATGGAAACTGGCCCCAGCCACACGGGCAGGGACTGCTGGGAAATGGAGTCCAGGTGCTGGCTGGATCCGCCATTTTGCCCACCCCTGTTCTAACAAAACACCATTACCTTTCCCCTGAAAGCTGACAAGAGATAAATTTGCTTAAGCCTTGATATTTTGTTTTACTCTTACAGCAGGGGACTTCAGTATCTACATGGTATATTAATCTAGCTTGATTTGACTTCAGACTATTTCCTTGAAGGCAGATTCCCATTTATAAATATTCACAGGGACTGTTTCATGTCAGTTCTCAGTGAGAGTGTAACCTGAGTGTACTCAGGGATGTACTCCCTTCTCCAACTGAAGATAAATGTCAGCAGGGCCGGTGTGCCATGGGAGACAACTGCTGGCTACATGCAGTTTCCCTCATTTCCCTATGGAAAGGCAAGCCAGGACACTATACAAACTTAACTATGTACAAATTTATTTACATTAAAAGATAAATATAAACATAAACACCAATACATATATTTACATATACTATTAAACTTTAAATCTTATTCTGTGTGTGTGTGTGTGTGTGTGTGTGTGTGTGTGTGTGTGTCTACCACCCCTAAAGACACAAATATGTTACTTCTAAATACCAGATAAATAATAGAGGAGGATTCCAGCAGGGCCTCAATGAAAATCATATACTTTAAACTCTATTAACTACAAATATACAATTATAAAATACATAAGACATATACACAATAAAATGTACAATAAGGATTATAGGCAATATTTATACATGTTCTATACCTCGCTTGTGTTGCAGTTAACTATTATAATAAAATTCTAACCTAAGTTTCAACAAGTGTTTTATAACCTTAGACTCTATCAAAATTTAAATCTACTTGGATATTAAATATAAATCTACAAATATATACATACTGTATCAGATACTTAGCCTTATAATATCAGATTAAAGATTTCAATATAATTCAATAATTTTAGACTTTATCAACTTACACTTACAACACATGAAATATAAACCACACAATACCCGGCACCCACTTACAAAATATAAGGTACAACACGCTTGAATATAATTAACTCTTCTAGGAACCCCAAGACCCAGGCTATTCTGGAGCCTTGGCTGCATTCCTGTGGCTGCAAGGAGGGTGGGGGGAAGCTCCCCCAGGGCCCTTCGGGCTTTCCCCAGCCCAGCCAAAATATCCTTTAACCCAAAATAAAACTTCAAACTTGGGGAGCCCTGTCCTTCTGGGCTTCCCCTTCAGTGGTTGGCTTCCTTGACCCAGGTGGATTCCCCCTGCCCTGTGGGAATCCCCTTCCCTGGGAACACACAACTCCAGGAAGCCAGGTGGAGGGTCCTCTTCTCTCTCCCGATTCATTGCCACCTCTCCTGCTGAGGCTTCAGCTGTTTCTGGCTCCCTCTGAGCCCTTGGCCACCAGTGGCCCTGTGCACCATGGTATGCACCGAGGGCTTTACTCTCCTCCTTGGGGTTGGGGCCCCGAGCTTCCTTGCAGAGTTCCAGGGTATTGGTATCAACTTGGGCCTTCCATGTGAGGCTTTGGCTTTAGATGCCTGGCCTCATGACAAGTCGGGGGTGGTAGTCCCCAGCCTCCCTACGCAGTTCCCAGGGCCTGGGTCTGCTCCCGGACCCTCCGTGCAGCATCACCTGCACCGAGTCTTCCTGGCCTGGTGTCAGGGGTTGGAGACATGAGCCGCCTCTTACAGCTCCAGGGCCTTGGTCCCACTTGGATCGTGCTGTGCACTGTCCGTCCACTGAGATCCTGGCTGCTTACCAGGGGTTGGGGACCTGAGCTGCCTCAAGGGATTCTGTCCAGTCCATGGCAGGTTCCTCAGCCCTGCCTGGGTGCACAATGGGGAAGGAGTGGCAGAGCAGTCAGACTCAGCTTCCTGACAGCCTCCTCGGTGGTGGCTCACTCTGCCCAGCTGCCACTGGCAGTGTCTCCGCCACTGCCCTGCTGCCCCAGCACACCAACCCATCCGTCCTGCACCCCCTACTGGGGCACCAGAAAGAATGCACATGGAAGGCGGGTGGAGTCTCCATGGAGACTGGCCCAGGACCCCTGCAGGCAGGGTGCATGCAGTTGGGCAGACAGGATGGGGCTGTGAGCAGGGAGTGTATCTTTGTTTATCACTATCTGTAGCCCTTTCCTTTGTTTATATCAGGGAGCCAAATGTATGGTCCATGGAGCTGTGTTGCTTGGCTCACAGGGCTTGTAGTGAGGCTGGGAATTCAAGGAAGGAGCAAAGTGCTGGGTCTGGCTGTGGCCATGCTCCATGTCCCAGGCTGGAACAGGGCCAGAGCCTGCCAGAGTGGAGCAAAGGTAAATAGCTGTGGGGGAAGGGGGTGGGAGGCAGAGGCGTTGGGGGAAGTGGGGCAGGGGGCCCAAGACTGAAGGGGTGGGCCGAGAGGGAGAGGCATGAGGCAGATGTGATGAGAGGGGCCAGAAGAGGCCAGAGCCACTGCAGCTGCCTGCCCCCCCTGCCTTATACTCATATCCAAGACGATAAGTTTCTCCCCCTCCCCCAGGTTAACTAGGAGGGAATCTCATTTTGGATTCAAGTAAATATGGGGGGAGTATGTATATTTAAGTACCAATATTTCTAATATATGTTTAATAAATACACAAGGAGAATCCTACATAGATATATATAACAGACATGTTTGTGCTATTTTGTGACAATGTTGCATTCCTTAGTTTCTCTGACTAGTTTGTACAAGGGGAAAGAAGGGTTAATAAGGACCTTACTAGGATCCAGAGCTGCCTTCATTCCAAGACATGAAAGGGAACAGCAGAGTTAATTTTGGGGGGCTCTAAGGCTGTGCAGGCCGGATCCAAGATAGAGGGATTCCTTAACCCTTTGGAAGGACTGTTTGCTGTACTGCATTTGTCCAATAAATGTTTTTGTTTAAGAGGAGCTGTCTGTCTGCTTCACTGCTTGGAACTTTGGGGTGCACTTCTTTCCCCCATGAAGAAGTAAATTCCTGTTAGGAGCTGAACTGACAGAGCCACTGGTAATAAGGGAGGGTCAGCAACTGAACAGCTGTCTCAAACAGAACTAGGGGCACCCCCACTCCAGAAGCCACATGTGGACTGGTTTCAGGGGATGCTCAGATTAGATAAGGCCTAAGCAAGCATAACCCTGAGCAAATCTGTGACATTGTATACACATCATTTTGCAGAGGCCTTAAATAGCTGATAATACAAAGGAATTCTTTAAAGCCAATAATTAGTAATTCTCCAAAGAGAATTTAAGTAACAATATTTTTACCCAGAAGAATTCTATATATAGTCACATTAATTCTGTAGTTCTCCAAGATATCAAAAAGGGAAAGCAAATACCACCAGATGGTTTCAGATATATACAGGAGTATTCCACTCCTTCCCTACCAGGAAACACTAGCATAATACTTAAGAAAACAGTCATAAATAGTGATATGTTCATGAATAAGTGGGGTTTTGTATAAAATACAGTTTTATGTTGACATAAAACCAGTTCACTGTTGCAGACCTTGAAATTATCCATCATTTCCAGGAAAATGAAAAAAATGCTTTAAAGCTGAGCCACATCAAAGAATATTTCCAAGAGTTATTATTATAAAAATAACAGGTGATATTGATGTGACAAAGTAACGTTAGCAATTACACATGGCAAAGTTCCCTTTGTTACAAAGGCATCATAACTAAGAAATTGTAAACTTTAGGTACAAGATAACTGATTTATTTTACTTAGTCATTATGTCAGAGGATGTTACAAAATCAACTAGTTTTTGGCAGAAAAAGGCAGAAGGAGTTTATGGAAATAGAAATTACTACAGCGAAATTGTAGGGAACAGTGGAATACAGATAATTCCTTCTTACAATATTGAGACAACTAACACATAAATCACAGATACTGCAGCAAAGGTCTAGTTGTCGTGGTGCCATATGACTAGAAAATAGCAAATCTATATTTTACAAAGGGAAAGAAAAGCAATCTGACCAACTACAGACCTGTTTGTTTGACCTCAGTAATAGGTGAGGCTTTTGAATAAATATTGAAGGAAAAAATAAATTACATAGAGGTAAAAGCGATAAAATGCAATATTATTTTACCAAAGGCAGATCATGCAGACTAACCTGATATCTTGCTTTGATAAGATAATCTTGGGAAGATTGGTTGATTTTCTAAACAAAGAAATTCAGTAGACTTAGTTTTTAGTAAAGCATTTTATACAGTACTACATGAGGAAATTGTTGCTTAAGTTTTAAAAGATAGGGATTAATATAGTAAGGTAGATAAGAAACAAGGGAGAAAATAAGGAGAACTGTTGGACTTCACAAAGTTTACCAGTGAAGTTCCTCCAGAACTGATCTTGGGATCAATCACATTGAATATATCCATTAATGAACTTCACGCAGAAAATAGTGTGGGGCTGTGAAATTTGTAAACCCAAATTGGAAGACATTACCAATACAAAGGAGAAAAATTATAAAGGAAGATATGGATGACCTTGAGAGCTGGATTTGTAGAAATGTTCATACATTTGGGGACTAACAGCAAGAATTTCTGCTTTAAGCTCTACACTTATCAGTTGAAAATGACAATGGAAGAAAAGGACCTGGGTGTATTAATCAGTCAGAAGGGGCACTGTCCCCGACTACACAGATGTTACTGCGCAATCATTTAGTACTTGCTGCTAAAGTACTGCTTGCTGCTAAAACCAGTTACTGTGCAGTCCTTGCAGCACAAGGGTTGTTTCCAACCCTACTGCACAGTAGCAACAACCCCACTGCCCACCAACATTACGTCACCGTAGCTCATCACTACAGCAACGTAGCATCTCGTGTAGATATACCCAGGGTGACTAAAACCACCAGTGAGATACAGTAATGAAAAAGGCATATGTGATCCTTATCACATATCCAGAAGGTATCACACAAGTTCTTTCCAGGACCAGTAGAGAGGTGTTAATGCCTTTATACAAGGTGCTGATAATACATGATCTGAAACACTGAATACAGTTTTGATCTCTCGTGTTCAATAAAGATGAATACAGACTAGAACAGGTACATGGAAAGGTTGCTAGAACAGTGATGGAATGGAGAGTCTATCATATTAGAGTAGATCAGCTTAGTTTGTTTAGGTTAGAAGTATGAAGACTAAGAGGGGAGACGATTGCTGCCTCTAAATACATCAGGAGGGTAAATATGAGGGAGAACTTTTTAAGCCAAAGGACAATGTTGGCACACAAACAAATGGTTATAAATTGGCCATGAAAAATTCAGGCTGGAAATTAGAAGTTTCTAGCTATGAGTGCAATGAAATTCTGGAACAGCCTTTTAGTAAGAGTACTGCGTGCAAAAGGCCTACCTAGTTTTAAGATGGAACTTAATAAGCTTACAAAGGGATAATATAACAAGGTTACCTGTAATAGATGCAACCTAGATTCAGTGAATTAGAAGTTACCTTCTGAAACCATGCCTTTGCTTATCTCCTTCAATCACTAGAGGGAGGTCTGTGCATTTGGTGGTTCTAGGGCCAGCCAAATATATGGGACAATTTTCCATGAAGCTTCAATAGGGGCTCATCACTGAAGTGGGATTAATTTAATGAGAGGCAGTAGAGTTAAATCATTCCTCATTAACAGCCTTGTTAGCATTACCTAGAAAAAGTAATGAAGCATAGATCTATGTTGTTTTTCCATGAATGTGTTGCAGAATGTCCATTTAACGGAGGGGGTTCCCAAAGTAGGTGTGGCAAAGAATTATTCTCATGTCCTTAGATGAAATGGTATTTCCATGGACTCAGAACCAGGGTTGAGTCTTGAATGTAGAACAGTACCTCACACTCGAGCTATGGACCAGGTCTGTCCTCATCTTGTTTAGGACCTTCTGTACTAAGGTAAAGAGTGACAGAACAGAAGCAAAGGGTCTGCCTGATTTTTGTGCAAGTTTCCCCATAACCTCCCCAACTCCTTCTGAACACCTGCTAAAATGGTAAGAATAGACTGGTTGGTTGGTTAGTTGCCAATGGCTATGCATTATGCATTGTATTTTTCAACCAGCAGCACAACCATCTTCATATGCAGCCAGTTTGGGGGATTTCCCAATTCTTTAGAAATTTTAAAATAAAAACATGAAATTCATTTTCACGTGAAGACTTTGACTCTGCTGCCTTGCTGAAATTGGTTATTAGGGCCAGATCCAGATGTGCAGGCACGTGTGGTTTGTGGCACTACAAACCTCTTTGCAGCACCACAAACCACATGTGCTGCACATTAAACCATGTGTGGCTGGGGCAAAATTTGCTACCGGGATTTCCTGGTATCAAAAAAAATAAAACCTGGAAAAAAAGTGACACAAAGCACGCCAAAGTGCTGTGTGCAGGACTGCTTGCTCTCCCATCTCTGTGCATTGCAGAACCCCCACATCCCAACTGGCTGTGGTTCAGTGTGCCTTCCCCAGTTGGGTGATCGAGGCACGGGGCTTGGAAGGAGCTGCAGGGGTAGGGTAGGTCACACCCCCCAGCCTCTCCCCTGCATCTCTTTCCAAGCCCCGCGCCCCTGATCGAGGAGCCAGGGCCAGGAGCTCCTTACTGCCCATGTCCCCTCCCAGCAGCAGGCCCCCTTCCCCTCCCCCCCCCAAGAGACATCTGTCTCCTGGCCCAATGTTCCCTACCAGCCTCTGGGCTAGCACGCAGGGGGAGCCTGGAGCTCCCCCCAGTGGCAGCAGGGCCCCATTGCAGGGCTGCAGGGACTTGAGAGTAAATTTTCTCCCTAATCACTGGCATGTGTAGACACCTACCCAAAAACCCTTACTGGGCGCGTCTACACGTGACACTACATCACCATAGCAACACGCTATGGCAATGTAACATCTGCAGGCAAAAACTGAGACTGCAACTATGTCGCCATAGCAACATGCTCCCTCAGTATAGCATGTTGCTATGGTGATGTACAGCTAAAAGGAGCCACGTGCCACGCGCACGACACAGGGTGTCAGTGCGGGCTGTTACTGCGCCATCATTTAATACTTCTAAAAGGAATGGTGCCATAAGGGCACATGTAGATGCACCCACTGTGTAGTAGCTTACTGCACAGTAAATCTAGGCTGGAGTAAATGCATGTAACGATGTGCCCAGTGTGATCAAATCTAAAAGCATTTCCTTGGCAAAGGCACTGCTTTTTCTATCTGTCTATTTTAGGCTCTGATCATCACCTTATAGTACACTAGAGCCCCAATTTAGTAAACTGTCTGAACATGTTTTAAAGTTCAGCATGTGTTTTAAGTCTATCTCTATTTAGAAAAGCATCTGCTTAGTTTTTTTGAATTGCTGAACCATGGTCCCTAGCACAGAGGTATTTCAATGGACAACGTTTACCTTTCAAACCACAGCCATTTTTTGCCTACTTGTAGCTGTTAAAAAAAAAAAAACCCTCCAAGAACTGCATTCACTGGAAGAAGCAGCTCAGTAGTTTGACCCAGCTCTGCAGCTTCTGTATAGATCAGGTGCTTCAATAGGGCTTTTGGCACTTTTATCTAATGCTGAGTGAACCAGCTTTAGCTAAAAGTGCCAAAAAGCCCCACTGAAGTGCCCAACCTATACAGATGTTGGGTGAGTCAGGTCCAACTAACACGGTGCCTCTTAGGACATGTGCTAAGTTCGGCATAGGAGTGCACCAAGTTTAAAGTAAAGTGCTGTGTTTTTTGTTTTTAACATCTGCAAGCAGCCCACGATTATAGCCTTTGCCAAATAAAGGGTTATAAGTTTTATGGATATATGTTTTTGTTAAATAATAATATTTTCCTCCATATTACTCATGCTGAGAAAATGGCTGCATGCCATTTGTGCTCAAATCACATTCCACTTCCAGTTTCCCTTCAAAAAGATTGCTCAACTAGGCAAAGACCAAGAAACATTTCTAGCTGAAATCTCCAGAAAGAATGGAATGAAATGGAAACCATGATGCACAGTTTATAATAGCAGGAATAGAAGTGCCCACCATGAAGTTAAGTATTAAAGTAAAATATTTAGATCGTGGGAGGAGGGGAGAAAATTATGGCCCAATCTGATAAGGTGGTATATAAATTAAGTAAATAAAAAAAACCCTCACTTAATATAATTACTCAAGTTAGTAAGGACTATTCATGTATGTAATAGCTGCCAGATCAGGGTCTTTGAGTACAAGAAAGAAGCACAGTTTAACAAGGATGAAGAAAAAAGACAATTGTACAAAGAAATTGAGGTAGTGTATGATGTGATTCACAGGACACAGTTAGGGTTTGTTTTGACCTGAGGCCTTATAGATCAGTATTTGCCAGGAGGGTGGAGGGGGAGAAAAAAAAACCCTGCTGCTTACAACCATTTAAAAATGAAAAGCCAGCTGCTCCCTGAGCAGAGCTTGATTCTTTCAGTGCCTTTAACAGCACAGCATATATTCAGGGGAGGGGAATTCATGAGGCCCTGTGGACCTACACCATGGCATTACACAAAAATGCAAAACAGAACAATGGGTGGCCTCAGAGGTTCCATCTGGCTCACCATTAACAAGGTTAAAGTGAAGTGGGTTTCCTTGGCTATGACATATACCATTTATGTTTTAGGTTTTAAAATAGGGCTGGGGATAGAACAATTGTAAATGTTCACAAGAAGAGTCAGGTAATATGAGGGTGAACACATTTGGCATTGATACTCTGCAAAAAATATTTAATAAAAATGTCCATTAATTTATAAGCAGAGATCTTGTTTATCCAAGAAGTTTTCAGGATGTAAGAATTTTAGCATTTCAGCTAACTATTGAAATTATTAGCTACGGGCTTGGGAAGTGCTGAATACTCCTCAGTGCTTGTGGTGGTGAGAGAATCTGGATTTGGATAGGGGTTTCAGGCTAATGGTGTAGGTAAATGGAGTTCCATTGTATTTAACAAAACAGTGATTAGTCAGAGCCACCAAAATGCTGTTAAGATACCATATTTACTTGATTCCAAGACAAGGTTGTTTTCCCCCATTCAACATAGGGAAAACAAAGCTGTGTCTTAGAATTGAGTGTCAATTGAAAACGCAGTCAGAAGAGGCTGCAAGAATCCACTCAGTAAGGCACATGGCAGCAAGAGGACAAGTGGCAGAAGGAGCAGGCAGTGGCAGGGAGTAAGTGATAGAGGGTCAGCCCTAGTTTGGGGGCAGGTGGCAGGAAGGGTAAGTGACAGGTGGGTCAGGCATGGGGCAGATGGCAGGGACTCCAGTCGGCAGGAGGGCAGCAGGCACTGGCAGGGTAAGTGTGGGGGAGCAGGTGCTTGGGGGAGTGGCAAAAGGGTAGGAGTCAGTCCACCACTACCACCCCCAAAATACACACTACTGTTTTCATCACTGCTTGCTCCTCCTCCCAATGCATTCTCTGCCATAGCAGTGGATGGATGAATTTAAGACAACCCTTCAATAATTGGTTTATATACATGAGGAAATTATACTAACTTTATAAATTCTCCATATAAAAAATCTAATTATTGGGGTGGGAGCATCAGGTTAAATTCAGAGTTGTCTTAGATTTGGGTAAATGAAGCAAATACTGCTACAAATATTTATTGATTTTTTTTTTTTAAATCCAGAAATATAACTTTAAATACCAAATGTATTAAGTTATTTTAAACTGTTTCTATTACTTGGCAAATATTAATTTTCACACCCCACTGATTTTAGAGCATTATCTCCATTTTACAGAAAGGGCAACTGAGCATGACAGGTAAAGTGATTTGAATTAGCCCTAGGCACACATTTGTATTATCTTGCAAAATATAATGAAGCCCTCTCTTCCTAGTATTCATAGAGCCTATGACTGATATGGTAGGAATTATGAACATTTCATTTTTCATTTGACCCTTTCCTCAAGAATTGCTTTTAAAGGGCAGAAAAGGACCTTGAATATGAACCAACAGTGTGCTCTTGTTGTGAGGAAGGATAACAGCATAGTGGGCTGCATTAGTAGGAGCACTGCCAGCAGACTGAGGGAAGTGGATTCCCCGCTATTCTGCACTGGTGAGGCCCCCACTACAGAAAGGATGCAGCAAGTTGGAGAGAGTCCAGCGGAGGGGAACAAAAATGGTTAGAGGGCTAGGGAACATAACTTATGAGAAAAGGCTGAGGGAACTGGGCTTATTTAGTCTGGAGAAGAGAAGACTGAAGGGGGTTTAATAACAGCCTTCGACTACCTGAAAGGTGGTTTCAAAGAGGATGGAGCTAGACCAGGGTCGGCAAGCCCTGGCATGTGTGGCGAGCATGGCACGCAAGGCCATTTTCCTTGGCATGCGTTGGAGCTTGGGTGGGGGGGTAGCAGCTGTTTGCAGCCTCCCAACTGCAACTGACCCCGGCTCTGGGTAGCTGCTGCCAGCTAGCTTGAGGGTCAGGGACTTTGGGTGGGGGGCAAGGGGCACAAGCAGGGCTGGGGGGGCTATTGTGGGGGGACCCTCACAAAACAAATACACAAGATTAAAGGGAGTATCAAGTTTTATTTATTCTCACCAGGTTTACAAATTTTAGAAAATCTGGTATTTACTGTAAAAAAGGGCAACATTTATGATTATTAACTATACTAATACGCAGTGTATCCTGCCACATACCCCCTGCCCTCGTTTTGTTTTTCTGGCCAAAAACATTGCCTACCCATGAGCTAGACTGTTCTCAGTGTTGGCAGATGACAGAACAAGGAGCAATGGTCTCAAGTTGCAGCAAGGGAAGTTGAGCTTAAATATTGGGA
Source organism: Alligator mississippiensis (assembly GCF_030867095.1). Lineage (NCBI taxonomy): Eukaryota > Metazoa > Chordata > Crocodylia > Alligatoridae > Alligator > Alligator mississippiensis. The sequence continues at coordinate 91,323,046 of NC_081824.1, forward strand.
AAATCTGTCTCACTAGGAAGGTAGTAAAATACTGGAACAGGCTACTCAGAACTCTCCATCCTTGGAGATTTTCAAGACCCTGCTAGACAAAGCTTTGGCTGGGATAATCTAGTTGGGGATGATCCTACTTTGAGCAGGAAATTGAACTGGATGACCTCCTGAGGTCTCTTCCAACCCTAATTTTCTAGGATTCTCTGATTCATTCTAAGTGCCATGTCAGGTAATACTGAATCTTTGGATTTAAATGTTGTGATTTTTTACTTAATTATAAGGTTTCTTGCAGTTAAGTGGTCATTATTTAGATGTGGTATGGGTTTCATTTCAGAGCTTATATTAGAATTTCACTAATTTTTGTGCCAGGTTAATTTAGTAAAGCATAGAATAGCCTTTTCTTTAAAAAAAAACCCAACTGAACCAGACAATCTGGAATCTGGTGGAATAAATTCAGTTTTCTGTCCTGTTGATCATGCATCTTCGCATAATAAGACACTTGAAAATGATAGCATCTTCCAGGAATATTGCTTCTTGTCTAGAAGGCTTAAGATCTAGATGTTATATTAAATATTTTTCATCCTTTTTCAACCATTATGAATTCTATATTGTTTATACCCGATTGCTATTTCAGTTATGACATTATTTTAAATTCTGTGACAACAAATGTTTGTGTGCATAACACATTGGTAAAGCAGGTAGGTTGGTTAAAAGTTTAGTCACATTTTCCCTACTACTTCCATCATATTTTGTTTTCTATGTTCTCTTGTCTTAAAGCAATATATCCTTTCCAAGGGAAGATCAAAAAATATAATGGATTATGGATGTGGCAGAAATGACTCCATAGTTAGTCAAGTTGAATTTTGCGTGTAAAATAATTGTTTCAAACTTTTGAAAAATGTATGAAGAAACCAGTGCACCCTCCTCAAAATTGCTCTTTGATTACAGAGTATATTATCTGATCATTTACAAGTACTTGTAGTGTATGAGTCGTAATTAATTTTTTTAAAAGGATCCTTTAAAAAATTTAACAATCAGTGTCAGACTTATTTTGTTCTGAATGATAATCTTAATAATGGGATAATGTATACTTCATAAATTCCATACAGTCAAATTTGATTGAAATTGCATATATTCTTAGGAATCAGGTTATAATTAAACTAAGCTGCAAATTGTTACTGATTAATTGTCAGGATCATATCCTATAGCCAAATCCTTCTTAAGTGATGTCAAAGGGGGCAACCAATTGTGATCCTTCCTCTTTACTACTTCACATGCTCTAGTATAATAAATTTAGACAGTAAGGAACTGTGTCCCTGCTAAGAGTTATGATTAGTACAGTGATTCTAAACCATGGTGCCATGAAATTCTTTTAAGGATGTCACAGCGTGCCGTAAAATATTAGCATTGTTAGGTGTGCATACATCTACACATGATGCACAAGATTCCCAATAAGAATTTACAGTGAATTTACGTTCTGACCTGTTCTGGTCTTTCTGAGTTCCTTGCAGCAAAAGAATAGCTCTATTATTTTTCTGTTGTCAAACGAACAAGTGAAAATCCCTGGCGTTTTCTGAGGGATACTATGAGTCTAATAAGAGGTTCCCTGAGCAAAAAAAGGTTTGAGAACCACTGCATTAGTAGATAACTTGGCCATAGTTGTCATTATTTAATGCTTCCATGGCTGCATGATAACTCCCGTATTTTGTCCGAAAGCAGTTCCACTGTAGTGGTTCATTTCAGATTCTCTGAATCACCTCCCCTAGAATATGGAGACATCAATTAAACATCATGTCTAGGGAGGCTAAGATAGACAGTCCCTACTGTACCTTCACAGTTTCCTACTATCTTTCTAATAGTCCTGCTCTTATCATCCACACTCTCATGATCCCTGGTTACTTTCCCTTCAGGTTCTTTATGAAGATAGGAAAATGTTTAAAAAATGGTGTGATATACAGGCAGTCCTTGGACTTACGACACAAATGGTTCCTGAAAACTGTGTCCTAAGTCAAAACATAGTAACTCTGAACTAATTTTCTCATAAGAAGCAATGTTAGAAATGGGGGGTTGGTTCCTGAACCAAGGCTCAATACCCTATTTTTACCAAAAATACCCCAGAATTTGGTATTCGATCAATTATAGATGAGTAATATAGCTACATTAATGTATTTATATTGTAAATAGCAATCATATTGATTTGGAAGGACTTCTTTGAGGTGACTTTGCTGGACTTTTTCAAAGGCTCTTGGTTGGACTTTTTGAAGGGTTCTTGGCTGGATTCTTCTCAGGAGTCTTGGCTACAGGTTTTTCTGGAGTCTTGTCTGCTTTCTTAAAGAAAGCGTCCAAGGAAGTTTGGACAGATATTCTCCAGGAAGGTGAGTGATGCAGTGAACTTGTTCACTGGCGTGGCATCACATCGGATCAAGCACTGTAAAGTTGAAACTGACGTCATAAAGTTGAAACAGGGTGTCAATTTATAAACGTTGTAAGTGCGAAACGTTGTAACTTGAAACGTTGTAAGTCGAGGACTGCCTGCACTCTGTTACCATATACACTGAAATGCCATAATCATAATTGTGGTGATGCTGATTGATTCTGCTATAGGATGGAGTCAAATTTTCTTGGGTACCTTAATTATGCATTTCCTATGTTAATATACTTACGTCAAACATACAGTCCCTGGGCTAAATTTGGCCCACAACTCCCTTTGCCAATTTCAAATACTTTCCATTTGAATCTGTTTGTAGCAGCTCCGTAGGGGCAGTAGGAAGCTGCAGCCAGAGTGGATGGATCTCAGAAGGCATCTTGTGCCTGACTGGACACAGGTCACTGACTCTTAACCTTGCATTTCCCCAACTCCTCCTCTTCTTTTCATTCACTCCTTCTTCCTGTGCACAACAGGTGTTTATACAGGCCCCACCTTCACAACACAGCTCCAGAACAGGATCCTTTTCAGGATTCCTCCATGCTAAACTCTGAAGGAGAGAACTTGTTTTTTCTCTTTCCCTTATATGCAGGACATTGCAGTACTTCACAACACTATGGAGCGAGCTTCAGGGCAGTTTTCAAGGTGCAGGAAGGGAAAAGGGAAAGGGAGAAGATGGGATAAGCAAAAGTGGCTTACAGCAGTTACTGTCTGATCCCAAAGAGAATCCAAGAATCAAATAAGTCAGAAATCAGTCTTAAAGCTAAGAATTCTTTTGTATTAATTTGCAAGTTCAAGTTTGCGATGGTCACTCTGGCAGTAATAATACCCTCTCTTTCTTAGAGAGATTTATTCACATCTCTTGATGTGACACTTAATTCCACATCCACAAGGAAGTACCTGTGATTCATAGAGGGTGGTAGTAGGTTCTACAACTCCGCTTTTCCTTAGCCTCAAGAATCTTCCCCATAGCCCTTTTGATGGTTGCTGGCTTTTTTCTGGAAGCAGGGGTAGCAGTCTATCCATACCTTAACAGTGGCCTACTACAGGAGACTTTAGCTAAGTTTTGATCATCCTGTGAGGAACAGAGCCTATTCCAATCACAGGGACTCCTGATCAACCAACTGTCAAGTTGCTAGGGGCTCACCTTGGCTTAGTGTCACTAAAGGCATACCTCCCACATGACCTCTTTTACCTCCCACTAAGAGAGCTTTTTCTGTCAGTCAAGAAGTGGCCAACAACAACATTAAAGAACTGTCTACCCATCATAGGTTCTGTGGCCCTCTATACTTTTGTATCATACCAGACATCACTTCAGGATCATAGAATCATAGAAAGTGAGGGTTGGAAGGGATCTCAGGAAGTCATCTGATCCAACCCCTGCTCAAAGCAGGACCAGCCCCAACTATATGATCCCAAGGCTTTATCTAGCCAGGTCTTAAAAACCTTCAAGGATAGAAATTCCACAACCTTTCTGGATAACCTGTTCCTGTGTTTATAATCCTCCTAGTGAGATTTTTTTCCCCCCCTAATTTCTAACCTAAACTTCCCTTGTCCTACAGGCTTGCCTGTGTATGATTACTCCTCAGGGAGAGACTTGTTTCCCATGCCTATTGCAATAACTAACTAAGTCTTCTCTTTAACAATCCAGTAACACATGCAACCAGGCACTATTTGCATTTTGCTTCCCAATGTCACAATAAGGACTTTGGGGTTTCTCACTGAAGGACTGGGGAGTACCTTTAGGAGAGCTTCAGGTTCAGAGTTTATGGTCATAGGAAGCTCCACATTACCATACTGAAAATCAGAGCAGTATAATTTTCCTACCATTCCTTTGTTTACGTTAAAGGGTATTGTGTTCAAATTTTGACAGACAACTTCACCACAGTGTTCTATATCAATGGACAAGGAGGTGCCAGGTCTCTCACCCTATGGAGAGAGGCAGTTAGTTTATAGCCATGTACATAGAACACCAAATTTACCTGTCCTAAGTATGATTTTCTGGTTTCCAGAGCATAGGAGGAAACCACTAAAGCAGTGGGAGATTTTAAGTCCCAAGTGAGAGAACAAGGAGTTAATGCTCAGGGTCATTTTCAGAATGGGTCCTCTTACCACAGGCTTCTTTCCAAAAAAAAGTCATCAGAAAATACCCCTCCTCTTGCTGCAATTGAGGGCTCTGCTTGGGTTAGCCTTAGATGTAGTTATGACAGAGTGGTCTCTAAAACTAAGGCTGTGTGAAGCTTCGGTCGCTGATTCGATTAAGAGGAGATTCGGCCCGATTTGGCAGCTGAATCTCTGAATCTGAATCAAATCAGGAGATCCATTAATGTCTCCAAATCTAATTGGAAGCCTCCAACTCAATTCGGAAAGATTCCGAGAGATTCAATGATTTGGCCATGTACACAGCTTTATATGTTTTTTTCAATGTACCTCGAGGTACCAGGCACGGCTTATGAATGCTGAGATGGTGAGGTGGATGGAGCATCCAATGGGAGCGTGGGGGGGGGTGTCCCTGCACGCTCAGCAGTGGACCCAGAAGTGGACCAGACGTACTTCCAGTCCATTTCTGGGTCCGCTGTGGAGCACGCAAGGGACCCCTGCCCTGCCCCCTGGTTTGGCGACTAGTGCCTCCTGGGTCTGGTGGGGCACCTGGGGTCCCCCCGCAGCCAATCGTTGAGCTGGGGAGGCGTGGCAGGGAGTCCCCCACGCGCCCGGTGGTGGACCTGGAAGTGGACCAGAAGTCATTCCAGTCCACTTCTGGGTTTACCGCTGAGTGTGCTGAGGACCCCCCTACACTCTTATGGGGCACTCCATGTGTCTCACCATCTCGGCATTCACGAGCCATGCCTGGTACCTTGAGGTATGTAGAAAAAACATATAAAGCTGTGTCTATGGCCAAATCACTGATTCTCTGAATCAGAATTGAATCTTTAGGTTCAGATTTGGCCCAATTGAATCGGGACAGTGATCCGAATCAGCAAATCGAATCACCGTCCCCTGAATCGGGCTGAATTCGAATCTGAATTGAATACTGCCCACTTCACACACCCCTATCTAAAACCATGCTATAAGACCACTTGGATAGACCCAGCATCTTTGGTAAGGGCTTTCATCCATTCCAGGCTATTTCCATAGCATCCCTGCATAACATCCCCATAAATGATATCTCCAAGACAGTCATCTGGAGCTCTATTAATATATGAATACATCATTGCACTATTGTAAAAGCCTCTAGGCCCAGTGCCATGCTTTGCAGAACAGTTCTACAATTGCTGTTCACCTAGAGGGACTCTGAGAGCTGCCTCTACATGTCAGCCCTGCTGTGGTTCCTACTAGTGAGAATGTATATGCGGACACTTTCTTGAAGGAGAAAAAGAAGTTAGTTACCAGTAACTGAAGTTCTCCGAGTTGTACTGACCATGTATGTATTCAGATCCCTCCTTTCTTCCCCACTTTAACACAATCAATGCAGTATAGAACTCTGTGATCGAGAAGAAACTGAGAAGCAGGAAGTGCGTATCACCTATTGTCCCTTCAGGGAGGTGCTGGGGCAAACTGTAGGTGCTGTTAGGGTAGTAACTGGTTGAAACTTGGGCATGAGACATACCCACTAGTGAGAATGTATGTGTACAGAAAGCACCTCTTAGACTTGTTTCCATATTTTACATGAAATCAGTCACTTAATAAACGACAAGTTGTTAGATAAAAAGGAAGCATATTTCCCACTTTTTGCTTCTTATCATCTCTCTGTCATATTTTAAAACAGGTGTCAAATTATTCAGGCCCCATGGGCCAGTCTGCAGGCCAGATCAGGCCCACAGACACCCCCACTCCACTTTCTGAGTGCTGTATGTGGTGCAGTCTGGCCTGGGCATCTACTGCATGGAGTGCAGCTGCCATTCTAACCAGACTGTGTCTCAGGTAGCATCCCTTCTGGCCACTCCAGGATCTGTGCCACAGACAAGACAGGTACCAAACCAACTGGAGTAGCCACCAAATCAAGTATCCTTGGGCGGGGTCGGGGGGAAGTAGGAGGAAGGGGTAGGGTTCATGGGTCAGATCTAGTCTGTGGGCCAGGCCTGCAACACCGGCCCTGCCATTTTAGGATCTGCTCAGACCCAGGGGAAGCACTGGGGACCAGTTGGGAGGGCTCCACAGACTGGATCTGGCCCACAGGCCATATGTTTGACACCCCTGTTTTAAAAGAACAAAATAAACCCTGCTTTGTTTGCTTAGGAAGAAAAGACACACATGCTTAGTTTCAGGACAGGACACAGTAAGTGTTCAGTTTTAGTTGCTGCAATTGAATTTCCTTTAAAAATTTAAAGTGATTAATCATATGTCTTTATAAATCCTTTATTTTGTAAAATACTATGATTCATTTTCACATCACTTGACAAAGATTGGATAGGTACAATTTGGAAATGAATCTGCAATTTGGTTTAAAGAAATATATAAAATAGCTTTTTTCAGATATCTCTAAAGTTAAGCATAATTAATTAGTAGTGAAATGTAGCTATAATAAAAATCCTCTTTGATTTGGGGTATCTACTGTTATATCCCATTACATTTGATTTAATTAATAAAGTTAGATTTTATTTATTTTAATTCACTTCATTAAATGTAAAAGAAAAAGGGACACATTTGCTCTCAGAACACAACCCTTTTTAGGTTATCTTGGTCTAGGAAAGGAAAAATTAACTTCTTGCAGAGGAAGATCTGAATTCCAGATATATTTATTCTTTTTGCAAAGTCATATCATGTTTTGATTCCTTATTTTTTTGAAAAATCTCTCTAAATTATTTTGAGTTTCCTTAATACTACCAATTATTAAATACGTGTTGAAAAATGGTAGCAAAATGTGCACATTTTCCCCAATACTTACCTGTCTTAATACTCTCTAATTTTTGTAAACATTTCTATCATCGCTTTTAAAAAGTGTATCTTATTGTATGTGATGTCATTCACTTCTTGCATTATTTTCATTTGAAGAACCATAAGTTTATAATTCTATCAAAGTCTCAATAAAAATGGGAAGAAGCCAGACTATCAACCCTTTCTCTCTGAAATTAATGGCTTCAGGTTGTCCTAGCCACCACAGCTTATTTTAAATTAGGTTGTAGAACAGGGACAGGCAGTTATTCTGGCTGGAGGGCTACTTAATGAAGTTTGGTGAGCTTTTGAGAGCTGCATGGGTAGCCCCACCCCTTGACAGTTGCCCTGCCCCATCTTAGGTCCAGAAGTCCTACCCCTAACCCCTGACCATTGCCACCAGAAGTCCTTCCCCTCCCCCCCCAGAAATACTCTTTTTGGGAGGGGGGTGGGGGTTGCCATCTTAGAACCAGAAAAAAAACAAGTTATACACTAAAAGTCAAACACCTTCTATAACATGTTTTAATTTTATTACAAAAATATTTCTGTCATGATTGGATTTTGCATAGTGTATATAGAAGTGATTGCATAATAGCTCAAAAATTAATTGTTAGTCTAGTATATTGCGTGGGATGCTGTCTGGTGAGGTGTAGAGGGGCTTTGGGGGGGTTGTGAGGGGGTGTGGTTGTGTATGAGGGCATAGGGTATGTTGCGGTGTTATGTATATGTGGAGGGTTGTGGGGGCAGGGTGTGGGTGTGTGGTGTTTGTGGGGTGTGATGGGGGGGTGAGGACCCCCCCACACCCCTCTGCGTGGCACAGCAGCAGGCAGGGGTGCTCAGGGAACTCGTGCCCAGCACAAGCATTAGTGCCTGAGGAAGCACAGCTCTGGCCGGTGCTGCACATCACGGCGTGGGGCACAGCCCCTGCCAGGCCATCTCTGTCTCCAGCACTGCCTTCTGTAGATGTGCAGCCCCCCAACTTGCATGGAATGAGAGGATAGCCACATGTGCTGGAACCAGCTGCTCCCCCACCCGCTCCTACGCAGGTCCTGCATCAGACTTCCCTCCCATGTGAGTGCAGGGGCTGCATGTGCGTGATGAGGAGTGCTGGCAATAGAGACAGCCTGGCAGGGGCTGTGCTTCTTGCCATGATGTGCAGCACTGGCCAGCCAGAGCTGCGTGCCTCCAGGCATGAGCACCATAAGCACCCCCACCTGCTGCTGCTGCTACTATTGCCTACCAGGGCTGCACTCCATGGGGGGCGTGTGTGGCGGGGTCCCAACTCCAACATGCTCCCTGCCTCTGCCCAGCTGCAGCTCTGCCCCGACCCCCACAGCTTCCTTACCTTCTGCCCAGATCAAGTGGGAAGCCCAGCAGGTCCCCGGTGGCTGCAGCAGCAGCAGCAGCAGCCCTGCAGAGAAGCATGCTGAATGGGCTGGGCCCTCCTGCCCAAAAGGTTGTGCACTAGCAATGCATAGGGGGTACACGCAGGTGCACATGCACCCCCTGAGCTTGGCGGCACACCCCCTGCAAAAAGGCCTCGCCGACACTGCCGGCAGTGTCTGCAGGAGGTCACTGATCGCCGCCGCTGACACTGCCGGTGGCACCTGTGGGTGGTCACTGACTCCTGTTTGGCACTCATCACCACTCTCCCTGCCACTGCCAGTGCTGTGGCCGCCTGTGGGAGCTCCCCGCTCACCACTGCCATGCTCCCGATGCTGATAGTGCCACCGCTGCCTGTGGGAGCTCACCATGACCCCCAGCCTCTGGGGGTACATGGCTTTCATGAGGGTGGGAGTGAGGTGCAATAGGGTATGTTGGGGGCATGTGTATATATAGATGCCTTGCTGCCACCCTTGTGAGCAGAAGAGCTGGGCAGGCTGCAATTTTTTGGTGGGTGGTGCAGGCCAGATGAAAGTACCTGGTGAGCCAGATGCAGCCTGCAGGCCATATTTTGCCCACCCCTGTTGTAGAACTTAATGCACCAGCTCACTGTTTCATCATATTGAGGGAACATTCTCAGTGGTTTGCCACTCACTAAGTAAAATGAGACTAGAAGAGCCCACACTGGGAGACAACCACCAGCCTCCAACTGTACAAGTGATAATCTCAGAGTTTAAGAGGAAAGCAGCACTGAAAAATAAGCAAAGTAGTCTACCCCTAGCCTTAAAACTATTCTAGCTCAGACTTTTATGAGTAGAAAAAAGGATTGGGCTGTGCTTCACTCTTCTAATTCTCCTTTTCATTCTTTCCCTTTCTCTTCCCTTCAGCTAGGAAAAGAAAGGAAACAAGAAAGGATTTATATGTTTGTATTTTTAAAGGGAAAAGAAAAAAAAACATCTCTAGAAGGAAAAATAATTTCTCCCAAACCTTCTTGCTGCTGGACACCCCACCCCCACACCATGTTAGGTCCAGGGTTGCAGATGTAAGGAAGAAATAAACCTTCCATTTTCAGCACTCTGCATGACTCTCATCCTCATGGTCAGTCAGAAACTAAAAGGAAGGATGCTTTATCCAATGTGTTCCCCAATACTTCATCCACCTACATGGCCCCTCCTGTCCCGCTCCCCCATCACTGTGGTGTCTTCAGTGCATTTATTTTTGAAACAGCTCTGGGGAATAAGGAAGTATTTCCTCCATGTTACAGATAGGGAACTTAAGCATATAGGCCCAGATCCTTAAAGATCCCTGAAATCAATGGGTGGATAATAACTACATTTCTTTGAAAGAAGTTCAGATTTATTTTAAAAGTATGTAACTGACCAATTTACACTAATTTCAGTGGGAAATAGGTGCTTAAATATCTTTTAATAATTGACTTGCCTCAGATCACACAGAAGCAGGGCCTTGATCCCAGGTTTTTCATTTCATAGACCATTGATTCTTAACCAAGGTGCTACAGTATCCTTTCAAGGATGTCACAAAGTGCCATGCAGTGTTAGTGCTGTTAGGTGTGCAAACATGATAAACCCAGAGATTCCAATAGGAATCCATAATGGTAAAGCCATTCTGACCTGTTGTGGTCTCTCTGAGCTTTTTGTAACAAAAAATTACTCTATTATTTTTTTGTAGTCAAAAGATGAGTGAAAACAAAAGAGATGGAATTTCTGAGGGATGCCTAGAGTCTAAAAAGGTTAAAAACCACTGTTCTAGGCTAATGTTCAAGTCACTAAACTGTTTTCTCTCCCTTCTTTCTCCTCTATATGTGCTACAGTGAAGAAGGTATTTCTTCTTGACATAGCAAGATCTCCTTAGTGTTCTGTGAGCCAGCAAGCTGCATTATTGGTTCATGGAAACCTCTTACTTCAACCTCCAGCTGCTTCCATTTCAATCACCCAGAAACTTGTGCTCTAAGTCAGTTTGAGTTAAGAAGCCTCTGTTTTATAGTTCTAGTTCCTCTGAATGTTTCATAGTTTCATAGTTAGTAGGGCTGGAAGGGACCTAAGTAGATCATCAAGTCCGACCCCCTGCCATGGGCAGGAAGAAATACTGGGGTCAAACGACCCTGGCTAGGTGATTGTCTAGCCTCCTTTTAAAGACCCCCAGGGTAGGAGCGAGCACCACTTCCCTTAGAAGTTGGTTCCAGATCCTAGCCACCCTGACTGTGAAGTAGTGCCTCCTGATGTCTAGCCTGCCCTGCTGCCCCCTGATCATGCACGTGGCCCTCCTCTGGACCCTCTCTATGCTGTCCACATCCCTCCTGAAGTGTGGCACCAAGAACTGGACGCAGTACTCCAACTGCGGCCTGACCATGTCGCATGTTCTCTTTTCCCATCCCAATTAGCATCTTTGTTGCCATCCTTTAGCCCAGGGGTGGGCAAAATATGGCCCATGGACCAAATCTGGCCTGCCAAATGATTCTGTCTAGCCTGCAGCTGCTCCCCTGAAGGAGAACTGTATCTGGCCTGTGGCTGCCCTGGCTTTTGGTGCCTCCTGCCCTTCTCCCTTCCCCATGCCATAGCCGGATGAAGCAGCAGCAACCACTCCCCCCCCCCCCCCATGAAGTGTATGCTCCATGGCGAGGGACACTGAACTCCTGGCCAGGCTTCTGCCTGGCAAGACTATCTGAGCACAGCTCCAACCCCGCAGCCATTCACAGATCAGACAGCCTGGCCCATTATGAGAGTTGAAGTTCAGGTAAAGTTCTCTCCACTGGTGGGGAAGGTGCTGTAGGGAGAAGGACAGGAGCCATGGGTTATCTAGCTCTGCCATGCTGGGCTGGGACCTAGTAGGGGTGTGGGTGCTGCTAATGCAGCACTGCTTTATGTTCCCATGGACTGCTTCATGCTGCACCACATGGGCGCAGCTGGAGTGGCTGGCATGGTCCCTGCCCAACCCTGAGTTCCCAGTATGCACCTGGGTCAGGCAGAAGCTGCTCCAGTTGTGCCCACATGGTCTGTAGCAGCACACAGGAACACAGTGTGGAACTGGCTTGGCCTGGCCACATGCCGGGGACTTGAGGCAGGGGAGGAGGTGCAGGGAGAAAGGGACTGGGAGCTATGGGTTATCCCAGCCCAGCCAGGCTGGTGCCTTGCTGTGTTCTCCCCTTCTCCGTGCATGCCCTACCCTGCCCAGAGTCCCCAGCACACCGCCGGGTCAGGCAGCAGCATCTCCAGCTGCACCCACATGGCTCAAAGTGGCATGTGGGAACAAAATGCAGCACTGGCCCAGCCCAGCCACATGCCAGGGATTCAGGAAAGAGGTGCAGAGAGAAGTAGGGAGCAAAGGGGAAAGGGGTGTCCACTATCAGGGGTGGGCAATTATTTGGGCTGCATGGCCACGTAGGGAGTTTTGGTAAGGTGTTGCTGGCAGGGGGGTGCTGACCCAGCCTGCAACAGCTCATCAAAACTCCCTAATTGGCCATCTGGCCCAAATAATTGCCAACCCCTGCTTTAGCCTGTTTTGAATCCCTAGCCTATACCCTAAAGTTAAGCTTCTGCCTCTTCAACCCCTCCTCCTTCTATTACCATGGTTCCCTCTCTAGCTTCTTAGAGTGGAAAAGATAAGGCTTCTCCCAAGGGAAATTCTTAGACTCTCTGGCCCACACCCTAGAGTCTGAGGGCAACCTCCTATTCTCCAGCTATCTGGAATCAATTATTTCCAGATGTCTTGCTTGTTTAGGGGTGGAACTATGTAAGGAGGATCAAAGGGACGTACTTTGACAAGCCTGAGGATCAAGGCTTTCTGTTTCTGCCTATGTTGAAAGCCTTCCTGGATATCAAGAGTGAGGGCAGTTTAACATTCAGCATGTCAGGTTCCCATTTAGTGGCTAGCAAGTATCCAGCAAGGATAAGGGAGGTAAGTGCCCAAATACCTTTGAGAATCAGGGCCTCAGCTTTTGAAGCAAGCAAGTGGTACCTAACTTTGGTCCCCTCTACACATTAACCTGCTAATCACAGCATACATGTGCAGGACACTAAACATGCATGCAATTTAAAGCACCATAAAATGGGGAACAAGCCATAAAAATATTCCACATATAATGTAGAAAATGGTTATGGCTGGTTTCTATGGTGCCTTAAAATTAATGTCTGGCTAGGATGACTATCAGATGAGGGGAGGGGAGGAGCAGAAGGGCTTCCCTTGCTGGGAACCTTAAACCCAGCACCTGACAATGCAACCAGAGCTGCAAGTTGTGGGGTTTAAAGTCCCCATTGAGGGAAGTCCTTTGGTCCCCTGCTGGGAGTCTCTGATCCCCCATGCCTGACACACAGACTAGAGCTGCTGGGCTCAAGGTTTTGACAGTCAGCTGATTGTTGGCCCTAGCTGGGGCAGCCCTAGTTTCAGCACCCAGACCTCTCCAGCCAGGGCCAGCAAACAGCTCCTTGTCTGCCTGGACTTCATCGGGTGAACTGGACCAAGGGCTAATTGAACCAGGATTGACAGTCAGTGGATTGTCAACCCTGGCCTCAGGTCTGCACTGGCCATTCAAACTTGCCCCAGTGCAGACTAGGGTGGGGCTGACAATCAACTGATTTTGGCTGAGGCCAACAATCACTGCCTGCACTGGCAAATAGTAGTGGGGATCCCAATCCCAAAATTACTCCTCATGCTATGCATATTTGGCATGGCATGATTATTGGGATCAGGGATCAGATCTCAGGTTAACACATTTGGATCAGATCAGATCCTGGATTAACACATATTAGATAAAATGAACACATTTAATAATGCCATTAAATTAATGTGTGCCAGGAGCCTTTTATTTGAAAGATCATCTTACATATTTCAAATGAGGCATGCCTTAAAAAGATCTGAAACGCTTGCAGATTTTCCATCCTACAGAGATGTTGATAAAATTGTCAAGGACATCTAAATTATGTAGTCAAATGATTTAGCCATCTTTAAGATTTCTGACTCCCATTTTTAAGAGGAATTTAGGTACTTGAGACTAGATTCACAAAAGCATTACAATAATACTAAGTCATTACAATGCCTAACCCCTGCACATCCTGGACAAACTCCACAAAGGGGCCTAGGTATCTAACTGCCACTTGAGGCAACTAAATTCACTCTTTAGGTGCACTGAGATCATCAAAATCTCCACTCAGTTTTCACCTGTGTGTCTGAAGTACCCTAAAGGCTGAGTTTCTTATGGTAGGCATGCACAAGATTGTCTGTGTCCTGACATTACCAAGCTACAGAACTCTAACTCCTGTCCAGACTATGTGCTTCTCCACCTATCTCACTATCAGGAGCCTGATGATTCTCAGGGCACATCCAGTCTACTCTAGGGAGCTGGAGAGTATCATTATCCTCAGTAGCCAAGTGATTATGGTACTTGGAGAGGGGTCTGTTTTCAAATCCCCACCTTGCCTGACTTGGAGCAAGGACTTGAAACCAGGTCAGGAGAATACTACCTTAAGCAACTTAGCGGATGAGCTTGGTATGTGTTACTCAGTTTTTCCTGCTGAAGCTATTCCACTTTGCATTAAATAATATTGATTGGGCAAAAATACAAGCTGCTGATTCTGTGGCTCTGTGGTTGGGGCTGTCACTAGGAAGCAGGAGTGTCAGGTTGCTAGTCCTTTCTCCAGTGAATATTTACTTATTCATGCAAAGTGGAACAGTTTCAGCAGGAAAGCTTGAAATAAATTCACTCCTGAATACCTAATAGGCCAGTAGTTTTGACTGTCCTCCAAGTCCCTGTTCCAAGGTCTTCACCTCCCAGGTAAGTGTCCTAACCACAAGATTATGAAGTGAGGATTCAAAATAGACATTGGGATAACTGGGCAGGGGAGGGCCTAAACCAGTCAATAGGAAACTGTGAAGAGAGGGGCATGCCTAAAATCTTGCCTCTCTCCTGGGCTTAAGTACCTAGCTGTAGCTGTGCATTAGGGGCTTGAGTGGGCCTTGGACTTACACGATTTAAGTGTCTTAAGTCACTCCAGTGGGTACAGGCAAGTGGTTCACTCTTTCAATATAGGTCATCATTGTGTTTGTGTTAGTGGAGCTGCCAACAGTCTTTTCTGTAATAGCCTAAACTTTTCACTGATTAGCTTGTACTCATTAAACACAGGCACAAAACACTAGCTTGTGCCCATTAAACACTTTTCCCTGACTAGCTTGTGCTCATTAAACAGAACTCCCATTAATTTTACTACCCTAGCTGTCTTCTGAAATCAGACTGGTCAACCTAAATTGCACATCCCTTCCTCTGGGTTGTACTGATATTATGTGTGCATTAAAAATAGTTATTTGCCAATGTTTAGTAAAACCAGTCAGATCTGAAGAAAAAGATCATTCTAGCGAATGCGTATTGCACTTATACAGTTTTAAGTGATAGTCTCTTATTATAAAACAAAAATAACAACAAACATGAAAATGTTTTTGAAAACTATTACATTTTCACAGAATTATACTTGGTTACATGAGTATAAATCTGGAGTGACCAGCTACGCTTCACTGGGGTTATTCTGGGTGTACATTCAGAGGAGAACTGAGCAAAATGTGTCCCATAATACAGAAATGAGTATAAAATATAGTACTCTAGTTGCTGTATTATTTACTTGTGCAATGTAGCCTAAAACTCAATTTAAAAATTAAAGAAGTATTGCCAAAGAAGAGGAATAAGTCTTTTGTTCTTTTAACCAACATGTCTTCAGGCTTTTGCAAGAAGTTGCAAGAAACAAAGAGGAAAAACAGCAGAAGAGATTCAGAAAGAAAGGGTGTTTATAGGCAAAGGATCTATTTTCCTGGCATTACTGATAAGCTGTGCATCATGAGGTTTAGATAAGATACCAACTGTAAATTTATTTGAGATGTTTGAAAGCCAGAAAGATCCACCTAAAGGCACCACCATAGTAGAGGTGAAAGTGAATCTCCGCTAAAACTAAAACACTGACAAAGTGTTTGGCCTGAAAACAATAGCAAGCAGCATATATCCTGCACAAAGTACCACAAAACATCTTTAAGTTTTAATCAACTTTTCATGCCTCAGCCACAGCACTGACAAATCCTGAACTCAGTATTTTGAAAAAATGATCTACAGCAGAATAAAAATTATTAATGACTAAACTCTTGGAGACCTACCATTTTATTTGTTGGACAGGAAGAAGATTCTCTTAGGATGGCTGTACACAAATGCAGAGGCTGCTCCGACAAGCTGTCGATTACAGCACATCACAGCAGACTCAATTAATTGAGTCTGGAGGAGCATAGCAATTACTGCGCTCCAGCAGCTTCCTGTGTCTTGTGTATCAGTATCCCTGTGCTTTGAAATGGTGGTGGGGGTACCTGAAAACTCATCAAGTGAGCGTTAGTTCAAGCCCCCCTGCTGCCATTTTAAGTGCAGGGATGTGGATACACAAGATGCTGTGGTGCGTTAATTAGAATGGCTCTCGGAGCCGCTCTAAAGTACTGGCCCCTCACCCCCCGAGCACGTGTAAAAGTGTCCTAAAAAACCAATCGACTCCCTCTTGCTAAAAAATTCTATCTAGCAACAGATAGAAACTCATATTTCATGGCATTTGGTTCACATGGCAAGAATTCCTATGTTAGGAAAGAGGGGATTTTAAAGCTCATGGGGCATATCCCCATGAGTGGGAATATGCATTTCCCAGGGGACAAATAGCAGTAGCACATATTTGTGTCACTGCTAGTTGTCCCCAGGCATGCCCTTGAACACATGCTCTGGCACATGGAAAATTGCACAGGGTGGGGTAGAGGATGCTGGAGCCAGCACCTGGGCTGCATAATTTTGCTGTAGTACCACAATATGCAGTGTGATGAACAGAATCATTGAGTGTTGTGTGCATTTCACAAGTGCCGTATATGTTTCGCGGTGCCTCAAAAAGCTTTGAGGTGCCACAAACCACATGTTCCCACTTATGGGGATGTGGCCTAGGGTGCCAGATGCTTCCACAAAGTAAACCCTGATGTTACCAGGGATGAATGCGACCAAAAACTCTGTATACCTTTATTTTAAACATTCACTGGACTGGGAGATGGGAATCTAAGTCAATCTCCTCCCAGGTCATAGCCTCACTTCTCTCTCTAGTCCAATGAATATTTAATTATTCCACACAATGTGGAACATCTTCAGCAGGACTGACTGAGACTGCCCCATACCAGAACAACCTAACCTTGTGTTTATAGTACTATCCTGGAAGGTGGAAGAACTGAACCTGGGTTTTTTAAACCATAGCTAAGTGCTCTAACCAGTAGACTGATGTTTCACATGGAGCCAAATCTAATAGATGTATTCTCAGAATACCTAACAAATTGGGTCCCACAGGTAAAGTAAGGGGAAGAACTTCTAATTTGTAGATACTGCTGGATGTGTGAGCTAGGGACCTTGGGAATTTTACTATTGAAACCTTTAGGTATGTAGAGAATGTAGGAAAGCTGAGCAGGAGTTTTTAGTATCCCAACAGTAGACTTAAGTTCCTGAAGTGGTTGTTAGGTCCCTCTACCCCAGACCCAGAACAGGATCATAGGAAAGAATGGCCGGAAGGAACTTCACAAGGTCATGTAGTGCAGCCCCCTGCTCAACGCTGGTAAGATCAACACTGAAAAATCATTCCGGTCAAGTGTTTGTTTTATCTGCTCTTGAAAATGTCAAGGGATGGAGATTCCACAGTTTTGATAGGCAGCTTGTTCCAATGATTGACCACCCTCATAGTCAGAAAGTGCCTCCTAACCTCCAACCTAAATTTCCCCTGCTGCAGTTAGAGGCCATTGGTCCTAGTTTCCATCTTCTTTATAATCACCCTTCAGGTATTTGAAGACAAATCAAATCCCCTGTCAGTCTTCTCTTCTCAACACTAAATAACCCTAGTTCTTTCAGCCTTTCCCCATAAGTCTTGTTTCCCAGGCTGATCACTTTTGTCACTCTGCACTGGACTCTTCGCAATCTAGTCACAATCCTTCTTGAAGTGTAGGGCCCAAAACTGGACCCGGTACTCCAAGTGGGACCTCACCAGTGTCATTAACAGCAAAAAATCACTTCCCTTTATTTATGAGTGACGCCACTGTTAACAAGACTGAGTATGCTGTTGGCTCGTATTCAGCTTATGATCCACTGAAACCCCCAGGGGCTTCTCTGAAGTACTGAAACCTAATGAGTCATTCCTCAGTCTGTATTTGTGCATGAAATTATTCTGTCATAAGTGCAAAGCTTTGGACTTGGACTTGTTAGAATTTGGCTGGTTGACTGAAGCCCATGTTTCCAGTCTCTGCAGGTCATTCTGGATCACAGGCGTAACAAGGTAGCTGCGAGCCCTGATTGCCTTGCCCTTATTAAATTACTGTTTTGGATCCTGGCCGTACCAGGAGCAATGATTCCAAAGGGCTTGTCATAAGGTTTCCATCTGTGAGAAAGTAAATGCTTTCCTTCCTTGCCTGGTACCCTGCACCTGCCCCAGCTACTCTAGTGGTACCTGCAGGTGCTCGTTGGGCTGCTGCTGCTACCTCCCCCCATCTTTCTCCATCTCCAGGCAGCCCCTGTGACATCCCCCCACAACGCTCTGCTGAGCTCACAGAGCAGGCAGGCAAGTGGATTTACAGAAGGAGCTGTCCTTTGTAGTCTGGCTCATCCCCTCCACACCTCCCATGCTCCCAGGAGTGCTTGCCAAGAATGCAGAAGCAGCCTCAGCAATGGGGCTACCCTTATTCCCTGAAGTACAGACCATGGGTCAGGAGCAGGGAAGACAGTGGCAAGAGCATGGCATAGCAGTGTGAAGTCTGTCTCTGCCGCCCTTAAATGGCACTAGCTAGATTAGTGATTCTCAACTTTTTTAGCCTTGAGGACCCTCTCGTATCTTTTCTGATCTCAATGATTTTCAACTGAGGTGCTGTGAAGTAGAAGGGGTACCTTAAGGCTAAGAATGGTTGAGAACCAGTGATATAGAGACTAATTTTTGCTTTAAAAAGATATACTGGGTGTCATTTTTTTACAGTACATCTCAGCATTGGTGTTATTTCTTGTGGCAGAGGACTGGAATATATGTTTTGGGGAAAAACACACACTACACACACCAACACACCTTTTATGTGCAAGAGTGAAGCATGCTATCAATTTTAATGCAAATTCCTCCCCTGTGACTGAGGTATCAAAGTTTGGAAACAATGTTTCAGCGTGTCTGCAACTCCACCCAACTTTGTCTCATTGGCAAATTTGCTAAGTGTACTTTCCATCCCATCATCCAAATCATTAATGAAGATATTAAACAATACCAGACCCAGGACAGACCCCTGGGACACCCACTTGGTAAATCCTCCCAACTAGACATATTTGTTGAGCATGATGATTCAATAAAAAGCACTTAAAGTGAAACTTAAGCAGAATTTACTCAACTAAGTGCTCACCTAATTGCTTAGGCAGTGTCTAAGCAAGTGCCTACATTTTTTTTCCAGTGGAGCTCTTTAGGTGTGTAATGGTGCTCATCTCACACCCAAGCCCATTGACAAACTGGGCGTCCTCATGGTTAAATCCTCTGAAAGGCCTTATCAATATACATGTTCAGGCCATACCCAACACAACCTGACAGCAGTGAGTTCAGCACACAATAGACCACAGCAGCCACTTTCATTCAAATTTGTGACCAGAGGAGGTGGTGCTGGACATTTTACATTTAAAAAAGCCATTGAATAAGATGCATACATAGTGCAGGGAATAGAGACCTGGAACTCCAGATTCTTCTCTCTCAAGGGAGTGCCCACGCCCCTGGGGTCACATTCCCCCTTGCTTATTTTCTCTCTGGCCCTGTGAACCTTGCATCCTGGGCTGCCCAGGAGCATAGCTTTAACAGGAATAGTGATAGGACCACCCTCCACCACTCCTGTTGAAGACAGAGAGCCAATAGTCTGGAAGCTACAACATCTCCTAGGAAGTCAGGTTAAAGCAGTTCTGGAACCCAGGCCTCCCACTTTCTAGGAAAGTGCTGTAACCAAAACCTGGAACACACTTCCAGCAGAGGTGGTGCAGTCACCATCCCTGGCATTGTGCATAAGGAGGCTGGACAAGCACCTTGTTGAGCTCATTTGAGCCCATTACCTCCTGCCCATGGCAGGGGACTGGACTTGATGATCTTACAGGTCCCTTCTGATCCATCTTTCTATGATTCTATGATTTAACTCGTGATTCATTTTGGAAAATCCCAATATGTACATCTATTTTTTAGAAGGGCTGAACAGCCATTGTTTCTAGTGAAATGTGCTTTTTATGGAGAATTGGTCAAAAAAATTGATGACAAATTTAAAATAAAATGAGCAAACACAACAGAATAGAGCTGAAATAAGAAATTTCACACTTGCCAGTTATTAGAGTCCTCCAATGAGTATGGATTAGCAGGGGAGCCTCCAGAAACAGCAACTGGATACTATAATATTAGTTCCCCATTCCGCCGCTGACTGAAGTCCCCATGTATCAATCCCTCATCACACCCTACATGTTAAGGCTTCTGCATTTTGCTGTAACATTTTGGAAATTTTCAATATTCAAATTTTTGCCAAAAATGTTGAAAGCTTCCAAAGAATGCAGTTAAATATTTATTTGAGGTAATTTCTTTTCCAACACCACAATGCCACTCTACATAGTTAGTCCATTTTAGACATTTCAGAGCACAGTTCTGAAAAAATTAATCAAAAGTGGACCGCTTTATTTCTTAGTAAGCAGATATGAATTATGCAGATTTTCAGTGGTGGTAAATTTGTGGTTCTTGAACATCTGATGGCTCATCACTTCAGGATTCCTGAACACCTGAACTTACAAATATCATTTCATGGAAAAGCAACCACCATAATTGCTGTCTTTTTTGTATATATAGCTGCAAAAGAAAGCCCTGCATGTATTCAATATGCCACGATTTATTCTGTCAATTCCAGGAGCCATAGAATGAACCCCTGTATAGATTCACAGATTGTAAACCTGGAAGGGACCTGGGAAGATCATTGGGTCATTTCCTGCACCAAGCAGGAAAGGTAACGGGGTCAGGTGACCCCAGCAAGGTAACTGTCTAGTCTCCTCTTGAAGATTTCCAGGGTAGATAATTGCACCACCTCTGGAGGGAGCTTAACTGACTCAGCCTCACAATGCTGAACATGTCAGGTTGTACCTGTCCTTTCATTTCTTAAGAATGAAATGAAGATTTGAATTATTGGTTCAGGCCTGCAACCCTTAATCACATGAGCAGGCTTTATTCAGGCAAGATGTCCAATTCATGGAATGCACGAGACAGCTCACATGAGAAAGTGTTACAGGATTGAGCTCTGAGCATGCTGTTTGCCAGTAGTTCTCAACCTTTTTAGACTCAAAGCACCCCTCACTAGACTCCAGATGCTGTCACCCACCCCCATTACACTCAAGGCACCACTCAGAAAATGAGGGTTCTTTGTTTTCATTCATATTTTGACTACAGGCAAGTAATAGAATATTTATTCTGTTTCAAAAGCTCAGAAAGACCACAACAGGTCAGAATGTTTATACCACTATGAATTCCTCTTGAAATTTCTGGAATCTTTGAAACCTCTTTGAAATACACATACTTTTTTATGTGACACGCCAGAGATCTGCTACTTCAGAGCGGATTCAATTAATCGAGTCTGCAGACTCAATTAATCGGCACTGTGGTGCTTGCATGGATAAAAATGCCCTCTGGTTTTATCTTTTGAATCACATTTACACACTGAACAGTGCCAACATAGCATGGTACCCCCTGGCATTCTTGAAATAACCTCAAGGCACCCCAAGGTGCCATTGCACCCTGATTGTGAATCACTGTAGTATATCCATTACTATGTGGAACTTATTTTGAGGGTGTCATTGCTTAAAATAAAGAAAGTCAGAGGAACTAAAAGCCAAGTGTTCAAACATACCAAGTATGTTTGAAGATTTCTTCTATACAGTATATGTATTTTACTTCCTCAGGCAATCAATATATTTTGCATGTTATTGTATGTTAAAACAACATTATAAGGGTTGCCAATCCACCAGTGTTAGGCAATGTCAGTTTACAGTTGTTAACACAACCTTAATTTTTCTCCCTTAGGCTTCCATCATGTACACTGAATGAGTCAGGTGTTCCGTGAAAAAATAATGCATGACCATGGCTATGCTTAATTTTGCAATCCAAGTAGCAGTCTTTAAAGGTGCCTTTTGTATTGACTTGCCTAGGATATGTTTTAAAAAAAACAACAAAAAACATGCTGGGTATGTCTACACATTCAGTTAATGTGCCTGAATTTTCTGCATGGAAAATTCAGGCTCATTAAAGCATTTACCAGCACACAACTACACATGTGCCCCCTGAGCCTGGCAAATTGAGGAACAGGAGCAAATTGAGCCTGACAGGAGCATCACAGTCAAAGGCTGCTTCTGCCCTGTTCTGCTGTGCCCCCCTGCAGTGGCCAGGGGGAGTACAGGCTCTGTCACAGCCAGGGGGAGACCGGGCTGGCCTTTGGTCCAGAGGGTGTGAGGAGGGATCTCTGTTCTCCACATGGCTGGCAGGCAGCATTCTGCCAAACCGGAACAGCTCTCCCCGCTCTCTGTGGCCCCCTGCTACCTAGGCTGACAGGGAGCAATTTGCTCCCAGTCAGCATCCACACATGCATATGGCTCATTGGTTAATGCACCATTATTCTAGTACCTGAAAATAGTGCATTAGAGTAATATATTGTTCAGAAATCACTGTGCACATGTAGATGGTGATGCTTTACTGCGCATTAGTCTAATGCGCTGTAAAGCGTCTCATGTAGACACACCACTGTGTACAACCATGACAAATTCTAAATCCATGCATGGCTATCAGTCTTTAACACCAAACTTTTAAATACCACAACCTCTACTGTGAACCACAGTAAAACTGCAGTTGCCAGAACCAGCAGGAAATGAACTACAGCATCCCAAAAGTGAATGGGCATCCAGGACCAGGGAACAGTTCTAGAGAGCTGGTCAGCAAGGTGCAGGTATAGAGAAGAGGGCCTAAAACTTTCTCTCTCTTCTATCCCTAAAACAAAAGGAGCTACTGTTTTATGTAGTGTCCATGTGAGGGAGGAATGGACTACGTGCAGTTCAGTGAGGGCTGCCCCTCCCTTATTTTTATGGCTTTTTCTGGCAGTTCCCTAATATTCCCAGGGCAGCGAGTGCTGCTGCTCATGCTGCAGTTACGGTGTGGACCTAGCCCTAAATTAGAAAGTCCATGACCAGTTGTTGTGGCATGCTGCCAACGTTCGATAACAATACAAGTAACAGAATGGAAACTGCAGTTTTTAAACAGAATAAAACTCAGCTCTACCCAAGCAAAACCTATCTCTGGGCTGAGGACTTTTCCCTGTTGAATTTTAAGTCTGCCGTAAAGATAGGCGATACTAGAGTTTCCTTTAAAAAAAAAAGGAGGGGGAAGAGAATTCAATAATATTTTATAATAGAAAGTGTTAGGGTCCCTGAATAAAGGCCATGACCAACTCCCACCATAATAAATAATGAAAACTTAAAAAAACGTATGTTTTAGATAGACCAAAGACTTCCAGAGAAAAAGAACAGGCAGTTGGCACAATTCCCATGCAAATCTACAGCATAGTTTCTGTTGATTGTGTAACTAAGGTGGGTGTCTGGAGCACCGGCCCTGGGCACCAACCTGAAAGGAATGGCAGCTACCACGGGTCTAGCTTGTGCCACTGCCCATGTTTCTATTGCCATCCAAGGCACAGTATCTGCATATTTTGCCTGTGGTTCCTGTCTTGGGAGTCTTGTAGACAGTAAGTGGTGTAGGTTTCATGCTGAATGTAAATTGGTCAGTAAATGGATGCAAGTCTTGAGCTAGCATCTCTCTCTCATATCCAAACTTTATTGGCACTGGTTTGGTATTCAGCAGGTACACAAAGAGAATGCAACTACATGTCAAGAGGGCAGAAAAGTATATTAGATTTTACATACAGGGAGATTATCCTTCCTTCCTTCCTTCCTTACAGGCCTGCTGGCTTGCATCTCTATTGAATGCATAGTCACTTTGTTACACTGCTTTCTATTTATGCCTGTTGTCTAATCAGCTTACAAGGTTCATGTGTATTCCACCACCACTTGGGCCGTTACAGAATTTGACCCTTGGTCACTAAGACCTAAACTGCCTAACTTCCTGCCTGCAGGTTCATTAAGATTCCCTGCAACAAATACCCTAGTCACAAAAACCCTAGGCAAAAAATAATTATAAAACACTAACTTGGGCACTACAATCACTGTTTATTATGCAGATAAATATAACTTCAATGCTGTGGGCCTGCTTCCAGTCTCACACAGTGTTACCACCCATCCAGCTCAACTTTGGCTCATTGGAATTTACCCCTGATTGATACTGGTATAAGCATGGAAAAAAACCTTTTCCACCCATTAGAAATGAAGCTTGATTCAGGGCAGGGGTTATTTTTTTTCAGTCCTAATCTAAAACACATGCTGGTTGGGCCAAACAAAAAGTTGTCTATGGATTTTAAAAATCCTTACAGGTTGTCTCCACTTGAACATTAATTCAAATTAAAATAGGGGTGTGAACGTAAAGGTGTTTCTATGTAATGCCATGTGTGAACGAGCCCTCAGTTGCAAGTATTAAAACAAAAAACCTACTTTAGGTGCCTAAAGTTAGCCACCTTAATAAAAGTGTCCTGACTTTAAGAGGTGCTAAGTACCTGAATCTCAAGCTTAAAAGTTGAAATGTGGATTTGGAACCCTATCATTAGGAAATTTTGTGAAAATTTCTCTCATCCCCAGAGTTTTATCTAAAATCACTATCCAAAAAGATAATTTCATTAAAAACTGCTGTTCTTTTACTATGATTTGGATAAAAATGGAACACAAAATCACAAAGAACAAAGGAACATACTCTTGATTGTTTTACTCTTTTAGGGAGAAGCCAAGGGACATGTTTCTAAGTTGCACTGCAACCCATAGGGAGAGGAGAAAAAGGTGTCTTGAATTTTCTTTCCTCTCTTGATGCTAGGATGTTGCATAAATTACTGCGGTATTAGGGCTGCTCTGATTTTTGGCAGCTTTTCTAAGACTGCATAATGGCCCAAGATCCCCTGCAGCTGTAACTGCTATCTGTGGATCCAGGGACAACAGGGATAAGCAGCCACGCCATGCATCTACTTATGTCAGTTCATCATGGCTGGAAACCCTGGCCTGTCATGTTCCCTGTATACCATCATAAGGACTTTCAAAGGGTAGGAGCCAGAATCAGCACACTAATCTTTTAAGGTAAAGAGTTTTTAATTAATATAAATAGAAGCTAAGGATAATTATCCAGAGTTGCTAAAAAAACTCCTCTGATAAAATTCATATTTAGATACAAAAGGATGCAGAATTCAAATCCAGGAGAATTTTTTCATATGGCAAATGAAAAAGTGATTATTTTCTACAGCAAGAAAATGTCCTAGCTGAAAACCAATAAGGATAGGAACATAGGAGTGGAAGGGGTCTCCTGGGCCATTAAGTCCAGGCCCCTTGTTTTAGGTACTTGCTAACCAAAGGAACCCCCCACCAAAACTTCCTGCTTCAAAACCTTACTTAAAACTAAAAGGAACAACATACAGAATTTCTGAAACACCCTATAAAATGCAATAGGGAAAATCAAGGGTGAAAAAAGCACTGCCAATATTTGGTTATATTGATATATGAATTTAATGTTAGGAAAATTGTTAAATTAACATATTTTGGTTATACATATTTTTGTATTTTTAATTTACATATCTTGATGCATACCGCTTGCTTGTCAACAGACATTTACACTAATTAATTCTTTTGTACAAAATGGGTGGTTGGCAAAATGTTTCTTTTGTGAGGTCTTATATACTACATTTGAGTCTGGAGAAAACTGGGGCGACCATTTTCAAAATACTTGCAAATCTGTTGTTTATTCATTAATTCTAATGATAGCTTTAAAAGAGCTATTTTAACTTATGGATATAATTGTTTGCCGTGTTAAATATCAAGGTGCAGATGCAAGTTGAGAACACTATATATATATATATATATATATATATATATATATATATATATAAAAGACTTGAATAGTGTTCTCAACTTGCAGTATCTGTAAATTTGTAAGTCAATTTCTTAATGTTTTGTGTGTGTGTGTGTGTATATGTATATATATTAAACATTAAGAATTTGACTTACAAATTTAGATAAATCAAAATTTGTAGTTCAGTATTTTGCATCTACAATGTAATTTATGTGGCTCTCTTCAACATAATGTATTTAAACCATCACCAATTTTCCAACTTCTTATTCTCTAGTATAAATGAGAACATTTTTAACCCACACCCATTTTTCACGTGCTGCATTGGTCCTCTGGACAGATGCATACTTTACAACTTTAAATCTATACCTACTCTTTTCTCGAAACATTGTAAACCTGTGTCTGGTAAGTTCTTAATTTGTGCCACAAAGGAAACAAGTGTGCTTACACACCATTTATTACAGATCAAAGTACATCCAAAGCATTCTTCCTCCAGAAGACATATTTCATACCTTTTTTATGTGATTATGTGAAAATAATTTCCCTCCCTGTCTGTAAACTAGACTGAGTGCACAGCACAGATAAGATTCTATGGGAAGGAAAAGGAATAGAATCATCACAGAGGTTATTTTTAAGCACTAGGCTCTGTGTGGTCCTCACCATTTTACAAGGGAATAATAAAATGGTTGAATTCTGTGGAGCTGGTTTGCAGGCTTAAACCACCCTCCTGTTCTGTTGTTTTTGCTGCTATTCTTCAAAACCCATCTTCCATTTATATATATATATATATATATATATATATATAAGGGACCATTTTACATATATATAAAATGGTATATATATATAAAATGGTCCCTTTACATATATGTACGTGTATACACCCCACCCCACATATATTCATATATACATATACATATATAATGGAAAACGGTCCCGTTGACCATATATATATGGTGCAATGGGACCATTTTCCATTATATATGTATATGTATATATGAATATACATGAGGTGGGGTGTACACACACACACCAAATATTTTCCCACCAAGCTTAAGCTAACAGTATCCCAAAAGGACCGATTTATCAGAAAAACATCCCATCTTTTTTGTAAGATTCTTCATTGTGGGGAAAAAACCTTAACCAAAGAAATATAACTTATTGATATTATTCTACCAGGTAGAATAGATTGAAGAGTTTCTTGTGATGATTTTACAATTTAGCATTTTTATTTTTGTAATAAAATAAAGATCAACAATAATCCATGTTCTGTCACTGGAAGCCACCCAGAAGGTGCCTTTGTATTAGTCTGCTGGGGTGTTATCTAAATGCAGAAGGAAGGCAAAGAGGTGGCTTTAACATCCTCTTCAAATATCAAATGTCTTAAACGTATCTTGTTATCCTTGTTGTGTAGGATTTGGGGGAAAATATCAATATGAGTCCGTTTAGTGGACTGACTTTTTGTTTACCCCTGCTAACTGATAAAGTTTGTGTTTTTTCAAACTGAATTTTACCTTATGAGTCCTGCCATTAGCTTCTCCTGTACAGATCCTCCACTTCACCTAGAAGTATTTTGGGATATGTGGGATACTGTATTCTATTATTCCTTGGGGGTTGGCTCTCATAGCTTTATGCTCAATATTATTACTGGAGAATAATTTTTAAGTGACTTTACATGGATAAGTAAATTAGATTGTTGATAATATTCTGTCCATGTTGATATCCAATTACACACAATATCAGAATCTGCATTCATTGTACTCTTGTTTTAATGAGCTGAGTTGAATTATAGTTAAGTGAGTTAAAACAGTATATTTTCAGTACAGAGTACTGTAGAAGATTGTCAAAGTTCTCTGTATGCTTATAATATTCAAAGAAAAATTAAGAATTACGGGTAATAAAATAAAGTGACATAGTAAATAAAGTGTGCAAGACAAACTCGTTTCTTGAACCAAAAGTCCGAGTGGATAGAGTAAATTTATAGGGATAGCTCATGTTTGTTACTTGTCTTTCATAAACTCATTGTAAATTTGTTTTGTTTTTCTTTCATGTAAGTCCAAGATAAGCTCCTTTTAAACTAATTTACATCCGAGTGCAGAAGGGTTGCAAAGAATGCACATCAGCATGATATATGTCCCCCTGAGTTGCAAATCAGCACCAGAAAATACAGTACAACAGCATTTATGCAAACTTGTGAAATTTATGGCACCTGTAGCATTTTTAAACATGCGTGGGCATTGCTGCTTCTGGGAGGTAATGAATAAGGGGAGGGAGGGACCCTCCCATTATTTAAAAAAAAGAGAGAATTCTCTTTTAAAGAAAAGCAGGATGAAGAAGTTAAATAGAGTGGGTAGGAGTCTGCCCAGACTCCACAGAGAACTTGAGTTTCTGCCTACTCTCCCCCTTCCCTTTTGCTCTAATTTAAGGTTCCACATGTATGACTTGACATAGCCTTCTTGATTGTTCATGTAAAACTTGTTTCTTTTTATTTCAGTAGCAGCTAACCAAAAAGGAAAAGAATTATTTTCCTTTGACCATACATATCTTTCTCCGGTTCTGGTGATTTTAACCACACATTCAGCTTCCCTGTCTTTCACTATTCACAGTATCTGTAAAGACATCAGATATGTGCTTGCCATTTATATTTTAAAGTACTGGGAGGTAGATGCCCTGTTTAAAATACAAGCAGGTTAAAGTGGCTTTCTAGCAATCAGGTTAAGGTTTTAACTGTTGATTTCCTTACCAACAACAAAAAAAAAGTTTTCCCATTATAACATACAGTGGCAGTTTAACCTTTTGCATAACGCACTAAGTCTATCAAAGGTTTCTGTTTAGCTACAGGAAATTACATGAGATCCTTTCGGCTTTTAGAATGCTTATTGCAGAAGATTTCATATCCAGCCTTCAGTTATTAGGACCTTTTAATAATCCATTAAAATATTCCTAATTTTATTAAAAACAGACATGTAGATTAGCTGGCATTGGTTAGGCTGAAGCATCTTTCAGTCCTGCAGAAGTTCAGCAGTGGTGTCGCTCTAACTGAATGAATACATGATAAAATGTAGTCAGGAGAAGACATTTTCCTTCTTGTTACTTTTCTTTGATATTTTCTGTAGTTGTTTACATCTAAGCTGCTCTCAGCAAGGGGATGTGTCAACTTCCCCACCCACAAAACTGTCCTTGAGGCTCTCACATACCATAACAGGTTTGTATAATGTTAGTCATTATTTTGTTTTATCATGCTTAGTCTTAATTCCCTGAACCTCAGAATAGGATAATTAGAGAAATCTGCACTGTTTTCTGCTTGCAAGAAGTCTTGTTTCCTTTAGTATGTTGTGGAGCTAATGACTAAGGAAAATTGTATTTATAAAGTCAGGTTCCTATTAAACATTTACTTTTAATTATGTTTGGCTCTTTTCAGCATTTAGTCAGTGTTTTATGTGTTGTAAAATCGTTCATTTGCACTTGCTGTTAAATAACATGACATCTTTCAAAGCATTTAAGCCACTGGACACAGCACTGTATTGAAAACCATTTTCTGTTCACAGTTCACCAAAATGCAGCTTTTATTACATGTTAGCATTTAAGGGGGGAAAGGGAATTAGGGAACATTTCAGTGAGTTACATTAAACACCCCTGTCCTTTCCCCTCCCCAGTCAGATATAAAACACTATTTAGTCACTGGGATAATTTAAAGTTTTTTTCTGCCAACAAGTAACAATGTAGAGCTTCACAAGCAATTCTCTATTTGTCATATGTATGGGATTATTGTCCAAATCATATCATAAATCAGCATGAAGAAGCCGACTATAGTGTTTGCCTGCCTTGTTGCTTAGCTTAGCTGAGCTGTAATTATGGGCAACAATTTGGAAGACTGTGCTGTTGTCACTTTAGAATTATGAAGCTATAAAACTGTTCATTAGTGTAAATATGAGTTTAATTTTGGAAAAATAAGGAAATACATACCTGGAAGTATTTAATGTTATACTTCAAGTTATGAAATCTTGTGTAATTTTTTTAATGAATTCCAATCAACAGTTTTACTACAGTTAATACTGCATCATTTAT
Source organism: Alligator mississippiensis (assembly GCF_030867095.1). Lineage (NCBI taxonomy): Eukaryota > Metazoa > Chordata > Crocodylia > Alligatoridae > Alligator > Alligator mississippiensis. The sequence goes on from NC_081824.1 coordinate 91,352,848, forward strand.
GTCAGCATCATTTTGATTCTTATTCATTTGAGGTCTATCATCTTGTTATTAAATTCTCAGTTTAATCTTGGTCTCATGATGGGCAGGAATTTAGAAGGGAACATGTTTTTAAACTTGCTGATGTAAGTCTTTTCATTTCTTCTTTTTCCACTACAGACTTTAGTACATTTGTTTTCTTTGAGTTTGTTTTTCAAATGCTTTGAGGATGTGGTTATATGGTGCTAGGCAAATTTTTGAGGCATCTCTTTCATTAAAATTTCATTCTTTTTGTCTGTGAAACTGACATGATCTGTCTTCATTCTCTGTTATCTGCAGTAAGGAAGCATTCGCATTTAGGAGAACTGTCCTCTCTTTATCAGCTTAATCTTATAGTACAGTTGGAGCATGAATTCACCTAGTAAATTATGAGAGTTTAGTGACTGTGGACTGTCAAGAGTTGTTCCTATACAGTAGTAAAATCAAGAGTTACTACTATTTTGTTTTAACCGTGTTTCAGAGCTTACATTGGCCTATCTTCTGATGATGAACATTTTATTTTTTTACTTTTTATCTTCAGATAGTGAAAGATACAGGGTTCAGTGATGTTTTTATACTAGATTATTTGTCATGATCAAGGTTCAAATTATGGGGGACCTCAGAGGAGGAGAAAGAGCCCCCCGTAAGAGACGAGAGCCCCCCTGTAAGATTTGAAAATCATAACCTGGGGGATCTCTGATTTTATTTGGGCATCGTGATGGGCAGCCCAATTGTTTTTGCAGACCCCCACAAGAGTCAAAGTATAATTCCAATTCTGGTCGTGATTTTATAGATTTAGGTTATATATGGTCAAATGTGCATGTGTGAATTTTTTTCTCACTACAAACTTGTCTTTGTATTGTTTTGCATATTTACGTATGTGGTGTTCACACAGGGGGCATACAAAGATGTATAAAGGAGCCATGTATGCATGTGTATTGAGTTTCATTATGTTGTAAGACTATACAGCTGAGAAAGTGACAATGGCAAGGAATTTTAGTGTTTTGAATGCCCAGCCAGAACAAAAGTGTTAATACCACATCTTAATGTGCATGGATGATGCCATGTAGTATCATTTGTGTGCTCCAAGGTGGCTGACCATTTCCATTTTGGTGTAAATCCCCTGAGAACGAAAACATTTCAAAATGGGGTGTGAAAGGAATGAATATATAGTCAGAAGAACTGAATAAATACCATCTTCCCGTTTAAGCCCAGGCTCAAACAAAATGGCATATATACAATTTAATGCAGTACTTCTGCCAGAAGGTTGACTTGCTTTGAGATAAACACGTGTCTGAAAAGCCAAATCACACTTTAAGTACAACAACTCGTGTTAAAACAGCAACAAAAAATTCTATCAGGAATTTGAGTAAAATTCTGGAATTCAGATATCTTAATGAGCAAGACGTAATGATAAATATATTAATGCAAAAGGTAAGTAAGGAATCTTGCATGGACGTGGGGGCCCTGACAGCAGGTTCTTGGTCAACTGGTGAGGCAAAATGGTTCACTGAATTGGATAACACAGTGCATACCATAGTGACTGATTAAATTGATTTGTCCATAGCTTCTGCCTACTCTGTTTCAGAGGCCCTTTAACTTAGATTCAAACTTTAGAGAAGAATAAAAGTACATCTAAATTAGTATAATCCTCAAGAAAGGAAGAAAATAAAAGTTAAATTACAAGTGCAAAATTCTCTCCTCTGAATTAAATCAAGATATATCGTTTCCAGAGTGGATCACCACCCATAACAATATTTATATAATAAGTTACCAATCAGAAGTTTGTACAATAGAGATGAAGAAGACATCATAAAAACACCATTTTAATCAATGACTTTAAAGCATAATACGCTGTATTTTAGTATTGTTCTAATTATTTTTGGTAGGAGAGAAAAGGCAAAACTTTGGTTATTTTTTCAGCTGTATTTTCAGTTCCCTTTCTTTTATCTATCTAGTGATTGTATGGAAGGTTTTTTTAGATAAACAGCCATATGCCAATTAGCGGTATTAATAATGATGTTGTTGGGGCATTGTTTTGAAAATAGCTTCAGTGACTGAGAAAAAGGAAACAGATGAGAAATGTTTGATATATTAAACCATTTTTACTAAACAAAGAAGAAAAATCCATTGTCTTGGATATAGAGCAGGATTCTTGCACAGCATCTTCAAAAGCGATCTAATCTTACTGGAATATTAAAAACCTAAATAGATAACAGTGTGGTTTGTGCATTTTTACCTTCAGATGTATAGGGAAGTTAATGTTATAGTTGTTTCTGCATCAGGGTACAACACATGTAAACAGAGTTGGTTTGAGAAACAGATAAGCCGTTCTTCCTGAAGTCTCTGAGTTTTCCTGTAAAACATTTTAGTTGTTCTCAGATTTCTAATAAAGTACATGACAACTGTAGTGTTCTGTGCAAGGATGAAGAAAAACTATGAAATTCTGTGCATGGCTTACAAGTTATAAATTGATCTTGCAAAATATAACTTGCCAATGGCAAGATCAATTGATCTATCATCATGCTAAGAGGCAAGAGTGGTTTCGGGATTCTTTCCTTGCCAGACCTTGTAAATATTAAGGTCAATTTTTACAAAGCTAGTATAACTTTATATTGGCTTTAGTGGTATTTTCTTCCAAAAGATAAATTTGTTTCATAAGTAAAAGCTATAATTTTGCATTTTTCATATATGTACTTAACTTTGTGCATATCAATAGAATAAGAGTATGATCACAGTAAACATAAATTAATAAGGATTAAATAAATGCTTATTAAGTAAAATAAGTCTTTTCAGGACTGGGGCTTCTGGTTTTTTTCTCCTGATGATTAGGAATTTTTAAACATCTTGCTATGGCCAGGTCCAAATCCTGCTGAAGCAATGGGCAAAACTGTTGCCTCCAGTAGACTTGGTCTCACATCTAGTACCTATGCAATCATTATTTTTGTCATTTAAGTGGGTTCAAATGTTGAGAGTAACATACCAAATTATGAGCTTTTTACCATTTCCCTTAGTAAAATGGAAAATAAATTTAATAAAGTTTATCTACCTTAGGTCTAGTTATAGTGCCATGAATAAAAAAAAGTAAACATTTAATGCTCAGAATGAATGTAACCAAATTGGGACTGTCATGTCCAAGGCATGCATTTTGTGCATGATTAACACTTCGTTCAGTTATTTTTTTGTAGCAAATATTACAAAGATGCATTTAGAGAATTGATATATTTGGCATGTACTATAAAACTAAGGATGATGACAGTGGTTCTCAACCTTTTTAGACTAAAGGCACCCCCTCCACACATTTTCTGAATTTAGCAGCACCCTCTGTGGTTACAGACAGGGTTAGTCCCTTCTTTTCCCCACACAAGGGAGCTATGACCTCCCCCTGCTACCTTTGGCTTGATTCATAAATTGCAGGGGCACTCCAGTTAAGAATCACTATTCTAGGCGCTTCAGTTTTGGCAGGGTCCAGTTGAGCTATTTTAAAGGGACCTGACTTTCCAGAAGTCCTGAGCCTCTGCTCTCTGAAGACCAGGGTCCCTGTCTGCAAGCAGGGATGGTCCTGTATAAATCATTGGTGACAAGGTGCAGATTCCATTGCCTCCCTGCCCTACGTGCACACTTACACTCTGCCTCTCTCTTCTCCAACTGATACTTGTCCGAGTTTTCAGTTACATTTCTGAAATTAGATAACACAGAGCAGCAGGCAGGGGTAATGGATGTGCCAGGAGGCTTTTCTGAAGTTGCCATCTACTCTAGGCAATTCTGCCTCTTAGGAGCCCCGCAGTGCTTTCACGGGTTTTGTTAAAGGAAAGGGAAGGTTGCCTTTCAGCAGGATCCTATTCCTGGGACCCTTTGCTGCCATCCCACCAAGGGCTGCTCCCTCCTGTGCTTGGTGCTGACCAGGACAGTAACACGCACGTTTGAACTGTCTGCCAATGCAGCTCCTGCATCCTGTATCCCTGGGAAGCAGCCTCCCCAGATCAGTTTCCCCTGCAAGAAACTGCCTCTCTTTCTCCAGCTTCCTGCTCTCCTGTGCATCCTGCTCCCAGGAGCTAGCTGGCCTCAGGGACCAGTCATGGAGGACAGCCTGAAACACTGCTCCACAGAAACCTCTGTGCCTGCTCTTCCTGCCAAAGCAGGCACATTTGAGGGTGATAGGTCCAGGAAACCTCCAGAGAGCCACACTACCTAGTGCCTCCAGTGCTGGGTGGCACTTGGAGTGGGGATAGAGCCAGCCAGCATGGAGGTGCAGGGGCAGTGCTAGGCACAGCCTTCCTGGTCCAACCCCCCATGCACCTCTTGAAAACAGAGGCATATCGAACAGTTCCACCTGCCCTGCATACCTCTGTCCCAGGAGATGCCATATGGCAGGGGTAGGCAACGTTTTTTGGCTGGAGTGATGAAAAACACCACAGTGCCTACCTCAGAAGGTGCCAGAGTGCCAGCATGGCAGAAAAACAAAATAAGGGCAAGGGGTACATGGCAGGATGCCCTGCTTGTGCCCCTTGTCCCCCACCCAAAGCCTCTGCCCCCCAGCCCTACTTCCCCTTCCCCCCAGCCCTGCTGCCCCTTGCCTTCCACCCAAAGCCCTTGCCCTCTGGCCCTACTGCCCCTTCCCTTCAGCCTTGCTGCCCCTTGCCCCCCCCAAAGCTTCTGCCTCTCAGCCCTGCTGCCCCTTGCCCCCACCCAAAGACTTTGCCTCCCAGCCCTACTGCCCCTTGCCCCCCACCCAAAGCCCTGTGCCCCGCAGCCGAGGCTCTGTGGCTCCCAGCAGCCACCCCGACTCTGGGTAGCTGCTGGAGCCCGGGCTGCTCTGAGCAGGGCTTGCAGCTGCTTGCTGGGTGCAGCCTGGGATCCCGGCTGGCAGCAGCTCCCCAGAGCTGGGGTGGCTGCAGCCGGGAGGCTCCAAACAGCTGTGCCATGCTCATCACCTCTGTGCCGGGAGCAGGGGAGAGACCAGGGCTGCACTGCCTCAGGCCCCGCCCCAACCACCCACTCCCAGTGGAGCCTGGCACAGCTGTTTGGAGACTCCCAGCTGCAGCTGCCCTGGCTCTGGGGAGATGCTGCAGCCAGGAGCCCAAGCTGCTCCCAGCAGGCAGTTGGGATGCTGCAAGCCCTGCTCAGAGCAGCCCAGGCTCCGTCACTGGCAGCAGCTTCCTGGAGCCGGGGCTGGCCCCGGCATGCCAAGCAAAATGGCCTCATGTGCCACACTCGGTACACGTGCCGGGGGTTGCCGACCCCTGCCATACGGGGTTGGACCTGGAAGGGCCGCAGCAGGACCAGGAACTCCTGCCTGCTTTAGATTTATCAGAGAACCTAATGCAGCAGGAGCACAGGCTCATGCCTCGGCTCTTCCCAGTCACACTTGTAGCACCCCTTGGAAGGGTCTTGTTGGGCCCCAGTTGAGAACCACTGGGTCAGGCAGTAAGGAGTTGCTTCAAGTTCTTGACACCCTTAGTTAACAAGGTTGCCATTCTGTTTGTGGTCAGCTGGCATGGGTGCCAATCTGCAGCATGCATGGTACAGGCAGCCTCTGTGTGTGGCACGCAGCAGATAAGGGTCAGGGAGCAGGCAGCACAGTGATGGATGGAGCCAGAAGCACAAAACAGAGTAGCAGGTTGGGCAGGGAACACAAGTCAGGGCATAGAAATCAGAGCAGCAAAGTGGGCAGAGGAAGGGAATCAGAGTGGCACTGAGGAAGTATGTGAGCCTTAATTTGTGGCAGGCCTCCCAGACATTGGCCCACACTAATTCATAGAACTATGTAATATTCTGAGATTCTGTTTGTCTACATGTAGGAATTTGGGGGGTTTGATTATTCTGGCGTTTTGTTATTGCTGTTGGGTTTTTATTGTTGTTTGTTTAAGGATTTTCCCCTTTAGTCAAGTTCTGGGATCCCAAGGAGAACAATTAACCTGTTTTGTAACTGTTATTTGTTAAACAATAAATGTTGCAACAAAACCACTGCAAGCACCATGTTGCAACTTCTTAGTAATGGGTATTTCAAAAACTTCCTGAGCTGCATATGGAGAGGATGCTTTGCCTGTAGATCTCTCCTTTAAGGCATCTGGGTCTATGTTAGCGTTCCCCTCTATCTCCTTGTTGGATGCTCATCAGTATTTGCTTGCAGAGAGGGCAGCTGGAGATGGGAGATAAGTAGCTCTATACTGGGTAGGTTGAACAATGCTTCTCCTCCCAGTTCTGCACATGAGGAGGTAACTACATTCTCCTCCACCATAAGAAAGCCTCTGCTTAGGGAGGTCATGGGCAGCCAGTTGGCAAGGGAGTCTATTGAAGCCATGTTACAAGGAAATGAGAAGAATACCGTTCTGCATCTAGGCCTTCCCTGCATTGGGCTCTTAAGTTTGTGAGGGAAGAATCCAGAAGGAGCTCCTCCTTAAAAGCATCACTGTAGCAGTTTCCTTCCTGTTATGCCTCAAGGGAAAAGGGGGATTTCCCTTCCGCTCTCTTGGGTTGGCCTAATTTGACTGCACTATGGCATTTTTTTAGTCTTGTGTTTAGCTGAAAAGTCTGGTAAATTGTGAAGGCTGCTTATCAGAGCCTTATTCATTTTTTTTTTCATGATCTAATTTCACTGTATTATTTTGCTTCTAATAGAGGAGAGCTGTTCCTCCCTCCATGACATAGCCAGTATAGCAGTACATTGCATGGAAGATGAAGTTTTAGGCCTTTTCCCAACAACTGCTTGTTCAGTCATCAAATGAAATTTAACACAGTAGCTCTCAAACAGCTGACTCGTATAACTAATCCGGTAAATGCACTGAATTTACATGCCATTTAAATCAGTATGCTGTGCAGATGTATGTATGAATATTTGGTGCCCTCTAGTGAACTGTTCTAGTGTTGCCAAAACAGCCACAGTCTCTTGCAGCCTTACAGGTAAATGAGAGCCACAAAAAGTCAGAACACTTGTACTTACATGTTTTTTATATATATAATGCTCATTTTTATTCAGGACATTACATTTTTGCTACTGAGGGGTAGGTATAAAATCTATATTCTTCACTTTATTTATTATTCTACCACAGTTGTCTACAGTGTCTGTCACGACTGGGCCTCAGACAAGAGAGTCCTTTACAAGTTTGTTATTGTGGACAATGGGCCAGATTTTTAAGGGCCTTTGGGGACCCATTTGGATTTTGAAAAACATGTAGGGTCTTAGCTCCCATTCAATTAGGCATCTAATTGGTTTTGAACTTGCCACCCCCCACACTCATTGGCCTGTATTTGAATCCTTAAATATCCAAATATCTTTAGAATGAGAATAAGTTAAGCCCTTCAGGCCAGATTTTTGTTCAATAGACAGACTCCAGCTGATTTTAGTGAACTTCAGCTCATGCTCCAAGGGCCAGATTCTACCACTCTTACTTCTGAGTACTAACCAAATGCTTGTGGAGGAAGGAAGTCATCAATATGAATGAAACCAACTGAATCCAGCCAGAAATCAAGAAGTGTTTTCATGGCAACCAAATAAGGCAAGCATCAAAGCCTACACTGACTCTGACTTAAGAGCGAAAAACCAAATGTTCAGAAGTATTAGCATTGCATGGAGTGAACTATGGCTCGCAAAAGCTTATGCATCTCTGATTCACTTAGTCTGTCACGTGCACCTCTACCTTGCCTTTATTCAGACACTTGGAAATCTTACCCCTAAACTGTGCCAGAAAATAAAATGCCAGAAAATATCACTATGGAAACCTCTTGTGAGTGAGCTGAGTATCTTTATGTGAAATATTGGTTAGGGATGCAAGTTTTGTTTCTTAATTGTTGGTTTATAACAGAGTGTCTCTTTTATTTTTTTAGATGTTACAACTGTGGTGGCCTTGATCATCATGCCAAGGAATGTAGTCTACCTCCACAGCCAAAAAAGTGCCATTACTGTCAGAGCATCATGCACATGGTGGCTAACTGCCCCCATAAAACTGTTTCACAACAGCCCACCAGTTCTCAGGGAAGATACGAAGCAGAACCACAGCCTTCCACTTCTGCTTTTCTGAGAGAAGGGGGTGGGGCGTACAGCTATTCATCTCCATCCTATTCTCAGGAGGGAAGGTCAGAGATCTCCGAGCGGTCTGGCAGGTCACCACAAGAAGCTTCCTTAAGTAAGTTGTCTGCATCGCCTGAAGAACAAAGCAGAAAGGGGCCTTCTGTTCAAAAAAGGAAAAAAACTTAACGCATCATAACCTTTCATTTTCTTTACCCACTTGGGATGCCTACCTCATACAAGTACAGGGGAAGTAATTTCATTATCGGTAACTGACCTGGAATTTTAACTACTGTTGAGGAACTGTGAATTTTTTTTTTAAATAGACAAATCACTCCAAACAAGTTACATTTGAGCAGGGTGTCATGTGTTTTACCTCCTGTGTGTGTGTGGGTGGGTGTGCACATGTGCAAGTGTCTGTATCATGTCTGTGTGTATGTATGTATGCATATCTATATATATATATCTATATATCTCTATATATATAGATATAGATATAAATATATATTCCATCAGAACACTCTCCATTTCCAAGGATTCATCATCCATTGTGAAGCAATAGTCAAGGTTCAGAATGTTTTTTGGATACTGTACTCATTCCTGGAAGGTCTTCTTAAAATGTGCTTTTAAAAAAAAAGGAAACAAAAACAAATCAGGATAACGACTGTTACTTACGTGTCAACCAAAGAAAACTTCATCTCTTAAAGCTGCCAATAATATGGTACTAAGGACATTAAGACATCCCACTTACCCTCTATTTGGAGTATTTTTTGTTTCTTGTTGCCTCTAGAGTAGCAATGTTTCCCTTCCTCCCCACACACACACGTGCACACATGTACCTGTCAAGGCCAGTGTCTTGACTAACTATGGCTCAGATTGCCAGTCTTGTATTGTTCAGGAGATTAAGGCTCCATGAAAGACAATGAATGTGTAGTTTCTGTGCTGGTGTCTCAAATGTTGTGTTAAATTAATACAATTGAATTGTGTGAGGGAGAATATGTAAGTGGTTATGAATGGACTATTTTGAGCGGTATCAGGATACCACCCAAGGTGACCCTTTGTATTTTGTGAGGGTAGGGGTAGCGGCAGCAGCAGCTCTTCTTAAGTCCCACTTTGTCCCTCATAGATCAAGAGAAATTTCCCCCTTGCTTACTACTGAAAGTCATGGAGAAAATGTCCTTGGGGGATGTGTTTATTTTTATTTTTATTTTTTTTTAAGAAAAAGAAATACAAAGCTAATGGAATATTGGGGTAAATATTTTATGGGGAATAATAGCTTAACGGGTGCTCACCATTGCCCAGTCTGCATCCCCTGTTGCTCATCTATGTGGAGTACAGTATTCAGAGAACACTGCCTGGTGCAGAGAGGCTTTAGAGCAGGGACATGCAAACTTGGCCATGCTTACCAGAAGCCCTTGACTATCAACTATTTTTCAGGCAATGGAGAAGCCTGGAGACCAGCGTGGCCCAATGCATATGCTGCAATCTACCCTTCTGCATTCAGGGTGAGAATATTTGCAGGCCTCATTGTAAAACTCACTAGGCTGCACTTTGATCTGTGGGCTGTACTTTTGGCAACCCCTAGGGTTAGGTTTTGGTAGGTTCCAAACTGATTTAAGTTGCATTTCCCTTTGCAATTTGTAGGTTACCAAATCATATATAAGAAATGTACTTCTAGAAATCCCATTGCAGATATAAGTTATTTGAAGAAACCTATATAATTCCTAACATTGGCAATAAACATAAGCTGTTGAATTTTGAGTCTGGCAGGTTTAAGCTCAGATAATCAAAAAATGAGAAGGCAGTAATGGGCCAGGTTTGTATCTGTTGCATCTCCATTGGCTGCAGTGGAGTTACAGCAGATGTGCACCTAACTCATCACATTGCAAGACCTCCCCTTGCCTTGCCATATGAGACTTTTACTGTTGCTGCTGCTGCTGCTTCAGTAGACAGACTAGGGTCAACTGCCTCAGTAAAGGGCACAATTCCTATAGAATGACTTTGCTTGAATTCCATACCAGTGTTTGTGAGAATCTCGATGGTTTATACTGATGTTCTCAGTCTGCTATAATGCAAAGCTTACCTTCGACGATATTGAATGTGATGTATCTATAGAGAAGAACTTCCTTGCCTTATGTAAGGATTGTAAACTTATTTAAATTATGTAGACAAATCAAAGTGGCATTGCTTAACCTTCTAGCATGTGTAATAACCAGGTTAAACAGCAGTGATGCAAAACTTAGGTCACTTTGAAAATTTAAACCAAAGTTCCTTATAGAAATAGGCAATTATGGATTTGAAACTGGTCATTCCCTGTTTACATATAAAGGTTCAGAGCTGAGATCATTAGGAAGTAAGTAATTCTGGCGTGCGGACCTTATTGGTGTAGTTTTAAATCACTCCGGGCGTGTTTACACAATATGCGTTAATGCTCATTAACCTGATTTAATGTGTATTATGGATGCATGTCTACACGTGTACACCCTTAATATGCATTAAAAATGGCAAAATTAGGCTACTCACACCTAAATTTGATACCTGCAAATGCAAGTATCAAATTTAGGCACAATTAGTTAAAGTGCATTAATGTACATGTAGACGCAACCTGGCACTAACTTTAGTGCCGGGTTTACCCAGCCACTAAGGGCACATGGCAGGACTGCAGGGACTTGGCACTAACTTAGTGCACTAACTTTAGTGCCAAGTCCCTGCATGTGTAGACACCTGCCAAAAATCGCTTAATGTGTATTAGCTTAATGTGCATTTAATTTAGTTGCATTTAAATGCACACGTAGATGCACCCTCTGTGCACCAAAACCAGACTGAACTGCTAAGAGCACATACCAAACCTATCTTATTGTTGAGAGCTTAAGGTTTTATTTTTGTATATTAGAATGTTATCACTATTACATAACATACTCAGGACAAAAGAACTTTGCTCAGGGAATATACCATGTAACGTTGTTTTTTTCTTTACAGAATAGGCTACAGACCTGCTAACTCAGAACAAACCAAATAGACTTAGACCTTTATATCTCTATATAAGTATTATGAACTGATATTAGTAACTACCTCTGAGTTGACATAGACCTACATTTCTTGTGATCAGATATCAGCTTTTTGTACTATGATTTCCTGTGAAAATCACTGATAAAACAGTATGCCTGTACTGGTTGCTTATGTAACCATTTGTGACTTTACATTCACAGGGTCTGATTTTCAGAGATACTGAGCAGCTGCGGCTGCCCATTGGCCTTCATCTGTGAGTTACTAGTGCTCAGTCCTGAAAAAGGAAAAAAAAAAGTCAAGCCCACTTTGTTTACATAGGTGACAATAAAACTATGATTCTGTTTACAGCAAAAGACTACCTCATACTTACTGCATAAAACACACATTTGTGCTGCTCTGGCCTTAAAGGTGGCTGTTGATCCTATGGTACATACCTTTTTATCTGTACTATATATGTAAATTGGTAATTCACCACTGCATCCTTTATGGCAAATACTTGTTGAAAATGAAACATCCATTTGAAATTGCAAGAAGTCTCCAAACATTTCTTTAAAGTCTTTTTTAAAGTCTTTAAAGTATTTTTCTTCTGTCTAAAGGCTTATGGGCACTGTTCACAAAAAGACATACTACTGAAGCTAAATCTATAGCAGCTTGAGCTGTGACATGTAACTAACTAGCACTGGATTGCAATAGAAAATATGATTCATTAAATGGGCTGCTCCAAGTAAGCAAAAGGTCCTATAAAGTTCCTTTACGTCTGAGAGTCAGATGTCCCACCATTTTTTTTCCTTCTGATGATGAAATGAAAAATATTCTTTATTGAAGAACCCAGATTTGGAGCAGACTTCATTTCCACACTCCCATCTCTTGTACATGCCAGAACACCTCCCAGTGAAACTAAACTTCTCTCTCTCTCTCTCTCAGAAGATACTGGATTTGTTCTTACCTCAGAAGACAACGTGAGTTTTTTCCTTCCCACAGTAAATGTTAAAATCCAACAATGTGTGCATTTGCACACTAACAAGACGTATAATGAGAGAGTACATTCTGGGAGGGAGAAATTCAGGAGTTATTTTTTGTAGTAATTGTAGTTGAATTTGGTACTATAAATCTCTAAAATGTTCTGCTTTTTATCACATTTTGAAGACTGTCAAGCGTTATATGTAACTTAATGCCTCTTTCACCCCTTTTCTTTGGTTCAGTTTTATTTTGCACCAGTGCTATCCCAGAGTTACTCTTTAGTTGTCCTTAGTTTTGTGAATAGAGCCCCATAAAAGTGTTTATAGATCGTGTAACATTCTTTGTAAGAAGAATTATAAAGAACATGGGAAATCTCATTGAGTCTTAAAATTAATTTAAATTAATTTATCTCTAAGAAATGTTTATCATAAAAAATTATATATGTGTATTCCCCCGTGCTAGATATAAAAAAAATTGGGAAAGATATGTACATGGGCAGATGCACTGATTTTAATTTTCTAGAAGTCTTAATGAAATTTGATTACTTGTTTTAGAAACAAGCAAAGCCTTGTTAAATGCATCTGCTCTTATTTTGCTTATATATCAACAGCCTCTTTAAGATATGTTGGTTGTGTTACCTCTGTCATAACTATTGACTAGTAACAAGAGGTCAAGCTATGAATATGCTTTTGTTTTATACTTAAACAGGGCTGCAGTTTAACAGCTCTGATAGCATTTTTATGAGAATATTAGAAAGTACCAAGCTATTTACTAGCACTGTCATTAAACCAAATGTAAGACTAACCAGCTTTAAAACGGATAATGGTTTTGACTACCTCTTGGATTACTACATTAAGCAACACTGGTTGACAAGTATCACCAGTCTGACTTAAGCTAGTATGTATTGCTCATGGTAATAATAACAATAAACCATTTTAGAGACCAAAGTGAACACTGATTTCTATATGTCTTTGATACTGTGTCTTATCTAGTGTTTTTAAATTATCCTCTGTAGTATAGATTGCCTCATTGTCCATTTTGACTTGTATGTTGTTTACAAGGTAAATTTTTAAAAAATCACTTGAATTGTATGTTTAAAAAAAGACTTGAGTTGAACGTTTGAAGGTCATTTCACCTGTTTACTGTCTTCTGGACTAAAGCACTGATTGCCTTTCTACATATCATGTATTTTATATTCTCATTTCATGCCTAAAGTCTTTTTTATTTCTGTCAATCATGGATATTGTGAGGTTTAAAAGAATTACTTGATTAAAAATAAAGCATATAACATTGGCATTTACAGCAGGCTTTGGAGATTTTCTTTCATTTGCATGGTTGAAGGATAAAGGGTGCAGGTCTCCTGAAGACTCTTCTTACATAACTACACACATTTAGCTAGTTTCAGAACATTATCTACAGAAAAGGTCATTTTAGTGATGTAAATTGTTGCTTATTCAAAACTAAGTTCTGTAAATGGATAATGGAACTTCTGTGCTAGATCAGCAAAGCTGCTGAAATTACCCCAAAAGCTGTATGTATGCAGCTGTCAAAATGAAGATGTAGAATATCATCACTCTGGATATTCATTTGCCATGAGAATTTAACAGTCATTAAAACTGCCAGACATTCAAGTTATTTGTGTACTTTGGGAGGAAAAAAACAAGGATTCTGGCATTAATTCCCATGCCATCTTCATCACTTCTCTGATCATCTCTTCCATGTTAATTTAAAATATAAGCTATCAACTATTATAAACTATAAGCTATTATAAATTATCCACTACTAACTAAAAACCCAGAGTTTCACATCTATATAAAACCAACTTGAAATATTACTATGCTAGTACAGTGGCAGGGCATTAGTAATGTCCTTGTCTTCCCTGCTTTTTCTCTGTTGGCATGTTATTAGGGCACTTTTTGGGTCTGTTTCCACAATGTGCTTTGTGGCTGTGGTACGCAAGAGACTGGAGTAGAGAAAAAATGTTTAGGACTCTTGGCATAAATGTTTGGCTACAGATGTGGAGATAGGACTCAATGGCACAACAGGCCCCTTGCAGTCTTTTAAATGCAAAATGAAACCTTAGTGCCATTGAAGTATTTTTTATTTCTAATTCTGATTTTAATGTTATACTTAGACCTTTTACATTTTCCATATATGCAAAGCAAAACAGCTTGAAACACTTTGATGCTGTGTATATAGGGTTCCCATCCAGTCTCCTTAGCACAAGGGTGCACGCCTGCAAACCCAGTCTGGCCTGCAGAGCCATGGCATTTGACCCACAAGGCTACTCACAGATCAGGACATTTTAACAGCAGGAGAGCAGTTGCAATTAATACTGCCACCCTTCTACTGCCAAATTCCCAAGGCCCCACACAGCTGGGTCAGGGCTGGACCATGCCCCCAAATCAGGGCTAGACCACACTCTCTTCTTCTCAAGGCCAGATCAGGGCCCAGTCATGCCTCCTTGCCTACGCAGCTGGATTGGGACTGAGCTGTCCTCCTGTCCCCTCCTCACAGCCAGATCAGGCCTTGCTATGCCTGCCCTGCCTGCCAGATTGGGCCCACTGGCTAGATCCAGCCTGGGAACAGACTAGGTACTGTGCATCTGGCCCTCAGGTCAAAACGGTTGAGCACCACTGCCATAGTGTGATCCAGGTTGACCTTTCAAGAATGGATAAATTTCGGACATTTTTGATGCCTTGGAGGAGATTTTATCTGAGATTTAAAGGTGAACATGCCATTCCATGTTGACCCCTTAACCATAATACCTAAGTCACTGGAGGAGGATTGAAGAGTGGGGACAAGCTTTACGCATGCCTGCCTGACTGAGGGACTCAGGGACTTAGGTGGTGCTCCTACATGAATCTTGGAGGGACTTAAACCAGAGCTAGGTGCTTTGCTACTGTGACTGGGACAGTTCTGGGTGCGCACAAAGGTAGAAGCACAGTCTCCCATGCAGCAGCTTTCAGATCAAATATGGAGGTGCCTTGTGATTGTAGACATCTCCAGGGTTAGGCAGCAGCCAAGCATGGGGTTTTGGATTACAAGTTTGGGTTTAAGCGCTCAAAGATTGCCATGGTAGGCACCTGGCCCTCATAGTTGATTTTCAGATAATATACAGCAATTCAAATATTTTCTATGCAATAGCTTTTAGTTTAATGATAAAGGATTAGGGATACTTACACGTTCTTCTGGAATACAGCAAGATCCCTAAAAGCAGCATTATTGATTCAATGGGAAGCTAGTCAACCCTATTACTGCAGCAGCACCTAATGATTATTGGAATGGAAGCACATGAAACAAAGCAACTACCACAGACAGGAAGCAATCTGATTTTCTCTAGCTATACATCACCCTCTCTTCCCCCCTGTAGCGTAGTATCCATGTACCTCACACTTTGCTGCCTTTATCCTCACAGCAGACAAGCAAAGTAGGCAAGCACTGGTTTACAGCTAAGGAGCTAAGGCACAGACAATGCAAGAACCAGACCATAAAAAGATCTATATTTTGCAGCTAGACAGACACTTAGGGCACCTATATGCATGCCAGATGCCTGCTCTGACATGCTAATTAACACGTCAGAGCAGTCTCAATTATCGAGTCTGTTGGAGTTTACTAATTAGCAAGCTCCCGCAGCTTTGGCAGCACATCTATTATTCAGTGTCCCTACACCTCAAAATGGTGGTGGGGCCGCTTTAAAGCCCGTCAAATGAGCTTTAGTTAAAGTGCCCTGCCACCGTTTTGAAGCATGGGACACTGAATACACAAGATGCTATGGGTGCTTTAATTAGATCAGCTCCTGAGAACCACTCCAATTAAGATGCTCCACCCCACTCCAAGAGCATGTGTAAAGATGCCCTTAGGTGCCACTAACATCAGTCACTGTCTAGATGCCATCTAACGTTATGAACAGATAAATCTCCGAGGCACACACAGATTCCTCTCAACAGCGTGCACAAAGCATCTAAGTTGCAATACCTCCTCAGAGCACTACCTGGCACCTGGCCTTAAACTTAGTCCCCTGACTATCTTGTCATTGTGGCCTAATCCTGCAATGAGACTCGGGTTCAAGTCCCTGGCTCTGTATCAGATGGTTCAAGCATCTGAGATTAATCGGTGACTAATGCTCTCACCGCTACTAGTTTGGTTTAAACCTCTTTCAGGTTTTTCATAGATGGGGACTCAGGAGACGTTCACAGACCAGGATCCTGACCTTGTCTCTCTAGGTCAACTACCTAAACCTCACCTGTCACCTCGGCATTTCATGCTTAGGTAGTTTAGGTGACCCCACCACCCCATTCAGCTTCCTAATTAAGTACCCTCATTAGGTACCCAGGGAAAGGAGTGGTACAGCATCTCAGTATCTTTGTGGATCTAACCTCAAGGGCTTTGTCCTGGGTTATACAGGAGATAGTGGCATGGGTTTCCTAAATCTTAGAATCATGCCCTCAATACTGGACTTTCCTTCTTCCCTTTCTCAGCAGTCAAAATCAGGAACAACGTTACTGATATTTTCTCAGGGCCTGAATCAGAGCCCTTGGTATTTAGCCAGCTTGATTCAACAGATGACAACTCACACTATCATGTAAGAGAACCAAGTTCAAGATAGCATTTCATTTATTATGGATCAGCCAAAAGTGAGCCACATAAACGATGTTCAATCAAAATCCAGTGAGATGAAAGCAATACAATGTCTTTCAAGTATATTCATAAGCAGCTGGAAAAATGGAAGGCATCCATCAATACAGAGAACACCCACTGCCCTTGTTTGGCTTAGGCCTAATGTCAAATGTCACTATGCTGAGACAAAGGAGGGCCCCCCTTAATGCATATCCTAATCTGCAGCGGTTGAACTGTCTGATTAGGGCCAAAGGCATAAACTAAGACTTGAACAGCTTGACTTTATCAAGAGTGCTGCCAAGCATCAAGTGTCCAAAAAGTGTGAGCCAGGCCTTTAAGGGGGGTTTTTTAAAAAACTTTAAAGTCACAATCACTTGCTGTCTTTTCATCTGCCTTCTGATTTCAGAATTTTCTTAGGGTCCGTGTCTTCAAGCTTTATTTTGTAACCAGGAGGGCTAGAAAAGTTCTTTCATTTTAAACAAAAGGTTAATGTTGAGTTTCTTATAGACTCTTCTCCAGGAACTGTTGGCACTGGAGCCACTGATTTTCTTAAAAACACCAAATATTGCAAAAAAATAAAGTAAAGTCCATGCCACTGTCATCATCACAGCACCTTGGTATTAAGGTACTTTCTATTTCCTCGCAAAGTAATTTTAGGAAAGTCAGATCCAAAGTTCAAGTCATTTCACAGACATTTGGGAAAGTTTCTTCCTTGACTTAGCATTCTCCCACACCAATAAATTCCTTTCACCCATCTTATAGGTATGGCTAAGACACACTTCCAGGAATCTGAATTTCCTCAGGCTGGGGAGGAACGTGCCTCCCCCACTTCCTGAGAGAGTGCTCTAGCCATGAAGAAAAAATGTCTTTGAAAGCATAGGAGAGAGATTCCTGATTTCATTTCCACGGTCAAGCTTTAGTGCCAACTCAACCACAGGGAAGGAACATGCTCAGTCACTCTGAGGAGGTGCTGCAGGCAGAGTGAGGATGGGATGCAGTGCATGCTCAGTGAGGATGGATTCTTTAGAAATTTTAGCAGCAAAAAATTAAAAGTCATCACTATGGAGCTTGTGCAAAGATATTTTTTTCAAAAGCTTATTCCAGGAGTTCTCAACCTCTTTAAACCAAGCTAAGGCACCTCGCCTTACACTTCAGGCACCCCTTGAAAAATGCCAACTCTACAGAAAAATAATAGAGCAATTCTTTGGTTGCAAAGATCACAAGAGGGCAGAATGTTTTTGACATTACGGATTCCTATTTGAAAACTCTGTGCTTATCTCATGATTCATGCATAGGTGTACAGCTAACATTGCTAATATTGTGCAGCACCCCATGGCACCCTTGAAAAAGATTTAACAGCACACTGGTGGAGAATCTTGACCTTATACACTAGTCAATTTTGGGCAGATTTTCATGCAGAAGGCTAACTCCCAATCAAACTTTGAGTCTCTGATCCAAACCACAAGGCCACTAGAGCAGGGGTGGACAATTATTTGGGCTGGAGGGTCAACTAGGGCAGTGGTTATCAACCTTTTCTGTAGCAGGACCCATTTATAAACAAACAGTCTCAACCCAGTGCCCTCACTCCCAACGCGCTGCCTCCCAAGATGTGTGGGGCAGGGGGTCCCCCAAGCAGCCCCTTGCAGGTTGGACCTCTGCTAGCCTGAAAGGGAAAAGGCACAGTATCCCACATTTTTCTTCTTTACAGGAGAAACCATTTTTAAAGTTTGTAGATCCATTTTTAAAGCCTGTTCATGACCCTTTCATATATTCTTGTGACCCACTTTTGGGTTGCAACCAATGGGTTGAGAAATGCTGACCTAGAAAGCTTTGGTGAGCTGTTGCGGGCCGGGTGATGACCCAGCGTGGTGGGAGGAAGGGTGTGGGGGGCAATTGATCCTATCCAGCCCAGGCCCATCCACCCTGTACCCACTGCCGGGGACACCAGATGGAGTGGGCCGGTGGGTGGGGGTCTCCTGGGCCCAGGACCCCCGTGGGTGGGGCATACTTAGTCTGGTGGATGGGATAGACTGCAGGCAGGTGGGAAGTGGCATCCAAAAGCGGGATAGGAAGACAGGGCTGGGGCTGGGATGGCAGGGCAGTGACGGTGTGGGGCTGGGGCCCAGGGCAGAGTCATGATCCACTCCCTACATGTCCCTGCCTCTGGAACCAGTATCTGTCACAGGGACACACAGAGAGTGGATCATGGCTCTGCCCCAGGCCCTAGCCCCACACTGTCACCACCCAATGATCCCAGCCCCAGCTCCTGCCTGCCCATCCTGTTCCTGGCCACTGCTTTCTGCCTGCCCACAGCCCCATCCCATCTATCCAGCTGAGTGTGGCCTGCCTCCAAGGGCCCTGGGCTGGTGCCCATGGAGACCCTGACTGCCTGCCTGCATGCTCCATCCAGTGCTCCCAGTAATGGGTGCAGGGTGGACAGGCTGAGGTGCCCAGGCAGTGGGGCCAGGTCTGGCAGCAGTGGCAACACTGGCAGTGGCAACCGGGACTATCAGGAAGCTGAGTCCAGCTGCCACGCTGTCTCAACCTCACTTTGCACCCGGGAGCAATGGGATTGGCTGCATGTGACACAGCCTGGGCTGCCCCACACCTGGGCGGGGGGGGGGGGGTGAGGGACCCACTACAGGCCAGATAAAATCCCTTGGCAGGCTGGATCCAGCACAAGGGCTGTATTTTGCCCACCCCTGCACTAGGGCATATAAAGGAGAATGCCGCCAGAACTGTTTTAACATGACCAATATAATGTGTTTCCCTATTTTTTTCCCTAGAAATGACTGAATCATTTTGACTGAAATTTTCCAGGAGCATTAAGCCATGGAAATTAAGGTGTGGAGATTTAGGGGCCAATCAATAAAAGTTTGGCAAAGTTATAGCCACGTAAAATAACTTCTTACAGTGAGAAGAGTCAATTAGGGAATTCCATTTCCTGAAACAACCAGATATGTTTTATAAAGAATTTACAAACGTGTTTCTGGGATTTGATAGGAGGGGTCTTTTCTTTTGTTGCTTTTAACATATTTTTCTAAAATACAAAAGCCACACGGCACTTGGAGTATGCTTTTTAAAGTAACATTTCATAATACTGGCAACATAACACTGGCAACATGACTGTCATTGCAATGGATTTAACAACACCATGGTTTTGGTGACATAAAATTATATTTATAGGCATGATCCTGTTGCCTTTGAAATCAGTGGCCAAACATCTACTGATTTCAGTAAGAATATTGATCCCAGTGTATTTAATTGTACAGACAAGAATAGTCAATGTAAGGCATCCCTAGGAAAACCCAATATGGAATAACCTGTGAATTTCCTTTTGCTTTTCCAGATTCGCAAAGATTCTTTCTTGGTGTTTTGCTTGGGGGTGGGAGAAAAAGAAAATGCTCAGTTCAACTCAGAATCCCAACAGAGATCGGGAAACCAGTCTTCTCGAAGACTTCCAGGACATAATGGTCAATATGGAGAGCTATTACAATGTCCCAAAGAGATAAATAGCTTCTTCAAGAAATCCTGCTGGTTCTGTACAGAACTAACTTTTCCCTAGACATTTGTTCCCTCAAAAGTATGTGCTTTACAGCTTAAAATCAGAAAGAAAGATTTGTTCTTGTTGATTTTTACCAATTGGCACAGATCCTTGTTTGTCACATTTCTTATAAGTTACCAAAGTCAGAGACTTATATCATCAAAACTCAAAACATCGCAGAGTGAGGTGGTACAGTCTAATGCATAAGCCATAGGGACAGGACGCAGCAGATCAAGGCTTTATTCCCAGCTAGTCTTCTCAAATTCAGAGGTAAAACAAGAGAATTTTGGCCTTATAACATAACCCTGTGCAGCCTGCTTCAAAGTGGCCATTTGCAATGGGCCTTTGAATTTGAACATGAACACTAATGAGACCCTCACAGGCCTAGGAAATTCACATTTAAAAAAAAGCGAATAAACCAGTAGGATTCAGAAAACAGCTGCCAGATTAGAGGTCTAGCAAATATGTCTTGTGGTAAGGAAGCTCAATCTTCTTTGATTATCCAAGAAAAGTTTAAGAGGTGACTACTCCCTACAAGTCCCTACTTGAGAAAGATTCCAACACTCCTGATAAGAGACATGTTCTTGCTCTTGCAAAAAAAACCCAGCAAACCAAAACAAAACAAAAAAACCCTCCTCAAAACAGACCAAAGCAAAAAAACTAAGGTTCCAAGGCTGAAAACAGAAGCTAGATACATTCAGCCTAGAATTAGGATATCGAGTTTAAACAGCCATGGGACTTACTCAGTGGATCAGCTCATCTAAGGCTATGATGGATTCTCCTTCTCTTAAAGTTTGTAAATCAAGACTATAGCTGAACTGGAAAGAGATAGACTTGATGCAGGAATTACTGGGTAAGATTCTATTGCCTCATTTATACAGGAAATAAGACAAGATAAGCAGCATTCTTTTGGCCTTAAGATTTTTGAAATGCAGACAGCTATTTCTCCTCTGGTCATATTCCCAGTGCTAGGAGGTCAAAGACCAAGACTTTGAGAAAAACTAGTGATTTCATGTGCCTCTGAATTACCCAACTATCAGGTGAAGCAGGGTGTGCTCAGCACTTAAAAAAAATAGAACCAATTAAGATGTCGTAGCTTGAGTAACCAAAAAAAATTCAAGCACCTAATTAGCCATTTTTGGAACTCTTGGCTGAAGCTAGTAGAGCAGAAAAACAGAGTAGACCCCAGAGTATCCAGCTGAAATATGTTTTTAAAAGACATCTATGAAAAAGTATAGCCATGGAGGGGGGAACAATTTCTCACACAATCCAAATTTTCCTCTGTGAATTGTCCTATACACCTCAGTGGGCTTTTAACTTCCAGCTCCAGTGCTCTGTAATGCTTTGCCAGCATTGCCCCTAAGTATTTTGAGTGTGGCAGGAGAAGAGTGCATGATACCCAGCTCCCAAATAAGCTATTAAATATACCTTCAGCTTCTGAGCCAAGTACTAGGGGGCTACCTTTTTGTCACTCCTGCCTCTGTTTCATGATATGACTAGGGATAGGGATAGACATTACACATAAACTGGCTTAAGTGATCAGAAATTGGTTTAAACCTGTAACAGAACAGACATTCAGTACACACTAACCAGTTTGAAAATGGCTGAAACCGGTTTGAGATAAACCCAGTTGAATGCAGTATCAGACTTAGCTGACTTGAGTCAAACCGGTTTATGCAATGTCTGTCTCAGACCCTTCCTGGTTTAAGTTAAACCAGAGTCACCCAGCATCCTGGATGCTTTGCAGCCCTGAGCGGGGCACTTAGCTCCACAGCAGAGCTGGTCACACCCTTCTGCTCCCTGGCTGGAGCTCAACAGATTTGCAGGCACAGCAGGTCTGCCTGACTTCCCCCTGCCCCATCCTCCCCTCCCCCCCCCCACTCACCCACTCATTGCTCAAGCAGGGATCCCTTCCTCCTCTCTCCCACAGCACAGACCATAGCCAGTATGTGGTATGCTAACTAATGCTGAGAGGTGTCTGTGCAAAGGTAGACAGGACAAAGGCACACAGGACAGTGTCCACTTAGGGCTTTTTAGAGCTAATCAACAGGTAGCTGGTATTGTCCCTCTGTTCCTTCCTTGGAAAATGTTATTTAAGGAGAGCTTGAACTAATGAGAGAAGCTTTTATTTTGCTGATGCACTGATAAATGGTGTATAACTCCCTGCTCGCTCCGTCACTGGTCAGAGGAGCAGTAAGGGGGTGGGAGGGAGCCCTCCCTAATCAGAGCATCCTGCCGGGGCCTGGCCATATCCCCCCTCAGCTCAGCACTGTGGAATGGAAGGGAAGGCTGCTCTAGCACCCCCTTTGGACAGGCTAGAAACTGGGGGATGTCTGTATGGTTACAAAGCAGTTCAGCCTAGCCAGGTTAGACTAACCTGCAAAGATTGAATCAGTTCAGGCTCAGGCTTTTTGAATGTCTGTTCGTAGCCTAGGAGTCTATTTTGTCTTTATCTGACTCCACAAAAGAGAAATGACTCCATGTGTTAGAATTATTGGGGAGCCTATTCTGATATCAATTTAATTACGTCAGTGGAGTTACTCCTGATCTATTCTAGTAAGTGAGATCAGTTTCAGTTCTTTGATAATGTTCATGTGAATGATTTACAGTGACCATTATTTGAGTGCATATGCTGTGGGCAGTACTGGTTCATGAACCATCATGATGTTTTGATAATGGCTTGTTTGGAGGGGAGAAGCTATGGGTATTGTCCCCCGCCCTTCTTTGCTGACCTTTAGGAATAGCACAGAAAAGTTCTTTGCTCAGCAGAATTCTCTATTTACTTTGGATGAAAGGGAAATCTGATGCCACTTTCACATAGTCATGCAAAGAAAGCAAGCAAGGGCAGGTCAAAAGTTGAAGTTCTGTCATGAAGCACTAGGATTTGTGCACAGACCTTAAAGATAACCACTGGGCAAGCCCTAGGTGTCACAGTTATACCCGACATATACTCTCAAAAGGGCTCTTCCCCCTCCCTTCAAATTTGTTACTGGCAAAACCTTTATTTGTCATTGTTATACATTTATCATTTTCAACACTCCTTTAGTTCCCCAGTGATGTATTCAGAATATAGCTGCTACTTCTGAGCTTATCTTAGAAATGTAGATCTGGAGATGACCTCCAAAGATCATCTAGCTCCGTCCCTTGGACGTTGGCAGTCTCAAGTACACCAGCACCATCCCTGACAAATGTTTGTCTAACTTTCCTTCAAAGCCTCTAGTATCATAGTACTTAGGGTCAGAAAGGGCCTAAACAGATCATCAGGTCTGACCCCCCTGCCCTAATGAAAGATATTCCACAATTTCCCTGGCTAACCTGCTCCATGATATCACTGCCCTAACATCCAACCTTAGTCTTTTTTCTGCAGATTAAGCTAATTTATTCTTCTCCCTCTCCAATGGAAATAGAGAACAACTGATCACCACCCACTTGTATATGTAAGATGCATGTCTCCTCCTCCTCCTTATACCATTTCTTTTCTAGTGTAAACAAACTTCATTCTTATTTTTCTATATAGGTAGTTTTCCAAACCTCTTATTCCACCCATTTAGACCTCTTCTATTTGTCTATATCCTTCTTGCAGTGCAGTCCCCAAAACTGGACACAGAACTCCAGCTGAAGTCAAACTAGCACTGAGTATAGCAAAATATTTACTTCCCAGGACTTACATATGGTACTCCTGTTAATACATCCCAGAATAAGATTTGCCTTTTGTGCAACAGCCTCATACTGTTGATTCAGACTCTGTTACCCACTCATAACTCCAAGTACTAATCTTGTCCTCCAAAATGCAGCCGCCAAATGTGCTCTCTGCAAATTTTGAAAGTGTAAGTTCCATTCCATCATCCAAAACTATAATGAAAATATTGAGAAGAGCTAGATACAGAATAGGTGCTTTGAGATGCCCTTTCAATTTGCCAGCAAAACCAATGATAACACTCTCTAAGCATGATTTTGAAGCCCATCGGTAATTAGCTGATTGAACATTTGAACCAAACTTATAGCTTACACTCCTACTGCCTTGCTAAAAATGATGTTAAGTATTAGTCACAATTTACCTTTGCTTGTTTGGGGTTATTTTGAAGATGAAGCCAGAAGGCACTGACTACTTCAGCCTTCGTTACAGTATTCATTATTTAGTCTCCATCTCCATTAAATAATGAACCTAAACTTCTCTTTTTCCCACACTTATTCTAATCTAGCTGTGGAACATCCAATAGCTTCCCCTGCTTTCTGAAAGAAAGGTCACTCCCAACACATTTTAAGAGCCTGATGGAATATTTATGTCCTGCCACATTGTTTTTCTAGGAAACTTAAGTCCCTCATTACTACCAGGTCCTGTCCTTTGGATGTTTCCTTTGGATGTTTGCATTAGTAATTCCTTATCTACCTTCTCCTCTTCTTTTTGGTGGTGTATAATAGATCCTGTTGTGACATGAAAGTAAAAGATTACAATTTAGAGAGAGAGTCTCATATAATGGATGAGAGATGAGCCTGGGGCCACAAGAAGCCAGACTCCAGATTGAAGCAGCTACCCATGACTATCAGTAAAAGATTTTTGTTTTTTTCTCATTCTACTGTTATTGTCTTAGGAACAACACAGAACATCAACAGATTCCACCAGGACATCAGCACTGTGCATTTCCTTTCTTCTTTACACAGGCTTTCAACAAATCCACCTCTCCTTTGAGAAAGAGGTTTCCCAAGATGAGAACTTCTCTCTAGAGATTTCTGACCTAGAAACAGAACAATTGTGATTTTTTTAGTATAATGCATCTAAAAACGACCCAAGTAAATTGAAGACTGCACAACGTAAGCTTGTTTGCTACCCAACCAGTCAACGCTATCTGTCTTCTGAAGATCTGACAGATGTGCTTGAGGCACTGAAGCCAGTCAACATGATCTATAGTATTAAAAGCAGCACTGCTATGAGGAAAGAAAACAAGCTCTGGGACCAAAGATGGATAGGGAATTAAGCACCCTGAGAAACATCAGATTCAGCCCACAACAGACCATACTGAGGGAAAAGAGTGAGTTTATGCATGAGTGGAGGTAGGACAGTCCTTTTCTTCAATCTTGGTGAGAAAAAATGCTACAGATGTCATTAGCAAGGGCATGATCCAGCTGTGGGCAGGACAGTACAAGTCACGTATGCCATTGACCTCCAATGTAAGCCCCATTTTGAATTTCAGATAAGGCAGGCAGGCCCAGGGGGCTTTTTTAATTGGGGAGAAAAAGGTGGAAATACCTCAAGGGAATGTTTAAGGCTGGCAGGAAAGAAGTGTCCAGGGTAGAAAAATGGGAAGGGTGCCAGAGAAAAGCTATTACTTTTCAGCAGATATGAGCTGAGACTAGAGCTGGAGTAGAGAAAACTGAGAAGAAAAATGGTGGCAGCAGAATTAGGTTGTAGGCAAATGAAGGGAGGCTGAAACATCTGGAATCCTTTTATTATGATCTCTAACAAAAATAAACCAGTGCAGGCTTGAAGGGAGCCCAAGTTCGGGCTAGAATAAAAGTTTAGTAGCAATACTATCAACTCCAAGTATTAAAAAAGGTCATAACATATATCAGTCATATACATCAAGAACATAAGAACTATTGTTTACTGGGACAGATCTGACTGCTCACGTAGGTTCCTAGCTGAGATACAGGACCTCCATCTAACCCAGGAGGTGCACAGCCCCACCAGGGGAGATGCCTTGTTGGATCTGGTGCTGGCCACAGGTGACGACCTCGTGAGGGGGCTGCAGGTGCTCGACCACCTGGGTGACAGTGATCATCGCCTGATGGAATTCACCATCCAGCGCAAGGTGGCAAAGGCCTCCAGCAAGGCAGCAGCCCTGGACTTCAGGAGGGTGGATTTCAATGAGGTAACAAGAATAGTTGGAGAAGTACTGAGGTCCCAGAGGGGAGGGGAGGGGAGTTGGGTGTCCAAGAAGCGTGGTCGTTCCTTAAGGAGATGATCCTCCTAGCCGAAATGGAGGTAATCCCAACAAGGATCAAAGGGGGCAAAAGGGTGCAAAAGCCCCCATGGCTCACCAAAAGCATACAGGAACATCTCCTAGCTAAAAGGGAGGTGTACACCCAATGGAAGAGAGGGGCCATCACCAGGGAGGACTATACCTCAGTTGCTTGGGGCTGCAGGGGGCAGTCAGGAAGGCCAAAGTGGAAATGGAACTGGGACTAGCTACCCAGATCAAGGACAACAAGAAGTCCTTTTTTAAATACCTAGGGGGCAAAAGGAAAGTACCGGGTAACGTGGGGCCTCTGCAAGACACGCTAGGAAATCTGGTTGTCATACCAGACAACAAGGCTAACCTATTTAATGATTTCTTTGCCTCCATTTTTCTGAGCAGGGACCAGATCAGCCCGTCTGCTGGGACCCCCTCAGGCCCCGGGGGAGGTGCACCCAGGCCTAGGGTCAGTGAGGATCTAGTCAGGGAACTTCTGGAGGGACTGGACGTATTTAAATCAGCTAGTCCTGATGACCTCCACCCCAGAGTGCTGAGGGAATTGGCAGAGGTCATTGCAGGACCCCTGGCATGGCTTTATGAGCACCCATGGTGTTCTGGTGTGGTGTCAGAGGACTGGAAAAGGGCCAATGTGGTTCCCATTTTCAAAAAAGGGAGGAAGCCTCATGACCCAGGGAACTATAAGCCAGTTAGTCTTACCTCGATCCTGGGTAAGCTTTTTGAGAGAATTATCCTGACGCATGTCCATGAGGGGCCAGCAGGGGAGGTTATGCTTAGGGGCAAACAACACAGGTCCATTCAAGGCAGGTCCTGTCAGACCAACCTGGTGGCCTTCTATGACCAGGTCATGAAATCCTTAGACGCAGGGGTAGCAGTGAATGTAGTCTTTCTGGACTTCAGGAAGGCCTTCGACACTGTCTTTCACCCCATTCTCATTAAAAAACTAGGGAACTGTGGCGTTGACACCTACACAGTCAAATGGGTCGCTAACTGACTGGAGGGCTGCACCCAGAGAGTGGTGGTGGATGGGTCATTTTTGACCTGGAGGGATGTGGGCAATGGGGTCACCCAGGGCTCGGTCCTCGGACTCACGCTGTTCAACATCTTCATCAGTGACTTGGACGAGGAGGTAAAAAGCACCCTATTCAAATTTGCTGACGACACTAAGATGTGGGGATGCTAGAAGGGAGGAATAGGCTGCAATTGGACCTAGACAGGTTACAGGGGTGGGCAGATGAGAACAGGATGGGTTTCAACACTGACAAGTGCAGGGTACTGCACCTGGGGAGGAGGAACCAGCAGCACACCTACAGGCTGGGGAACTCCCTTCTCATCAGCGCAGAGGCAGAAAAGGATCTTGGAATCATTATTGATGCCAAAATGAACATGGGCCGACAGTGTGGGGACGTGGTCAGGAAGGCCAACCGTACCTTGTCATGCATCCACAGATACATCTCGAGCAGGTCTAAGGAGGTGATCCTCCCCCTCTATGTGGCACTGGTCAGGCCACAGTTGGAGTACTGCGTCCAGTTCTGGGCGCCGCACTTCAAGAGGGATGTGGAGAG
Organism: Alligator mississippiensis; assembly: GCF_030867095.1. Classification (NCBI taxonomy): domain Eukaryota; kingdom Metazoa; phylum Chordata; order Crocodylia; family Alligatoridae; genus Alligator; species Alligator mississippiensis. The sequence goes on from NC_081824.1 coordinate 91,380,541, forward strand.
CATTGAGAGAGTTCAGAGGAGGGCCACCCGCATGATCAGGGGTAAGCAGGGCAGGCCCTACGAGGAGAGGCTATGGGACCTGAACCTGTTCAGCCTCCACAAGAGAAGGTTGAGGGGGGATCTAGTGGCCTGTTACAAACTTGTCAGAGGGGACCAGCAGGCATTGGGGGGGGGAGGGGTCCCTGTTCCCCCGAGCACTCCCAGGAGTGACAAGAAATAATGGTCACAAGCTGGCAGAGGGTAGACTAGACATCAGGAGGCACTACTTCACAGTCAGGGCGGCTAGGATCTGGAACCAACTTCCAAGCGAAGTGGTGCTGGCTTCTATCCTGGGGGCCTTTAAGAGGAGGTTAGACAACCACCTTGCTGGGGTCGTTTGACCCCAGTACTTTTTCCTGCCATGGCAGGGGGTCGGACTTGATGATCTGCTCAGGCCCTTTCCGACCCTACCAACTGTGAAACTCTGAAACTATGAGATCATAGGGCCATCCTGTCCAGTTTCCTGTCTGACACAGTGGCAAAGCAGATGTTGAAAGTGAGACTCCATGAGATATGACTAGTGTTTTTTACCTGTTCCTCTCCTACTTGCAGCCTCCAGAAGTTACGGCCTAAATCCAAGAAATAAATAAATTTAGGGTTTATTTTTTTGTTTGTAATTTCAGGTCTGAGTATCATATCCTCATCTAGACTTTGTACTGGCTATTAAATAGTGGTCATGAAAATGAGGTAGAGAGTTGAAAGGTTCTACAGTCCCTTTGTTTTAACCACATATATTATGCAGACAATTCTTTATTCACAAGATCCTAATAGATTATTTTTTGCAAGGCTTACCCCCAGAGAAACCAGCACCCTGGTTTAGGGCATTAATTAGCTGCCGTATGGATCCCAAACCAGTGGATGTAGTAAGATCAAATGAAAAACTGTGTAAGTTCACTAGGTCCTTTCATGCAACAGCATCCTTTTGCTTTCAAAGCACCACACTTAGTCTCAAATGCAAATATTCATGCCCAATTTTAGAACTCCCAGCTGTTCTGGCTTCAGTAAGGATTTTACCAGCCTTTCGCTCTGCCTGTTGGATCTGTTCTCGTGAGAAAAGCAGAAAAATAAAGACACCTCTTGGGTGGATTCTTGAATGTTTCAAAATCTTATACTTCATATGCATGGTCTGATCCACAGTCTGCTAAAATGACTAAGAGGCTTTCCACTCACTACAGCAGGCTTTAGATCAAGTCCAGGAAAGGAGTAAACTAAATCTGTCTTTCTACAGTTAGCAGGTCCCCTGGAATGATTTTTATCAGCTCTTTCATTCTATGGAAATATACTGGTATATGGGGATTTTTTAAAGATTTTTTTTTGCCTTAATGGCAAGTTACATTTTAGTCCCCTCTGCCCTCTCAACTCCACCACTGTCAGTTGTGTCTGTAACCCTCACCTTCTCCATTTGTAGACCAAGCCATATAGAGTGCCTATACACAAGCAGGGAAGCTGTAATTCCAGCACATCGGAACAGACTTGATAATCAAGTCTGCTGGAGCATGGCAATTGTTGCACCCCTGCAATCTCCTTTGTATCAGTATCTCTGAGCTTCAAAATGGTGGCGGGGGTGCTTTATTTAAAACTCATTCAATGAACTTTAGATAAAGTTCCCCCCCAAGCATTTTGAAGCACAGATATGCTGATACCCGAGATGCTTTGGAGCTGGGCGCTTTAAATACAGTGGCTCTCGGAGCTGCTCTAATTAAAGTGCTCTCCCCCACCCATTCCTGAAGCATGTATATAAACACCCATAGTGTCCACCATGCAGACAACATTTTTGCCACTAATACTCACTCACAAGACAGTTTATGGAAGGGAAATGCTCTGTTGGCAGTTTTTTCCAAAAAACTCAAATAAGGATTGAAAGGAATCTTTTTATTTTTTTTTTGCATTTGCACAAGATTTGCCCAGCTCTTGCATCAAGTGCATAGATGAAAGAAGGATATTGCTGAGACTTCCTGACAACAAGGTGGTTAAAATAGAGACTATAAATCAGTGCTTGCATGTGCACGGTGCTGGATGTACAGGCCAGATGTTGCCCTCTCATTGGTTTGTTGAAGAAGGTTACAGCAAGGGTGCTTACCCCCTGACCAGGACAGATCTGGCTCTCAGAGCTCTGTCATCTGGCCCTCACCGTCTGAAAATTAAGCAGCAGTGGAATGGTGACAGTATTAATTGCCCCTTCCCAGTTGCCAAATTTATGGACCCATGGGGAGCCCTGCAGCAGGTAGACAGGATGGCCCTGGCTGCTAGATTGGGCCTGTTGGGCCAGGGCAATGCAGGGTCTAAATTTGGGCAGCACAAGGCAGGATCCAGACATGCAGAGCCCGATCTGGGCAGCACAAGGCCCGATCCAGCTGTACAGGGACCTACCCCATGTGCTGACCCTGGGAAGGATCCAGCCCATGGACCAGCCCCATTCCTCTCATCCAGCCCTCAGGGCCACTCGATTAGAGAACGTCATTGTCTACCATCTCGTAGTCAAGCAATAATAGCTCAGAGACTGGAACCCAAGTCCTCTGACTGTTGCTCTCGCTACTGCATGGTGTCAGTGTCTGGGGCAAATCCAGGTGGGTGAGGCAGTGTGGTTGCACCCCCTCTTCCCCTTTTGGCTGTATGGCATGAATGCAGCAAGTTTCCGAGCTCACCAGCAGAAGCTCTGCATGTGCTGCGAACTCTGACTGGTGCAGGCACTGGCTGGAGCTCCTGCTTTCCTAAAGCTCTAGAGTCCAGAGGGTGAGTACTGCTTTTCCCCAGCTGCTGAATTCAGTGGGTGTGGGAGGAAGGGAGGGTGAACACAAACAGTGGTGGCACTCACCCCCTGAGCTCTGATGCCCAGCAAAAGCAGGGGCTCTGGCCAGAACCTGCACCAGTCAGCCAGTGACCCCAGACCACAGCACAGGTGGAGCTCCAGCAAGACCTGCGCTGACATGCTTGTTGAACTCAGAGCATTCGTTTTGCATGCATCACACAGCCGAAGGGAGTATGACCATATTCTCCCACTCCAATCCTCGCCCATGTCAGGTCCCACAGTAGACCTGCCTGACTGAAGTAGCTATCAGACAGTCATGTCTAAACACATTTTCTTTCTCAAAAGACAACAGTTACTATGCAAGCAAAGCCATAAATGAGGAATGTTGAAAATCGCCATAAATGCAGAACTAAGACTTGACTACTGGAGCATCACTCTGTGTAGGAGATGGAGCCATGAGACAACATGACAGTAAGAGCTTGTTAACAGAGAAAATTAAGACAAATTCCTTTTAGACTGTTTCCTTGAGTTTACTCCTGTTTAAAGGCCTTTCCATAGAATTCCCCCCACACCACCACACTCTTGATCCCTTTTATTTCAGTAGGACCAGAACTGGGGTTCAAAGAGAGAACAAACCAGGCACTGTTGTTCCCAAATGGGTAGGTGTGGCTGACTGAGTATTAGAGGTGACAGCCAGATTTAGATCTTCTTTTTGCTATTAAGTGTGAGATGCCTTGATAAAGCTACTTGGATTTACATTAGAGTGCCTAACATCAGAAGCTGTCCCCTCTTCTCTACCTTCCTCATTTCCTTTTCTCAATAACCCTCTCATCCTCCATCCTGCCACTTAGCTTTCTATTTTAGTCTCTTTTTGACAGTAGTACCTCAGGAAATGGACTACTTCATTTTTTTTTTTTTAAATTAACTTAGCTAGTGTGTGCGCGACTCAAGGGGATGAGGATGTTGCTCATGGCTGTGGAAGTGCAGCATAATAGCTCCAAAATATCCTCTGTCACTTAAAGGCTCACACTTCAGAGCCTGCTGTAGCTGGTATATCCTCCTCCCTTTCTACTTTCCATTTGGAAGATGTCTTGGGGTGAGAAAGTGAAACACTGTGATGACCATGCACTTCGACATAATGATACTAGTGCCCAAGACAGCTCTGGTCTGTACGGCTGTTGCTTCCTGAATTGTGCTTCCCTTTCTCTGCATGCAACTTGAAAGGGTAAGGTTCAGTAGGTGGGGGGAGGGAGGGAGTAGATAAATCACAGACCTTCTCCACTGAGATTTACAGCCTGGAAGCAGCATCAGAAATAGCAAAGAAGCTCTTTCATCCATTAAATAGATCTTTTAGACAGGTCTCTAACTCTGCCAGTGGCAAACCTTCTTGTGATGTATGAATGTCTAGTTACTGTATATTCTATGCCAATGCCAAAAAACAATTGCTTATAAACTACTGCAGAGGTTTGGAGTCATTTTCAGGACTTAATAATTTAATTATGGGGTAGGAAGTGGCAAGAGGAATTAAGTGCACTTTCCTGTTTAGAGAACAATGATAATACTCACCATCACTGCTCTGTCCTAACAAAACACACTTCATAAATAGTTTTTAAAGTGCTTTCAAAACATGAATTAACCTTCTTCACTCCTGTGCATGGTAAATATCATCCTCATTTTGCCCACAGGGTAACTGAAGAAGAGAGTTTGAATAACTGCCTAAGGTCACATAGGATGTTGGGGGCTGGGCAGGCAATATCCAATGCTGCTGTTCTTTGACCACAGAACTTTGCTTCCTCTTTGACAAGAAGTCAAATTGGTGTATTTGCAGACTTTGTGACTCTTCTCAGAGAACAAAGGCCTCCACAGGCTGAGTTTAAAAGAGTGTCACAATTCAGACTAATATCCACAAGCATCATAGGGTATTCTCGAACCTCACACAATTGCAAACGCTTAAAGCGTTCTTGCATATGTGTGCATTGGAATACATCACTACACAAACACTTAAGCCCCTGTGCTACATAAAATAGGTCAGGGTCCAATTCCCCAATGTCACAGGCAACCATGTTGTACATAATCTTTCATAAACTGATCAATTGCCGTAAGTGTAAGTAGGTAGGTAGCTTTTTGCTCCCACTTGAGGCTGAATGTGTGCATGAGTTTTACCCTTGACTACTATCTCTGCATCAGGTTCCTCATTAAATACTACACATTTTAGCGCTTTTGGACCAAGCAGAAGCCAGGATATAAGCAACTGGTGCTCTGTAAGCCCAGGGTTAAAGAGCAACAGTTTTGCCTGAAACTGAGCAATGCCTGGCTGACCTCTGCCTGGCTCATATCATTGCTAATGACGCCTCCCCAGATTCTTAAGCAGCAGATAAAAGGTATCCTGTCATGAGAAGTTAAGAGCTGAAAGCAGATAGGGAAGGGGTGTATGTTGCTGCATTAAGGGAAATGCCTGAGAACACAGACTCTGAGTAGTGTTATAGGTTGAATTAAACTGTGTCAAGACTGGTAGGTTTAACATAACTTTCTTTCTCAGATAGCTTTAGAGACCATTTCTACTGAAAACAAAGGTAAATGCAAGGTAACTCCGGAGCTGCAATATCCTGGGTAGACTGGCTACAGCAGGATATTTTTTGGAAAGGCATATAGATGGCTGAATGAGATACAGATCAAGAAGAGAAGACAGATGGCACATGCAGGCAGAGGAGAAAGCTTTAGCACTGCCTCACCAGGACTGAAGGCTAATTCTTGAAGAAGCCCAGAGGAGGTCAGGCCACTGTCTGAATGAGGTTCGGGGAGAGAAGGAAGGGAATTGAGGGACCTTTGAGGAGAGGAACTGCTCCTGATTGTTTGATGCTGTGCTTAAACCCCACCACAAAACCTCAAGACTTTGTAAAATTATTGTGAATAAGCAGACCTATATCAAAAATAGCTAACTCGATCACCACTTTCTCCTCCAAAATGGAATCAAGAATGTCCAACCTCTGGGCTGCTGTGGGGGCCACACGCTATGGCTAAGTACAGACATTCAAAAAGCCTGAACCTGATTTGATTCAATCTTTGCAGGTTAGTCTAACCTATGTAGATTGAACCAATTTGCAAGTGAATAGACATTCACTTTTGATTCTGGAAAAGCAGCCACATGCCTGCAGTGGCTCAGGCCAGTAGCTGGGGGGAGTGGTAGAGCGAGCCCTCCCTTCCCTTCCACAGTGGCCAAGGGAAGCTGAGCCGGTGAGTGGGGCCACGGCCAGGCCCCGGCAGGCCTGAATATGATTGAGGAGGGGTTTAAGCCCCCATCCTGGCCCACAGGGACCCCAGCTAAGGTGTGCCTGGAGGGGGAGGGGGAAAGCAGCCCTTGTCCAGCTTTTTGGAGTGGGGGAGTCTGGATAGACCCTGGCCCCCAGCTGGCACCAAAGGGTCAAGCAGCAAGAGCAGGGTCATGGCCAGACCCTGGTGGTGGAGGAGGAGTGGGGGAGCCCCGCCTGCTGCAGTGGCTCTGTGAGAGCCCAGCCTAGCCTGGGTGTGGGGACCCAGAATAAAACAGCAGCATAGCTCCTGTGGCCCCAGTCTGAGCCACAGCCAGCTGGAAAGGGCCCCTGGCCCTGTGGTCTGGCCTGGCCCCACCATCTGCCTGCCTCATCTGGGGCTGGGGCTGAGCTAAGGCAAGCAGCAGCAGTGGCAGGGCTGGAAGAGGTGGCTATGGGGGGCTAAGTGGCAGTGGTACTAGGGAGGCTTGGGGGGCTATAGCCACCCCAAAATTTATCTTAGCCCCCATAGCCACCCTTTCCACCACCACTCCCTACCCTGCTGCAGCCTGCTGCAGCAGCTCTGCCTGCCCCAATCCTACTTGCAGTGCAGTTCTACCAACCCCCCAGGGAAGAGGCTTGCAGTCCCCAGGACACCATGGGCTACTGCCCCCATCAGGCATGGCCAGATGCCAGCCCAGCATGACCCCCTGAGACAAAGGGGACAGGGATGGGGTTTATTTCCTCCTCCCTCCTCTCTTCCCCCCAGGAGATCCCAGCCAAGGTCTGCCGGGCTAGGGCAGAGCAGCCCCTGTCAGCCTGTAAGGGGGAAAGCAGTGGAGGTGGTGGCCAGGGCCAGCAGACCCCAGCTGTGGTCCCCCAGTGGGAGAGGAGAGGGAAGGGGGAATAAGCCCTCTCCCTGCCCAGTTTGCCTCAGGAGGCCATGTCAGGCTGGCTGGCATCTGGTCATGTCCCTACCCCTGCTCCAGCTAGAGAGCAGTGTGGCAGGGCCAGCCCTGCTTTCTGAAGCAGAGAGCACAGCCCAGCCCAAGGCTGCAGAGCATGCTGGGATGCTGGGGGACTCCAATTTAACTTAAACCAGAAAGGGGTCTGGGACAGAAGTTCCATAAACCAGTGTGACCTCAATCAGTTATGTCTGATACTACATTCAACCAGCTTTATCTCAAGCCATTTTTGACCATTTGGAAACTGGTTTATGTGCACTGAGCTTATGTTCTGTTCCAGGTTTAAACTAGTTTCTGATCACTTAAACCCAGTTTTGTGTAGCTTCTGTCCCTAGCCTATGTGGACCACAGATCCAGAAGCAGCATGCTACATGGGCATGTGCCTTCCTGACACAGCTTGCCCCATGGGCTGCCCAGTGCCACCCTCCATCCCCCCTTGCATGATGTCAGCAACATGGCTGTGCCCCCCATGTGAGCCAACCCTTTCACAGGGCAGGCAGCCTGGCTCCACTCATTCAGATGGGGGTGAGCTGTGCATGCACACAGGATGCAAAACTGGAAGAGGAGGGAGACCAGGCAACCCAGCTTCCCCTCTCCAGCCAAGGGCTGCATGTTCAGTCCCCCCTGCCTCCCTCACAGCCTCCACCATATCCCTCCTGGCTGCACAGGCCAGTCACCTGCAGTACAGGAAGCTCCCTTACTTGACACATGTACAGCCTGCTCCTGGCTGCTGCAGCAGGCACAACTGAGGAGGGAGGAAATGGCAGCTGGGTAGGAGCCTGTGGGCTGTATGTTAACCCTTCAGGGGCCTCGTGTGGCCTATAGATCACCAGTTGGAAAGCTCTGACTTAAATAAAGTCAGGGACAGAGAAATTAGGGAGGCAAATGCATAGCTTTGTAGATGATGTCAATAGGTAAGTTTGGCTTCTTTAACCAGAGGACAGTGCTCTGTGAAGAAGAAATAGTGAGAAGAGACTGAAATAATCTTTGTTTTCCTTATTAGATAGACTCTGTCACTAGGCTTGCAAGTCAGGATCCAGGACTTTAAACTAGGCTTTAAGCATGCTAGTGAAAAATCTAGGCTCAAGCGAGGTTCACAGATTAGCAAATAAATAAGAATAATGATCTAATTATAGGGCTGGAATCTAAGGTGAAAGTAGGAAACTGCAATAAGGCATAAGAGAGACCAGAGTGACAATAATGGAGCAATCTGGGGGATATTTGAGATGTCTCCACACAAATAGTGTACAACCAAAGCTATATCCCAATTGGTGTCACAGACTTGGTAGGACAAATCATGGGACTTGAATGTCAGTACCACTTTTTTGGAAAGGCAGCCGGGGGCGGGGTGGGGAGACAGATGTTGTATTGTGCATTAAGAATGTATATACTTACTATGAAGTTCAGGGGAGGTTTGTTGAATGTCTCTGGGTGAAGATAAGAGAAAGAACAGAGGTGATATCATGGTGGCATCTACTAGAAACAACTGAACTAGGAGGAGGAGGTAAATAAAGATTTTTTGAGCAAGTAACCAAAGACTTTGGGACTTTAATTATCCAAATATATATTGGGAAAATTATATGGCAGGATACAGATTTTCTCTCAAGTTCTTCGAAAATTTTGCCACCAAAATGTTCGTTTAGAAACTATAGAGGTAAGGTAGTGGTGGGTTTAGATTTAATTGAAAATGATAGGGAGGAATTGATTAAGAATATGGTGGAAGGTGAATTTGGAGAAAATGCTCAGGAGATGAACATTCACTAGTCTAAGGAAAGGATGGTGCGAGAGTAGCAGAGCAAGAATACTGGACTTCATAAAAGCAGACTTCAGCTGATAAGGGAACTTGTTTATGTCTCTTGGAAAGGGTCTGGGGAGATGAGAAGGTACAGGAGAAATGGCAGTTTTTGAAAAAGATTTTATGAAGTGTGTCCCAATCCTGTTCACAGAAGATCCCCAGAACCCTGACTTTCTTCCCAGTGTGCTGCTATTTGCCCCAAGAAACAGATTGAGGTTGCCCTGGGATAACTCCTTACGTAACAAGCCTCAGTTCCACTGCCCTTATGCTGGACTCCACAGCTGTAGTAAGAGAATCTCTGCCAGTCCTAGGTGGGTTAGGAAAGAAAGTATAGGTCCCTTTTGCATAGAAAAGCTAGGCCCAGAAATCACTCTTTCCATAGACAAAGGAGACAAAACAGCAAAGAGATTTATTATACAGGAGAAAATAATTATATGAGCAAAACTGACCATAGGTCTGCATACAGAAAAGTGAAACAAGTGAAGTTTTTTACCCTTTCATCTGACTACACCTTAACCCTCCCAAGGCACCTGCCAGTAACTCTAGCATTCAGCCTTCCTCCTGATTTTGCCAGCCCTGAACCTCCAGTCTGGAATCCAAAAGGCAAAGCATATCCCCCAGCTAGCTTCCTCAGTCACTTCCAACCAGTGGCCTCACCCACCCAACATTATTCTAATTGCTCATAAGTCATCAGAATCCTCTACAAATTTGTGGTCTGCCTGAGGTACCTGGAGCCCCTCTGGCTAGAAGGCCATTTCTCTCTTTGCCTTTCTTTTATTGTGGAGTTGATTTCCCCATTGCAGGCAGATCTCTGTCTGCCCTGGGTTGCCCAGTACAATAACATCTCCTTCTGCCCGTGTCTGCCTGAAATAAATCTTTAAGTATGAATGCCTTGGTCCCTTGCCTGAACCATGTCCAAAATTATAAAGCTATACATAGATAGTATAACATAATCTATAGTGATAAAAGCAACATAAATGGATACAGCATAACATGGGCTTTCAAACAAGACCACCCATGCCAAATCAGTATACCAAGCACAAGAAAACATCCATGACATGCTGAGAGCCCCCAAAACATAATGGGGTCCATAACAAAAGGCACAAAGGCAAACTAGTCCAAAGCAAAGAAAAGGTAAGTAGCATCTCAATGTGGCTGCATCATCAGTCTTTTAAGGACCTTAAAATCTAAAAAGAGTCACATAAAAAGCTGAAACAAAGGCATATGACTAAAGACCATTAAAAAGGAATTGCACAAAAAAATTGGATGGCATAAGGTATAAAATTAGTTTCAGTTATTTGGGGATATAAAAAAGAAACAAGAAAGAAACTATAAGTATATTACAAGAGGAAACTAAAAGGAAGACTAGGATCATTACTAAATGGGAAAAGAAAGGAAATAATGGGGGATACAGAAAAAAACTGAAGTAGTGGATATTTTTTTCCCTTCAGTCTTTACAAAAAAAGGTTAATTGTAACTCAATACCTAAATATTAATTTGTTAATTAAGTGGTTAACAAGGAAAAGGGCATGCAGGCCAGAACATGGACATAAAAGGTCAAAGAATGTTTGGATACCATGGTTTTGTTTCAGTCAGCAGGGCCTGATAACACTCTTAAGGGAGAGTAAGGAACTAAACAAAGACGGCTCGAAACTATTGGCAATTTTCTTCAAGAACTCAAGGAGGACAAGGGAGGCCCCAAAGGATTTGAAAATGGTATTGTGGGAAAAAGAAGACCCAGGGAATTACACAACAGTCAGCCTAACTAATCCCAGGAAAGATACTGGAACAAAATTATTAAATAATTGATCTACAAGTGCTTAGAAGATAATAAAATCAATAAAAACACTTTGCATGGTCAAGAATACACCATGTCAAGCCAATGTAATTTTCTCCTTTGGTAGGGTAACTAGACAAATGGAAAAGGGAATGCAGTAGATGTGATATACCTTGACTTTACTAAGGCCTTTGACAATGTCCAACATGATGTTTTTGTAAGTAAGCTAAGTAAGCATGATCTATATGTCAGGTGGGATTACCACTGGGGGGGGGGGGGGGGATTTTCACAGTATATCAGCTGTTTGCTGTCCAACTGAGAAAGCCTCTGAAGGGATCCCACAGGCATCCATCGTATCCCTACTTCTGTTCAATGTTCGCATCAAAATCTTGGATGAAAGAATAGAGAGCACACTTGTAAACATGTGCAGATCACACCAAGCTGGAAGGGGGTTGTCAGGCACCTTGGAAGGCAGGATTAGAAGTAAAATTGATCTTCATAAATTGGAAAAGTAAAAAATTAACCAAACAAGATCAGTCAAATCAATTGTGAAGTATTACCCTTAGCAGGGCCAGACGCAGAGTGGGGGGGATGGGGGGCGGGGGGACTCTTGGAACTCTCTAGCTTTTAGGCGGCGGCACAGGGTGGTGGCGGAGGGGGACGGAGGGAACGGCGGGGGCCAAGTGGGACAGCGGAGCACTGCCGTGATGGAGGGGACGGAGCGGGGTGGCTAGGCCAGCACCACTGGCCTCACCCCCCTGGCCCTGCTCCTTGGAGGCTGCAGCAGCACAGGGTGCTGGCGGAGGGTGACAGAGGGGACGGCAGGGCAAGCTTTACCACCCCCCTGCTCCTGGGAGACTGCAGCGGTGCGGGGTGGTGGGTGGCGGCGCTCCATTCCCGCTGGTCCCCTCTGTCATTCTTACCAGGCAATTCACTAGCTATTATCATAGATGGTCATAACAGCAGGTCAGCAGAGATGACAGAAAAATAGACTATTTTCTGAAAAATATTGATGCCTCTTAGTTTTGAAAATTCAAAAACAAACAGCTTTTTTGGTCCAAAGGGTGGACAATTCAAAATAAATGGAACTTTTCCACAAAAGTTTTTTGGGGAAATGCCGTCTTTCACTAAAACAAAGCTTGTTTAACAAACATTTCCAACTAGTTGTTACTGAGAAGAATTTACAGCTGCTATTTTATATCGATGGTGTTTCATCTCCCAAAAGATCCTGGTATAGGGATTTGGACTGTTTTAATTGCTTCTTTGGTGCGTCTAACGTACTTTGACTACCACAACAAAGGCAGTACTGGAGAGGAATAGAAATCATCACACTTGCTGCTACCGGGTAAGAATGGCTTGGTGGAGCAGCAAGAATTTCCTCAGTGGTATAACATTGTAACAAAATTGCAGTGTTTGCGCATTGTGAAATGTCCTGTACAATGTGCCTTATTGTGCCTACTTAGGATGCATAAGGCAGACATATGAAAATGGAGGCAGATTTTTAAGTTGCTTGGCTTTCTTATGGTACCCAAAGTGAAATCATTCTGTTAAGCATTTAGGGCACTGTGATGCATTTTAAAATATCATGTTAGGGTCACAGGGGGTGGCTACCCAAAGGTACTTTTATTTAGATTTGGACAGCTAAGAAACCAGTGCCATTCCCTTCCCTGCTGTTGACCTGTACATTTTCTAACTGTTGTAACAACCTTTCCCTTTAAGTTCATTAAACAAGGATCACACTTCATGCCCCAAACCTGTGAAGATTTATACTTATGCTTAACTTTGTGCCCTGTGAGTAGTACTGTGGATTCAGTGGTACTTATCACAGTGCTGAAAGCTAAGCATGTGCACAAGTCTTTGGACAATCAGGACCTTACTGAGAACTTAATTGTTCAAAAGCCCAAGAAGTATTAGTAATCATATTTTTAGAAAAAACACTATTATTATAAAGAGAGTGTTTGGATTTATCCCCAGTAGAGGATGCTGTTTACCTGTTTTAGTGCTGCCTTATAAATATTATCAATTCTTAATTTTTACATGTTCTACCTCAGGACTTATCTACTTAATCAGCTTTCAACACATCCTATTGACCAACCCGCCTCCCCCCCGCTTCCCCTTCCCACTCCACAGACCTAAGTTCCATGCTGCAGTTTTTTTCATGGGGTACAACTATGTACTGACGCAAATTGAAAATTTAGGAAGAAATTTAAAAGTGATGTTTTTTATGATTTTAAATTCCCCCTTGTTCAGTTAGTTGGTAAACTTCCTCAATTTTACACTAATTCCCTCTTCTTCAAGTTAGACGAAACATCTCTCAAGCATTCGTGTATTTGTAGGAATGAAAAAAATAGCTCTTCAGCCCTCTTCCTGCTACCTGGAGAATACCAGCAACTAGCTTGATCTAAGCCACAGAATAATCATTCTTTTGATCAATTATGATAAACTGACACAAAATTGGGAACCAACCAGTCCTCACCCAGAAAGGCTAAAATGACTCCCAACAGAAATCTTTCAAATTCTTTACCTATCGTCATTCCTTTCATTGTTAGGAAAATACATTCTTCTCCACCTGCATCAGCCAGAAGATTTGAAAGTACTTTTATGGAGCGGATTAAAATATTCCAGCATTCTGACAAAACTTAATTTAAAAAAATGACAATTTCCCTGCCCCCTGAAGTGGGCCTTTTTTTTAAAGGAAAAAACAAATTACCTCATTTGCCAATCCACTCTCGATTTTTTATTCTCTCCCCACCCCCAGCTAACAGTTAAAAATCCTAAGAGGTTAAGACTTTTTGTTGAGTGCTGTATTATTGTATTATGTCTTTCAGCTTTCTACTCACTGAACTTAGAACACTGTAACTAGCTCTGTCTTGCTTTAATTATACCTTCTGACTAAATGCTTGTTGGTGTGAAAGAAGGGGAGTAACTTGCATTGATTTTGATGAGGGCTGAATCAGGTTCTTAAGGAGTTTGGAGGAAAATGAATTAATTCTACATGCAAATACAATAAAATCTCCAAAGAAATATAAAACAGACTATATATTATGTTGACATAGCTATAGATACAAAAATCAGTGAGGTTTCTTACCAATAGGAAAGAAAAGGAGTCTTGCTTTCTTCCCCTCAACAGTAAAAAAACTTATGTTGTTTTAGGTACAAGTTTTAAAATGAGATCCTTAGAATTAAATCCTTCAGCTGTGTCCCATTCAGTGGGAACCTGCTGTGCAAGTTAACCCATTTTCCATGCTGCATATTTGCAGCATGGTGGCAAAATTAGATACCGGAATATCCTAGTATCTAAAAAAGGGTGCCAAAAAAAAAAGCAACGCAGAGCACGTGGCAGCAGTGTGAACCACCAGAAACTGGAGCCTGGCCAGCCCAAGCCACACTCTGGCTGCCAGCCAGGCTCCAAGTGGCAGGTTTGCTGTAGCTGCTATCCTTGGAGGCCCCCAGGCCCCAGGTAAAGCTGCTGGGGCCAGCCCAGCAGAGCCCCTGAGCTGCACGGAGACCAGCGCTTCACTCCACGGCTTTAGGGCAGCAAACTAAAACTCTTCGGAGTTTTAGTTTGCTGCACCCCAAGTCATTTAAAGCACGTTACTGTACACCGCTGAATTTGCTACAGTGGCTGGAATTACTGTGCAATATGCCTTCGATGCGTGCAAACACCAACACCATTAAAGCAGTGCAAAAGCATTTAACCTACTTTAAAGTGTCATGCACCCATGCCCCTCGTTTCATCTACACACAGCCTATAGCAATAGTGTCTTGAGCATTCTAGAAATTCACCCATTTAATGAGTTTTCAAAGTCAAACAATTCTCAAGGCAGTAGTTTTCATCCTTGCTAGACTCAAGGCACTTCTCATTAGACTGAATGAATCCCTCAGAAAATGCCAGCTCTTAGTTTTCCCTCATTTTGTGATTATGGAAAAATAATAGAGCAATTCTTTTGTTACATAGAAGTAAGAAAGACCAGAATGGCTTTAACACTATGGATTCCTATTTGAAATCTCTAGGCTCATCTTGTGAATCATGTTTGTACACCTAACACTTCTAACATTGTGTGGCACCATGGAAAGGATCGCAAGGCACCGTGGTTGAGAATCACTACCTTAAGAATAGCTGTCCTCTCATTGACCTTAATGCACCAGGCTTGCACCTCAGGTTTCTGTTCCAAATTCCCTAGGCCTCATTCTCAGGTCCCAACTGAGTGTTATATTAAATAGAGGATGCTGAATCCAGAGTATCCCGTTTCTGAAAGATGTCACAGGTTTAATATATATTCTGCAGACCAGAATACTGTTTGTTTGTGGTTGTTACATAGCGACTGGAGAAAAGACAAAAAAACCACTTAGTATGATTTTGTTATTTTGTAAAACCACAGGACGGTGGAGAGCATGAGGAAAATTATGTATAAAACCCCCCCCAAAAGTTGAAGTACTTTAAAACCTCCCCACTTAAAAAGGGGAATGAATTTTAACTTATTTCATAGGAATCTCAGCAAAGCATTTGCTTTGTACTCTTAGATCCCCCAGTTTTCTAAAATGTAAACAGCGCTTGGTATCAGGGAACAAGCAAGGTGATGCAAGAGGACATAAGTTGGCAGTTTTCAAGATGCTTCACTTTTAGCAGTCATTTACTACAGAGGATGAGAGGGAATTCTTATCCCAAAAGCACTTTGCACAGGAAATAAGGATGTGGCCTTAATAGATATTAATCTCTAAGGGGGAAGTTAAGGAGCAGCATAAAAAGCTCAAGTGCCATAAATTATAATGACCGGATGGTCCTCATTGGAGAATTGTAATAGCAAAGGTATTTGGGAGAATATGCAATATATGAATATGCACCTAAGTGCAGAAGGCCCACTTAAGGTCCTATTTTTACTTAAGCTTTGAATGTGGGGCTTAAAGTAGTGAAAGGGGTCTTTTGTTTGGGTGAATTGTATTCTTAATTCTTAAAACCATCAGCCATCCAGAAGACTGAAGTCACTCTTGTGCTATCTTCAAAAAAGTGTCAGGAGTGATTTTGGGACATGTAGGCAGGGACGCTTCACCCTAATTCTTGGCAAACTACTTCAAGGCCTAAAAAAGAACAGTCATCATATCAAGTCTAGAATTATACTCCAGTTCTTTAGAGAGAGAGAGAGAGCACAAGCGTGCACGTGCATTAGCTCTATCTATCTCGATAAATAGATATAACACACACACACACAGACACACATTTTCTAAAAAGTTGTGTGTCTATTAAACTCTAAGAAAAAAATCTTCTTGTGAATCAAAATTTGGTTAACATTTAAAACACTAATTTCCCCTAATATCTGTACTGGGTTGTTTTGTGCACAGTGTATATATTCATATCAGCTGATACGCCATTTGCTTAATGAAAATAACCAAACAGAAGTCAACTGAATTGTGCTACCTTTCCAAACCTTTTTATGAATCTTTTATTTAAAAAAAGAAAGAGGCATATAGATATAGATATCCCAGTATTACCTGAGATAGCCCAAGCAATACTGAATACTCAAGAAACTTTTGTTTTAGCATTGCCCCTCTGAAATCTCTAATGACTCTCATATTATCATCATGCTCTCAGGAAGTTTAAATGTCAGGGCTAATTAATTAAGACAGTTTGTCTTCTCTTATTAATCCCTTAAGCACTGAGAACCCATTCCTTTTTAATCAGAAACAGCTGTGACCAACATTGCAAGAGAGAGGAAAAACAACATTTTACTCAGTCCAAGAGGCACTTCCTATGACTACCACATTTCTGAAATAATAATTAAAATAACTGTTGCTATTTCTTCCAGTAATAACACTGGAGCATGTGTCACTAAAATTTCACTCTCCGAGGTTCCATGAAAATGCTTTGTGAATGTGTACTGTGAAAACCTATCAACCATAACATTGCTTGTGAAATTGCCATTTCTTGTGTACGGGGAGAGAGCGAGAGTGAGAGCGACACTCCCAGGCTTTACTTTTTGCAGTGTGAATCTGCATATATGCCAGGGATCCATTGCAGGATCCAACCCTTAATTTTTTATCGTTAGAATTTTACTACTGTAGTAGTTACCAAATTAAGGAGAAAATTGAAGTGCCTGTTTCATATTGTTGCTTTGCACTCTTAAGATGTTGTATCAAATACAGATCCTCTAGACATTAAAACGTTGTACTTTATTCCTAATGTAACTTTTGTGCTAATTAAACCTTACAGAAAAAGGTTTAAGTCCATAGTTTTCACATCATGATCTTGTCACATTTAAACAGTGTATTTGTTTATACTAATACCTGTTTAAAAACATCTGAACAATGTTCATGCTGTTTTGACTGCTGAATTGGCTTATTCTGAATTTGCTATTTACTGAATGCTTCTATCATATAATTGAAACTCATGCATACATGAGGATGTTTAAACTTTAAAACAACCAAATACATACAGCCACTGTTAACCAATTTTAATTAAAACTGTTAACTGTTTAGCAGCTGTAAAACAGGTCATTTCTCCCCCCTAAACAGAGATGTAGGTGCCTAATTTTGAAAATATTGATGTAGGACTAGAAGAACCTGCTGTTTACTTCCACTGTGATGCATTTACATGAGGTTCCATTCCATTTTATTTTAGACAATGTATGTTATGTGTATTTTGATATTAGGGGCCTGCTCAGGCCAACACTTATGCATGCAAATAAAGTTACAGTTGCAAGGACTACGGATAAAAGCTTCATAAATCTAAGAGTCAAGCAAAAAATACAATACTGTTCGCTAAACTATGCATCTTTCAGCCAGAAATGACTTTTTGCCCCCAGCCTTATAAGCTTAGTTAACATAATTTAATAGTATGTCTCCATGATATGCAGAAGTATGTGACACACATGCTTTGCTTTCTTTTACCTTTGTGAACATCGAAGGCCAACATCCATACTCCATGTGTTGAAACCATATTACTTAAATAGTGTCAAACTAAACTCTGTATTTCCTGGTTATTCACATCTCTCTAGTTAGCAAATGACTGTTGGCTATAGGAGTTCAGAAGTACTACATGTAGCACAGATTGTGTTTGATGCATGATTTTAAAGTATCAAGGATGTCAAACAATTTTATTTTAAACAGATTGTTCTGATTGCTTCCTTTCTTTGCCTGATTTACTACTGTATGCCCGAAGCAGAATAAAAATGGCTTAATGGTCTGGCCTGCTGAAAAGCACACAAACACTCCATCAGAGTTGAATGATTTTAGAATAATTTTACTTTCCTTCAGTAACAGCACTGGGAAAGGACAATTCTTCAGAATACACTAAATTAGTCTATAGGATATTTTAACTTATATGGCAATCAATTTGAAAAAATAACCAAAAAGTTAACACACTTTATAAATTGTACACACACATACACAAGTAAGATTAAATTTGCTATTTAGTATAATTTTGCTATTTACTGGGAAACTTTAAAATGCTTTTATAAATGTATTTCCAGGTGATAAAATGTAAAGTTGTAGATAAGGATAGCTATTCATCACCACGAGTAGTGTTTATTATTGCTATAGCTGCCACTGCCATGCACTGTTTTACAGTCATTAGATTACATTCCTACAGATGGCTGAGATCCCAGCAAGTTATAGTCTCTGTCTCTAATCCTTGCAATGTGGAGGTAGCCAGCTGTGTCTATGCAGAGCTCCACTGCCAGTAATATGGGCTCTATGTAGACTTAGAAGTCTGCCAATGCATTGTTCATTGCAGGACTGACATCTGAATTGACAAGGCAACACAGAACAGCCCTGATATATATATATAGAGAGAGAGAGAGACAGACAGACAGACAGACAGACAGACAGAAAGAGAGTTTCAACTAGAAATAATCGTGCCTCAGTTTAACCTCACAGGCTACATTCTTTCTTTCTTTCTACGCAAATTCGTGAATTCTTTCTTTCTTTCTCGCTTCGGCAGCACATATACTAAAATTGGAACGATACAGAGAAGATTAGCATGGCCCCTGCGCAAGGATGACACGCAAATTCGTGAAGCGTTTCTTTCTTTCTTTCTAGAGTGTACGGGCAGGCCTTGCAGGCCACGAGCCCAGGCCTTGTACATGAGGCCCAGAGCTTCGGGCGTCCTTGTACATGCTTTTTACTGGCTCCGAGTCATCACCCTCCGGGGAATAAAGGTCTCTTAAAAGTCAAAAGTCTTTCTTTCTTTTCTTTCGGCAGCACATATACTAAAATTGGAACGATACAGAGAAGATTAGCATGGCCCCTGCGCAAGGATGACACGCAAATTCGTGAAGCGTTCTTTTCTTTCTTTTCTTTTCTTTCTTTCTTTCCCCCAAGAAGACAGGGAATGTCCTCACGGAGCCGGTCCTCGACTCGGACGACGAGAGGCGGCTGATGTGCCTGGACATCGAGGGGGTCGACGCTGCAGTTGCGGGCGAGCTCCCGCCGGGGGTGCGGCCTCGCCGCTCTTCCGTGGGCAACATCCACCCCAAGCTGGCGGAGCCCCCCTGGGTCTCTCCTGACTATGGGGGACTCCTGTCCTTGCTGAAGCTAACCAAGGGGCAGAAAAATGTAGCGGGGCACATCACCCAGTGGTGTGCGGACCCCAAAGTGTTTGTCAAGGCTGCCAGGGCGGCAGTCAAGCTCATGAAGCAAGATCGGGGCACACGTCAGATGGCCTACCGTCTGGACAAGCTTGCCCAGAGGGTGAGAGTGGAGTGGGGCCTGGGCGGGTCCCTCGACTAGAGTAGGGCACGGTAGGCCTTCCCTGACCTGTCTGTATTGCCTTGCTCTGCTCTTGGGTGCTCGCTCTTCCACCCGCACTCTGCTTTGCTCCTCCTCTCCCACACCCACCCCCATGGCAGCCACAACCATTGGCACCTTCAACGTCAACGGCTGTCGAGACGCGGTGAAGCGCGAGGCCGTCCTGGAGCTCCTGCGGCAGAAGAGGCTGGCCATCGCCTTCCTACAAGAGACCCACTCTGACAGGTTCAACCAGGCGGCCTGGCGGGCTGCCTGGCGAGGACAGGTGTTCCTGAGCCACGGCACCAACCTCCGCGCGGGGGTCGCGACACTCTTATCGCCGCAGCTGCAGCTTGACGCGGCGGTGCCGCGGGAGGTCGTCCCCGGCCGCCTGCTGACCGTCCGCGTCACCCTCGCGCAACACCGTCTGCTGCTCGTCAACATCTACGCGCCCTCCGATGGCCAGGAGAGGGTCGCTTTCTTTGAGAGCTTGGCTGCCCTCCTGCGCGACGCTAGCGAGGATGATGACCTGCTCCTCCTCGGGGGCGATTTCAATTGCACCACTGCCCCGCGCCTCGACCGCACAGGGCCTGAGCCCCACCTGCCCTCCGCTCGCAAGCTGCAAGCTGCCCTGGAGGGGGCAGACCTCGTGGACGTCTGGCGAGCCCTGCATCCCGATGCGCGCCAGTACACCTGGGCCAAGACGAGTGCCGGCGGTCTCACCATGGCTCGCCTCGACCGCCTTTATATCACCAGGCACCACCTGCCACTCCTGCGCAGCAGCCGCATCGCTCCCTCGGGTCTATCAGATCATGGCCTGGCCTTCAGCGAACTGAGCCTGCCGGGGAGAGCCTGTGCACGGGCACCGTATTGGTGTTTGAACATTAGTCTGCTCCAGGACTCTTATTTCCGGGACTGCTTTGCCCACTTTTGGCGGAGGTGGGAGGCTGCGAGACCGAGCCACTCCTCCTGGAAGCTGTGGTGGGACGTGGGCAAGGTCCAGACCCGAGCCTTCTGCCAGCAGTACACCCAGCTGGCCGCGAACGAGACGCGCCGCCGTATCCGGGAGTTGGAGGAGGACGTGGCGGAGCTCGAGGCTGCTCTGCTGGCCGCTGGCAGCGACGCGGCACTGAGCGAGAGCCTCCGGCTCCGCAGGAAATGCCTGCGCGACTTGGCGGAGAGCGCGGCCCGCGGCGCGAGGATCCGCGCCCGCTGCCAGGAGCTGGTGGAAACCGACGCCCCGACCCGCTTCTTTTTCGACCTGGAGCGGCGGCGGGCAGCGAGCAACGTCTTGGACCATCTCAAGACTCCTGAGGGCCGGGTCATTACAGAGCCGGGCGAAGTCCGCGAACGTGCCGTCGCCTTCTATCGCGACCTGTTCGCGGCCGAGCCGTCGTGCCCCGAGGCCACGCGGGAACTCCACGAGGGCCTACCGCGTCTCGATGCCCTGGAGGCCGGCGAGCTGGAGCGGGACTTGTCCCTGGAAGAGCTGGCGGCCGCCACGGCCGGCCTCGCCTCCGGCAAAGCCCCGGGCCTCGACGGGCTGCCTGCCGAGTTCTACAAGACCTTCTGGCCTCTCCTCGGCCCCAGCCTCCTGCGCGTTTTCCAGGAGAGCCTCGCCGACAAGGTCTTGCCGATCAGCTGCCGCCGAGCGGTGCTGACCCTGCTGCCCAAGAAGGGAGACCTGGGCTACATGAAGAACTGGCGGCCGGTCTCCCTGCTGTGCGCGGACTACAAGATTCTGGCCAAAGCGCTGGCCACCCGCCTCCGCGCGGTCATGGCCTCTCTCACCGGGCCCGAGCAGAGCTACTGCGTGCCGGGCAGGACCATACAAGACAACCTGTTCCTGCTGCGGGACCTGCTCACGGCCAGCGAGCTCTTTGGCCTCGACGTCGGCCTCCTCTCTCTCGACCAGGAGAAGGCCTTTGACCGCGTGGGCCACGCCTACCTCTTCCGCACGCTGGAGGCCTTTGGCTTTGGGCCCCTCTTCACCGGGGCCCTCCGGGTCTTGTACCGGGACATTTCCAGCCTGCTCAAGGTGAACGGGGTGCTTTGCGCTCCGTTCCCCGCGCGCAGGGGCATTCGCCAGGGCTGTCCGCTGTCGGGCATGCTCTACGCCCTGGCCATCGAGCCGCTGTTACACGCGCTGCGCCGCCGCCTGAGTGGGGTGGCCCTGCCATCGGCCACGGGCCCGTCCGCTGGCCCTCGTCTCCGGCTGTCGGCCTACGCGGACGACGTCACCGTCTTCCTCGCCACCCGGGAAGACGTGCGGGCTCTGGCAGATTGCCAGCGGGCCTACGAGCGCGCCTCCTCCGCCCGCATCAACTGGGGCAAGAGTGACACTCTGCTGCTTGGCGCATGGACTGGCAGGCCTCCGCCGGACTTGCCGGGGGGCCTCGCCTGGCGCCGCGAGGGCCTCAAGGTCTTGGGCGTGTTCCTGGGGCCGACGACCTTCATGGCGCGCAACTGGGACGGCCTCGAGGAGGGAGTGGAGGCCCGCCTGCAGCGGTGGCGCTGGCGCCTGCCCAGCCTTTCCTACCGGGGGCGCGTCCTCGTCATCAATAACCTGGCGGCGGCCACCCTGTGGCACCGCTGCGCGGTGCTGGACCCTCCGCCGGAGCTACTGGAGAGACTGCAGCGGCTCCTGGTGGATTTCCTGTGGGACGGACGCCACTGGCTCCCACGAGCTGCCCTCTACCTGCCCACCGGCGAGGGGGGCCAGGGCCTGATCGATCTGGCCAGCAGGGTGGCCGCCTATCGGCTGCAGGCCCTCCAGCGGCTCCTGTACACCGAAGGCCACCTCCCGTGGCGACAGCTGGCGTGCCGATTCCTGCGGCGAGTGGGGGGCCTCGGCTTTGACCGGGAGCTGTTTCAACTGGACCTCACCTTCCTGAACGGGGCGGTCCTTCCCCCGTTCTACCGCAGCGTGGTGCGGGCCTGGCGGGCGGCCTTCCATCTCTGTCCCCAGGCCAGGCACCTGCGGTTCCCGCAGCTCCTTCGAGAGCCCTTGGTCCACAACCCGGCCCTGCACCGTGTCGTGCCGAGCCTGGCCTCCGCCAGCCTCACGGCAGCTCTCGTCGAGGCGCGCTCCACCCGCCTGGAGCACCTCCTGGACCCCGCTCGGTCGGACTGGCTGTCACCCGAGGCCCTGGCTGCCCGGCTGGCCATGCGCTCCGTCCGCACCGCGGGGCGGCTTCTGCGGGCCGTTAGGGCCGCCCTCCCGACGGAGGCAGCGACCGCCCTGGAAGCCCATCTCCAGACTCGCCGGCCCCTCCCCGCCGCAGACGCCGCAGAAGACGCCTTCCCACCGCTACCCGTCATCCCAGCGGTACCCGGAGAGCTGGCCGAGCGGCCCAACACGCTGCTCAGGCTCCCGGTGCCCCCCAGCAGCAATACGGGCTGCCCTTTTGGCACCCTGCCCCGCAAGGGCCTCTACATGTGGGTGGTGCGCACCCGGCACGCCCAGGTGCTCGCCGGCCGCCCGGACACCGCGTGGCGGCGGCGCCTGGCGCGGCCCGGGACCCCGGCGTGGCGCACGCTGTATAAGGCGCCCATCGCCAAGAAGACCGGCGACCTGCAGTGGCGGCTCGTGCACGGCATCCTGGCCACCGGCACCTTTGTGCGTCACTTGGACCCAGCGGCGTCGGCGGCCTGCCCCTTCTGCCCGGGGGTGCTGGACGAGGACATTTTCCACGCCTTCCTCGACTGCCCCCGGCTGCAGCCTCTCTTTGCCGCCCTGGGCGCACTGCTTCGGGTACTGGGCCGAGACCTCTCCGAAGACGCCTACGTCCACTCCTTTCCGTACCGGGCGGCCGAGCGGGCCACGGTCAGCCTGGCCAACTTCCTGCTGGGCCAGGCCAAGATGGCCACCCTGAAGAGCCGGCGAAACCAGCTCAGCGGCACCGGGATGGTCGACGCCCTGCAGCTCTTCCGCCTGCTGGTGCGGGCCCGCCTCTCGCTCGAGTTTGAGCACGCTGTCCTCCGGCGGACGGTGCCCGCCTTTGAGGAGCGCTGGGCCCTCGAGGGGGTGCTGTGCCGGGTCGAGGCGGGACGCCTGATCCTCGCTCTGTGATGCCACCGGCTGCTCAAGCCGCAGAGACGCGTCGAGCGGGCCGAGGCCCTGGACTTTTGCTCGTGCGGGTCGACCCCGGAGGCCTCCATGGGTGTCCCTGCTGGCAGAACTGTAAATACTGTAAATAGTCCTTATGTTCGTTGTGTTGGTTTTTTTTTGTTTTGACTAGAGTGTACGGGCAGGCCTTGCAGGCCATGAGCCCAGGCCTTGTCCATGAGGCCCAGAGCTTGGGGCATCCTTGTACATGCTTTTGACTGGCTCCGAGTCATCACCCTCCGGGGAATAAAGGTCTCTTAAAAGTCAAAAGTCTTTCTTTCTTTCTTTCTTTCTTTCTTTCTTTCTTTCTGTATATATATATATATCAGGGTTGTTCTGTGTTGCCTTGTCAATTCAGATGCCAGTCCTGCAATGAACAATGCATTGGCAGACTTCTAAGTCTACATAGAGCCCATATTACTGGCAGTGGAGCTCTGCATAGACACAGCTGGCTACCTCCACATTGCAAGGATTAGAGACAGAGACTATAACTTGCTGGGATCTCAGCCATCTGTAGGAATGTAATCTAATGACTGTAAAACAGTGCATGGCAGTGGCAGCTATAGCAATAATAAACACTACTCGTGGTGGAAAAAGAAAATGGGAATGGAGAATACATTTTACACAGAAATTCTGCCGATTTCTTCAGTAACTCCTGGTTCTGCACTTGGTTTCTTACTGAACAGAAAAATGCGTCTCCCACCTAATATTCCTGTTTAAGGGAAGAGCTGGGAACTGGAGGAGCAAGTGTTACACCAGGGCAGGGTAGAACAGAAGTTGTCTCAACCATCCTGCCTCTTACTCTCCTTTCTGTCTAGCAATGTACTGTTCCTCCCAATGGACAAAACCTTCAAACAGTTCTCAACCTTTTTAGACTCAAGGTACCCTCCATAACTTTTGTGAATTGAGTGGCACCCCATTTCAAATACAACAATATTTATTATCAGTGCTTACCTGCTTGCAGAGGGGCCAGGCCATGTGGGCAAGGGAGCAGCCAGGCAGGGAGAGTCTAAGCCTGACCTTATCTACTTTCCTTCTCACACCTCACTTATCTCCTCACAGTTCCTGTAGCATCCTTCAAAAGGCTGCATAGCACCTGGTTGAGAATCACAGCCTTAGAAGCATAGGCGACCTGCCCTGAGATTGGCGCTCACCGGCCGGGGATTGGGGGCGCCAAGGTAAGTGCCAGCCAGTGTCCTGTTTGAGATTGGCGCCCGCTAGGGGGTGGGGGTGCCAAGAGAAGCGCTGGTGGTACTTCTGGTTTTGCCTCCGGTGTTTCTGGGGTCAGCCATTGGCCACTGAGGGACGCCCCCCCATCGGCAATCGGCCGCTGGTGCCCCTCCCAGACTTGGGAGGCACCAGTCGCCCTTGCTTAGAAGGCTAGTTCATCTATGTGGAGTATTCAAATGTGGACAGGCCAGTTTCCTGTGGTTAAAACAATTCTTGTGCAGCCCAGGAAAAAAGGATAACATTCCCTTTCTAGTCCTTTCCCACTGAAGATCATGTGGTAGAACCCTTCCTCTAGCTAAAGGAAACTGGAGAGAGGCATTGTTTGTTAGAGGGGCTATTTAGAAGAAGTTAAACATCCCACCCAAGGAATGGAGATTGTTGGCTCCACAGTGTTCCCAGCCCAGAATCCAGAGAGCATTTGAGCTCCTGATCTCTCAGCTGCACATTGCATGGCTGTCTGGGAACTCAAGACTGGCTGTGTTGTAAATGAAAAAACTTCACGGTTCTGGATATACAACCTTCACAGTGAAGTCATAACTGAAACTATCCTCATGACATTTTTATCCACAAAAAAAATAAAATAAAATAAAAAAAAAATCAAAGCTACATTTTCATACAATCTTGGTTTGTAAAAATTCCTATAAAAAAAATATCACCCTTGGCTGAAATTTTTTGCCTTTATTAAAGAAGATGGATATCAAAAAGTCTCAGCCCCGCACCTAAAGTTTGCTTAGTTGTAAGTTATAAAGATACAAATTTGTCTATTAATTCACTCATTTTATTATTTAGAAAATAAAATATTGCATATAGTAATAGGACTTTTATCTATGGTGTTTTCTCTATAAAAGTAAGGCTGACTAGTTGCTTGACAATCAGCTACTGACTATATATATATATATATAAAAACATAAAAAACATGTGTCTTAAATATTAAATCGTGTTAAAATTACCCCATACTGATAACTGATCTAAGAAGCCACTGTGGTTTCGCAGACCCATATCTTGAAAAAATTTTGACTGAGGAACTTACACAAGAGCTGGTAATGACTCTTGAAGGAGACCATACTGTCTGCAAATAAGTTGTTTGTTTTTTTAATAAAATGCAAACTGTGAATTTACATGGTAAATAACATCAGCTCCAAAAAAGCCAGTATGATCTACTATGTACATGAAGCAAGGTGTCAAAAATATTTAATATCTATTTACATATACTAGCAACCATGCCACCCATCCGTGAGACAATTTTAATGAGGCCAGAACAAACAAGCCACAGGCCATATTATGTAATCTTAAAAATGGGATTTCACTCTACAAAGGCAAGAATATTCAGAATGAGAGCCAAAATGTATCTAGCCACCAAGGACTGTACTTTGGTATTGCAAATGCTTTAGAATCATATATAAATAGATTTTATATAGGGTGAACATATGTCCTGGTTTGCCTGGGACAGACCCAGATTTTGAACGTGAAAATTAAAATGAGAGTCTCAGAACTGCAGAGGTACGGGACGTAGTCTGGCAGGCAGGGGGAATGGCATGGTGTGCCAGGCAGCTCCACCTCCCCGCTGAACTGCACCTGCAGCTCTGCCCACTGATCTCCGCCATTGCCTGCAGCAGTGCCACTGGCTTGTGGGGGTGGACGGGGGTGTCCCAGATGTCCTGGATTTCTTTATGGTCATCCTAACCACATACCACTGGCACAGGGTGATTTAAGGACACCATGTTAGAGTTAACTTCACAGTTACGTGTAGTATGATAAATGTAGTACCAAAACATACATAGACCTTTGCATTTTAAGCCAAATTCCAATTCTTAGATATAATCTCATTTTCTGTAAATGAAGTAGTCTCCATATTCTGACTTATATACTATAATTTAATTTAACAATTTAAATCATTTGATAACTTTTATTAAATTTAAAAAGAACATAATGACAGATATTATGTATTTATCTCTGTGTGACTATATCATAGGCAATGACAGTGCAACCTGTTATTAAACACTTGCCCAATATATCCCATTAAGAATCTATTTTCAGTTTACCTGTAACTTTCCCAAATTTCAGCTACAGGTATTAGCTCCAGGCACATTTATTTAGAAATGTCATCCAAAACACTTTGGCCATTTAAAAAAAAAAAAAATCAGACTAGGAGAAAATGCATTGTTTTGCCCACATTAAAACATTCTTTTTTTGTTTTCACCTTTTCTTTCAGAAGCCTTACTGCTGCTATACTTTGAACTAAAGACTTGAGACATGGCAAGAAATGACCATTCTTCTGAGCTCTTCAGTTTACAGGTCACATGCTATTTCTTTCAGAAGACATAATTGCAACAGTGTAAGTAGCAGTGGGTGAGCGAGGCACCAGCTCTGAGCACCATCTTAAAGAGGGGGCAAGAATGGCAGCTCTTACTGATGATCCAGTCACTACAGCTGCCCAGGGCAGAAAATTTTCTAGTTTATCATAATGCATGAATAGGAAGCAGCTGAATTAAAAGTTCTTTAAACATGTTTCTCATGTATCCCCTCACAGATAGTAATACCAGTAAATGTGTTATTTTCATTTTGAGACTATAGTATTAATACAAATGTTTTTAGATACGAATAACTTGGGTAAAATTCTAAAATATCAAATTTTCTGTTGACTTTTAAATTTACATTAGGCTAAGAAGCTTATGAAAATGGAAACTGGATGCTTTTGAAAAGTGTACTGAGTAAGGCTATAACATTTTGGAACAGTCCATTGTTTAAAGCTGAATTTAACATGGCAGAGAGCCAAAGCAAAAAAAGCAACGATTCAAAAACCATGCCCAATTAGTGAAAACAAAATTCATATAAGCTTTTCTTCTTTTTTATTTAGAAAGAAAAAATAAAACTAATGTTTTTGTCTAGCAATCACTGACATGTATGGGGTGGTATCTTTTCTGAAAACAAATGTTTTTATAATCCCATCAAAATAAGCTTCTTCCTTTGGCCATAAGTACAAAGCCTACTGCTTGTTTGAGGCCATGTCTGTTTAAGGCAGTCACTGGACTTCAGACTTAGTAGAAGATGAAGCTTCAAAGACATCATCTTCAACACTTTCTTCTATCGGTTTCATTTTTGCTGAAGTTCTCATGTAGGGAGATGCTCGGCCTGCCGCAATTTCAAAGAAAAGAGAAAATTAAACTGAAATACACATACTGTTTTTATATATATGTGATAAAACAAATCTGGCAGGTCTGATGATCTGCCTGAACATTAAGAAATCTAAAGTAACACCAACTATACCAGGAACTGAGTATTTTCTCAGGGAAATGTAATGCATTTGACTTTGGTACTCAGTCTTCTAGATGTGAAGTACCAAAAGGAGATATAAATCATTATCACCTTTGAGGACCAAAAGTTTCAATCTATACTTAGGGAAAACTCCCTTTGAGTTTAACAGAAGTCTTGCCTGACTAAGACATATAAGATTGGGTTCTTGGCAGTACTGTAGTATTCAGTAATTTGCCTGAAAAAATAATGGTTGGGTGGAAGGAATAAAGCCCAAACAGTATTGGATCTATTACCAGCAGTCATAACAAAATTCTTAAATTCACTGGGAGAGATCTCAGCTGGAGTAAATGGTCATAGCTTCACTTCTTAAAAGATCATGAGATAAAATACACTAAATGGTAGGGTAACATTCAGTAGCTAAACAACTGCAATAAAAAGAAGAGGGGCATTAACAACTTTGGCCCTATAGCCAATAACTGAAATGGTTTCAGTGCTCTAAGAGTCTTCTGACAAAGCAACAATTCATAATGCTTTTTAAAACGGAGCACACAAAAGTCTTAAAACAGAATACACAATCAGACGTACCCAATTGTTTTGTCCAGAAAAACAAAACAAAACAAAACTTCAAGGTTTCACCTATATGAGCATTTATTGTACAGTGAAATTTTCACCCTGGAGATTTAATCACAAAATTGCCTTTAAAATTAGTCACCTAGGGATATTCCCATGGTCTGTTCAGAAAATTGTGTTTAGCTCCCTGTCTTCTTTGGATTCCCTCTCTAAAAGTTTAGCCCTACACTCACAACTGGAGTACAAGTATATAAACAGCTTGCATACAATGACTGAAAACAGTAAAAAAGTCTTTTAAAGATGAAAACATAATCCTAAAAGAAAAATGGCAAGCAGCACACGGTCATGACAGCCAGAGGGCATCTCAGTATATGTTGAGAATAAAAACATTTATCTTCAAAAATCCTTGCAGTTGTAACATATGGTTAGAAGTGACATTCTTGGTATAAAAATTACTTCGACCGATCACGTATGCAATAAAACTCAATTACTTTTACTACCATATCACCAGTGAGCTCTTGTCATGGTCCTGAACTCCCTGGTGCTACATATTGTACAAAGAACAAAGAAGTATTCTCTCCTCCCAAGGAGCTTGCATTCCAAGTATAATGTTTTTGTAATACAGTGTTCAGATTTACAGTTACACTCATGCAAACACTGATAGGTATTAATTAGTGGTTTTAGTGTATTAAATATTACATATTTTTTATGCAAACGTTTATGATTTTAACAAACTACTTAATTAGGTGTCATGCAGAGATAATTATGTATTTTATTAAACATGAGGCTTATTAAAGGCTGCTTTCATATACTTAGTTTAACAGGTAAAGTTTTGGGGTGCAGTTTAGTCCACGTAGATTTCTAAATCCAAAATCTGTGGGTATGGTTGTGGATTAGATATCCAAATGCCTAAACAGCAGATGCAAACTGTATGTATAAAAATGGCCACCTGATAATTTAGGCTGAAAGTTTCCATTTCTTTTTTAACTGCTTATATAAGTATAGATTATCTAAGATAATGCTCCATTGTTTCAGCTAGATGAACAAATTCCTTAGGGGGATCACCATCATGTTAAGGAAATTACTGATAATTCTAGGGCTGAGCAAAGATTGAGATGCTTTACCTTAGAAACATGGAGGCAGGAGCCTGCAGAACAGGGTTGGGAATCTGTCTTAATACTGTAAAATTGTTTGGCCCCAGTGAACGTCTTTGCTTTCTCCAAACACTGGAAAATCTCCAGGGCATGCTCCTAGCCTTTGTTAGCCAGATGTGCAAGAGCCTTGGCTCAGCCCTGAACCTGGGCCTCCCATACACTAGTCTCTTGCACTGTCTCCAGGTCCTAAAGTTCAAATGCCTATTAAAAAGGCATTTCCTGTGAAACCCTATCCCACTTTTTAACCACATTCTGAGTACTGCATATAAAAGTGCACATACTATGGTAACACCAATGAAAGCATTACCAAAAATAAATCCTTCTACATTCCTTCTTAGTTTAGAAAGTTGCAAATACAGAATTCAGAGAAATGAGCAAAGTGCTTGAATTAATTAAACCAGATACCAGACAACGGAGACTACAGCACCCTGCATAATAATTACTTTTAACCATCAGCATGCTTATTTCATAGTACTAAACACATTAAAAGATAAAATTAGCTGAAATTACATGTCTGCTCCAACCCAAATTATTTTGTACTTAACTTATATTTTGAAAAAGAGAAACATTAAATTTTCATTCACTAGAAAGTTGCGCGCAGATGGATCATATAGTTTAAGTCTAAGTATGAACACATCATGAACAAACCCCACTTTAATACCTTTTTGAGGATGTTGAGTTAATATATGATCTTATCAACAGAAAGCATCATGCTGCATACGACCCACTCCACAAGCATTATAGAACTCTTGTTGGTTATTTCCTTAACATAAGAGCAAACAGTTAGGGTTTATTTTAGTTAATTAAATTCAAAACACAGTTCTATTAATAAGTAGTTCTTTTTTATTATTATTATTATTATTATATTATTATTAAGTAGTTCTAGTAATAAGTATGTTTTCCTCCTTTCTGTTAAAACACTAGGAAAATACCCATAAACACATTTCTTAGAAATTAATTAAAGAGTTTGTATTTTGGTATACCACAGGAAAGCTATAATCTAAAGAAAAATACTTTTAACTCCATCAAAAGAAAAAATTTCAATTTTTGTAAGTATAAAGTACATGGGAGAGTAGGATTTCTCTACATTGTAATAATCAAATATAATACAAATCTATGTACTGGGAAGCTTTAGCCCACACAAGAACTTGTCACATAATAATGAGTTATAATTTATGCAGAGCCTTATTCAAAGAAACTCTCTTTTATTGCTGTCTCCTAAGGCAGAAGATATTTTTCCTGCTCCACTTCTCCATATATTCTGGGTTTTGTTTTTGTGTTTTACTAAAAAACTATGCTTCAGACTGAAAGGAACTGAAAATATTGGTGAAGTATGCCTTAACATGCATGTCCAACGTGTCACAACCCAAAGGTGTGATTTTTGTTTGTATGTGCTTCGGCACTGCTGAATTATTTCCCGCCACTTGTAGCTTTCTTTGCAGGGTGCATTTCTTAGCTGCAGAAGAGAGATGCATGCTGCAAGGAGTTCCTGCCATTTGTATTCAGATTCGTGCCCCACTATTGGTCAGTTCTAAATTATTCCTACGTGGCGGCTAGTGATTGGCTTGCTAGCCGTATAAGAGGCTTGAGTGGTTTCCACCCAAGTTGGAGGACTCCACGACTATCAGGAGGAAGAGAACTTCACATCTAGTGAAGATCTCCAAGCGCTGCGGAGCCTATCGGACCCAGCGTGTATCTCAAGAAGGCTATAGGGGTCTGATCAGCCTCTTGCCTCTCCCTGTCGCCGCCTGATCCCTCGACGTACCCTTCCCTGCGCGCAAAGTTCCACGGAGCCTAGCAAACTTCGTGTGAGTGAATCCAGAGCTCTACCCGGGGTTTGAGTCCTGCAGTTTTTTTTCTTCCCGTTGCCGAAACCCCATTGCGACGTACTCCTGAGGTTTCTGTTCATCTCCCGTCGCCGAAACCCCATTGCGACGTACTCTTATGTTCTGCAGGTTTGAGTTATTTGTTTTGTTTTGTAACCGC
Organism: Alligator mississippiensis; assembly: GCF_030867095.1. Classification (NCBI taxonomy): domain Eukaryota; kingdom Metazoa; phylum Chordata; order Crocodylia; family Alligatoridae; genus Alligator; species Alligator mississippiensis. Next base: position 91,412,138 of record NC_081824.1, read on the forward strand.
AACTCAAGCAAGTTTTCCTGCCTGCACCGCGACCATCTTCAGTGTAAGTAAAATAATCTTAAATCAACCACTAAGCGTCCGTGCCTAATTCTAGCGTGCCGCCTGTCTTCCCCGACCCGGAGTGTCCGGGCTGCTGGCCAAAGCCCGCCATGCGAAAAAAGGGCCTCGGACCACTCCCGGCCCTCACACAACGGAGTAAAAAAAACAACCAACACTTATTGATTATACTTCACACACAGAATCTGCTATATGGCTATTTAAAATGTAACAGTGGGAAGCTGAATGGCCACAATTTTGCTCATGTTGTTTTTGAAACCTGCAGATTCAACTGTGGTTCTCTATCAAACTAGCCTTCAGGCAGTGCTAATTTCCAACAGTGGAACTGTGTCATAAGAACACGTTATTTAGGAGTAACAGATTGCACAACTACTCCAGGCAAAGAGTTTAATTCCCTGGAAGCACTGCAGATCAATGAAACAACTAAGCCCCTTCTATCACTCTGGGATGCTCAGGCACCATGTTAATAAATAAGCAAAAAAAAAAATTGTTGGAAGAAATTATATTGAATAGAAGGAGTACAACAGATAAGAGGGCTTTACCAAGTAGTGTTAAACACCAGTTCACCTTATACAGAATAATACAATTATTTCTGAAATAGATGACCATTTAGATTGGTTTCTCCCAAAGCAGAAATACTGGTCTAAGCATTTTGCAGTTAGTTCTGCAAGAGAATTTCGGTTTTAGCTAATTGCTCGTGACCTTCTCTCAACTGCCCAAATACAATCATGCAATTTCTTTCTTAAACTGGAGAAGTAGTGACACGAGAGAGAATTCAGACATTAGTGTAGGTCAGTGCCAACAATCAGGCCTTTCTAGAAGATATATAAAAAGGGATATAAAGAAAAATAAATCTGACTTGCAACTAACACCAAAGGGTGCCTATACATGAGCAGAGACTGCTCTGACATGCTGTAATTCCCATGTGTCAGAGCAAACTCGATTAAATAGAGTCTGCTGGAACATGGCAATTACTGCACTCCAGCAGCCTCCTGTTTCTCGTATATGAGTATTCCCATGCTTCAAAATGGTGGTGGGGGAGCTTTACCTAAAGCTTGTTGAACACACCCCCACCACCATTTTGAAGTGCAGGGACACTGATACATGAGATGCTCCAGGTGCTTTAATTAGAGTGGCTCAATGCCCTGCCTCCACCCATGCACCAGGAAGAGCTGGGGCTGTGCTGGTTGCACAGTGGTGGCAGCACTGGGAGTGGTGCTACAGCAAAATGTGGGGTGGCTGCAGCCTGCTCCGTAGCCCCCACCCTAAGCCCAGTCTCCACCAAGAAGAGCCCAGCGCAGCCCCAACTCCAGCCCACCTGTCCCGCCCAAATCCGGGGGCAAATGCTCCCCCCTCCCCCCACCATGCCCGCCCCACCCCCACAATGAGCCACAGCTTCATCCTGTCCTGCCCTGCCCCGCCCTGCCCCAGATGGGCAGTGCCTGCATCTGCCCCTTACCTCAAATGAGGGGTGCTGATCTGCCCCCACCCCAGGTCCCTTCCCTCCCCCCTCCCCTTTTACAACAGACTTACGAGCTGCACGCAACTCTCCACACTGCCGGGCTCTGCTCCTTGCTGCCTGCATGTTGGGCATTGGGCTGATTTCTGATATAGCCAAATTTCTTTATATCAGTACTGATCCAATATTGGACCAATGTATGTATTATCATCACTGTCTCATAAATTGGTATTAGATATCTCAAAACTTTATTACAGCCTTTTGGTGTCAGTAGCTACCATTCAAAAATCAATATGCACCATCTCATAACTCATAATCATCTCATAATCCTATAGCTTGATAAAAAAGCTGACTAACAAAAAAAAGGTAATACACAAAGTGTTCCTGTTCTGCTTGCACTGAAGTCAATAGGAATTCTGCAATTATTAGAGAGGCTGCACCCAAAATGTATCTCTTGTTTTGGAGACTCACGAAGAGAAGATGCAGAGGAAGTCCCAAGAAGAAACTGCTGCAAACCATCCTCACTGTCACTTGAGCTAGCCATACTGTTTCTCATCTGCATCACAGAGAGCTGAGAGCAAAGACTTGGCTGCCGATCCATTTGCTTTGATGTCTGAATTAAAAAGAAAGAAAAAAGTTTAACATATACAAAGTGCATTTTAAAATAAGAAACAAATTAAAGCAACTCCTACTTCCTTACTAAACTCACTGGGTTCAAGTATGGCTATGAAAGTTGGAGGTGTGCTGAGCCAATGGCTTTCATACACAATACACTTAAATATAAATGATTTAAAATCAACATTTATAATTGTGATTTAAATCAGTAAGCAAAAGACCATGATTTAAATAAGTGATTTTTATGATTAACTAATGTTACAAACTGGCCCTTATTTTCCTAAATACAGATTAAATGCACCACATAAACACCAATCTTTCTTGATCTCAGGATCTTCTACTTGCTTCTGCTGAGGTGATTTTGGACTTAAATATTTATATTTACATTTTACATTCTTAAATATTACAGTATATCTCAATAATGTGTTAGGTGCGTGTATAAGAGAGCAATTAATGGCAATTATGACTCACTTCTATTACATTTTTAGTGTTTGCAAATTACTAAGTGTTTCTCATAAAATGGATAATGTATCATCAACTTCCCCACTAGTAATGAAGATACTTTCAAGAGCTAATACACATTTATAAAATGTACATTTGACAATGCATCCCATCCAGAGTGACATGTAAACTATCAAAATGAAGGGAAATTCTTTGACTGATGTCTTGGTTTACCTTGCCTAAGAAGGGCTTGTGTTTTAAGACCCAATTTTGAAAAAGAGAATTTAAAAAAAATTCTAACATTTAACTTAAATTGTTTTTGTAAACATAATAGACATATGTATGTTGAAATCAACAGGGATTAGGTCCCTAAATTACTTTGCATAACTGGACCTAAGAGTGTAATCTTGTAGCTCTTGCTAGGTCTGATGCAGCAGGGAGCAGTATAGGCACTGCTATATTGCTACAAAATGCTGCAAAATTTTTCCTCAAACTATTCTTGCTAGTCTATATGGAACCAAAATACAGAAAAACCACTGCTGCTAATACTTGCAGAGGGAAACCCACTGTACAGTATCAGTAGCTGGTTTTCATTGTGGACTATTTCCCATTAAGTTCACAACTTTGATCACAGCAATTGTAATATGACCCATTTAGGAGATATTTTCTTTTATGAACAAAGCTGATGAAAAGGACTCTCTCATCTAATAAATCAGAGTGGATTAAAAACATGAAATCAGATCTGAAAAGACTAACCAGCACTGTCATTCAACCTACTAATAATTGGAATATTTATGCAGTAGAAGGCAAATGCTACTTAAGTAAATTGTTTATTGAAACTCTGCAGTGACTACATAAACAAAAATCACCATAAACCATGTAAGGAGATGGAATGTAAGCCAAACAAGATATGAATGTCTGAATTTACACTAGAAACTAAATGGTTGGATTCCACAAAGACTGGTCTCCCAGACGTGTTGTAGCTGAAATGAGAACTGGTCTTACTAGTTACCTGAAAGGACTTTGGGTGCCTAAGTTTAAGACACAGGCAGACAAGGTTCTTTGGGTAAATGTGATATATTTTATTAGACCAACTAAATCGTTGGAAAAAATCATTCTTTGCAACTTTCAGGCACAAACAAGCTTCTTCAGGCACAGGGTGTCTGCTGGTGTTTTGTGTTCTCCTGGATGGAATAGAAGCCAATGTTAAAAATGCAGGTCTGTGAAAATGCAAATGCATGTCAGTGAGAATCAGAGGCCATGGGAGACAATAGGTGTGCAACAGGTGCGGGGGAAGGAGAGAATGTTGACCTGGTGACAATGTAGCTGGTCAACTGTAGAGAGGTTACCTGGGGTTAAGTTCAAGATAGGGATTCAAAAACAAAACAAACAAAAAAACAAACAAAAAACTAAACAAAAAAAACCAGGGCAGATATTGTTTAAACTTAGAAAGCACCTAAACTTGCTAGGTGCCTAGCGCCCACCTAAACCTGACCTGAATCCAGAAGATAAGTGACCCAGCCTCTACGTCCCTTGGGAGACCTGATCTGGGAAGTATGCTCAGAACATGCCTATCACACAGTATTGGGTTCTGGCCAAAGCACAGCAGTCCTGGCCAGTTTGGCTAGCAACAGAAGTTACATATAGACTGGTTTAAGTGATTAGAAACTGGTTTAAACCTGTAACAGAGCAGAAGCTCGGTGCACATAAACCAGTTTCAAAATGGTCAAAACCAGTTTGAGATAAACCTGGTTGAATGTAGTATCAGACTTAACTGATTTAGGTCAAATCGGTTTATGGAACTTCTGTCCCAGACCCCTTCCTGGTTTATGTTAAATCAGAGTCCCCCAGCATCCCAGCATGCTCTGCAGCTCTGGGTGGGGCTGTGCTCTCTGCTTCAGAGGAGGAGGGCTAGGCCTGCCCCACTGCTCCCTAGCTGGAGCACAGGGGGCCCAGCCAGACAACAGCCCCCCCTAAGGTGAAAGGGGCAGGGAAGAGGTTTATTCCCTCCTCCCTCCCCTGTCCCACCATCACAGACCTCAACCAGGGTCTGACAGGCAGAAGCACAGCAGTCCCTGCCAGCCATTTCTCCACTTGCTGCTCCAGTGCAGGGGTGTGGTCAGCCCCAGCAGTAGCCTCAAGTGAAATGGCCAGGAGGGGTTAATTCTCCCCTCCCTGTCCAACTGGGATGAACCTGAGCTGGGGTCTGCCTGGTGCTCCCCCCTCACTGCTGCAGCAGAAGGGGTGGGTGTATGGCCAGAGGCTGGCCAGCATGGCCCCCTGAGGCAAAGGGGGCAGGGAAGGGGTTTATTCCCCCCTCCGCCTCCTCTGCTCCTGGGGCACCACAGCCAGGGTCTGCCAGCTCTGACGGCTGCCTCCACTGATTGATCCGAGTAGGGTGAGTGGTGGAATAAGCTCCTTCCCAGGCGCCTGTGGTGGGGGGGGGAAACCCCCTCTCTGCCTCCTTCACCTAAGGGGGCCATACCAGCTGTCCTCTGGCCATGCCTCCATGGCCACCCCTGCTCTTCGAGTGGTGAGTGAACCTCCTGGGGCAGCAGCCCCTGTCATGGTTGCCTGGGAGCACAAGCCTCTTTCCAGTGGGGGTGGGGCCCACACTGCAGGTGGGAGCAGGGTAGGCAGAGCTGCTGCAGACTGCACAGGGCAAGCAGCAGCACTGGGGCTCGGAGCGGTGGCCATACCCCCCAGAACCCCCCTAGAGTCACTGCCACTTGCCCCACGGTCTGCGGTAGCTCTGCCCACCCCACTCCTGCCCGCAGTGCAGTCTCCCCACCGGAAAGAGGCTTGCACTCCTAGGAAACAATGACGGGGAATGCTGATCCATGAGGGTCGCTCCCCACTCACCACTCCAGTGGCAGGGGTGGGGGCACGGCCAGAGGCCGGCCAGCACGGCTACCTTAGGTGAAGAAGGCAGGGAGGGGGTTATTTCCCCCCTCCCTCCAGTGTCTGGTGGAGGGGGTAGGGAAGGAGCTTATTTTGCTGCTCACCCTGCCCAGGGAGTGATTGACTAAGCTGGCAGCTGGGGCTGGCAGACCCTGGCTACGGTCCCGATGAGGCTGAGGGGGCAAAAAAACTCCCTCTCTGTCCCCATTGCCTCAGGGGGCCATGCCCCTGGCCCTACAGCAGTGAGGGGGGAGCACCAGGGGGTTCCTGGCTTGGGTCCATGCCAGTGGGACAGGGAGGGGGGAATTAAACCCCTTCCCTGGCCAGTTCACTTGAGGTTACTGCCAGGGCTGGCCATGCCCTCCCCCACCCCCAGCACAGCTTCCCTGCAGCCAAGGCCATGCTCTAGTACCTTCTGGCTTTTGGCCTGATCCACTGCAGGCATGTGCCTGCATTTTCACTTTTAACTCGGGGATGTCTAGTCACTTGCAAATTAGTTCAATGTAGGCAGGTTAGACAAACCTGCAACGGTTGAATCAATTCAGGCTCTGGCTTTTTGAATGTCTGTCCCTAGCCCCTCACTCAAAAGCATAAGAGGAGAGAATGGTGACAGTGCCTACCTTTTATGTAACAATTTACACTCACCCAGGAAGTGAGAGAATTTAAACCCTCATTTGCCACCTTCCAGGAGAGTTCCCTAACCAGTAGGACTTATGCTAGGCTGGGTGGAGATACCTATCATCTTCACCATCTAATGTGGATGTGTCCACTCATTTGGCTCCTCAGGCTGGATCTGGACCAGTGTGCTTCTTGTGAGCCAGGTGATCTATTTTCAGTGGCAGGACTACAGCTTACCTGCACATTTCTGGAACCCAGGAGGTGAATGCTTCTGCCTTCTCCCCATTTTTCCCTTATTACTGATTCTAGTTGCCAATGATAACCAAAGACCCCAAATTCAGTGGCTGGCTAAGGGGTGAGGTGAGCAGCTGTGGCATTCACCCCCTGGGTTCAGAAGCCATGCCAGTCACCCCTACAGACTACAATTTAGCCCCTTACAGGTATGTACAGCCCACAGCCTGCTGGTTTCACAGCCGAGGGGGGAAAAGTACATTTTGGGGTGGGGCGGGGGGGCTTTGTGTGTTGGGGAGAGGACGTATGCATGAATTTCATATTTGAATAAGCAAGCTTAGGAAAAGAAAGATAGGCCACAGTCTAACTCAGGGGTGCTTTTGGCCTCACAGGCCAGATGAGTGGCACAGGGCCAGTGTGTGGGCCTTGTTGAGCCCTGTGTGCCAGCACTGGATCCTGGGACCAGGTGCCACTCCCTCCTACCACCACACGTAAGGATTGGGCTCTGGGGGGGCCCCTCTGGGTGCTGCCCCCTCTGAGCCCCCTACACTTGGATTGGACCCTGAGCCTCAGCACTGCTCCTGCATGCTGGGACTGGGGCCCAGGATGCAGGGCCCATCACCCTCCCCACCTGGCTCTACATGCTGGGATTGGGCACCTGATCTGGCATGCAGGGCCCAGAAATTTGGCAGCAGGGGAGTGGTGGCACCACTCCTTCCACCACTAAGTATCCAGACTTGTGGGGAGCCTGGATGATAAAGGCACTGCAGGCTGGATCTGGCTGTTGGACTGGGACTTGACCATCCCTGGTCTAAGTTAACAATATAGTAAATGTTAGAAAACCAAAGTCCAGCAACTTACCTTATCATTTAATGTTGGGTCATTTAATGAGTAGAGTTTGTTTGTGATGTCTTTACCAATAAGGTATCTGAATATTTCATACAGAAATGGTTCAGCTTCCAAAAAATATGTCAACCTTTCTCTGGACCAGCACAGGAACTTGCAGTTATCATCAGCAACAATGGTGACCTAAAAAAAAGGTGCGTGTACTGAATTAGCATCATGACACTGTTTGAAAACATGTCATACTGGCCATGTCTACACATGCGCTTAACTGCAGAGTAGACAAATTAGCCCCACAGTAAAGGGCCACTGTCTACATATTTGACAATATTAGGCTGCAGTAAATTAATCAACGCCACAGTAAATTAGTACTGTCAGAGACAGTACTGTGTTATGTCAGGGCAATTTACTGCAATTAATTGCATGTGTAGATGCTGACCATGGGTGTAAATTGCACCCGGTAAGCCCAGGCAGCTAGGGGCCAGACTCTTACCTGTCGCCAAGCCACAAGGCTTAGCACTTTCAGCACTCTCATGTCCCAGCCAGCTCCTCTGCCACTGCCACCCAGAGCCTGGAGATGACCCTGCTGTGCCTTCTCCCAGCTTGGTCCTGCTCTACCCCAGCTCAAATTGCTGCTGTCCTGGGCACATGTGTAAGTGCTGCACCAGAGAATAGTTTACTCCAGCTCAAACTGCTCCAGAGTTTACTGCTTCACATTAATTGCACATATGGCACCTACTGTATTTTATTTGGTTTTTCCACAAAAACAATTATTAAAACAATAACTGGCTTTTTATATCCCTTACTTAAAAGTACCTCCAAGTCTTAAATTTATTTAGGGGTTTTTTTTTTGTTTTGTTTCATTTCATTATTTAGGGACACAGGAAGGGTTTTCAGTTGAAATTTTAAAAAAGAAAAATGTAGGAAGATTTTTACAAGGTTAATAAGGATATAAATTGCTCATAAGGCCATGCCTGTAAACACATTTATAAATCGTTTTACTTATATAAGTAGCTCTACAGGTATATTTACTCATATTGCTTCTAAAAATAGGAACAATTGGTAGTTTTCAAAACTGGTATAATGAGAGAGATTTTAAAAGTTTTGAAATCTCATACAAATTATTACAGCCTGATTTTACCTAACTTTCTATAACTCAGGACTTTATAAACATAGTCTTCTAAGGAATCAGTTTGATCCATCAAGAATAGCACTGCTTAGGAGCTTTGGGATAAATCTGCATCCTCTTTTCAGAAACACCATTAGAAATACATAAAGTCTTGAGCAGTTCTGTCATATTGGTCAGCAGAGGGCAGTGGCACACAAATCAGCATAGTATAGGTTAGTGTCACATATTTCAATGGAATATTTGACAGAAACTTGCATGTAAAGAAGGAATGTTGTGGCTACTTCACTTGTATATAATATTTGCAAATCTTTTATCTCAAAAAAGAGATTTAAAGTTCAGGGGGTTAACAATGCTATCATATACTCTACAGAGATTTTAATCATTTTAATAATATTTTTAAGGACTCACACTTGAGAATAATACAGGCAGTCCTCGGACTTATGATACAAATGGTTCCTGAAAACAGTGTCTTAAGTCGAAACATTGGAATTCTGAACTGATTTTTCCCCATAGGAAACAATGTTGTAGATGGGGGATTGGCTCCTGAACTGAGGCCTGATACCCTGTTTTCACCAAAAATAACCCAGAATTTTGTAGTCAATCAATTATAGATGAGTAATATAGCTACATTAATGTATTTATATTGTAAATAGCAATCATATTGATTTGGAAGGAGTTCTTTGAGGTGACTTTGCTGGACTTTTGACAGCATCTTGGTTGGACTTTTTGAAGGGTTCTTGGCTAGATTCTTCTCAGGAGTCTTGGCTGCAGGTTCTTCTGGAGTCTTGTCTGCTTTCTTAAAGAAAGTGTCCAAGTAAGTTTGGACAGATGTTCTCCAGGGAGACGCAGCAACTTGTTTGCTGGCATGGCGTCACATCAGATAGTTTCATAGTAGCTAGAGTCAGGAGGGACCTGAACAGATTATCTAGCCTGACCCCCTGCCACAGGCAGGAACGAATGCTGGGTTCACAAGACCCCAGACAGGTGATTGTCTAACCTCTTTTTGAATTAACCCAAGGTAGGGGGGAGGACTACTTCCCTGGGAAGATGGTTCCAGGTTCTGGCCACCCTAACTGTGAAATGTTGCCTCCTGCTCTTTAACCTAAACCTATTCTCCATCAGCTTGTTACCATTGTTCCTCGGTGGTCCTGGGGAGAAAAGGGCTCTACCTATTTGCTGATGATCTCCCCTGATGAGCTTGTAGGCAGCCACCAGGTCCCCCCTCAGCCTCCTCTTGCTGAGGCTGAACAGGTTCAGGTCCCTCAGCCTCTCCTCATACAGCCTGTCCTGCTGCCCTCTCACCAAATGGGTGGCCCGCCTCTGAACTCTGTCCAGGCTGGCCACATCCTTTTTAAAGTGCGGTGCCCAGTACTGGACACAGTACTCCAATTGCAGCCTGACCAATTTCGCTTAGAGGGGGAGCATCATCTCTCTGGACCGGCTTGAGATCCATCTTTGGATGCATGACAAGGTATGGCTGGCCTTCTTGGCTGCGGTCTGGCATTGGCGGCTCATGTTCATCTTGGAGTCAATAATGACTCCAAGATCCCTTTCCACCTCTGTGTTTTCAAGAGGCGAACTTCCCAGCCTGTATGTATGCTGTGGATTCCTTCTCCCAAGGTGCAGCACCCTGCATTTGCCTACGTTGAACCCCATCCTATTCTCATCTGCCCACTTTTGTAGTCTGTCTAAATCTAGTTGCAGCCTCTCTCTCCCTTCAAGTGTGTCCACCTTGCCCCATATCTTAGTATCATCAACAAACTTGGACAATGTGCTTTCAACCCCCTCGTCCAAGTCACTGATGAAGATGTTAAACAGGGTGGGCCCAAGGACTGAGCCCTGGGGGACCCCACTGCTCACATCTCACCAGGTTGAGTACAACCCCTCCACCACTACTCTCTGGGTGCACCCCATCAGCCAGTTTTTTACCCATACAACTGTGTAGGCAACAATGCTACAGTTGCTTAATTTATTAATGAGAATGGGGTGAGAGACAGTGTCAAAGTCCTTCTTAAAGTCTAGAAAGACTATGTCCATGGTGACACCATCATCCAAGGATTTAGTTACCTGATCATAAAAGGCACTCAGGTTGGTCAGGCAGGACCTGCCTTTGATGAACCCATGCTGGCTGTCCCTGAGCATGATCTCCCCTGCTGGCCCCTCACAGATGTGCTCTTTGATGATCCTCTCCAAGATCTTCCCGAGGACCGAGATGAGGCTTACGGGCTTATAGTTACTTGGGTCCTCCTTCCTCCCTTTCTTAAAAATGGGGACCATATTAGCTAGTTTCCAATCCCTCGGCACCTGGCCAGATGACCACGAATGCTCGTACAGTTGGGCCAAGGGCTCCGGAATGACCCCTGCCAGCTTCCTCAACACCCTTGGGTGGAGGGCATCTGGACCTGCAGATTTAAAAATGTCCAGCCCTTCCAGAAGATACCTAACTACCTCTGCGCTGACCCAAGGCCTGTCAGAGCTATCCCCAAGACTGTCCTTACCTCTGGCAGGAGGGTTGTCCTCATGCCAAGAAAACAGGCAAAGAAACTGTTAAAAATGTTGGCTTTCTCATCTGGCATAGCCACAAGGTTACCATTTGAGTTTTGCAGGGGCCCTACATTGCCTGGTGCCCTCTTCTTGCTCCCAGTATACTTGAAAAAGGACTTTTTGTTGTCCTTAATCCTGGACGCAAGATCAAGCATTGTAAATTGAAACTGATGTCAAAAATTTGAAACAGGGTGTCAATTTAGAAATGCTGTAAGAGCGAAATGTTGCAACTCAAAACATTGTAAGTTGAGGACTGCCTGTATTCATTCATCAGTGTAGGCTATCTTATAGAGTGAAAAGATTAAATATATCTTGCATGAAGGTAGTTACAGAAAAAAAAATATTTAGGATTAAAGTGAAGGAAAACTATTATCTTCTTGTAAGATAAGAGAAGTTTTAGATGCCCAACCGAGTTCCCTTCAACAGTATTAATCAATAGCTGATTATCTTGTAACAAAAGTTGTACTGAGAGGACTAAGAGCAAACAGGATTTCTTTCTGGCATGGCAATGAATAGATCTTGACAAGCATCTTACCCTGGCATTATGCCTAGTTCTAGATTGGAACATATTACATCAATCACTGATTTTAGCTTCCCTACAGCAGTTAGCTCCTTTTCTGCCATGATAAGATTACGGGTATATCAAGTTCAGTCACAGTCCAGTAACCAATGCACATTCATAGTTAAGAATAACAACTTGTTATGGGACCAGCAAAACATCTAGGTGTTGCTCTTAATATTTGAACAGAACAACACTATCTCCTTAATATTTTTTTACCTGTGGCACACTAGTGCATAAATTACTTAGGGGTCCTTTATGTTGTTCAGAAGCAGAATATTTTGTTAGTGGAAATGATATTCCAGCTTAAGTGTCATTAAAAATACTAGATATATGTAATTTTATATTAAAATCCATCTTCCCTAATGTATTAAGAATGAGTACAGATTCAGCCAATACAAATGTGGTTCCTAAGGCAATTAATTAATTTCATTTTGAGATGATCGTCAAATTCATATTATGTCTTCATACTCATAATTTTTTTTTGTTTTTTAAACTATTACTATAAGTAATACCCAAGATTGCTGTAACTGAAACCAAAAAAGAAAGAAAGAAAAGATTATATTTATTTAACCTTTGTTAATACTTTGCTTACTATCTTATTGATACATATAAACCCCATTCCAACTGGTCTGTCCTGAATAAGGGAGCACTTTTTTTAAACGCAGAACAACAGTTTATGAACCATAGGGGAACACAGCTTTTAAAGAGCCAATACTGAGATCTGTCAATGAACAAATCAACAGAATTTTGCTATGAAGTACCTTGGCCAGGGTTATCTTTTAAATACCATTAAATATAAGAAATTTAGTAAAATCACATAAGCCAAATAATTCACTGCACATAAAATCGATTCTTTTAACATTTTCTTTTCGTTTATTTTCAGTGACAGCCAAACAAAAATGTACCTGGAATTTCTCACCCCGGTTCATCTGAGTTGATCGAAATTCAGGAGAATCTATAAAGGCACAGGGGTAAATATTATGCAGGAAATGCCCTCGATAAGAGACCTTCATTCTGGTGACAAAAAATACATTACAAACACTATTTGAAAATTTTGTAGTTAAATTATTTAAACCAAAATTTGAATATGACTATTGATAATGCAGACCTGGGAGAAGTCATCAAGACATCTATAGCTTGTGAAATGTTCACCAAGCACCTGATTTAGTCATTTGTCAAATAATATAAGTTTTGGCAAAATTCATATCGATTCCAATGGGAGCAGGATCGTATTCTAGTATATCCTGCAAACAGTGATGCTATTTGTAATAACATTAAAGTTGCTGTTAATTTAAAATTGCCTGACATACTGATATAATCCCCAAAAGGTCTGTGTTCAAGGCTAGAGTTCTAGAAATGATGAAGACCCAGAAGGCAATGTCCAACTACCAAAATACTACAACCACCAGAAGATTTCTAGTTATTTTGGGTATGATCTACATCCCCTTTCTCTATCAGTAATATTGGGAGACAATTAGCAAATAATGAATTCAACACCTAGGGAAAGAAAATAAATGATGGTATCACTGCTTGTTAGCAGGGACAGTGAGTTTAAACTCCATCAGAGCTCCTCAGAAGATCCATGACTACAATCTGGCTAAAGGAATTTATGAGTATTCACATTTCCTATTAGGGACCTGCAGTTTGGGTAGTGAATCTAGCTCCATTTCTTCATGTCTGTCTACACCAAGTCTGGCCTGACGCAGAGCACCGAGGTGCCCTGCTCTTAGAGGGGCAGAAACTGCCAGAGGAAAAGCTCTGGCAGTGCATAGGGAGCCCTAGCAGGGAATAGGAGCCCACCTGTGGGTTGCCAGGGCAACTGGAGGGAGCAAATGACCCACACCTGCCAGCGGTCAGCTGCCTGTAGGAGGCAGAGCCCGGCTCTTATAAAGCCCAGGGCTGAGGCCAGGCTGGCAGTTACCTGCCAGCAGCTCTCTCAGCCATGACACAAGAAGCAGTGAGAACTGCAAGTACTGCTTGAGCATAGTTACAGAAGGCAGCTCGGGAGGCTTGAGCCGTGGTGTTAAGTTATAGCCAGGCGGCTTCAATTTGTATTACAGCCTAGGGGCTTGTGGTTTTGCTTTGGCGTTGTTATTTATTACACCGGTGGTTTGGGTGAGGCTATAGGGGTTGGAGGAGGCCTCATTGGGGACTCACAACAGAGGGTGAGGACCCCAGCGCCCGAGTGGGCGCAGCATACTCATAGGGACCCACAGTGGTGTGGGGGCCCTAGCGCCAGTGAGGGCGCAGTATACTCAGGGGGAACCCACAGCGGCGTGTGGACCCTGGCGCCAGTGAGGGCGCAGTTTACGGGGTGCTTAGACCCCAGCCCCAGAGAGGGGGCGTTTGAGAAGCCCAAGTTGGGCACAACGAGCCCCAGGAAGGGGCAGCCTTTTTAAGAAGCCCCGTGCGGGCGTAGCAAGCCCCAGAGCGGGGCAACTATTGAGAAGCCCCAATGCGGGCGTGATGGCCCCAGGAAGGGGACAATATTTTAGAAGCCCAAGTATGGGTACAACGAGCCCCAGGGAGGGGGCACTATTGAGAAGGCCCCGAGAGAGGGTGACAGCATTGAGAAGCCCAGTGCGGGCGTGACGAGCCCCAGGAAGGAGGCAATACTTTAGAAGCCCAGGTGTGGGCGTGGAAAGCCCCAAGGAAGGGGGGCGGCATTTTAGAAGCCCAGGTGTGGGCTCGGAAAGCCCCAAGGAAGGGCATAGCAGGCCCCAGGAGGGGGCACTATTGAAAAGGCCCAGACAGGGGGCAACAGCGCAGACAAGGCCCAGAGAGAGGGCGACAGCGCAGCGAAGGCCCGGAGTGGGCAAGGAGAGCCCCAGGAGGGGGTGTCAGAGTACGTAGAGAGACAAACCAACGTCTATCCCATCTGCGAGGCTTGGGGCATGGCATCAGGGGTGGTTGGAGCCATGCATAGCCCATAAGGCTAGGGTGCCCCAAAGCACCCGTTTGTGCTGGACAAGACCCACGAGGGGTCCAGGAGTCTACGTGCCCAAGAGGGCACAAGGCAGCCTCCCAACTTAACTTAAGATCAAAGACGTGACGGGCGAGAATAGAGGGTGTCCTTGGGCCAACCTGACACGAAGAGGGGGCCTCAAGGAGATCACGGCCCTCCTGCAGGACCCTGCTGTGACATGGCCCTTCTCCACTCTCTTGTTTAAAATCTACCAGATGGCTGGATGTATTTTATTCTCAAATATGCTAAACTTCAGTATTAAAGCCTGAGTGAGCAAAGAAAACCATTTCTATCTGAACAAATATCTTTGGAGATTCTGGACAAATTATATTTTTAAAAGCATGAAAGTCCAACCCCTACTAAACTCAGTGGGCTCACATGATATATGTATATCGCACAATTTGGATTTAGAAAAAAAAAAGATTAATTGCAACGTACTGCAAACAACAACTTAAAAAAAACAAACAAAAAACCTTTCAATCCCCCCCCCCATCATCCAATACATAAGGATTATTTCCAAACCTAATACAGAGCCAAATACTTACTTCCCCTTTAACAGAATACTTAGTCGATCATCAACAGAGGTTTTATCTTCTGCAGCATATGCTTGACCTGTTTTTAAAGTCTGAATGTTGCAGAACTGTCCAGTTAATCTCTTAAACAGTTCTGGAGGCACATGGAGGGGTTCAAACATTCTCTTATAAAGACTACTGAGCTCTTTTTCAATTTTGATCTGGAATGGAATAGCAAAAATATTTTAAAAGGAAGATGGACCAGGAGATATAGGAGTGTAAGACTGGATTTCAATTATAGTTACTATATATAGTAACTATAAAAACTCAACATTTTCCAAAATAACGACACATGAAAAACTTCTAGGTTTTTTATGCTTAGGTCAGAAAAGAAAACCATGTGGCATCTGTTCACAAATGCTGTCTATTATATAATGACCACAGTATTTACTTAAAGCTAAAGCTTAGGACCATACTGCCATTTTATGGCTCCATCCCATACCAAAGGCATGTTAACTGATTTAACCAGAATAACTCTAGGTACCCACCCCTGTAGAAGTGAACAAAATTTGGATCAGGAGAAGAGGAAGAAATCAAGCCTCCTGTCTCTCTCACTCTGCATTCCAGCTTTGTTCCTTCTAAGGAGTGCCCATGATATGTTAGATTCACGTCTTGCATGCTGTGGGAAAGCATGGATTCAGAAAACCACTGCAAGTATATGTTAATGACAAAGAAAAAAGCCAATGCCAACTGAACATTCCATGCTCAGAGGACCACCAAAACTCAAGCAGAAGAGAAGAGGTGGAAGGGAAGCTGGTGGAAATATCAAGATGAGAAGTCTTTCCTGAATGAAAGTAGCTGAGAATGAGGCAACTTCTAGTGCCCTAGGCCCTTGATTAGTTAAAAAAACAAGGCAGGCTGAACAGAGGCCTTCATACTCGGTGGGCAAGAGTGAAATCAGAAAAAGGGAGTGAACAGCTCATGATAAAAAAGTTCAAAACAAGCATAGCAGAAGATAAGAAGTTGAAAAAAGAGAAAAAGGATAAATGGAAAGGACAGAAATAAGGGGGAAATTAATAAATCATTAGTTTAGGATTAAAATTTCTTATCATTTGTTCTATGTTTTATTGGATGTCACCATTAGAAATAGAACAAAAGGAAAGAGACAGGGCAGGTGCTGGGATGTATGTTCAGACAATAGTAGAAAGCGATGTTAGAAAGAGTGGAAATTTTAGTTGACTCTTGACTAGGGAGAGGGACAATGGTGAGAACACATTCCAGAAAAATAATGGGAATTTTTATTTGGAATTTGTGAAGTTGTATATTTCTGCCCTTCCTGTTCCTTATGTTACTTCCTGTCCTTGCAGTGATAGGAGATTGACAGCATCCTCATCCCCCTGCTTTATCTATGGCAAGTAACAGAAAAAATTTCATTTTTCAGGCATTATGCCTGGCAGTTGTGCATAAGGGTTGCTCCCAAAGGTTTAAAGAATAGGTTAGACAAACACTTGTTTAGGATAGCTTTGGAAGGGATAATCATGCCTTGAGCAGAGGGTTGGACTGGATGACTCTATATAAACATTTGAAGTTTTAGGTGCAGAATTCCACAGCTTCCGAGACAGTCCCTGAAATGGATCTCAATCCAAAAGCAACAATATAATTAGACTGGACTCACATGAATAAAACACAAGTAGAAGATATAAGGTTGGAGGTACAGTCTCAAGTTTGGCCTTTCCTGATTTTTGAGCATTTGTTTTTGCAACTTTAACATTTCTCTTGACACAGATCAGGGTACCAATTTTGAAAATACATATATGAAAGAAGTTTGGTATAGGAGTAGTCATATGGAAGTCAACAAGATAATTTACCAAACACTCACATTTAAGACAAGTTGGGTGTGTCTTGTACAAAGGCGCTTTACTGTGCAGTAGACTAATCTACTGCACAGTAAAGGGTAACCATTTACACGTGTGCAGCATTAACTGTGCAGTAGATTAGTCTACTATGGGGTTAGCTACTACTTGCAGTAACTACTGAATAGACTGCTGACCAGAAGCAAATTGCTCCCAGTCAGCTAAGACAGCAGGGGGTGGAAAAAAACCAAACAAACCTGTCCCTTCCCCTGGGTAGCTTCTTTCCAGCCCGCTGCCCTGGTCTGCTAATTGGGGCAGGGGGCTAAGGACCAGCAGCTGTGGTGGGGAGCATTTTCCCAGCCCCCTCCCCCAATCTGTTGATTGGGGCACTAGGCTGGGAAGCAGCTGTCCCAGAGGCAGGACAGCTTTTCCTACCCCTCAGAGACCAGGGCCTGACTCCGGTGCCCCGATTCATACCCTGGCTGCTGTAGGGGGGTACATCAGGGCTGGAATAGCCCTGCACTGAACTGCTCCTGTCCAAAGCAAATGTACTCCAAATGGGAACATGTGTAGATGCCCTGCCAGGGAATGTTTACTGCACAGTAAGCTTTCAGGGCATTAATTGCATGTGTAGATGTGCCTGCTTTTTCTCCCCAGTCAAAAAGCCCTTCATTTTACATTTGCATACAAGAGAAACTGATTAAATACATTGCAGGTGCATCTCTATGCTTTATTAATGCAATATGGGCCACTCCTGCCCTGCCTTATCTTCCTGCAGTACCCAGGGGGGGCTCCAGGCTCCCCCCAGGTGCTAGTTTGAATGCTGGCAGGTGGCATGGGGGCTGGTCCCAATGCACACTGGGCCAGAAGAATTCTGCAGGCTGCAGTGGCAGCTGTCTCCTGCCCCTGTGCACATCAGAAGGGGTCCTGATATGCACAGGGCCAAGAGAGAGCTGCCACTGCAGCTGGCAGAGCTATCTTGGTCCTGCGCACATTGGGACATAGAGCTATCAGCAAGTCCTATGCCCAGCGGGGATTTCCCGCCCAGCAGGGGGCTTACTGGCAGCTGCCCCACAAGAAGGAATGCTGCCAGTGAGGCCCCGGCTGAGTAGGGAAGCAAAGAGCTCCCCAGTCCCTGTGCTGATCAGCTCCCGGCTCCTGGAGCTGCACAGCACTGGGATTTGGGGGGGGGGGGAAAATGACCCTGCCCAGTGCTGATCAGCTTCCAGCTCCTGTGGGGAGCCTGAACCTGAGCAGAGCCAGGACCAGAGACAGAGAACACCCCACCCCCTGCAACTCCCTGCTCGTGTGGCTGACCGGGAGCAAATTTGCTCCTGATCAGCATCTACATAAGCACTACTGCACAGTAACTACAGTATTTACAGGTAGTAGCTAACTGCACAGACTAATTAATATACATGAATGAACAAGGTACAATGTCTGTACATTTTTCCTATGAATTAGTTACACTGTGGCTGTGTGGGGGGTAACTAAAGCTATCTCTCCCATTGGGACTCACCTGCCACACCCTGATGTAATGGAAGAATAAATAGTTAATTCCCCAATGAGAGAGGGTGTAGTAAATCACCCTAGAAGCAGGATAGAAGTAAATTTGTTTATTAGTGAATTCCCAACAGGTTGTGGATAACCCGACCATTTTCACAGCGTGCGGTCTTCCTTCACCCTCCATCACCGTACAACCCACTCCTCTGAGCCTGTCAGCTCACCTCCAGCCTCTCTTTCCTTCCCTCGCAGGTACCAGTGGATTTTTCTTCCATGGAACCTTCTCTCCACCTGAAGATTAACCTGGTAAGTATCTCCCCCCTCTCTCACCTCTTTGCTTTGCCGGTCACCATAGTTACCTTCACCCGGTCAGCCAGTTTGATCAGTGACCCACTCTAGCACTGGGTTTGCCACTCCTGGGTTTGCCACTCCTGCCCTGACTCTTCCTCGCACTCACAATTTTGTACCATCAAAGGAACAGGGCTGTTCCTTGCCCTATTACATTCACATTTTAAAAAATGTGGATATTTTTAATTGCATATGTATGAACTGTATTTTCACTGTTCAACCAAATCAGAATTTTCTCCTAGAGCAATAAAATGCATCTCTCCTCAAAAATAGCTATCTTCTTTTTTTTTGCCAGGTTTCGTTCTTTTCTATTCCCACAAGACTCCCCCTTCAGGGAATATGAACTATCATTATTTGAAAGGTGACTCTTGGAATGGAAATGCTCAGGAAGGATAAACAATAAGTTAGAACTTGAAGTAAATGATTGTCAATGCTACCAGCTGCTAATTACATTCTTCGTAAGTGACTACACTTACATGATGATGAGGTTTTGAATATACACATGCATAAATATTATGGCCCTTTGGTGTCAAAAGACCTTACAGTTGCACAGCTCTCGTGCCTACAGCATATAAATGTTATAAAGGTGAAGTTTAGACTATACTAAATCTGTGGAATATTAAAAATGGTGTGAAAATTAGAATATGCTAGGAGTAGATACATGTTTAGGGTTAATACCATTTCTAGCCTGTGCAGCTCTGACTTGCCCCTAGAGGGCTGGTGAACAGGGGCATGGCTGGGAGCCAGGACACCTGAGCTCTATGCCTGCTCTGGAGGAGGTGGAAAAGGGGAGCAGGAGCTGGGAGTGGTGCATTCTCAGATACTAGAAGACTGCAGATTGCTCATTTCATCTCCGTGGAACAGACTGAAGTCACCCTAACAGGAGCTAGGTAGCACAGCAGGGTTAAAAGTTATGCCACTTTAAGCAAGGATTAAGACGCTCAGAGGGCACTTAACATGAGTGTCTGCATTTTAGCTCATGCTAAGTGCCTTTAGTATGGTCGAAGCTCAGTTGACTGCATTTGAAATCATTGTTGTGGGCCATTTTCCAAATAAGCCATATGGGCAGCTGTAACATTTTTCTCTGTTTTAGCTGAAATGTTCTGGGGTAGTGCCAAAGCCTCAAGTCAGAATTCAGTAAAAGAATTTTTCAATTAGGTCTAGCTTCACTAAATCACTAAATCCCCAAAGAGCCAAAAACCACAAAAATCATATTTTGGTCAGAAAAGGAACCTGTTGCTATTTCACGGGCTTTATTTAATGAAATAAATAGTCAACAATTGAAATTATCCATCAATTATTCATTCTGCAATCTGTCTAGAATTGTAATAGTTTTCCCATTCTTTTCTTTTCCTAAATGTGTAACTTGCAAGGATAAAATAAATACAATTATTTGGAAGAGGTAAAAATCTAATTCAGAATTATTTTCTGAACTTTTCTTTGCTACCTTTTCAGTTTTGGGGTCTTTGTTTTAAATCTTCAAGTTCAGTATTAAAATCAAATTCCAACTACAAAAGCTATGAACAGTAAATACTGCATGCTGCATCTGCCAAAAAGTCTAGCATTCATAATCTGCAATGAATGAGATGCATAGATTGTTTGGCACATTTTTTTAGTTCTATTTAATTTTATACCCACATTTAATGAACAATTTCAAGCACCACAAGGTGCCTAGTTTCTGAGGTGTTGAGTACCTTTAGAGGCTACTCACTACAGTTGTCGTTATGGATACACTGATTTTCGGGGGGGGGGGGGGTGCAGAAATAATAAATAAATAAATCAATAAATCAGAAACTCCTTTGTGCTATACTCCTTTTCATCAGGTAGGTTAGCACAAAGGTTCTCTTGGGAAATCAGAGGGTTCATTAAACTAGGTACAGAGCCACATCTATAGCATGGCAGAAGGTATTCTCAAACAAGGGGAATGCTAAGTTAAATTATAGTGTGGTTGAACATAGATGACCCTGCAAAATCCTATGGAGTTACTATAACATAGCACAGAGATCCCCAAGGTCAGCTTGAGCCACAAAGTCCCTCTGACCTTCCTTCCCGGTCCAGCAGAATCTGCCCTATACCTAACAAAATAAAACCACAGAGCAAATACATGTTTTATACCCAATTTATTCTTGTTTCATCTCCTCCGACTTCAGTAGATTTGGACAAGTTATGAATTTGACCTTATGTATTGTACTTCCTAGGTGGTGATGGCTAGCATGTCCTAAAGGGTTGTAAGAAACATGGATTACAATCTTCCATTGACTTCCAATGGGACTTATAGGCTTTCAGAAATTTAATCTTTAGACCCAAATGCTGAAGTGATGCTGTGAGCCCCTCACAAAATTGAAAGCAGACACCAGAGCTGATCTTGGGACTCTCTGGATATGTCCCTGGTAAACTGTAGGCTTAAATCTCATGCATTTCCTGCAAATGGCTGATTTCTGGGTACTCACAAGCTGAATTACATAGCAACTTCAGGTAAATGGATACATTGTTATTGAATTATCTATTAAAATGATTAACACAATTACTGCAGTGTTCCTTGAGCTACTGATATTGACTGAAATGTATTTTATGCTGCCCTTATATTTTAGTATTTCAATTTGCTGCAATTTTATAGCTATAATGCACTGCAGTGCTGAATATACTAGAGGAGAAAGTTAATTGATCTGGTAGATATGTAAGGGACAATTAGTTAGAAGGGCAGGCAAGGATGACTTTGGAATCAAAGAGGTGACTAAATCTTGGGCATGGGCCAGGTTATAGTCTCTCTTTTGAGGATGAGATGGGAATGGAGGGTTTGTTTGTTTTTTCCAGTGAAAAACAAAGTATGAATTAAACTTCTCTATCTTGCTAATGCTCGACAATAACTATTTACTGCTTTGTCTCTAAACCAAAGTCTTTCTTGTACAAGTTTCCTTTTAGACGCTTTTAAAAAGCCAACATGCCCCGTGGCATATTCAAAGAGCTACCTGTACTTTCCCCAATCTAAGTCATCTTCAGAATTTATTAAAGTTAAATGATAAGCCAGCACAGTTTTGTTAAGGTAATTTTCTGTTGACTGACAGTTAATAAGTTGAGTTCAGACACAAGCATTCTTCATTTTTAGGTCTAGTATTAGGTTGTATGCATGACAACTACTAGAGAGCAATTTACCTCAGATTCTACTTTATAGTACATCTACTCTGTAATAAGGAACAATCAGCTCTCCAAAGCTACTTACTCAATTGTAAGTATTATTAACAATGACAATGCCCAACTACTTAGTTTGAGGGGGAGGGGGGGAAAATGGCAACTTGCATCAAGCAAAGGGCTACACCAAGATGAAAGTGACTACAGGAAACTGGTACACAAGTGGCACACCAGTGTAACTTATGCCAGTACACAGATTTTCTTCACTTTATTACTTGTAATAGAGCGAATTACACTGGTGTAAAGACTAAGTCATATGTCCACTCCATTTCATCCTAAAATAAAAATCAAACTGCTGGCCTAAACACAATGTGCATCTACACCTAACAGTGGAATGTTTGATACTGCTGCTTAGCATGGTAGAGCCAGATCAATAGGTGGGGGTGCAGTCATACCTCCCAGGTGGCTGTGCTGCACATGAACAGTCAGCTCTGACTTCATCACCTTATCAGAGCAGCTCCAGGGGGCAAATGTCGATCCCATTCGCCCCACCACCATGCTGAATTCAGCATAGGCAAGGGAGTGGGAGGGTAAGCAGCAGCAATGTTCATTCCCCAGGTTCCAGAGTCACGCTGGTGAGCTCAAACAGTTCATTCTGCACATGCCACACCACCAAATGATGGTGAAACAGACATCCCTGGATCCACCCTTCATAGAGCCTTGTCGCACAGCACTCGTGCAGTAGCAAAGCCCAGACAGGACTTCAAATCTCAGACACTTGAATTTTCACATTATTATTTTATTACACAAAAATGTAGTTTATCATTGCATCTTATATGACATTTATGACACTCAGGTCAAAGTGTCAGAATTAAGGCTTCTAATTATATTTAAATACATTAATGCCACTCTTGAATGTATACATGACCATAAGGTTTTTTCTTCTCTGATCACATGAGACAGTGGTGTTTCATGCCAGGATCTAGAACACTCTCAACCACCTGCTCTTATCTAGCAATGTAGGAAAGGTAGGAGAATTATTACATCAGGAGTTTCAGTAAGGGCCCTCTAGTGTAGACTCAAGTAAACCTTAAGCTGTCTAATGACAGTATAGAATAAAATTATTTACTTTTGCTTGACCAAAGTTTGGGTAAGAGAAGAGGTAAAGGAAACAATCAGGCCAGAGAACATCACAAAGGCATGAACCATTTTAGAAAATTAAAAAAACAACACCCCCCACCAGGTTAAAGGCTGTGCTAAGAGTTATTTAGAGTACATTTTGTGGTTCAATGCTAGACAAGACTAATTTTAGACAAGACATACCCGAGATATGAAATAAAAACAGGCATATGAATATTAGAGTCATCATCGTTGACAGTCTCTCACAGTTGAGGACGATTGTCATCCATGGATTCCTTATCTGTGGATCTGAAGACAGCTAACGGCCAATCTGGGATCAACAGGTTCTATGGAACTCAAAACACATGTTTCCATGTGGAGTAGCTGGCTCTGGATTCAATTCAGATATATCAAGAATACTTTTTTTTTTTTTTTTTTTAACCTTATTTCTTCCAGGAATAAAAGGTAAGATTTCCCATTGCAGAGATTTATTTTCTCTCCAGATGTGAATAAGAGGGAGAAAGATTAAGGGATTGTTTACCAATAATTTTTTTGTCGCGTGTATGAGTAAATCATATTTTACTTTTAACTAAATAAATAAATGGTAAGGAATCCCAGGTCATAATATCTTACTGAGGGCATAGGAACAAACCATCCCAATGAGCAGGAAGACTAGCAACAGCTAGAACAGCTTAGCTTTGCAGGGAACTCTTCAGTGAGCTAACACACAAAAAAGGAAGCTTACAAGAAGTGGAAACTTTGACAAACAACTAGGAAGGAGTATAATAGTATTGCTCAGGCATGCAGGGATGAAATTAGGAAGGCCAAAGCACAACTGGAGTTGCAGCTAGCAAGGGATATGAAGGACAACAAGAAGAGTTTCTACAAGTATGTCAGCAACAAGAGGAGAATCAGGGAAAGTGTGGGTCCCTTACTGAATGGGGGAGGCAACCTAGTGACAGAGGATGCAGAAAAGGCTGAAGTGCTCATTGCCTTTTTCACCTCAGTTTTCACAGGCAAGGTCGGCTCCCAGACTATTGCACCTGGCATCACAGTTTTGAGAGGAGGTGAGCAGCCAACAGTGGTAAAAGAACAGATTAGGAACTGTTTATAAAAGCTGGATGTGTATAAGTCCCTGGAGCCAGATGCAATGCACTGGAGGCAGCTGAGAGAGTTGGCTGATGCGACTGCAGAGCTCCTGGCCATCATCTTTGAAAACTTGTGGTAAATTGGGAGAAGTTCCTGATGACTGGAAAAGGGAAAATATAGTGCCCACCTTTAAGAATGGTAAGAAGGAGGATCTAGGGAACTACAGACCTGTCCTCAGTCCCTGGAAAAAAATCATGAAGCAGGTCCTCAAGGAATCCATTTCTAAGCCGTTCAAGAAGGTGATTAGGAACAGTTAGCATGGATTCACCAAGGACAAGTCATGCCTGACCAACCTGCTTGCCTTCTATGATGAAGTTTTTGTTGTTGTTGTTTTTAAAGAGAATTTTTTGTGTTTCAAACCAAATCAGCCAAATCAATTCCAAATCTGAGAGTCAGCCAAGAACCTTAAGTGGCCCTACTACGGGCCATCCTCCACACCAACTGGGGCTTCAGATGTTTCCAGATTCTTTGGCAGGCATCCTACATGCAGGCCGAAGACCAGAGGCTTGGGGTTCAAATGCTCCTGAATTTTGCTCGCCCTCAGCCGTATGGCCCCAGAGGCAAGCTAGGAAGAAGTCTCCTATTTCCGTAAAGTGGACATAAAGCCAAGATCTTCCCATGGGCAATAAGCATGGGAGAGTAACTATACATTACCTCTGCAGGTACTGCCCTGTGCCAGAAAAGCTGTTATCCTCAGATGCGACTAGGAAAACCGCCCTGGTGATCATGGTATTTCCCTTGCAAGGTAAGTATGCCTTCTGTGATGAAGTGGCTGGCTCTTTGGATGCAGAAAGAGCAGTGGATCTGATACACCTTGACTTTGGCAAGGCTTTTGATATGGTCTTCCACAACATTCTTGTAAGCAAGCTAAGGATGAATGGATTGTAAGGGGGACAAAAAACTAGCTGGATCACTGGGCTCAAAAAAAGGGTAGGAATCAATGGCCCAACATCTAGTTGGCCACCGATATCAAGTGGAGTACCCCAGGGATTGGTCCTGGGGTCAGTTTTATTCAATATCTTCATCAGCAATCTGGAAGATAGGATTGAGTGCACCCTCAGCAAGTTTGCAGATTAAATTAAGCTGGGGGGAGTAGCAGATACGCTGGACGGTAGGGCTAGGATTCAGAGAGACCTAGACTAATTGGATGATTGGACCAAAAGAAATTTCATGAGGTTCAATAAGGACAAGGGCGATGTCCTGCATTTAAGTTGGAACTATCCCATGCACACCGATACAGGTTGGGGACCGACTGGCTAAGGAGCAGCTCTACAGAAAAAGGACCCGGGGGCTACAGGGGACAATAAGCTGAATATGAGCCAACAGCACACACTTGTTGTCAAGAAGGCTAACGATATACTGGGCTGCATTAGTAGGCGCAATGCCAGCAGATTGAGGGAAGTGATTCTTTCTCCCTGTTCAGCACTGGTGAGACCACATCTAGAGTACTATGTTCAGTTTTGGGCCCCCCACTACAGAAAAGATGTGGACAAATTGGAGAGAATCCAGCAGAGGGCAATGAAGATGGTTAGGCAGCTGGGGCACAAGACTTCTGAGGAGAGACTGAGGGAACAGACTTATTTAGTCTGGAGGAAAGAAGATGGTGGGGGATTAAATAGCAGCTTTTAACTGCTGAAGGGTGGTTTCAAAGAGGATGGTTCTAGACCAGGGGCAGGCAATTATTTTGGGCAAAGGGCTGCTTACTGAGTTTTGGGAAGACATCGAGGGCCACATGACAGGCAGCCAGGGGAAGATAAATATTAATTTTCTAAACTTTTTGGGGTCCCACGGGCTGGATAGAATGGCCTGGCAGGCTGCATCCGGCCTGCATTTTGCCCACCCCTGTGCTAGACTGTTCTCAGTGGTGACAGAAAAGGAGCAATAGTCTCAAATTACAGCAAGGGAAGTTTAGATTAGATATTAGAAAAACTCTCTCACTAGGAGGGCAGTAAAGCACTGGAATAGGCTACCCAGAGAGGTGGTAGAGTCTCCATCCGTGGGAGGTTTTTAAGACCCAGCCAGACAAAGCCTTGGCTGAGATGATCTAGTTGGGGACGATCCGACTTTGAGCAGGAGGTTGGACTAGATGACCTCCAGAGGTCCCTTCCAACCCTAATTTTCTATGATTCTCTCTGATCCATTGCAGCCACAGAATATGCATGTTTAAATCCATGGTTCTTTTTAATATGCTAAGTGGGAAGCTGGCAGAAAAAAAGAAGTTAAGGTCTAGGGATTTCTACAGCTGATTCTCAATTCAGGGAGTGTGCACAGTGTCTTGGATTCCTCCACTATCCTACTCTGCAGTTCCTTCCAAGGTACCTGCAGAGCAGCACTAGCACTTATGCTTCAACTGGCTGCAATTCCATGGAAGGAGTTTTTGACTACAAAGTGTGCGCGCCAACACAAGCACTTTAATGCACATTAGCCTATTTTAATATACATTAAAGAGCCACCAAAAAAAACCATAATTTAGTTAACATGCATAAAAATAGGATAATACGCATTGTGTCACTTTAAAAAGTACTCTTTAGTTAATGGGCATTAAGAAAGGCTAATGCACATTTTCCTAGTACCTCACAATGGACTGGGCATTTTTACACATGGTATGGGATGCAGCACTGGGCACTTTAATTAGTGAGATTAGAGGGGTGTTGGGTTTTTGAACCTGAAAGCTTGCCTAATAACTATTTTCCAACTATTTGGGTTGGTCTAATAAAAGATATCAGATTCACCCAAGGAACCTTGTCTGCATGCTGATTAGAAGCACTCTTGTGTCACGTGTATCAGCATCACTGCATGTCCCTGCGCTGAAAAAAAATGGTGGTGGGCGCTTTGAACTAAAGCTCATTGAACGTGTTTTATTTCAAAGTGCCTCGCTGCCATATTTTCAGTGTGGAGATGCACGGTGACGCTGATACATGTGATGTGGAAGGCTGCCAGAACATATCAATTTTTGTGCTCCAGCAGACTCGATTAACTGGATTCCCAGTGCATCGGAGCAGGCTCCGCACATGTATGTAGGAGCCCAGAGGTACTAGATTTCATGCACATTAACTACAGTGTGTTAATGCATGTATAGATGTGCCTTCTGGAGGTACTAAATTTAAATGTGCATTACCAAAAGCGCATTAGTGAATGTGTAGACATGCCCAGTATGTTACTAATGATTTTAACTGAAGATCAAGCAGTATTCTGTGTGGAAATTAAACTAAAGGATTTCTTCTTTTATCCTGTGGCTCTTCTCACATCCTGCACAATTTTGCTGGTTATCCCTCAGCCTCCCAGGTTCTCAACAGCATTAGGAATAGCTCTGTAGTTATTAGTTTCCCCCTCTATAGGGCCAACTCAAAGCTTTCTTTGTTGGTTCTTTCCCCTTTTGCTCTCCCCACTCCCTGGCTCTGTATTGCATGATGAAGGAGAGAACAAGGGATAGCAGAGAACAAGGGCCAGGGCTGTTTGTGTGACTACTGTGCAGAAAAACTTAAAAGCTGCATTAAAGATCTCAATATGAAAATAAATTCAGTTAATAGTTTATCAACGGCTGCCCTCCACCACAAGCCAAGATGGCTCCAGATTTTAAACCATAAAAAAAAATAAAATAATTTATTCCCCCAAAGTTTCTGAGCCTAAGTTTCAGATACATTAGTGAGACCTGATTTTTCCAAAGTTTGACACACCAATCCTCTGAAAAATAAATAAATCAGCTGCACTTTGAAATGTCTCAAGTTGTACACAAAACAAAAAAAGAATGCAAAACTGATCATCATTTGAAATGTAAGTCAGTTTGGAAGAAAATAGTATGCATTCTAAACAATGAAAAGATTTAAAAGGAGAAGCACTATGCAAATGATCAGGCTCAAATCATACCAGTAGAAACTGATACCTGCCATTGTTGACCGACTCAGGCAGAACTTCAATCAAATTCAGTGAAGTTTGCCCAAGCAAAGACAGAAAACTGTTCTTTTATCCTTTTAGATGTTGTGCAATTTAATCATTATACATACCGGCCTTCTCTTGTACACCAAGTATATAAAATGCAAAAAGTTGATCACCAGGAATACTGTATTCCAGATCATTATGTCCACAGCACAACGGAAGAACGTAGCCCAGATAATAAACATTACACATCCTGTCAAAAATAAAATAAATTAAATTATACTGTTCAGCTATATATAAACATTTCTACACAATTATATATACTTTATTATTTTGATGTACCTGTAAAACCCTCTTTTTTCAAAAATAGCCACTATGATATAAGAAATTATGAACTTTTCCAAATTTAATACTGTTAGATATTAGGGACAAACACTGGCAGCATTTTAATAAAAAGGGAGAGTTATGAAACTAATTGGTTTAAATTGCAAGAAACATTTTAAATAAATAAATCCTACTTTGCATTTCTGCTTTGTCACTGGCATGACACTGATTTGACACAGAACCAATAAGTATTCGTATCAAAATGTAAAAGTTACAGACAAAGGGAACGTTAAAAATCAGCAAACACTTTTTCCATGGATTCCACAATGCTATCTACAGAAATTTTGAAATCTTAGGGAAACATCACAGCATGTTGTGACAGAAAAAGGTAAATCTGTATCTTCCTTCAAGTTATGTTGAGGATGTCACTTGATAGGAGAAAATAATGTCTGAAACATTTTCTAAATATTATCAAATTCTTATTCATATTTTTAAATTACTCTGCTCCGATTAGCAAGAGCTGCTATACAGATAAGGTTCTTGTTTGTGCAACTTCTGCTTACATTACATAATATACTTTCTAGTTGCCATCTCAGTCTAAAAGATTCAGATTCCATGCAATTCAGTTAAAAATAAAAGCACCCTAGAGCCCAAGTCAGTGAGCTCTACACATGCAGAACTCCTGTTGATTGTAATGAGATCTTGTAAAAAAAGAAAAAAAATAGACCTTTGTTTTGACAATTTAGCCTATTTTGACAATTTAGTTTACGGTAAATAGAAAAAAGATAAGACTTTGGCACCACCTACCATCACAAAATCCTTCTAGCTCTTTAATATTGAAAACCCACATAGACTTTAAACAGGGTTCAACTTTCACCCTAGAAATTCAAAGCCAATTGAATAAAGGCCTATTCAGATTGTGAGCCTGCTCTTTCAGCACCAGTCACTTCAGGATATATAAGAAACGAGTCAGGAAGAGACTTAAAATTGTTGCTTTGTCACTGAAGAAGTCAGAGGTGCCTAGGGCAGGAGGTACTGGTGACAGCTCCTACTAAAGTGCAGAAAAGGCGATAGTGCAAAGCAGCAGAAGTCTGAAGGGCTGCAAAATGTAGTGGAGAAAGCCAGAGCAGAAGAGCCAACAAAAATACTGAAGTCACAGTGGACATTATGAATGTAAAGCATACCCTGTGGGATGTGGTTAAGGCAACAAGATGGCTGACTACTACAGTCTAGGCTGAAACAGCCATTTATCAACTGAAAGAATCAGGACTGAAACAGTTCTTCTCCATGCCATTCTCTCAGAGCACTACATTTGGGCAAGTGTGTTGGATTCAGAATTCTGCAGTACAACTTCATTTCAAGTACAAATGCATTTAATATCTGGGCTATGTTATGTTTGCTAGTAAGGAAGGACTCTCTCACTTTCAGGGTAATTACGTATTAGAACAAATTATCTAAGAAGGATATGGAATCTCCGTCCTTGGAATTTAAGAGAAGGTAAGCCAAACACTTGACAGAAATAGTTTAAATAGAGAGGAACCTGCCTATAGGGTACTAGACCAGATGCTCTCCAATGGGAGGCCTGAAAGGGACCCTATGAGTCTATAACAGGGGTACTTCACCCCAGGCCCACAGGCCAGATCCAGCCTCCTGAGCCATGTAATCTGGCCTACAGGGCTCCACCTGGGTCCAAAAACTTTGTGGGGGAGAGCAGTGGCACCATTAATTGCTGCTCCCTTGCTGCCAAATTTTCAGACCTGTGGGTAGCCCTGAAGGCCAGACAGTGTCCCTGGATGCTACATTGGGTACGCAAGGTGGCCTGGGGCTTAATCTTGGCATGTGAGGCCAGGCAGGGGAGGTGTGGGATCTGATCAGACATGCAGGGCCAAGGGAGGACAGTGCTGGCCCAATAGCGGCATGCAAGCTTGGTCAGGGGTGGTGCAGGCACAATCTAGGTACATACAGAGAGGCAGGGGCGGTGTTGGGCCCAATCTGGGGAAGGGGTGGCATGGGCCCTATCTAGGCGTACAGGCCTCACTGAAGGTAATGCAGGGCCTGATCCAGGTGCCCAAGACTGGCACAGGGCTTAATCCACAAGCCCAGGGTTAACTGAGGCCATGCAGAGCCCACTGGAGGCAGTGTAGGGCCTGATCCCGGTGCACAGGGTTGGGGGGAGGCAACACGGGCCTACCCCAGCACACAGGGGCTGGTCCAGCACACAAATTAGCGCCGCACCATTCATCCTGTCTGCAGCACCAAAAGATTGAGTGCCACTGGTCTATAGTGATTATAAAAAATGTGTAACAAATTTGATCACCTTGCTTTTTTGAGTATGGTCAGAAAAAGAATGCTAGTTAACCCTTGCATTATAACAGCCTTAGACTTGCAGCAATATTTCTATTAATTTTGGTACTAAAAACCCAGAACCTCTATTACACACTACATGATCACATAATCAAAAGGCAATCTCTGCCCCTAAGGGGCTTATGATTCCAGTACAAAAGAGAAAAAAAAATAAACAAAAACAACCACAGATGAGGGAATACCAGGAATAGCGAGACAAGTCTGGTCTGCAAGAAATATGTCTCTGTTCAGCAGCAGTGTAACTGTTAAATGTCATTTGTCAGTCTCAGAAGAGGAAAGCCTTGAAAGAGGATAACTCTTGCGTGCATGTTTATTGGATGTTCCTCCCAAGTGTGAAAGGCTGAGTATGAGAAAGAATGAAGGTGCTCGCTTAAAGATTCAACAAGTGGGCAATGGAACCAGTGGTCCCAAAAGGAGGAAGAGTCTATTGCAAGGATCTCCCCTAGGGAGGAGGCTCTTCGCAGCCAGACTGGCTGACCTACTCCACCAGGCTTTAAACTAAGCCCGTTGGAGGACGGGGGGACTACTGCCACTGCTGGCCTGCTGAGCAATCCTTGCAAAGCCAGTGGATCATGGTGCTTCAGGGAGCCCACCCCTGCCCCAGCCCTGGTAAAATCTGTGGGCAAGGAAGGAGCCCCCCAGGAGGCACTTGCCTGCCTGTACACTAATGCCAGGAGCTTGGGGAATAAGCAGGAGGAGCTCATCCTCCTGCTCACTGCAAACAATTATGATGTCATAGGGATAACGGAGACCTGGTGGGACTCCACCCATGACTGGACCACGGGTATATATGGCTATACCCTGTACAGGAGGGATCGTGTAGAGAAAAGGGGCGGGGGTGTAGCTCTCTATGTTAAGGAAAGCTACGTGTCCCTGCAAGCCGATATTGGCGACCAGGGTGGACGGCTGGAGACCCTCTGGGTTAAAATCCGTGGGGAACACGGCACAGGGGACACAATGGTGGGAGTCTATTACAGACCTCCCACCCAAAGTCCTGAGCTTGACCAGGAGTTTGCCCAGGAACTGGCTGAGGCAGCTTGCTCCAGGACCATGGTTGTCATGGGTGACTTCAATTACCCGGACATCTCGTGGGAGGATCGCTCAGCAAAATCTGAGCGGTCGCAGAGCTTCCTCTCGTGCGTGGATGACCTCTACCTGACTCAAGAAGTCTATGGGCCAACGAGAGGCAAAGCGCTGCTCGACCTGGTACTGGCTACTGGGGATGACCTAGTCAGCGACCTAGTGATTGATGGGAAGCTGGGTGACAGCGACCACGAGCTGATCACCTTCACCATCTGCCGAAAAGCTGGAAAGTCGGTCAGCAACACGCAAGTCCTTGACTTCAGGAAAGCTGACTTTGACAAGCTCAGGAGGCTGGTCAGTGAGGCCCTAAGGGACCGTGACCACAGGGAGAGGGGAGTTCAAGAAGAGTGGTTGCTCCTCAAGGGAGTGATCCTCAATGCACAAACTAAGTCTATTCCATCTCAGAGGAAAGGCAGCAAGAGGGCACAGCAGCCCCCCTGGCTCTCCAGGGACCTAGCAGACCTCCTGAGGCTAAAAAGAAAGGCTTACAAAGGATGGAGGATGGGAGTCACCTCCAAGGAGAATTATTCTGCACTGGTCCGGTCCTGTAGGGAGCAGACCAGGAAAACCAAGGCTGCAACTGAACTCCAGCTAGCTTTGAGCATCAAGGACAATAAAAAGTCCTTTTTCAGATGTGTGGGGAGCCGGAGGAAAAGCAGGGGCAACATTGGACCCCTGCTGAACCAGATGGGGCAACTGACAACTGACGCCCAGGAAAAAGCCAACCTATTAAACAGGTACTTTGCGTCAGTCTTTCATCAGCCCCATGGGACGCCCGTGCCCGCTACAGGGCCGGGAAGTCCGAGTGAGGGTGATCCCCTGCCCTCCATGAATGCTGACTTTCTGAAGGAACATCTTGAGAAGCTGGATACCTTCAAGTCAGCCGGCCCTGACAATCTTCACCCCAGGGTACTCAAGGAGCTGGCGAGCATCATAGCCCAGCCTCTAGCGCGGATCTTTGAAAACTCTTGGCGCTCAGGTGTAGTGCCCGAAGACTGGAAGAAGGCCAATGTGGTGCCTATCTTCAAGAAAGGGAGGAAAGTGGATCCGGCTAACTATAGGCCCATCAGCCTGACTTCTATCCCGGGGAAGATCTTAGAAAAGTTTATTAAGGAGGCCATCCTTAATGGACTGGCCGACGCCAACATCTTAAGGGATAGCCAGCACGGGTTTGTTGCCTGCAATGCGATGCGATGCGGCGGCTAGTAAAGCGACCAAAATGCTGGCTTGCATCCATAGAAGCTTCTCAAGCAAATCCCGGGACATGATTCTCCCCCTGTACTCGGCCTTAGTGAGGCTGCAGCTGGAGTACTGCGTCCAGTTTTGGGCTCCACAATTCAAAAAGGATATGGAGAAGCTTGAGAGAGTCCAGAGAAGAGCCACGCACATGATCAGAGGTCAGGGAAGCAGACCCTACGATGACAGGCTGAGAGCCCTGGGGCTCTTTAGCCTGGAAAAGCGCAGGCTCAGGGGTGATCTGATGGCCACCTACAAGTTTATCAGGGGTGACCACCAGTATCTGGGGGAACGTTTGTTCACCAGAGCGCCCCAAGGGATGACGAGGTCGAATGGTCACAAACTACTTCAAGATCGTTTCAGGCTGGACATAAGGAAGAATTTCTTTACTGTCCAAGCCCCCAAGGTCTGGAACAGCCTACCACCGGAGGTGGTTCAAGCGCCTTCATTGAACACCTTCAAGATGAAACTGGATGCTTATCTTGCTGGGATCCTATGACCCCAGCTGACTTCCTGCCCTTTGGGCAGGGGGCTGGACTCGATGATCTTCTGAGGTCCCTTCCAGCCCTAATGTCTATGAAATCTATGAAATCTCAGTACTTTGAAATCTTATGATGACAACAGAAGACAGAAAGAGTGGAGTGGCAGAAACAGCATATCACAGACTGAATCAAGAATCTGGAGCCACCCGCCCCACAAGGAAAACACATGCCAGAGTTGCAACAAAGTCTGTCAATCCCAGATTGGCCTCATCACCCATCTTTGGACCGACAGGTAAGACAATCATGGAAGACAATCATCTTTGACTGTGAAGGACTGCCAAAGAAGAATAAGATTGGAGCCAGACATCCTGGAATCTGATTGTCAGCAGGATCTGACACCTACATAGTGAACAGAGACGGCAAGGCAGAGTTTTTAAAGTGAAGACAAGCAGTTTATGTCAGAGAGAGATGACATGATCAAAGTGACAGACAAGGGAAAAATTATATGTGCAGCACTATTCCACATGCTTACAAAGCTAGACTGTATTTGTTCTTCCCTCTGGCCTTGAAAAAAACAGAACTGAGATGCAAGACTAGAGCGTGGACCAGAGTTTTAGCTATATAAATAAATAGGAAAAGCTTTATTTTTACAGCTGTCTTCCAGAAAGGATCCATAAGACTTGGATGTAGACAGAAGGACTTGAGAAGTCAGAACTGAAGATGTGATGCTGAGACTGCAGGCCTATGGACAAATAGTATAGTAGTATCCACAGTAATCAGAAGAGATGGCAGGGAGCACTAGGTGGAGGTATGGTGGGGTGTTATTCCATGTTGCAGTTGAAATGCAGGCTAGACACCTATGAGACTAAAGGTGAATAATTATGAATATAATCCGTATTCAAAAGCTTCACTGCTACGGCACAATATCTCAGACCTCATGTTTTAAGAAGAATTAAGCCAAGTTACTACATGAAGCTGGATTTTATTTACAGGTATAGATAGTATTTTCTCACCATTACCCTTAAGCCCAGGTACCAGCACGGTGCTAAACGGTATTATTACTTACATGACCAAGAAATAGAGGCCCTGACAATGTGGAAACATTAAAAATTCCATTAACACTTTTTACTGGGAAAAAATGCTGATGGTTCTTTCCATTCAGGATTTCTGTTTTTCCCCACTCCCCGTCTCTCTCCAACAAAGTGATTTATGAGCATGAGAGATTTATGCTGCACCTTCTACAATCTTTATATCTCACTGTAATAACAAAAGTTAGAATTGCACTTTTCTCTCTCTCCCCCTCTTTTTTTTTTTTTAAATAGTTGAGAACTTTCTTCAGGGGCTGAATTGTTTCTCACATTTGGTCATGAGCATAAAATAGATTTCTTTTCTGAGGAAATCTGCAATGGGGAAAGATACTCAACACAAACAATTTGCTCCTTTCTCCCCCTTGTTCACTTCTTTTCTAAGCCAAAAAAATCTCAACAGCTGAAGCTGCACACCACAGACTTACTGTGCATTTCACATCTTACTGAAACTTAAGAAAATGACCCATAAAACAGTTTAGAAATGTTAAGAGTACTGAACCTTTGAAGCCAGCATCAGAACACATGCTGACAGTTCTAAGTGACTGGACCTTTTCCAGCCAAGGAATTCAAGGTCAGAACAGCTAACAGGCCCAAGCTGTAATAGATTATCCTTCAGCAAAATATCATGACAATTAAAATATACTAGAATCCCACGATGAAAGCATGACTCCAAGGAATACCCTATATTAAGTATATAATACTCTTTAAATCATGGCAAGGTTGTAAAAAAGTTTGACCTACCTATAGTTAGCAAACTACGCAGGAAAATCATATGAAAATTTAAAGTAGTTGGAATAACCAATCCAGCTGCAAAACAAGTATTTGCCACATGAAAAACCAGATGATGAATCTCTTTCCAGTTTTCACATGCAGTTTCATTGAAAGGCACAAGGGTGGCATTTTTGAAGTCTGGAATAACACCTAATGGGGTAACAGTGAGTGAAATAATTTCTGTAGAATTCATCTTGAAGGCTCCTGGAGAAATACAAAAAAAAGTGTTAACAGTAATAAACCTTTACAATGCTTAAGAAATACACATCTTCATGAACATGACTTGGAGGTATTTTTTGTATGCTTTAATTAGTAGGAGATATGCATATGTAACTAAGTTCTTCAATTAACAAGACAATAAAACATTTTTTAAAAAAGTGAAGACTAGGAGTTTACGTATAGGCATATATTTCAATATTTGGATCACCTACACACCCAGTGCATCATCATTAGTGTCCCAGGGATTTTCTTATCACTCCATAAAAGTGTACAGCGGTATTACCTATTCAGTATACCTAGCATGATAGAAACCAGAACAAAAACTTATAGTTCTAGGGCCAGCATCATGTCTTACTCCTACTTTTACATTAACTGGAAATAAATATAGATCAAAAGCAATATATCGTCACAAGTTATTAATAGAAAAATAAAACTTTGTCTTTTTTTCCTCTTTTACGTATAAAAGGTAGCCTGATTGGAATTTTTTCCTTCTTGAAAGGACTAGGTACTAGTGAGTACATCTACACATGAAATTAACACAAAGTAATAAACTCTGGAGCGTTTTGACCCAGAGTAAATTACTCCCAGGTGCAGCATCTACACATGTGCCTGGGACAGCACCATTTGAGTTGGAGTAGAGCAGGCCCAGGCAGAGGATACTGGGGATGAGGGGGGCGAGCCCCAGGCTTCAGAGTCTGGCAGCAGAGGGGCTGGCTGGGGCATGAGGGAGTTGAAAGTGAGGAGCTGTGTGGCTAGGCAGCAGGTTTGGCCCCTTGGTGGCTGGGCTGAGCAGGTGCAATTTACACCAACGGTCAGCATCTACACATGCATTTAGCTGCAGTAAATTACCCTGGCATAAGTAGTACTGTCCCCGATGCTACTATCTTACTATGGTGTAGATTAGTTTACTGTGTCATATACATATAGATGGGATGCTTTACTCCACAGCCAATTAGTCTACTCCACAGTAAAGCACATGTGTAGACACAGCCAGTCAATCTTAACTTAAAACCATCAAGTTTGATCTTCTCTAGTTTTGCTGGAGGTCTCAAGTTCTGTAAGTATGTTTTCATTACCTGAAAGTTCTCAAAAAAATAAATATTTCTCATTAGTTGATCAGATATTAGTTGCCACTCTCTAAAACTAACTTTCCTATCATCCCTAGAATCTTTTAATGAAAATTGGGTGAAAAAAGGTAACAAACTGAATTTTCAAAGTAAAAAAAGTATATATTTTTAAAGACTTTCTGCATGCTTCTAAGCAACAAAAATTGTGTCTTTATCAAATCTCTTTCCAAAACACAGTTAAGTAATTCAAATTAAGTAGTTAATAAAACAAGAAGTTGGGATTTTTCTTAGTAATGGTACCTAGAGAAGACAAGCTTTCCTCATTAGGATCATAAATTGGTGTTAGAGCAGCTTTGATAGAACTTTTTCACAAACAAAATTTAATTCCAGTTAAACATCTTTATCTTTAAAATTTATATTAAAAAAAACCCAAAAACTTCTTTCCAGAAAAGTTTGTAGGACCCCATCTGGTTACAGTATAAAACAGAGTTCTGCTTTATTCCTATTAATGACTTGCATGCACGTATCACAGAGGGAACAGGCTCCTTCTTTTTTATTAAATGTATAACATTCCCACAAATTCTGTACGGACATTTCATCTCTGACACTCATTACTAAGGACTAGAGGGATCGGCACCGATAGAAGGAAAATTGACATTATCGACAATCGGCTTTTTTTGGCTGGTGTAGCCAATGTCAACGATAAATGCTGTGTGCACATGCACAGCTGCAGCATACATGCAGTCAGGAATGCAGCCTGCCAGCTTGAAGAACAGCGTCCGGCCAGGATGTCTGTTCAGGGGAGAAAGCATAGGAGAGGGAAGGAGCCGAGGGGGTGGGGGAAGCAAATCGAGGACCCTCATGGTGAAGGAGGGAATGAGGCTGGGGCAGATTCTGCCCAGCTCGAGCAGGGTGGGGTACAGGATGACGCCATGGGCAGCTTGTTCAGTCATGTATGGGGGAGGGGGGCAACTCCCCACCACTGTGTGGCCCCCCCAGCAGAGGCATGGGGGCTTGTGCCTCCCAGATTTGTGCACAGGGTGAGGGCAGGCTGCTCACTGTGGACTCGGGGCCATGGACTGTGCCGGCCTCTTCCTGGTGGGCAGGGGGTGGGCTGAGAGGGACTACAGACCAAAATGTGCATTTGGACCGAGTTACAGTACAAGAACATTTAGAACTCTGATACATTCAACATTTCTTGCAGACTTGGATATAGTGGGCATGCCTACATGTGCAATTAATGCAGACATATAGCCTCTGGATCCTACCGCTCCATAGTTTTTTGCTCCTGGGCATGCCATTTGAACATGCACCTGCAAGCAAAAACCTCCAGAGTATATTGCTCCAAAGTTTTTGTGGGCAGCATATGGAGCCTGGTCAGAGCAGCCAAGGATGGCAGCAGCCCACGGCTGTTCCGACTGGGCTCAATGTACTGTGAAGGGGCTGGCTGGAGCGCAAGAGTGCTTCAGCGTGGGACTAGTTGGTAGAGAGCCCCCGCACTGAAGCGCCCTCATGCCTCAGCCAGTTGCTAGTGTCTATATCTACGCTGCCAACCACAAAAAGACTCCAGAGCAGGCTAGTACTTGTGCATGTGTCTACATGTGCAATTAATACACCTGAATGTTACCGTGCAGTAAATTCAGGTGCAGTACACTTCAACCAGGAGCATGTCTATATGTGCGCCATCAGGCACAGATTTACACCCAACAGGAGCAGTCAGGTCCAGGGCTGCTCCTGCCCTGCTCTGCCCCCCTGCAGTAGCCAGGAAGAACTCTAGGCTCTAGGTGCAGCTGCACAGGTGCCAGCCCCAGGCTGGAAGGGACAGGGGGACAACCTCAGGCTGCCAAAGGGCTCCCATCCTAGTAAGGTGCTTACCCTCCTCTTCCACAGGGCTGGGCCCAGCAGGATTCACATGCAGAGCTGGCTCAGCTGTTGCCAGCTCCTGCTCAGGGGCCGCACAGCGGTGGGGCAAGCAGAAGGCAGCGGCCCAGGCACAGGGCCAGGCCACCAGGGGACCAGACTCAGGAGCCAAGGCAGGGGTCCTGCCCAGTCCAGGCAGCGCTGCACTTCCTCCCAAGCCCACTGGGGGTCTTGGCATTGGGCTATGGATGGTTACCAAGGGCCAGGCAGAGCTGGACTGGGCATTGGGCTGCACAAAGCTGACTGCCAGGGCCAGGATGGTGTCGAGAACCCAATGGTCTTCCTATGTCACCTCCACCACCCAGGTCCCCATGGGGCCCTCCCGGTCCTAGAGAGGCTGGTTGAGGTCCAGGAAGACAATGTGCCTCTCAAGGGAGAGGTATGCCTGGTCCCTCTCCTGCCCCCTCACTGGGTTCTGGACTCTGTCCTAGGACGAGCACATGAGCCACTGCTGTGACCAGACAATCCAGCAGCAGGGTCTGGTCCTGGGTCCAGCACTGGCAGAGGTAGAGTGTGCAGAGGGTACCGGCCGATGATGGCAGCATCTTTACAGCTGCATCTTCACCAGTGGGTGGTGGTTCTCCCCTGCAAGCAGCTGCTGGACCTGTAGAACAAGGACAGAGAGGCTGCTTGTGAGTATTTGCAACAACATTTCGGAGATAACATGTATTGTATGGAGGTGCTGTGCACCGTCTGGCCTCAGTTCAGGGGGGTGCTTGCACAGGTGCCCAGGGACCATCATAAGTTGGCTGGGCAGGCCCTTCTGTAGGTGGTCTACTAGCCAAGCCATCCATCCCCTCTCCTACAGCGGGGGCAGGTGGGCCACTTGCCGCAGGCAGTCTGCCTTCCCTGTCCCCTACCCAGGACAGGCCAGAGCTGGCTCCTGCTGGCAGCTGCCACAGTGGGTCTGAAACAACTCCCTCTCTTCTCCTCCCTGCAAGTCAGGCAGTTTGCTCCTGCATGGCTGAAGGAGAGGGTGATGCCTCCCTCTCCCCCCAGCAGCCCTCTCCATAGAGGTGCCCTGGGCCAGGGCCCCCACCATGCATGGCCTGAGCCCCAAGTGTGCTCCTGGTCAGAGTCACCTGGGCATACCACAAGCTGTTTGAACACAGAGGGGTACCCAACCCACTATGCCCTGCTGCTGCCAATTGCCATGGTGCCCCAGGCACAGCTGAGAACTTGGTGTGGGGCTCTGAGCTTTGACTGCATTTCATGCAAGCCCACATTTCCCTGCAATGCGCGCTGCTGCCTGGAGGGGTATCTCTGCCTATGCTATGAGTGCTTGACCCCCCATGGATGAGGAAATCATTGCTGCCAAATAAATTTCTCTGCATGCAACAGGCCCCTAGTTGCCTAGCTGGGAGGCTGCTCTCCATTCAATAAAGTCCTGAACTGGTCTTTTGCCTCTCTACATGTTGGGCGGGGGATACTCTGGCAGGCAGGGAGGGAGCTTAGCTAGCAAGGGTTGGGAGGTGAGGTGAGGGCCCTCCACTCACTCAGTGAGGCCCTTGGCTCCAAGCATGTAGCTTAGAGGTAGGCAGGTGAGCCGACATGGGCGTGGGTTGCCGTGGCACTCCCTTTCTCCCCCACAAGCCCTTCCCTCTATGCAGAGCTTACCAGACAGGTGTGGCAGGAAATCCCAGCGGTTGGACTCAGTCCCTGGCTGCAGTGACATGGTCCAGCCGCCTGCAGTGTCCTGGGGCACAGAGGCATGGTACCTGGTTGCCCGAGCAATGGCTCTCTCTGGGGTGGAGCTGGAGCTGCTCACTGCTGGGGCCTGTCCTCCTGGCTTGGGGTGTGCTGCTGTAGTTGGCAGGGCAACTGGTGGCCTGGGTTGCCAGGTGATGCCGTGGCCACGGATCACGCCAGGACCTGGTGCTGGTGCCCCAAGGGGTCCTCCCACAGTGAGTCCTCCTCCTTGCTGAGCCATGATGCAGGCACCAGCAGGCAGGGCTTGCCAGGGTCCCTCAAGTTCTTGTCTAGTTGCCATATGAAGGGCATGGACCTGCAGGCAGCCTGAGACTGATAATTGTGGTTCATCACTTGGACCCACTGGGCCCACAGGTCCTTGATCGTCACACGGCACTGGCGGCCACACTCCCGCATGAGGTCTGACATGGCCCTTGTTACAGGAGATTATAGTAAACTCCCATTTCATTCGGGCACTTTCCTGCCACGCCTTTGATGGGAGATAAAAATACAGATTAACCACAAATGAAGTTAAATTGCTGTCTTTGTAGTGCCTCGACCCTGATGTACATCAATCTTCTTTCACTTATAGTAAATTTGTAACCACAGATAATTGCATGAAAGCACGTTCTTGATACAGTCTATAACAGTCTTTATATCTGGTGATGAGTGGCTCTCAGCCAAAACTCACCTGTTAACTGTTCTCTCCTCTCCACAGAGCTGCTGCATCCTGTCTTCCAACTCCTCAGAGTCACGACCATCCATTCCGGTGAGTATACAGGCAAGCACCCACCTCCACCACAGGTCCCCTGCTTGCTCTGGTGATGCTCTCCTCGCTCTGTGGCTCCGCACAGGGAGTTTCTCGCTCTCACAGCGAATCTCTCACTCGCACTTTCCCTTCCAGGGGTCTGTTTTTATCACATTTCTCATTCACCCGTTGGGAGAAACCTCTAGCTGTTTGCAGGTGTGTTTGGTCATCTGGCGAGACACTCGATGACGTCATTCTTCTGCCCCCACGGCTCCGCTTTCAGCGTAGACTTCTCTTTTTCATTTACTCAAATAACAGGTTTTAATAGCACTCTGTTACAGCCCTTATGGTACACAGATGTGTGCATTTGCCTTTGTGGCCCAGATATGCTGCTGCTGGACCTCTGCATCACCAGACTGCAACGAAGTCCATGGACTCCTGCTCCATCCAGTTGGGGCCCCAGGGCACTGTGTTTAGTGTTGGGGAGGCTGCCATGGCAGCTGCTGCCAGGGGCCTTGGGGGATCAGGCTGGGGCTCTGGGTGCCGGCATCATGTGGGGTGGGGCATGGTGCCCAGGAGACAGACTCTGCCTATGTGGTGTCCTGGGAGGCAGAACCAGAGTATGCAAGGCTGCAGGGCCTAGCACATACCCATGCTGGCAAGTCATGGAGGCTACACGCCAGACAGCTGCTGGCACAAGCCCCAGGGAGCAGAGATGGGGGCTGCAAGGCTGCTATGGCCTGCACATGCCCACACTGGTTGGGCACAGTGCCCAAGAGCAAGCAGCAGCTGGCACGGGCCCCAGGGATAAGGCCAGGGGTCCGGGAGCTAGCTTGGGACAGCTGGAGAAACTGCCAGCTATGTGGCTCTGCCCCAAGAAGGAGGCTGGCCTCCTGCTTGTGCTGCTGACTGGGTGCAGTTTGTGCCTGACATCCTGACATCAGCTTTTACACATGTGCTACTGAGTATTAGTTTATGTGCCATTTGTCTAGCACCTGTATGTGTTGGTACCAGCGCAGTACTAATTAGATTAATGCATAGTAAATGCCATGGACATATAGACGGTGACGTTTCACTGTGCATTAGATTAGTCTAGCGTGCAGTAAAGCGTCTTGTGTAGATGCACCCAGAATTTACAAGTACTAGCCTGCTCCAGAGCTTGTAAGTTTTGTGCACCCTAACAGAAGCACATATACAGACAATATTTACTGCAGGTGACATTTACTGCAGAGCTAATTAGGCAGCTCCACAGTAAAATTCTTGTGTAGATGTGCCCAGTTACCAGTTATTTACGTCTCTCTTGTCTTCACTCACCCCAGCCCCTGGGCTGCGCCATGCCATGGTTGAAGCAGCTGGTGTCGGCTGTTCCTGGGACTGCTGCAGCAGGGACTGGGGTGATTGGGAACAAGCGGAGGCCCAGGGAACAAGAGGCATGGCTAAGCTTGTCCCCACCCACCCCAGGCCCCTGCTGCAGCAGCCCTGGGAACAGCTGATACCAGCTGCCTGCAGCTGCTGGGCTACGCCATGCCCCAAACCCCAGTGGCCCCACTTGCCCCCACATACCCCAGCCCCTGGTGCAGCAGCCCCAGGAGCAGCCGACACCACCTGGCTGCACCACAGCACTGTACAGCCCAGGGGCTGGGGTGAGTGGGGACAAGCAGGGCCCCGGGGCGGGGCACGGCGCAGCCCAGCAGCTGCAGATGTCTGGCATCAGCCATTCCCAGGACTGCTGCAGCAGGGGCTGGGGTGAGTGAGGACAAGCTGCACTGTGCCCCATGTCCCCCAGACCTCTGCTTGTTTGCACTCACCCCAGCCCCTGTTGCAGTGGCCCCTGGAACAGCCGATGCCAGCTGTGGAGGGAACTGTCAGTGGGTGTGGGGCAGGGAGCGGGATGGCACAGCTTTTGCTGCTATGCACACCCCAGGAGGGCTGCAGGCTGGGGGGCTGTGCTGGGTGAGAACAGACTGCCGCCCGCCCCAAGCATCAGGAAAAGCCCGGTGCTGCCACAGGCCCCAGCCTGCAGCGGCAGCCTGCTCTCATCCTGTGTACAGATCCAGGGGCACACTACCCCCAAAGAGAGCCCAGCGCAGCCCCCCAGCCCTCCTGGGGTGTGTGTAACAGCAAGAGCCGTTGCCCCACTGACAGTTCCCCCCACTTTGCTCCCTGCTGCAGCCCTGGGAGTGGCCAACTCCCTGCCTGCAACCCTTGGGCTGCACTGCGCCCCACCCTCTCCCTAGACCCAGCCTCACTCCCTCCCTACCTCACCACCATGGGAACATATCCCTACTTTTACCTTATGAACTGGGTTCTCTTTATGCAAATCCAGTTTATTCAGTTTTCTCAGAATGCATGTACCACATAAAGTGAGGGAAACCTGTATGTCTGTTTAAGTACCTAAAAAAATAGTTTGCAATTATAAAGTGCAGCTAAAATCCTCTTTTTGAAAAGGAGGGAGGAAGGAAAACCTCTCTAGATACTATTTATCCTGCAATTTGGTGACAGTAGGCCTTCTGTTTACCTGAAGGAATGTGTACAAAGATAGAGAGTTAGGTCATATGTAGACACAAACAAGGACTGTTCCAGGAGGATGCAGCAGTGCAGCTGCACTCCCCCTCTGCTGCCATCAATGCCCCCAGCTGACCTGGGCACAAGGGGAGCTCCAGAGCCATTCCTGTCCCACTCCATCCCCAGGCTGAAGGGAGCAACTATGCAGGGTGCCAGGCATGATAGAGGGCAATAGCACTAGTAAGCGGGTTACCCCTTCCTACAACTGGTCCCTGCTGCTCCCCCAGTGTGATCCCCACTGACCAGAAGCAGGCACTGGAAGGAGAAACCTGCCCCCTGCTGCTGCTATCCCTGGGTGTTGCAGGCTTTTGGGGAGCCCCAGAACTG
Organism: Alligator mississippiensis; assembly: GCF_030867095.1. Taxonomy (NCBI): domain Eukaryota; kingdom Metazoa; phylum Chordata; order Crocodylia; family Alligatoridae; genus Alligator; species Alligator mississippiensis. Next base: position 91,455,875 of record NC_081824.1, read on the forward strand.
CTCTGTCCAACTCCAGCCATGGGCAGCAGGGAGCAGCTGCAAGAGATGCCAGGCGCAACCAGGGACAGTGGCAGTGGTGTACATGTCCTTCCTTCCAGCACTTGCTCTAGGATGGCAGGGGAAACTTGGAGGAGGGGAGCCACTTGGAGGAGGGCAGGGAGCATGTTCTGGATGGAGGAACCTGCATGCCACCACTGCTGTTGCTGGCCAAATATGGCACCCTGCATAGTCACTCCTCACAGCACCAGAGCAGAAAAAGCAGAAGCACCTTCCCATGCATGGGTCAGGTAGGGATAGCAGCAGTGGTGGCAGCAGGCAGAGGCCCCCATTTCATGAGCCTGCTCCCTATTTGTCTTGCCCCCCAGCATGCACTACTGTCTCAGAGGCTCCAGCCGTACCTCACCTGAATATTTCCCTGCCCCCCCCCCCCCCCCCCAAGGTTTGAGGGGCAGTGTGCTGCACCCCTTTTAGGAAATCTTAGATCTTCCCATGGACACAAAGTATGGGATTGTATGTTCAAAGGAAAATGCCTTTACAATGTAGTTGTAAGCCAACTACATAGAGGCTGACTGTCACATCTACCATTTATACTACAACCAAACCTATACTAGCATTCCCCTCAGTCAAACTGAAAGCCAAGGAACTTGTATTAAAGCCTTGTTCTCATTATGAAAAGAAGGGCCTCCAAAAGGTGACTGACAAACTTCTGTAAAGCCTTCAGGAGCTCAGCAACAACTGCAAGACACTCCCCGCTTTTGAAAAATCTAGGCAACTTATGTGCCTAAATATGGACTTAGGAATCTAAATTTAGGCTTGACTTTCTTTTAACTCAGTCTTTAATCCTTTTGAAGTCTTCCTATGATTAAAGTTGATGTTGACTTATTACCTTCAAACAAATATAGTAGCACTAGTGACACATTGGAAAATAGATAGTGGAAGGCTGAAGCACTTTGTGACAAGCAGCCTTTTAAGAGCTTTCAGAAATAGATCTATCCTATCTACAAAATGACAAGAGTACAGATTGTACCACTAGCTCTCACACAGAACTGCCCAGAATTTCAACTAGCAATTCTGCTTCAAAACTGCAGAACTGAAGTCTGATCTTGAGTAGTTATCTGTATATGATGCCAGGCAAAAATATTAGAAGTAACAACTTTGCAACTCAGTTTTAATCCTTTGGCCCCAACTGTTAAAGCAGTCAAATACTACAGTAACAGGGAAGAAAAATCCTGAGGCGCACACACAGTTATCAGTTTCTGACCTTCAAGTTCATAGTATGTGGGAAGCAGAGGAGTAACAAGTGCTTCCTACTTTCAGTTAAGCTTACAATATACAAAATATTATTACACCAATGCACTTTGAAATGGGATGTATTATGTTAACAAATAAATAAAAGCCCCAGACAGAGATTTTTGAAGAGTCTCTCACAGACCTGAAAAAGAGCACTTTATGCCCAGAAAGCTTTTTCACAGCTCTCCTAACTATACAGTTGGTCCAATAAATGCCATCATAAAAATCCTTGCCTCTCAAACTGATTATTTTAAAGTTATAAAACTCCACTGACAGAACTGGATTTTTGCACTTAGCCTATATTTGAGTAATATTCAATTAGAAGTTATAGTTGAATTTTGTTTATTCATTTTTTGTAATAAAGACCTAAAAAAAACATTGATTAATCTTTAATATTCCAATTAAAGTGCTTTTTAAACAACTAACTGCCACTCAGACACAAAAGTTTCCAGCACTGATTATAAACAAATTGAATTTGCAAGTTCTTAAGCCTGTTTTATAGCCTGAACTGAGACAAAAGCAGATATCAAACAAGCAGTGCAAAACTGGATTTTTATGGATTAGGATGATAACGTAAAACTAAATTAATTAATTATAGTAGCTTCTAAAGAAAAAACCTATTCAACTGTTTTCTTTGTAACATACAGCCACTATATTAGTACTAATCTTATTAGACCCACAAAAGCTAATGTATTTTGAACTGAAGGAAATAATCTAATGTAGGCTTTGTTTATGAACGTGGATCCATCAGTTAATTTTGCATATACAATAAGAGCTAGATTTCTACTCTTGCAAAGGTGTCTATGATCCAAGGAAATCATTGGAAGCTATGAGCCTAAGGACTTTTGAGTACCAAAAATGCATCTCCTGTTGGCACCTGGCATAGTCTTAAAATACTGGCCATAAGGCACATCTACATTACAGCCACTATTGAACACTAGCTAGGTTTAACCTAGTTATTACAAGTACTAGTAGCAGTCTAGCTGTGCCAGCACAGACTTCCAGCACAGACTTCAGTGGGGCTTCCCATCCAAATATTCATCTGGCTTGTTAAGCAAATATTATGCTTGCTAGGGTTCTGAATTGTTGCAGCTGCACTATTAGCAGCACACAAGTTATGTAGTTTAAAGATAGCTTGGGTGCGTGTACAATATACTTGGAGCAATTGCAGTCTGTTCTCTTAGATGGATCCTTGTGAATCTAACTTCAGGATTTGACCCAAGAATATTTTATAGCTCTAGGGAGCTTAACCAGGGTTCATGAAATCCTGGAGTACCTTCAGATCCTTTCAAAGATGGCATGGGGTCCCATGCAATGTTAGCACTGTAAATTGTGCAAACGTGATTCACAAGAAAAACCCAGAGATTTCAAATAGGAATACATACTATCAAAAATTCTGTCCTGTTGTGGTCTTTGAATTTTCTGCACCAGCAGGATTGCTCTATTATTTTCTGATTACAGAAAAATAAAGGAAAAGAGTTGGCATTTTGCAAAGGGTACCCCGAGTCTAAAAAGGTTGAGAACTACTACACTAGAGCTTTAGCCCTTCAGGTCTTGGCTTTTTTGAGCTTAATACAGACTTCTAGTCCTATTTCTTTCTCCTAATACTGTAATAGGAGTGAAGGGAGAAATAAGTATATGAAGAAAAATGTATTTAGATACAGTATTCAATTCAAAACTCCTTTGGACTAAATTTATCTTTCTTCTGTATATTCTTGATACAGAAAATCCTATCTTAAGTGAACTGTTCTAATTGTCCTAATGTTAGGATACTTTCAGAAACTATATTAATTGTAGATATAATTTGATATTATGGTTACATCATCCAGATACATGAAGAAAAATGCATGCATTATTTCTAACCTTTAACTCTTGACTCCCAAATACCAGATGCTTACCTTTAAAACTAAAGCTTGCAAAAATTAAATAAAATGTTTAAAAACAAATTGGAAGGAGTGAATGCACAAAATACTGAAAAATTACATAAATACAATAACCAGTAAGACAATAATGAAATGTTGCTTCTAAAGGATGCTGCCCAATAACTGGGCTGACCAGCACACTCTCCAAAATAATAATAATTAAAAAATACCCTAAATTCAAGAAAAGAAATTTTTATGTGCATGGGGGTTTATGTATTTTCTCTTTGGGTTTTTTTGGTTTTCCAAAACTTTTTTTCTTTCCATTTGGAAGTAGAGTTCATTTTGCAAGCATCCCAAAGCTACAGAGGTCCACTGTGGCAACAACTCTCATATTTCCTGACCCATAAAGCTACTGTAGGATCCCTACCAAATGAGTAAGCAATACCACAGTCCTAAATATTCTTTTTAGGAACCTTATAAAAGTAGAATATTTACTATGCCAACTTTTAAGGAGCATATTTCTATAAGTGCCAATTTCCGCTCAACCAGAGGAGTGCTGGTAAAAATCTGGAGCTGTGGTCATACTGCATCTGAACTAATCCTACAGCAAACACATTTGGGGGAAAAGAGAGCCTGCACTCTAGAGAATTTATTCTCTCAGCCACTATTACATACTAGGGAAAAAACCTTGCAGACCTCTGTGTAGTTCATGCCTGCTACAGAGTGGGGGATCTATTGCTACACATAGCACCACTCGTCTCTCCTGGCTTTCAAATGCTATTTGTTTGAGAGAGGGAAGAAGTTCCTAGCATGATGTCTTTTATGGGACCAGATTGACTGTGCAGCTGGGCTAAAGAAAGACACGGGAAATTTAGGTTAGATATCAGGAAAAACTCTCACTAGGATAAAAATCCAGTTCTGTCAATGGCAATTTATAACTTTATAGGAATCAGTTTCAGAGGCAAGGATTTTTATGAGATCATTTATTGGACCAGCTGTATAGTTGGGAGAACTGCAGATAAGCTTTCTGGGCATAAAGTGTTCTTTGTCAGATGCGAGAGAGAGTGAGCTTTGACGAGATTTTAAAAAGCCTGTCTGGGGCTTTTACTTATTTGTTAACACAAAACACCCCATTTCAAAGTGCACTGATGAAATCATTAATAATAATAATATGAATTCTCATTTCCACCTGGGAGAAATGTTACCATCTTTGTACTCTCCTATGCCTGAGGAAGGGCACGTGCGCCCAAAAGCTTGCTTTTTTTTCTTTTTTGCAACTATCCAGTTGGCCTAATAAATGATACGGCCTCCGCAAGAATCCTGATTATTTGGTGGAATAACAGGAGGGGAGTAAAGCACTGGAACAAGTTACCCGGACACCCCCCGGCTTTGCCCGGCCCCCGGGGGCAGAAGCAAAGGCTGCGCGGGGCTGGAGGCTGCCGCCGCCCGATCCGGCCGCAGCGGCAGGGAGGTGCAGCGCGAGCCGCCCGCCCGCGCCCGGGTCCCCCCTTACCTGAGCCGCCGCCGCCAAACTTTCCGAGCTCGTGTTGCCTCAGCCGCGAGGAGGCTCCGTGCGGTCCCGCCCCGCGCCCGCCCGGACTAAAATAGGCATGAGGCAGCCCGGGGGCTGCGGGCGGCGCCAGCTCCGGCAGCCTGCGCGCAGGCGCCTCCCGCCGAGACAGCAAACCCGGCGCCGCCGGCAGCCTCGTCCCGTCCCGTCCCCGGCACGCGAGGGACAGACGCAGCCTCAGCCATGGGCAGAGAAAAGAGACCTGTAGTCGGGGCTCAATTACCCTTTGACTCTCGGGGGGGGGGGGATCTTTAAAACAAATTAAATGGGTTCATTGGTTAACAAACCCACCTAAGTGAAGGAACAGTCTCATCGGGGCCCCCCTCCAGGCACTGGCGAGGAGGAGGGGATTCACGCGGGCGCACGTGCACCCCCTGCGCGTGGCGGTGTACCCCCTCCAAAAAAGCACTGCCTGCGGGCAGTCACCGCTTGCCACCCCCCGCCACCCCCGTTGCAGCTGACACCAGCGGCAGCATCTACGGGCAGTCCGCAGTCGCCACTGACCACTGGTCAGCGCCGTGGCTGCCTGCAGGAGCTCCCAGCTTGCCGCCGCCGCCACGCTCTGGCCATCGACAGCGCCACCACCGCCTGCGGGAGCTCGCCGTGCCCCCCAGCCGCCAGGGGCACATGGTGGGGGCACATGGTGTTCATACCCCCAGGTTATGCCCCTTAATTCCCAGATTCCCAGAAGGTTAGGTGGCTGTAGTGTGGTACCTCAGGGCAACCCGACACATTTTTCCTCAGGAGGAAAAAAGAAATTAAGGGCATTTATATATGTACTGTTTTATTCAGTGATGCACCAGAGATCCGCCGCTTCTGGGCAGACTCAATCCGCTGCCTCTGTGCTGTGCTGCATCCAGTTGTGTAAGTGGCAAAATGCATGTCAGCGTGCAGAAAATGGTGCCAGTGCGCTTTTGAACTAAAGCAGCTCTGAGGTGTTTTAGTTCAAAAAAACGCTACCACCATTTTTGCAGTGCTGACGCCAGTCCAATGCTTTTCAACATCTTTATCAATGATTTGGATGTGGGGGTGAAGAGTTCACTGGCCAAATTCATGTCCAAGATATGGGGGAGTGCGGTCACGCCTGCAGATAGGCTACAGATACAGGCTGACCTGGACAGACTGGAGAGGTGGGCAAATTGGAACCAGATGAGGTTCAACAGAGAAGTGTAAAGTGCTCCATCTGGGGGCAAATAATCCCCAACCTACCTAGTGATTCTTCCACTTTACTCAGCACTGGTGAGACCCCAACTGGGTGCTGCATTTCAACAAGGATGTGGAAAAACTTGAGAGGGTCCAGAGAAGAGCCACCCATATGATCAGAAACTTGCAAGGCAAGCCATACGAGGAGAGGCTGAGGGACTTGGGCCTCTTCAGCCTAAAAAAGAGAAGGCTGAGAGGGACCTGGTAGCAGCTTACCGCTACACTAGGGAAGTACATCAAGGGTTTGGTGAACAACTGTTCACCAGGGCACCCCTGGGGAAGACCAGAAGTAATGGATACAAACTTCTGGAAGACCACTGCAGGCTCAGTTCTAGGAAAAACTCCATCACAGTTAGGGTGTCCAGACTGTGAAATAAGCCCCCTCTGGAGGTGGTGCAATCACCTACCCTGGAAATCTTCAAGAGGAGATTGGATGGTCACCTCACTGGGATCACCTGACCCCCGGTTGTCTTTCCTGCCCTTCCAGTCCCTTACAATCTCCAACTCTATGAATCTATCTATGATGCACATTTTGCCACTTACAATTGTGTAAGTGTCACAGCGCTGGGCACTTTTCAAAGAGCCCAGTGCTGCGGCACTTGTACATGTAAAAGTGCCCTAGAAGCCTTGCTAACAGATCGTTTGGTTCAAGCTCACAGCAGAAGCAAAGCTCACTTTCTTGGGCCATGCATTGATTTGCTACATGGTGTATGAAAAAAGAAAAAGTCACAAGGAAGGCAAAAAATACACCTACCATGTTGCTTCAGTCCTGCGGCCATTAGGATGGAAGGTCCCTCTTTTTCAGATTCTGAAACCAAAAATCAAGCCTTCCTGAGCCTCTGGAAAGAGTGTCCGAGGCTTTGCTGAAAGTTATTTCCACACCTAGTGACTGTTAAAACTGTTCAAAAGAGTCTGCAGGGGTGTGAAATAGGAGCTACAGTTACCAGAAGGATGTAAAAGACAGCAGAATTGCAGAAGACGGAATAGCTTGATTAATGGAACATGAATATCATTAAAAAAAGAGAGAGGGTCATTAACATTTGCGGAATGAAGAACTTAGAAGGGATCACATAGATTACAATGAGCCACCAAGTCAATTGACTACCTCAGCACTGCCTGACTAGAAATGCTGCTGTGGCTACCAGCCAGTTTGTTTTAAACTTCGGGTAGAGTAGGAATCAAAGGATACAACTGCACCCCTCGCCTTAGCCCTCAGTTCCCTTGCCCGTGATAACTGAGGGCACTGGGAGGCACATGGGATCTATACTGACTACAGTTTCTCCAGGAATGGCTTGCTTTGGGATTGCTGTATTTCCCAACATACAACATGCCCCAGAACATAATATGTACCCTGTTTTAGAAAGGCAGAATGAAGGGAAAAAAGATTGTTTCCAGAGTTGCGGCTACACAGAGTGGAGGCAGAACCTAATCTTCTCCTGACTTATTGTCCTTTTCTTGTTCAGGCTAACAGGAATACGCAGCAAATTGCTCTAAGAAAGGTTAGCTCGATTAGCAGAACATCAAGACCATAGAAAAAGAGAGAGTGGTTAACACCAGTGGAGTGAAGAACAATGGGCCACTAAGTCAATTGTCTCTCTCAGCTGCCTGAATAGTATTAGTAATGGTGCTGCATTCTGGAGCAGGAATCAAAGAGGGATACTTTTATCTTGGGCAAGAAATTGGCTTCCCTGCTTAATACACACACCCAATTTTTGGGGAGCTGATTTTGCAGGGAAATACATGTTGTATATCATGAACAATGCATGCCCCGGCCATGTTGGGAGCGTAGCAGCGGTTAACGGGAGCTCCCGCAGACCCTGCCGGCACTGTCAGTGACAGGTGGGGTGGTGAGCATTGACTAGGGACCGGCGACCACCCACAGACGTGGCCAGTAGTGGCAGTCAGCAGGGATCACTGACTGCCTGCAGACACTGCCAGCGGCATTGGGGGGGGGAGGAGGGTGATGAGCAACAACCACCCATAGGCACCGCCGACAGTGTCAGTGGCACCTTTTTGTAGGGGGTGCACTGTCACAGTCAGGGCATGCATGTGCACCTGTGTGTACCCCTTACACATTGCTCCTGTTGTATATGATAAAATATGGTAGATAGTATAAGACTGGGGTGTAGATGGTATGGCCTAATGGTTAGCCTGCAGAGAGAAACCACGGGCAGAGTCCACAACACAGTTCAGGGTCAGCATCTGGGGATCAGATGCCAAATACCAACTCTGAGGGATAATCCACAAGGCAAAATTCAAGAGCAGAGCCAAACTGGGGTCAGACAACAGATCCACAGGGAAATCCAAAGCCAAAGTTCAGAAATAAACCGAAATCAGTGACAGCTGGAGTGCAGGGTCTGATGGGGATAGTGCAGAGTCTGGCAGGGGTGGGGGTAGCAGAAGCATGAAATCCAGTGATGGCATGCCAAGCTCGCCACCACTGGCCGTGCCCTACAGGGCCAAAAGGTCCAAGTTCTGGTGCCATCTGGTAGTCTGGTGGGCCAGATAGGGAGGCTTTGTAGATCAAATCTGGCCCACAGGCCATACAAGTGACACTTATGGACTAAAAAGCAGCAACAAAAGAGGAAAGAAGGGGCCAGTAGAGTTTTTGTTGAATACCAGAGGGGCCAGTTGCAAGGGAGTGGTTGAGAGGCAGTGTGGGATGCCAAGAGGACTGACCATATGCATGTCACAGAAAGGTTCAGTGAACTAATTCAAAATAATGCTTGATTTTCCAGGTACACTTTTGAACAATTCCTAGTGGTTTTAAACTAATTTAATAGGCTTGTATATCAGGCCACTTCAGGTTTACGCCACATTTCAACCATTCCAAGTGCTGTGTGCCCATGTCCTGAGAGAGGCTCAAGGCATAGCTTCATGGTTTGGGCCTGTAATGAATCAAGGAGAGTTGATTCTCTTGGTGGGGGTGGTAAGGAGGAAACCTTTGATGAATCCCCACTGAGGCGTTTGAGAAAACCGAATATAATTCTGCAGAAAATGAAGTAGATACTGCTGCCAGTGAACTCTGAGAGAACTAAATATCTATCTTCTTTTTAAATAAGATATATCCCAATTCCATAAATTTTGGACTCATAACTGGGTTCACATGATTTTGGACTGATCACATGAAAATCTTCTCCAATTTACAGACTTTGTCTTTTTGGTATGCAGCAGGATGGGGCCCAATGGCAGCCATGATACCCCCTGGTGGCTGCCTTAGTCCTTCCCTGCTCTCAGTCCAGCCTCTCACGGGCCTGCCACACCTTAATGGTATTACTATAATAGAGGGGAGGCTGCCCTGAGAGCTTGGTGAACTCTGGGTGCTCCTTCTGGTTTTCTGCTACTCCTTGGGCTCAACTCGGCCTGCCTGACTTGGGGCTTCAACCCCACCACACACAGAGCCTCTCAGCCAGGGCTCTGCCCCTGCCCCACGTAGTCTCTCCAATGGCCTGGGGCTCCGACCTCGTCGCACAATCCTGCTTCGTGACTCTGGCCCTAAATTGCCTTAAGGGCTGACTTTATGGCCTCTTTCCTACCCTACAGCTACCAAATACACTAAGGAGTATAGAGCAGGCTCTGAATTGTTAGAGAAGCCAGATTGTTTTTTCTTCATTAACCCAGTACTTAACATTTCCCATTAATAAAGACATTCATTTTCCTCTTTTTAAAGATCATCTGCATAAAGCAAAACAGAATTCAGTATCATGGGAGCATGGAACTTATTCCCTGTTAGCACCTATTTTGGATCATTCAAGAATCAATTAAAAAGTAGTAGAGCAAGCAAACATCCTTGTCATACCCATATGTTACTTGGGAAATTATTGAACAAGACACAACCAATCCACACACACACACCCAAGATGCTGTATTTGTATAGAAAGTAATGACTAATTGTAAGAGAGCTTTATCCATTGATGTTAATTCCAGTTTCTTCCATAATTTTAATCTGTCTATGGAGTCAAGAGCTTCCTTTAAATCTATGTAGGCTACATATTTTTTTTAAAACAAATTTAGATGATAATTACTGCAACAGTAAGCAACCGTCCATGGAAGAATAGTCTTGTCTGAAATGAGTCTGCTTTCATCCCAAAATATTGTTTAAAAAAAAATCTACATCTGAAGATGAATAAATACTCTACAGCCAATAGGACCTATACTAGTGGAGCTAGTTTCTAAAGTTAATAAAACATATACCCATATAGCTAATAGTAGCTATAATTTTACTTAGCATTGTATAACTAAAAGGAACTAGCTTAGGCTAGCTAAGATGAAGACCTTGACCATTCTAGGAAAATATACTAGTTCAGTGACTTCACCTTAAAATTCCTTTGATCAAACTAGTGTGAATCCTTAACAGAGAACTATTTAAGTTGATTTGACCCTCATTTATATCAATTAAGCACAAGTTGGTGGAAATCTATCAATTAATTTGACATAGCCATAAGGTAAAATCAAATACATTAAAATTGTGCCCCAGATTATCCAAATCAGTTTTTAAATAAATAGGAACACTTTTCTAGTATATGTAGGCCTAGGGTGACCTTTTCAAAATGCAAAAGCGGAACATTGAGCCTCTTTGCCCTGCTCAGCCCTTCTGCACTAGGTCCTGCCTGCCAAGCTACGGAAGCCCTGGGGGAAGGGCAGTGGTGGGGAGCCCAAGCCTGCAGTGAGCAGCCCACATCCCACCCTGCACATAAGTCTAGGGAGCACATATTCCCCCATGACCCCTTCTCTGGGGATGCAGCGGGGGGGGGGGGGGGCAGAGCCAGCCCCTCTGTAACCCCCTGGATGAGCCACCCATGGCTCCATCCCACTTCTGGTCAGGCTGTGCATTTCTGCCCAGGCCCCATGAACAGCCCTGGATGGGCAGCACCCCCATCCACAGCCAACAACCCTGCCCCACTCCCTCCCTCACTGTGGGGGCCTCAATTTGCCCTCCCTCCACATTGCCTATGCCCCCTTCTCCCCTCCATAGACTTACCTGCAGGCGGCTGGGGGAGCTGCTCTCCACTGCTGCCTGGGTGTATTGCTGGCCACGTGTATGTGGCGCCACATGCATATGGTACCCCCTACATCCCACTACTCCCAGCCCCAAGCAGCAAATGTAAAACCCGAATTCCTGCACATAATACTGGGACAGTAGTTGCTATGGTTTGACTGTGTCGAGGGGAATCCAAGACGTATGCTGGCCTGGAGTCATTCAGCCCAGGATTGTTCCACCCAATTAGGGAGAGGTGGTCACCCTACATAGGCCAAAGAGTCTGAATGTTGTGTAGCAATATGGCCTGTCTGTTTGTCTTGCATTTGCCGCTAGCTATTAAAGTCTGCTTAGTTCTCTAGCCAATAGGTTCTCTAATTCTCTAGCTAATAGTCTTTACAGTTAATGGCCTGCAGCAGAAAACATAGCCTCATAAATAAAGCAGATGCCTTGATTGTATTCCTACTTTTACTGAACTGCTTTGTGACCTCTGGTGAAGTCATCTAGCTTCTTTGTACCTTGGTTTCCTCATGCATGCAAGGAAGAGAGTACATGCTTATTATTTATGTTACAGGATTACAGACAAACTCTGCTGCTAAAACCTCACTGTTCAAAGAGATAAGACTATGGGTACAGGAATGGAAACAGAGGCAAGGTGAGATGAAGTTATTTGCAGTAGGATCAGAAGCCAGATTTCTCAACTCCCAGTCCACTGCACTTACAAGTATGTACAGGGCTATTAAGTCTTCAGTCATGTGCATTGTCATTGTTGGCAGTCCCCCAATACAAAGATGAGAGTCTTTCAGTAAATAGAGAAGTTTAGCAAGGTACACCTCTGGGCTGTGGTGCCCCTGGCAGTCTGAACCACCCATTTCACCCAGTTTCCTTAAACTACTGCCTAACCTCTCCTGCCATGCCTTGGTGGAATGTTACTATGAAATTAAGGAAGTCTGTCCTCTGGGACTGGGGTGAGTCCTTAGGTGCTTCTTTTCCTTCGGGTGCCTCTCTCCATCTCTACATTAGGCCAACAGCCTCTTGGCATACCCACCTTATTGTTCTCTGGGCCCACACCCCACTCACATAGGAAGTCTATGCCCAGTACTACCAGTTGTGATCTGCTGGCCCTAATCATGAATTATGATGAATTGGGGCATGAATTGTGGCCCCTAGGCCCTTCATAGCTACGCCCATGCCTCAGAGGTGTTCATCTGTGTCACGGGATGGGGTCCTCAGGGATGGCCATGTTACCCCTAGGGCTCAACTGCGCCAATTCGGCCCAATGGGCACCCTCTATTCTTGCCCACCACGTCTTGATGTATTTGTAATATAGGAAGGCTACCTTCACGTCCTGTTGGACACGGTCCTGATGGATTTCCTTGAACCCTGTGGGTCCCGGTCCCCTTGTGGGTCCTGTTTCAAAGCAGATGCCCAGGGACACCCCAGCCTTATGGGCTATATGTGTGGCTCCAACCGCCCCTTTACCATGCCCCAAGCCTCACAGATGGTATTGACGTTGTCTGGTCTAGGCCTTACTATGATTTGGCACCCTTGTCCTCTCTGGGCTCTCCGCAGCCCCGTCTCTGCGCCTCACTGGCGCCTGGGCTTTCCGCAGCCCTGTCTCTGCACCCCTCGTGCCATGCCCTCTCTGGCATGGGGGTCTGCGCGCCCCCGAGATGCCGCACCCTCTCCGGCGCTGGGGTCCCTACACTGCAGTGGGCCCCCAATGAGGCCTCCTCCTTCCCCAAATAGTTTCACCCAAACCACCGGGCTTGTAAACAGAAATCAACAGCAAGGCTATAACATAACTCAAGCTGCCCGGCTATAACATAATTTGAGCCACACAGGGCGTGCTCTGTCCCTCAACAGTACCAAAAGCTACACTTGCAATCAGGCCTCTCACCTTTGCTTGCTCTGGGAGAGCTTTCCTGGTTGGCTGCTGGCAGGGAACTGGCCTCTGGCCTGGGGTTTATATACAAGCCAGGCCCTGCCCCTTCTGACCTCTGGCAGGTGTGGGCCCACAAGCTCATTCTGGCCACCCTGCTAACCAGCAGCTGGGGCTCCCAACTGACTGCTAGGGCCCTCTCCCTAGCAGTTCCAGCCCTTAAAAGGAGCAGGACACCCTAGTGCCCTGCGACAGTCCCCATTTCCTGAACCTTCTATCTTTGATACTTGTTTCTACCCACTTGGGCTCCAAGCCCTGTCAAAGCTTCAAATCCATCAAACTAGCCCCTTTTCTCTGGCTGTAGCCTTTGGCTTTAGCCCACTGGCTCCGGCCTTAGTTCCTCAGCCTCAGTCCACTTCGTACCCCTGCCCCATTCAGGGCCTCTGCTGCTAAGTGCCCAGGCACTCTGGTGTGTGGCCTCCAAACTGTCCCTCATAGCCACTTTCAACCTACCAGTGGTTACTCAATGCATTCCCAACTGAAACTCTAACCCTTGTGGACCAATAAGGAGGAGGGAACTTTGACATGTCCTTAGTCAGGGTTGAAGAGCCAGGGCAGGTTACTTTCATATTGCACTGCACTTGCACATGAGCAGTAAAATAATGAACTAGCATTTCAACTGTTTCCTGCTTGGGTGGCATCCCTTTTCTTAAGGGTCCCTGCTACTACAGACTCGGAACAGTGTACGAATTCTCTGCTCCCTTGCTGGCTGATTTCTAAATGCAAAGTGTTTTCAAGATGACCACACATAAGCAAGTTGTGCTAATCCTCATGCTACTCCATAGTAATGGCTGTTCACAATATGTTTCTACAAAGATTGTTGTGAACATGATTTTTGTGAACACAGATGAGAGAGAAGACAGCTGGTTTTATTAGAGGAATAACTTTATTCCACTGATAATTTCTTTTATTAAAAAGGAGAGAGAAAAAGGAATTAGATGAGAAATGCTTAAAATCTTCAGTAGGACTAAGAGGTACTGAAAAAGAACTTAAAGAAAAGAAGGGAAATCTGAAAAGATGATTTCAATAATAACTGGAGGAGGAAGCAGAGGACAGTGGAAGGAGAAATTTGTATGTTGAGCTTACATTTAAATAAATGACAACAGAACAAGACAGGATTTGAGAATAAAAATATGAGAGCTGAGTAAATATGGACAATGTCAAGTAAGCAGATATGAGAGGATATAAAAAGGTATTCTCCCAATATCTTTCTTGTGCTCAGGAAACAGGGACAGAGGAAAGCAGAAATCAAAGTGCTAAAAGATAGAAATAGTGAGACAGAGAAAGAACAGAGAGACAGAGGAGATAATAAATAAAAATATACCTTCTGGGGACTGAATGTCAAGAGCAAGGATTTAACCAAATTTTGAGTAAGCACAGTTCTATTTCATCACACAGGAGTGAGTCTATGGAGCTGAATGAACATTTTATGCATTTGCTGTTCAGAACAACAGTTCCCAAAGTGTCATCTGAGCATAATTCTGGGCTATGGGGATATCCATAAGTATTCCTTTTGGTTAATTTCTAGTCCTCAACTCACATACTCTGTGGTAACTGAAAAATATACTTTGCTCTCACTGGTTGTTTCTACACGAGATGTTTACTGTGGAGTTGTCTAATTAGCTCCACAGTAAAATGTCAGCGTCTACCCATGTGGTGCTATTAGGACAGAGTAAACTAATTAACTGTGCTGTAGGATAGTACTGCCAGACACAAGTGCTATCGTATGGCACAGTTATTTACTTCACTGCAGTGCACGTGTAAATGCTGACAGGGCTAGCTGCGGCATGAGGGAGGGTGCTTCTGTGCAGGGGCTGCCTGCTGGCTAGCCCCGCACTGAAGCACCTTGTGCCCCAGCCAGCTCCTCTGCAGCACATTGAGCTGGTTTGGAGCAGCCTCAGGCCAGCCAGCAGTACGCCACCCCAGCTCAGCGTGCTACAATTCAGGGCACACATGCAAATGGCACACCTGGGAACAATAAACTCCAGTGTGAACTGCAACAGAGTTTATTCAGGCATGCTAATTGCTCATGTAGATGCACCCACTGAGTATATAACGTGCATGTTTACATAAACTTTGGTACTTGTTGCGCTGGAATCTATTGCTGGTGGGCACCACATTTACAAAGGCACCCAGGATTGCAGTACATTGGGCAGGGTCAGAGCAGCCCTGGCTAGCAGGGAACCCGGAGCATCAGCCTGCCAGCCTGGGGCTGCTCCAACCTGGCTCAACATGCTGAGGGGACTGGCTGAGGCTGCTCCATTGTAGAAGCTAGCCAGAAGGCAGCCACTGCATTGAAGCACCCTCATGCCCAGCCAGCTGTGTCAGCATCTGTATGTGTGCTGCTGTGGAATAAAAAAATCCGTAGCCAGATAGGACTTGTATTTACAAGTATTAGCCTGCTGTGGAGTTAATTAGTTTCTTGCAGCCTAATAGGGCTGCACATGTCAATGGGAAACATTTACTGTGGAACTAATTAGTCTACTCCACAGTAAACATCTTATGTAGATGTGCCCACTGAGTCTGAACCTGCATTTCTTGTGTACTCGAAACACTCACTTTGTAAATATATAAACAATAGACCTAATTTTGATCTCATGCTCTGTATGTTTTAATTAACTACAATAAAATGCCTGCCAATATATACTGCAGTTTATTTTAAACTCAACCAGAAAAACTACTTCAGGAATATTTCATCCTAATCTGAATGCTCTTTTAAAGTATTTAGCACAAAATCCTTTAAAAACGTTTCCTCAAATTTCAGTGAACATAGATAAAATGACCACTGAATAGGTATTAATGTTCCTTTTTCTGTAAAAAAACAAACGCACACAAGTGCTTAGAAATGCATGTTAAGGTACCTACATACATTTTAAGAATGTCATTGTCACTTCTTATACCTAATACCATATTAATCTAAGGCTATAAAGCACTATTTGCAATACAGTTCTAACATAAATTGCCCATGGTGAAATGTAAAGTGCCATTAGTTAACAAAACCATATAACAGCACATTTTATATTCTAAATCTGACATCTGGTAATAGCAACTATATATATCATAATGTTCTACTTACCCTCTATAATGAATCCCCAAACTGTTTCAAATATGAGTTTATATGCTAAGTGCACACTCACTGTACTGAAAACCTGTAATTGAGTTAGGACAAGACAATGTAGACTTGGCAAAAACAAGTAACAGCTATGATGTATTATTCACAGGCAGTTCTGCCTAAAACGTGGCACAGGAGAGTCCTGCATGTCTAGAAACTAAAATAAGGCCTTAGTAAAATAAGTGTCTTAGTAAAATATAATGTAAGATGTATCAAAATCAGATAAAAAAATTAGGAGTCTCAAATCTGACCCTAATACACATGTAGATGCACCCACTGATTATATATTGGGCATGTCTACATAAACTCTGGTACTTATTGCACTGGAGTCTATTGCTGACCAAATAGGTCAGACTTGAGTGTGGGGCTGCTATCTTTCTAAGTGGCTGAGTGTAGGCTTACCCTAGTGCCATAACCAGGTGCCTGCTAGGGCTCCCTCTTTCTGTAGCTTTGTAGTTAACACAATCAGGGAGTCCTGGTTTCTAGTCCCTGCTCCCAGACAACATTTGTGTTTTATCCAGACTGTAAAATGCAGAAAGAATCCTGACAGTGAAACCTAAGACTCTCTCCCTCCAGGTGAATGAACTAACCACTAGACTACTGAGTTATTTTCCCTTTTGCTCTTTCCTTGCCTCCATGAATCTTGAATTCCTTTTATGTGTGGTGACTTCGCTTCAACAAGAGGGGCTGAGACTGCACAAAAAGAATCTGTTATAAGAACATTGAAGTTTCAAATCTAAGCAAAGATAGAAAATGCCAGTTACCTGTGCAACCTTAACTCAGCCCCTTTGCATATATGCATTATGATAGGCTTAGATTATGTCCCATACTATATTTTTTTCCATGGGAGTTCTGCCATATGCAGTTACTATTCATCTATTGAGTGTTTATTTATACCCCAAACAGTGAATGTGTGGCCGGAGCTTCATTTGGTGAATCATATACTGAATACAAACTAATGAATTTCTTCATGAGTATCTATAAAAGTACAAATCTACCCTGCTTTCTGACCACAGTCGCTGAATGTTCAAAAAACATTCATATGTTTATCTTCATAGGCCTACTGTGAAACTTGGTGGTGATATTATTTCAACTCAGCTCTGGCAAACTGAGGTAAAGAGGTCAAGATCTCCAAAAACAATCGGGCCTCATAGACGTGTCAACTGAGGCCAAAGAGTTTAATTCAATAATTATCCAGTGTCCCTGGACAAAAGCAAAGGATGCATTCAGATAGGGACTATGAATAACTTTTATCACAATTGCCTACTTATACAACTTCATCATTACAATATTTGAGTGAGTGCCTCATACTCCTTGCATTTGTTTCTGTAAAGCCACTATGAGGGAGGAAAGTACCTCTATCCCCATTTTACTGCTGAGTTGCTAGGGGAGTAGAAAATTGAATAGATGTTGTGTCCCAACATAGTGCTCTAACCACCAGAATATCCTCCCTCTATTCCCCTAAGCTTTTAGGGGAAATATTTTATTTCCCCATTACTTGATAACTATGTTTATGTGCTGCTTTGTAAGTGAATTCTAGTAGCATATTAATTTTGACCTGGAGCAAAATACCCTTACTTGTACAAATAGTCCCACTGTGGTCACACTGGGTATTGAGCCTCTGAGAACAGCTGGATCTCACATGACTTGCTTGTGCTGCTTTTCTCCTACACATTTTTTATCTACAAAGCTCCACCTACACCCTTCAATTCATTTACAACATTAAGCACAATTAACTCCTTTGATTCATGTCAGGATGAGGCTCAATGTAAAATAAAGAAAAAGACTTTGGAAGTTAAAATAACAGAGAAGATTGTGTATAGGAGGCGGGCATCTTGAGCACCTTCATGGTGGATTATTAATATCACAAAATTCCACTGTCATGACAGACATTTGGATTTACAATCTGATTATTTATGGCAATCAGTACTGTACATGTAAGACACTCTACAGCTTTTGCCACATATAAAAGATAGATGGATCAACTAGAAACTGCAGACAGAAACAATGTTCTAGAAAAAGAAAAGTTAGTATGAATTATACAAGCAGAGTCAAAAAGTATATATACTTCAGGACTTGTGAATTAAGTATACTACTTATATTACTATGTATATTAATAAAACCTAAATACATACCTTTCAATAGTAGCCTACTGAGTCAAGTTTGACATGGTACTCATTCCCTCATACCAAAAATTATTTTTGCAATATGCTACTATTTAAAAAAAAAAAAATTCAATTAGTGTATCAGTAGAAAAGAAGTAGAGTTTTTAATCTGTTTTCATTCCTTGACTTCAGTGCACAGTTTATTTTTATTTCTTTTCATTTCTGTATGCAACTGTGAGTGGGTCAACAACAGATGGCTTGCAGGATTAGTTTACCAAAGTGGTACAACACTAGTTTAATTTTTCATATGTATTGAAAATGTATAATAGTATGCATTACATGGGGTCACTTACATAAATGTCCCATCATCAAACTCTTTTTTTCTAGGCAGGTGATACCAACACACGATTGTATGACTGTAGGGGAACAATTTCACAGGATACATGTTTATCCAAGAATCTGTGGTCATCTGGTACACTGTCCTCTGCTTTTTCCTTTTTTCCTCCAAATAGGCCTGTCAGGCACATGACATATCATAATGTACTCAGTTCTCAATATTTCTTTGAACAGATAGAGCTAAAGTATATGGCTTGTTCCAAAGTAAATGATTATTTGGAACACAGGTCTTGAAGGAGGTTGTCTGGGTCCTCTATTGTAAACCCTTCCCTTTCCTAAACTGATTAGAAAAATTGAACAATGCAGAATACTACATAGGGTAAATTCTCTTAGATGTTCACACTTATATCTGCATCAGGGTCCTGTTAAGTTGAAAGTTGGGAAAGATTCTGCCACTTATTCATTTATTATTTGATTTGGTTGGGACTTAAAATTGCAAAATAAAGCCCATGATTCTTTACATGCTTGATCAACCATGCATTTTTCTATCATGGGCCTGTAGCACCAAAAACAAACTTCCACAACCAGTGTTTCCTCACAGCAAGAATGCTGAATTCCCTAAGAAAATGTTGCCAAAGCGCCAAATTAATATATGGCTGTCTGGTAGCATCCTTTTCTCTCCATATTGCTTCCTCCCAAAGCAGTTAATTTTGCTTGTGTAGTCACATGCAATTTGAATCCCACTGTGGGTCAGAAGGGGAATTTCAGCCTGACATGTTTAAAACATTCTTAAAGCATTAATCAATTGGATGATGCACAAATAAACAAGTATATGGTCACATTGCACCAGATTCTTCCACTCTTACTCATGTATAACTGGGCTCAATTTCAGGAGCAGTTCCACTAGGTAGAGTGGAACTATTCAGAGACTAAGTTGCCACTTAAAGTGAATCTATGTAGTAGGAGCTTAGCCATACAATGCTTCTTAACTCCACTGATGAGGTCATGTTGGCTTAAAACTGGTGTAAGCAATAGACCTGTGCGAAGCGGCTAGTATTCGCTTTGGATTTGGAGGACAGTGATTTAATTCAGTGATTTGAATCACTGTCCTGAATTGATTCAGAGATTCATTTGTTGCCAAATCTCCAAATCACCCAGGCACATCCCTTTAAGGCTCTGGCCCTTTAAGGGTAACAAAAAAAAAAAAAAAAAAAGCAAAAAAAAAAAAAAGAGCAAAATCCCAAACCCCTAGACTCAGTGGTTCCTGCCTGGTGAGGGCCAATCCCTGCTGCCCCACGCCACATGGGGGGGCTCTTCCACGAGCTCCCTGAAGCCCCAAAGCCACTGCAGGAGCTGGTGAGTCTGGGGCTTTGGGGTTTGTTTTTTTTTTCTTAAAGAGCTGGACCTGGGGTGGGCGGGGCAGCCATGGGGGGGGGGTCAAGGAGCTCTTGTAGAGCCTCCCACACAGCGTGGGGCAATGCTGGGCAGTGAGGATTGCCCCTGCCTGGCAGCACCCTGTGAGTGGGGCTTTTTTTTTTTAAATGCACCAGGAGCTGGGGTGGGCATGACAGCGATGTGGGGCTGGGACCTGGCTGGGATACCCCCATAGTCCCCTCCCCCCTCCTCCAGGCCCACCTCCCTCGCCCCCTACTTACCAGCTCCAAGACCAGCTCCAGCAGGCAGGGACCGCCCAAATCATTGAAGCTCTCTGAATTGATTTGGAGAGCTTTGAATCGATTCAGACCTTTTTAATGGTCCTCTGATTCAATTCGGATCTGGAGATTAGGCCACCAAATTGGGCCGAATCTCCTCCAAATCGCATCACCACCTGAAGCTTCGCACAGCCCTAGTAAGCAAGTATAGTTAATTAGGTTAGCATTGTTTGATTTCCAGTTAAGACACTGGTGTAAATTAGATTAGAATTAGGTTTGTACTCTTCCTCTCTGTCATTACAACCATGCATACAGACAGTATGACAGGGTAAGAGGTTTTATTATTTCACCCTATCCATTTTGGCATAAGTAAATGATGCACATCTTCACAAAAAATACTTTGCAAGTCACATGCCATCATAGCAAGAATATGTGGGTTTGCCATCATATTTTACATCCCCCTGTGTGTAGAACTGAGTTTTATGGATAACATCTTTTGGTATTCAAACTTCCAAAAAGAGATGAGAAATGGGACATTTTTCAAAAAGTGATACGAAGGCTGCAAAACTTGTCTAATAACAAGAGATTAAAGATGCTCAGTCTAGTTAATCCAAGAGTAGGTTAAGAGTTGACTTGATCATTCTACAAGTACCTATATGGGGAAGATATTTCTGATGGTAAATGACTCTAGCAGAGAGCAAGCAGAGAAGGAAGCAGAACAAGGCATGGTGGTTGGGGGCAAATTAAAATTCAGTCTCAAAATAAGTCACAAGGTGCCCAAAGGTGATGAACTATTAGAACAATTTAAGGAATCATGCTACATCATTTGATGTTTTAAAATAAAGTCAGCAAGTTCCTATTTTGATATTGCTCAAGCAGAAATTATGGGATTGATTCAGAAATGTATGGGCAAGTTTTTTTGACCTATGTTATAAAAGGAGAGCAGATTACATAATCTTATGAGTCTATGATGATGGTCTCTGTTGACAGAAATAGGTTTGCCACTGATTTCAGCAGGGCCAAGATTTCACTCCTACTCTTAAAAGTATCAATAGGTAAAAGCAATCTCTTGTATCAATATCCAAGAGCAATAAACCTGTACAACATTACAAAGCCCTGAAGCTCAGGTTTCAATTGCTGTTTCTAGTCTGTGTTCATAAAATAGTGAATGTAAAAACCTTGCATTAGTTCAAAACTGATTAGAGAGGTAAATTAAATCCTTGGCTTTAGTCTATCCTAGATTTCAGGTTTAAATATTCTGGAAATAACTATTTTTTGTTTAAAGTTTTTTATTTCTTTTTTAAAGGTCTTTAGAAAAGTAGGATATTAGGTTCAGCTACCTTAGATGGGTGAATTGGCAGAATGCAAGTGAAAAAGTTAAAATATTTGAACTGCAGTGCTGCATAGCAATGTATGCTCTTACTCCAATCCATTGATATAACTCGGCACCATGCAGCGTCAAATCCTACAAGTGGTTCTGTGTCTGCAGTGCATACCACATGTTTGCAGAAATAAAAGCATTTATTCTACAGACAGGTTATGTAGAAGAGGGAGTATATAATGCAGCAGTTTTAATTAATATGGATTTAGGATTAGGTCATTAGGATGTGTAATCAAATGGGCGAGTCTACATGTTCATTAATGCACCGTAATTTTGGCACATTAAATAATGACAGGTACTAACTTAATGTGCCATAATTAATGCTACAGCGCATTAGGGCACATGAATGCTTTTTCTTTTTGTGATGCTACTGAATGTTAGACTAAATCTGCTGTGCATCAGCGAGCACTTTTCCTGCCACACTAATGCCCAGTAGAATGTCTTCTGCGCATTGTCTCAAAGACATGTTTACTACATATTTGCCTTATTGCACTATTAAAAAAGGACAAATCTAAACTTGAAACACCCTAGTTTTATGCAGTACTGTACTTTTTCCTTGCATTGAGTGAAGGTCACGGCAATTTTTTTTTCTAATCAATTTAAAAACTGTTCTTTTTTAAAATCCCATTATGTCCAAAATTATATAGTACAGTGGTCTCCAACCTTTATGGGTAGGAGATCACTTTTTGAATTAAAAAGCAAACCAAGATCTACCCTGTGCCACCACCCCCACCCCACAGGTCAGTCTGTGCAGAAGGCAGGGGTGGGGGAGGCAGATCGAGGCAGAGGGAGAAAAAATTGTTTGGGTGCCCCCCTCCTCCAGCAGGTAAGTGTGTGGGGGGGGAGGGCAAATTGAGGCCCCAGCAGTGAGGGAGAGAGCGAGGCACAGGCAGGAGCATGCCCCCCAGGCCTCACCCCCTGCTACTGCCTATGCCCCACTCCCTCCCTCACCCCCAGGCCTCCACTTGTCCCCTACCCCCCACAGCTCCTGCCTGTGCCCTGCTCCCTCCCTCACTGCTGGGGCCTTGATCTGCCTCCCTCCCACAGCAGTGAGGGAGGGAGTGGGGCAGGGGCAGGCGCTGCACAGCCGAGGCAGCAGTGGGACAGAGCCATGAGTGACTTATGTGGGGAGGGGGGCACGTATATCCCTGGATCTGCACACAGAGCAGGGCAGGGCCAGCTAGGGCCAAGGCAGCACCAGGCTCTTCCTAGCATGGCTTTTTGACCGTGCAGCAGTGCTGGCAGTGGGGATACAGGCACCCAAAAATTCTCTGTAGGACCCTCACCACCTCCCAGCCCCGCCCGAGAGCCGTGCAGCCATACAGCCATGCTAGAAATAGCCTAACGCCACCCTGCCCCGCATGCAGGTCTGAGGGCGTGTGCCCCCCATGCCTTCCAGGTCTGCATGCCCCTCTCCATACACAAGCTGCTCATGGCTCTGTCCCGCACCTGCCCCGGCTGTGCAGGGCCTGCCCCTACTCCACTCTCCGCCCCCCCTCCCTCAGCACTGCAGTCGTGCCACTACCCACCCCTGCTGCAGCTGCCAGACGCCTGCAGCCAGGCCGCCTTGCGGCCCTACTGCTACCCTGCATGTGGGGGGGCTTAGCCCCGATAGCCCCTCACTTTTGCCACCTATGTCCCCTGCCACCAGGTGAGTGGGACCCCAGCCGGGCCGGAGGAGGGTCAGAGCCTGGGAGGCTCATCCAGGTGCACGGGGGGGGCTCTTGCCACTGCATGCACCCCGGCAGAGGCCCAGGGGGCACATGTTCCCCTGACCTGTGCACGGGGCTCAGAGCGCAAAGCCTAACATGCAGCAGCAGCCACCTCTGCCCCATGCACAGATCCAGAGGGTACATGGGCCCCCAGGCCTCCACCAGGCTGCATGCAGCGTAGGAGCACCCCTGCGTACCTGGGCTCTGACCCCCTGCCCCCACCCCTCAGGTGAGCCAAGGCCCCACTCACCCCTGCCCCATTCCTTCCCTCACCGCAGAGAGTGGAGGGGGTTCACCCTACTCATGCAGCCCAGCCCCGGTGACAGGGAGCATGGATCAGCCTAGCTACACGTATCCTGCTGCCATCCCACCCTGGCCGCTCCGCACGTGCCTCCTGCCACTCCCAATTGCAGAGCCTCTGACAGTCATTCTCAGTCTGGGGGGACTGAGCTTTTCCTCCCAAACCCTAGAGCAATTTTTAAGTTCTAAACATTGAAAAAGCAGTCTACCTTTATTATCTATCAACCTGTAAACCTGCCTCATAAAGAAAAAAGAAAAGAAACGAGTCTTCCTTTTTTGATTACAGACATGCATCAAAAAGGTTAGGTAGGAAAGACATTCATACATCTCTTCCCAAAAGGCACAATGACGTCAAAATGTATTGGAAAAGGTATAAAACTAGCTTCTTTCAACTAAATCTTGTCTGTGGAGCTGTATGCATTAATAAAGCCCAAAACTTAGGCAGAGTGTATATTTTACATTAACAACTTTGTGGGCACAGAAAAGTAACTTTTGAAAACTAAACCAATGTGCTTCAGAAGCAAAAATGCCATAGTTTACTGCTTTATGGTGGTAGCCCCAGACATTTACTTGTTAGCCTTGTTATAACTACCTGAATGAAAAAGATTACTGTAAAACATGATGTTCAATGGTTCGGTGGTTAATCGATTTATAATATTTATTGTACATGTTACAATTGGCACTTACATCTTTGAAGACTAGGTACTGCAGCATGACATTCTATTAGAAGCACTACACAGCCTTCTCTCTACTATATACTCGGCAGCAATTACAAGGATTGCTTCTTCTCTTTTGAAGTCAGTAATTACATGTTTGTTTTCATGTAATGTCTCTTTAGTATAGCCTGAGAGAAATCAACCATTTATGGGATGGTCTCGCTGTGTATTTCACATTCTGTTTTAAAAAGGAATAAAGGACAAAAGTCAATTGGAGTTAAATAAGACAAGGTTCACAGTGTAATTATGAATATAATAAACAAGTCAAGATGTATTAAGACTTGCCTGTTACTTTCCACAAAAATAAAAAGTGATTCCATAATTTTTTATGGCAAGTATGTTTGAATAAATATGAAAAAGATCACTGTGAAAATGTCTTTAAAATATACAGCAGACAGAACAATTACAATAAAGCATCATCCCATCATGATTCGTTTTTCCCTTATAAGTAATAAGACTAACAAAATCAACTAAAAGAAAGTAATTATAACACCCAGGTAAGTCGAGATGTACAAGCCAACCAGCTGGCTCTACAGGGGAGAGGTGGCATCCAAGCTATTACAACTAGAGTAAATGGCACTTCTTAATCAAGTTTGGCTTTGCTAGGTATTGTTCAGATTGATTTTTTTCAGTTTATAAACTTGCACTTCCCTTTCTATTCTTGGGAATAATTAAGAAAAAATCTCTTTCTTTTGGCCATAACAGTTTGTAACATTCTTTAACTTTTGTCTTGAAGAGCTGCTCAGGATTTTCTCTGTAGATTGCACTCTGGATGTTTCCGCTACTGAGACATGGTAGAAGTTTGGTAAACGGATGTCATATCGAAATCCTTTTCCTATGTGCACTCTGTCATTCAAGGCATATAGCTTATCAGCAATGTCACTCCCAATTAAAACTGAAAAGAGACGCGAGATGAAACGATGTTTAGCAAAGAGTAAATACAGTTTCTTTCTCCTCCAGGCCACATATTGACAGTCAGTCTCTGCTGTAAGTGTTACCTGTAAAACAGAAGATTAAAAATAGCTAAATTCTGGGGCAATGATCTCAACTATAAAACTGCAGTAAAGGCTTGGTCCCATTGCCCTTAATTAAGTGAAACACTTGGGAGTTTCCTTTGGATATTCACAGAAGTCCAGCACCAGTAGGCCTTTCTTTGTTGATTAGAACATTCCATTTAGAATGCTCCAGCATTAATCGAGTCTGCTCTGACATGTTCTAATCATGATGCATTGGAGCATGTGTAAGAGTGCCCTAAGATTTTGCAGTTATGCTATAAAACTAAATAAAGGAACATACCAACAGAACATGCAACCAGATCATGAACAAGACATTCCTCCCAACCATACTCAAATACTAGATATAATACAAAGAGACGGTCTTAATGACTAACAATGCACCAGTTTAGAAGTACAGCCCCAACACTATCCTACCCTCCCCTCCCACCCTGAAGTTTTACCTGGAAAATACCTTCTTCTGTGGGTCTTAGTGAATCCCATTCAGGAGAATCCAAAAATTGAAGGGGGAAAATGTAATGCAGAAATTCTCCATCAACTGTCACTCTGATCCTACCAAAATATAGTGGATGTTAATAGTGCATCTACAGCAGTAAAGAGTGCAATAATGGCTTAGTTGTAATATTAAACAGCAGTCAGATGCGAGTATCATCAATATAGGGATTTGAGATAATCTATCTGGTTTGTTTCATTACTCAATTATTTGGTTTGTTTCAGTAAGTTTGTCTTAACAGGATCACACAGGATGAATATGCACACACAAACCCAAGCCAGAACGGTTCAAATCCTGTAGTCCTTATTCCATAGGAACTGGCTTATGGAGATACTGAATAAAATGCTCTAGTGGCCTGAAGTGGCTAGTATGCTTAGAGGAAACACCATTTGCCTTCTTCCTTTTAGAGCTGTAGAATCCCTTTCAGGGTTTAATGGGTCTCCATTTTAGAGAGGGTGAGGCAGAGACATGGCAGGGGCAGGAATGGAAGCACTGTGGCAAACACTATTCATGTAAAATGTATAGCTCATGTCATGCTGTACAAGTATTCCTCACTTAATGTCATCCTGGTTAACACTGTTTCATTATTACATCACTAATCTATTAGAGAACATACTCATTTAAAGTCACGCAATGTTCGGTTATAACATTGTTTGGCCACCGCCTGCTAGTAGGTAACTACTGTGATGTAATTGGCTTCACTTAACATCGTTTTGCTTAAAGTCACACTTTTCAAGAATGTAACTATGACGTTAAGTGAGGAGTAGCCATACCAGAAGCCCTACAAGGGCTGTAGTTTGAGAACAGGAAATAGCATGGAGACATATGACTTCTAAATAAGTTACCGAAAGTTTTGTAAATGTCCTTAGACTATGAAAATTTCCCTTTTTGTTTCCTTACACGGACAGCTTTTTAGAGGGCTATATGGGAAGGAAGTACCTCATGTTGCACCTCATGAAGGGGTGTAGCCTAAGCTTCCCGTGTGAAAGGATAGGTACCTTTCCTTCAGCATAGCTACATGGCAAGGACTGATTTGCTCAGCTGCTGTAAAAGGGAGATTGTTTCTTATGTCCTTCCCACTCCAATGCATCCTTGAGGCAGCCAGATGGTCTACAGTATGGTGATACTACATTAAAAATGATTTTAGCATTGGCCAGAATGCATGGGATATCACTTACCCTAATACATAAAGCACAGTTTATACTAATAGAATAGGTAAGTAGGAAAAGGCCTCAAGCATTAACAGGACAAGAGGTGGGTAATATATATTATATTGTACACACATTGATGTATGCAACTGCACACTCTTATCTGAAAAACTTTTACAAGAAAAGATGGATAAAGTATAATATGATGGTTTGAAAAAAATTGACAATCTTGATCTTTAAGCTATTAGTCTTTGGGCTCAGTGTTGTTATGCTGGACAGTTCCAGGATAAATTGAAACATTAGGTGTCAGCATATTTAAGCTATTATAGCTGTATGTTGCTTGTTCATATTTAATAAATGCAGTCATTTTAAAATATTAGGAAGGACAAAAATATTCCTCAAGATGGAAATTGATACAAACCTGCCTGATATAAGCAAAGAGAGTTTATCAATAGGTGTTTTGCCTTGCATGGCATAACAATGCTCCTTCTCCAGTGTAACCACCTCTGAATTGCAACACAGGACAATCTTCCTATAAACTCTTAAGGAGATTCCCAGAGGCTGAAAAAGGGCACTGTAGAGTTCCTGGAATTCTTTTTCAAAGGAAACACTCCGAACTTGATAGGTAACATAAATAAACTGTATGAAGCAGATCACAAACAATATAAAGTTCCAGGAGAATATATCAGCAGCACACACATCCAGCCAAGCCCAGACAGAAGCGCAGAGAAAACCCAATCCAAGTAAGCTGTAGACATATAGTAGCCCAAAAAATCCACTTCCACCCATGAAGCCAACAACAAACAGAATACTAGCTAGATGGTAGATAGAACCTTCTGCCTCTGGCTTCCAGTTCACACAAGTAGGATGTGCATAGATCAAGCTTTCCCAAAAACTTGCATTTTCTCCCATGGTTGGGTTAATCAATTGATTAGTTCAAGTCTTCTCCAGCTCCCAATTCTTTCTTTATATAAAAATAGGTAGAAGGGTCCATTGTTTTTCCATCCTTGTAGCCACTGTTAAACTGATCACTATAACACCAAGCTCTTCTTTACTAATAAGGTGGCAACATCAAGACTTTCAGCATCTAGGAAGTTGGAACACTCAGAAATCCATGATGTTTCCCATTGGCTCAGGTGTCTTCCTGATTTTGGTTGGATCCATAACTGGATCTAATCTGTCCCAGGGAAGAAAACAGAGGACTAGTGATACAATCATTTTCACTAGGAAGCCAAATAAGCTTTGATGGTCATTTCTGGCCCTTAAATATTGTTTATAATCATCTTGTCTAGCCTCTGGTAGAAAGCAGTTCAAATATGCCACTGACCTGCTTTAGCACAGCAGTCAACCTCTGGCTTGTGGAGCTGCATCATTTGGGCTGCGGGACTCCCCATACATCTGGAACTTTGGTAGTGCAGGAACAGCAGCAGTGGTAGTTGCCGTTTCCCTGCTGTCAGATTTCTGGACCTACAGGAAGCCCCACAACCCAGATAATGTGGCCCAGCACAGGGCTGGATCAGGTTCACAAACCAACCTGTGTGTGGGGCCTGGGATCTGGCCAGCAAGGCTGAAAGGCAGGGCATCACTGCTCTAACATTAAGTGCATACTTTTTGGTCGAGTTATAGCATGCCTTTGAAAGTCCATCCAAAAATCTACATTTAAAAACCCTAGCCAGTACGGAAATGAAACAAATTTCTAGATAAAAGTTATTATGGTTAATTAAGCCTCACTTTAACTGCAAGATGCTTCTAACTGAACTTTTTCTTAAAGCATATTTCTTAACAATATGCTGTCAGGCATTCAATAATAATCCTTTTGAGGTACTGAAGAACTGGCATGAAAGATGAGATCAGATCAATTTAATGAATTACTCAATGTAATGAGATTACAAAGAAATGTAAGGCCTAGCTAATCATATGCTAGTACAAAACCAACTTTTTATATTCAAGTTTATTCATTTTTAAAAAATAATGCAGTAGATTAATTAAAGGGACAACATTTTATACTACAAGTTTCACACACAAAGAAATTACTCAGACATGAAGAAATAGCGAACATTTTTTATTAACTTAAATATTCTATTGCATGGGGGTGAAATCAGATTCTTGCTCCCAAGTGAGTTCTATTCATCTAGGTGCCTGCATCTCCAAGGGCTGTAGCACTGAAGAGACGCTGTAGCATTTACAAATAAAAGAATAGTAGGGGTGCACCGACAGATTTTTTGGGGTCAATACCAATGGCCAATTTTTAACAAGACATATCATCTGATACCGATCTGATTGCTGATACGCAGCCTGCCAGCTTGGAGAGTGGTGTCCGGCTGGTAAGTCTGTTGGGTGATGGTGGGGAAGGTGGGGCAGACCAAGGCCCCTGTGGTGAGGGAAGGAGTGGGGCTGGCACTGGGTCAGGGGCAGGCACTGCCCAGCCAGGGCAGGGTGGGGCATGGGATGGAGATGCAGCTCATCTGGGGCAGGGGGGAGGGGAGGGGAGTGTGGGGAGGCAGCTCCCACTGCTGCATGCACCCCAGGAAGTGTGGCAGATCTGTGCCAGGTGGGGCAGATCTGTGAACTGGGCAAGGGCAGACTGCTGCTGGGGCTGGGGGCAGCACTGGGCTCTTCCTGGCAGGGGGGACAATATGGACTGATATATCAGTGCACCTCTAAAGAACAGCACTCTCTTTCCCTCCTTCCTAGTTTGTAGAAGGAATAGCTTGATTAATTTATATTGGGGGGTTGTTTAGTTTTGCATGTGTGGATGTGGGGACATTGTATGTGCATGAGAGAGTATTGAGATAGAGAATGTACTAAATAAACAGCTGAAATGAAAAGATGAGGTGGCTCAGGATAGGCCCAGCTCCTGTGAAATAGATCTCCTTCTTTCATGAGCTTTCTCCTTTGACAGTCACATTGTTTTAACTGAACATAGGTGCCCTCAGCAGTCACAGATCCAGAGGGAGAAGCAGGCTCTTGGGCAGACAAGGACAAACCATGATGGGCTCAGCAGATCAGAACAAAGACCCTGTGGAGCCTTCAGCACAAAGCATCCCAATTCATATCATATTATTGCGTCTTCTGTAGATGTACCCAGCAACTATTACTAATATTATCCACTATGTATATATCACTTCACCATGTAGTCTCCCCTAGTTATATTTTACATATACATATGAAGTTTTCTGTACAGTTTTTGTCTTCAGAAATATATTAGAGTGCTTTCTTTTCCCTGGGATGTCCAGTAGGGTACATTTCATAACTGTAACGTAATAGAGAAATTTGATTCTTAAAGTCCAGTTGAGAATGGATACTGTAAGTTGCTTTAATCATGTACTATCAATTAAAAAGTGCTTCCAATTCAGCCCTCAGTACCTTAGGCTGCCAAGTGCGAAGCACTGTTAATTTAGATCACGCTCCTTAGGCAAAGGAACTCTTTAGGTGTTACAGTACCTAAGGGAGGCATTCACAAAAGTGGCTTGGATGTGGTCCAGCCTTTGTATTGTACAAGTAGATGTGAGGGCTGAATTGGAAGTATCCATAGCAAACTAGTAAGAAGCATTAGGCACAGAAGTAAGGCATAGAACTAGTAAGAAGCGTTAGGCACCTAACCTCAGTCTTGACTCAGGCCCATACAATGGACTCCTCTGCCACCTCAAGCATTCAGAGTGCCTATGGGGGCGGTACACT
Source organism: Alligator mississippiensis (assembly GCF_030867095.1). Classification (NCBI taxonomy): domain Eukaryota; kingdom Metazoa; phylum Chordata; order Crocodylia; family Alligatoridae; genus Alligator; species Alligator mississippiensis. Next base: position 91,486,369 of record NC_081824.1, read on the forward strand.
GATAGCAGCACCAAGCTCTGTGCAAAGTGCAGCAATTAGAGAGAACCAGGTGCTAAGGTTTCTGATCTGGATTGCTTCTGAGTACATATAGACACCTAAATTTAGCTTTCTAGCAAACTTTTCAGACAAGAATGGAGGCAGCTGATGATTTCAGCATCTTAAGGGCTTGTCTACTTCATGCCACCAGGCCTAGAATATCAATTTCATCCTTCTATTACACATGTAGATGGCCTCTACATACTGGAAATTTTCCCTGTGTTGGAAGAGCATGATCTAGTCTTTTATTAATGACTATTTTATCAAGGATGGTAAGTAGTGCTTCACACAGTCTAACATTTTTTACACAAATTAGACTGGGCACAGAGTTAGTAGGCAATGAAGACACTTCTGTTGACTTTAGGAGTTCAGGTTATGGTCCCAAATCAGTTAAAGACTCCTAAAACACAGTTCAGGATGTTCCTTTTTCAGTACATGCATATCTGCACCCCTCTCTTCAGAAGTGGCCTACAATAACTGCTTTTCAAATATTAGTAGATCGTGTGAAGGTTTGTACAAAACAAGACCCAAGGAACTTTAACACCAAGTTTCAAGAGCATCTTGGAAAAAAAAAAAAAAAATCTCAAAAGGAATTTAAAAACTCTCTCAAAACCCAGCAAAAGCCTGTAGTAATACCCTACCACCAGAGGTGGGCAAAATGCGGCCCAGGGGCCAGATGTGGCCTGCCAGACCATTCTATCCAGCCCGTGGGGCCCCTAAAAAATTTAGAAAATTAATATTAATTTGCCCCTGGCTACCTGTCGTGTGGCCCTCGATGCCTTGCTAAACTCAGTAAGTGGCCCTCTGACCGAAATAACTGCCCACCCCTGCACTACACTCTACTCCAGGAAAGTTAAATGCTTCACTTTGTTTAACACATTCAGAATTCTTTTTGTACATCTCCATATTCCTGGGAGAGGCTACTCAATATCTAAACTGCAAGAGAGCACCTGAATTTAAGAAACTATATTGGCTTTCCTCTGCATGTCTCTCTCTCACTCAGAATGCAGTTTTTCAAAATAAGATTAGAGGCAATATGAAGTAGAAAACAAGAATTCATCAGTATGTAATTAGAAATGGAAACCATGGTCCTTAGTAAAAACAGCTGGGGAATGGGCATCTGAGAGAAAAACTGAAATTATTTGACACCAAAGTGAGTAAATTCCTTGGGGCACTACATGCTTTTTCAAAAGCCACTGAAATCAATACTGAAAATAAAATTCTACTGATATCAGAAGTACTAGAGCAGAATTTATGGCCAGATCCAAAAAAGGGGGTTGGGGTTAGTGGTGCCGAACATCCCAACCCAGTTTCAGACGGTGGAATTCCAGAAGTGTAGCTGGGTAGTTTTGTGGCCTGATCAGTGGTAGTGCATGGGGCAGCAGGCTTGGCTTGCACCTGTTGCCACAGTTGCTATTTTTGCTCTTCTTCCCCACCTCTTTCCCCTCCCTCGTTATGCTACTATGGAATTCACAAACATCAACTGTGGTGTTTACATGGGGAGACTGATGCCTAGGGCTAGAATTTACAATATTAAGCATGCTGGGATTGGGGAGGGGAAGAAGGGAGAATGACATCTAAGAGTGCAGACAGAAGAGCAGCTGTAACTCATAACATTTTGCAGGAAGCATTCTGAGTTAATGATCCCTTGGACTAAACAGAAGTTCACTGCTGGGTCCAAACAGGAGGAAGGGTTAGGAGTCCAGCTGCTGGCTGTCATCCTGCAACCTGTCTTCACTAGTGACTGTCCCTCCTACCTCCCAAACCCAGCACTGCTTTCAGAATGGGGGGGGGGGGGTGGGGAAAGAGTGGAGGAAGTTTGTTCTAGGAGTTCCTCAACTGGTGCTGGAGGGTGGGGCAGGTGGACTGAAGTGCACACCCCTCCCCCAACTGCACTCTCAAGTGCCAGCTGAAAAAACCCCAGACTGAATTCCCTCTGTTTCCTTTCCCCACTCCCATTCTGAAAACAGCTGGGAGGCAGCACAGACACAAGTTACTGAAGACATTACGTTTTGAAATATCTTCATCTAAACCCTCATGCAATTAGGGTTCATATTTTTGTGGGATCAAGCCTTTTCAAAGTGCTTTGCAACCATGCTCTTCTCTTTGATCATGGCTGAAGAGAACTTCCAGGGACCAGATCATGTGAAAATTGTTACCTGTCTGCCTCTTAAGTTAAAGTTAACTTGGAGCCGGCAAACAGGGAAAGCAGTTTGCAGGCAGTCTGCTGGGAGCAATAGGAAGAAGGGGAAGGGGAAGGGGAAGAGAAGCCAGGCACCAGATCCTGCCCAGGGAAGGTAAGTGATCCAAGGCTGCCTGTGCCTTTAGCTGGCTGAGCCATGTGTGTGGGTTTGGGGTGTGATCTCTGAGAAGCTGGGAGAGTTGCTAGCTGAGTGACTGCTGATTGCTGAGTGATTGCTGCCTGTGCCTGGCAGAAGCCCGAACAAGGGGACCGAGCCAGTGCAGGCCCAGCAGGGTATAAAAGGAGACTCCCTAAGCAACCAGGGAGTCAGTGAACAGGGGCAGCAAACAGGGAAAGCAGTTTGCAGACACTTTGCTGGTCATTTTGCTCCCCCCCTTCCCCCTCTGAGGGAAAAGCCTTACAGTTTGGTGTGAGAAAGCAGGGAAAAAGGAACCTTTTGGGGCCAAAAGAAGTAAACAGACCAGCTTCCAAGTGAGTTCACTAGGGAAGGCATGCTTTGAAGAAGGGCAGTAAGAGACCAAGAGAAATAGCTGAAGGATGTCACAATGCCAGAGTCAATGCTACTGCCTCTGTTTGTATCCATGAGGTTTCTGTGTAGACAGGACTGCTCACCAAGGAGGCTTCCACCCAGGTCCAGGCTTGGTGCTGTGGGGACTATGGCTTGCAGGTTCTTTCCAGTGATAGCCAGGTGAGGAAGTGCCTGCGGTGTGAGCGGTGCCTCCTGGTGGTGTGTCTCAGGGAACAGGCAAGAGAGGAGGAGGTGGTGAGGCCATTCAGTGCTGAAGGAGACCTCCAGGACTGTGGAGGAAGAACTGCCAGAGATAGTGCTAGAGAAGGGAGAGGACATGGACTCCCAGGAAGGTGGAAGCTGGAAGCTTGTGACCTCTGGCAACAAGTAGAAGTCTCCATCTCTACCTGCACCAGTTTGTCTAGAAAATAGATATGGAGCCCTGGCAACAGAGGGCAAGGAGCATGTTCCATTGGTGGACGAGGATAGGCCAAGCCTCCCCATGGTGGGAAGGACCAAGATGAGTGCCACCAAGAAGAAGGGATGGTGGTGGTAGTTGGAGACTCTCTTCTGTGGGTGGGAATGGGGATCCATCTGCCGACCTGACCTGTGGTCTTGGGAAGTCAGCTGCTTGCCCAGAGTCCGGATCCAAGATATCACGGAGGTATTACAGAGACTCATCCACCCCTCTGACTGCTACCCCATACTGCTCATCCATATGGGCACTAATGATACTGCCAGGGAGATCCCGAGCAGATCAAAAGTAACAACAAGGCTCTGGGTGCAAGTGTGAAGGGGATGGGGGCTAAGGTGGTATTCTTTTCAATCCTTCTGGTCAAGGGAAGTGGCCTGGGCAGGAGTGGGTGCATCCTACAGATCAATGCCTGGCTCTGCAGATGGTGTCACCAGCAGGGCTTTGGCTTCTTTGACCACAGGATGATGTTCCAAGAAGAAGGACTACTAGAAAGAGATGGGATCCACCTGATGAGGAGAGGGAACTGTGTTTTTGTAGACAGGCTTGCTAACCTAGTGAGAAGGGCTTTAAAACTAGGTTTGCCAGGGGATGGAGACCAATGCCGTGAGGTAAATGGGGAAGCGGGAGACCTGGAAGAAGAGCAAGCATGAGGGGGAAACAGGGGAGGTGTTCTCATTCTTCCTGAGAAAATCAGGGCAGTCAACTAGTTAGCTTAGGTGCCTCTACACAAATGTACAGAGCCTGGGAAACAAGCAGGAAGAATTGGAAGTCCTTGCACAAATCGCAGAACTATGTTGTGATTGAAATAACAGAGATTTGGCGGGAAAGCTCACATGACTGGAACACTCTGTCATGAATGGGTATAAACTGTTCAGGAAGGATAGGTAGGGGAGAAGAGGAGGAGGAGTTGCACTTTATGTAAAAGCACCATATGATTGCTCAGAGCTCGAGTATGAAACTGGAAATAGGCCTGTCAAAAATCTCTGGGTTAGGATCAGAGAAGAGAACAACAAGAGCGATGTCATGGCCGGGGTCTGCTATAGACCACCAGACCAGAAGGAAGTGGTAGATGAGGTTTTCTTCAAACAGCTAATGGAAGTTTCCAAATCACAGGCCCTGGTTCTCATGGGGGTGGGGAGGGGAGACTTCAAGCACCCTAACATCTGCTGGGAGGGCAATACAGCAGTGCACAGATCATCCGGGGAATTTTTGGAGAGTTTTGGGGACAACTTCCTTGTGCAAGTGCTGGAGCATCCAAGTAGGGGCCATGCTTTTTTTGACCTGCTGCTCACAAACAGGGACGAACTGGTGGGAAATGTACTAACAGACAGCAATTTGGGCAGCAACCACAAGATGATAGAGTTCAGGATTCTGAGGAAAGGAAGGATGGAGAGCATCAGAGTAAGGACCCTAGACTTCAGAAAAGCAGACTTTGACTTGCTAAGGGAACTCATGGGCAGGATCCCCAGGGAAGCCAGATTGAGGGGGAGAGGAGTCCAAGAGAGTTAGCTGTACTTCAAAGAAGCTTTACTGAAAGTGCAGGAACAAACCATCCCGATACACAGGAAGACTAGAAAGAATGGCAGAAGAGCAGCTTGGTTTACCAGGGAACTCTTCAGTAAATTAAATCACAAAAAGGAAGCTTAAAGGAAGTGGAAACTTCGACAAACGACTAGGGAGGAATGTTAGCATATTACTTGGGTATGCAGGGATGAAGTCAAGAAGGCCAAAATGCAATTGGAGTTGCAGCTAGCAAGGGACATGAAAGGTAACAAGAAGGGTTTCTACAAGTCGGTCAGCAACAAGAGGCAGATCAGAGAAACTGTAGGTCCCTTACAGAATGGAGGAGGCAACCTTGTGACAGAGGATGCAGAAAAAGCTTAAGTGCTTAATGCCTATTTTGCCTCAGTCTTCACAGGTAAGGTCAGCTCCCAGACTACACTTGGCAGCACAGTTTGGGGAGGAGGTGAGCTGCCAACAGTGGTGAAAGAACAGGTTAGGGATTATTTAGAAAAACTGGACATATACAAGTCCATGGGACCAGATGGGTTGCACCTGCAGGTGCTGAGAGAGTTGGTTGAAATGACTGCAGAGCCACTGGCCATCATCTTTGAAAACTCGTGGCTATCAGGAGAGGTCCTAGATGATTGAAAAAGGGCAAACAGTGCCCATATTTAAGAAAGAAAGAGGAGGATCCAGGGAGCTACAGACCAGTCAGCCTCACCTCAATCCCTGGAAAAGTCATGGAACAGGTCCTCAAGGAATCCATTTCTAAGCACTTGGAGAAGAAAGCGATTAGGAACAGTCAGCATGGATTCAAAGGCAAGTCATGCTGACCAACCTGATTGCCTGCTTTGATGAGATGACTGGCTCTGTGTATGCAGGGAGACCAGTGGATGTGATATACCATGATTTTAGCAAAGCTGTTGATAGTCTTCTACAACATCCTTGCAGGCAAGATAAAGAAGTACAGGTTGGATGAGTGGCCAGTACGGTGGATAGAAAACTGGCTGGATCATAGGGTTCAGAGGGCAGTAATCAATGGCTTCATGTCTATTTGGTACCTGGTATCAAGTGGAGTGCTCCTTGATGCCATTTTTTTTTTTAATATCTTCATCAATGACCTGGAAGACGGCATAGAGGGCATCCTCAGCAAGTCTGAAGATGACACCAAGCTGGGGAGAGTAGTAGATAGACTGAAGGGTAGGGCTAGGATTCAGAGTGACCTAGACAAACTGGAGGATTGGGCCAAAAGGAATCTCATGAGGTTCAACATGGACAAGTGCGAAGTCCTGCTCTTAAGACAGTAGAATCCCATGCCCTGGTACAGGCTGGGGGCTTACTGGCTGGGCAGCAGCTCTACGGAAAAGGACCTGGGGGTTACAGTGGACAATAAGCTGAATATGACCCAACAGCGTGCCCTTGTTGCCAAGAAGGCTAACAGGATACTGAGCTGCACTGGTAGGTGTGCTTCCAGCAGGAGAAAGGAAGTGATTATTCTCCTCTATTCAACACTGGTGAGGCCACATCTGGAGTAGTGTTCAGTTTTGGGCACCCCACTACAGAAAGAATGTAGACAAACTGGAGAGAGTCCAGTGGAGAGTAACAAAAATGGTGACGGGGCTGGGGCACATAACCTTCGAGGAGATGCAGAGTGAACTGGCTTATTGAATCTGGAGAAGAGAAGACTGAGGGGATTTAATACCAGCCTTCAAATTACCTGAAGAGTAGGTGCAAAGAGGATGAAGCTAAACTGTTCTCAGTGGTGGCAGATGAGAAAAAAGGAGCAAATCTCAAGTTGCAGCACAGGAAGTTTACGTTAGATATTAGGAAGACTTTTTGTTACTAGAAGGGTAGTAAAACACTGGAACAGGTCACCCAGAGAGATGGTAGAATCTCCATCCTTGGACGTTAAGACCTGGTTAGACAGAGCCTTGGTTGGGATGATCTAGTTGGGGATGGTCTTGCTTTGAGCAGGGGGTTGGACTACCACTTCTCCCAGATTTCGGCTGTTTTTAGGTACCTATCAGCAGTACCATCAAGAAAAACATGGCATCCACTTCACATTCCCTAGCTCTCAAAACAGACAGTACAAGAATATTAGCGTGGCACAGCATATTCTTTGATAATCTCTGCTGAACTTCAGGGTTTAGTTCAAGCATCATTTGAGTGTGTCTTGGCTTACAGCATGGTCAGAATTTGCCTAGGTGCTACAGGCCACAAGCGTAGAACTCTACCAGCAACTATTCAAAAACTCCCTGTTCTTGACTTCCAGCCCTTCTGTGCCCAGTTCCTGTCTCTACTGCTGTAACAAGAGCCAAGCAAAGATAGAATGACAAGTAGTAAGCAGAGAGATTCCTCAAAATGCTCTTTTCAAGGAAGAGAAAGCTTTTACATGGACTGCTAAATTCTCTCTTACAGGAGCTCCAACTCAATCTTGTATGTTGCACAAGAGCACTTTAAATAACCAGCCAACAGCCATGGCAGACAGCCAACAGCCATGGTGTCCCAGACTTCTGTTTATATTATCTGGTTTTTCATATGAAAGTGCTTTAATATTAGATGTATGAAACTAATTTCAGGGATCAAACTTATATGGCTGAGTATGGAAGAAAAGTTAACTTCCAAGCTTGGATCATTATAGTCATTTCCATTTCTTAAGAGTTTACCCAGGCCTCTGAAATTAAACATTGTATTTAACGCTTCATGGAGTGTACTGCAGAAAATTCAAGTCTTAACATCCGATTGAAAAAGATCTCCCTCTATTCTTTTATGGGGTCACCCTCTAAAGATAATAAAGGAATCTCAGGTATCTGGAAAAAAAGGATATAGCTACAATAAAAGCCATCATTAAGGATGCTAGTCTTTCACCTTTTGCTTATATATGTGATAAGTTTCAATTATGTAATGAACAGGAGATATGCTACAATAAAACCTTCTGCTTGGCTGAATAAAACATATGGGAATTTATGGAATAATTTATCACATACAAATTTGGCAAGATGTGTATTCCGTTCTAAGGATAAATTCTCACTTTGTCCATAATACATACAAATGTTTTAATAAATTATTATATCCAATAGATGTTATCATTAAAGTAAATGGGAAAAGGATTTACAGATATTGTTTACAGTTGAGAAATGGGATACTATCCTGAAATCACTTTGTAAAACTTCAGTTGAGGCTGTCTTAAATAGGTTTTATTGGACCCCAAAAAGGTTCTTTTAAACAGGCTTGGATTACTATTGCTGGAGATATGGAAACCAGGCTGGGTCTCTTAGTCATGTTTTATTCTTTTGTTCCAAAATTACTAGTTTTTGGCTTAGCATGTGTAGCACTTTCTAAGATGCTTAAAATTAACGTGGTACTATTGCCAAATTTATACATATTGGTATTATGGATTCATTACCATTGCCTATGCCCATGAAAAAAAATGGCTAGTTATAATATTTTTCATTCCTCCAATCCACCCACCCCATCCTTCAGCCCTGGCTGGGGAATTCCCAAAAGAAGCTCCTTCTGCTCCCTTCCCATTCTGAAACAGCGAAGGGGCTAGGAGGGAGGAGGGCAGTTCCTGGAGGAAACTGGCTGCAGGCTGGCAGCCAGCAGCTGGATAAGCCAATATCTCCAGGCTCAACAGCGTACTTCTGCTGGGTCCAGGGGATCATTGCAACTAATGATGCTTCCTGTAAAGCGCCATGAGTTACAATGGGGAGTTACACTTCTGTCTCTGCCCATAGAGTGGGATCTGCCATTTTTAACATGCTTTAAGTTAACGTTAGATGGATTTGTACTAACATAAAGTGCTGTTAGAGCACTTTATTAAATGTCTGTGCCAGATCCCACTGATGGTTAACTTAGAGCATGATTGCTGCCATCCCAGGTGGCATTGCACAAGGCTGTGTTCTAGCTTTGGGCAGAGCTCCTGTGCTCTGCCAAAACAGTGGGCCGGCTCTGCCCCACAGCAGTCATTAACCCAAGCCGGTGACAGCCTCTGATCCTAGCCCTGTGTACAGCCTTGTGGGAGGGGGCAGGGGAACAATGGGGTTTTTTGTCCTTGTAGCTGCCCTGGTAGCCTGGTAGGGGTGGGGATCCTGTGGGGGAAGGAGGATGGGTCTCTCCCAGCAGCTACCCTAGCTGGGCTGGGACCCCCCCCCCTGCTTAGCTGGGGAGGGCTGCAGATTCCCCTCCCCACCCTCCCCCCACCACAGCAGCAGTGCCTGTCCAGGGCTGCTGAGTGTGGGGAGAGACCCCGGAGCCCTTCCCTACAGCAGCCCTGGCTGGGCCACTGTAGCTGTCAAGAGGCTGGGGGGAGGGAGCCCCCGCTACTTGGACCTGGCCTGCCCTGCCCCACACACCAACCAGCAAAGGGGGGGGGGGGAGGAGGGGGGACTCACAGCAGGAGGCTCTATTTCCTTCCTTTTCCTGCCAGCTGCTGCTGACAGATGCCAGCTGGCTGGGGGGGGGCAGGGCTGGGGGGGGCTACTCTGGCAGTCTCCTCCTTGGAGGCATATGAGAGTGCCCCCAGCACCAAACAGTGAACCTCTGTTCAGTTGGCTCCCACTAACTTATCACGCTTTACTCAAAGCATGATAAGTTAGTGTGCTTCTACCAGGGCCTTTTTTAACATCTGTACTTAGCCTAAGATGTGTTCCTGTAAAAGAAAATGTAATATGCATCCCCTGCTTCCAAGCTAACTGGGCAAATAGTGGAAACTTAAATAGTTGTGAAAAGCTCTGGAGATCAGTCCTTCACTGAAAGTGTGTGTGGTGTGGGGGGTGGGGGGGTGGTCAGGAAGAGAAGAAGGGGGAGGCAGCAGAGAGAGAAAGACCTCACAATAATCAACTGCAGTTTAAATCACAGTTTCCACTGAACTTACAGGAGAGGATGGTAGTCCACACTAGACCCCAAATCCTGTGACTATAAAACAGTTTAAAAGGTTGGCTTTCATCACCTAAAAATAATTTGGTTCTTTATTACCACTAATAGGATCCTGAGATCAATGGACTACAGCAGTATTTCTCAACTCGTCATGACCTACAGGTGGGTCAAAAGAATATATGGAAGGGTTGTGAGGAAACTTTAAAAACGGATTCTCCTTCAAAGGAGAAAAATGTGGGAATGCATGGCTTTTCCCTTGTAGGCTGGCAGAGCTTCGGCCTGCAAGGGGCTGCTTAGGGCCCCCCGTTCCCTACACACACACCCTCTGCCTCACACACTGAGGGGGTGGGGGACAGCGGATCAGGAGTGACAGGTATTGGGTTAAGACTGGCCACTGATGTTCACAAACGGGTCCTGGTACAAAAAAGGTTGAGAACCACTGGACTAGAAAAATAAACATATAAATTTGTCATTTTGGCTTTGCTATTTCACAATGTGAATTCAAAGTAAAGAGAAGACAGTTCTCTGCTGCAAATGAAATACTTAAATTACTGAAATGATCTTACAACCTCTAGGTACTAGTCTTGTCAAAATATAGGATTGCTGAACTGGAACTCCCTTCCCCCCACCCCAAAACTGACAGAAGCATGTGGCTACTCCACTTTGTTCTGCGGTTTATTGGTACTACAATGAGAATGCTAGTCGTCAGCTGCAGAACAGCTGCTTTTCTTAAAGAGTTATTGGAAACCTGGTCCCACTGCAGGATTGCATTACTACTGTTGATACTTCTCATTCATTGCCAACCTGACATCTCATTATGTTACTTCTCTAGTACTGGGGCCTATCCTTACAATTAAATGCAATACTAACTTGTAGGATACAAACTGCTATCCTTTGATGGGACTACAGTCAAAATATTTAAATTTTTTCTACCATGAACATTTATTGAGTTAGACATGTGAAGTACACATAATGCAATTTATAATTGCAATGTTTTGGAAGTATCCACTACAAACCAACACAAAACCTTAGTTCCCCATTCCTGCATTTCATCTTATGATAATACTGTTTGGCTTCTGCTCATGAAAAAAAAAATTAAAGTCCTTCAGCAGAACAATACACTGTCAGGACACAAGATGACACATAGGATAGAGAGATGCACAGAGCCACATCTACATCCAGTGGCAGCTAACAAAAGGAGTTCTGTTGCAGAGCTTGAATTTCCATTGACTTCAACAATCCTTCATTAATAAGAATTACCTAATCTTATGCCAAATTCAGTCTGCCCCAGTTTCTTTAAGATAAATGCTTCATGTTGTTTACTAAAATATGAGATGGAGAACTAGTATTAAAAAATCTGAACCAACCTTTCTTGCATACACCTTTCTTGCAAGAACAATTTACCTGCAATGTATACAAGGGTTGAGGATTAAAATCAAAGTACTGAACTGCACCAAAAGCTCTCAAAAACATTCACTATCTTGTAGTAAAACCCATTTGTTCAGGAAGTTTGTCATGCCCAGAGGCCATGAAAAGCTTCCCTGTGTTTACGCAGGGATAGGTTTGTGGGATGGGGCCCAAAGCAAACATATCATATACCAATCTCATAGACTTCAATGGGAATTCTGAACAAAGAGGACTTTGAGGATCCAAGCCCTACAGCTACCTGGCTTCTATCTTTATCTTGAGAGGCACATTTTAGTATACAATGATTGTTGGCAATTTTACCATGAGGCTTGGTTAACTTTTAATTTAAAGTACTTAGTAGAGCATAGGGAACACCAGGTGTGCAAAGAAATTGGAAAACCATCACGAGACAACTCACAAAACAGCTAACTCCTTTCAAGCACTGCTTTGACAGTTCAAGGCCTTCACAGTAGACACTATATTTGTGCTATTCACTTTGCCCCAGGCATAAAGAAATTCACAGTGCTACTGGCAAAGTGTCTGCCATTTAGCAACCCTCTAAAAATACGAGTATTACTTTATTTAGGTTAATAAATACATTAGAACACAGTTTCACTGAGATATGTGCATTTTAAGAATCAGATTGTTTATTGGTAGATGGAACAAAGGAGAGAGAACATGCCAAATGCTTCTGGATTTGGCAATATTGATTTAGCTGTTCTGTCTATATTGCGAAATTCTCCTTAAAAGATTGTTTATGAAAAAACATATTAAAGATCTGAGCACGTTGGTGTTTTCTAAAGAATGGAGGGGAAGACAGAGCTCCTCCTCTAAACTGTTTACAATCCAAAGTTCCTATAGCAAAACTCCTACTTTTTCACCAGTCCAAGGAAGAGCCAGCATCATACCCAACTTCATTTTGACACCTGCCTCTGGACAAAATTTATTATTGAAACAAAACTCACATGAAACAAAGCTATTCCCTTAAGTAGGGCAGACTGCACTGGCCAGAGACCGTTTTTTTTTAGTAACTCTTGAGAGTCTGGCCACCAGAAGCTGTTCCCAATTCTGATGAAACATTCTTCTATATCAAGGGTGAGCAATTATTTCAGGTGGAGGGGCGCTTACCCAGTTTTGGCAGGCTAGCCCCGCCCCTTGACAGGTGCCCCGGCCCCTGGTCACCATCTAGGGACCAATGTCCCTATGTCTTGGGACCAATGTCCCAGGGCCAGCACTGGTGGGGCCCGAAGTGGGGCCCAAAGCAGGGCACAGGCTGGCAGGGGTCTGTGGAGCCGGGCTGGGCTGCACCAGCAGGGAGAGGGGGGAGTTGACCCAGTTCCACAGAGCCCCTACTGGCTGGGACCCCACACTCCTGCCACCCTGCTCTGGGCCCTGCCAGCACTGGCCCCGAGGCACTGGTGCGGGCCCTGTGCTCCCACTGGCTGCCTGCCCACTCACACCCAGTGCCCCCCAGCCCCGTGGTACAGGTAGGGGACAGCACACAGCCCTGACCTCCTACTCGCCAGCAGGGAAGAAGCTGGTGCTGAGCGCGGGGAAAAGCGGCCCCTTGCACACCCCATGGCTGGTACTCCCTGCTGCAGGCACTCACAGCCCATGCGGGACTGTCTGGAGCAGGCACAGGGAGTCCCATGCGGGCTGCAAATGGCTACAGCGCAGGGCGCTAGCCATGGGGCGAGCAAGGGGACGCTTTTCCCCGTGCTCAGCACCAGTTTGTAACCCAGCCCCACTGCCAGCCTGGGTTCCAAGCTGGGTCCGGGCTCAGCTGGCAGCGGCATCTGTGGCCCTCCCCCCTTGCCATGCCAGGCAGTGTTAGCTGCTGCTGCCCACCTGGAGCTCATGCACTGGGCAGCCCAGAGGCGGTGCTGGCAAACGCTGCTCAGCGTGGCAAGCGGGGGACCGCAGCTGTTGTCGCCATGCACAGCCCCGATGGGCGAGCCCAGAGCCGGCGCGGGGCCCAGGGTGACAGCAGGGCCGGGTTACAAGGTGGCGCTGTGCGTTGGGGGGGGGAGGAGGGGAAGCAGCCCCTCCCCACCCCAAGCCCAGTGTCCCGCGCTGAAGCCATTCGCAGCCAGCCTGGGGCTGCCTATGACTGCTCCGGACAGCCCTGTGTGGCTTGTGAGTGGCTGCAGTGCAGGGCACTGGCCATGGGGCGGGGGAGGGACCGCTTTCCTCTGCGCCAGGAAGGAGCCCAAGGAAAAGTTGAGCGTAGGAAAAAGCAGCCCCTCCCCTGCCCCATGGCCAGCGGCCCACGCTGCAGCCACTCGCAGCCCATGCGGGGCTGTCCAGTGCAGACATAGGCAACCCCAGGCCGGCTGCGAGCCACTTTCCCCCCCACCTGCACTCAGCTTTTTCCTGGGCCACTTTTCCTTAGGCTCCTCCCCTGCCTGGCCCCCCCCCGTTCCCCCTTACCTGAGGTTCCAGCACGGAGCAGCCACGTGCTCCCAGGCCAGAAGCCCCATCTGGGGCTTCTGCCTGCCGGGTGGGGTCAGGCAGGCCCAGCTGTTGTAGGAGCCTGCTGGGCTTCCCCTGGGTCCTACTGCCCTTGGTTCCTGCCATTTTTTACAGGAACCAAGGGCAGATGAATATTCATTTTCTAAATTTTTTAGGGGCCCTGCAGGCTGGATAGAATGGCCTTACAGACTGGATCCGGCCCGCGGGCCGCATTTTGCCCACCCCTGCTCTACATTACCTAATAAAGATTTTGTTCATCAAATTAGCTCTTCATGTCCTCCTCAGTTTCCCTTGCTATAGTTTTCATTGGGCCCATAGAAATCCAGCCTAGGACACCTTCCCTTAAAAGACAAGTTTTATAGAACACTTGAAACTATCATACTCTCCTCAATAATTTTCCTTCATCAGTGATGCATCTAGGGCCAGATACAAAGTAAAGATTTAAGGAATCCATAACCCCATGGTAAGTACCTAAAATCTCTGCACAATGCACGGGCACAATAAAATGCCTCCAAATAGAATTCATGATGGCACACTAAAGTGGTCATGGGAGGGAAAAACAAAAACAAAGAAACACTCAAGCTAATCAACAGGAAATGCCAAAGAAAGGGCTATGCCAGAAACCAAGTTGCTGGGGGAAGAAAGAAAGAGGATGCATAATCTAGTAGGTGTGCTCATAAAATGCATAACACACCCCAAAAATATTGACTTCAGCATGAAGCAGAGGGGTTACTTCTATTTAAAAAGGACCATTTAAAGAACAGCCTACTGTTTCTAATTTTAATTTAGGCGTGGAATACTGAAACAGAGAGGACAAACAGTACTCCCCGAAGTTGGAAACATCAATAACCTCCTCAGTTGGAGGGGGTACAAGTTTGAAACCCCTACTTTCTGGAAGACATTACAAACTGACAGGCTAGATTTAAAGTGGGTTTAGTGGGAAGAGGTGGGTTTAGTGGGAAGCAGTCTCTAGCCAGGAAAGCTGTCTTATTGTGTAGAGAAGAACATGGGATCCATAGTGCCAGACAGAACAAGCAAGAAGACATGTGACTAATCCAAAAGGAGGACACTTCCCAAGGTAAGGATTTTCTCATTCCCAGTTCTACCTCATGCATTTTGCATCACAATCACTGCATAAAATGCAGCGTAGGGAGTACAGACCAGATCATAAGACCTCCCTGTCTCCCAATTTCTGGAAGTGAATGCTGGACAAAATTGAGAATAGTGCAAGTAATGAAGCCATCCATCATAAAGCAGTCATGGGAGCAGAATCCATAACTCAAGATGCCTTCTTCCCAGGGAAGTTCCCTAATGACTACAATACAAGCTTCTTGTGCCCTCCCTGGTCCAGTGAAGTTTTTTTTTCCCCTCCTCTGTAGAATAGTATAAACTTAATTAGTAGGGACAGAGTGTATACCCACCAGACTAGTCTATAGATCAGTGGTTAAGACACTCCCCTAGGAAGTCAGAGATGTGGATGTGAAGCTCCCTTCTTGGCTAACAAAGAAATTGAACTGCTGAGGGAATGCTCTAACCACTGAGCAGCAGATAAAGAGGTGGGAACTGACACCACCAACTTCCATGTTAAATGTAACCAGCACATCTGTATTTTACAAGAAGCCCAATCTTACTGATGGTTGACTTGTATGCAGGAACCTTCCAGACTGGGCCCCTCAGGAAACTTAGACAAAAGAATGTCTAGTTTATGGATTTCAACTGGGCTTAGGCTTGAGGTAGGTCCCAAACTCTTCAGGTTTAGGGCTACTGTGGATCTAGGAATATTTGCAACTCAACAAGACATTATGGAGACTACGTACCTTCAAGGGAAAATGAATCAGTTTTCTGAATTGCAATTCTGGACTTGGGTTTCTAAATCCTACCTGACTTTTATAAAGCTAGATTTAACCACAACCTAGGCGCCCGTATTAGTTATATGTCCCTCAGATGGAATTTAGGCAACAAAGTTGAATACAGGCAGTCCTCGACTTACAACGTTTCAAGTTACAACATTTCACACTTACAACATTTCTAAATTGACACCGTTTCAACTTTATGACATCAATTTCGACTTTACAACGCTTGATCCGATGCAACACCATGCCAGTGAACAAGTTCACTGTGTCGCTCATCCCCCTGGAGAACATCTGTTCAAACTTGCTTGGACACTTTCTTTAAGAAAGCAGACAAGACTCCAGAAAAATCTGCAGCCAAGAACCCTTCAAAAAATTCAACTGAGCCCTTCGAAATGTCCAGCAAAGTCACCTCCAAGAAGTCCTTCCAAATCCAATATGATTGCTATTTACAATATAAATACATTAATGTAGCTATATTACTCATCTACACTTGATCAAGTACAGCATTCTGGGGTATTTTTGGTGAAAACAGGGTATTGTGTGTTGGTCCAGGAACCAATCCCCCATTTATAACATTGTTTCTTATGAGAAAACTGGTTCCGAGTTACAACATTTCAACTTAAGGTGTGATTTTCAGGAACCAATTGTGTCATAAATCCGAAGACTGCCTGTATTACAATCCTGAAAATCCCTGCTCAATTGCTCCCTAGCTTTTGGGGTGCCAAAATTCCATTTTACATTTAAAACAGTCGTTGTACAAAATATATAAGCAGTCATAGGAGCAGAGATCAGAACCTAGGCCCCTTATCTTGTGGAAGTGATTTCCTCATTGGGCTAGAATGAGTCTCTCTTGCTCCCCCCCCCCCCCCCCCCCCCCCGACACAGAATTACTTTGTACAAGGTGAAACAACTTTAACAAGAGGAGCAGAAGTGCATCCAACCCCATACCAGCCTATAACTAAGCAGGTAGGCCACGCATCCAGGAAGTAAGGGACATGGGTTTTACATTCCCTCAGAAACTGTAAGGAATGAGACCTGGGTCTCCCAGCTCCTGGGTAATTGGCCGAAGCACTAGGCCTGCTTACAGATGTCAAAAAACAAACGAACAAAAACAGCACTTTACTTTCAGCTCAGCATGCCCACGCACTGAGCACAGCCCATGCCCAGAAGAGGCATTGCATTATGGTGGACCCAGCTCACCCAACATTTGTACAGATTGCTTGCAGGGCTTTTGGGCCCTTTTATCCAATAGTTGAGTGAACAGTTTCACTGAGATGCTTGTATTTTAAAAGTCAAATTGAATGACTGAATCAGCTATTAGATAAAAATGCCGAAAAGCTGAAGCATATGATCTATACAGACATTGGGGAGCGGGGTCCAACTAATGTGCTTCCTCTTCTAGTAAAGCGCAGTTTTGGGTTTTTTTCCACATCCATCAGTGGCGTAGGTGATTATACGATGGGGCACCAGCTATAGGTGAAAACAATATATCGGTTGGCTATTGGATTGGCACCAATAAAAGGAGAAATGACATTATCATCTACCAGCTTTTTCGGTCGTTACAGCTGACAATTATGGCTGCATGTCTGAAGCATCATGGTGAGCATAGTCTGGTCCCCAGGCCTTGCCATCAGCCTGAGAGTACAGATTCCAGTGAGCAGCAGGACAGAGAGGGGGTGCCAGGGAGCGGTCATAGGGTGCCACACTAAGCAACAAAGGGATTGTTACTAGCTCTTCCTGCTGCTACTGCTGCCGCTGCCAGGGCAATACTATGCATGCAGCAGAGGCCTGCCTGACCACCACAACTGCCATGGAGATGTTGGGCAGGACATTCCACTGGGAACCTTTGCAAATGTGACTTCTTCCTGGCACCCGCGGGAGCTTGGCTACATGGGGCCCACAGGCTCTGAGGCAGCAGCATGCTCTGGGGCTACAAACACAGCCAGTGTCACTGTCTGCACAAGGGTCCACCCTGCCATCCAGGATGGTGGCATGGGCTGCACAGGGAGCAGGGCTGTGGATAGGAGTCATGGGCAAGGGGGGGGAGGGGGGGACTAATATAATTAGTTACCAAAACAAATGGGTAG
This sequence comes from Alligator mississippiensis, assembly GCF_030867095.1. NCBI lineage: Eukaryota > Metazoa > Chordata > Crocodylia > Alligatoridae > Alligator > Alligator mississippiensis. The sequence continues at coordinate 91,503,791 of NC_081824.1, forward strand.
TTGAGGATACTGATTTATTTACTCCATAATCCTAGAAGTTTCACCTCCCTGCCCCACTTGAAAAGGTAAGTAGTTTGTTTCGACTTGAGTACTGTTTTAAGAACAAACTAGAGTTGCGTTTTTTAATCAAGGCATGGTTTTATGCAGCTTATAATGTTATATGGATTAACAAATAAAATGAACACACTCATACCAAAGTCCACATATACACGTGCCCCTGTTTTTTTCCTACTAGTGCCAGAAGAAGCTTATAATTTTGTATCCTAATATAATGATGCACACTTTAGGCATACCCATGATGTGGTATTCAGGTTAGACTGCTTCCAGTACCTGTGCAATTTCCATGCTGAAACCACACTGTACACATATCCTATCGTTATTTTGCACTGTTAGCTTCTGGAGACCCTGGAAACCATTATACTACACAGGAAAAGAGAGCCTGGTTCCCAAGTGCTTACAACCTAAATAAACAAACCCTTCCTCTCCCCTCCCAAAAATTAATAGGAAAATTTACAATTCTTTTCTTGAGCTTCAGAAAAAGAAATACCCAATCTGCTGGATCAGGTTCAACTTGGAGACCTTTTCCTACAAGAAAATCTACCTTCTGCAAAATTAAAACTATCGCATTACATTCTCCTCTGTAACAAAGTCTATTCTCTTCATTACAGACACACAAAGTTTGACACTGCATCTCCAACTGCCACACTTGCTAAAGTACTTCCCTAAAGCACACTTTCTAAACCACTTCAAGATGTGACACCATACAGCGGTGTGCCAGGCCCCAACAGCAACAGGTCCACCCGTATGAAAGCCCTTTATATTTTGCTTGCATCGCTGGAAACCTTCTCACTTGGAAATATGCCACCTAACTCCCATTACTCAATGGCAAGAAGCCAGAAGTCTGGAAGCGAGATTTATCAATGATACTTTTTATGACACTTCCACGTGGTTCCAAGATTCAACATTGGGCAAGAACAGTTATTTGCCTATAAAGCGGCCAGCAACTCAGACGGACACGACGCTTTAAAATAAGAGCCGATAGCCTAGGGAAAACTTGTAAAACACTTAGTTGGAGGCAGGGAGGGAAAGAGATGCTTGCTTTCACTTTGATTTTTCCCTTGTTTCAAGAAGGGGGGAAAAATCATGGAACAAGGCAATCGATTTAAGAATCCATCTACTCTTGCTACTTATTTCTTGGTCTTTAGGGTGGAGAGAGAGAAGCAAAGCAGGCAGGTGAGGGTTATTGAAGCCAGGGGAGAAGGACCTGGCCCATCAATGGGTTCTTGTGCAGACACCGCTGCTCTCCGGAGCCCCGCGCCGAGCGCAGCCCGTGGAGCGGCCGCCCCGCAGCTCCAGGCGCGGAACGCTGCGCGCCGCCCACTGTGCGGTCTCGGGGCCCCGAACGGCCCCGGCCCCGGCCCCGGCCCCACCGCGCCGCCCATCCCAGGCGCGAGGCGGCGGCGGCGGGCGCGGGCCGCCCTGGGGCTAATCTTCCCGCGGGAGCGGGCTCCCCACGCCGCCGCCTACCTGCCGCCGGGCTGGGCGAGGGGCGCCTGCTGCTTCGCGACTCCGCTCCGACTGCAAGAGCGCTCACTCGCCGCCTCCGCCGCCTGGCACCCGAGGGGCAACGCCGGCCGCCGGGTCCCGCAGGCTCCGGGGCTGCCCCCGCCAAACTTTCCCGGCCACCGGGCAGCTGCTCCGCTGCGCTGCCGCCGCCCCGGGAAAGCCCGGCCCGCCGTTCGCACGCAAATAGGCACGGAGCCGGAGGGTGGCTGCGGGCGGCGCCGCCCCGAGCGCGCAGGCGCTTCCTGCGGGGCCCGGCGCGGCCGGACGGCGGAGACACTGAGGGCGTGGGGAGAGAGACGGCTCCGCAGGGCGGGACGCGGCCGCCCAGCGCTGCTCGTCCCTGCCCAGAGAGCTCACTTCAGACTCCTCGGATGTGGCAGGCTTGGATCCCTGAACCGCCCAAGCTTCAAGTCAGCGTCAGCCTTGTTACAGAGGCAGCGCTGAGGGGCCTCGCTTGAGCTGTGGCCCCTTGTCACCCGCCTGCTTCCTTCTAAGAGCAGTCCCCAGGTGTGAACAACCTGCTCTCCCTTTTTTAATAGGCTTCATGTTCCGCTAGATAAGCCAGGATTTCTGTTCCCGGCTCCCGGTAGCTCTAGCTCCTGTTTTGCAGCCCTGCAGACTGGTTTTAACTCGAGCTAAAAAACCTTACCTCAAGGGTGGAAATGTGAACTCTGGGGAAGAGACTCCAGAGTGGAAATAACTTCCGAGTGAAGCGCTGGAGGCAACTGGGGGGGATGCTCAAAAAGGCTAGATTGACTTCTATGAATCTAAAAAAGCAGTTGTTTGTTTCATTCTAATGACTACAGGACTAATGAAGCGACAGATTTTACTTAATCATGTTGTATTTTTTTAGTATGTGCTCTATGATACAGCGAATAAAGGCACGTTTCCAGTAAAGAGAGAGAGAGATGGTTTTTGCTTCAGTTGCAAACTGGATAACACAGCTCTAGGCCTCTAACATTATTAAGATTTTAGTTTCTTTTTAATTGGAGAAAAACGTTCATTACATTTTATATGTTGATGCACCACACCACCTATACCTCCCCTTTTCCAAATCCTAGATCTTCCCATGAACATATCAACCCTCTTTTTCTACACGTGTCTCTCTAAGACAGTAGTTTCAAGCCTTGTAGACCCAAGGTACTCCTCACTGGACTCCAGGCAGCCCTGAGAAAATGCCAGCTCTTAGCTTTCTCTCATTTTTTGACTGCCAAGAAATAATAGAGCAATTTTTCTGTTGCCAAGGCCTCAGAAAGACTGTAAGAGATCAGAAATAGTTTTAATGCTACGGATTCTTATTTGAAATCTCTGCATTTATCGTGAGTGACATTTACACTCCTAATAGCGCTAACACTTTATGGAAACTGTGACACCCTTGAAAGGATCTCAAGGCACTCTAGCATGCTGCATCACTCTGGTTGAGAATCACAGGCTTAGCCAAAGAGCTCATTTCATAAACTCTCTTAATTTAGAAATGATATAAAATATCAATCCTCTTTTTCTGCATGTTTCTATCTAGGCACTAATATATGTTCCTCAATAATGCAAAAGATACTGGGTGAGTATCTCTTGCCTTTTTAAAGCACAAAATCCAAACAAGAATTATATTTCCATTATGCCGCCACCTGAAGTTATATTCTCTGGAACTATTCATTTCTAAATAAACAAAAAACTAATTTCCTTCTTTTTCCCCCCAAATTACCCAGCATGTATATTCCCTTTGAAATGCACCACAAACATTTTATCTTTCTGTATTGCATGATTGTGGTGTCTCTATTTATACATAATCTTTAATGATCTCATTTCAGAACAAATGTCTCACATAAAATATAATTAAAAGTATTATTCCTGGGTTGGACATATCTCTTTTAGTATGGTACCCATAAATTCGTTCTTTCTTGCCTTTTTATGCTTTGGAGACATGTATTTTAGTAATTAAAGTAGACAGGCTTGTAATTCCAAGTTACTACTATAAGATATCTTACTATAAGTAAGATAATAGAATACTAAATGCACAGGCACTGCAAATGCAAATGCACAGTTAGCTATGACTGTGAGTTACGCCATTTTAAATATCATGTCTGGGGAATCTCACTTCTTTCTACTGTGTAATATATATTGGCCAGCTGTGAGGATCAAGGCTTAATTTGGCAAGTTACAACATGGGGTCAGACTGCTATGCTTACATGAAGAAAGAAAGAGAAGGAACACGTTCCTCTATCATGAATTTTAAATTGTAGAATCAGGGCATATGTCAACAACATTTTGGTCCATTTTCCCTGGCTGCTTCATCTTATTAGATCTAAAATCTAAATTTGTCAGGGAAAAGGACACATGAACTTTTTAAGTAATTTTCCTAAAATCTGAAGAGCAAATTGCCAGAATGATGATTCAACAGCAGTCATACATTACATAAATCCAAAACCAAGAGGCTTGATATAGTCCTTACTTCCTTGCCTGGAAAAATGTGCGTATCTTGTAAGTCTACTGAGGCTTTTATAATTTCTTAATGACTTAGAAACATTCAGAGAGTGCCTTTTTAAATACCAACTTTTAGATTTCCTTTGTATTCGTCATTTTAGGAAGACCATTTATTTGAGAGATTTCTACATGATTAAGTAAGGTTGTATGCAGGCTTATCTTTTTTTGGTTCTTTTTTATGTTGATGGAGCTGAAGGTCTCTAATCACTGGTTCAAATTCATTTCCATTTGCATTAAGGATTAATCAGCCCATTATGTTTATTTTTCATTGGGCTGGTAGCAGATGGGAAAGAGACATAAATAGACAAAAGAAGAGAATTTCTGAAGTTTCTATTTTTTGTCTAATTAAGGTCTCTATAAAAATTAAATCATTCATGTAATTAATATAACTGATATAGAGAACTGACCTTGGGAAAAGGAATAAATAAATAAATATATTGAAAGATTAAGTCTTATTTACTGCTGTAATGATTAATGGTTTTCTTGTTAATTAAGAATGATCCTTATTGTTGAGCAGGCAAGAAAGTTTGGTGCATTTTGTAAGATGCTTTTTAAACTGCACTTTTAAAAGCAACTGCCAATGTGCTATAATTTATCCTACAAATATGGATCACCAAGGTCCTTGGCAGACGTTCACTTAAATGTGCCATGGGATCTGATCCTCAGTCCTAACAACACTGTCTCCCACCATGCCACATGTGTATGGCAGGAAGTGAGATTTTGGGGCCAGGGATCAGATCACAATAGCACCCTACTTGCCAGTACAGGAAGATTCTGGGATTATGATTCCAGGTTCCCCCTGCACTGGCAAGTTAAAAGCCAATTACCCACAAGTCCAGAGCCTGTGCTTGTTCTACAATAGCGATCATTCCTAATTAACAAGAAAATCATTAATACATCCATAAATTAGCTGGTTGTCAGCCCCAATGGGGACCACACTGGGGCCAGTTCCAGACCCTGATGAGGTCCCTAGCCTGAGCTGACAAGCAGCTGATTGTTGGCATACCCGCAGCTTCAATTTGGTTCATACAAACCAGCCAAAAAATTGTTCTACATTGTATGTGGAACAATTTTATGGCAGGTTTGCCATTTTATGGTGCCTTAAGTTGAGTGTCTGTGTAACACCTTGTCATTTATGCCATGATTAACAGGTTTATCATGCATAAATGTAACATGTAGAGGTAGCCCAAGGAACAGTTAGTTAAGAACAGTTACTATAACAATGCCTATTTTAATTCAGTCAGCTGCACAGGAAATATTCTGTAGCCATTCACTATTTTGGGATCTTTTCAGACTACAAATACCCTTCTAAATTTAGCTCAACTCAGTTGTAAATACACTCTCTCAGTGTTCTTTGCAGCTTACAATAGAGTATATAATGTGTATATTTAGTGTAATAGTGAAAAACACAAATGTCAGCACTTACAACTAGCAAGTGGTTTCAAGTGATTTAAATAAGGCACAAATATATGTAGAGAAGGGCACAGATTGCAGATCAAAATTTTCATAAGTGGACTATGATTTTGTGTGCCTTAAATTTGGGTTACCAAATTGAGGCACCTTAAAGGGGATTGCGTTTCAGCAAGTACTAAGCATTTATCTGAAAATCTGTCCCTTCTGCGAGATTGCAGGTTCAAAAAACTGAAAATCACTTTTGAAAGTCTTGGCCTTTCAACTCCTTGGAGTAGGATTTTTCTCAAGTCTGATAAATATATATAAATATGGCTATATATACTGTATATGTGAGAAAATAGTAGAATGGCTAATATATTGCATAATAAGGCAGGGCTTACAGTTCCTAATATGCATTGAGTCAACTGGCTGAGTAAGTAAACTCCTCTTGGATTAATTGCAAATCCTGTTAATTTTCTGTCTGCAGAAACTCATTGATTTTAAAAAAGATCAAATGAAATAATAAATAAAAAAACAAATTATGATCAGCATTATCCCATATATTAGCGATACAAATATAAATGATACATTTAAGTATACAAATGTTGGACACTGAAAAGGGTACAAAGGCAAGGCCTAATTGTTGGTTCCAAACTGCCTTAATTGCATTGTTCTGGCAGCACAAAGCAGCAATAATGCTGACTCAACAGTCTACCCAGGAATTCATGCAGGGTAGAGGGAATCCTCAAGTGGCATAGAGCCAGAGTTGTATTTTTATTATATTCTTTCCTTCCTAGCTGCTGATATAGTGGTATTACTAGTTATGCTATTTCCATCTGCAAGAATAGCCCCTTGGAGAAAAAGCCAATTGAGTATGTTAGAGCTCTCTGGTACCAAAGGTAGATTTAACAGAATCAGCATGGACATATGAAATTGTCTTCTACAGTGAGGATAGCATCAATTCACAAGACAGTGTTCATGTACCACAATAATAGTCAAAGTGTAAGAGCGAAAACTTTAAAATGTCCATACCTACTACTCAGACCCCTTGCAGGGGTCAAGGAAATCTGATCATGCCATAAAATGTCAAAGCTAACTTCTTATGTATTTCTCAACAGCCTTTTCTGCAAATTAGAGAGCTGTAGTTATTTTTACAGTCTTTCAGTAGGGGGCTAGGAGTTGCTCATTTAATAGATACCAATATCCTACTTTCTTCCCCTGTAGAAGTGTTAATGCTTTCCTTCAATTATAGGGACAAAAACTCAGTGATTGATTTCACTATTTAGAAGATAGTGTCATCTACTTACTTATATCCACTAATTGGTTCTTTCCAATTCTGTTTTTCTTGGTTTAGCACAAACTAAATCACTCCTGTTTCTACTATCTCAGATACAAAATAATGGGCTTTCTTCCATCACTGCATACTGTAGGTGGCAGAAGTTATCAATAACTGTATTTATTTGGGAGAAGTTATTTTATATTTCCTTAGAATATCTTGAATGCTTAGTAAATCTCCACTGCATATTCCTTTTTCTTCTTTGTACAGTGCTCAGTCAATAAAATAGATTAAAAAAAAGCAGGGAAGAGTATTATAGTGACATTGATAAATTCTCTCTATATAAAGCTATCTATTTTTTCCCTCTATGAATACTATACTTCAGTTTTTTAAGCAGTCTCAAGAGAGGAACATGAAAAGGCTATTAGAAAATGTGAATTCAAATTTTAAAAAGTCTCTACACATTTTTGAAAAATTATATCAAAGTCTGACTTTTCCTACAGAAAAGAAAAAAAATTATGTCATTGTATATAACTCAAGAGAGAAGATTCAGGACTCTGCCCATGTAGTAAGCTATTTTTTTTTGTTTGACTGATATCTATAAACAGTAAAAAAAAATATAATAAATCACATTACAATAATATGCAGCTAATACACCTAGGAGTCACTTTTACTCAAATTTTCAGCAGCTTTGCCTCTTCTCTGCCAAGCTGTGACTATGTGCCAATAAACATGCATTTCAGTTTATATCAATGTGCACCTTCATTTTTAGTCAGCAGTACAGTATGCAACTCTCCTGACTGCTACCAGAGAAAAATGCCTGATTAGGCTTCTCTAATGGACAGCTTGATTGTATATCCTGATGGAAAGTAAGCAGAGCTACTTAATTACTTTTTTATATAATTTTCTAAAGGCCTCCCTTTGGGAGCTGAATCCAGTAACCTCACCAAGAAAAACTCTTGGAGTATTTTCTGAAATCTCTCTACTAAGCTTAAGTGTGGAGAAAGATACTTTCTCTAAACCAGGGGTGGGCAAAATAGGGCCCGTGGGCTGTATGCAGTCCGCCAGCTGATTGGATCCAGCCCACAGGCAGGTACCCACCAATTAATTGTATGGCTGCAGGTGGCTGCCCATGCTGCCCTCAGCATAGGGCGAAGTCCAGCCTGGGGCAGCACGTGCTGGGTTCCCAGCCTCCCCCACTGGAGGGTTCCAGCCCCACCAGCAGACAGAGCTGCTGAGTAGGGCTGCTCCTGCTGCCCAGGGAACTGCTGGGCTCCCCCAGCTTCCAGCGACTCCTCTTCCTTTCCCTGTTGCAGTGCTCTGGGCAGCAGGTAAGGAGACAAAGCTGCAGCATTGAGGGGAGCGGTGTGGGCTCTGCCTGCAGCTTGCTTTGGTCTGGCTTGTGCTGGGCAGGGGAGCGTATGGATGGAGGGGGAGCATGAAGGAGCTTGCGTGGTGCTCACAAAGCCCCATGGGGGAGGCACAGGACAGGTGAGATGGGGGAGAGCAGCAGGAGAAGCCAGCGTGCATTTGGTGCAGCCGTGTCAGGCAGGCACATAATGTAGAAACAGCAGCAACAGCAGCAGAAGCCAGCACTGGCCTAGCTGCAGGTGTGGGACAGAAACCAAGAGAACTGGCAATGTCAGGCTTAGCTCCCTGTCCCCCCACTTCCCTTCTGCAGGGGCTTCTGTTGCTGCCCACTGGTGGTAGCTGCTTTCCTGACCTTTGCAGTGTGCTGTGAGCCACACTGGTAGCTCCAATCCCTCTCTCTCTACCCCACCCCACCATGCCCACGCACACCCCCAACAGTCCCACATACCCCACCCCTCAACCACACCCATATACACTCCACACCCACACATACACCCACACACCCCCCTCTTACATCCCCACACACTATACCTACCCCATCACCCCCCAACCCCTTCTACACACAATATACAAGTGACACCCAGCCTCTTCCCAAAAGGAGTACTTCCTGGACAGGGGGAGAAACTTCCAGTGGCAAGTGTTAGGGGGCAGGACTCCTGGTCACAAGATGGCAACCAGGGGGTGGGGCACATATCAAGGGACAGGGCTACCCTTGCAGCCCTTGATGCCTCACCACAACTTGTTAAGCGGCTCTCCAGCCAAAATAATTGCCCACCCCTGCTTTAAACATTGCCCCATGGATGGAAGTGAAGACCAAACACCTCTGTAGTACAGATGCACCTTACAGCCGCAGCATAGCATATTAGTAGAGCGTGGGAAACAAATAAAAAATCTCACCCCCTGCTTAGCGCTCTGTACTGGAGGGCCCTCTATAGCAGAAAAGGTATACAGTAGTTAAATATTCACAAACTTTCATCTCCTGATCTACTTGCTTAGACTGCTGTCATGGATGTTAAAGTCAGTGTTTGTTTTATGTCTTAAATTCCTGGTCTGACTGTGGTTATTAGTACAACAGTCTCCCATAAATACAAAGTTCCCTGCAAATACAAATTTAACTGCATCCACCATTGGTGCTGTACCATTTACTGAAGACATGCCCGGATTTGTGACCGGGGCTGCAGATAGCAGGGGTATTGTTATTGTTAATTCCAAGGTGCAAGAAGAGGTGTGTATCCATTTGAGTGTCTTCACTTTATTATGCTGCTGCTGAATTATAAAAATGTATATAATCAAATAAATAGTCTTAAAACTGTTTCCTAATGGATCACTTAGACAATGTGCCTATTTAGTTGTGTCAATGATTAATTATATTCTTTGCCTTTCTGGAATACAAATGCCTTTATAAAGCAATCTGAAGACAGTAAGACAACAGAGTCATTTTCATGGTCATTCATTCAGTTGTGATTTGATAGAGTATCCCTTTCAGCATTTCTGGAGTATGTCTGAATAGCAGCAAGTGGCTATGACACAAATGAATGTTGATGTCACCTTAAGTAGAACTAGATGGAAGACATTCTATTCATTCAGTTTTAGACTTATCGGTACATAGTCATTAAATACTAATATTATCTGGAGCACTGTGATAAATGCACAATGTGCCATGACAGCTACAGGCAGCATTGGATACGAACCTTTTTATTACATTCTCATGCAGTGTGGTGAATTATTACAGAATAATAGACATTTTGTTAGTTGTCAGCTTCGAAGAAGTGACTTTAAAAGTGGCCATGTCACATAAAAAATAATTCCCAATTACTGATGGGTGTTTATGAAGTTCAGTGATTACCATTATTAAATGGCATCAGCTGCCATCTTTGTATAGATGTCATTTTTTTACAAGTCTAAAAGACAACCCTTTATTTGCATAATGTGATTCAGACCATTCCTGAAAGGCTAAGGTTGCAGAAGGTAGGAAAAAGGCCTAGACAAGGCCTGTGCAAAGATGAGGGTAATGTCCAGGAATTTAAAAAGTAAACAATGATTTTAGGTGCTTCCCAGCTTGAGGCACATCATTAAAAGGGCCTCATCATTTTCAGAAAGGTATAAATACCAACACTTTCCTTGGCAGCAATAATCATACTATATGTGTGGGGGCTTAAATTAATACAACTAATTTATATAGGTAGATAATTCATTTACCCATTTTTTTGTACGTATGAGAACTTCGCATTATTTAAAATTCAGTCATTCAACCTATTTCTTTATACTAAATAAAAAGACTACTCCAGAAAAAGCTTCCATAGAGACCAGTAGGGCTGTGCAAAGCTTTGGTCCCTGATTTGATTCGGTGGAGATTCAGTCCAATTCAGTGTCCAAATCTCCGAATCAACTCAGAGGACCCTTTAATCTCTCTGAATTGAATCGGAACCCTCTGAATCAATTTGGAGAGATTTGGAAAGATTCGGCAATTCAGACATAGACACAGCTTTAAATATTTTTTCTACATACCTCTAGGTACCAGGCGACTCGTGAATGCTGTGATGCTGGGGCGCATGGAGTGTCTCACAGAAGCGCAGGGGGTTCCCCAGCATGCTTGGCAGCAGACCCAGAAGCAGACCAGAAGCGCTTCCACTCCACTTACGGGTCTGCCAGGGAGTGCATTGGGGGAATCCCCCCATACTTCCCCGGCTCAGCGACTGGTGCTTCCTGGGTCTGGGAGAGGCACCCAGGGTCCCCCTGCAGTTGATTGCCAAGCCAGGGGGAACAAGGGGGCACCCCCAGTACGCTCCCCTGCCAACCCATAAGTACTTCCAGTCCACTTCCAGGTTTGCCGCCAAGCACATGGAGGGCCCCCCTGCACTCCTATAGGATGTTCCATGTGCCCCAGCATCACAGCATTCGCAAGCCACACTGGTACCTCGAGGTATGTAGAAAAAGCATTTAAAGCTGTGTTTATATCCAAATCGTTGATTCTCCAAGTCAGCATCGAATCTTCAGATTTGTATTTAGCTGGATTGAACCAGGGACAGTGATCCGAATCAACTAATCGAATCACTGTCCCTGATTTGATCTGAATCCAAATTGAATAGGGCCTGCTTCGCACACCCCTAGTGACCAGATGGTTACAGTACTCCTTTTGAAGTTTTAGTAGTGGTTCCACAACTGGTAAGAAATACGTGAATGATTAAACTAAATGTTTCATCTTGCACAAACATGTTAAAAGATTCATTTACAGTAGACCCCCGATTTATACAATTCCGACTTACACGTCTCGCATTTATGCAATTTTTTATTCGGGTTTGGACTGGAAAATGCCCCTCGAGATGCACGCCATTCGTGTACATATGCAAACGCTCATGAGATTCGCGCATATACGTGAACGCCTCACAAGATTTGCAGGTGGAATCAAGCGGAGCTGTGCCATCATTGTGCCGCCATTGTGGTAGTGGCATCTTAAGATACATAGCTGAGATGCTAGATGCTCCTCCTAAAGGCAATTCCACCGAGAAAACGGGAAAAAAAGCTATGACTATGGTATGTCTAGGGCATGCAACCCCTCACTATTCTACTACTTCCAATGGGGAAAGTCGTCCCAACTTAAGTGAATTTGAATTGCACAAAATTACCTCAGAACGCAATATTGGCATAAATCGGGGGTCTACTGTATAGCAGTTGGAAAAGATGAGACAATCTAGAAGCATTTAAAAATCTGCATTACCCAGTTCCCGAACTCCTTCAAATACTGTAGAATTTAATGACAACAGATGTATATTACTTATAAGAAAAAGAAAACACAATGTCTACAATAGGCCTATATTCAATCATGGCAGCTAGGGAAAATATCTTGGATACGATTCCTTTATTACAAATTATTACAATGAAAGCTTGAGAGTAACTTAAACAGAAATAGAGGTATCACATCTAAAGAATCTAAACATATTTAAGAATTTCATAGGCAGAAGGCAGGACAGGGTAGCATCTAGGCTACATGCAGACATTACGCTTAGATCAACCTAACTAACCCTTGGTGCTCATCTGTACAGACATTTGGGGAGGTTAGATCAGGCAAAAAATGGCCAGTCTGATTTAACTTAGTTCACCTGAGGAGATGAACTATGTTAAGTCTGGAATGGAATAGCCTGATCTATCAAACATCTGTACATGTTTTGCATTCAATCGAAGTTTTGTGTGACAAACAAATGTAAAGAGAGCTGATCCACAGTTAACTGATGAGCATCTTTTCCTTCTTTACAGTTAACTTCTGCTTTGGGAAAAAAATTACATTTTAAAGAAACATTAATAATAAAGCAATTTCCCTTGGAAAGTATTTTATGTTCTTCATTCTGGGTGTAAATTTGCCTTCATTTGCACAGGGTCCTCTCATAGGAGGCTTATCTGAGTTGTTACCTTTATTCCTACTTGAAAACAATTTGACAGAAAATTTCCCTCATAACTTATTTCTTATTTTGCCACATTCTGCAGTGAATTTATATAAAGCCATGTTTAGACTAGCAACCAGTCTTATGTTCATATTTATATACAAACTTTGAAAAATTACTTGTACTTTCACTGAGTTGAGTGTGGAAAACAAAAGATATGCTGACTAGCTAGTGCCTGAGGCTGTGCAACAATGGCTGCCATTTTACTTCCTAAATACTTCTCTGTGATTTTCCAGACATCTCACATCTGAGAGTTTTTCTCCTACACTCTGGCCTCTTTACTCTGTCTTGCAACCTAACACATTCCATCCCAGAATGGCACTAGGCTTCATAAATGTAATGAATATAACAGTCAGCAAATAAATGATTGAGTTAGCCATAGTCTCATTTGTATTTAGGAAATCATTTCCTTGCACTGTGGACATTGACATGAGGGTGTAAACTGTGCGGGCCGGGAGCAGTCCGAGGCCCTCGGGGGCGTGCGGCAGGCTGTGGCCAGCAGCCCTGGCACACGGGTCGGGGAATGCAGGCCGGCGGACTAGAATTAGGCACGGACGCGTAGCAGTTGATTAAAGATTATTTTACTTACACCGTAGATGGTCGCGGTGCAGGCAGGAAAAACTTGCTTGCGTTGCAGTTACAGATAGGAAAGAAGAGCGGACAAGAGTTCTAATCTCGCGAACTCTAGCCCAATCCGGCTGAAGGCTCTAAAACCATGAGCCCGTCACGTCAACCGAAGAAAACAACTCGGAGAAGAGCTCTGGATACACACACTCACAAAGCTTGCTAGGCTCCGTGGAATAGGCGCGCAGGGAAGGGGTTCGTTGAGGGATCGCGCTTGGCGACGGGGAGAGGCCAGAGGTTGATCAGACCCCTATAGCCTTCTTAAGGTGCACGCTGGGTCCGTTAGGCTCCGCAGCGCTTAGAGTTCTTCATGAGACGTGAAGTCCTCCTCCTCCTCCACGAGATGGTTGTGGAGTCCTCCAACTTGGGCGGAAACCACTCAAGCCTCTTATATGGCTAGCAAGCCAATCGCTAGCCGCCACGTGGGAATAATTTAGAACTGGCCAATAGTGGGGAACAAATTTGCATGCGGGTGGCGGGAACTCCTTTGCACCGGGGTTTTCTCTTTGCAACTGAGAAATGCACCCTGCAAAGAAAGCTCCTTGTGATGGGAAATAATTTAGCAGTGCCGAAGCAGGCACACACAAAATCACACCCTTGGGTTGTGACATAAACAAGATATAAAGAAAAATCAAATTTTAAAATTTGCAAGTATCACTATAATAGGGTTTTTTAAAAAAGATACTGAGTTGCCACTTTCCAGTCCATTGTTCTCATTGTGTTACTCAATATCACACATGCCTCTGATGAAGTATCTTAGAATAGCATTTACATAAGCATTCTTTCTCAGTACTAACAAAATAGCCAATTAACCAGGGCAGGAGGGGGGCGGGGGGGAGGAATCAATTACATAAGCCATAAAGAAGTTTATAGTTTCATAGTTGGTAGAGTTGGAAGAGACCTGAGCAGATCATCAAGTCCGACCCCGTGCCATGGGCAGGAAGAAATACTGGGGTCAAATGACCCCGGCTAGGTGATTAACTAGCCTCCTTTTGAAGACCCCCAGGGTAGAAGCGAGCACTACTCCCCTTGGAAGTTGGTTCCAGATTCTAGCCGCCCTGACTGTGAAGTAGTGCCTCCTGATGTCTAGCCTGAATCTACTCTCAATCAGCTTGTGGCCATTATTCCTTGTTACTCCCAGTAGTGCTTGGGGGAACAGGGACTCTCCCATTGCCTGCTGGTCCCCTTTGACAAGTTTATAGACGGCCACCAGATCCCTCTCAGTCTTCTCTTGTGGAGGCTGAACAGGTTCAGGTTCCATAGCCTCTCCTCATAGGGCCTGTCCTGCTGCCCCCTGATCATGTGAGTGGCCCTCCTCTGGACCCTCTCAATGCTGTCCACATCCCTCCTGACGTGCGGCACCCAGAATTGGATGCAGTACTTCAACTGCAGCCTGACAAATGTCGCATAGATGGGGAGGATCACCTCCTTCGACCTGCTTGAGATGCATCTGTGGATGCATGACAAGGTGCGGTTAGCCTTCCTGACCACGTCCTCACATTGGCGGCCCGTATTTATCTTGGAGTCAATAGTGACTCCAAGATCCTTTTCTGCCTCTGTGCTGATGAGAAGGGAGTTCCCCAGCCTGTAGATATGCTGCTAGCTCTTCCTCCTCAAGTACAGTACCTGGCACTTCTCAGTATTGAAACCCATCCTATTCTCATCCACCCACCCCTGTAACCTGTCCAGATCTAGTTGTAGCCTGTCCCTCTCTTCTAGCATGCCTTCTTCCCACATCTTAGTGTCATCCGCAAATTTGAGCAAGGTGCTTTTCACCCCCTCGTCCAACTCGCTGATGAAGATGTTGAACTGTGTGGGCCTGAGGACCGAGCCCTGGGGAACTCCACTGCCCACATCCCTCCAGGTCGAAAATGACCCATCCACCACCACTCTCTGGGTGCGGCCTGCCAGCCAATTTGTGACCCATCTGACTGTGTAGGCATCAACACCACAGTCGCCTAATTTTTTAATGAGAATGGGGTGAGAGACATTGCATACACACACACACAAATCCTTAGAGACACTAATGAACAAACTAAAGCTAAGGTTTCTGGGACAGCAAGAATATCATTATCCTAGCAGGTTGATTCTTTACTTCATATTAGCATACTCCTTTATTGTCTTTCAGCAGAACCAGCCTTTAAAACGTTGCTTGCTTTCTGCATGTTCGTTATTGTTGGAACAACAATTGTGTTTCAATCTGAAATTCTACATTTAGGAATCAAGTTTCCTAATCACCTTATAGAATCTCAGTAGCATTCTCTGGCATGAATTTCAAACAGATTTTCACTAGAAACATTCTTATAAAAAGGGAAGGGACTAGATTCCAATTTCAGTGTACAGGTTTAAACGCAGGGGAATTGGGGTTACTTTGGACTCAGTGATGCAACTGAGGGTAGAGGCAGCCCATGATATTTAGAAATTGTCCAACTTAACTGTGCGTGTTCCAGCACCAGGGCGAGAGCCAACCATAGAGACGCTCTGGCAGCCAGAGCATCTCCATGGAGGACCCAGCCCCCCGGTTGCCTCAGGGCATGGTCTGGGAGCATACCCGGCCCCGCTTTTTTAAACATCGAATTTTTTAGACTCCTGGATATCCAGGAGTCTAATTTTATCTCCACGCTGAAAATTTGCAGCGTGAGGAACATTTTTTTTGTCCCTGCACATGCCTGTTGCCCCACCTCAAAGGGGTTTGAGGCGGGGCAAAAGGCACGTGTGCACTCGTGTGGACTCACCCCATGAGTATCAAAGTGATGATCATCTGACATCAACTTTATTGGGCTGGCTACATCATCTGGATGTCTGATTCCAGACACCCAAAGCAAGTTTTATTCTCTCAGCTCAGTCAAGGCATAAGCTCAAGAGGAGGGCAGAGAATGCACTTCAAGGATGTCCTCAAGGCCAACTTGAAAAAATGCAACATTGGCATCAACTTGTGGGAGACTATTGCCCAGGACCGTCCCAAATGGAGGAAGAATTTCTTGCAAGGATCTCAGGACTTTGAAACCTGACAATGACAATGGGAGACAGAAAACCAGGAGTGGCAGAAACAGCATGTCGCAGACCGAATCAAGAACTGGAGTCATCCACCCCACATGAAAACATGTGCCTGCATTGCAACAGAGTCTATCAATTCTGGATCGGCCCCACCAGCCACTTTCAGATCTACAATGATGGAAGACAATCATCCTCAACTAAGGGACTGTAGAAGAAGTAGTTTTTTGCTCTTGGGCATGTTATTTGAACATGTGCTCAGGAGATAAAAAAACTCTGGAGCATATTGCTCTGGAGTTTATTCATGCACAGCACATGGAGCCTGTGGCAGAATGCCATCTATGCCTCTCCCCAAACTCTGCAATCAGGTGGATGCCTAATCTGACAATTTAGTTACCATGGTCACTGCAGAGGGCAGACACCTCTGGCCCCATCGGCTTCAGGTAACCCTGAGTTGTAACCTGAGCTGGATACATTCCTGATGGAGGGGGAAACCTGCTCCCTCTGCCTATGTGACTGGCCTCATACACCTGGGTGGAGGCATAAACTCTCTATTGTTTTAAGCAATGTCATCATGACTGAGAGGGGGCTAGAGACCCTGCCAGTCTACCTGGCAACCAGTGATGCATTTCAGATTGGTTGTTGGACAGCCAACAATTGCTGGCCTTCATTGGATCAGGTAAATGAGGTCATAAGGTCTATATAAGTTAATAACTGCCCAGGAGGTGGGGCAGCAGCCCTAATGAGAACTCTCAGGGAAGCTGGACCATCTGAAACTGGCTCTCTTTATTGAAACTCATGTTCAGTGAACTGCTTGCCTCCAGAGGAAGCTCCACCTGCCTCTGGATGATACTTGTGAGTAAGCTACTTGAGATCTAACTAGATATATAGCTTGCAGTAGCTCAGATGTGTGATCAAAGGCTACCATGGCACTGTTTGATCTAAGGGATTTCTCTGATATTGCTCTACCCTGTACCTTATTCCAAACCTACTCCTTATAACCAGTAAAGTTTTCCTTTGTACCTAGCATGGGAGATTTATTGGGAGAGATCCTAGATTATGCCTTGGGGTCCCCTTTTCGGCTGACTAAGGGACACCACTATTTGTGCTTCAGACTGAGGGAAGCACCCCAAGTTCTTGCAGTGGGTCAAGTACCCTCAAGGACTACTAGGCCTGTGTTTCCCAGGAGGCACAGGACCAAAATCAGTCCAGACCCTGGGTGGTGGCAGTGTTACAACCAGGCTTGCAGATGTGCTCCAGGAAGGGGGTCGGCCAGACGTGAGGCACCCCCAGGGAGGCACTTGGAGGCTGGAAGGTGGTCGGGCACAGTGAGGTGGGTAGATCAACACAGGAGCACCCCCTACTGGCCTGCCAGAGCCCAGTGGGAACAGTCCAGGCTGCCAGGGGACTCAGGGTCAGCTTGCCAACCCAGGGCTGGGTCGACCAGGCTCCATATGCTATGGAGGGGCTGGCTGAGAAGCACAAGAGTGCTTTAATGTGTGTATATGCGTGGTGGGGGGGGCTGCTCATGTCTCTGCTGGCTACTCTGCAGCCCTGCCAAAGCAGTTCTGGGGCTCCATGTATTGCAGAAGGGCTGAGTGGGGCACGAGTATGCTTCAGTACAGGGGCTACCTGCCAGCTAGCCCCATACTGAAGCTCCTCATGCCCCAACCAGTCCTGTTACTGTGTACATCTGTGTGCTCTGACCCACAAAACAATGCTACCACAGTACTTGTGTTTAGCCACACTACCCTGTGGTGCAATTTATTATATTTCAACCTGACAGGGCTGCACATGAGACTGTGATATTTTACTGTGGAGGTAATTAGTCAGCTCCACAGTAAATGTCTAGTGTAGACGTGCCCATAGTGGTCAAAATAAGATCCTTCAGGGGAAATAGCAAGAAACTCAGTGTAGAAAGATATGGAAAATCTGTCCCCTACATTTGGTCTCATCTTGAACTAAAGTTAAACCTTAGTTTATATCCTGAAGCATGATTGTTAATATTACTTGCTAAATTTGTGTTATCAAAATATATGAGAATTCTGGATGTTGTAGTGACAGGGCATTGGCAATGGCTTTGTTTTGTCTACTCAGCTTTCACCTATGACTTTCAGAAAAAGTTTCTGGTTGGAAAAAATAATAGCTCCTTTTCCTCGGGTAAAGAAATAGTTAGGTTCCTTTTTCAGGGCAAAACTTTGTAGTCTTCACTTCTCATTTTAGCAGACAGGAGAGAACTTGAAATGATCCTTTCTATCTTACCTTCTGAGCACTGGCTGCTCCTCTGAAGAAAACATGCAGAGGAAACTCTGTTAGAGGGGACGCCTCATAAGCCTCACTTAAAATTGGAGTATTTTCTGAAAAATATCCCTCCCATTGTTAAACTGGTGCAGCTGTAGTGTCATTAGCAGGGCTGGGATCCTTGGTAATATACAAATGGCCACATCCCTTTTTTAAATTCTAACACTGATTACACTCTGTCAAATTTTTCCACCATCACTAACACCAATAAACTTGCTGAGTCTACAGGAGCATATACCTTTGAAAATACACTCCACTTACATACATCTGACACATCTTAACATAACATTAAACACAGTTTTGTCCTTGGGGTGAACACAAGTAGTCCTTATTTTGAAGTGTGCCCAGCCTTAGGTTATGAGGAGTAAACTTAGGTCACCATGAATTGTCCCTGCCCATGCTAGCTATTAAACTGTTTCACATTATGTAAGTTAACAAAAATATTTTAAAAATAAATTAGCTAACATCTTTCAGCCTAATGCTTTTACTAGTGCAGCTATTTCTCTGTTACAACCCAGTTTGCTGCTGTTAAGAATAATGAGAAATTTTTGATAGCTTCCCTAGAGTAGAGACAAACCTATCAAGTTTTCTGGAGCTTCCTGTCATTCTCTCATGTGTTTTTTCTGTAGCAGCATACAATATGATTCTTTGACTTTAACACCTCATTTGCATCTGTTCCTTATTCTTATCTACTCATCTTATTCCACATGCTTGAAACTATCATACCCCTCTCTTGACATAATGGGTTGCTGTGAAAGAATGTGATATCACAAACAGAGGATTATTAATTTCAGAATTATGATAAGTGAAGGCAGATGAACTCTTAAAGCAAAAGATCTTGTTTCCTTGAACTAGTACTGGTACTAAAATAAAATAGAAGCAAATAATGAATTCTAAAAATATGGGGCATGTAGGATTTATAAACAGGTAGAATTATTTATAAATAGGCTGTTTAATTATAAGGAAGCAACTATTCTTTATAATAATTGTTCAATATAGCTGCCATTACTTCTGCAAATAGAATCTGTCATAAAACTAAAGCAAAGAATTTCTTCTAGTTTCTTGTAGGTGTTTCTCTTATACAAGAGTTTTCATATTAATTCATCCTAAGGACTTTGAAATAGCACTAGAATAATTATAAGGAGAGATGTTCCCAAATGATTTGGGTATCACAATACTAATCATTGTAGCATCTAACTTGTAGATACCTTGCCTCATAATGGAATAAAATACTGAGGAAACAAATGAATCTTTAGCTTTCTACTAGTTGGTGCCTAATTGTCTTTTTGCAGAACAAGCCTTATGGAGGCAGGTGTTGGGTGAGTGCAAGACAGATTTACCCTAGATTTGTGATGAAAAACCTGTTTCCATGGCAGGTACTGGAAATATTCAGGTATAGAAATATACAGGTATAGGATATATCAACATGGTGAAAAAGATGGATTCAGATAACATTTGAGTTTAGAGATATAAACCATTCAGCCATTTTGATAACTGCACTTAGACTCTAATGGGAGGATTACTAAAGGGCTTTAATTGTGAATTTCTTAAAGTATTCACAAATGCAATCAATTAAAGAGTGAGTTTTAAAAAAGCATGCTCCAAAAGCAAAGGATAATGTCTCAACAGATCATTTACTCACTAGAAATGCAAAGGAACTCCAAAGCCACTGCCAATTCCATGCTTAGTTCCAATGAAAAGCAAAGAGGTTTGCATTACAAAGCTCCAGCTGCTAGAGAACTTCTTTTTAAAGCAAATTAGCATCTAAGATTCCTTCATTGTTTTCCAAGGACAAAAAACATTTGAGATGAATGAAACACCATATGATCAGGGCTATATTTCTATTTTTAGTTGCAGGACACTTTCTAATTGGGACCGAAAGGAAAGTTTGGGCCAATGTCTGAATTCTATCAATATCCGCAGCAAGAGTGTAACATTAAATTATATAAGTAGTGAGTAAGCTCCAGCTGAAAAATGCATGATATGCAGCAGACCCAGCACGGAGAATCATCTCTTTGGCAGACTGGAAATGAAGAGAAATAACTGACCTTTTCCTTGAATGGTTTCTACTGGCTAACTCAAGATCCTTCCATATAAAAGTTTTACAAACAAATATTCCAAACAACAGTAATTATATTTTGTAATCAGTTCCTAGTTACTTGAATATCACTGTATTGGAATTTACTAGCAATTACAGATTAGCGTACCCAACATAGGATAGGGCTTTTTCTGATTTATCTTTGGGTTTTCTGTTGCATGGATCTCTACAGTATACAAACATTTACCACATAAACTATTCCAGTAAAGTGAATTCCATAGTGGATGTTATGAAATCCCTGCTCTTTTCTCTAGTTACAGGAAACCACTTTTGGGACATGTACCCATTACCTCGCTCTCTTCCTCTTCTGCCCTCCTGCCCCACCATTCTGATTGTGATAGGAAGGATTTCACAAAGAGAAACCTCTTACAACAAGCTCTATTATTCTGACTCCCTCTAAAAACTTGTTCTAGTTCCACAAAGAACTTTTTGGAGCAGATCCATAGGTAGAGTAAACTGTATCTTCAGTGAAGCCTTTGGAGTTAGGCTTTCCAGAAAAGTTATAGGCTGAATGTGTATAATTCAACTTATGTACAAGTTCAGAAATTATCAGTTCATGAATAACAAAGGGACGCTGGTGAGAATTTTTATTATTGTTACAGAATTTTTCAAAAGAAAATGAAATGCATCTTTTAGAATTTTAATCAACTCTGACTTGGCTTGAAAATCAGTGTGTCCCTTTGTTTCACTACACTCAGCTACAGACCTATGTGAAAGACAGACCCAGAGGAAATCATTTACATTCTCTAAAAGTAACTGCATTGAGTTTGGGGAGCATTCTTTCATAGGATGGAGGTATCATAACCTTTTGAGACATCATTTTCTTTTGTAAGTAAAATTCAAGATAACTCCCATCACAGTATGTTGAAATTTTGACTAGAATTATAAAGGTTACTTTTTCTTTTAGCTAGAGCATATTGCATAGGGAAGCTTAGTTTTGATTGGGAAAGGAATAGGTTGCAATAGCTAAAAATTGATCAGTTTTAAAATATTAAATAGTATTGGTCATATCTATAAAAGATCCATTAGTATCAGAACTGACAATAGTTATTAATCAACATATTTTTACTGGCAAAGTACCTGATAGAAAAGAAGGTAGGTACTTGGTTTATTTCTTTAGAGGCATTCCCATGAGATTCATTATAATAGTGAGATAAGTGAGTAAGAATTAACTAAAAATAGGATGGTATAAACTGAATTATCTAAGTCAGGAGAAATCTGTTTTTCATTGCCATTATTTTTTTCATTGTATTCTGCAGAAGCAGTTTGTTTTCAGGACTGATCTCCCATTGGAATAAGAGGCTGAAAATAGATGAGGGGAAAATCAGTAGAAGAATTCCCAGTTCCTTTAATGGGTCAAGAACTTAATCCTCAGAAATCGAAACAGGCAGGAAGGTGGGAGTAGAGGGGGAGAGCGGTGTGGAAGAGAAACACCAGCTACCTATGAGGTACAGAAGTCATTACACCAGGTTGTTGGAAGGTAATCCTAAACCATTTTTCACATAAGAGACAAGTCATAAAGGGGGAGAAAATGTCCTGCCAAATCTGAATTTAGGGAGTTGAAAAGGTAATTCTGCCATCTTGGAAGATAAAGGGAGAATGGGTAAGGAATCCTTTCAGTCCTGTAGCACTGCCATTGCACTCATACTGTTTGGTAAATGGTCACAGTTGGAATGTAGCTTTCAATTGCTACACAAAGGTATTGACAAGAGTCCAGAGTGGAATGGATTAATGATGTGGAGCAATAATGCCTGCATTGATCTCTAATATGTTTTTAGTAACACTGGATGCATCCACACACCTGCTTTTTAGCCTATTTTAATGCATAATAAATCATCACAAAAATATGAGCTTTCACAAATGCACATTAAAATGGACTAATGCACCTTTTTCTAGTACTTCACAACAGAGGTACTAAATTTAATGTGCATTAGTAAAAGCACATTAATGAATGTGTAGACATGCCCACTGTGATGGGAATAAACTGGAAGGTCAGAGGAAGAACTGTTCATTAAGGAAACATCATTGAAGCAAAGGAGGAGCCACAGCTGAAGTCCCATATTTTGACATAGAATAGACTTGTTAGATCATTTAGTCTTAGACCCTGACTGTGAAGTATTGTAGGCTGAAGAACTGGGCTTTCTTTCAGGCAAAATAATTAACTGAAAAAAGCAGATTTCAATTGACCAAAACTCTATGCAGATTCAACAAATAGTTTCAATCAAACAACCTGAAAACACTTGGGAAAAATCAATATATTTATTTCATTTTATAAGTGAAGCATTTCAACTTTTCATTTCAAAATGAAGACTAGACGTACTTATTTTAAATTTAAAAAATAAATATATATAATAGTATATATGATTATTCCCATGAAGTAACGTATTTTGAATATGAATTTTTCTGATCAAGTGACATATTTTGGTGAACCCAAAATGAAAGTTTTGGGGTCCTCATTTCAGTGATTATTTTTATTTTTTCAGTTTGGGCAGCGAGCTAAAAAATCTCTTATTGACACAGATCTAGGAGGGAGGCAAAATGAAGTCCAAAACCATAACAGCATGGTCCAAGATTGTACCATCATTATTACAAGCGCTGACAATACAGTTAATTTAATTAGGAGGGAGATGGAAAAAAAATCTGCGGAAATTCAGCTAGTTAGATGTCAATTGTCAAATGGGCCCACAAATAATAAGTGCAAGTAGAGCAAAAGTTTTGCTGAGATTTAAAGATGTTGCCTGTAACAAAACTTGGCATGGTAAGATTTCTGAACAAGACAGAATCCTTGACGGACCCATATATAAAAACAAGTAGTACATATAACAACAATAATAATACTTAGCATATGCACAGATTTCAAGACCTTAACGTACTTTACCGAAAAGAATACATTTCTTCTCTATTTTACAGTAAGGCATTTCATACATTTTGGAACAGACTGAAAGTATGAACTTGCATTCATTTCTAGTGGTGGAATTTTTGGGAGACTTCCACCACTAGAAATCTTTCTAGGAAAGGGAGCAATCCAGCCTGTTGTCACCCCCTTTGCTCTACTCCTGCACACTCCACAGACTGTGATGATGGTGGTCTGGGGAGTGTGTGGGAGCAGCAGCTAGCTGTTCTGCTTCTCCTGGTCTAGGGAAGTGCAGGGAGCATTGTCTTACTGCTTCCTCCCTCACCAGGAGGGGAGGGAGAAGCGGGGCAATGCCCTATGCCTGTTCCTCAGGCCAGGATGTCCAAACAGGAGAGTCTAAATAAAGCTCCAGATTATACCTTTTAAAATATTGCTTTTCTTAGGAGTTATACAACTTCAGTTATTCTGCTATAGCTTAAAGTTGGTTCATAAAATCCTCTCATCCAATGGAACTCCAGCAGGAATAGGGTCAAGTAACTTGAATAAGTGAAACCTATTCCTCATTTGTCTCACACTCTTCTTCCATTTGACTTTCTTCCCTCCCCTACCTTCATGAATACTTCTAGTCATGATTTTGGAGACCTGGAAATTCTCAAAGCTAAGTTTTACTTTAAAAGCCAACTGCAAATGCAACTGATATTTTTTTCTATTTGCATTCAGAGAGGTTTTTGTTTGTATTTTTGGTAAGTTTTATGTTTTACTCCAGGCAAAACCATGAGAGTAATCTGAATTATATTTTTTTCCTGCAATATCACCAGAATAGTTTTCCAAGTTCCAGTAGTCAAACGGATTGACGCCCATTGAAGCCTCATAATATCATCATAATTCGTCCTGTAAACAGTGAGTTGATTTGATTAAGACAGTGATTCTCAACCAGGGGCCCAGCAGAGATAAGCAGATGAGGGTAGCATCAATCTTCAGGTGTGAGGAGGAAAAGCAGGCAAGGGCAGGCTCAGGCTCTCCCTGCCTGGATGCTCCTTAGCTTGCACATCCTGGCCTCTCTCCAGGGAGGTAAGTACTGTAATAAAAACTCTAGTTTTTTAAATAGGGTGCCTCTCAATTCGCAAGAGTTATGAAGGGATGCCTTGCATCTGACAAAGGGTGCTCTGAGTCTATATATTTGAGGTTGATAACCACTAGATTAAGGTCATGCCAAGTACCCATTCTAAATACTGCCTTGTGATAGTAAGTTTCATAGCTTAGTTATGTGTTGTATGAAACTACTTTCTTCCACCTGTTCTAAATTTGATACCTTCCCACCTTTGCTGAGTGTTCCCTTCTTATATTATGAGCAAGTATAGCTAGCACTACCTGTTTAATTTTCTCTCTACCAATTGTTTATGAATCCCCATCAATCCTCCCTATGCCTGAGGAAGGGTGTTTGTGCCAGAAAGCTTGCAAAGAACTTTTTTCCATCTCTTCAGTTGGTCTAATAAAAGATATCACATCTACCCAAAGAACCTTTCCTGCCTACGTCCTTAGACCAACATGGCAACAACCAACAACCCTGTCAATCCTCCCCCACTCTTTTTCTTCTCCGATCAAGACATTCCTAATCATATCAATCTCTCCTCATATGCACACACCATTCTTTATTGCCTGTCTTTCTGTTTGACTATATTGTTTTAAAAATTTGAATTGAATTGAATGTTCAACATTTTTAAAAAAACTGTTGTATTTCAGGGGAGGATTTACCATAGACTTATACAATGGCATAATACTTGCAGTATTCCCACTTATTCCCTAAGTATCCGAACACTACTTTCTTTTATCATTGTTTTGCCGAGCAGATGCTTTCACTGAGTTCTCCACAATGATACCCAGATTTTTTTTCCTGCACAGTTACAATTAATTTAGAAACCAACATACTATGTGGTTCATTTTCTTCTTCCAGTGTGAATCCCTTTCTTTGCTAACAGACTTTCAGCTGCCAAATTGCCTAGATTTGTTATGATAAGAAATTTAAGCTAACTGAGTTGTAATTCCACTATCACCTTACAGCTTGTTTAAGTTTTGTGGGGTTTTTTGTCTTGTTTGAGAGGCAACATTTTGAATTACTTTGCATTGTTATTTTTCTAGTAAGTACTGATTTAAAAGCTCATTGACTTCAACAGAAAGCCTTGCACTGATTTCAACAGACTGTGGACTCAGCATTAAAAGTTTCGTTGGCCTGTCATTCAACTTCCAACATCAAAACCTTTACTAAAACAATAATACAAGTTTCTAGGAGTGTTTCAGTCAACTGGATTGTGTTCAACTTAAGCCATATTTGCTCTTTATACTTGAAATGAGAAAAGGGAATTGGAAAGTCAAAAAAATGTATTATCCTTGCCTTTGCAAAGGATGTAATAGTGATAAGGTGCATCTACATGTGTAATCAGCACATAGCAATAAAGTCTGATGTGGTTTGTGCCAGAGTTTATTGCTCCTGGGTGCAGCACTTACACATGCACCCAGGATTGCAGCACATTGAGCCAGGGTGGAACAGCCCCAGCTTGCAGAGGACCTGGGGGATCAGCCTGCCAACCCAGAGCTGCTCTGCCTCAGCTCAATGTGCTGTGGAGGGGCCGGCTGGGGAACAAGGGTGCTAGAGTGGGGCTAGCCAGCACGGATAGCACCTGTGCGCTCCACCCAGCCCGTTATTGTCTACACTCGCTTTTCAGCACACTAAATAACTCTGCCAGAGGGTAGTACTTGTCCGGGACAGTTCTATCCTACAGTGGAGTTAATGATTTTACTGTGCCCTAATAGGGTGTGTAGACTGTGATGCTTTACTGTGCTAATTAGTCATCTCTACAGTAAAGCATGCATGTAGATGCACCAATACCAACACAAGGTTTATAGGAGGGGAGATCAAAACAGATTCCTGGGACGATTTGAAACAATTATAACAAAAGACTATATACTCCTTAAGACATGACAGTAGCATGTATTGTGAAGCTACCATCTGCAGCTGCCCTAGAGAAGGTAAAACAATATATCCGTGGTGTGTGCCTTGGGAAGGTGCAGTGAAAGGACAGGGATTTCCTGGCAGATGGAAAAGATTTTGAGAACAATGTGTTGTTGTCCTTTTGCTGCAGCTGCGGGTTTCCTTAATGCCTTATTTTCAGACTGTTTCCCAGATTCTGTTGTAGGTATGCATACCTTGTTAACAGCTCCATCTGTCCTTCAGGGTACTTGTGTAGGGAGTGGTGATAAGGGCAACAGTGAGGTGATGACGAAGTGTCAGGCAGCAAGTTTCTCTTATGGAGGCTAAATTGCCTCAAGTAACATTATAGATGCTAATCTGCTGTTAGTTCCCAAATTTTATTAGCTATATATGCTTTAAGTGTGAAAAGAAAAGTTATGCAAAATAATTTTTCTGCCAGCTGCAAGGAATAAGATAATGAAGGAGTATACACATGAGATGACAGTAAAGTAATCTGTAGGGACAGCCTGCCCTGATGAAATAATGAAAAATCAGTAATGGAAGCTAAATCACTGCTAGTTCCAATTAGAGGAGCTAATTAAATGGGCCAGGATGAAGTTCAAACAAGCAAAATGTGGTGGGTGTCTGTCTGGTTATGCTGAATGCTAACCATGAGCATGAACATCTGAAGAGTAGACCTGTCAGATTTGTGACAGTCCTTAGCTGGGAAAGTGTTTGCTTAAGAAGATGACTGATGGAGTTTGTAGCTAAGAGATGAAAATATGATAAAAGTAGAGTTAAGAACAGATGGTGAAACAGGAGTTGTTACAGAAGAACCAAACATACCAATGGACAAAATTCATCCTTCTGCAAGGGACCAGCACAAGGTCTATGCATCTCTTGAGTCTCAGAAATAGGACTCAAGTGGAATATAGTCCTTTTATGTAGCAATGACTGACATCCAGTGAGGTGCTTTCCTTGCACAAGTTGACACTATGGATGTATGAATTATGAATTGCTGTGGAACAAAACAAAGGAAAAAATTGAGCAAAGCTCTAAGGAGAGAATGGGTGTGCAACAGGTTCCTTTCACTTGAGTATATATAATAAACCCTGTATGCTAAAGCTCTAGATAATTTAAAGTGTTGGCAAGGTTAAAACAACAACAAAGCCAAGGAATGACAAATGAGCAGAAGTAACTTAATAGGAAAAATGAGGGCAATTTGTGGACTAAAATAACTTAAAAATGGAACACAATTGCTTCTCTTAATATAGAGGAAAGACAACTGGGGTGCAGAATGAGCAATGGAACAAGGCTAATGAGAGAGGGAGTCTCAAAATGAGACTAGGAAAATCCATGTGACCTGCCAGCATAGATGGAAAAAAAAAGGCTGTAAGTAATGCTTTTGGGAAGAAAATTTGGTTGAAAAGACCTACATTAAGTGAGGATACACAGATCATAACCTCTTTGGTGTTTTGGATTAGATAGATCTGTAATGCAGACTTACATCCTGCATTTTATGATCCCAGAAATTCACAAAGTTTTGCTACTCGTTGCTGGGTACATGAGAAGGAGAAATCTCTGGAAAGGGATCAGTCCTCCTCTGTCTTTTGATATTACCATGGGCAGAAAAAAAGAAAATGTAACTCTTTAAATTATCAGTGCTGCTCACACAAAAGTCAAGCAATGAAACAGCACTACAAAGTGGTTTCTACAGATCCACTGATAAGATTTTTTCCCCTTCGATTGGTGTTTGTGTCACAGTAACGGTGTTTTTTTTGGCTTCTCCCCCTCCCTCTGCCCCATATAAAGAAGATTTATAACAGATTTCCTGCTAGAAATGAAGGGAATGTGACCTCAAAAACACACACACACACACACACAAAACCTTGCACATACACCTAAGACTAGTGAATAAGAATAATTACACCTAAGTGAGAGAGATGTCTGGTTGATTTCCACTTGATACCTATTTTCATTTTGCATAATGGAGAAAACCCACAATTCTCAAAAACACACTAGTGAATTCAGAGAATAAAATAGCCCTTATTGCAGGATATGTTTGTAGGCACCAAACCAGAGGGCACTACATGTGTGAATAAAGGAGGAGCAAGATTACTACTGAACTTTGACAGAATGCAGCATGACAGAATGCAGCTTTCAGCTGAAGACAGATGGGTGGAATCCTATTTCTCATGTTTAAAATATGTGGCCTGGGCTCCAAAGCCGTCTATTTTATTCAGCAGTAAAGGCCCGTGTCAAAAATAAGCTTTGCTTTGGCATTTGTACAGATAAAACAATCCTTTTGTGATTTAAGGTGTGAGTCACTACAGGAGCTGGAAGATAACAGAAGTATTAACTATATTAGTATTATATCTGCCAGCTGCAAGTGGGTTTCTTGATTTGGCAACTCAGGCTAGTGCCAAAAGCTGTTCTCCAAACAATTGTCTTTTTGTCAAAAATTGGAACCATGTAGCCAAAATCTTGGGGGTTTCTTAAGCAACCATACCTGGCCTCTCAAGAGTTTGCATCACACTTGTGGGTACTTGAATAGATTTACTTGGTTTTTCCTGGATTGCAGAGGTGCCTGAAGAAAAAAGACATATCATATGTCTGCATGAATACATAGATGTGCATGCCTGTGAGGTACATACACCTTCACCCTCGCCTTCATGCAAAACTGATTATAGCCAGAGCTGGGCTTTAACATCAGTCACATTTGGAGAGGTGGCGGGATTTCACATATGGAGATACAGGAGAGGAAGAGGAAATGTTTCTTTAGCAAGTCAATTTATCACTAGGACTAGGGACAGACACTCAAAAAGTCTGAGCCTGAATTGATTCAATCTTTGCAGGTTAGTCTAACCTGGCTAGGCTGAACCAGTCTGTAACTACACAGACATCCCTTCTGGACTGAAAAAATGCAGGCACATGCCTGCAGTGGCTTAGGCTAGAAGCCGGGGGGTGCTAGAGCAGCCCTCCCTCCCTTCCATAGTGCTGAGCTGAGGCGGGGGGTGGCCAGGCCCTGGCAGGATGCTGATTAGGGAGAGGTTTCCCTCCCTAACCAGAGAGGGAGCCAGCAGGAAGTTGATAACAGAGTATTTAATTACACAGCAAGGAATTACACAGGGAGCTGCTAGCATTTATCAGCCCATCAACAAAACAAAGCCTCTCTCATTAGTTCAAGCTCTTCTTAAACTACTTTTTCCAAGGAAGGAATGGAGGGACATTACCAACTACCTGTTGATTAGCTCCAAAAAGCCCTAAGCCGACACTATCCTGTCTGCTTTTGTCTCGTCTCCCACAGCACAGACCATTGCCAGCATGTGGTCTGCTAGCTAATGCTGAGAGGTATCTGTGAAAGCAGAGGGGAGTGGGGAATCCTTGGTTGAGCAGGGAGTGATGGGATAGGGAGAGCAGGAAGAAACCAGGCACACGCTGTTGTACCTGCAGTCTCTGCTGGAGCTGCAGCCAAGGAGCAGAGGGGAGGGGCCAGCCCTGCTGGGCAAGAGCAGAAAGCAGAGCCCCACCCAGGGCTACAAAGCACCTGGGATGCTGGGGGATTCTGATTTAACTTAAACCAGGAAGGTGTCTGGGACAGACATTGCATAAACCAATTTAACTCAAATCAGTTAAGTCTGATATTACATTCATCCAGGTTTATCTCAAACTGGTTTCAGTCATTTTCAAATTGGTTTATGTGCAGTGAATGTCTGTTATGTTAAAGGTTTAAACCAGTTTCTGATCACTTAAACTGTCCCTAGTCTTGCTGGGTGAATCTGATTAGATGTCTGGAATGTTGGAAGGAGTCCCGAGGAAACTGGTTTTATTTTAGAGGCTCTCAAACTTTTCAGTGGGCTAAATACAGTAGCAGTCTGAGATGCCTACACAGCAATGCCTAACTTAGGTGTCTTCCTCCAGCAGTGGAATCTAGAGCTGTAGGTTAGGGACCCACTCTCTCTTGGCAGTGCGTAGGGAGAGTGAGGTACTTCATAAAGGGCCAAGCAAGGAACTATCCAGAGCCAGTCAATAAAAAATACACAGGTGTGCATCTGAATGCCCACTCTTCTCCAGAGTTTAGGCATGTGAATTGGTTGCAGGCTGGTTCCTCCATCCATATGGGATCCAGAGGTGTCTATAACTATTTCACTGCTTTCTTTTTAAAATGCAGCTGGGAAGAAGGAGGAAAGCAGCATCCCATCTTTATTTAATAGCCTAGCAGTTAGAGTACCTGTTGAGGAAGTGGAAAACTGTGGCTTTGGGGAAAAGAAGGGTTTGAAGGATCCTGATCCAGAAGGAAATTAAACCTAGGAATGTCCTAACCACCAGGTGATAGGTCAAGTTGCTGATGTTGTCCTGTTGTCCACCAAATAACTGGCTTTGGTCCATACTCACAAGACTATGACTGTATTTTGTCCAAGTCTTGTTGAATGTAAAATACCAAAACAGTCTTGGGAGCAGGGACCAGAACCCAAGACAACAGAATTGTCACTTGCAAATCAAGAGAACTGAGTCTACCATTTTCTGGTACTGGAGAGGTCTCACCTGGAGTGCTGAGTCTAGTTTTGCAACCCACGCTACAAGAAAGATATAGATAGAATGTAAAGGGTCCAGCACAGAGCAACAACAGTGATTGTTGCTATGCCTGGGACACAAGATTTATGAGGAAAGGCAGAAAGAAATAGACTTATTTAATCTGAAGAAGAGAAGATTAAGAGGGAATTTGATGATCACGTGAAGGGTGATTATGAAAAGGTTAAGAGATAGTCTTTTCTCTGTGGCTGTAGGGGACAGGACTAGGAGCGATGGCATCAAACTGCAGCAGAGGAAATTTAGTTTGTCACAACCCAAGGGTGTGATTTTTGTTTGTGTGTGC
Source organism: Alligator mississippiensis (assembly GCF_030867095.1). Lineage (NCBI taxonomy): Eukaryota > Metazoa > Chordata > Crocodylia > Alligatoridae > Alligator > Alligator mississippiensis. The sequence goes on from NC_081824.1 coordinate 91,535,031, forward strand.
TTCGGCACTGCTAAATTATTTCCCGCCACTCGTAGCTTTCTTTGCAGGGTGCATTTCTTAGTTGCAAAAAGAGAAATGCACGGTGCAAGGAGTTCCCGCCATTGGTATGTGGATTTGTGTCCCACTATTGGCCAGTTCTAAATTATTCCCATGTGGTGGCTAGTGATTGGCTTGCTAGCCGTATAAGAGGCTTGAGCGGTTTCCGCCCAAGTTGGAAGACTCCACGACTATCAGGAGGAAGAGAACTTCACGTCTCGTGAAGATCTCTAAGCGCTGCGGAGCCTATCGGACCCAACGTGTATCTCAAGAAGGCTATAGGGGTCTGATCAACCTCTCGCCTCTCCCCGTTGCCGCCTGATCCCTCGACATACCCTTCCCTGCGTGCAAGTTCCACGGAGCCTAGCAAACTTCGTGTGAGTCTATTCAGAGCTCTTTGCTTCGAGTTACTTTCTTCAGTTGACACGACGGGCTTGCGGTTTAGAGCTCTCAACCAGATTGGGCTAGAAGGTTCACGGGAAGGAACTCTAGTCCGCCTCTCTTCTTTTCTGTCTGTAACTGCAACTCAAGCAAGTTTTCCTGCCTGCACCACGACCATCTTCAGTGTAAGTAAACTAATCTTATCAACCACTAAGCTTCCGTGCCTAATTCTAGCGTGCCGCCTGTCTGCCCCGACCCGGCGTGTCCGGGCTGCTGGCCACAGCCCGCCGCGCGAAAAAAGGGCCTCGGACCGCTCCCGGCCCGCACATAGTTTAGAGTTTAGCAGGGCCTTTTTGACTACGAGGATAGTCAAACATTGGGACAGGCTATGTAGAAATGGTGGAAAACTTCCGAGGATAGAGATTCTAGAACAAGTTAGGCAGACACAGGGCTCGGATGGTTTAGTCAGGGATGATCCTGCCTTGAGCAGGGGATTGGACTAACTTCATATGTTCCCTTCCAGCCCTACTTTCTTATGATCCTAAGAACTTAGACACCACAACACCTAATTTACAGGTGCCTGGCCCTAGAGTATCCTAAATTGAAAGCAAGGCACCTAAAACTGTGCATAAATCAGTAGCTAGGTGCCTCATGATTTCAACAGGTATTAGTTAAGCAGCAATGCTAGCATGGGCAACTGGTGCCTCCTGTGTCTGGGGCGGGGGGTGGGCACCAGCGGCTGATTGCTGATGGGGGGGCGGGGAGTCTAGTGACTGATCACTGACCCCAGAGGTGCCGATGACAAAACCAGAAGTGCTACTGGCGTTTCCCTCAGCACCCATACTTCCCAGCCAGTGCCAATCTCAAGCGGGGCACTGGCTGGTGCTTATCTTGGTGCCCCCACTCCCTGGCCAGTGAGGGCCAATCTCAGGGCGTGTCGCCTATGCTTCTAAGGCTGTGATTCTCAACCAGGTGCTATGCAGCCTTTTGAAGGATGCTACAGGAACTGTGAGGAGATAAGTGAGGTGTGAGAAGGAAAGTAGATAAGGTCAGGCTTAGACTCTCCCTGCCTGGCTGCTCCCTTGCCCACATGGCCTGGCCCCTCTGCAAGCAGGTAAGCACTGTAATAAATATTGTTGTATTTGAAACGGGGTGCCACTTAATTCACAAAAGTTATGGAGGGTACGTTGAGTCTAAAAAGGTTGAGAACTGTTTGAAGGTTTTGTCCATTGGGAGGAACAGTACATTGCTAGACAGAAAGGAGAGTAAGAGGCAGGATGGTTAAGACAACTTCTGTTCTACCCTGCCCTGGTGTAACACTTGTTCCTCCAGTTCTCAGCTGTTCCCTTAAACAGGAATATTAGGTGGGAGATGCATTTTTCTGTTCAGTAAGAAACCAAGTGCAGAACCAGGAGTTACTGAAATCAGCAGAATTTCTGTATACAATTCATTCTCCCTTCCCATTGGTTAATATTTTCTCTCTCTCTCTCTCTGTATATCAGGGCTGTTCTGTGTTGCCTTGTTCATTCAGATACTAGTCCTGCAATGAACAATGCATTGGCAGACTTCTAAGTCTACATAGAGCCCATATTACTAGCAGTGGGGTTCTGCATAGACACAGCTGTCTACCTCCACATTGCAAGGATTAGAGGCAGAGACTATAACTTGCTGGGATCTCAGCCATCTGTAGGAATGTAATCTAATGACCATAAAACAGTGCATGGCAGTGGCAGCTGTAGCAGTAATAAACACTACTCGTGGTGATGAATAGCTATCCTTATCTACAAGGAAACTTTACATTTTATCACCTGGAAAGAAGTTGATAAAAGCTTTTTAAAATTTCCCAGTAAATAGCAAAATTATACTAAATAGCAAATTTAATCTTGCTTGTGTATGTGTGTACACAATTTACAAAGCGTGGTTTGGTTATTTTTTTTTCAAATTGATTGCCATATAAGTTAAAATAACCTATAGACTAATTTAGTGTATTCTGAAGAATTGTCCTTTCCCAGTGCTGTTACTGAAGGAAAGTAAAACTGTCCTAAAATCATTCAACTCTGATGCAGTGTTTGTGTGCTTTTCAGCAGGCCAGACCATTAAGCCCTTTTTATCCTGCTTTGGGCATACAGTAGTAAATCAGGCAAATGAAGGAAGCAATCAGAACAATCTGTTTAAAACAAAATTGCTTGATATCCTTGATACTTTATAATCATGCATCAGCTAGCACAATAGCTCTTTTGGGAGTTTGGGATAAGCTACAACCAGTAGGCTATAATTAACAATAGTGCCTGACCTTTAAGGTATTGTAGTTTTGGCTTTTCCTTTTCTTGGTTTTAGAAGTATGAGGTCAGTGTGTGTCTGGTGAAAAAGGCGGCGAAGTTCTAATTCTCCTATCCCCTTTTGCTGTGACATAATGTTTGTGTCAGTGATTTGTGTTTTATGTGCATCTATGGCCACATCCTTTTGCAAATGCCTTATTCAAATGTCAAACTTTCCCAGGCATGCCCATCCATTCTGATGGACCAAACAGGATTATGCTTCTCTCTCTGCAGTCAAATCTATGACACAAACTTTAATTTGATAACTAAGATAAACCTCAATGTATCTTGCTATTAAAATCAAGTTAGTCTACAGTATATTTTTTAAATGCCTCATGTGATGTGCGCCACAGAACAATGACATAATTGCTCTGTTCTTTCTCTGTCTCAGCAAAACTGACCCTACTTGGCAAAAAGATAGGCTGCCTGTCCTCCTTGAAAGGAATAAGCATCAACATGAACAAATAATACCAATGAGATGTACTCAAAAGAATTTCTAAATCATTAGCCAAAGCAACCTTGCTAACCTTACAAGCGTCCCCCAACCTACTCTTTTTAGCAAATGCTGTCAAGGCTTAGGGAAGCTCGAAGGCTCTAGTATACAGGAAGACTGGGCAGCTGGCCTAGGGCAACAAACTGTTTAATTACTAGGTTGTTGTGTGAGTGACTGTCATCTGTGAAAAGAGGATGTTTTTCAGTTTGTCCTTGGCAGCCAAAGCTCTAGAAGACAGTGCTAGAAGCTAATCGCATTACAAATTAACCCCCCACCAAACAATCCCTCCACCCCCAAAAAACCACAACAATTCTCAAAGTTGTGGTTAGAAATGTAAAGAAACAGAAGGGATTATGAAGTTTGGATATGGATCTGAACATCTTCAAAGGTCAAGGTTTGTCTCGCCAATTATTAAAGCTTATATAACGTATACCTTACTTGAATAACCCCTAAAATCAAAAGGAAGTCTGTATCTGTAGAAAGTCTATATCTTTGCTTTCTGTATATCTGCGATTTATGAATGCTTATTTGTGATAATGGTAAAGTTCTTCAAGTTTGCGGTTCCCAGTTCCCTAGAGACGAGACATTTTATTAAACAGGGTGAACAAGATTAACTTTTTACATCAGGTGAAGTTAGGCCCACAGCACCAGCTATAAAGCCACAATTTTGTGCCATCTGTATTGTTGAGCTCATAATCATTACCTTCTTTAAAAGATTTAGCAAAAAAATGTGTCTATATGAAATATATTTAAAAATTGTGAGACTATTTGATTTCAGTATAATTCAGCAAAATGATACGTATCAACATTAAACATATAAGATGTGTAGTCAAAATATTAGGTACATTAACTTATTGTTAAAACAGATTAACCTGGCCTTTATATCTGAGTATATGTATATAGATTTAAATGTGTCCAGTACCAAAGCAGATTTTTTTCGCTGAGGAGGCAGCTATCTGCTACATAACAGCACTTGAAAAAACATTGTATTCTGCTAAAAGAATTACATTCTTAAAATGGAAATATTCTGAAAATGTTCTCTGTACTGCTCATCTTCTTGTCACAACTCCAAAAGCTTCTGGATAGCAAAATAACTGAACTTTATTCAGTTTCTTCACCAGGAAGGAAAAAGAAAACCAGCCCACACAACTGCACTTTGTCATTTGCTGTCAAAATGACATGTTGATGCCTCTTGCCAGGAAGTAGCCTAGCAGCATAATGAAGCAGACAAAGCAGTTCATCTGTTCAGTATTCCCATTAGAAGTTCTGAAAAATTGCATCAATTTGTATTAAACAGAAAGATAAATTCCTAAGTTACTTAACATGCTCAGAGTTGTTTAATGACCACAGGGTGCCAAAGCCATCAATACATTTTTGGGTACTTACTAAAGTCCTGTGACACTTTAATTCACAGGACTTATGGGCATATTGGATTTTAGAAGGCTACATAAAAGTAGCTTGGTACCGTTAAAATGCAGTATGTTACGATAAAGCCATTCACCTGTTTTGTACTGAGAAGACAGGGTAGGCATACTTTTTTATAGAGTAAGAAAAGCAGGCATACATTCATGGAAACAGTCACATCAGTAAATAGAACAAACTACAACCCTACACCTTATTGCCTTTGTGTTGGGTTTAGAAAACATTTTATGGAACTCAGAACGTGACTGATTGTAGCATTACTGTAAGCAGTCTCCCTCTTATAGTATAATTGCATCTGATAGAAATCAGGAATGCCTTTTAGGGATCTTGGAGAGGGAAAGGGATGATTATTTTAGCATCTTTATGGTGAAGAGCAATTTTGCAATCTCTTATTGAAGGTTAAATAATAATTGTTAGACCCTGACTCCATGCAGCACCCAATGACTAGGGAGGCAACGATTCACTCACTCATGGGTCCTGTTACTCATTAGCCAGAGCAAGCAGGGAGCAAATGCTACTTACACACATTGCACGCAACAGCTTTATTCAGAATGGAGACAGCTTCGAGCAAAGGTCCTATAAAAACCAACAAACCAGGACCTGCACTAAACAATAGTTTTTCCCACATTTATACACTTTGGTTCATGCTTATTAATATTTATTCCACCTACATCCCTCCTTGTTCCACCCACTTCTGCTCCCATCTCAAGCTCCACCCCTGTTTACTGTTTGCTTCATCAGCATGGGATTGCCTATGCATTTTATTCATTTACATGTCTTTTTGCTATAAGCGCATGTCCAAGACCTTGACTTTACTTCTTCGGTCAATGGGCAGACTTTGACTAAAACCTGGAAGCTTCTGGAGGCTTCTTCACCAATCACCATTCACCTTTTTGCATATGTTCATTTTGGATTCTGTTACCAGTTATGTGTTGTTTTTCACATTCCAGTCTGTTTTTCTGTCCCAATTTCTACCATCTTCCACATTCCTAAAGCTTTACCTGATTCACAGCGCACAGACTCACTTGAAAATGGTTGACACAGTTAAGATGGTTACTTAGCATAAGCAAATGGCTGGCTTAGATATCATTCTGCCTTGTGGTCAACAGCTTTTGTTAGCCACAGGTTAAAGCCTTCATTCAGCTGCAAATCCAGTGCTCCCCAAGATCCAAATACAGTCATCCTAACAATAATATGTATTCAAGATAGCTTTCCATCACGTGCCTTCTAATGCGTTTTCCCTCCTACATATTGTGACAATAATGCAGAGATGGAGCATTGTCCACTTCAGATCTTATTTTGCTTTTCAAATCACTAAAACATTTCTGTTCAGATTATACAATGATCCTAGGCAAGGGTAGCATTAAGGCACGCAGAATGTATAATCGAACCAGTTGAGCCGGTGAGAGTCCAGAACGACATTAGTAAATGTGCAGCTGCTAAATTTTGTCAATTTTCGTGCTGCCATTAGTATAGTTTAGTGAAGAGTCAAGTTCCAAAATGCAAAACCCACCTCTGACCCTAGAGGTTTTAGTATTTCAGTTAGAACTTTTGGGAGGCTACAGAACTGGAAAGATTTAAAGGATCTTTCCATTTGTATCCCTTATTTAAAAAATTGCACCCCAGATGGTCTTGTTTTTGCTGAGCACACAGCTCTATCTTCTTGGTCATGGAAAACCCAAGAGGCAGTTAAAATGGTACAAACAGGCAGGAGGTAGAGTACCCATGCAGAATGGGGACAGGGCCTGATTGTTCCCAACCAATGTTTGAGTCAGTTTCTCAATGGAGCAGCACCTGTGGAAGGCTGTAAGAAAGGTAATAAATTGCTATTTTGTAATTCAGCAGCTTCAGCATTGTTCCTGTTTGCAGATGAAGGGGCAGAAGAAGGTGGGCTTCTGTAAGCAAGTTATTCTATATTGAAAGGCTTGTTATTCTTCCTCAGCCTGACAAAGGGTTTTTAAACCCAAAAGCTTGCTTAAAATATTTTCCCCCAACTATTTAAGTTGGTCTAATAAAAGATGTCAGATTTACCCAAAGAACCTTGTCTGCTTATGCCTGAACCTAACAATTGTAAGAATTTGGGCTATCCCAATAACCAGAAAACAAAAGAGGAGGAAATTGTGCTTAAGTAACAGTGTCTGCTGTCTGTTAAATGATTTCAAAGCAGAAGAGCTCGGCAGGGGTTGGGGCAGTTGTTTGTCAGGTTGGTTTTCAGCTTCAAATAAAAAAACCCACCTGAACAGCTCAGAGAAGCCTGTCAGGCAGTCTAAAAGCAGTGCTTGTGCAATGAGCTGGGGCTGCCCTGTGCCTAAAAATAAAGAAATGACCTAACAGAATGAACATTTCAAAGCTGCAGCTTGCACTAGCCAATCAAGAGGCATCGCTGCTCTGATTTACACTTTCTTGCAGATAGGAGGTAAGGTGGATTCAAGTCCAAAACTATCACAGGATAAATGCCAGTTGTTGGTCATGTCCTTGCTTTCAGATTCTACTTTATATGGAATTTCCTTTATCCTTGCCTATTCACAAGCTACCTTCACTTTTAGTTCTTGCATCTTCCTATTTTTATTGTTGGGAAAAGAGAAACAATTGTTTGAAATTAATGTTGCTGTTTTTTTGTTGCAATTAAAAAGTTTTTTAAATAGCCCAATTTAGAATGTTTTAAGCCTAATTTTCTGTAATTTAGTCCTGCAGCTTTTAAAATATTTTTGACTTGTCTTACACAGAAACCACTTCTAGTAATAATATGTTCTCATACAGAAAATGGCAATTTTAGGATGTCTGTGCAATCAGTTATTAAGAATATTAAAAAGATTTAAAGTACAGAAAGGGACTGTTTCAAAAAAGATTTTTTTTTGCATAAGTTTACCAAAGAAATACACAAAACAATGGTTTATGTCTGTGCTCATTAAACTAACTTCAATTTTAGCAAACATCATTTTGGTAGTATTTGAGTACAGTGTCAGGTAATTTCCTCAATGCAACAGATTTAATTTTACCATCTTGAAGGCAACACATTTAAAAACCTATTCATATGGAAATTCACCTTTAAACAAATGAAGTTAACCTTGAAAAGAGACAAGTTAACATTGTTTAGGCTCTATATAGCCAGCAATGGTTTGGTTTCAGGTCTGTTTAACATTCAAGTTTAAATGCTTCTGAATTGTATGTGAATTATCACTGTTAATCCTAGAGAATAAAACTGTATTCCCAATTAGTTCAACAGAACAAATGTGTCTGATCCACATGTCCACATTTTTGTTTACCCTGGTTTGTGTGGCTGAATAGATTATTTATCTAAGGAAAAAACAAATCCCATCACTTCCCAAAGGCTCTAATCCTAATATAGTTTACCTGGAAATTTGGCACTTCCTCCATAAAGAAATTAGAGAGTTGCTTAGCCATATTATCCTTGTGTTAGGTAGAAGGTAGGGCAGGATTGTACCTCAGGGCACTTATACACATGCTCCAGGGTGGGGGTGGACAGGTGTTTTAATTAAAGCAGCTTCCAGGAGCCACTCTAATTAAAATGCATGCAGGGTCTTGTGCATTCAGTGTCCTATGGTTCAAAATGGTGGTAGGGACACTTGAAGTAAACCTTGTGCCACAAGATTTAAAGCGCCCTGCTGCCATTTTGAAGCATGGGATACTGAATACACGCTGGAGCGTTCTGATTGGAATGCTCCATCAGACTCGATTAATCAGAATATGTCACAGCACATGTAAAAGTGTCTTAAGGTGCCACACAGCTGTACTGCATAGAAATTAGCGACTTGAGAGATAAGGGAGCTGTCTAAGGGCATATGTAGATGAGACAGGGGCCCTAAATTGCAGCAATGGGTTTTTAAGAACACTGCTTCAATGTACGGCCCTTTAAACCCCTGTGTTGTGCACACACCCAAACTTACCTGCCTCTCTGGCAGTGGGAAGGGGAGGGCAAGCTGCCAGTGGGCAAAGCAGTTCCTGGGCGACAGGGGTGGCTGATGCTTCCAATGGCAGTGGCAGCCCCCGCCCTCAGGCATCCGGCTCGGGCAGTCCTGGGGGGCGCTGCAGCCACAGAGAGAAGCACTGGGCCGCCATGCAGCTCAGGCAGGCAGGTTCCACGGAAAAAAAAGATAAGGCTCACTGCTTTTCTTGGGCAGAGCCTGCCTTCCTGGGCTGCTGCCAGGCTGCCTGCACGGGCTTCCTGCGGAGCCCCTGAGCTGCATGGGGCTTGGTGCTCTGCTGTGTGGCTGTAGGGCAGCAAATGAAAACTTGGAGGAAGAGTTTTAGTTTGCTGCACCCCAAGTCATTTAAGGTGCATTACTTCATTGAATGTGCTACAGTGGCTGGAATTACTGTGCAATGTGCTGCTGACATGTGCAAACACCAGCACCATTAAAGCGCTGCAAAAGCATTTAACTCGCTTTTAATTGTTATGTATACATGCCCCTCGTTTCATCTACATACAGCCCAAAACCATAACTTTTGGTGGTTCAAACACTAATGGGCAAGTGTGATTAAATAGGACTGATTAAGAATCAAACTAAAGGCTTTGCTGCAGAAAGGGGTCAATTTTCAACAATGTGGCTGTTGTCCAGGAATGCTACATTTGTGAACAGTCATTTCACTGTCAGCAGGTGTTTTTGTGAAGTAAAGCAAGCATCTCATGCTATGTAAGGTCAGAAACTGACTCCCCCTTTTGGGCTTTTCCCTTAATAATAAAGTAAAAAGGAAAAAAAAAAGGAAACCCTTCTAGGTTGGATTTGTTGCAGTTCCCACCAAGACTATGAAACCTAGATCCATTCCTGTGACTCCTGTTTGCCTTGGAGGAAGAAATTAGTGAACCTGTCTGCTTCGGTGAGTCAGCAGAACCTACCTAATAGGGCTGTGCAACGCTTCAGTCGCTGATTCAATTTGGTGGAAATTTGGCTTGATTCGGCGGCCGAATCTCCGAATTGAAGCAGGAGACCCTTTAATTTCTCCGAATCAAATTGGAACCCTCTGAACCAATTCGGAGAGATTCAATGATTCAGACATAGACACGGGTTTAAATGTTTTTTCTACATACCTCAAGGTACCAGGTGGCTCATGAATGCTGAGATGCTGGGGTGGATGGAGCGTCCCATGGGAATGCAGGGGGCTCCCAGCACACTCAGCAGCAGACCCAGAAGTGGACCAGAAGCACTTCTGGTCTACTTCTGGGTCCGTTGCAAAGGACCTCCCCCCGCCCCCCCACCCAGGTTGACGACTGGCGCCTCCTGGTTCTGGGGGGGCACCCACGATCCCCTTCTGGGTCCACCACCCAGGACGTGGGTCCCCCTGCACTCTTGTGGGATGCTTCATCTGCCCCACCATCTCAGCATTCATGAGCCGCGCCTGGTACCTCAAGTTATGTAGAAAAATCATTTAAAGCTGTATCTATGGCTGAATCGCTGATTCTCTGAATCAGCACTGAATCTTCAGATTTGGATTTGGCCAAATCGAATTGGGACGGTTATCCAAATCAATGAATTGAATCACTGTCCCCTGAATCAGGCTGAATTTGAATCCGAATCGAATATGGCCCACTTTGCATACCCCTACTACCTAACTCTTCCCTGCTGGGATCAACAAGTGACATGTTTCAGCAAGCAACAGCCTGTTACACTGAATGTAGGCAAACATCATCTACATCATTGAAAAATTCCTCTGAGCTGTTTTAAAATACCCCTGATGCAAATGCATTAAAAACTATAATACTTTGAAACCATTCAAGATAAAACAACATTTCTGGTTGCCATTTAAAACTGAGAGAGAACCCTCAAGGAGAAAAATCAAAGACTCACAGAAAAATAAAGCCGGAAGGAGGAACCTCAGGATATCATCTAGCTCAACAGGCCTGCTCAAGCAGGATTATCCCTGTGTAAAACATCCCAGACAAGAATTTGTCTCACCATAATTTTAAACCCCCACTGACAGCGATTTGACAACCTCTCTAAATATATATTTATATTTTAGAAACCCCAACCTAGAGTTTTATTCCCTGTTTTAATTATTTATGGAATGGCCAGTAGGCCTTGCTAGGAGCTCAATTTCAAGAGCATAGGGCTTTAGAGGAGGCCAATTTTTGATACTATGATAATAGATTTTTATTCCTAAAAATGAACTGTTATTGGATTAAGTACAAAACTCTCAAAATCAGGGCAAAACTGAAACCACAAACAGGGGGGCCCTGAATTTGATTAGTTCAAAACTTCTGAATATTATCTTGTGTGCTCTGCCTTGCATCTCTGATATGGATCCTCTACAACAGGGGTGGCTAATCTGTGGGTCCTGCAAGTGGCATAGGCTTCCCCTGTGTGTGGCATGCAGTAGGCTGAGGAGAGGACATGGAGCACAGTGGCAGATAGGGCAGGGAGCAGAAAGCAGAGCATCAGATCAAGGAAGGAACACAGGGGAGGGAGCAGAAAGCTAAGCAGCAGAACAGGTAAGGGAAAGGAATCAGAGTGCCACTTAGGGAGGGTGCAGGGCTAATTTGTTGCATGCCCACCAAAAAGGTTGGCCTCCACTGCTGTACAAAAGAGGAGAGGCTCATATGGCTGGGTGGTGGACTAGGAAAGGAGGGAACATTGCCTTGCCTTTGCTTTCTGCCTTCTCTTTCAGTCATCAGAATCCCACTTACAGATGTTTGCATTTCAAGTCCTATGGATCTGTAGGTTGCTGGATAGGGACATAGCCATCCTTGTTGACTTCATCATGATACTGTCATGAATCCCTGATTACTCTCACTTCAGACTGATTAATGGTTCATGTCATTACTTTGGATAGGCCTCTTGTCTAGGATGTGGAATCTCCCTTTTTCCTTGGCAGATGAGCCTTCCATATACAGGATTTAGTAGCTTGGATGTCCCTACCAGCCACTGAAGGACTCATAGAAAATGAGGGCTGGAAGAGACCTCAGGAGGTCATCTAGTCCAACCCTCTGCTCAAAGCAGAACTGTCCTAAACCATAACATCCCAGCCAAGGCTTTGTCTAACCAGGTCTTAAAAATCTCCAAGGATGGAGCTTCCACAACCTCTCTGGGTAACCTGTTCCAGTGCTTTACTACCCTCCTAGTGAGAACATGTTTCCTAATATGTAACGTAAGCTTCCCTTGCTGCAACTTGAGACCATTGCTCCTTGTTCTGTCATCTGTATTCACTGGGAAGAATTTAGAGCACAGGCCTGATTCAGTGCTCAGTGAAGTTAATAGTTGTTTCATTGATTTCAACAAACTTGAAGAAATCTCTATAGCTACAGAAATGCACCCATCATATTTTTCAGGAGAAAAGTCTTATAGACCCAGCACCAAAACATTAGAATTTCCCTCCTCTTACTCCCTCTTCAGCTTTCTTAAAATTAGTTTTTAATTGGCTTTTAATATCTGATAGCTACAATTACAACGTGAGAGTTGGCAACAGTTATTTAATCTCATTCATTGTGCTAATGTGCAAAATTTATGAATCTGGCTGCCTTAAGCATACTTCAGAATTGAACTATATGCAAACCTGTTATTTTTAATCATTTTAACTGAGTTTGTGACTTAACTTTAGATATTCAGCAATAAAAATCATGCTATTATGTGGTCCTGGTGGGATACCCTTCTCAAAAAGGGGTGAGCTTCACTTTGTCTCAGCTTCACTTTTTTGGTAGATCTAAGGAGTACCTCTATGTATAGTATATTGCAGCAGTTTAATCTGCAGGTGATCAACACATGGATAAAGGGAGCAAGAGTCCATTTTGAAGGAAAAATCAAAGACTTCTCACCAAACAATGTAAGAAAAAACCCTACTTTTCCTGTTCATTCTGTATCTGGAACACCTAATGGTAGGCTGAGAAATCCAGGCAGACTTAGACTGGGGCACTGATACATCTCCTTTCTTGAAGAGCAGATATAGCCTTCCAATACTCCTGGGCACAACTATCCTCTGAAACATTTACTTCTAATATATCTGTAATTCAGGGTTGTCCAAGTGTAGCTTGTAAGCCCTTGCACCTCTTTCATTGCCATTTGAGGGGAAGGGCTGTCTGTCATTGGTGCTGCCTGCTTGGCAAGGGGTGAAGGGTCACATGCATTGTGGGGCAGATGGGGGCTGTATGCTGTTCATGCAGCCAGTGTGGCAGGGGACTTTGCACTGCTGGCACTACCCACTGAGCAGTGAGGGGGGGGTGCAGATTTTGGTGGGCACTGCATGCTGTTGGCACTGCTCACAGTGGAAAAATCCTGGGGGCCTGACCCCACAGTGTATGGCTGGTGCAGCGTGCAGCCCAGGGACCATGCCAGTGCTACATGTGGCCCCCGGCTCAGGGGAAGTTGGACACAGTTGCTGTAACTTAATGGTAGTGAAACTTATAGTTTTCAGTAGAAATCTGTAGAAAATTCTATGACGTTTTCTATGAATCTTCAGAACCATGTAGAACATTTTAACAAGCATTTCACACTTTATTTTGTATGCCAAACCTGCAACCAGGTCTTCTGTTATTTTTATAAATAAATGTGAGGGAACAGTGGCAAACACAAGAACAATGCCACACTATCTCTTTACTTAAACTAGGGGTGCACCCATAGAGATTTTTGGGGCCAATACCGATAGCCGATATTTAAGCAGACATACTGGCCAATACCGATCCAATTTCCAGTGCAGCTGCCTCCAGCTGGTAAGTCCAGTGTGGTGGAAAGGGAGGGGAGGGGAGAGGGAAGGGTTGTGTGGGGGGAGCAGATCAATGCCCCTCATGTTGAGAGAGGAGGCAGGGGCAGGCACTGCCCAGGGGAGGCAGGGGGGTGGAGGACCCGCAGCTTGGGTGGGGTGGCTCCCGCTGCTGCCTGCACCCCAGGAGGGGGTGGGGGGACATATGCCCCCTGGATCTGTATAGGTTGGGCTGCAGCCAGGGCTGCACACCACTCTTCTCGGTGGTGCTGGACTCACAGCAGGCACTAGCAGCACTGGGAGGATGCTGCATCCAACCCAAAGTTCACCTCTGCTCCCAGCACCGCTGTTGCCAACCACCTGGTGCAGCCCTGGCTCAATGCCCCACCCCTACCCACACACAGGGAAGAGCCAGGGCTACACTGAGCAGCTGGCGGTAGCAGCACTGGGAGCGGAGTGGTGGAGAAATTTGGGGTGGATGCAGCATCTTTCCAGCACCACCGGTGCCTGCTCCAAGCCCAGCCCCTGTTGAGAAGAGCCCTGTACAGCCCTGGCTGCAGTGCAGCCTGCCCAACCCCATGCAGATCCAGGGGTGCACATGCCCTCCCATGCCCTCCCAGGGTGCAAGCAGCAGTGGGAGCTGCCTCCCCGCAACCACAAAATGCAGCTCTGGCTCCTCTCCCCCACCCTTGGCAGCACCTGCCCTTGCCCCCTCCCTCACCACGGGAGGTGTTGATCTGCCCCCTCCATACCTCTTCCCTCCCCACTCCCCTTCCACCACACAGGACTTACCAGCTGGAAGCAGCTTTCCATGCTGCTGGCTGTGCCCCTCGCTATCTGAGTGCTACACTGTGGCTGCATGCTGCATGGGCATTTATCTGCCAAATTATTGGCCCCATCAGGCCGATATCTGATCCAGCCACTTTTCTTTATACCAGTACCGATCCGATATTGGACCAAAGAATCGGTGCACCTCTAACTTAAACTATTCTACATAACTCTACAAACGTACCTAAAGTTTACTCAGAGCTAGTATGTGGCCTAGGCTACAATACAGGTTCAGTACAGGAACCTGTACCTACAATACAGGTTCAATAGATTAGGTTCAATCCAGGATTTAGGTGTTTCTTCACCTAATGTTTGGATGCCTGGCACCCAGAATACAGTGAAATCCAGAAATCTGAATAGTCTAATGTTCCCTATGTAGAGCATGGTAGGGGAGTTGAGCACCTCAGAATGGGATCTCAGAGATAGCACATGTGCATGTGTGCACACATACACGTGGTGCAGCTACACGTGCTATTAATGCTATAAAGGAAGCCTTTATAGCATTAATAGCACAAAGGTTTACTGTGCAGGAAGCCTTCCCTGGGACCACATCTACCTGTGCTCCCTGTTGGGATCAAATCTGTTACCAGTGGAAACAGCCCAGTACAGGGCTACTCCTATACTGCTCTAGACCCCTGCAACATCTAGGGGGATCTCCAGGCTCCCCCAGGATGCTAGTCCAGGGGATGCCAGGGAGCACAGGGGCCAACAGAGCTCTGCTGGCTGCAGTGGTAGCTGTCGCCTGGCCCCCTGCACATCAGGGCTAGGGACAGAAGTTACATGTAAAACAGTTTAAGTTATCAGAAATTGGTTTAAACCTGTAACAGAATAGAAGTTCTGTGCACATAAACCAGTTTCATATAACGTTCCCCCCCCTCCTCCACCCCCATCAAACCCCTGCTGGGCCCAGGGAGAAGGGTTAAACTTCTCTTCCCCCAAGTATGGAGCTGCCCTCCCTGCTTACTTAGTGTTGGCTGTGACTGTGGGCTACAAATCCCAGAGGCACCTGGAAGCAGGAAGAGGAAGTGATGAGCAACCCTGCAGAGTCCTGCTCCTGTGATTTTGGAGTGCAAATCCCAGAGACCTCAGGGGCAGCAGGAAGAGAAAGTAAACACACAGCCCATGCTCGCTGTGTGCCCAAGCGCCATGCTCTAGTGCCCTGGCTTCTGGCCTGAGCCACTGCAGGCATGTGACTGCATTTCCTTAATCAAAAGTGAATGTCTGTTTATTTGCTTATTGGTTCAATTTTTGTAGCTTAGACTAGCCTGCAAAGACTGAATCAATTCAGCCTCGGGCTTTCTGACTGTTTGTACCTGGCCCAGGAAGAGTCCTGATGTGTACGGGGCTGTTGCTGCAGAGCTCTCCCAGCCCTGTGCATATAGGGCTTCCCCGTGCAGCTGGGGACTGGCCTGCTTCTGGGGAGCTGGCCGGAAGCTGTCCTGCGTCGGTGTCTACACATGCACTACTGCACAGTATCTACTGCCCAGTTAATAAATACAGGTAGTAGCTAACTCCACAGAAAACTGATTTACTGCACAGTAAATGGTGTGCACGTGTGGACAGTGATGTTTTACTGGGCAGATTAGTCTACTGTGCAGTAAAGTGTCTCATGTAGATATGCCGACAAAGTGGATAGCATCTAGGTGGCTATTCAGTTTGCAGCCACCTAGAGCTATCAAATGGGAAGCAGTGAAGGCAGGGGTGCATCTTAAATCATATTCCAATTTGAGATCCACAGCCTGAAACCTGCCTTTTCTTTCAGAGCTAGTTCTTTCTGGAAGAAGAGAAGGAGAGTATGGTGCCATGCTCTTATGTAATAGTGGTTAAAATGCTCAGCAAGAAAGTGGGAGTCCTGGGTTGTAGGCCTTTGTAGTTTGTTGGCACTCAAACCCATAGTTTCAGTCATCCCAGAGAGTGCCTTAACCACCACACTATCACATAAGTTTGGTGGAGGCATTCTGACTGTGCAGAAAGGAATACATGAGTTACAGGACCAGAATAAGAAAGCATATTATTTGCATATTACTTTAAGGCACTCATGGGGAAGGGGGGGAAGTCCTGGGTTCTTATCTCTGCTGCCAGGATTCTGCTTGTGTTTTATGTAAAATATTAATTGGACATACTGGTAATACAGGAATGGTCCTGGGAGAAGGGAACAGAACCCAGGTGGGTGCTCGTCACTGGGCTACAAGGTCTTGCTTCCTTTTTGTTGCTTGGTGAATCTTGAATTTTTTTTAACAGCTTTAACAGGAGGGTAGAGAACATGCCTACCCAGCCTAAAGCCAGGTAGCTTTGCCACTCACCTGGGAAAATGGAAATGTGGGTTTTATTTTCTCAGCCTGAGGAGGAAATTGAACTTGGGTCTCTCACTTTTTGGGTGACTGCTATAGCCAGTAGGTTATTATGCAGGAAAAGGTGAACCACCCCTTTATTTCCTATGTGTTAGACATAAGTAGCAGCACCACTGCATTCAGTCAATGTGTGTGACTTATGCTCCAAAAACACCTACTGTATCAAGCCGATCAGAGTACTTAGGTGGAAGAACATCTAATTTGAAAACTAGGCACTTTATCAAGACTAGGGTACTTCTGGGTCTAGATATCATGGAAACGTTAAAGTCAAAGCACGTAATAATGGAGTTCAGATATCTCTCAGGTACATGCACACGTGCAAATGTGTGTGCACACGCACGTATAGGTGGATGGGGGAGGAGGGAGGTTTAGTATTGTAATTTTGATTTAGCTATCTAAAATCTTCTGGATCTAGCACTAAGGACCTACGCAAAGGTACTTGCATGCTTATATAGGCTACCAGAGCCTTGGGTCCAAGCATCAAGGAATTAGCACCTGCCCTAGTTACTTCCTTCTTAGAGTAGGTGGATTCTGGGAAAAGAATGAATGGAGCTTTCACTGGCTTTTGCAGCTCAGCTGACAAAGTGTGTGTGTATGTGTGTGTGTACATGTGCACACATGTCAAAGACGCAACTGAACTTAGTTATCCTATCCCTTATTGTTTACCTGTTGGTTCTGTTCAGGCATCCATTAGTTAAAGAACACTCTGCCAAGGTCATTAGGACAAGGTGAATCCAGTCAAACTGGGAAAACCTATTTTCTACTGGTATCTGGTTGATTAACTGCTACTGAACAAAGACTAGACAGCAGTGAGATACCATTATTAAGATTATTTGTGCAACCTGAAGAGATTCTAGCATTTCTCCATGTGGAAATATATTAGCAGGTAGTAAATTGGTGATGCTCTATACATTTGAAGAGAGGAACAACAGAATATTAGACTGTAATACACTGTTAAGGACAACATGAAGTGTAAGCTTCTTAGCAGCAATATTTCACTGGAAATGACTTGGAATACTTGCACTTCAGGGTATTAATTGAAAAGAATTGGTAGTAACCCTAAACATTCTGAAAAACAGGTATTTTGTTAAGAAAATATGCTCAGAGTATTTAGACTGGAACAGTACTTACATTTAATTACAGGTGAACAGGATATGTTTAAAGGTGCAAAATACATTAAAATTGTTTACATGAGGTAAGCACAACTATGACTAACTCTGGCATCTAAATGTACACAAGACTGACAGCAAATCAGCTATTATTTGAACATGCTATTTAAAACGTAGGTCTGGATCTATTAGAAAAGAAATCCAAAAAAAGGAAGCTTAAAAAGTCATAGCAGAGTGGATCAAAATATTAAACCCCAGTTCTTAAATGTAAGTACTACACCAAGTGATTGGTTGGTTCCTTTTAAACGGTGTTAAAGCCCTTGATTTCTAATTGAAGCAGTAAGTATTCTACCTATTCAATCCAATCAAGATTCAGGCATCGTGCTATAAAGGCAAACATATCAGATACTTCTTCAATAACTTTAGCTGTTGGTTTTCCTGCTCCGTGCCCAGCCTTGGTGTCGACATGAATGAGAAGTGGGTTGGTTTGTTTACGGCTTTGGCCCACAGCATACTGCAGAGTAGCAATGAATTTTAGTGAGTGCAGAGGGACCACACGATCATCATGGTCTGCTGTGAGAAGTAACGTGGCTGGATATTGGATTCCATCCTCTTCTGGTAGTTTGATATTATGAAGTGGAGAGTACCTGAAAAGATGAGACAAACTTTCACGTATCTGCTCCTCAAGGCCCACCTGGAAGGCCATGTCATATTGAAGACATCACGGCATGGTGTGATGCACTCAGGATTTCAGTCTCTCAGTTGTCTAATTTAAAATTACACTATCTAGATATACTTCTTTATCATTTAGGGACATTTAAAATAGGACAACGTTTTTTTCTGGCTCCCAATCCTGCAGAAGCGCTTATTTACTCCCTCCTTTTCAGAGGTACATATATTCTTACACAGACATCAAACTATCAGTAACTGGCAACAATGCTCATATGTTCCCAGAAATTTAAAGCGCAGGCTGAACAGTTCATTCCACAGACATTATGGCTGCTGTAAAATGGGGGTTGGGATGACTCAGAGCTGTAATACATGTTGGGGCAAATCAGCCAATTAACAAAGGTAGTTGGGCAGTTGAGTTTTCCATGTGGACAGTTCCTACTTTGAAGGTCATGGGGTGAGGAAGTTTGGCCCCTTTAGACTCCTTCCAAACTCACGTTGGCCTTGAGGAAACACTGTGCATGAAACCCCATGGGGAAAACTTCAAGGTTTTCCCACCAATGTGACGAATCCCTTCATTTTGGTGAGAATGAATATGTAGCTCCCAGTAAGAGAATGCGTGGTTTCTGGTAATTTGTTTTATTTGCACTAGACACCAGAAATATTTTTTTAATAAAAAAAATACCATTATTTCTTCATGTTACAACGTTACAATGTTATGCATGATACTAAGAAACATGACTATAACGTAAACCATTTTTTTAAATATGCATTTATTAAGCAAAATCTATAGAAGAGTTACACTCCTTATTTTAAAACATGTGACTACAATACTAATTCCCCTGTTTTTAATGTTGGCAAATACAGAGGAAGACAACAGGGAGCATGAGGTATTTGTGCTTTATTTTTAATTTCACACTTGAAAGCATATCAATTAAGTTGAAATTTGCTTATTTTAGGAGTGATTGACAATACTTGAATACATAATCTCATGACCTCTTAAAATCCTTTATTTTCAATTGGTCTTGTGGCGCTTAAGGGTGTTTATAGACATGCTCCAGGGTGGGGGGCCGGGGATGGGAGGGGAGTGTCAAATAAGCTTTAGTTAAAGTGCCTCTGCCATCATTTTTCAGCATGGGGACACTGATACATGTGATGCTGGAGTCTGCTGGAGCGCAGTAATTGCCACACTCCAGCTGACTCAATTAATTACAACGTGCCAGAGCAGCCTCATTGCACACGTATAGGCACCCTCTGAGATTATCTGAAGGAACTACATTCCACAAGTCACAGGACTAAATATTGTCTTGGACTATACTGGACAATAAAGGGCTGTATGTTTATCTAAAGTGTATCATGCCCACAGTGATAATGTACAATCACTATTAACATAGTATAATCTAATAATATCTTCTTGTGTTTTGTTAGGGATTGCCAACTGCCTGATAGATTACAGCTACAAATACCAAATAATGATACCACAGCTAAAGCTACCATGTCAGATGAAAAAGTTATTAATTAACATTTCACAGTAATATAGATAAGATGACTTCTCACACATGTATTAGCGTTTTGTTAGGTCTACAGTGGGCACATATATAACAGCTTACCCTTTTATAACAATATGCCCCTTGCAAAACAAAGTGAAATAAGGATTTGCCTTCTGCTTCCTTTCTTCCTTCCTTTTCTTCTCTTTATTCCTGTCTATCAGCTCAGCAGCAAAGAAGATCAAACAGTCTTGAGACTCATTTGATTTCAGTGATCTAGTTTTCATCACGAATTTTTGGCTTGTTTTTGTTTCTTAGCTGTATCTGAATTTACAAATGTACAAGCAAGTGCTTGCACATACACCTTGCATGTATTTATATCATACTGATAACAGTTAGCTTTCTGGGGAAAAACCATCTCAGCAAAATTCAAAGATAAACTTTAAAATGTTATTTGTCTTGCCTGCTAAGTTACTGTAAAATGCCTTGGAATAAATAAGATCAATGCATAAAAGCCTAAACTACCTAGGGTAGGGACACATTGCTTACAAAAGGACATTCCTATCAGAGAATATTTGCACTATGGATCATTATTATTACCACTACTACCAACAGAGCCCTATCTTCTCCAGCAATCCCTTGCAGTCAAGGACGACTGTCTTATCTGTTTATCCGAAGATGGCTGATGAGGCCTATCTGGGATCGACAGACTCTATGCCAGCTTGGACATGTGTTTCTGTGTTGGGTGGGTTGCACTGGATTTTTCATTTGGTCTGCGTCATGCTGTTTCTGCCGCTCCCACTTTTTCATCTATTGTGAGGTTTCAAAGTACTGAGATACTTGCAGCAGACTCTTCCTCCATCTGGGGCAGTCCTGAGGGATACTCTCCCGTGAGCTGGCATCTATGTTGCACTGCCTCAATACTTGTGGTGTTTGCTTGCTAACGTTGGTGTCTCTCTCTTCCCACTGGATTTGGAAAATCTTCTGCAGGCAGCGTTGACGGTACTTCTCCAACAACTTTAGACATCTCCTGTACATGGTTCACGACTCAGCTCTGTGCAGCAAGGTGAAGATCACAACTGCTTGATAAACCATGAGCTTGGTTTCAGATCTGATGTCATGATCTTTAAACACCTATTCCAAATACTGCACTTGCACATTTAAGGCAATGTTGGATTTCTTTGTTGATGTCATCCCTCCGCAAGAGATGGCTTCTGAGGTACAGGAAATACTCAACATTCTCCAGAGTCTCACTGTGGATCTGGATTACTGGAGCTGGGGACTGTTTTAGATTCATAGATTATAAGGCTGGAAGGGACCTCAGAAAATTATTGGGTCTGGCCCATTGCACCAGGCAGGAAAGACTGGTGGGGTCAGGTGACCCCAGCAAGGTAACTATCCAGTCTCTTCCTGAAGATTTCCAGGGTAGGTGATTGCACTACCTCTGGAGGGAGCTTATTCCACAGTCTGGACACCCTAGCTGTGAAGAAGTTTTTCCTAGCGGTAAGTCTGAAATGGTCTTCCAAGAGTTTGTGGCCATTACTCCTTGTTCTCCCCAAGGGCGTCCCAGTGAACAGTTGTTCACCGATCCCCTGCTGTACTCCTCTGACATAGCAGTAAACTGCTACCAAGTCCCCTCTCAGCTTTCGCCTTTTCAGGCTGAAGAATCCCAGGCCCCTCAGCCTTTCCTCGTATGGCTTGCCATGCAAGCCTCTAATCATACGGGTGGCCCTTCTCTGGACTCTCTCAAGTTGTACCACGTCCTCGTTAAAGTGCAGCACCCAGAACTGGATGCAGTACTCTAGTTGGGGTCTCACCAGCGCCAAGTAGAGTAGAAGAATCACCTCCTTGGTCTTGCTGGAGATACACTGATTGATGCATGCCAGAGTATTATTTGCCCTGCTGGCAACAGAACTGCACTGTTAGCTCATATTCATGCTGTGGTCTATTAATACTCCCAGGTCTCTTTTATTTGTAGTGCTGGTTAGGTTGGTGTTGCTACACCTCTAGGTGTACAGGGGATTGTTTGTCCCCAGGTGGAGCACTTTACATTTTGCGATGTTGAACTTCATATGGTTCTGACTTGCCCAACTTGCTAGCCTGTCTAGATCTGCCTGTATCTGTAACCTATCTTCAAGCGTGACCACGCTTCCTCATAACTTGGTGTCATCTGCAAACTTGGTCAGTGACTCTTCGCCCCATCATCCAAATCACTGATGAAGATGCTGAAAAGTACAGGACCAAGCACCGATCTCTGTGGGACACCGCTGCTCACTTCTCACCAAGACGACACAGATTCGTTCATTAGGAGTCTCTGGGTCCTACCCCACATCCAGCTTTGTACCCACCTAACCATATCGCAGTTAAGCCCACTATCTTCCAATTTTCTCCTAAGAACATTGTGGGATACCAGATCAAAGACTTTTTGGAAGTCAAGGTATACAATATTCACCACTTCTCCCTTATCCAGGTGGTGAGTCCCCTGATTGTAAAAGGAGATGACATTGGTTAGAAAAGACCTTCCTGTGACAAAGCCATGCTGGCTGTCATTTAGAATCCTACCTTCTGCAAGTCTATTGCATATAGACTCCTTAATTAATTTTCTCAGGATTTTCCCTGGGACAGAAGTTAGATTAATTGGCCTATAGTTGCCCAGATCCTCCCTCCTCTCTTCCTTGAAGATGGGCTCAACATTGGCCCTCTTCCAGTCCCCAGAGACCTCTCCGGAGCAGTTCATTAAGAGCTAGTTGGTGGACACCTTAGGTGTCCAAATGTTAAGCGTGAGTCCCATTTTCTTGTATGCATCAAAAAGATGTTGAAGATTGCCTGAAGGTCTGTTTCTGAGTGAGTGTGTAACAGGGGGCTTTCTTGGGGCCAGTCTGTCATTGGCCCGCCCATCTGTTTCTGGGCCAACTGCCTGCCTCCTCACCTGTCATGCCTTGATGACACATAATTATGGTGTTAATTAGGCGGGAGGCTGCCCATTCTTGCCCTGCTGCCACGGGGTGCTATCTGTAGCTCCATTCCTCCCCTACACCGCAGCCCAAGCCTTGCAGATGGCATTCAGATGACACATGCTCCCGGCTTAGAGCCGGGTGAAGCCTAGCCCTTGTTGTCAGGCCTCAGACACACACACACATTCATACTGCCCTCCTCTCACTAGGGCGTCTCACACTCCACCCCCTCTCACAGGGTCTCTTTCACGCATCGACAACTTATACTGCTTTGCTCCCTCCTGGAGCGGGCCCCTTTAGCCATAGGCTTTATCTAGCTCATACCTTGGGTGGCAGATGTACTGTCTTTTCAGCCTCTCCTGTGACCCTCACTGGGGTAGCAGCCAGCCAATTACCTGACTGGGTTCAAGCTTGCCCTGGCCCCTCCCAGGACAACTCTATCCACTCGTGCACACATACTGGGCTCCCACCCCTCGTTTCCCTCTTACTGGGGCTCCTTGTCTCCATCCCCTCACCGGGGCCACCCCCTCACTGGGGCTCCACATCTCTGCCCCCTCACTGGGGCCACGGAGCTTCCCTCCTCAATGGGGGCTCAAGTGGCCGTAGCCGTGCCTAGCCCAATATGGGTCTTACACCCACCTTGGGCTTGGGTGGCTGTAGCCGTGTCTGGCCCCCTTGTACCCACAGTATTGTGGGGGCTAGGGGTTAAGGTGCCCCGACCCACCTTTCACCCGGGTGGTAACTGGCCTGGTATTTGCTGGGGGCTCCTACACCACTGGGAACCCCACCAGGCCACCACTCCCAGCAGGGTGCAGTTTTAGGTCATGCCCAGGACCAGGAGCCTTCAAACCATCCCGTTAAGCTCCTGCCCTTACCTCCAGGATGTTGCATACAGCCCTGCCTGGCCTGCCAGCAGCAAACTGCTCTGTTTATATAGGCAGCCAGAATTCTAAAATGGCTGCTGCAATCAAGCACTTGCTGGCTGTTTGGCTCAGCCCTTAAAGTGGCAGGCACCAACAGTGCCCTGCCACAGAGCACAAACTACAGCATCGTCAGCGTAGCGGAGCTCATCAGAACCCTATAATACTCTAAATAAACACTTGAGCTCAGGAATGCAATTTAGATTACCTACCTTCAGAATCTGCAGGACAGATTATTAGCACCTAGATACCTTAATGTTAAATCTTATAATTGCCTAATGAGGAATTGTCTTTTAATGTTAATGTTCATTGTTAAAGAGAAAAAAAATAGAATTAGCAAAGTACCACAGAGAGAGTGATACCATATACTCTAACAGGCTCACTATTATCCCTTAGCCATTTGCAGCACGTGGAGGGGAGGGGGGGAGCAGCTCTTTGAATATACAGAATCTTTCCAAACAATTCAGCAAGAAGTTAATACCTGAATTAATGTCCTGTTGTTGCCTAGTCCCATTCAATTTATGTAACTAAACCCCATTTATAGGCAAGAATACAATTTAGAAAAGCAATCATCTCTCCTGTTTCATTAAAAACACGATTTGTTTAGCTGTTCACTTGAGAGTATTATGCTCTGACAGTCTACCAAAAAAGTATTCATTATTAAAACACACACCTCCTGGGGTATGCAGCTGTTAATCGAAAACTGTCATTGAAAATATAGCCTATTGCTTCTACAGGAGTTTTTCCAAAGAGTGGGAAGACATAAATCTGTTAATAAGACTACACATTTGGAATTTCACTTTCTGTGGTGTTCTTTTAATGAAATAACTCTGCCATACAGCAGTAGCCAGCCTACAAAGGAGAGGGTAAAATAATTTGTGTAATACCGAGTGACTGATATTTTAAAGATTTGGCTCACTAATCAGCTTCAGAACAATTAGTTCAGGGGTGTCAAACTTCTGGCCTGCAGGCAGATCCACCCCATGAAGCAATGCTGTATGGCTCATGGGGCTTGTAGAGGGGCAGAGAATTCAGGGGCAGGAGGAGAGCTCAGTTGGCAATGTGTGAAAGACAACAGCATTAACCCCCACAGCAGCTGTCACCAGTGCTCAGATTCAGCCCACATGGAACCTCTAGGTCTGATTCCAGCCTGGGAAGTGTGGGGTACATTTGACACCCCTGAGAGTTTATTAAAAACACAAAAATACTTACTTGTACAGCCATTCAAACTGTTCTTTACAGTCAGAACAGCCATAATCAGTTGTCCAGGCATGACCAATGGTGTATTTGTGGAACTTAAGCATATCCATTACTCCAACTTGAGCAATAATGCAGCTGAACAGGTCAGGGCGTTGATTAGCACAAGCAGCTTCAAAACAACAAGGAAAATAAGTTACTAATATATAACACAGAAAACAAGTAAAGGCATATCATCCATGGACATCTGACTCAATACTGTATTTTGTAAAGAAGTCCAGTTAAAACAGTTCTTTTTAAAAGAAATAAATATTCCTCTGCAGTGTCTGAAATCCAAACTTTGAGTATAATACACTCCCTGAAGTCAAAGAAAGGCAATGTACAGAAAGTCAAGCTGACTTAAAAACAGCTTTGAAAGGGAATGAACTGATTCTTTTGTTTAAGGCAAAGCAACTAGAAGCTTTAAACAGACAACAGGATTTTAAAAGAAGTGTAAAGGAGACAGGTGCTCACTGAAATGACTGTCTTTGGAAAATCCCAGCCCAGGAGTATAATTAGAATGCACTTGGCAGATCAAAGACAAGAGGCACCTACTACATGGCCATATTGCAGCTCCCAGGAGATTAAAATCATGGAAAAATTTCCTTTCTACAACATAGCCACTAGCTGGAACACCAACAGCCACACGAATAAAAATGTAGCAATCATGACTAAAGAGAACCCAGGAGGGAGTTGGGATGAATATCAAAGGTGCCGAACATCTCCCTGCAGGAGCAGAGCTTGATTGGCCAACTAAAAGAAGCTTAAACTGCCTCTTGAAAAGGGGTGGTAAGACTAAAGTTAACATGCAACTGTGAGGATACTCTAATGAAGCAAAAACTATATGTGAACGTGGAGGAAACTTTCAGACTACAGAACATCTACTGCCCTGAGTACATATATGAGAATCATGCACCAACAAGGACTTTGCTAAGGCTACAGACTGAGGAGTAGGAAGGAGAAGAGTACTTAAGTGACAAGCAATTGGATTTAATAAATAAATTTACTGTTTAGTAACCTACAGTGTTATTGGCACATGATACTGGGGTGCTGAATTAAAGTGTGGCATTCTCCAAGCTTCTGATACCATTGGCAGCAAGAATAAATTAACATTAAGTATAAAAATTGGCATTTATTGCTCTTCATAACTGAAACTTTTCCATTAAGATCCTTTAGTTACTACATGAAGCTAATTATTTTTTGTTTTTCAGACATAGTGCAAAGAGTTCTGATAAATCTTCATTCCAGATTTACTGCTATAATCACAAAAGGAAAAGCCCAGTTTTACAAATAGAGACAATAGAATGGTTGTATTTTGCTTCTATAATTATACTTTCAATCTTCCTTTTACTATAGGAGCTTTATTAAAAAGATAACAGTTGTCCCACTTGTACTAGTAAACCTAACTAAGTCCTGGGGCTAACTGGTATTAGATACAACTTCTTCGATAGGTTTTACCTCTCGCTGCAGAATCTTACTTCTTTCCTAACAGATTCTAGAATTATCAGGCAGAAATCAAAGATTTCAACATCCTGTAAACCAACACAACTGTAGGATTCTTTTTTGTGCAAAGGAGGACTTTTCAACCGATAGCTGTGTTGCTCAGCTAAGCCTTTACTTTATGCGCTGCAGGACAGAGGAATCGTGTTTTGCAGTTTAATGAGCCAGTAACTATAGCTCTGCCTTATTTTGAATCATCAAGAAATTCAACTAAAAGGAAATAATGTTCTGGTGGAATGCTAACTGTCTTCTTATCTTGTTTTCTCTTCAATGAATGTAAACTGAGGAAATGTGGCACCGGGCCCTTACACCTTAAATATTAGTTGCAAATTGTAGCTGTTTTATGTCATGAATATCTATTTTGAAACCCCGTAGGTAGCAAGATGTCTGCTCTAAAGAAAGATTATAAATTTCAAAATAAAGGAATAAGGAAAGCAGAGCAGTTTGATTCTACCCAAATGAAAGACAAACCCTAGTTGTTCTTTATGAAGAAAAAAAAATCGAAGTAAAATAGCTTTGATTTGTGGCCTTCCAAGTTAAATGTTTATAGAATTATAGTTAATTAACTAGTTGTTCATTAAGGTTCAGTTAAACAAACTAATATTGAAAACCAGAAATTTTGCATTGCGCTTCAATGTATAACTGAGTTCTTAAATAGGTGCTCAATGCACATCTCAAATGAACTTTTCTGTGTTTGCAACCACCCAGTGATCACGCTTATTAATAGCTCTTTATAACACACATCCCTTTCTTTTTGTATGTAAATCGCAACTTGTCTGCAGAAACAAAGAGAATATTTTGAAAACAACAATCCAACTTTACTAATGTGGCATAGGTTATCTGTAAAATATTTTTTTCTTTAAATACAACTTTGCTTTCTCATTCATGTAATTATGTTTCACTAGGTTGTTAAACTTTAACATGCTCTGCTTAATGTTAAAAACTCCTATTCTTTCCCTCCCCCCCTCTCATTTTAGAATGGAATAAAATGTATTTTTTCTTTTGCCCTTCCAATAAAAGCATGTGAGAGGGCTGGAATTTATTTAGGGACAGATTCATCGTATCTTAAAAGTTTACTTGAATGAGATGGCCTTTTGCTGAGATGGACCTTCTCCACTTAACAATATGCTGTTATTTATTATCTAAATGTAGATGGGTTAATGCATGAAAACAACATACCAGTAATACTGTGTACCATTTACATTGCTCCTAAGACTGTCATGCTTTTTCCATTAGTTTTACTTTTTCTTTCATGTATTTTTGTCAGAGATGTTTGTATTTTGTGGTTATCTGTAAGGCTCTTGTTATCTGTAAGGCTGGAAACAGATGTCACATTTATCCAAGGATAAACCATTTTATCCTGGGACAAAGTGCGATTGTTGTCTGGGGATAAATCCTAAATGGTTTTCTGGATAAGAAGTAGCTACAGTTTATCTTGGGATACAACAAAATACATCTCTCATGAATCTAAGGGGTTCATAAGGTATCTTGCATGGTTTCTTAAGTTTTTTTTTTTATCAGTATGGCACTGTAGTTTAAGATGTGTTCAGCCTTGTCATCCTTATGTCTGCAGGAACTGTGGTATTTGATATACGATATACTTTGATTCTAAGATGAGGTTCCGCCACATTTAACATGGGAGAAGAAAACTCTCATCTTCAGACAGCAAGGTTCTTTGGGTAGATGTGATATCTTTTATTTGACCAACTGAGTAGTTGTAGTTGGAAACAAGTTCTTAGCAGGCTTTTGAACAAAATCAATCAATCAATCAATCAATCTAGATGGCCGCCGACAGGTGAAGCCCTTCTGAGCTCCTGCAGCTCGAGTGCCTTTTGTGCGTTCCCTGCACTCCGTGCCCCGCTTTTCCTGTCCCCACCCACCCAAAAACCTTGCCTCTACCCACCCTGTCCCTGGGGACCCCCTTCCCCCCAATTTATGAGCGTTTTTCCCCTGGGCTCTGGCAGCCTCGTTTGCCTCTGCCCCTCCCCACCCCCGCCTGATTTCTCCCTGTGATTCCTGCTGCCTCCCTCCCCCAGGGCCCCTTACCTTGGTCCCTGCCATCTCCCCCTGCCTTGGCGCTTGCCCTGAGCCCCTGCAGGGTTGCTCTGCCCCCCCTCAGGCCGATTTTGGGGCGTTTTGAGCCCCCTCCCAGTCCCTGGCATCAGCCTGAGGCTTCCCCCCCCCAGGGAGAGAGTTAACCCTCTCCTGCTGGGATGCCTGCCAGCAGCCAAGGCACTTGGCATGGGGATGTCTCTGCAGACCTTCCCCTCAGCCATGGCATGCGGGTGCACGCCCCTCTCCATGTCAGGGTGGAGGACTGCGCTGGAGCTCTGGTGGACCTGCTGGGACGCTGGAGCGTCCGGTATGCCTCCCGGGTCAATTTGGTGCCCATCATCTATTTGAGCTCTCCCAACCTGGTGAGGCAGGTGTGTGCAGCAGGGCTGGAAGTCTCGAAGGTCCACCACTTGGTCACGCCCCTGGAGACCCTGGCAGTGTGGGTGGTGGCCTCCAATGTGCCCCCGCACCTGTCAGACTGGGACCTTACCAACGCGGTCGAGCGCTACGGTGTCCTCACCAGCCCCTGGCGCAGGCTGACCATAGGGAGTAGGAAACCCAAGCTGAGGCAGATCCTGTCCTTCCGGAGGCAGGTGTTCATGCTCCTCAAGGGGGACACTCAGAAACTGCCTCCCTCCTTGAATTTTGCCTTGCAAGGGAGGTCCTACGTGGTGTATTTCTCCCTGGGCGGGAATTCCTTCTGCCGCTGCGGCGGCAGCTCCCACCTAACTGCCCAGTGCCCGTTAGGGCAGTCAGCCTAGGCACTGGCTGCTGCGCCCGCCCAGGAGGATGGTGCATCCACCTCGGGTGCAGGACCCTCATCAAAGGGTGGGGTTGGGAGACCTGCCAAGCCCCCCTCTGCCCCTGCTCCATCCGAGGGGCTCGACCCCTCTGGCAGTGGCATGCCACCCAGGGGGGGGCCTGGGACATCCTCCCAGGTTTCTCCCGCCCCTGTCATAGTGGATGCCCCTTCCAGTGGAGGGGCTGGGGAGTCCTCCCAGTCCCTTCCTGTCCCAGTTCTCCCCAGGGTGGCTACAGTCTCAGGTGCTGGGGCCCCGTCAGGTGGAGCACCCGAGACCCCCCAGCAGCCTGGCCCACCCCCTACGGGGGAGGTGCCAACTACTTCCCAAAAAGCGAAGAACAAGAAGAAGAAAAAAGGAGCGTCTAAAGGAACTCCTGCCCCTTCGGGGCCTGTCTCGGACAGCACCGGGGAAAAGGCAGCCAGGGAACCTGAGCCCGCTCTGTCTGCCCCGCCGGAAACCCTGCCACCTCCGGCCACGACTGAGGGTGTCCTGGAGAGGTCTGGCAACCCCTTGCCCCCATCCCAGCCAGTGGGACCTGTGAGCGGCAAGGCAGGGGGAGAGCGCCTGCCTCCTGAGCAGCAGCAGGCAGGAGAGACAGCAGAGGGTCTTGCCACCCCACCGCCCGCTCCCCTGCCTGCCGAGGCCGATAAGGAGGAGGAGGAGATGGAATGCCTTCCCTCTGAGCGCCGCAAGTGACCCTGGGAGCGGGATGACATCTGCCCCCCAAAACGGATGGGGATCGATCTCCCCGAGACGGTCCTTGACCCAGATAGAGAGGGGGGCCTGCTAGGGAGCCTGGCCATTGAGGGCACTTTCACTGGTCTCACTGGGAAGCCCCCTTCCAGGGTACAGCCCCGCCGGTTCTCGGTCGGCAATATCCACCTCCTGCTGGAGAAACCCCCCTGGGTGGACCCCAGCTATGGAGGTCTCCTCAACCTCTTGGACCAGACCAAGGGCCACAGGAACGTGGCCGAGAGTATCCAGCAATGGTGCCCGGACCCCACGCAGTTTGTCCACACTGCTAGCGACGCAGCGAGGCTTATGCGCCGGGACCCGGGCACATGCCAGCATGCCTTCCAGCTCAACAAGCTGGTGACCCGGGTGAGGGAGGTGTGGGGCTGAGGTGGGCCCAAGGAATAGGGTAGGGCAACGCTAGGCCTTTCCCGTCTCCACGGTTTTTCTGCCCAGTGTCCGTCACCTTCTCTCCCACCAGTACCCTGCCTACCCTTCCTCCCTCTTCTCCTGTTCATGGCAGTTACCACAATTGCCTCGCTCACCACCAAGGGCTGCAGAGACCCGGTGAAGCGGACGGCCGTCCTGGAGGGCCTGCAGCAGAAGCGCCTGGCGATCGCCTTCCTCCAGGAGACACAGCGACACGTACGTTCAAGCCGACTGGCACGCCGCCTGGAGAGGCCACTTGTTCCTGAGCCACGGCACCAACCTCAGCACAGGAGTGGTGACCCTGATCTCGCCGCAGCTGTGGTACGACTCGGTGGTGGCATGAGAGGTTGTCCCTGGCCGGCTGCTGACTGTCCACGTCACCCTGGCACACCAGAGCCTGCTCCTCATCAACGTCTACGCGCCCACCGATGGGAGAGAGGGTCGCCTTCCTAGAGACCCTGGGTGACCTCCTGCGTGACGCCAGCGAGAAAGATGACCTGCTCCTCGTGGGTGGGGACTTCAACTGTACCGCTGACGCGCTGCTAGACCGGACGGGGCCGGAACCGCACCTGCCTTCGGCCCACAAGCTGCGGACCATGCTGGAGGCGGCGGACCTCGTCGACGCCTGGCGGGTCCTCCACGCTGACGCACGACAGTACACCTGGGCAAAGATGAGCGCCAGCGGGCTCGCCATGGCCCGCCTTGACCACCTCTACATCGGCCAGCACCACCTGACGTTACTGCGTGGCAGCCGCATCGTTCTGTCGGGCCTCTCGGACCATGCCTTGGTCTGCTGCGAGCTGAGCCTGCCTGACAGAGCACGCACGCGGGCCCCTTACTGGTGCCTCAACGTCAGCCTGCTGCTGGACACCCGCTTCAGGGACTGCTTCGCCCACCTCTGGAGCTGGGAGGTGGCGCGAGCAGACTACCCCCCCTAGCGCCTGTGGTGGGACGTGGGGAAGGTCCAGATCCGGGCGTTCTGCCAGCAGTATAGCCAGCTGGCGGCAAGCGAGCTCCGCCGCCGCACCCAGGAGCTGGAGGAGGATGTGGCGGAGCTCAAGGCGGCCCTGCTCTGTGCAGACAATGACGCGGCGCTCCTCGAGAGCCTCCGCTCCCGCAAGAAATGCCTGCGAGAGCTGTCGGAGGGCGCAGCCCGCGGCTCGTGGGTCCGGGCCCGCTGCCAGGAGCTGGCAGAGGCCGATGCCCCGACCGGCTTCTTCTTTGGCCTGGAGAGGCGGCGGGCCGCGGCGAAGACGCTGGACCACCTCAAGACCCCGGAGGGCTGGCTGCTCACGGACCCGGGCGAAGTGCGGGAGCATGCTGTCACCTTCTACCGGGACTTGTTTGCGGCTGAGTCCATCTGTCCGTGGGCCGCCCAAGAGCTGCATCGGGACCTGCCGTGCCTGGGTGCTTCGCAGGCCGAGGCCCTGGAGCGCAAACTCTCCCTGGTGGAGCTGGAGGCCGCGGTGGGGGGGCTCGCCTCGGGCAGGGCCCTGGGCCTGGATGGCCTGCCCGTGGAATTTTACAGAGCCTTCTGGCCCCTCCTTGGGCCCAGCCTCCTCTGCGTCTTCCGCGAGAGCCTCGCCGACGGGACCCTGCCGACCAGCTGCCGCCGGGTTGTGCTCACCCTGCTGCCCAAGAAGGGGGACCTTGGCTGCCTGAAGAACTGGCGGTCCGTCTCCCTCCTGTGCGCTGACTACAAGATCCTGGCCAAAGCGCTGACAAACCGTCTCTGCACCATCATGGCCTCCATCATCGGGCCCAAGCAGAGCTACTGCGTGCCGGGCAGGACCATCCAGGACAACTTGTTCCTGCTGCGTGACCTGCTCACGTCCACGGAGCTTTTTGGCCTGGACATCGGCGTGCTCTCCCTGGACCAGGAGAAGGCCTTCGACCGCATCGACCGCCGGTACCTGCTCGGCACCCTCGAGGCCTTTGGCTTTGGGCCACTCTTCACCACGGCGCTCTGGGTCCTGTACCACGACGCCTCCGGCCTGCTCAAGGTGAATGGCGCGCTGTGCTCCCC
The DNA here is from genome assembly GCF_030867095.1 of Alligator mississippiensis. Taxonomy (NCBI): domain Eukaryota; kingdom Metazoa; phylum Chordata; order Crocodylia; family Alligatoridae; genus Alligator; species Alligator mississippiensis. The sequence goes on from NC_081824.1 coordinate 91,567,429, forward strand.
GTTCCCCGTGCATCGCGGCTTACACCAGGGCAGCCCCCTGTCGGGCATGCTGTACGCCCTGGCCATCGAACCACTGCTGCATGCTGTGCGACGTCGCCTGACCGGCCTCGCCCTGCCACTGGCACCGGGCCCCGCCACCAGCCCCCCGCTCCGGCTGACAGCATATGCTGATGACGTGACCATCTTCCTGGGCAGCCAGGAGGATGTGCGGGCCCTGGTGGATTGCCAACGCGCCTACGAGCTCGCCGCCTCGGCCAGCATCAACTGGGGCAAGAGCGACGCCTTCCTGCTGGGGATGTGGGCTGGCACACCGCCTCTGGACCTGCCAGGAGGCCTCGCCTGGTGCCGGGAAGGCCTCAAAGCCCTGGGCGTGTTCCTGGGGCCGCCGGCCTTTGCGGCCCACAACTGGGAGGACCTGGCGGAGGGAGTGGAAGCCCGCCTGCAGCGCTGGCGCCTGCCCGCCCTCTCTTACCGCAGCTGGGTCCTCATCGCCAACAACCTGGCAGCGGCCACCCTGTGGCACCGCTACGCAGTGCTGGACCCTCCGCCGGAGCTCTTGGAGAGAGTGCAACGGCTCCTGGTCGACTTCCTGTGGGACGGACGCCACTGGCTCCCCCGAGCTGCCCTCTACCTGCCCACCGGGGAAGGGGGCCAAGGCCTGATCGACCTGGCCAGCCGGGTGGCCGCCTACCGGTTGCAAGCCCTCCAGCAGCTCCTGGATGCCAAAGGCCACCTCCCGTGGCGGCAGCTGGTGTACCGGTTCCTGCGGCGAGTGGGGGGCCTCAGCTTTGACCGGGAGCTGTTTCTGCTGGACCTCACTTTCCTGAACGGGGCGGTTCTTCCCCCGTTCTACCGTAGCATGGTGCGGGCCTGGCGGGCGGCCTTCCATCTCTGCCCCTAGGCCAGGCGCCTGCGGTTCCCGCACCTGCTTCGGCAGCCCCTGGTCTACAACCCGGCCCTGCAGCATGTCGCGCCGAGCCTGGCCTCCACCAGCCTCGTGGCAGCTCTCATCAAGGCGCGCACCACCCGCCTGGAGCACCTCCTGGACCCTGCTCGGTTGGCGTGGCTGTCCCCCGAAGCCCTGGCTGCCCGGCTGGCGCTGCGCTCCGTCCTCACCGTGGGCCGGCTTCTGCGGACCATCAGGGGTGCCCTCGCGGCAGAAGCAGCGACTGCCCTGGAAGTCCATCTCCAGGCTCGCTGGACCCTCCCCGCCGCGGACGCTGCACACAATGCCTTCCCACCACTGCCCGTCATCCCAGCGGTACCCGGAGAGCTGGCCGAGCGGCCCAACATGCTGCTCAGGCTCCCAGTGCCCCCCAGCAGCAATACGGGTTGCCCTTTTGGCACCCTGCCCCGCAAGGGCCTCTACATGTGGGTGGTGTGCACCCGGCACGGCCAGGTGCTGGCCAGCCGCCCAGACACCGCGTGGCGGCGGCGCCTGGCGCGGCCCGGGACCCCGGCGTGGCGCACGCTGTATAAGGCGCCCACCGCCAAGAAGACCGGCGACCTGCAGTGGCGGCTTGTGCACGGCATCCTGGCCACCGGCACCTTTGTTCACCACCTGGACCCAGCGGCCTCCCCCTTCTGCCCGGGGGTGCCGGACAAGGACATTTTTCACGCGTTCCTAGACTGCCCCTGGCTGCAGCCGCTCTTTGCCACCCTGGGTGCGCTGCTTTGGGCGCTGAGCCGGGACTTCTCCGAGGACATCTACGTCCACTCCTTCCTCTACCGGGCAGCGGAGCAAGCCGTGGTCAGCCTGGCCAACTTCCTGCTGGGCCAGGCCAAGATGGCCACCCTGAAGACCCGGCGAAACCGGCTCCCCGGGACCGGGATGGTCGACGCCCTGCAGCTCTTCCGCCTGCTGGTGCGGGCCCGCCTCTCACTCGAGTTTGAGCACGTCCTGCGGCGGACAGTGCCCACTTTCGAGGAACGCTGGGCCCTCGAGGGGATGCTCTGCTGAGTCGAGGCGGGGCACCTGCTCCTCACCCTGTAACACGTCCGGCTGCTCAAGCTGCGGACACGCGTCCAGCGGGCTGAGGTCTTGGACTTTGCTTCACGCGGGTCGACCCCTGAGGCCCCCCATAGGTGTCCCCGCTGGCAGAAATGTAAATATGTAAATAGTCCTTTGGCTCGCTATGGTTTTCTAATCTAGAGTGTACGGGCAGGCCTTGCAGGCCGTGAGCCCAGGACCATGTCCATGAGGCCCAGGTGTTCGGGCCAACCTGTACATACTTTTTACTGGCCCCGATTTGTCACCCTCCCTGGAATAAACACCTCTTAAAAGTCAAAAAAAGTCTGTCTGTCTGTCTGTCTGTCTATCTATCCCACCCCACCTTTGCTTTGCTGCCAGGATCCATCCACATGTTGCAGCCTTGCAAGCAGCCCCCATGTGTGTGGGGGCTGAGCAGGGGACATGCACAGTGCCCCAGGGTGCAGCTGTGGATGGAGCTTGCCAATGCAGAGCAAGGGTAAGGGGGAGGGGGTAGCAGGAGGAGAGGGAGGGATGGAAGTGGGGTAAAGGGAGAAGGGAAGCAGGGGGTGGGGGAGGGAAGGAGCAGGGGGGATAAAGGGGGACCCAAGGCTGTGGAGGGGAGAGGGAGGGGAGCAGGCAGAGGCAGAGAACATGCTGCTTGACCTCTCTACAGCACCTGCTGCCCCTACTGCCTGGCCCCCTGCAGCAGTGGGGAGGACGAATCAAAGACAGCTCTTCAATCATTAGATTTTATACATGGAAAATTATAACAAATTTATAAACATTCCATGTATAGTATCTAATTATTGGGGAGGGAGGGGGTCATAATTTCAAATAAATATGGTAAATGTATTTTTGATACATCTTTATATTTTAGCCAAGTGGGGCAGTGTTTTCCTCACCTATCCACACTCAGAAAAAGTAATCACTGAGAATTAACATCTCACATAGTCCCTTTACTCACTTCCCTTGTACATATGCTCTGAGGCACAGGAACCCAGCCCTCCCAGACAATGATGAATGCACATTTTAAAAGAAGGGGCCAAACACCTGCCTATTCAAACAACTGAGGGAAGAGGGACAGCACATAGCATTAGTATTTCTCATGTCTGAAAAGACGCACATTCTCCTGGTCTTAATTAGGTTAGGAAAGATTTCTGCACTATATACCTGCACCTCTGGGGGGCAGGAAGGGGGACAGGAAGTGATATATATTGTTTGGGATCCTAAAGAATCCAAGAGGCGGCACATGTGAATAGCCAGATAAGCAATTGTACTTAAACCTGCCTCAAAAGCTTGGTTTTGTCCTTAGTTTTTCTGGGTACAGAGGTGATTGGAGTCCCTCAGCCACACAGCCTAAGTAAAGCAAGTGAGCAGGACAAATTGCAGGAGGCCTTGGCAGAGTAGTCAGTGGAAGAAGCTGCTTTCCATCCACTGTCCTGGGCAGGAACTGCATCCCTGGATTTAAGGTGTAGGGTAAGAACTGGTTATTCTGATATCTTCTTTTGTTTATTCTTATATCTCTGTCTGTATCTCAATATATGGTTACTGATTTTTTATGTTTGCTCTAGTTTTTATAATAAATCCTTTGTTGTCTTTTTAACTCTTTACTTTCAGTGTTAAGGGTGATTCCAGAGCATTTGGCCACAAAGACAGGCCTTCTCTACAGAGAAGGGGATCCATATTTTCTGAGTGCATGACTAGATGAGGGTATGATCCATCTAGTTGGCAAAATCCCCTCTGCTAAGAGCTGGCAAGGCCTGAGTGAGAGAGGTCAGGCTGAGATGTCACAGGCCAAGGAGCTGCTGCCTGGCATATCCCAGCTGGTTCCCAGTGGTCAAGTGGCAGAGGGCAGAGAGGGATTTGGGGTAGATGGGCAATCTTGAAAGTGTGAGAACACCCTGGGAGTGTCTCAGAGGTGCACCCAGACTGCACCCAAGGTCAGGGTATACAGATACACCAGGATTGCACCATTGAATCAATGGCAGAAAGGCAGCAGTGCATTCAGCCACTCACTAAAACCTGATTAGAAATGTGATATGTGCACACACCAATCCCAAGGTGTGTTTGTTCCAGGACAGACACAGGTAAAACTTATCCAGGGACAAATGCAACAACATCTGTTCTTAGCCAAAAAGGCCAGCTGCTGCAGTTATTCATCCATACACAAAAGCCTTAAATGCAGATCAGCCTAATTGCTTCTACTTTGTGTGTGTCTGTGTGTAGAAAGAAACTGTATTTATTTATTTATTCGATTTATCAAGGCACAATGGGAAGGTTGAGGCAATTCTTTCCATGGGCTTGTAGAATGTGGGTTTATGGACATGGTTAACTCTGAGGGTTTGGAAATGAATTATGCAGATCTTGTGGCCAGATGCCCCAAGTGTTTTGGAACATACTTCAGATCATGATTGCTAGTAAAGGTCAGAATTTCTAATCAGTAGTGTAACAATGTGGCACGGTGCCCAGGGTGGCTGCTGCACACACAGGCAGCAGCAACTTCTGGCTGTCACTTCTGCCATGATTACAATTGCGTGGCTGCAGCAAATGCCATTTTTTTTCACCTCCCAACCCTGTTGGTGCTTGGGGTGGTTGCCTCTGTTGCCCTGCCTAATAATGCTGTTATTCCTGGCAGAGTTGGCTGAATGTTCTCATTTTTCAATGTTTTTTTTCAATAATCAGATTTAACATGAAGAAGCTGGAAGAAAAAAAATTTTTGGAAAGTTTCCTGCTATTTTTCACCAAACTTCATACTGTTTATGCATGGAGGTCAAACACATAGGAAGAATGATCTGTGTGGCTCTCAAACATGGATGTTTGCCAAAGTCCAAAGAATCCAAATATTCCATAAAAGCAGACACTGATGTCTGATGTAGAATGTAATTACTCGTTCTACATTTATGCTGTGACAGGCTGCCAATTTCTAACAGCACAACAATTTCCTGTGTTCATTTTACACGCAGATACATGTTGCAACAGCAACATAATAGTTAATACACAAGCAGTTCTTACCTACTAAAAGACCCCCATTTGAACCTCCATTAATAGTCAGCTTCTTTGGAGATGTATAGCCTTCTTTGATAAGATATTCTGCCGCACACTGAAAATCATCAAAGCAATTTTGCTTGTTGGCCAGGATACCGCCTAATGTGCAAGGAAAAACAAATCAGTTAATTTTATAAAACACACTTGACATTGCTTATTCAGAAACACGTGTATGCAGAAATATTTAGGATGAATTCCAGTTTCATGAATAATTTAATAACTGATACAGCTGAGAAAGAGAGAGAAAAGGAAGAACTCTTTCAACACAGAAATCATAAGATGGTTTTGCCAATAATTCTAATGCTTTCAGAAACTCTGAAAAATACATACCTATGCTGTAGATCAATCAACAGGTAATGCTCCTAACCAGCATGATTCCAGCTAAAAGTTTTCCACTGCAGATTTTATACAAGACCATATACATCTACACTTGAGGTTTGTCTTAATGGAACTTTAACAGCATTAAGTTCAGTGATTTTTTTTAAAACAATACAGCTTCAAAGTAGCTTATTGTTGACAGAAGTACACATTAATATTTACTGGACACCAAACACATTGGTAATTCATTTGTTCTCAAATATGATGACTTATGGCTCTAGCAGAAATGTAACTTCAGATCCAGACCTCAGTTTGGCATTATTATTAATAGTTCTAATTTTGAAACTGAAATGTTCAATTGGATGTGCTACAGTTGTTAGATAAAATTTTAAGAATGGGAAATTCATCTTAAAAAAAAGGAAGAGGGAATATAGCGTGCAAGAGAGATTCTAGTTCTCAAGCCAAAAAACCCTTGGTAGGTAATCTGGCTCTGCAAATTTCTTAAAAAAACTGAAATAGAAGGTTATTAATTCCCAAACTATGAACTACATACATGAAACACACTGGTGTAAATCTATGTCATTTTAGTAAATTTATGAAGATAACATTGCTGTCTTGAGCAGATTATTCTTTGGTAACTCATACTATATCTTGTCACTAAATGGTAGGGGAGCCAGTAGTAGCTTGTTTGAATTAGGCAGACATAGCAGCCTACCACAGAGCAAGTTGCAGACACACAACACGTTCACCAATGTAGTGTTACTCAGCACTGGTTAACACCAGTGGGTTGTTACTGTTTCTGGACTAATTCAACATAAGATTGGGCGATATAAACCCCTTGTTTATATGGCTGTAAATGTATTGTGTGTCCCTCAGGCCTTATGACATTAATGCTAGAATTCAGAGCTGAAAGTGAAATTACATTTGATACGAGATTATAAATAGACTAGCCAATTGCCCGTCAAGAATGATGGGGGGCGGGGAGGAGGGGGCTGGGATGGAGTGCTGCCATCCAATGCCCCATGCTGCCTTTGTTCTGCCTCTTGCAGGGAGTGAGGTGGGGGAGCAGCACTGCTGGTCTCAGCTCCCCCACCCTCTGTGAGGTCCTCGGTGTGGCTTCAGAATCATGGTGGTGCTCCCCCATGCTTGGAGCACTCTGATTGGCTGTTTCCACCAGCCAATCAGAGTGCGAATAAAGCCTTACGGACAGACAGACAGACTTTTATAAGATTAGAATTCTGAACAAAGGTTGTATAAAAATTTCAGAAATCTATCCTATACATAACATGATACATTCTTTGGTAAATAAGCACTAATTCAGAATTGTATTGAGGTGGGAATTGGGAATCAAATGTTGTCCTTATAGCAAAGCTATGCCCTAGTCTTGTAAAGTTACTCATACAGCTCTACAATAGTAAAGGTCAGGGATTTGTTAAAATGTATGTTTTTTATGACTATATCATTCAGACCATGGAAAAGACCACCAAACAAGACTCCTGCATATGGAGACATCTCATGTCTTTCCTCAAAGTGCTGCATAATTCCTGTCTGACACAAGGTTTGGATCTTACCCATGCAGTTAAACCTAAGCAAACAGCCTTCTCCAATAGCTGTCTCTGAAATTAACAAAGACCAGATATGCCTCTAACTATGTAACTAAGATAACAGACTTGAGCTGAAATGAAATTAAACAGGAAATAGAAGGCTAGAGAAGTATTTTTATATTAAGAGAAATTTTATTAAAACCCCATTAAAAAACAAATCACCAAATTTAAATTACTGAAGGATACTCTGTCTTTTGTAATAATATCACAAACAGATGAGCACATGTGGTTTCTTGTTATGAAAATATTACATCTTTAACTGGACACCAAGACATGAGACAAGACAGTTACAACAGAAAAAGATGCAAGAGAAATACTGAACTGTGATGATTTGGCAAATCCATTTAGGCTAATATGAAGTTATTATTTAGTAGTCCCAATGAAATCTATAGTAACTTATATATTCACTTTGCTGACAAAGACTTTAGCATGTCACTGAACAACAGAAAGTATGGTACTGAACTTCAAGAACTGCTTAGATTAACAATAGATATCCTGAGAGGGTGACTGAGAGTGAAAAAGCCAGGTCTTTCCTATATTCTAAAAGAGGCAGGAGAATTACCACAAGACAAAGGACAGAGGTGACCCCAGATTAATTTAGAAAGGACTAAAAAGGGAAAAGCTTTGCAGAGAGAGACAGGAAACACTGGCAGGAAGTACAAGATGAGAACATTTTTGTAGTGTTGCGTGCTGCAGCACACAACGAAGTTGGAGAAGAAAAGGTCATAAAGAGTCGGGGCTCTTAAAGTGCAAGGTAGATCAAGGCCCACTGTATTCTGGGAATCTGACATATTCTAGTGATCTGCAGTCTCTTGTAGTTTGTCTTAAAAATAAACAACATGGCGTATTTAGGAATATTATGCACAGCCAAACTATACATGTCTTTCTGCTTGCATCTATCTGAAGAGTTATATAGCAGGGGCTGGCAACCTTTTTGAGTCACAGACTAAAACAACCCAGCTCTAGTCCAGTGTATGCTGAGTGGCTTTGGCAGGGTCAGTAGTGAGGGGGTGCTGCCTGCATCCATGCCAGGGCTGGGCAGCTGCGACCCACATCAGCACCTCTTTTCCCAGCTCCCCATTCCCTGGCTGGGGAGTTAGTGCAGATTTCAGTTGGAGGAGAGCTGCGCCAGGGCTGGG